>NC_067246.2:257578396-258828396 GCF_019359855.2 Lolium perenne | reverse complement strand
CCAAGCCCCGGCACATCTTCTCTCACTTCCTGAAGCTGATGCTGTTCATTATCGTCAAACCATTTCACCACATGCGCAACCCAGCAAGCACAGGCAGGCCGCTGTTCCCGCACCTCGCCACGCATTCGCCCGTGCAGGTGCTACGGAGCTTCTCCCATGTCCGGAATCTCCGGGTGGAGCTCCCCGCCGGCGATGTCGGCACCGAGGAGGGGGTGCTGCTGAAGTGGAGGGCTAAGTACGGGAGCACGCTTCAGAGCTGCGTGATTCTTGGCGGCACCCTGGTTGGTCGCAAGCCTACCGGGACTGCTGGGCATGAGCCATTGCCATTGGCTGATGACAGCGGAAGCATGCCGGAGTCTTTCTATACCAACGGCGGCCTGAAGCTCCGCGTCGTGTGGACCATCAGCTCCCTGATTGCCGCGTCGACCAGGCATTTCCTTCTCCGGTCGATCATCAACGACCATCCGACGTTGAGAAGCTTGGTTCTGGCGGACGCCGATGGGCAAGGCGTGCTGTCCATGGGCATGGAGCAGCTCGAGGAGTTCAGGGAGAACCAGCTGTCAGCATCGGCGTGTTCCAACAGGACGCAGGTCCCGGCGTGCAGCATGAAGCTGAAGTATGCTCCGTACCTCGAGCTGCCTGGTGGCTTGGCATTGCAGGGCGCAACTCTTGTTGTAATCAAGCCATCTGCTGATGTGACTGGTGGTTGTCATGTCAGTCGGAAGGAAACTGAAGCTTTTGTTTCAGGCGCGTTCGATGGACCATTCAGATTCGCGGCGAAGGCACTGATGAAGAGACGCACCTATCTCTTGGAGATGAATGGTTTCTAAACCTCTTGTTGTTCGAGTTGTTCATAAATATAATTTCAGTGCATCCCTGTTTCTCCATCTCTCTGCGTTTGAACGCCTCTAGCACGATAATCTAACTGCGACCTTGTTCTGTCGTTTATTTGTGTGTGCACAGCAGTGCAGTTCTGCCTCCGAGAGTGTGATGAATTGATGATCGCAGTTCGAAAGAGAAAGTGTGTGATGATCAAGTTGTTCCATCTCGTACTTGATCGGTCATTAGGTTACCCGAGAAGCACCAATGAAATGAGAACCGAGGTACTGAGGAATGATGAGTCTAGCAAAAGGCATCCCAGAAATGTTAGCGCAAGAGAAGCACGGAGTGGGGACTGAACCCTATAATTTGCCGGCCCCCAAAATTCGTATTTCTAGCACTGAAAAATAAATAAAAAATTGTTGGTAGAGGACGCACATATGCATGTGCGTGACATTTTTCATACCCACATTCGAAAGTACGTAGCTTAGGCAAAAATCGCAAATTTTAAATGAAAAATCTGAAGAAAACTCCCCAAAAATCACAAATTTTAAATGAACAATTTAAAGAAAACTCCTCCTTTTTAAAAATTCTGCAATTTAGTGGTCAAGCCTGTTGTTCTTCAAGCTGTTCACAAATATATAGTTTCAGTGCATCCCCGGTTTTCTTTTCGTTATTTGCTCGTTTGAACTCCTCTAGCACGCTACTATCTCAGAGATTGTTCTGTCGTGTATTTGTGTGTGCACAGCAGTGCAGCCCTGCATCCCAGTGTGTCATGATGACCAAGTTATTATACTTGATCGGTCATTCAATTACCCAGAAGCACCGATGAAAGAAGAACCAGGTACCGAAGAATGAGGAGTCTAGCAAAAGGAAATTCAGGGCGTTGGCATCCCAGAAATTTTAGCACAAAGCATATGAGAAGAGCAGACAGTCGTGAAGACGTGAGCACGGCAAGCACGCGGGTGCCTGCTTATATGAACGAAACCGATATGGCATATTTCCCTTGCCCCGTGGACAAAATAGAAAGGAAATACTAAGAACGTGTAGAAACCGAATTATGATCTTCCCTTGACCACTTCGTGGGCCTACGTATTTTGGGTTGGGCTTCATGGGCCACCTCTACCTTTCATGACAATTCAGCGTCACACTCTCTGCTGCTTGTTTTTTCTTTTCTCTATCGTTGTGCTGGATCCGGGTTGTGAACTTACAATCAGTACGAATTTCCAATCAGTAGGGAAACTAGCACACAGTCACAATACTAGGCTTCAAAATGCAGCTGATCATGCACGTGTTGCTCAAGGAAATGAGGATTTATCTGCATAATGAACTTGAAGAAAAAATATCTCGCAAAGTTACTCAACTATTACTCTTTCTCCCCTCCAACTTACAAGATGATACAAGGAGTGAGGTGAAGGAAGGATTAAGTTGTGACTTCTTTGGAGAGCCACAAAACAAAGAATTTCAAATCTAATAATGACATTTACTCAAATGGATTTGTGGCCTATTTTGTTTGGTTAGAAAGTGCAGTCTAATGAAAGTGATGTTAGTGTTAAGTTTCACTCCTTGTGGGCACGTTGTCATTGAGATGCTATAACATATCAAGACTAAACTACCAAAGTAGTTGCACTAAGCCATGCAAATTATTGGCCCGTGGCAAGTCAAAATAAATATAATTATTTATACTAAATTCATATACTTGTTATAAGTCATTTCTTTTGTTCATTCATCGTCACCATATTTTGTAATAAATTTACATTGTTTTTACACAATGGTACTTCAAAACATATATATAACCACATTATGTAAATTTGAGAAAATAAGAAATAACGAAATCGCATGTCTCCTTAGATTAATTAACGTCATTTGTATGGATATAGTCGATATGCATGTGTGTATCCTTAGTAAGCCCTAAGAATACTTTTATAGAGGTTTGTACTTTATGATTAGGTATACTAAAATAGAACAATGTAGAGTATATATTGTGTTCAAGAGCACATTTCAACCACACCTTTGCCTTGTCACTGTTGTTGGGTTTCAATTCCTGGTCGTAAATTTCTAGGTAGTTGGAGGGTTTGTGCCCACGATTCGATGGTGTAACAACATCAGGTACACAAGAGAAATACATGTTCAGGACCCGGGTATAAATTGTTGGTAACAACCCTACTTACTGGTGGTGTCAATGGGATTAGGTGTTGTGATGGGGTGCTGACTTCTGGTGGGAAGTCTTGGCTGGTGCTTGATCTTCCCTTTTGGGTAAGAACAAGTTATAATTTGTGGAAAAGGAAAAAGTTCTTGCTACCTCATTATCTCCGAGTGCGGAAAGGAAGAAACTGAGCCCTCCTTAGTATCACAGTGTCTTCGGTGGCAAACTCGTTGCTTCTTAGATTTTTTTTTAATCTCTGATCTGCTTGTAATAGGAATTCCTCATCACTTTGTATCTGTTCGGCCGTTTAGCTTTATTTATAAAGCATATAAAAGGCTATTTTCAGGAAGAATCTTGCCATGGGCGAACGCATCGGGTGTGCCGGGGGGGGGGGGGTGGGGGGGGAGGAGGGGCTGACCCACCCATAATATCAGGAATGTTTGCTTATACCCCTCATCTAGAGGCCATGACACACTTTCCTTTTCGACTCCCGTCGCCGCCTCCAAAGTGCGGCGACTCCCTGCCTGCCAAGGCCGCCTCGGCGCCTCCCCTTTTCGGCTCGCTTACTGCCACTTCCCCTTGCCCAGCTGCCCCTATGCTCCCGCTCGACCGACGCCGACATGCAAGGGTGAAAGGACACGGATGCCGCCTAGAGGGGGGTTGAATAGGTGTTTTAAGAACTTTTACGAATATGGCTTAACAAATGTGGAATAAAATTAGCGTTTAATTTGTCAAGCACAAAACTTATATAACTAGAGTTCATCTATGTGCACTAATAACTTATGCTAAGCAATACAAGCAACTATGTGATAACAAGATATATAACTTCAAGCACGAAGGCTATCACAAAGTAAAGTGCATAAGTAAAGAGGTTGGGTATAGTAATAACCGAGGTGACGCTGAGACAATGATGTATCCCGAAGTTCACACTCTTGCGACTGCTACTCTCCGTTGGAGCGGTGTGGAGGACAAGTCACTCCAAACGCCACGAAGGCCTCACCGTATGCTCCTTGAGAATTCCCACCAAAAGGGATGTCCTCGAACCACTATGGAACCTTAGGGTGGTCACCGAACCCGCACAAAACTTGGGGATATCTCCACAACTTAATTGGAGGTTTCCGATAAATCGCCACAAAGGTCCTGCCCTTGAAGAATCTCCACAACTTAATTGGAGTCCCCAAGAACACCACAAAGACCACTAAGCCGTCTAGGGTCCAAAGTCCCAAGAGGAACAAGCTCCCGAAGTGAATATTTCACGAACTTTCACTTCCACGTATCACCGCAGAGAAGTCAAACCGATACACCAAATGCAATGGCAAGAACAAAGATGCCCAAATCCTTCACTCTCGAATTCCAACAAAGCACTAAAACTATTGAGGGATAAGAGAGGAAGAACAACTAGAAGAACACAAAGTTCCCCAAGATCTAGATCCCAAAGATTCACTCACAAAGAGTGGTCAAAGTGTGGATCTAGATCTCCTCTCTCTTTTCCTCAAATATGAGCAACAATCATGGAGGAGAGCAAGTGTGTGTGTGTGTGTGAGATACCTGAAACGAGAGGAAGAAGAAGGATATAAAAGGGGGCTCATGATTTTTTGCCCGTTGGGCATGGCCTGGCTGGGCCGGTAGTGCCGCCGAGCTTGGGCCGGTACTACCGTTTGTGGTCGACGTGGAATCACGGGGAAGGAGCGGAAAAGCATGGCCACTTGGGGGAGTGGCGACCGGTACCACCGGTGGGTGGTGGCCGGTACCACTGGCTTGGACCGGCTGGTACCACCGGGCTTGGTACCGGTTTCGGTACCGGTCACCACGCGCATGCTACTGGAAGCTGGGCGCCAAGAGCGGTAGCGCGGGCGGTGGTGTCGGCATGTGCTCGGCCGTAGTACTGGTCCAGCTAGGGCGGTACTACCGGCTAGCCCAAACTCTACTCTTTTTTCTATTTAAATCAAATATGGGCAAATTAACTTAGAAAATCAATAACTAGAGTTTGGAAAGTCCAAACGACACGAAACCAATTTTTTTGGAAGGAGAACGACAAGAGCTACCCCCAAATATGGAAACTAGTGGGGGATGATTTTCTATTCATTTTAGGGGTGCAACCCCTCAATACGAGAAATCGAGAAAATCACCAAACTCGAAAACGCAACAAGTGATCTACGCGAAATCCGCTTTCAACGAACTAGAGCTTGTCATGGAAATAAACACAAGCTCTAAAACACCACATGGATAAGATCCAAATAACAACCAAGAAGGATGATGCAAGGATGCAAAGGTTTGACCGCACTTCGAATAATACGATCGAGTTACTCACTCGAGAGCCCCTTGATAGTACGACATCTAGCCTGTAAACTGGTCTCCCAACTAAACCATGAGACCGGTAAGAAAGAAACCCTATCAAGAGCAAGCCTTAACCTTGTGCATTCCACTTGAGATCGATGATGATGATCTTGACCGCAACAAGATGGAACGTCTTTCTTGATTGTGCTTGCTTGATGAAGTATTGCGGATTGCTCCTCCATAATCCACTATGGGAGAGCTTCTTCTTCGGTGCATCTTCACATATCTATGAACACCATAAGAATGGCAAGCTTCAAGCATATGATCTCTTCAATTTGATTCATCTTGAATTTGCACTTCATTTCTTCTTATTGCAACCTTAACGTCAACACATGGTTCAAGCATTGCCTATGGACAACTTCTACAAATATAACTCAATGCAAACATTAGTCTATAGAAATTGTCATTAATTACCAAAACCACACATAGAGGCTCTATGCACTTTCAAAGGGGTGTTACCCATGGGCATGGAGCAGCTCGAGGAGTTCAGGGAGAATCAGTTGTTAGCCTCGGCGTGTTCCAACAGGACACAGGTCCTGACATGCAACATGAAGCTAAAGTATGATCCATACCTCGAGCTTCATGGTGGCTTGGCGTTGCAGCGTGCAACTCTGGTTGTTATCAAGCCCTCTCCCGATTGTACTGGTGGTTGTCATGCCAGTCGGAAGGAAAGTGAAGCTTTTGTTTCAGGCGCGTTCGTTGGACCGTTCAGATTCGTGGCCAAGGCGTTGATGAAGAGACGCACATATCTTCTGGAGATGAATGGTTTCTAAAAGTGCGTTTGGTTTGAGCCCCAACAAACCCTACCAATTTTTTGGCATGACTAAACCAAGGGCATGACCAAAATATTGGTGAAGTGCTGTTTGGATTATAGACATTGCGCCCTTCTAATGTTTTGGTTGAATAGTGCGTCTGTTTGGTTTGCAACCAAACTGATTTGGCATGCATTGACAACTTAAATTGGTCAATTCTTGATTTGAGGCCATTTCAATCAAAATAATTGTTAATATAGTATTTTTTAAAGAATGCAGTCAAGAAGAAAAAAATCTGTGAGCCAAATTATCATAAGCGACTAGGGCATGCAGTTTGAAGCAGCTAGCTCACTTGTATTAACCAATGAGATACGGTGTAGAACGCTTAATGATGTTTCGTAATACTACTAGTTAGCATAATCTCCTCTAGCACACTAGTCTATCTGAGAGCTTGTTCTGTCGTGTATTCGTGTGTGCATCTCAATGTGTGACACAAAACACAGCAAGTAGATCTTCACTTAGACCGCGTTGGGCCATCATATCTTGGGTTAGGCTTCATGGGCCGTCACAGCCTTCTAGTCCTAGGTGAATTCAGGGTTCTGCACTCTGGTCGTTCCCCACATCTGGTATTTTTTCTTCGAAACACAAGTATAGAGGTAGATGCTCACACATACATATATTTTTTCGATAAAGGGAATATATTAATATCAAGAAGATACCAATTACACCCAGCCTCTGCAACAACGCACCACCCGAATGGCACTACGGATACACACAGCCAAAAAACAAAAAAAGAAAACTAAGAAACAAAAGTCCCGCTACAGTATCTCGGGCCTAACAACAGCAATACATCCACCGCCAAGAAAACACCTGAATTACAGACTCTTCAAAAACGACGCCCCCAAGAAGGAAACAGTGCTCAAACACCGTCGTCACATTTACAATTTAAACTCTGCTGAGGTGGAGGTGTTACTGCCCTCCTAACCATCTAAGCACATGTTGGTTCTCGCATCCTGATCATTCCATCCTCCTATTAGTGTTGAATCTGGGTTATGATGAGACCTGACACGTAGTCACAAGACTAGGCTACAAAATACACCTGATCATGTACGTGTGGCTCAAAGAAATGGGGACTTTGTTAGGGTACATACGACTTAGATTACATTATCTTGTGTGTCAATATATTAGGCTTCTTGGCCGTTAAGTTTTGTACCATTATATATATCTCATGAGGGTCCAATTCATATAACACTAGAAATTAGGGATTCTGCAAAACATGATATTAGAGTGGTTAAATCTTACGATGTCGATCCTAGGTTTGTTCTACCACTTCAGCAGATGTTGTAAGGGTACCTTATTCCAACGTGTATTTTTTATAATTAATGGTAATTCTTATGGACTAGTGTTTTCATTGAGTATATTCAAGTGTGGCTGTCATGAAGATAAAGATATACCTTGAATATTGGCATTAAGATCATCGATTTGAAGAGAAGAATATGATATAATTAGGAAAAAAAGTGAAGATGGAGTTATTGTGTGAAACCCATTTTAGTCATGCTCTACCTTATGTGTTAAGCAATGGATAATCAAAGTGTTATGTTAGAGCATGAACATATACAAGGTTAACCAAAAAAAATTAAAAGAGAAAATTAGATTCAAGCTGATTGACACAATGGCAGGCACATGAAATAGTAGAGGGTCCATTTCAAAAACAAAAAAAAGAAATAGTAGAGGGTGGGCACGCCTACAAAAATAAAACTGCACTCCCCTAACTCTTATAAAAGATTGACAAATACAAGGCCAATTGATTGGCAACATTTCTATTCAACACATACATTTTACAATAAAAAAAATCGAAGCATGAAAAGAGTTTTGCATGATGGAATATATTATAAAAAATAAATTACGTTATTAGGATTTCTTAACTCTACGCTCGCGTGCTTCCATAAAAGTTTCAATCATCCCATCTTTTACTTACTTTGAATAACACACCTCATTCAATAAATTTCACCAAGCATTGTTCATGAGCTCATCACCTATATGATTTCTAAATATATTATTCACAAGACTCATCATAGAAAAGACTCTTTCAACACTAGATGTCTCCACCGGTAAGAGCAATATCAATTTGAGAATTACAATAGAAACTAAGCAACATAAATATGAGCTATTGGTTTCCATTTATTACCATAAATCCATAATGGAGCTATCTCTTCGTAATCAATCCTTAATGTGGCTATGCCTCTTCATAATCAACATGAAGGTGACGAATTCTCAAAAACAAAAATGAAGGTGATGCAATGTGGCTATTCCTCTTCATAATAAATTCTACAACTGAAATATAAAAAATTAACATATATATAACCTATTGCTCTCCATTTATCAACATAAAACCTTAATTCTGAACAGTTATACTAATTGATTAAATAGCACTACATAATTGAGTAATGCCACTACAAATAATGGGCACAAAACATCTGTACAAATTGATTTAATACCACTACATAATTGATTTAATATCACTACGAATAATGGGCACAAAACGATAGAATAATGGGCACAAAAATGAATTGCAGCATACGATTCTTGCTCTTGCTGGGACTACACTGCTACTTGTTAGTTTGGCTGAAACGATGCCTCTCCCTGGCTCGTGTTCCATGTTTATAAAGGGTAGAAAGAGCCTCTACCGTGGCAATACATAGAGCGTATATACGGGTGGAGTACTACTCCATACCGTACAACGTGATACATAGCATATGTCTAACATCCCCCTTAATCTAAACTTCTCTGAAGATTTAGATTACGTCTAAATTCTCTCAAGTTAGCAACCGGTAAAGCCTTGGTAAAACCATCAGCAATTTGATCTTTACTTGATATGAACTTGACCTCAAGTTGTTTGCGTGCCACTCGTTCACGAACAAAGTGGAAATCAATTTCAATGTGTTTTGTACGGGCAAGAAACACATGATTTGCAGACAGATAGGTAGCTCCTAAATTGTCACACCAAAGTCGTGGTCGTTCTCTCAATCGCACACCAAGTTCTTTGAGAAGAGATTCAACCCAAATGTGCTCAGTGGTAGCATTGGCTAGTGCTTTATATTCAGCTTCTGTGCTTGATCTGGAGACTGTAGGTTGTTTTCTGGAACTCCATGAAACCAGATTTGGTCCTACAAAGATAGCAAAAGCTCCTGTAGATCTCCTGTCATCTAAGTCTCCAGTCCAATCTGCATCTGTAAAGGCACTTAATAAAGTAGAGCGTGACTTCTGAAAGGTAATACCAAGCCGTGATGTATCAGAGACATAGCGAAGAATTCTTTTCACTGCTGTCCAGTGAGAGGTCATGGGAGCATGTAAATATTGGCAAACCTTGTTAACTGAGAAAGACAAGTCTGGGCGAGTCAAAGTGAGATACTTGAGAGCACCCACAATGCTGCGATACCGTGTGCTATCTTCAGTGCCTAGAGGTTCCCCCTTAGTGAGAGATAGCTTGTCAATGGAGGACAGAGGCGTGGGTGCGGCCTTGCAGTCCTTCATACCAACTTTGTCTAATAAATCAGAGGCATACTTATGCTGAGTAAGGACTAACCCATCCGGTGTATGAGCAACTTCAATTCCGAGAAAGAAGTGTAATTGTCCAAGATCCTTGATTGCAAAGTGCACATTGAGTTCCTTGAGCAAGATGGCAATGGCTTGATCTGAGGAGCTAGTCACAATAATGTCATCAACATATATCAGGACATAAATCATAATATGATGCTTGTGATAAAGGAACAAGGATGTATCATCTTGAGAAGGAATGAACCCGAGGACATGCAGTTTGGAACTCAAACGAGAAAACCAGGCACGAGGGGCTTGCTTGAGACCATATAATGCTTTGTCAAGCTTGCAAACATGGTGAGGAGCACGGGGAGTTTCAAAACCAGGGGGTTGCTTCATATACACATCCTCTTCCAGAAAACCATGTAGGAACGCGTTCTTTACATCTAGCTGCTGAAGACTTGATACGTCTCCAACGTATCTATAATTTCTTATGTTCAATGCTAGTTTTATGACATTACCTACATGTTTTGTTCACACTTTATATCGTTTTGATGCGTTTTCCGGAACTAACCTATTAACGAGATGCCGAAGTGCCAGTTCCTATTTTCTGCTGTTTTTGGTTTCAGAAATCCTAGTAAGGAAATATTCTCGGAATTGGACGAAATCAACGTCCACGATCTTATATTTCAAGGAAGCTTCCAGAGCACCGAAGAGGGGCCAGAGGAGAGCCAGGGGGCCCCACCCCACATGGCGGCTGATACGTCTCCGACGTATCGATAATTTCTTATGTTCCATGCCACATTATTGATATTATCTACATGTTTTATGCACACTTTATGTCATATTCGTGCATTTTCTGGAACTAACCTATTAACAAGATGCCGAAGTGCCGATGTCTTTGTTTCTGCTGTTTTTGGTTTCAGAAATCCTAGTAAGGAAATATTCTCGGAATTGGATGAAATCAACGCCCAGGGGCCTATTTTGCCACGAAGCTTCCAGAAGTCCGAAGACGAAACGAAGTGGGGCCACGGGGTGCCCAAACCCTAGGGCGGCGCGCCCCCCCCCCCTTGGCCGCGCCGCCCTGTCATCTGGGGCCCCCGTGCCCCCTCCTGACTTGCCCTTCCGCCTACTTAAAGCCTCCGTGACGAAACCCCCAGTACCGAGAGCCACGATACGGAAAACCTTCCAGAGACGCCGCCAACGCCGATCCCATCTCGGGGGATCCAGGAGATCGCCTCCGGCACCCTGCCGGAGAGGGGAATCATCTCCCGGAGGACTCTACGCCGCCATGGTCGCCTCCGGTGTGATGTGTGAGTAGTCTACCCCTGGACTATGGGTCCATAGCAGTAGCTAGATGGTTGTCTTCTCCCCATTGTGCTATCATTGTCGGATCTTGTGAGCTGCCTAACATGATCAAGATCATCTATCTGTAATTCTATATGTTGCTTTTGTTGGGATCCGATGAATAGAGAATACTTGTTATGTTGATTATCAAAGTTATATCTATGTGTTGTTTATGATCTTGCATGCTCTCCGTTACTAGTAGATGCTCTGGCCAAGTAGATGCTTGTAACTCCAAGAGGGAGTATTTATGCTCGATAGTGGGTTCATGCTCGCATTGACACCGGGACAAAGGACAGAAAGTTCTAAGGTTGTGTTGTGCTGTTGCCACTAGGGATAAAACATTGATGCTATGTCTAAGGATGTAGTTGTTGATTACATTACGCACCATACTTAATGCAATTGTCTGTTGCTTTGCAACTTAATACTGGAAGGGGTTCGGATGATAACCTGAAGGTGGACTTTTTAGGCATAGATGCAGTTGGATGGCGGTCTATGTACTTTGTCGTAATGCCCAATTAAATCTCACTATACTCATCATGATATGTATGTGCATGGTCATGCTCTCTTTATTTGTCAATTGCCTAACTGTAATTTGTTCACCCAACATGCTGTTTGTCTTATGGGAGAGACACCTCTAGTGAACTGTGGACCCCGGTCCAATTCTCTTTACTGAAAGTCAATCTACTGCAATATTGTTTTACTGTTTTCTGCAAACAATCATCTTCCACACAATACGGTTAATCCTTTGTTACAGCAAGCCGGTGAGATTGACAACCTCACTGTTTCGTTGGGGCAAAGTACTTTGGTTGTGTTGTGCAGGTTCCACGTTGGCGCCGGAATCCCTGGTGTTGTGCCGCACTACATCCCGCCGCCATCAACCTTCAACGTGCTTCTTGGCTCCTCCTGGTTCGATAAACCTTGGTTTCTTTCTGAGGGAAAACTTGCTGCTGTGCGCATCATACCTTCCTCTTGGGGTTCCCAACGAACATGTGAGTTACACGCCATCAAGCTAGATTTCTGGCGCCGTTGCCGGGGAGATCAAGACACGCTGCAAGGGGAGTCTCCACTTCTCAATCTCTTTACTTTGTTTTTGTCTTGCTTAGTTTTATTTACTACTTTGTTTGCTGCACTAAATCAAAATACAAAAAAAAATTAGTTGCTAGTTTTTCTTTATTTGCTATCTTGTTTGCTATATCAAAAATACAAAAAAAATTAGTTACTTGCATTTACTTTATCTAGTTTGCTTTATTTACTACTACTAAAATGAGCAATCCTGAAGTTGAAGTTCGAACGTTTAAGCAACGAGGGGGAGAATGTTTGAGAGATGCTTGGTATAGAATTAGTGATGCCCATAATAGATGCACTAAGAAACACTCCACCATTATTTTACTCAGGAATTTTTATGTTGGTATCTCTAGCTGGAATAGATATGTTCTTGATAGTCTTGCAAAAGGTGACTTCCTAAGTACTCCTGCATTAGAAGCTAGTTGCATTATTGAGAGTTTATTTGGAATACCCCCTGTTGATAAAGTTAAAACTGAAATCTCTCTTGAAGATGTTATGAAAAAATTGGAAACCATAGAGAAAAAATTTCCAAGTATTGAAGCTGAATTGGAAATGTTACTTGATAAAACTGATGAACTTGATAAATCCTTAGGAGGAATTGATGAAAGAATTAGTGTCCTAGGAACTTGTGTTGTCCATGATGATCAAATCAATAGGATTGATGAACTTGAAAAGGCTATGGAAACCTTGGGTTCAACATTTTCTTCTCTTAAATATAAGGAGAAAGCTTATGTGGGTAAGGAGCAAAAGTTTATGTATGTCTCTAAAGTGCCTAAACCAAAGAAGTATTATTATAGGCCTAAAATTGACAAAGCCCTTAGAACCACTGCGGATGGGGGAGCTCATAATAACGATACACCACTCTCCGATAATACTTGATACACACTTTCTGCGCCTAGCTGAAAGGCGTTAAAGAAAAGCGCTTATGGGAGACAACCCATGTTTTTACCTACAGTACTTTGTTTTTATTTTGTGTCTTGGAAGTTGTTTACTACTGTAGCAACCTCTCCTTATCTTAGTTTAGTGTTTTGTTGTGCCAAGTAAAGTCTTTGATAGTAAAGTAAGTACTAGATTTGGATTACTGCGCAGTTCCAGATTTCTTTGCTGTCACGAATCTGGGTCTACCTCCCTGTAGGTAGCTCAGAAAATTAAGCCAATTTACGTGCATGATCCTCAGATATGTACGCAACTTTCATTCAATTTGAGCATTTTCATTTGAGCAAGTCTGGTGCCATTTTAAAATTCGTCAATACAAACTGTTCTGTTTTGACAGATTCTGCCTTTTATTTCGCATTGCCTCTTTTGCTATGTTGGATGAATTTCTTTGATCCACTAATGTCCAGTAGCATTATGCAATGTCCAGAAGTGTTAAGAATGATTGTGTCACCTCTGAATATGTTAATTTTTATTGTGCACTAACCCTCTAATGAGTTGTTTCGAGTTTGGTGTGGAGGAAGTTTTCAAGGATCAAGAGAGGAGTATGATGCAACATGATCAAGGAGAGTGAAAGCTCTAAGCTTGGGGATGCCCCGGTGGTTCACCCCTGCATATTCTAAGAAGACTCAAGCGTCTAAGCTTGGGGATGCCCAAGGCATCCCCTTCTTCATCAACAACATTATCAGGTTCCTTCCCTGAAACTATATTTTTATTCCATCACATCTTATGTGCTTTGCTTGGAGTGTCGGTTTGTTTTTGTTTTTGTTTTGTTTGAATAAAATGGATCCTAGCATTCACTTTATGGGAGAGAGACACGCTCCTCTGTTGCATATGGACAAGTATGTCCTTGGTTTCTACTCATAGTATTCATGGCGAAGTTTCTCCTTCGTTAAATTGTTATATGGTTGGAATTGGAAAATGATACATGTAGTAATTGCTATTAATGTCTTGGGTAATGTGATACTTGGCAATTGTTGTGCTCATGATTAACCTCTTGCATCATATGCTTTGCACCCATTAATGAAGAAATACATAGAGCATGCTAAAATTTGGTTTGCATATTTGGTTTCTCTAAGGTCTAGATAATTTTTAGTATTGAGTTTGAACAACAAGGAAGACGGTGTAGAGTCTTATAATGTTTTCAATATGTCTTTTATGTGAGTTTTGCTGCACCGGTTCATCCTTGTGTTTGTTTCAAATAAGCCTTGCTAGCCTAAACCTTGTATCGAGAGGGAACACTTCTCATGCATCCAAAATACTTGAGCCAACCACTATGCCATTTGTGTCCACCATACCTACCTATTACATGGTATTTTCCGCCATTCCAAAGTAAATTGCTTGAGTGCTACCTTTAAAATTCCATCATTCACCTTTGCAATATATAGCTCATGGGACAAATATCTTAAAAACTATTGTGGTATTGAATATGTAATTATGCACTTTATCTCTTATTAAGTTGCTTGTTGTGCGATAACCATGTTCACTGGGGACGCCATCAACTATTCATTGTTGAATTTCATGTGAGTTGCTATGCATGTCCGTCTTGTCTGAAGTAAGAGAGATCTACCACCTTATGGTTAAGCATGCATATTGTTAGAGAAGAACATTGGGCCGCTAACTAAAGCCATGATCCATGGTGGAAGTTTCAGTTTTGGACATATATCCTCAATCTCAAATGAGAAAATTATTAATTGTTGTTACATGCTTATGCATAAAAGAGGAGTCCATTATTTGTTGTCTATGTTGTCCCGGTATGGATGTCTAAGTTGAAGAATAATCAATAGCGAGAAATCCAATGCGAGCTTTCTCCTTAGACCTTTGTACAGGTGGCATAGAGGTACCCCTTTGTGACACTTGGTAAAAACATGTGCATTGTGATGATCCGGTAGTCCAAGCTAATTAGGACAAGGTGCGGGCACTATTAGTACACTATGCATGAGGCTTGCAACTTATAAGATATAATTTACATGATACATATGCTTTATTACTACCGTTGACAAAATTGTTTCATGTTTTCAAAATCAAAGCTCTAGCACAAATATAGCAATCGATGCTTTTCCTCTATGGAGGACCATTCTTTTACTTTCAATGTTGAGTCAGTTCACCTATTTCTCTCCACCTCAAGAAGCAAACACTTGTGTGAACTGTGCATTGATTCCTACATACTTGCTTATTGCATTTATTATATTACTCTATGTTGACAATATCCATGAGATATACATGTTACAAGTTGAAAGCAACCGCTGAAACTTAATCTTCTTTTGTGTTGCTTCAATGCCTTTACTTTGAATTATTGCTTTATGAGTTAACTCTTATGCAAGACTTATTGATGCTTGTCTTGAAGTGCTATTCATGAAAAGTCTTTGCTTTATGATTCACTTGTTTACTCATGTCATATACATTGTTTTGATCGCTGCATTCACTACATATGCTTTACAAATAGTATGATCAAGATTATGATGGCATGTCACTCCAGAAATTATCTGTGTTATCGTTTTACCTGCTCGGGACGAGCAGAACTAAGCTTGGGGATGCTGATACGTCTCCGACGTATCGATAATTTCTTATGTTCCATGCCACATTATTGATGTTATCTACATGTTTTATGCACACTTTATGTCATATTCGTGCATTTTATTGAACTAACCTATTAACAAGATGCCGAAGTGCCGATTCTGTTTTCTGCTGTTTTTGGTTTCAGAAATCCTAGTAAGGAAATATTCTCGGAATTGGACGAAATCAACGCCCAGGGGCCTATTTTGCCACGAAGCTTCCAGAAGTCCGAAGACGAAACGAAGTGGGGCCACGGGGTGGCCAAACCCTAGGGCGGCGCGGCCCCCCTTGGCCGCGCCGCCCGTCATCTGGGGCCCCGTGCCCCCTCCCGACTTGCCCTTCCGCCTACTTAAAGCCTCCGTGACGAAACCCCGCATCGAGAGCCACGATACGGAAAACCTTCCGGAGACGCCGCCAACGCCGATCCCATCTCGGGGATCCAGAGATCGCCTCCGGCACCCTGCCGGAGAGGGGAATCATCTCCCGGAGGACTCTACGCCGCCATGGTCGCCTCCGGTGTGATGTGTGAGTAGTCTACCCCTGGACTATGGGTCCATAGCAGTAGCTAGATGGTTGTCTTCTCCCCATTGTGCTATCATTGTCGGATCTTGTGAGCTGCCTAACATGATCAAGATCATCTATCTGTAATTCTATATGTTGCGTTTGTTGGGATCCGATGAATAGAGAATACTTTTTATGTTGATTATCAAAGTTATATCTATGTGTTGTTTATGATCTTGCATGCTCTCCGTTACTAGTAGATGCTCTGGCCAAGTAGATGCTTGTAACTCCAAGAGGGAGTATTTATGCTCGATAGTGGGTTCATGCCTGCATTGACACCGGGACAAGGATGAAAGTTCTAAGCTTGTGTTGTGCTGTTGCCACTAGGGATAAAACATTGATGCTATGTCTAAGGATGTAGTTGTTGATTACATTACGCACCATACTTAATGCAATTGTCTGTTGCTTTGCAACTTAATACTGGAAGGGGTTCGGATGATAACCTGAAGGTGGACTTTTTAGGCATAGATGCAGTTGGATGGCGGTCTATGTACTTTGTCGTAATGCCCAATTAAATCTCACTATACTCATCATGATATGTATGTGCATGGTCATGCTCTCTTTATTTGTCAATTGCCTAACTGTAATTTGTTCACCCAACATGCTGTTTGTCTTATGGGAGAGACACCTCTAGTGAACTGTGGACCCCGGTCCAATTCTCTTTACTGAAATTCAATCTACTGCAATATTGTTTTACTGTTTTCTGCAAACAATCATCTTCCACACAATACGGTTAATCCTTTGTTACAGCAAGCCGGTGAGATTGACAACCTCACTGTTTCGTTGGGGCAAAGTACTTTGGTTGTGTTGTGCAGGTTCCACGTTGGCGCCGGAATCCCTGGTGTTGCGCCGCACTACATCCCGCCGCCATCAACCTTCAACGTGCTTCTTGGCTCCTCCTGGTTCGATAAACCTTGGTTTCTTTCTGAGGGAAAACTTGCTGCTGTGCGCATCATACCTTCCTCTTGGGGTTCCCAACGAACGTGTGAGTTACACGCCATCAGTGGCGCGGCCAAGGGGGGGCACCCCCCTACTGTGAGGGGGCCCCATGGCCCTTCCGACTCCGACTCTTCGCCTATATAAGCCTCCCTGACCTAAATCTTCGATACGGATAAGCCACGGGACGAGAAAAGTTACGCGGCCGCCGCCATCGCGAAACTCCGTTTCGGGGGACAGAAGTCTCTGTTCCGGCACGCCGCCGGGACGGGGAATTGCCCCCGGAGTCATCTCCATCGACACCACCGCCATCTCCATCGCCATCGCTGTCTCCCATGATGAGGAGGGAGTAGTTCTCCCCCGGGGCCGAGGGCTCTACCGGTAGCTATGTGGTTAATCTCTCTCTCGTGTACCCCAATACAATGATCTCATGAATTGCCTTGCATAATTGAGATCCATATGATGAGCTTTGTATTACTATTAATCTATGTGATACTCTAGTGATGTTATTAAAGTAGTCTATTCCTCCTTCATGATGTAATGTGGACAGTGTGTGCATCATGTAGTACTTGGCGTAGGTTATGATCGTGATCTCTTGTAGATTGTGAAGTTAACTATTACTATGCACTCTAGAGTTACTTTATATGAACTCCGGAATTACTCTCTATGGTGTGACAAAGGATGTCAGTGTTTGCATCTTGTGTGATTCCTTTATGACGTTGTGGAGCTTGTTTACTCCGGCTTGAGGGTGCTCTCGTAGCCCTACACAATGAATGGTGTTTGTTATCCAACAATAGAGTCTTTGAAAGTAGCATAAGAGAAGAGAACTTATTTATTTATGTGATCGTTGTTGAGAGTGTCCACTAGTGAAAGTATGATCCCTAGGCCTTGTTTCTAAGCATTGAAACACTGTTTCCAACAAGTTCTGTTACATGTTTGCTTGCTGCCATCTTTATTTCAGATTTCTATTACCACTCATATTCATCCATATTACTTGTATTTCACTATCTCTTCGCCAAACTAGTGCACCTATACATCTGACAAGTGTATTAGGTGTGTTGGGGACACAAGAGACTTCTTGTATCGTAATTGCAGGGTTGCTTGAGAGGGATATCTCTGACCTCTACCTCCCTGAGTTCGATAAACCTTGGGTGATTCACTTAAGGGAAACTTGCTGCTGTTCTACAAACCTCTGCTCTTGGAGGCCCAACACTGTCTACAGGAAAAGAAGCGTGCGTAGACATCAAGATATTTTCTGGCGCCGTTGCCGGGGAGGTAAGGTAAAAGGCACTCACACTCCGGACCACGGCAACTAAGCTATTTTCTGGCGCCGTTGCCGGGGAGGTAAGGTAAAAGGTATTCATATCCTCTGACTACTAAGCTATTTCCTAGCACAGTTGCCGGTGTGTGAGTGCTCGAAGCTATTTCCTTTAGATCCTACAATTGCATCTTTTTGTTTCTTGTTTTTATTTTCACTAGTTAGGCATAATGGAAAACAACAAAAAAATTGGTGAGCTTTTTAATCTTTTTCCTGAGTTAGAATTGTTTGATGCGAAAATTAAAAAACCTATGGAACCTTATTTGCATGCTAGTAGCAATGTTATTAGTATGAATGCAATTACTGCTAATGCTATGGAGAAGTGTAAGCTTGGGGAAGCTAGTTTTTGTGATATTTTTAGCTTCCCATCTTTAGGGGAGAAAATTTGCTTTGATAATACTTTATCTCCCATATGCGATAACTCTAATGATGCTTGTGACATTTTAAATCCACCTACTGAATGTATTCCTTTCAAGATACCCATGAAAATTATTGAACGAGTTATAGATAACCGCTATGAAGGGGATGGAACTGTTCATCCTGGAGATCATTTACTCTCTTTGCATGAATTATCCGGGTTATTCAAGTGTGCAGGTATCTCTATGGATGAAGTGAAGAAGAAATTATTCTCTATGTCGTTGTCTGGTAAAGCGGCGCATTAGTATAAACTGCTGAAGGATGGGCATTCTCTTGATTGGAAGGATATTGTGCCTCTATTTTATTCTAAATTCTATCCTCCAAGTGAAATTCACAAAGACCGAAACCACATATATAATTTCTGGCCTCATGATGGAGAGAGTATTGCCCAAGCATGGGAGAGATTGAAGTCTTTAATGCTCAAATGCCTCAATCATGAGCTTCCTGGTAATATCATTATTGATAATTTCTATGCAAGACTTTCTTTTCAAGATAAAACCTTGCTGGATACTGCTTGTTCTGGATCATTCACGCGCAATAAAGAAGAGTTTAAATGGGACCTTCTTAATCGGATTCAGGAGAACGCTGAAGATTGGGAGAACGACAAAGGTAAAGAATCAGGTATAAATTATGATTATGAATGCATTGAAACTTTTATGGATACTGATAAATTTTGAAATATGAGTGCTACTTATGGTCTTGACTCTCAAGTTGTTGCAAATCTTTATAAAGCTTTTGCCTCTCATTTTGAATTGCCTAGGAAGAATTTTGATAAGTATCATGAACCTTTTAAAGACGCCTGCATGGAAAATGAAATTGTTGTTAATGATTGCAATAAACATGCCCAAACTTCTGAAAATACTATTTCTTATAAGCATGTTAATTTTTGTGGAATGCATAGACCTTGTGGAATTAATCAAATCGAAGATGAATATTGTATCCATCATAGGAATGAAAAAACTAGAAAGTGGTTTAGGGCTCTAGATGATCTTGGTGAAAAAGTTTGTGCCCTCTATCCTTTTATTTGTGAACTTTGCCATAGAGTGGGTCATTTTAATTTTCAATGTTCCTCCAATGATAATTCGAACCCCATGAGTGCTGCAAATTTGTATTGTGATGATGAAATCCTTCCTAATCAGCATGATGAACTTACTCTATTTTTGGGGTGTGAAGAGTTATCAAGAAAAATCTCTTTGTTACATATGAGTGATCTTGATATTGATGATGTCCTGCATGGGTGTCTTTCTTATTGCATTAATAATTACCATACAAATACTTACATACAGAATATCTTAGAAGATGACACTTTGCCAAAATATGATAGGACCGCTGTGTGTTTTAAACTTATTAATGAAAAGGAGGAATCCTCCCAAGTTTCTTCTATTGTTTTTGGGAATAAAGCAGATTATGTGGAGAAGCCTCCCTTCAAGCCTCTCCCTCCTGAAGAAGGGAACGAGGAGAAGGAGAAGAAGAAGAAGAAGAAGAAGAAGAAGAAGAAGAAGAAGGGAACGAAGAAGAAGAAGAGGAGGAATAAAAAGAAAGAGGTAACGGCATATCCCCGCGTGTATGAGATAACGATAGGTAACCGTAAGTATGTTGCTCCTAATGATTATTATGATAATGAATCTGAGTACAATGATCTTCCTATGCCCTTTACCCATATTAGTGATCATGATTTGGAAGAGCACACTACCTTTGATATTGGAAATCTATTTGGTACTGATTATGAAAGTAATGATGTTAGCACTATTCATGTTCCTTCAAATGCTGATATTGAAAGCTCTAAGCTTGGGGATGTTGTGCTTGAAGATCCTATATTTGAGACCTTTACTTTTAGTGAAAAAGATGATATTATATATTCTGGTTATAGAGATGGATATGACACATGTTATAATTATCCTTATGAAACTTTTCATAGTTATGATGGGATTGCCAAAAACCATTCCCTTAGTATGCAACTTGTTTACCATGTTCAAATTCTTGATAATGATCCTGCTCCAATTACTATTAATGAGAAGAGTTTTTCTTATGCCAAAAATAATGATACTTTTATGCACATGAACCATGATAAGAATGTTTTAAGTGATGGATATATTGTGGATTTCATCAATGATGCTACTGAAAGTTATTATGAGAGAGGGAAACATGTTTATATGCATCTTAATAATATTAAGTTTCCCCTCTTTATGTTGAGAATTTTGAAGTTGCGCTTGTATTGCATTCTTATGCTTGTCACTTTGTTCTTCATGAATTTATTTGTGTACAAGATTCCTTTTCATAGGAAGTGGGTTAGGCTTAAATGTGTTTTGAACTTGCTTTTTGATGCTCTCTTTTGCTTCAACTCTTATTTCTTGCGCGAGCATCATTAAAATTGCTGAGCCCATCTTAATGGCTATAAAGAAAGAACTTCTTGGGAGATAACCCATGTCTTTATTTTGCTACTGTTTTGTTGTGTCTTGGAAGTTGTTACTACTGTAGCAACCTCTCCTTATCTTTATTTTATTGCATTGTTGTGCCAAGTGAAGTCTCTAATAGAAGGTTGATACTAGATTTGGATTTCTGCGCAGAAACAGATTTCTATCTGTCACGAATTTGGGCAGGGCTCTCTGTAGGTAACTCAGAAAAATCTTCCAATTTACGTGCATGTTCCTCAGATATGTACGCAACTTTCATTAGTTTTGAGTTTTCTGATTTGAGCAACGGAAGTACCTCTTAAAAATTCGTGTTTACTGGCTGTTCTGTTTTAACAGATTCTGTCTCTGTTTTTTGCATTGTCTCTTGTGGACTTTAAACAAGGCTTTCTAGACGAGGAGAGCTGTAGCTAATGTTTTATTGAGTTCTTGCAATGTGTCACTACAGGACTAAAGTGGATTAAAGTTTTTTGAGTACTAACCCCTCTAATGAAGTTTATGAGAAGTTTGGTGTGGCAGAAGTTTTCAAGGGTCAAGAGAGGAGGATGATATATGATCAAGAAGAGTGAAAAGTCTAAGCTTGGGGATGCCCCGGTGGTTCATCCCTGCATATTTCAAGAAGACTCAAGCGTCTAAGCTTGGGGATGCCCAAGGCATCCCCTTCTTCATCAACAATTTATCAGGTTTCTTCTATTGAAACTATATTTTTATTCGGTCACATCTTATGTACTTTACTTGGAGCGTCTGTGCGCTTTTATTTTCGTTTTGTTATTTTCATTCTCTAAATAAATTCATACTTGTGTGGGAGAGAGACACGCTCCGCTTTTTCATATGAACACTTGTGTTCTTAGTTCTATCTTTAATGTTCATGGCGGAGTTGAAACTGCTTCGTTAATTGCTATTTGGTTGGAGACAGAAAATGCTTCATGTGGTAATTGGTATATTGTCTTGAATAATTTGATACTTGGCAATTGTTGTGCTCAAATAGATCATGTTTAAGCTCTTGCATCATGTACTTTGCACCTATTAATGAAGAACTACATAGAGCTTGTTAAAATTTGGTTTGCATGATTGGTCTCTCTAAGTCTAGATATTTTCTTGTTAAGGTGTTTGAACAACAAGGAAGACAGTGTAGAGTCTTATAATGCTTGCAATATGTTCTTATGTAAGTTTTGTTGTACCGGTTCATACTTGTGTTTGCTTCAAACAACCTTGCTAGCCAAAGCCGTGTACTGAGAGGGAATACTTCTCGTGCATCCAAATCCTTGAGCCAAAAACTATGCCATTTGTGTCCACCATACCTACCTACTATGTGGTATTTCTCTGCCATTCCAAAGTACATTACTTGAGTGCTACCTTTAAAATTCTATTCTTTGTCTTTGCAATATATAGCTCATGGGAAAATAACCTTAAAAACTATTGTGGTATTGAATATGTTGCTATGTATCTTATTTCTTATAAGTTGCTTGTTGAGCGGTAACCATGTTTCTGGGGACGCCATCAACTTTTACACCTTTGTTGGATATCATGTGAGTTGCTATGCATGTTCGTCTTGTCTGAAGTAAGGGCGATTTTCATGATCAATGGTTTGAGTATGCATATAGAGAAGAACATTGGGCCGCTAACTAAAGTCATGAATCATGGTGGAAGTTTCAGTTTGGACACAAATCCTCAATCTCTTATTTGAATATTATCTGTTGTTGAATGCTTAAGCATTAAAAGAGGAGTCCATTATCTGTTGTCTATGTTGTCCCGGTATGGATGTCTAAGTTGAGAATAATCAAAAGCAAGAAATCCAATGCGAACTTTCTCCTTAGACCTCTGTACAGGCGGCATAGAGGTACCCCTTTGTGACACTCGGTTGAAACATATGTTATGCAATGATAATCCATGTTAATCCAAGCTAATTAGGACAAGGTGCGAGCACTATTGGTATTCTATGCATGAGGCTTGCAACTTATAGGATGTCTTATACATAACACATATGAATTATTACTACCGTTGACAAAATTGTTTCTATGTTTTCAAAATAAAAGCTCTAGCACAAAAATAGTAATCCATGCTTCCCTCTGCGAAGGGCCATTCTTTTACTTTATGTTGAGTCAGTTTACCTACTTCCTTCTATCTTAGAAGCAAACACTTGTGTCAACTGTGTGCATTGATTCTTACATGTTTACTTATTGCATTTGTTATATTGCTTTATGTTGACAATTATCCATGAGATATACAGGTTGAAGTTGAAAGCAACCGCTGAAACTTATATCTTCCTTTGTGTTGCTTCAAAGCTTTCTACTAAGAATTTATTGCTTATGAGTTAACTCGTATGCAAGTCTTATTGATGCTTGTCTTGAAAGTACTATTCATGAAAAGTCTTTGCTATATGATTCAGTTGTTTAGTCATTATCTTTACTATTGCTTCGAATCACTTCATTCATCTCATATGCTTTACAATAGTATTGATCAAGATCATGTTGGTAGCATGTCACTTAAGAAATTATTCTTGTTATCGTTTACCTACTCGAGGGCGAGCAGGAACTAAGCTTGGGGATGCTTGATACGTCTCCAACGTATCTATAATTTCTTATGTTCCATGCTAGTTTTATGACATTACCTACATGTTTTGTTCACACTTTATATCGTTTTGATGCGTTTTCCGGAACTAACCTATTAACGAGATGCCGAAGTGCCAATTCCTGTTTTCTGCTGTTTTTGGTTTCAGAAATCCTAGTAAGGAAATATTCTCGGAATTGGACGAAATCAACGCCCACGATCTTATATTTCAAGGAAGCTTCCAGAGCACCGAAGAGGGGCCAAAGGAGAGCCAGGGGGCCCCACCCCACATGGCGGCACGGCCAAGGGGGGGCGCGCCCCCCTACTGTGAGGGGGCCCCGTGGCCCTTCCGACTCCGACTCTTCGCCTATATAAGCATTCCTGACCTAAATCTTCGATACGGATAAGCCACGGGACGAGAAAAGTTACGCAGCCGCCGCCATCGCGAAACTCCATTTCGGGGGACAGAAGTCTCTGTTCCGGCACGCCGCCGGGACGGGGAATTGCCCCCGGAGTCATCTCCATCGACACCACCGCCATCTCCATCGCCATCGCTGTCTCCCATGATGAGGAGGGAGTAGTTCTCCCCCGGGGCTGAGGGCTCTACCGGTAGCTATGTGGTTAATCTCTCTCTCATGTACCCCAATACAATGATCTCATGAATTGCCTTGCATAATTGAGATCCATATGATGAGCTTTGTATCACTATTAATCTATGTGCTACTCTAGTGATGTTATTAAAGTAGTCTATTCCTCCTTCATGATGTAATGTAGACAGTGTGTGCATCATGTAGTACTTGGCGTAGGTTATGATCGTGATCTCTTGTAGATTGTGAAGTTAACTATTACTATGCACTCTAGAGTTACTTTATATGAACTCCGGAATTACTCTCTATGGTGTGACAGTGACAGTGTTTGCATCTTGTGTGATTCCTTTATGATGTTGTGGAGCTTGTTTACTCCGGCTTGAGGGTGCTCTCGTAGCCCTACACAATGAATGGTGTTTGTTATCCAACAATAGAGTCTTTGAAAGTAGCATAAGAGAAGAGAACTTATTTATTTATGTGATCGTTGTTGAGAGTGTCCACTAGTGAAAGTATGATCCCTAGGCCTTGTTTCTAAGCATTGAAACACCGTTTCGAACAAGTTCTGTTACATGTTTGCTTGTTGCCATCTTTATTTCAGATTGCTATTACCACTCATATTCATCCATATTACTTGTATTTCACTATCTCTTCGCCGAACTAGTGCACCTATACTTCTGACAAGTGTATTAGGTGTGTTGGGGACACAAGAGACTTCTTGTATCGTAATTGCAGGGTTGCTTGAGAGGGATATCTCTGACCTCTACCTCCCTGAGTTCGATAAACCTTGGGTGATTCACTTAAGGGAAACTTGCTGCTGTTCTACAAACCTCTGCTCTTGGAGGCCCAACACTGTCTACAGGAAAAGAAGCGTGCGTAGACATCAAGACTCCAGCCTCGAGAGACAGACAGAGCTAAAACAGTGCGAATAGTGGTTGCTTTAACAACTGGACTGAAGGTGTCTTCATAATCAATGCCAAAATGTTGCTTGAACCCTTTGGCGACGATGCGAGCTTTATATCGGTCAATAGAACCATCAGAGCGTCTCTTGATGCGATATACCCACTTGCAATCTATGATATTTCTGTGAGAGCCACGAGGAACAAGATGCCATGTATGATTATTCATGAGAGCACCATATTCTTCTTCCATAGCATGACGCCATTGAGGATGATCAAGAGCCTCAGAAGTAGTGCGAGGCTCCCCTGTGGATGTTAGAAGACCATAACGAACTGTACCATCTGTGTAAATTTTCGGGTTGCGTATACCTTGTTGGAGGCGAGTGCTCACTCCCAGTTGTGGCGGAGCCACAGGAACAGAACCCGCAGAGGATCCTGACGGTGGCGACGAGACCGCGATGTCACTGCTGGCGTCAGTGTCGGAGACAGCGGCAGCCGAGGAGGGCGTGGCGGGCTCCGGTTGGTCCGGAGGTGGAGCCGCGCTGGCACTGTCGGCCGGGCTGTCGGGGACGTGGGCGGCGCTGCTACTGCTGCCGTCTGAGGCGACAGCAGCGGACCCAGGCGGGGCAGGCGGGGCGCATGGCGTGGCCGGGCTGGAGGAAGCCCGGGGCGTGGCCGAGGGGGGGGATTCTCCCACCATCGGGATCAGCAGCGACGCGGCGACCAGGTGCTAGCGGCGGGCGATCCGAGGTGGATCCCTGCCACGCGTTGGCACGTAGCGGCGACGGCGGTGCAACTTCAGAGGACTCTCCCGAGTCCGTTTCTTCACCGTTTTCAACGAAATTTGTATCAGAATGATCAATATGAAGAGTACTATCATCTGGAGGTGGAATATCTTGAGGTTCCTGGCCAAGATTAGTCATCACAGGTATAATAGGCAAAGGCATGTAATCATCAGTTTGTGCATCCCCAACAGTAGTAGGTGTATCATGAGGGAGCAAAAGAATGTCATTATGAAGGCGGCGACCTGCATTAGGATGCAGGTCAGCAAAAGGGAAAATACGCTCATCAAAGACCACATCACGAGAAATGTAAACACGTCCCATGGAGAAATCTAGACATTTGACACCCTTATGAAGATGACTATATCCCAAAAAAACACATTTGGTGGAGCGGAAGGCAGGTTTGCGCTTGTTGTAAGGTCTAAGATTGGGCCAACAGACGCAACCAAAAACACGCAGGGATTCATAGTTGGGTTTGGAGTGCATAAGGCGTTCAACAGGAGTGTGAAAATTGATGACTTTGCTGGGTAGGAGGTTAATCAAAAAGGTAGATGTAAGAAAAGCCTCATCCCAGAATTTTAATGGCATGGATGCATTTGCAAGAAGGGACAAGCCAACTTCAACTATATGACGATGTTTGCGTTCAGCGGAGCCATTTTGTTGATGAGCATGTGGACAAGAGACATGATGGACAATGCCACACTTTTGGAAGAAACTTTTGAGTTTTACATATTCACCACCCCAATCAGTTTGCATGGTTTTAATCTTTCTTTCAAATTTTCGTTCAACAAATTTCTGAAAATTAAGAAAGACTTGGAACACTTCAGAACGGTTTTTAAGCAAGTAAATCCAAGTAAACTTGCTATAATCATCAATAAAGCTCACATAGTACTCATGTTTGCCAGCAGAAACAGAAACAGGTGATGGGCCCCATACATCAGAGAATACTTGTTCCAAAGGAACAGTAGAGAAACTAGTAGAGATGGGGTATGGCACCTGGTGACTCTTAGCTAGTTGACATGCATCACAGACATATGGATTTATTTCTGGAGAATAAGAGAGTTCATTTATTTCTGGAGAAAGAAGATTTTTGGATGCAGCAGGCACATGTAAGACATTTTTAAGATGCAAAGTACTATGTGGGGTATGCAAAACTGAATGACCAACATGAGATATTTGCATACCATGACCATTGGCGGTGTGAACATGTTCGCGGCCCTTGTACTTGTCATGTGTGGTGAGCTTGTTCAACTCAGCAGTGATATGATCCGTGGCACCAGTATCCGGGTACCAGTTTGTGTCAACACCATAGGAAGCAACATGAGCAGATTTTTCCTTGCGATCTCCATCATCATCAGAATCATCGCGGTCTTTGTCTTGGTAGCGCCACCAGCACTCATTGGCAGGATGCCCATATATCTTGCAGATTTGACACTCGACTTCGACAAACGGTGTAGGGGCGCGGTTCTGGCGACGGTGACCATCACGCCGGCCATTGCCATCATCACGACGGCGCCGAGAGCCATCATCGCCACGGCCACGAGGGGCGCGGTCGTCATCGCGGTGGTACCCGCGGTCATCGTCGCGGCGAGGGCCACGGTCATCAGTGCGGCGAGGGCCACGGTCATCATCACGGCGGTTGCCGTCACCATGGCCACGTGGTGCGCGGTCATCATCATCGGCACGGCCACGGGGGCGAGAGTCACCACGTCCACGGCGAGCAATGTTAACGGAGGAGGTGAAAGTATCACCGGTGTCTTGCAGCATGGTGTGCTGATCATGGGCGAGCAGCTGGTCATAGAGGCCATCGGTGGTGAGGCCGGGCTGGCCATTGGCAGAGGCCACGGCGTCATTGTAGGAACCATCAAGGCCATTGAGGATGTAGTTGACGAGCTCGCTCTCGTCGATGGACTTGCCAAGCGCAATGAGCTCGGCACCAAAACCCTTCATCTTGGCAAAGTATTGCGCCATGGTGAGGGAGTTCTTCTTGGTGGTATTCAGGGCACCACGGAGTGCGTTGACCTTGGATGGTGAGGCAGTGGAGAACATCCTGGTAATGGTAGACCAGATAGCCTCGGTGGTCTCCCGGCCGAAGACGTGAGGGAGGAGCTCAGGCGACAGGGAGTTGAGCAAACAGCTAGCAACAGCCTGATCACGCGCAATCCATGCAGCGTAGGCAGGGTTGGTGATGGAGACCGTGTTGCCATCGGCGTCTTTGGAGGACAACGTCTTGGCGGGGGAGCGGTCGGTGCCGTCGAGGAGGCCCATGACCATGGCACCGCGGATGGCGGGGAACACCAGCGTCTTCCAGAAGAGGAAGTTCGAGCGGGTGAGCTTGGTAGTCGGCGGAGCACCGAGCATGACGCCAATGGAAGCCGTGGAGGAGGACGCCATCGGAGCTGGGAAGCGGCGGCCGAAGACGGAGCAAAGGCGGCGGATGGGTCGTAGATCGTAGGGCGGCGGCCGTAGCGAGGCTAGGGCGGCGGCGGGTCGTAGTCGTGGATCGTGGGTAGATGGTAGGTTTTTGGGGTCGTGGCGGCGGCCGTAGATGGGACTAGGCAGCGGCAGGTTTTGTGGTCGTGGCGGCGGCCGTAGATGGGACTAGGCAGCGGCAGGCGGCGGCGGTGCAAGGCACGGCGGCGGCGGATCGTGGGCGTGGTCATGGGTGGCGGCGGCGGCCAGAAGAGGCGGCGGCGGCGAATTTTTTTGTCTAGGGATCGTGTTCGGCGGCTAGGGTTGGAAGAGGTGGCTCTGATACCATGTTAGTTTGGCTGAAACCATGCCTCTCCCTGGCTCGTGTTCCGTGTTTATATAGGGTAGAAAGAGCCTCTACCGTGGAAATACATAGAGCGTATATACGGGTGGTGTACTACTCCATACCGTACAACGTGATACATAGCATATGTCTAACACTACTGCCTTCCTGGCTGCTGGACTGCTACAGGCTTGCAGCGGCAAGCAGTGGACGGCTGAATGCCGTAGCCGAGAAAATCTGGAGCAGGAGGCGAGAGCAGAGGAGCCAGTGGCTGCGGGCTGGGGGATACGGAGAGGGGTGAGCCAGGGGAGGGCTAAGCCGATGAGGTGATCTGGGATGGCGCCTGACGAGAGCGAAAGGGGTTCCGCCCTGGTTGCAACAACCATGGAGTGGGCGGGTCGTGCAACAGCGGAAATGGCGGCCACGGAGGCTCTTTCGCATAGAAATTGGTGTAACAAATCATGGGCTAAGCCCTCATGGATCATAAATGATTTCTTCTATGCAATCGTGTGCGATGATACTGCCATCGCACACAGTTCTTTCAAGCTTCAACCGTGTGAGATATCCCAACTCATCACCTAACCCCGTGTGGTGACGTTTGGGTAAACCATATGACAAGGGAAATTTTGATCATATGTGATTATTTGACATGTACTAGTGGGG
This sequence comes from Lolium perenne, assembly GCF_019359855.2. Lineage (NCBI taxonomy): Eukaryota > Viridiplantae > Streptophyta > Magnoliopsida > Poales > Poaceae > Lolium > Lolium perenne. The sequence continues at coordinate 258,799,028 of NC_067246.2, read as the reverse complement.
CGGGTGATTTGCATCTACATTTGTTTTCTGTTTATAGTTCTCTCTTGAGGGGTCCCATGAAATGTTGTTGCCTAGCAAGGGGAAGCCGAGAATGTTGCGTTGGAAGATATTATAGAGGTTAAGGTGACGGGTTCCACTCGAGATATATTTCATTGAGATGAACTATGGGAGGATACTGATGACAAAGTTAATGAGTTTTGTGCAGCAAGAATGGTATATTTCCTTTTGAACCATCTACTATTGGTAAATTTGGTGCATCAACTAATTTGGTACGACAGTAATCAAACATGCATAGTATTTTACAACACAGAACCTCTAAACCTGCATTTTCCTGTTTATATATTAGTGTTTACTATATTGTTTACAAAATAAGATTAGAGAAAGTCGTTTCTATGTTGCCTTTATCTCGGATGCTCAACTTTCTAAGAGAGAATATATTTGCTCCCAAGAAAACCAAGTTGATCCGTAATTTAGTTCCAAGAATCCCTTGTTCATAACTTAGAATTATTTTTCTTAATGTTTTGTCTAGTTTTGGTTGTCCAGATTTTTTCTTAATTGGTTTTTTCACTATGTGAAGTAACTGTCTTTTAATTCCGTTTTTTATACTCAATTATCCATTATCATATTTTGTAGAGAAAAACTTCTCTAGCTTTTGTGTTATACTAATGTAGATATACTTGTTAAAACGAGCACTTGTCCATTATCATATTCTAGCACTATATATCTGCCATGAGGTTATGAGCATAACCCAACTAGATGACATAGGTACTAAAATTTTAGGAACGCCATAATAGTACTAGGATATCGTAGCATATTATTATTATTATTATTATTATTATTATTATTATTATTATTATTATTATTATTATTATTATTATTTTATTTTATTTTATCTCTTGTAGTACATGCTTCAAGATGGGGAGGAACAATAGGTCTCTTGGTGCATATATACTTTTAGCCAGAAAATGATAACCAAAATTGATCAAATTGTGCAAAAAAATCTACCACGACGGATTTAACATATTTTTATTGATATTTCATCTAAATATTGCTTATCTAACTTTTCCTTATATGTTTGTTTACACTAATTGTCTTATACTTTTGCAGTTCTACTCACTAAAATGACTGCTTCCATTCTTATATTTTTAGGAATTAACTGGAATTATGATGCACATTTTTTGTTAGATTGCTTGATATTTTGAGGTAAGACATAAGACATGGCTTCAAATTCAGTGGATGAAACCGACATAAATGTAAGATGGCACCTAACTAAAAGTTAGTAGTGTGTAGTATGCATGTGGGAACATATTACTCCCTCAAATATAATTTTTTGTTAAAGTCAAACTTTTAAAAATTTGACCAATTCTATAAGAAATATATCAACATCTATAATATGAAATGGATATGATATGAAATATATTTCACCAGTGGCAAAGCAAGGACTCCAACCTTGTGTAGTCAAATAAATGTATTTGCATGAAATTTTTAATATTTTTTATATAATTTCTTCTTGTATAGCTCAAAAACTGTGTAGTCAAGTGACTATAGAGCTTGTGTGTGGCTCTTCCACTGTATTTCACGATGGTTCTCAATATATTAGGATTATAACTGACAAATTTTTATATAGTTGCTCAAACTTTTTTTTGACTTTGAAAAAAAAAACTATATGCAACCTATTTTGTGATGGAGGGAGTATGGTTAGAACGTTAGCTTCTTATATTTTTTATATAGTTGCTAAAAAAATTGACTTTGAAAATAAAACTATACGCAACCTCTTTTGTGATGGAGGGAGTATGGTTAGAACGTTAGCTTCTTATATTTTTTATCTATATGTGGCAGATATTTTATAAGAATAGATAATAAAATCCCCTTTTGTTTTAAATATTGTCTCTCCACACAAACCAACACACAAGGATCATTAAGTATTCTTACTCATCTAACAGTTAGATTCACATAAAATTCTTGGCCATCCAGATAAGATACAGTGTATTGTGCTGAACCGTATATTTTTATTCAACAATGCGTGTATTATCATCAACTAACAACTATTCTGGCCCAAGATCCATGGAATATGCTTCCTATAACCGGGTTGACCTCTTATTTATTTTTGATCATATCAACAAAGCGTGTGTTTGGCTATTAGCTGATTTTAAAGGTGTTGACCTAGAGCAACATGAAAAAATGTATATTGCAAATTAAGGCGTTGACCAAGAGCAACATGACAGGATGTATATTGCTATATTCTCTCAAAAAACGAGCTAGTGCTTGCAATGGGGTCGATGATTGTGCCGATGGAACCGATCAACCATGTCATCGATGGCATCGACGATCCACCGTCCTCCCAAGCAACTCATCAGCGGCGGCGTCCTAAATTTCTGAACATGGCGACGGTGCCCCTAATGAAGAAGGTACATACCAAACTTCACCTTCTTTGCGCATCTAATTAGCCGCACGTTCGTTTGGCTAAGCAAGAACTACTACATACGTATTTGTCGACCAGACGATGGCAGAGTTTCTGGGGACGTTCATCCTGATGTTCACGCAAGTGTGCGCCATCATTATGGACGAGCAGCACGACGGCGTCGTGGGCCTCATGGGCATCGCCGTTGCTGTCGGTCTCGCGGTCATGGTGCTCATCTTCTCCCTCATCCACGTCTCCGGGTGCCACATGAACCCTGCGGTGAGCATTGCCATGGCGGTCTTCGGCCACCTCCCGCCGGCCCACCTCGCCCCGTACGTCACCGCTCAGGTGCTGGGCTCCACCGCCGCCTCGTTCGTGGGCCACGCGATCTACCACCCCGTGAGCGCCGGGATCGCCACCGTCCCGAGCATCGGCACGGTGGAGGCGTTCGCCGTCGAGTTCGTCATCACGTTCGTCCTTCTGTTCGTCATCGTTGCGGTTGCCACGGACCCTCATGCAGTAATATATTCTTCCACTCCTTCTATCTCTTGTACATGACGGCTTAATTTGATCGTCTTCCCCAAATGATCTAGATTATCTTACAAAAATGCTTATATAGGTGAAAGAACTGATCGCAGTTGCAGTTGGTGGGACAATAGTGATGAATATTCTCATCGCAGGGTATGTAGAATCTGTGCGTGGTTCATTTCTGTTTTGTTCCAAGCTGAGAAAGCTTGTTATTTATGTTGGCGGAAAAATAAATTGAGCAGGCCAGCGACAGGAGCATCTATGAATCCAGCGCGAACGATTGGGCCGGCAATTGTTACGGGGAGATACAGCAAGATTTGGGTCTACCTGCTGGCTACACCACTGGGTGCTATTGCTGGTGCTGGAGCTTATGTTGCGATTAAGTTGTAGTTACAAACTATTTTTTTAAGGGAAATTTGTAGTTACAAACTAGCATAAAGAGAGGGTCGATCGTCAATGTAAATAGCTCTTTTTCCGGGAGCATTTTGTTTCTGGGAGCCTGCTAATGACTACCACATAAATGCCTTTTTGAACTGTAGGATTATTGTGCAAATCAGTTTATCCTATGAAAGCCCTGTGGATCATGGTAGTGACTAGTGAGGCTACTAAAGTAGAATGGAATCAATTCATATACAACGTACTCCATAGAAACCACAATCTTAAAATGATGTCAAATTCATTTATTAGTTTTTGGAATTGCTAATCCCAAGGCACCTATTGATTTAAGAAAGACTTTTTAACAATTGGATTTGCCTCGTGATTCATGCTGGGAGGCGACGTTCCCGTCGACAGCGAGGCGCCTGTGGTGACTTCGTCAATTTCAAGATCCAATCCGCCAGCTCAGTCTTCCGGAGGTGCTCATAGGGGTAGGGTGTGCGTGTGTGCGTTCATAGGGGTGAGTGTATGCGCGTGTATGTGAGCGTCTGCGTTTGTACTATGTTTCTCAAAAAAAAAAGATATGATAGTTGTAAATGCGTTGCAACTGAGATTTTTCAAGTTGTAAATGGGTTGCAATTGAGATTTTCGTAGTTACGCCTAGGTTGTAATTGAGTAAAAAAATATTGAGACCGTTGAATTTCCTTCGAGATTTGTGATGGTGTATGAGTTGCACGTGAGTCACAACTATGATATAACTAAGACTTAGATGAAGTCACTTGACTATGATTTAGTTAAATCTAAGTCGATTGAGATCCAGAAGAGCACATTTAATTTTTTGCTTTGAAAACTCCAATAAAATATCTCTCTACATTATGCCCTCTGAATCCTCTAAATATTTTGTGCTTATTGCATGTCCACCATCCAAAAGCTCCTCTTAAAAATTCACATATTTTTAAAATGATATAGGATTTCACAATAGGTCACATCTCAATCTTAGGTTTTTCTTTCAAATTCCTACACCCCAAAGAGGCCATAAATAGTTTCCAGTAATTCTTCTACGTCTTTCTTTCAAAAAAAATTCCATGTGTCATTCTATCTATTCACATTCCCACTTACCATTTCATCTTTAATCACCTTTTATGTATTATCTTTCATTTGATTTTCCACTTCTGTTTCATTTTCATTATTTTTGTTTTTTTCCTTTTATAACTTTACTAATATACCGCGTTAAGTTATCATAACAACAAGCTCAAATTATATATAGTTTTTCATGTATTTCAACTATATATAATAAATTCATGATGTATTCCTTTTTGGGAAAAATGAATAAAGTTTGTTCATTGATGTACGCAATGTTAAAATGATTTTTTTTATGATTTCAAGAAAAAATACATGTAACACTAGCGAGTTTATTACCTTCTCCATGGAGTACAATTTCTCTTGAATGAGACATTTAAACATTTTTCTTACATACATGAACATATTTTTGTGGAGGGTGCAACATATTTTTTTTTAAACCACCCGAAACCTAGGAAGTTGCACTGGAATTTAGTTTGCATGCATGGACTTGCTATTTTACATGTATGAACATATTTCAGGCACGTGGAACATATTTTGAAACAAACTTTTTCGGCAAACGTATTTTTTTCATTCTTGAAAGGTTACCTAATAGAAGCACAAATTTTTATTTGACACACATGACACATATTTGATAAGGATGAACATCTTTCACCGAGAGTGGAACCTATACCAAATTGCCCCTACAGAATATATTTATCAGATATAAGATTTTTGTAGAAGTTGTACGGATATTTAATTTCACATCCATAAATATGTTTATCATTTGGTTTCTTAAAAATCAACACAATAGGGCATTCAATGTTCTTTACTATTCAATTGAGCAAGCATTCAGAAAAAATTGGATGACAACGGAAACACATTAGAGTACAACAAGGAAAGCACAAAAACAATAAATCGCATGAAAAATGAGAAAAATATATATGAGTTTACTCAACGCAATGCTAGGCGCACACATCATTTAGCACCAAGCCACTTCTTAAGAATAGAGCATACCACAATGGTTGCTAACTTCCGACACGCCACGGACCACTTGTGTGATATAAATACTTGGCAAATGTTAGCTCCTTGGTCATATGGAGCAAGCGTTAGGATGAGTTGGAATAGACTGGTAAAAAGTAAGGCATGGCAAGGGAGGAGAAAGGGGAGATGAGGAACCACTGAGTTTCATCCAACAAACTAGAAAAGAAATAAAGTGTGAGATGTATGAGAATCATAATGTGGCTGGATGGTTAGAAGTATGGTTGTAACCCTAATACACCAAAGATCAAACCGCAGATTTAAGCCCTACTTGCCTCATTAAGGTGGAATTTAATTTCAGTGGGAAGCGGCTTTTATGTTTTCAGACAAAAAGTGAGAAGCTAAGTGTAATACGGAGTAAGAATAATGGTTGGTGTCACAGTTCCTTGATCATTACAATCTGGAATTCAACTCAAAAACTAATAAACCTTCTGAAAGGAACAGGAAATGCATTATTGTTGATAGCTCGTCTCTTGATTTTTCTGACAGCTCGTATCCTTGATGGCTTGATCATTTGTGTAGGACGGGAGCCAAACTGCCAACATTATGTGCACCGCCAACTCGTCGGTCGTTCGGTGCAAAATAGCAATACATTTTTATGAGGCAATGAGACTGGTCCCTCCGCTTTAATATCCGTGCCCGATGATTTGAGTTGAATGGCGCAAAGGCTGTGGCAAGTGGGGGCGAGATATTCCATTCATGGCCACGATACTTTTTTTCCTTTTCTGTGGAGTGATAGCTTTCTCTCGAGCAGCAAATCTTTTACAACTAGGATCCATGGCTCACATCTTAGGTTCAGGATATCGTATCTATATGAATATATCTGTAGGCTGAAAAATGGGTTGAGAGCTCGACGTGCAGTTCCATTTCAACCCAATCTCGGTTGATGTGCTTCTTGATTGTATCTAGCTATCACAGCCTCAAAAGCGAGTGTGACGGAAGAGCAAAAATACAAACAAGTGGAGAAAAGGGAATAAAATGGAAAAAGAAGAAGTTTTGTATCTAGCAGTATAGCTTATCTTAGACTCTTAGTATGTTCTATATAGTATAAAGCCAGAAATTCAATTCGGCACATGGGAGCATATGCTCCTGCCACCCGAAAAACAATTTTGAAATGTCGAAAAAATTCGTACAAAAAATTTCTCGCTTACGTATCGACATTTTACGTGCGCACATCAAGTTTTACGAAAAACCGACATTTTTTGTGACTTGTATGAAAAAGAGAAACAAAACGTCTCGTACACAACCTTTTCCTACATCAAAATTTGTCTTTTTTACAAATGACACTCAAAATGTCGGTTTTTTGTGAAACCACTTTGTGAACGTGTAGAATTTCGAAATGTACCCACTAAATTTTATGTTTGAATTTTTCAACATTTTGAAAGTGTATTTAAAATGAAGTTTAACAACCGGGAGCATATGCTCCCGGGTGCCAAAAACAAAGCTTGCAACTTATAATGATCACTACGAACTCATTTCAGGCTGGCAAACAAAACAGGAAAATTGCTATCTTGTCTACTCATAGATCACAATCAACTCTACTCACTAGTTCTGTATCGGATTGGACTCGGTGCCCGGCGTCTGCTTCTTCAGGTTCATGCTCGCAGCCACCTGGACTCCATGCTTCTTGCTTCCTTCTGCTGCCGCTGCTGCATGGAACACTTGTGCATCCTTTGATCTTGTGAGCACATTAGTCTGCAGGAGCTTCCTTGTCGCAAACCTCTCCTCTCTTGATGCCCTACCTTCAGAAAAAGGAAGTAGTGTTGCTTGCATGCTTAGATGGCAATGCAGGAGCAGCAAGGCAGAGAGAAGGCAAGCACAGCTGCTGGCACCTCTCATGGCTGCGCTTTGGTACTGATTAGCTGAGGAACTGAGGATGGGCTACTCGTGTCCAATCATATATATAACACTCCCTCTGACCTAAATTAATTGGCCAGCCACATACAATGCCTGGTATAAATGTACCGTCAATTAGTTTAGGCCCCAGAAAATACTACTCCCTCTATCAATGATAGATGTTGGGGTTTTTGTTTAAATTTGAACAAAACTGAACTAGAATCTGACACTTGTTATAGATCGGAGGAAGGGAGTAGTATAAACTTCCACGTGATGCTGAGTGCAGTCGGTGCGAGATCTCGGATCTTGACTCAGGAGCTCAGAGCGTTGATTGTTGGATGCCATGTGACGTGCGAGTTATCAATATACAGTAGTGAGTAGAATAGTGTTACTCTATTAGTCTTAATTTATCTGTTTGGTTAAAATACACGACGAACGAACGAACTGCAAGATCCCTTTACGAGGCAACAGGTGCCTCCAAACTCATCGATTAGCTAGCTGGGTGCGTTTGATCGATTAGCTTAACTGAAAGTTTGCGGATGAAAGGACAAAGATGATGGGGAGACGGCCCGCCGGCCTGCACATGCCGCACCCCTACCACACGACGCACTCGGCGCTGCCGTAAAGGCACTTTGGAGTTTGGACTGACCGGCTTCACCACCAACGCCTCGCCGTCCACCGATACATAGCACCTAGACGGACCTCGCCTGAAAAACGAGCCGCACCGTCGCCTAGCAGCGCCACGTCTCCGATCTGACAAAATTAGGCAGGGAGCTGGTTTGGCGTATTCGCCCGTTCTACGTTTCTCGATATCTCTTGGTAAAAATCCATTCAAAATCCTCAACTCATACAGTAGCTATAACTAAAATGACTAAAATATATCTATATACCAACGTATTTAAACAAAGTTAAGCAGGAGAAAGTAGTTGCAACACAATAGCTTTCTGTATTAGTCGCTTGATTGTCAGAAGGGTGCTGATCTAAATGGTGTTTTGTCAAGTGTGGCATGTGTGCCTTCCCTGAGAGCTACATTATGAGTTTTTGTGGGTGTGGCCGTGTGGGTGTGTCCTTAAAATCTGAATGTTGTGATATGGTTTTATGCAATGCTACCGAGGCGAGGCCTTTTTCATCTAAAAAAAAGTAGTTGGAACATGACAGAGAAATGTACGGATTGAGTTGTCCGCTTGATATCTAAACTGTCACGTACGTCATGCATTGTTGAATTGGTCCATGCCGTTAAATTTCTGATCCAAGTCTTGTGGAATTATTTTCCCTTCCCCCTGCGTGCACCGGCCTAAGCAACCTCGTGACATGCCTCCCGGCACCTTCCCCGGCATCCAAAGCTTGAGCTTCAACCCTCCACATCCCCCCTCCCCCCCCCCCCCCCAGTCCCCCTTTGATGGCGCCCACTTTCTGCCACAAGTGAAGCGACGACGCCTACCCCTGCCCGCGGCGGAGGACCATAGTTGAGCCCTCTTGTCTGTAGCCGACCATTGCCATTGTGCTCCCTTATTACGAACGAGGAACAACGCAACACCCACTGCTCGTTGAAGCTCAGCGCGGTCGTTGTCGCTGGAATCAACAAGCACTGACACACCCATGCCCGCATCCAAGCTCCGACATCTTGTCCCTCTGCTCGTGGATGAGGACCACCGCTGCACCCTGAAGGCTGAAGCCCGGCACGGTCGAGCGTCATCAGAATCAAGAAGAAAATAGACGGCACGATCGGAGCTCAAGACGAGCTCCTCCTACCGGTGTGTGTGTTGTTCCGCCTCATCTGTCGTAGCACACAGTGATGATGTTGTTGCCCTCGCGAGCCTGGCCAGGATATAGACACAAGGTTCAGATTGTCTGAGCTCGCCTCTCGCCGGATCCAAGGGCATTTCTTGCTTCGACGTAGATGGCTACGGAACGAGATCCTCTAACGTGAAGAAGGGAAGTCATATAAGCTACAGATCTCTAACTCTTTTTTTTAACATGGGGAGGGGTCTAGAAGACCCCAGATTTTCATCCATTAAAGTGGTAGGTACATGGTTTTACAGAAAGCCCCTTATACAACACTCGCTCTAAGAACCTAGAATTTTAAGAAAGGGGCTTGCACTTTACAAAGAACACCCTACAAAGAACTTGAGAAAAGCAATCGAGGACCAGGGTGTCTCTGCCACCATACGCCGGCGTCCTCCAGGCGTCGCCGCCGAGGAACAAGAGCAAGCAGCTCGAGGGCTCTCTTCCGGCGTGGATCTTCTGCCAACGGCCGTCGTCAAGCAACTGGGGACGAAACCACTTGGTAGCAGGGCATCGTCGAGCTTCCGCAGCAGAAGAGAGGGGGGCCTCCATGATGGAGGTTGAGCTCGGCTGCCTTTTCGGCCAAAGATCACAGCGTCGATCAGCGACGCCACGTGTTCCACACAGAGGATCAAAGGAGATCCATAGCACCCTCCAGGCAGATGGCAAGGCAGATCCTCAGGTTCAACCATGCAGTCGGCTGATCCCTCCTCGCCACCATGGCAGGACAGGGAAGAGAGCATCAAGTGGCTTCTCAAGCAGGAGCAGCAACGGTAGGAGAGGCAAGATCCCACTCCAGGATCCAAAATCGGCCCACCCTTCCTCACCATATCCTCGCCACCACGGCCGGCCATGGGAGAAGAAGAAAGGAACCTTGCAGAAGGTGAAATCCGCTCTCCCTCGCCACCATGGCCGGTCGAGAGCTCGTCCATCTTGCAACCAAATCCAAGAAGAGAAGATCTTGAGGTCGCCGATTTATTCTTGGAGGCGGTGTTGCCGCTTCCCACGCCAAGCTTCAACCATGGAAGCATCAGCACGATCAGCAGAAGCCCTAGAGACGCCATGGATCCGGCGACCGGGATCCAGAGCTCCTCCTCAACTACAAGGCAACACGCCCAAACGCCGGCAGAGGCCGGAACCACCAAGAAAACCTACAGATCAAGGCCCTACACTACTCCGGTGCCCAACCTAAACCAACTCCAGCCAGCTAATCCGTTGGAGCGGCTATCGGCGGCCCGATCAAGGTGAAGAGACTCTCAAGGTTACTGTAGCGGGGTTGGAGCAGGGGAGGGGGAAAAGTTACAGATCTCTAACTCGGTTTCTTCACATTCATATGATTAAGCTTATTTTGGTTCGATGGAGACGGATAGCTGGTATGCAAGGTGGCTTTTTTTTTTGAGATGTATGCAAGGTGGCTTTTGTATGGGATGAACGATAGAGGTTTTCTATCCGTCTACAAGTTTAGGGTATGCAAGGTGGCTCTTCACACACGTTTCTACAAGTTCAGGGTTTTGGTTCGCCCGACCTTCTACAAGTTTAGGGTTTTGCATTTTCCATCAGTTGTGTTGGGCAAAAACGTGTTCCAGTGATCTGATTCCACAAGACAGAATGTTGCGAACAGATTCTAGTCGTTTTAACGAACAGGTGTGCTGGTCCTCCTGCCTTGCGTCTGGGCGTCCGATCCTTGGTTTACCTCCCGTCTCAAACTCTCTCGCGTGTGCTGCTAGCAAACCGGACTCTGGCTTTTAGAGCATCTCCACTCGTCCCCCGACGAGGCCCCCGAGCGACGTTTTTTCCATCCGGACGGCGAATTTCGGCCCAGTCGCGCCCCCGGTTCCTCGTTTTCGTCCGGATTTGGCCCTTAATCCATCCGGCGAGCCCACGCCACCCCCGGCCCCCCGGGGCGCGCTCGGGGACTCCGGACGAAAGGTTTTGGCGCGAAACGTCGTGTGGACCCGCGTAGTCGGCGACTGGAAAACCTAATCCTGTCGATTTTCCCTCCAATTTGCTTGCATATCCCCATTCCCTCCAATTTGCTTGCATATCCCCATTCTCTCCCGCCGAAATCCCCCAATCTCCTCGTCTTCCAGCTCCAGTTCCTGGCGGCGTCTTCTCGTCCACCACCACTCTCCTCCTCGTCTTCTCGTCCACCACAATGCCGCCGAAGGCGCCGGCGAGGAAGATGCGGGCGAAGAAGACGAAGCCGCCGGGCATGTCGAACGCCGAGTGGGCGGCGGACGAGCAACGGCGCGACGTGGAAACAAGCGCCAGGGCGGAGAGGGTGAAAAGAGCCGCCGCCAAGAGGTCGGCGGAGGCGGCCCAGGAGGAACAAGCGAGGCTGATCAGCATGGCCTATAGCGGCGGCATGTTCCCCGGCCAATGGCCGACGCAAGGTACAACAAGTTCCCCGTCTTCCTTCTCGCCTTCGCTGTACTCGCCGTCGCCGACTGCCGTGTTCCAAGAGGGCGCCTACGTCCAACCGTCCAAGCCCACACCGTCGCCGCCCGAGCTTGGCGTCGGCGGTGGCGGCCTGTTCGAGGACACCTCGCCGGCCATGCGACGAGGGCCGCTCGCGTTCGGTGCGATGGCGGCGCCGAACGAAGAGGAGATCCACGAGATGATCACCTCCGGCACCACCGCCGCCGCTGCGAGCCGGGATTCTTCATGACCGCCGCCGCTGCGTGCCCGGGGTTCTTCACGCAAGAGGAGACGAGGGCGACGGCAGCCGTGGCGGCGCGCAACGAGCATCGCGAGGATGTTGCCGACGGAAGCCAAGCCGTCGAAGAAGAAGGCGAGGAAGAAGAAGAGCCAACTCAAGCCGCCGCCAACCTCTCGAAGGGGAAGAAGAAGAGGAAGAAGGACTCGCCGCCTGCCGAACCGCGTATCAAATGGACGCCGAAGGAAGAGGAGTGCCTCGCCGAAGCTTGGATGACCGTGTCCACGAACGGCATAATCGGGGCCAAGGCGTCGGTCGACACAGATTGGCTTCGAGTGAAGCAGGCGTACGAGGAGCGCAAACTCGTCGATCCCTACTTCAACAAGACGAACATGAACGTGTTCCGGGGAGACAAGGCAATGGCCACCCATTGGGGGCTCATGCAGACGGCGTGCAGCAAATGGCACGGCATACAGGAGGAGTGCGAGAAACGGCCGATCAGCGGCCACGACATGGAGCAAAAGGTATGCTCCGTCGACCCTGCATCACCGAGGTACATCGTCGTTAGCTGACCCGCATCGCCGTGCTCTTTTTCCCAGCTGCGCCGAGCTTTGGACATGTACACGGACGACACCAGCTGCAGTTCAAGTTCCTCAACGTCTACGCCCGCCTCGAGAAGTGCGAGAAGTGGAAGGAAGTCCGCACGACCTGTCGAAGAGCAAGACCGAGCAAGACAACCCCGACGCTCCGGCGGCAAGCGCGGCGGAAGGGCGCCACGAACTCGGCCGAAGAAGCTCAAAGAGCTCAAAAAGACGGGCAATCCCGCCGACAGATGCGCCGTCGATCGACAAGTGCCGGGCCGACTTGAGGACGCACGCCGACGGGAGGAACGACAAGTTCGACGGCAGGTGGCGGGAGATGCTCGCCAACCAAGGCGTCCGGATCGCCTGTCGAAGACGACGGCGGCGGCGAAGAAGAGGAACACAGACTTGGCGTTCCTCATGGGCGGCGGCGACATGGAACTGATGGACGAGGAGACGAGGAATTGGTACCAGGGCCACCGCAACGACATCCTCCGAGCCACTCCGGCCAGTCCTTCGTCGTCTCCGCCGGCTCATACCTCGTCTTCCTCACCATCTACCTCGTCGACTGCGGCTGCTTCGACGTCCACTGCCGCTGGTTCATCATCCGCCGCCGCAGCCGCTTCGGCCACGACGTGTGAGGAAACTGGTCCGTCGGATAAGCCGCGCCGGCCGGGACTGCCGACGAGCCTGTTTCCGTGTAATTTCCCTCCGATCGCCGATCTGTGGCTGATCCTTTTGCTCCTTTTGCCGATCAACTGGCCGTACTTGTAGCGCGGGACGGCGGTTTGTTTGAATTTAAACTCTATCCGCCGAACTCCGGGTGGACGACTGGAAATACGGTACTCCCCACGCCTTAATTTCGTCCAATCCGGAGGTAGTTTCGTCCGGATTTGGGCGTGGGGAGCGCCAACGAGTGGGGATGCTCTTACCGTTCACAAACCAGCCTAGTACGGAGTATGCTCGATAACTGGAAGACAAATGCAGCCGATCGCCGTCGAGGTGCTGCCGCATCAGCACGGCGCCCACTATTCGCATATGGAAATTCCGATAGCTTTGTACAAGTCACTGACGTTTTCTGCTTTCCTTCACCAAGGTGCAGCATGATTGAAACCTCCTTGTCTGCCAACTACAATATCACACCCAAACCCCTCATGAGAAATTTGTCAAAACGCTATACGCCAAGGGACTGGATTTAACAGGAAGAATCAATTCTGGCCGATCTGGAACCCCCGGTCAATTCAAACCAAGAAAAATATATCCGGCATACATTTCTCAATTGCTGCAACTTGTTTGCACGCATATAGCATGTATCAAACCGCAGCGTAAAAAAGAGAGCACCAACATATACCACAAATAATATTTCAAAAATTGAATCAACAATGACAGAGCCGAAAAGTAAAACAATTGGAACTATTGATGACAATTTCGAATTTTGGAACAAGGCCCGCAGAATGGTGCGCCTGTATGTTCAGAGAGTTCGCAAGTTCTAGCATTCTGAAATAAGAACAAGAACGGCAACCACAATGTGGAATGCCGATGTGCACATACCTGAAGGCTGTCAAGACCGACTTTCGAGCAGTATATACAGATCAATTTAAACCAAGAAAAATAGAATGCATATGCTTCTGACTTGCTACAACTTTTATTTGTCTGGAGTATCATGTATCAAATACTGGCAGATTAAAAAGGGACGAACAACATAGACCACCGCAAACAGAACCAACACAGCAATGTGAAATATTGATAACATTTGAATTCAGAACAAGGCCAGCAGAATGGTGCACTTACATGCTCAGAGTTCAGTAACAATGCACAGCAACTTCTTGCATTCTAAAACTTAAAATCCAACCACAACTGGAGGTCGAGGCTTAGGGAAGTTCCCAGAACATGGAACGCCCAATGTGCATACAGCATACCAGGGGAGGCTGGGAAGCTGTAAAGAACAACTTATGTGGGAATCAATCGGTCAGCAGAGCACAGAACAGATATTCCCTAGGAAATAGATTTACATATGTGTCAACATTATACAGTAGTCTGTAGACACTTGAGGACCACACAAAATCCTTTTCAAATACCCTAAACCCTAACTTAAGCATGAAAACAGAGTTTCCAAAAAATTGTCGCCACCACACTGATACAACCTTTCAGCTGACGAGGGCTGAAGAAATATTGAACTGCAAGTCACGATGGTATGCTGGAATATAATTTTACCAATCATCTTGACATTTTGTTGTGGCTGGCTTAGGTGTTAGTATAGTATATTCTTACAGCTTATGATGTTGGTTGAGCCAGAAAATTGATATACATAAAGCAAAATGTAAGTAGCATTGCAGATACCAGATGAGTCAATAACCAAGCGAGAAAGATGAAATCTTTATTCTAAGAAGATCGACTAAGCATGTCAGGTCATCACACCAGGACACCAAAACCAACAGAACAAAAAGTTTCAAGCCTCAGCAATTATTACCAACTCATCATCATCATCTACAGGTTTCCTGGCACAACATATGAAGTCCAAGAAGCAGCAAACGAGGCTTGGGCGACGACGCAGATCATTACTCACTCCTATACCCAGAAGACGATCATTTGGTGGTTTCCCCGTCCCTCGCCTCGCTAACATTGGCGGCAATGACATCGCCCTCGGCTACCAACCTCTCCTTGGCATCAGAAACGGAATCGACAGGCTTATCGGACTTCTGGGCGCCGGTGAGCCTTGCGAGCAGCACGAAGGACATGCCGCCGAGCACGTTGTTCATGCAGCGGAGGGCGACGACGGAGACCTTGAAGACGGGGGCGGGCGCGACGGTGCCGAGCAGGTACTCGACCCCGTTGAGGGTCTGGTAGCGCAGGTTGCTGCTGACGCCCATGTGGAGCGCCCAGGTGGCGGCGTTGAGCAGCGTGGGCGGCGCCTTGTTGGGCGTCTCGAAGGCCGGGTCCATCTTCTTGCGCACGGCGATGAGGCCGTTGGAGATGGCCGTGCCCATGAGCCCCGCCGCGAAGCCGACGGCGGCGAAGGTGGTGCCCTTGGAGAGGAGGGTCGCCACGCGGGAGCCCAGGGAGTAGGCGCCCGGCTCGAACATGTGGCTGGGGAGGGCGGAGGCGGCGGCGGAGGCCGCGGAGAGGGCGGCGGTGGGGGCGAGCATGTACATGAGCACGAAGTTGAGGATGGATCCGACGACGAGCGTCGAGAAGACGAAGTCGAGCTCGTTGAGGCCGAAGTTGGGGCGGGACGCCATGTCGCCGAGCACGCAGGCGGTGACGCCGACGAGCTCCTCCATGAGCACCTTGAACGGGAACTGCGGGTCCGCGGCGACGCGGGCCGCCCAGCCGGCGAGGAAGATGCCGAGGATGCCGCCGCGGCCGCCGCCGGAGTCCGCGGCGTCGTCGCCAGATCCGCTGCCGCCGCCGGAGTAGGAGCGGGGTGGAGGGGGGAGCTTGCCGCCTGGGCCGGAGGGGCAGGGGGATTGGAGGGTGAGGAGGGAGGAGGAGGCGGGCGGGAGCGGGGAGAAGGCGAGGTTGGCGGTGGGCGCGGCGCGGAGCGGGGCGAGGCGGGCGGAGGAGTCGAGGTGGGTGGAGGGGAGGAACCTGGCGGCGGAGAAGGCCGTGGAGGCGGCCATGGAGATCGGGCGGTGGGTGACGTCGGCCGCGCGGGTGGAAAGGAGGACGGCGGCGGCGGGGCGGCGGCGCGGCGAGGGGGCGAGATGCGGAAGGGTTTAGTGGGTTGGTGCGATGTGGGTGCGGTGGTTCGGTGGGGAGCGGCGCAATATGTATATGTATACGTGTGCCGCGACAGCGCGACACCTGACCTACACCTACTACAGACGCAGCGAGGCCGTTCGTGCGGAAGGAAAAAAGTTGTTCGGGGTTGGCGTGTCGTGCCCAGTTCGGACTTGGAATTGTAGCGCCCGCGGCATACCGCTGCCTATCACCATTTCTCGGACTGTTGATTTGTTTCCTTGCTGCGGAGTTCGTCGGAGCTTCATTTCCTCATGGTGATCGTCGTTGATGCACAGGGATATTTCATTTTACTAGCCTCCTCTACTCCTGGAGCGGTCGCGGACGGCTGGCGGGGTGCGGGTTCACTATCGACGCTGAGCGCGCGAGCCCAGCTCCAGCGCAATGCTGGACGGGGACGGAGCTCCGGTGCGGGACGTGGACGTCGGGATCAAGATGGATTTTTGATTTGAGGGCTACGGCTGAGAAGACTTCAACGTGCGGGGGTTTTCACAAAATGATACTTGTGCATGGGCCGAGTCATCTAAATCGGGTCGGAGGGAGTATATGAATCCACTTCGTTGTTTCCTCCCCGCGGAATTTGTTGGAGCTTAATTTTCTTAGGGTGATTGTCAATAATGTAGCGGGGGGAACACACTTCTACTCTATATATGTAATGAAAGCTGCAAGTAAAAACTACTCCTCATAGTCTGAATTACATGTCACAGCGGATTCATCTGGATTTGCATGTATCTGTATAATAAAACGCATCTAGATACATGCATATCTAGGAAAATCCACAAAAAAGTATTTCCAGGCAAAAGAAGTACTACTTTAGTATGTTTTTTCTTTTCCAAACAAGGCCAGTTTTCGTGATTCACCTTCACGAGGAGGTTGAAGACTCAATAATTTGGAACCTCATGTCTAGCGGCGAATACACAATGATTTTGGCCTATAATGCTTAGTTTTTCTAGGCCATATGCACGTGCATGAATCAAACGGTTTCAAAGTTTTCGGCTCCGCCTAAAATAAAACTGAAAAAGATGTTGAACCAATTATGGCATTTGCCCATTTTCAAGGGCAACAGCATTTTCCCCCCAATGTCGTCATACTAATAGGCTTTCCGGGATAATCATTGGTTTGGGCTCGCCCTCCATTCGAATTCCACTCCATCAAAGAATTGTGTGTCAGCAAGCATCTCCACCGGCGCCTCTCAAATAGTCGTCGGCATTTCCGTATGAAGGGTGAAGAGAAGACAGACGCGCCTGCATTGATTGTAAGGTGATACCTGGAGAGAGTGTTGTCCCTCAACATAAGCTGGTGGTTGCTGACTTTCGCTTTAGGATCCGTGTCCAGCGGGGTAAGCGCGCCAAAGTCGCTAGAACAAAGTGGTGGAAGCTCAAGGGTGAGACATCCTAGGCTTTCAGGGAGAGGGTTATTAAGGAGGGTCCTTGGGAGGAAGGAGGCGATGCAAACATGATGTGGACGAGTATGGCGACCTGCTTGCGGAAGGTCGCTGTAGAGGAGTTTGGGGTGACTAAGGGAAGTAGAAGGGAAGCTAAGGATACCTGGTGGTGGAACGATGAGGTCCAGAAGGTTATTAGGGAGAAAAAGGACTGTTTCAGATGCCTATATCTGGACAGGAGTGCAGCTAACATGGAGAAGTACAAGGTGGCGAAGAAGGCTGCAAAGCGGGCGGTGAGTGAAGCAAGGGGTCGGGCGTATGAGGACCTCTACCAACGTTTAAACACGAAGGAAGGAGAAAGGGACATCTATAAGATGGCCAAGTTTAGGGAGAGGAAGACGAGGGATGTCAACGAAGTCAAATGCATCAAGGACGGAGATGATCAGCTTCTTGTGAAGGATGGCGGGAGTACTTTGACAACCTTTACAATGGAGAGGCTGAGAGCTCTACCATTGAGCTAGACGACTCCTTTGATGATACCAACATGTGCTTTGTGCGACGTATCCAGGAGTCTGAGGTTAAGGAGGCGTTAAGGAGGATGAAAGGCGGCAAGGCGATGGGTCCTGATGGTATCCCCATCGAGGCGTGGAGAGGCCTTGGAGACGTAGCGATAGTATGGCTAACTAAGCTTTTCAACCTCATTTTTCGGTCAAACAAGATGCCCGAAGAATGGAGGTGGAGTATTTTAGTACCAATCTTCAAGAACAAGGGGGATGTTCAAAGTTGTACTAATTACCGTGGAATCAAGCTGGTGAGCCATACTATGAAGTTATGGGAGAGAGTCATTGAGCACCGCTTAAGAAGGTTGACAAGCGTGACCAAAAACCAATTTGGTTTCATGCCTGGGAGGTCTACCATGGAAGCCATCTTCTTGGTACGACAGCTGATGGAGAGATACAGGGAGCAAAAGAAGGACCTTTATATGGTGTTCATTGATTTGGAGAAGGCCTATGATAAGATACCTCGGAATGTCATGTGGTGGGCCTTGGAGAAACACAAAGTCCCAATAAAGTACATTACCCTCATCAAGGATATGTATGATAATGTTGTGACAAGTGTTCGAACAAGCGATGGCGACACTGATGACTTTCCAATAGAATAGGGCTACACCAAGGGTCAGCTTTGAGCCCTTATCTTTTTGATTTGGTGATGGATGAGGTCACAAGGGATATACAAGGAGACATCCCATGGTGTATGCTCTTTGCGGATGATGTGGTGCTAGTCGATGATAGCCGAACGGGGGTTAATAGAAAGTTAGAGTTGTGGAGGCGAACTCTCGAATCGAAAGGTTTTAGGCTTAGTAGAACTAAAACTGAATACATGAGGTGCAGTTTCAGTTCTACTAGGCACGAGGAGGGAGAGGTTAGCCTTGATGGGCAGGTGGTACCGGAGAGGGACACTTTTCGATATTTGGGTTCCATGTTGCAGAAGGATGGCGATATCGATGAAGATGTGGGCCACCGAATCAAGGCTGGTTGGATGAAGTGGCGCCAAGCTTCTGGCGTACTCTGTGACAAGAGAGTGCCACAAAAGCTAAAAGGCAGGTTTTATAGGACAGCTATCCGACCTGCGATGTTGTATGGCGCTGAGTGTTGGCCAACGAAGAGACGACATATCCAACAGTTAAGTGTAGCAGAGATGCGCATGTTGAGATGGATATGTGGCAACACAAGAAAGGATCGGGTACGGAACGACGATATACGGGAGAGAGTTGGGGTAGCACCGATTGAAGAGAAGCTGGTCCAACATCGTCTCAGATGGTTTGTGAAGGAGATATGC
Organism: Lolium perenne; assembly: GCF_019359855.2. Classification (NCBI taxonomy): domain Eukaryota; kingdom Viridiplantae; phylum Streptophyta; class Magnoliopsida; order Poales; family Poaceae; genus Lolium; species Lolium perenne. The sequence continues at coordinate 258,779,805 of NC_067246.2, read as the reverse complement.
CCTAGAGGCAATAATAAAGTGGTTATTATTTATATCTTTATGTTTATGATAAATGTTTATATATCATGCTAGAATTGTATTAACCGAAACATTAGTACATGTGTGATATGTAGACAAACAAGAAGTCCCTAGTATGCCTCTTAAACTAGCTTGTTGATTAATGGATGATTAGTTTCATAATCATGAACATTGGATGTTATTAATAACAAGGTTATGTCATTGTGTGAATGATATAATGGACACACCCAATTAAGCGTAGCATAAGATCTCGTCATTAAGTTATTTGCTATAAGCTTTCGATACATAGTTACCTAGTCCTTATGACCATGAGATCATGTAAATCACTTATACCGGAAAGGTACTTTGATTACACCAAACACCACTGCGTAAATGGGTGGCTATAAAGGTGGGATTAAGTATCCGGAAAGTATGAGTTGAGGCATATGGATCAACAGTGGGATTTGTCCATCCCGATGACGGATAGATATACTCTGGGCCCTCTCGGTGGAATGTCGTCTAATGTCTTGCAAGCATATGAATGAGTTCATAAGAGACCACATACCACGGTACGAGTAAAGAGTACTTGTCAGGAGACGAGGTTGAACAAGGTATAGAGTGATACCGAAGATCAAACCTCGGACAAGTAAAATATCGCGAGACAAAGGGAATTGGTAATATATGTGTATGGTTCATTCGATCACTAAAGTCATCGTTGAATATGTGGGAGCCATTATGGATCTCCAGATCCCGCTATTGGTTATTGGTCGGAGTGAGTACTCAACCATGTCCGCATAGTTCTCGAACCGTAGGGTGACACACTTAAAGTTGGATGTTGAAATGGTAGCACTTGAATTATGGAATGGAGTTCGAATATTTGTTCTGAGTCCGGATGAGATCCCGGACATCACGAGGAGTTCCGGAATGGTCCGAGAATAAGATTCATATATAGGATGTCATTTTATGTGAAATCAAATGTCGCGGAAGGTTCTATGGAAGGTTCTAGAAGGTTCTAGAAAAGTCCGGAAGAAACCACCAAGGAAGGTGGAGTCCACAAGGGACTCCACCTCCATGGCCGGCCAGCCCTAGATGGGGTGGAGTCCCAAGTGGACTCCACCATAGGGGGCCGGCCACCCCCACATGGGAGGTGGGAATCCCACCTTTGGGTGGGAGTCCTAGTTGGGCTAGGTTTCCCCTGCTATGGAAGGTTTTGGTTTCGGGTCTTAGTCGAAGACTTGGACACCAACACTTGGGATCCACCTATATAATGAGGGGCCAAGGGAGGGCGGCCACCCCAAGACCATAAGCTGGCCGCCCCCATAGAGTGGCCGGCCACCCCTCCCAAACCCTAGCCAAGCTCCTCCACTCCATATTGCCCGCATTGCTTAGCGAAGCTCCGCCGGACTTCTACACCGCCACCGACACCACGCCGTCGTGTCGTCGGAATCAATAGGAGCTACTACTTACGCTGCCCGCTGGAACGGGAGGTGGACGTCTTCTTCATCAACAACCGAACGTGTGACCGAGTACGGAGGTGCTGCCCGTTCGTGGCGCCGGAACCGATCGTGATCAAGATCTTCTACGCGCGTTTGCAAGCGGCAAGTGATCGTCTACCGCAGCAACAAGAGCCTCATCTTGTAGGCTTTGGAATCTCTTCAAGGGTGAGACTCGATACCCCCCTCGTTGCTACCGTCTTCTAGATTGCATCTTGGCTTGGATTGCGTGTTCGCCGTAGGAAAATTTTTGTTTTCTATGCAACGTTATCCTACAGTGGTATCGAGCCGTGTCTATGCATAGATGGTTGCACGAGTAGAACACAATGGTTTGTGGGCGTTGATGCTCTTGTTATCTTTAGTTTGAGTACTTTGCATCTTTATGGCATAGTGGGATGAAGCGGCTCGGACTAACTTTACATGACCGCGTTCATGAGACTTGTTCCTCGTTCGACATGCAACTTGTATTGCATAAGAGGCTTTGCGGGTGTCTGTCTCTCCTACTATAGTAAAGATTCAATTTACTCTTCTATTGAAAACATTAGTATCAACGTTGTGGTTCATGTTCGTAGGTAGATTAGATCTCTCTCGAAAACCCTAAACCACGTAAAATATGCAAACCAAATTAGAGACGTCTAACTTGTTTTTGCAGGGTTTGGTGATGTGATATGGCCATAATGTGATGATGAATATGTATGAGATGATCATTATTGTATTGTGGCAACCGGCAGGAGCCTTATGGTTGTCTTTAAATTTCATGTTGAGTAGTATTTCAAAGTAGTTGTAATAGTTGCTACATGGAGGACAATCATGAAGACGGCGCCATTGACCTTGACGCTACGCCGACGATGATGGAGATCATGCCCGAAGATGATGGAGATCATATCCGTGCTTTGGAGATGAAGATCAAAGGCGCAAGAACAAAAGGGCCATATCATATCACATATGAACCGCATGTGATGTTAATCCTTTTTATGCATCTTATTTTGCTTAGATCGCGACGGTAGCATTATAAGATGATCCCTCACTAAAATCTCAAGATAATAAAGTGTTCATCCTTAGTAGCACCGTTGCCAAGTCTTGTCGTTTGAAGCACCTCGTGATGATCGGGTGTGATAGATTCAATAAGTACATATAACGGGTGCAAGACAGTTTTGCACATGCGGATACTAAGGTGGCCTTGACGAGCCTAGCATGTACGGACATGGTCTCGGAACACGTGATACCGAAAGGTAGAGCATGAATCATATGGTTGATATGATGAACACTTTGAGTGTTCGCCATTGAAATCACACCTTTTCTCGTGATGATCGGGTTTAGGTGCGGTGGATTTGGTTCGTGTGATCACTAAGACAATGCGAGGGATATTGTTTTGAGTGGGAGTTCACTTAGGTTTTTAATTATGTTGAATTAAAATTTGAACTCAATTTGTCATAAACTTAGTCTAAACTATTGCAAATATATGTTGTAGAGATGGCGTCCCCAATCAATTTTAATCAGTTCCTAGAGAAAGAGAAACTTAAGAGCAACGGTAGCAACTTCACCGACCGGTTCCGTCATGTGAGGATCTTCCTCTCGGCGGAAATCTGCAATTTGTGCTTGATGCACCGCTAGGTGACCCTCCTGCAGAAGATGAATCCGATGAAGTAAAAGCCGTTTACGCGACTCGGAAAACTCGGTACTCTCAAGTTCGGTGTGCCATCCCGTGCGTGCTGGAATCCGATCTTCAAAAACGTTTTGAGCACCATGATCCTCATGAGTTGATGAATGAGCTGAAAGCTATATTCGAGACTCATGCGGCAGTGGAATGCTATGAAGCATCGAAACATTTCTTCACTGTATGATGGAAGAAGGCAGCTCCGTTAGTGAGCACATGCTCGCCATGACCGGGCATGCGAAGAAACTCAGTGACTTGGGAATAGTGATTCCTAACAGATCGGGATTAATCGTGTCCTTCAATCACCGCCACCAAGTTACAAGAACTTTGTGATGAACTACAATATGCAGAACATGAACAAGGAGTTACCTGAACTTTTTGGCATGCTAAAAGCTGCTGAGATTGAGATCAAGAAAGAGCACCAAGTGTTGATGGTCAACAAGACCACCGGTTCAAGAAACAGGGCAAGTCTAAGGGAAAATTCAAGAAGGGTGGCAAGAAAGCTGCCACGCCTCCTATGAAACCTAAGAACGGCCCTAAGCCCGATGCTGAGTGCTATTACCGCAAGGAGAAGGAACACCGGAAGCGTAATTGCTCCAAGTATCTCGGCTGATCCGAAGAGCGGCCTTGTCAAGAAGAAGAAAGAAGGTATATTTGATATACATGTTATAGATGTTCATTTCACCGGTTCTCGTTCTAGTACACTGGGTATTTGATACTGGTTCGGTTGCTCATATTTGTAACTCGAAACAGAACTAAAGAATAAACGACAACCGCTGAAAGATGAAGTGACGATGCGCGTTGGAAACGGATCCAAGGTCAATGTGATCGCAATGGCACACTTCCTCTACATCTACCTTCGGGATTAGTTTTAAGCCTAAATAATTGCTATTATGTACTGCGTTGAGCATGAACATTATATCTGGATCTTGTTTAATTCAAGAAGGTTATTAATTAAAGTCATAGAATAATGGTTGTTATATTTTTATGAATAATATCTTTTATGGTCGAGCACCACAAAATAATTGATTATTTCTATTAGATATCGATAGTAGTTATACGCATATAAAAAACATTGATGCTAAGCGAATTAAACTTAATGATAATTCTACTTATATGTGGCACTGGCTGCCTTGGTCATATTGGAGTGAAACGCATGAAGAAACTCCATACCGATGGATTACTTGAATCACTTGACTTTGAGTCACTTGATAGATGCGAAGCATGTCTAATTGGTAAAATGACAAAGACTCCATTTTCTCGGTATGATGGAGCCAGCTACCGACTTATTGGAAATCATACATACGTATGTATGTGGACCAATGAGCGTAGCATCGCGCGGTGGTTATCGTTATGTTCTAACCTTCACAGATGATCCGAGTAGATATGGGTATATCTATTTCATGAAACATAAATCCGAAACTTTCGAGAAGTTTAAGGAATTTCAAAGTGAAGTAGAAAATCAACGTAACAAGAAGATCAAATTTCTACGATCTGATCGTGGAGGTGAATATCTGAGTTATGAGTTTGGCATGCATTTAAAGAAATGCGGAATACTTTCACAATTGACACCGCTGGAACACCTCAACGAAACGGTGTGTCCGAACGTCGTAATCGAACTCTCTTAGATATGGTTCGTAGTATGATGTCTCTTACTGATTTGCCGTTATCATTTTGGAGTTATGCATTAGAGACAGCCGCATTCACTTTAAATAGAGCACCATCAAAATCCGTAGAAACGACACCGTATGAATTATGGTTTAATAAGAAACCTAAGTCATCGTTCTGAAAGTTTGGGGTTGCGAAGCCTATGTAAAGAAGTTACAACCGGACAAGCTAGAACCCAAAGCGGAGAAATGCGTCTTCATAGGATACCCTAAGGAAACTATAGGGTACACTTTCTATCACAAATCCGAAGGCAAAATCTTTGTTGCTAAGAACGGAACCTTTCTTGAGAAAGAATTTCTCACTAAAGAAGTGACTGGAAGAAAAGTAGAACTTCGATGAGATTGATGAATCTATACTCGTTGATCGAGTAGCGCGATCGGAAGTTGTACCTGCATACCGCCTACACCGGCAACAGAGGAAGCTAATGATAATGATCATGAAACTTCGAACGAGGAAACTATCGAACCTCGCAGATCGACAAGGGAACGTGCCACTCCCGATTGGTATGATCCTTGTCTAAATGTCATGATTGTAGATAACAATGATGAGGACCCCGCGACGTATGAAGAAGCGATGATGAGCCCAGATTCCAACAAATGGCAAGAAGCCATGAAATCCGAAATGGGATCCATGTATGATAACAAAGTATGGACTTTGGTAGACTTACCCGATAGCCGAAAGGCTGTCGAGAATAAATGGATCTTCAAGAGAAAAACAGATGCTGATGGTAATATTATCGTCTATAAAGCTCGACTTGTCGCAAAGGGTTTCCGACAAATTCAAGGAGTTGACTACGATGAGACTTTCTCACCAGAGCGAAGCTAAAATCTGTGAGGATTTTGTTAGCAATAGCTGCATTTTTCGATTATGAGATTTGGCGTATGGATGTCAAAACGGCGTTCCTTAATGGAGATATTGAGGAAGAGTTGTATATGGTACAACCCAAAGGTTTTGTCGATCCTAAAAATGTCGACAAAGTATGCAAACTTCAGCGTTCAATCTATGGACTGAAGCAAGCATCAAGAAGTTGGAACCGACGCTTTGATAAGGTGATCAAAGACTTCGGGTTTATACAAAGTGTCATGGAGAGGCCTGTATTTACAAGAAAGTGAGTGGGAGCTCTGTAGCATTCCCGATATTATATGTAGATGACATATTATTGATCGGGAATGATATAGAACTATTAAGCAGTGTTAAGGGTTATGTGAATAATAGTTTTTCAATGAAAGACCTTGGTGAAGCATCGTATATATTAGGCATCAAGATTTATAGAGATAGATCAAGACGCCTAATAGGGCTATCACAGAGTACATATCTGGACAAGATTCTAAAGAAGTTTAGAATGGATGAAAGTAAGAAAGGGTTCTTACCTATGTTACTGTGCAAGGTATTGAGTAAAACTCAAGGACCGGCTACTACAGAAGAAAGAGAAAGGATGTGTAACATCCCCTATGCCTCGGCGAGAGGATCTATCATGTATGCCATGCTATGTACTAGACCGGATATAGCACATGCCGTTAGTTTGACTAGCAGATATCAAAGTGATCCAGGAATGGAACACTGGACAGCGGTCAAGAATATCCCGAAGTACTTGAAAAGAACTAAGGATATGTTTCTTTGTTATGGAGGTGACCAAGAGCTCGTTGTAAACGGTTACACCGATGCAAGTTGGAACACCGATCCCGATGACTCTAAGTCACAATCTGGGTACGTGTTTATATTGAATGGTGCTGCAAAGCTGGGCAAGCTCGAAGCGGTGCACGGTGGCGAAGTCTTCAACAGAATCGTAGTACATAGCGGCTTCAGAGGCTTCATCAGAAGCGGTATGGATGAAGAGGTTCATTGTAGAGCTCGGTGTGGTTCCTAGTGCATTGGACCCATTAATCATTTACTGTGATAACATGGGTGCCATCGCCAATGCACAAGAGCCAAGGTCACACAAGAGGCTTAAGCATATCAAGCTGCGTTACCACTCGATTCGCGAGTACATCGAAGATGGAGAAGTAAAGATTTGCAAAGTACACACTGATCTGAATGTAGCAGATCCGTTGACTAAAGCTCTCCCTAGGGCAAAGCATGACCAACACCGTAATGCCATGGGTGTTAGGTATATTACAATGTAATCTAGATTATTGACTCTAGTGCAAGTGGGAGACTGAAGGAGATATGCCCTAGAGGCAATAATAAAGTGGTTATTATTTATATCTTTATGTTTATGATAAATGTTTATATATCATGCTAGAATTGTATTAACCGAAACATTAGTACATGTGTGATATGTAGACAAACAAGAAGTCCCTAGTATGCCTCTTAAACTAGCTTGTTGATTAATGGATGATTAGTTTCATAATCATGAACATTGGATGTTATTAATAACAAGGTTATGTCATTGTGTGAATGATATAATGGACACACCCAATTAAGCGTAGCATAAGATCTCGTCATTAAGTTATTTGCTATAAGCTTTCGATACATAGTTACCTAGTCCTTATGACCATGAGATCATGTAAATCACTTATACCGGAAAGGTACTTTGATTACACCAAACACCATTGCGTAAATGGGTGGCTATAAAGGTGGGATTAAGTATCCGGAAAGTATGAGTTGAGGCATATGGATCAACAGTGGGATTTGTCCATCCCGATGACGGATAGATATACTCTGGGCCCTCTCGGTGGAATGTCGTCTAATGTCTTGCAAGCATATGAATGAGTTCATAAGAGACCACATACCACGGCATTTAGTAAAGAGTACTTGTCGAGACGAGGTTGAACAAGGTATAGAGTGATACCGAAGATCAAACCTCGGACAAGTAAAATATCGCGAGACAAAGGGAATTGGTAATATATGTGTATGGTTCATTCGATCACTAAAGTCATCGTTGAATATGTGGGAGCCATTATGGATCTCAGATCCCGCTATTGGTTATTGGTCGGAGTGAGTACTCAACCATGTCCGCATAGTTCTCGAACCGTAGGGTGACACACTTAAAGTTGGATGTTGAAATGGTAGCACTTGAATTATGGAATGGAGTTCGAATATTTGTTCGGAGTCCCGGATGAGATCCCTGACATCACGAGGAGTTCCGGAATGGTCCGGAGAATAAGATTCATATATAGGATGTCATTTTATGTGAAATAAAATGTCGCGGAAGGTTCTATGGAAGGTTCTAGAAGGTTCTAGAAAAGTCCGGAAGAAACCACCAAGGAAGGTGGAGTCCACAAGGGACTCCACCTCCATGGCCGGCCAGCCCTAGATGGGGTGGAGTCCCAAGTGGACTCCACCATAGGGGGCCGGCCACCCCCCACATGGGAGGTGGGAATCCCACCTTTGGGTGGGAGTCCTAGTTGGGCTAGGTTTCCCCCTCCTATGGAAGGTTTTGGTTTCGGGTCTTATTCGAAGACTTGGACACCAACACTTGGGATCCACCTATATAATGAGGGGCCAAGGGAGGGGGCCGGCCACCCCAAGACCATAAGCTGGCCGCCCCCCATAGAGTGGCCGGCCACCCCCTCCCAAACCCTAGCCAAGCTCCTCCACTCCATATTGCCCGCATTGCTTAGCGAAGCTCCGCCGGACTTCTACACCGCCACCGACACCACGCCGTCGTGCTGTCGGATTCAAGAGGAGCTACTACTTCCGCTGCCCGCTGGAACGGGGAGGTGGACGTCGTCTTCATCAACAACCGAACGTGTGACCGAGTACGGAGGTGCTGCCCGTTCGTGGCGCCGGAACCGATCGTGATCAAGATCTTCTACGCGCTTTTGCAAGCGGCAAGTGATCGTCTACCGCAGCAACAAGAGCCTCATCTTGTAGGCTTTGGAATCTCTTCAAGGGTGAGACTCGATACCCCCTCGTTGCTACCGTCTTCTAGATTGCATCTTGGCTTGGATTGCGTGTTCGCCGTAGGAAATTTTTTGTTTTCTATGCAACGTTATCCTACAGTTTGGACATATCCAACGGAGGCCTCCGGAAGCGCCAGTGCATAGCGGACGGATAAAGCGTGATGAGAATGTTAAGAGGGGTCGTGGTAGACCAAACTTGACATGGGAGGAGTCCGTTAAGAGAGACCTGAAGGTTTAGAATATCGACAAAGATTTAGCCATGGATAGGGGTGCGTGGAAGTTAGCTATCCACGTTCCGGAACCATGACTTGGCTTCGAGATCTTATGGGTTTCAACTCTAGCCTACCCCAACTTGTTTGGGACTGAAAGGCTTGGTTGTTGTTGTTGGTTGTTGTTGTATTTCCGTATGAAGGGTGTCGGCACTGCATCCTCTATTTGGGGGTGTTGTTCCCACACCGGCGCCCCTAAACCGGCGGCCCCGATAGATAATTTGAATTAAAATTTCAAATAAAAGCATACAAATTCAAATAAAGAGAAGAAACATTCCACAAACTAATACATAATTGGGAACATGGTTTACACGAAGATATAACTTAGAACATGGTTTTTCACAAACTAATACATAGTTTGAACCATGGTTGACACAAATATAAAACATTGCAAAATAACTAAACCTAACTAGGGTTGGCATCACGGGTTTCGTGTGTTCGCTACATAGAAAGAACACTCTGAGGCACTCCTAGTCACCCAAACTAGAAAATCCAACTGGTGACGATACCCCTGTTGGTTCTTTCGAGGAAGAACATCCAAAAACATGCGTGCCTATTTTCACTGCGAAGAAACAACACCCAGTCATCCTCCTCATTGGTGTCCCTGTGGTAGTACCAGCGGTATCGTGTCTCGTCGAACCTTGACGCTCATATCCCCCTCGCCAAAGTAGGAGAACGTGAGCACGAAGCCGGCTTCGAGGTGGTGGTAGCGCGCGAACTTCTCCCAGCCGATGTGGAGGTACATCTTGCCTCGCGCATCGCGGATCATGTCCACAATCCACCGGCAGCCGCCCCAGGCAGCCTCCCGCAGATGCAGAGAGGCCGGCTCGTTGCTGGCAACGAAGTTGGCGAACTTGTCCGACAGCCTCTGGATGCCGAGTGGCTCGCCCTTGAGGACGGCGACGAACTCGAACAACACTTGCCGCTCCACCTCCTGCAGGTCCAACGATGAAGACGACGACGTCGCAGACGACGGCGTCACAGGCAACGGCGAGCGTGCAGCTCTGTCGCGGCCACGACCACGACCACGGCCGCGACCTCGGCCTCATCCAGACATGGTGTTGTCTCTTCAGATGGTGGCGACTAGGGTTGGGGAGAGAGGCGCTAGGGTTGTGTGGGAGGGACGATGGGAGAGCGCCCTTTTTATAGGCCGGAGGTGGCGGGGAGCGGTGGCGCTCATTAACGCTGGCATGGAGAGCTAAGCGAGACGGGACAGTTTGCTGCGTGTGTGCGGAAAGTGCACGCCGCTGCGCGCCAATAACTCCCCCCGTCGCGAGGTAGGCGACTGTTAGGTTAAAATTGAATGTGCCGCTGACGCGTCGGCCCTGCGACTCCCCGCTGGCATCGACTTTTGGGATGTGTGGCTAACAAGCGACTTGCACGCCCAAAATTTTCCGCCTCGCGAGGCGCCGGCGCGTGATACGCGTACAGCACGCGTCTGTTGGGAACCCCAAGAGGAAGGTGTGATGCGTACAGCGGTAAGTTTTCCCTCAGTAAGAAACCAAGGTTTATCGAACCAGTAGGAGCCAAGAAGCACGTTGAAGGTTGATGGCGGCGAGATGTAGTGCGGCGCAACACCAGGGATTCCGGCGCCAACGTGGAACCTGCACAACACAACCAAAGTACTTTGCCCCAACGAAACAGTGAGGTTGTCAATCTCACCAGCTTGCTGTAACAAAGGATTAGATGTATAGTGTGGATGATAATTTTTTGCAGAGAACAGTAGAACAAGTATTGCAGTAGATTGTATTCGATTAAAAGAATGGACCGGGGTCCACAGTTCACTAGAGGTGTCTCTCCCATAAGATAAATAGCATGTTGGGTGAACAAATTACAGTTGGGCAATTGGCAAATAGAGAGGGCATGACAATGCACATACATGATATGATGAGTATTGTGAGATTTAATTGGGCATTACGACAAAGTACATAGACCGCTATCCAGCATGCATCTATGCCTAAAAAGTCCACCTTCAGGTTATCATCCGAACCCCTTCCAGTATTAAGTTGCAAACAACAGACAATTGCATTAAGTATGGTGCGTAATGTAATCAATAACTACATCCTCGGACATAGCATCAATGTTTTATCCCTAGTGGCAACATCACATCCACAACCTTAGAACTTTCTCACCGTCCTGCATTTAATGGAGGCATGAACCCACTATCGAGCATAAATACTCCCTCTTGGAGTTAAGAGTAAAAACTTGGCCAGAGCCTCTACTAATAACGGAGAGCATGCAAGATCATAAACAACACATAGATAGATTGATAATCAACATAACATAGTATTCTCTATCCATCGGATCCCAACAAACACAACATATAGCATTACAGATAGATGATCTTGATCATGTTAGGCAGCTCACAAGATCCGACAATGAAGCATAATGAGGAGAAGACAACCATCTAGCTACTGCTATGGACCCATAGTCCAGGGGTGAACTACTCACTCATCACTCCGGAGGCGACCATGGCGGTGAAGAGTCCTCCGGGAGATGATTCCCCTCTCCGGCAGGGTGCCGGAGGCGATCTCCTGAATCCCCCGAGATGGGATTGGCGGCGGCGGCGTCTCTGGAAGGTTTTCCGTATCGTGGCTCTCGGTACTGGGGGTTTCGCGATGAAGGCTATATGTAGACGGAAGGGCAGGTCAGGGGGCCACACGAGGGGCCCACACACTAGGCCGGCGCGGCCAGGGCTTGGGCCGCGCCGCCCTAGCGTCTGGCCACCTCGTGGCCCCACTTCGTATCATCTTTGGTCTTCTGGAAGCTTCGTGGCAAAATAGGCCCCTGGGCGTTGATTTCGTCCAATTCCGAGAATATTTCCTTACTAGGATTTCTGAAACCAAAAACAGCAGAAAACAGCAACTGGCTCTTCGGCATCTCGTTAATAGGTTAGTGCCGGAAAATGCATAAATATGACATAAAGTATGCATAAAACATGTAGATATCATCAATAATGTGGCATGGAACATAAGAAATTATCGATACGTCGGAGACGTATCAGCATCCCCAAGCTTAGTTTCTGCTCGTCCCGAGCAGGTAAACGATAACAAAGATAATTTCTGGAGTGACATGCCATCATAATCTTGATCATACTATTGTAAGCATATGTAATGAATGCAGCGATCCAAACAATGTAAATGACATGAGTAAACAATTGAATCATAAAGCAAAGACTTTTCATGAATAGTACTTCAAGACAAGCATCAATAAGTCTTGCATAAGAGTTAACTCATAAAGCAATAATTCATAGTAGAGGTATTGAAGCAACACAAAGGAAGATTAAGTTTCAGCGGTTGCTTTCAACTTGTAACATGTGTATCTCATGGATATTGTCAACATAGAGTAATATAACAAGTGCAATATGCAAGTATGTAGGAATCAATGCACAGTTCACACAAGTGTTTGCTTCTTGAGGTGGAGAGAAATAGGTGAACTGACTCAACATAAAAAGTAAAAGAAAGGTCCTTCAAAGAGGAAAGCATCGATTGCTATATTTGTGCTAGAGCTTTGGTTTTGAAAACAAGAAACAATTTTGTCAACGGTAGTAATAAAGCATATGTGTTATGTAAATTATATCCTACAAGTTGCAAGCCTCATGCATAGTATACTAATAGTGCCCGCACCTTGTCCTAATTAGCTCGGATTACCTGGATTATCATTGCAATGCACATGTTTTAACCAAGTGTCACAAAGGGGTACCTCTATGCCGCCTGTACAAAGGTCTAAGGAGAAAGCTCGCATCGGATTTCTCGCTATTGATTATTCTCAACTTAGACATCCATACCGGAACAACATAGACAACAGATAATGGACTCCTCTTTTATGCATAAGCATGTAGCAACAATTAATTTTCTCATATGAGATTGAGGATATTTGTCCAAAACTGAAACTTCCACCATGGATCATGGCTTTAGTTAGCGGCCCAATGTTCTTCTCTAACAGTATGCATGCTCTAACCATTTTAGTGGTAAATCTCCCTTACTTCAGACAAGACGAACATGCATAGAAACTCACATGATATTCAACAAAGAGTAGTTGATGGCGTCCCCAGGAACATGGTTATCGCGCAACAAGCAACTTAATAAGAGATAAAGTGCATAAGCACATATTCAATACCACAATAGTTTTTAGGCTATTTGTCCCATGAGCTATATATTGTAAAGGTGAAGAATGGAAATTTTAAAGGTAGCACTCAAGAAATTTACTTTGGAATGGCGGAGAAATACCATGTAGTAGGTATGGTGGACACAAATGGCATAGTGGTTGGCTCAAAGATTTTGGATGCATGAGAAGTATTCCCTCTCGATACAAGGTTTAGGCTAGCAAGGCTATTTGAAACAAACACAAGGATGAACCGGTGCAGCAAAACTCACATAAAAGACATATTGTAAACATTATAAGACTCTACACCGTCTTCCTTGTTGTTCAAACTCAATACTATAAATTATCTAGACCTTAGAGAGACCAATTATGCAAACCAAATTTTAGCAAGATCTATGTATTTCTTCATTAATGGGTGCAAAGTATATGATGCAAGAGCTTAAACATGAGCACAACAATTGCCAAGTATCACATTATCCAAGACATTATAGCAATTACTACATGTATCATTTTCCAATTCCAACCATATAATAATTTAACGAAGAAGAAACTTTCGCCATGTACTATGAGTAAAGCCTAAGGACATATTTGTCCATATGCAACAGCGGAGCGTGTCTCTCTCCCACACAATGAATGCTAGGATCCATTTTATTCAAACAAAACAAAAACAAAAACAAACAGACGCTCCAAGCAAAGTACATAAGATGTGATGGAATAAAAATATAGTTTCACTAGAGGAACCTGATAATGTTGTCGATGAAGAAGGGGATGCCTTGGGCATCCCCAAGCTTAGACGCTTGAGTCTTCTTGAAATATGCAGGGGTGAACCACCAGGGCATCCCCAAGCTTAGAGCTTTCACTCTCCTTGATCATATTGTATCATCTCCCTCTCTTGATCCTTGAAAACTTCCTCCACACCAAACTCAAAACAACTCATTAGAGGGTTAGTGCACAATTATAATTTACATGTTCAGAGGTGACACAATCATTTTTAATACTTCTGGACATTGCACAAAGCTACTGAAAGTTTGTGGAATCGAAAAATCCATCAAACATAGCAAAACGGGCAATGCGAAATAAAAGGCAGAATCTGTCAAAACAGAACAGTTCGTAAAGACGAATTTTATTGAGGCACCAGACTTGCTCAAATGAAAATGATCAAATTGAATGAAAGTTGCGTACATATCTGAGGATCACTCACGTAAATTGGCATAATTTTCTGAGTTACCTACAGAGAATTAGGCCCAGATTCGTGACAGCAAAGAAATCTGTTTCTGCGCAGTAATCCAAATCTAGTATGAACCTTACTATCAACGACTTTACTTGGCACAACAATGCAATAAAACTAAGATAAAGAGAGGTTGCTACAGTAGTAACAACTTCCAAGACTCAAATATAAAACAAAGTACTGTAGTAAAAACATGGGTTGTCTCCCATAAGCGCTTTTCTTTAACGCCTTTCAGCTAGGCGCAGAAAGTGTATATCAAGTATTATCAAGAGACGGAGCATCTACAGCGGGGTATGGAGTTTTCTCAACCATGCATAGTATTTTGGATACATAAGTTTCAGCGTCTCCCTTTTCATTAGTCTTGGACTTGCTACTCTCATCAAACAAATTTTCAGGAACAAGCCAAGCATAATTATCATCTAGAGCTTCATGCATCGCTAGGAGCTTACATGGTATTGGTGCTTTAATCTCCCCACCATCATTAACATTATTAGTGTACTTAATTCTATCAATATCCATCTTTTCAAGTGTTCTTTTAAAATCGGTGATCATACCAAGCCTATCATGCTTACTAAAAACTTTTCTAGCTTCTTTGGCTATATCCTCAAATTCTCGCACTAAGACCTTTAGAACAAAATCTCTCTTCTCTCCCCTCTCCATATTAGAAAGTGTAAGAAACATGTGTTGTATCATGGGGTTGAGACTAATAAATCTAGCTTCCATCATGCGTACCAAACAAACAGAGGCATCTTCATAAGTAGGAACAGCTTTTGCAAGGGGTATATCTTTAAGATCTTCATGCATACTAACATGGGTGAAAAATTCTTCTATATTATCTCTTCCAATTATAGACCCTTGCCCCACCGGTATATCTTTTACAGTGAAATTAAAAGGAAACATGTTTAAATAAGTAAAGCAAATGCAAGTAACTAATTTTTTTGTGTTTTTGATATGGAGATTGCAAACAAGATAGCAAGTAAAGTAAAACTAGCAACTAATTTTTTTGTATTTTGATTTAGTGCAGCAAACAAAGTAATAAATAAAATAAAACAAGACAAAAACAAAGTAAAGAGATTGGGATGTGGAGACTCCCCTTGCAGCGTGTCTTGATCTTCCCGGCAACGGCGCCAGAAAAAGAGCTTGATACGTGTACAGCACGCGTCCGTTGGGAACCCCAAGAGGAAGGTGTGATGCGTACAGCGGCAAGTTTTCCCTCAGTAAGAAACCACGGTTTATCGAACCAGTAGGAGCCAAGAAGCACGTTGAAGGTTGATGGCGGCGAGATGTAGTGCGGCGCAACACCAGGGATTCCGGCGCCAACGTGGAACCTGCACAACACAACCAAAGTACTTTGCCCCAACGAAACAGTGAGGTTGTCAATCTCACCGGCTTGCTGTAACAAAGGATTAGATGTATAGTGTGGATGATGATTGTTTGCAGAGAACAGTAGAACAAGTATTGCAGTAGATTGTATTCGATTAAAAGAATGGACCGGGGTCCACAGTTCACTAGAGGTGTCTCTCCCATAAGATAAATAGCATGTTGGGTGAACAAATTACAGTTGGGCAATTGACAAATAGAGAGGGCATGACAATGCACATACATGATATGATGAGTATTGTGAGATTTAATTGGGCATTACGACAAAGTACATAGACCGCTATCCAGCATGCATCTATGCCTAAAAAGTCCACCTTCAGGTTATCATCCGAACCCCTTCCAGTATTAAGTTGCAAACAACAGACAATTGCATTAAGTATGGTACGTAATGTAATCAATAACTACATCCTCGAACATAGCATCAATGTTTTATCCCTAGTGGCAACAGCACATCCACAACCTTAGAACTTTCTGTCACTGTCCTGCATTTAATGGAGGCATGAACCCACTATCGAGCATAAATACTCCCTCTTGGAGTTAAGAGTAAAAACTTGGCCAGAGCCTCTACTAATAACGGAGAGCATGCAAGATCATAAACAACACATAGATAGATTGATAATCAACATAACATAGTATTCTCTATCCATCGGATCCTAACAAACACAACATATAGCATTACAGATAGATGATCTTGATCATATTAGGCAGCTCACAAGATCCGACAATAAAGCATAATGAGGAGAAGACAACCATCTAGCTACTGCTATGGACCCATAGTCCAGGGGTGAACTACTCACTCATCACTCCGGAGGCGACCATGGCGGTGAAGAGTCCTCCGGGAGATGATTCCCCTCTCCGGCAGGGTGCCGGAGGCGATCTCCTGAATCCCCCGAGATGGGATTGGCGGCGGCGGCGTCTCTGGAAGGTTTTCCGTATCGTGGCTCTCGGTACTGGGGGTTTCGCGACGAAGGCTATATGTAGGCGGAAGGGCAGGTCAGGGGCCCACACGAGGGGCCCACACACTAGGCCGGCGCGGCCAGGGCTTGGGCCGCGCCGCCCTAGCGTCTGGCCACCTCGTGGCCCCACTTCGTATCATCTTTGGTCTTCTGGAAGCTTCGTGGCAAAATAGGCCCCTGGCGTTGATTTCGTCCAATTCCGAGAATATTTCCTTACTACGATTTCTGAAACCAAAAACAGCAGGCTCTTCGGCATCTCGTTAATAGGTTAGTGCCGGAAAATGCATAAATATGATATAAAGTATGCTTAAAACATGTAGATATCATCAATAATGTGGCATGGAACATAAGAAATTATCGATACGTCGGAGACGTATCAGCGCGTTCGATTCACGCCCTTGGCCAAGGGACCGGCACGGGGTTACCGGCGCTTCTATTGGGCTCGGAAAAGCGCCAGCGCTATTTGGAGCGCCCCGGTGGAGATGCTCTAACATAGCTATTTCAAACCCCATGGCAATGGCCCTCCTCACCGTGCTTATTAGTTGGACACTTTGGAATGGGATGAAGCACGAGGGGAAGCGACATAGAGTTGGCTCACCGCGGGACAGAGATTTGGTACACATGGGCAGCAGTGATCTCGTTTTAAAAAAAATAAAAATAATAGTTTTGAGTTGTAAAAAATTCTTGAAAAAAATCCACACATAGTCAATGATGTATCCCACAAAGAGGAAAAAAAATCAATTTCAAATACTTAATATTTTGAGCTACACAAAAATGACAAAATTTTAGATCTGAGTAGTCATTTTCAAATCTCCAAAACATATCTGAATTTGTCATTTTTGTCCAGGTCAAAATAAAAAGAATTTCGGATTGGGATTTTCCATGATTGTGGGATGTATCATTGGTAATCTACAGAATTATTTTCATGATTTTTTATAACTTGTAAAAACAATTTTCAATTTTTTAACTGAGCGAGAGCACCGGAGCTCGTGTGCTAAAAGCACTTCGCTCACCGCGCCGCAAAACAATTGAGTGTAGTAATATAGGGAGTAGTCCTCATGTTGAGTTTTTTTTCCTTGTCAAAAACTCTACTTAATTAGTGAAAATCGTCTGTCTCCATTTCAAAGTAAGAAACATCGGTAAAGGCGTTTACAGGCAGATAAACAAACAAAAAAACAAACAAACAAACAAGTACTAACAATACCCTTCTTACTGAAAGCCAAACAATCTGCTTCAAGTCAAATCCAATAATTTAAAGGGAGAAACATAGTGGCGGCAAACAAACTCCTGAACACATCATCCTCACAGTAATGGAACAATTGCCCTTTTTGCAGCCTGATCAGCACTGATCATGTTGAGACCCGGGAAGTGAATTGTGACAGACGAGTTAATCCTCCTGGTCAGTTTCTTTAGCACTTGACTTTTCTCTTCCTCGTTAGACGGATACTTTAACGGCCGATTGAGATCATAGCTGTGCCGACACAACTTGCAGTTCAGCCTATGGTACAGGAACACATCCTTCAGATTCACAGCAACCTCCATCACACGTCTAACATACCTAACCATGCAGTCAGACTGAAAGCCAAAGATGACGATAGTTGCCAGGCTATGATGCTGAAAATCAGATGCAGGTGATTTCCACTCAACACCCTTTTTCTCGCTATACGAGAGTGCCCTCCTTTCCTCTTCATCAGTTCGCATTATACACAGATGATCCCATACCTGCATGCCACAGGACGGCAAAGGTAAACACAAACAGGTAATTGATTTTACAGCAAGAAAAGCACCAACATGTAAGGAGGAGGCCTCAAGATAAGACCGTAAGAACATACCGTCAGGTATAGCTCGTTCAGGTTGGACGCAGCTTCAAGAATGAACAATGTCCACGTGAGGTCACACCCTTCACGAATTTTATCAAGATGCACAAACGTTAGTCGACGGAACACAGATGCCAGCCTTTTCGTCACACTTTCTGGTTGTACCCAAATCTGCATGCAACACATGAACAAATTATGAGATGG
This sequence comes from Lolium perenne, assembly GCF_019359855.2. NCBI lineage: Eukaryota > Viridiplantae > Streptophyta > Magnoliopsida > Poales > Poaceae > Lolium > Lolium perenne. The sequence continues at coordinate 258,761,187 of NC_067246.2, read as the reverse complement.
GAAGAAAATAAGCAAAAAAGAATTGTCAAGAGGTACCTTTTCACATTCAAATCCCAACCACAGGTATCGTGGAGAGGCGCCACCAAAAAACTTACTTAACTCAACCAACTTGTGCCAACTAAGACTGTGATTGGTGATGCTAACAGTCTCAAGCAATGGGACATGACCCAGAAGCAGTGGATCTTGAGACTTCCAACACCAAAACATCATCCATGTGAGTTTTGGGAGCGAGTTGAGCTTGACTTTTTCGAAACGACAATTAACAATAAGCAGCTCACTGAGTTGACTCTGTTCAACTTGCACAATGGCCTCTCTCTCAGAACAACAATGGGATAAGCTTAGATGTTTTAATCTCTTGCATGTGTTGAGGATGTTAGGGATGTCCGATTCACCAAAACTCAAATTCTCCAGGCAGAGGCGTGTGATGCCACCAAATGCAATTGGACAAGCATCAAAGAACAACATAAATATTCTCCCGTAGTCGATCATACTATCCAGATTGCAGCGAGTTGGATCCTTCTCTGTAAGAACTGTGAATTCAATGTCAATGTCGTGGATCGCCATGATGTGCCCAACAGAGTGTCCAATGGATATGCAGTCATCGTCTCTTAAGAAGAACGTCATGCACATTGAGCTTATGCTGTTTGGGTTTGAAACCCTGCGTGCTAGGATGCTCTTTGTCACCTCAACCATAGTTGCATTGCTTCGTGCAATTTCTTCTTCGTGGCATGTGGTAGCAGGTTTAGCCACAAAGTCCCGAACATCAATGGTAAGACGAGAGAGCATAGGAGGGAGTCGCCGCCACCGCCGGGCCAGGACACCAGTTCTTGCAGCCTCTCGGACACTGAGTCGGTCAAGGATGTTAGCCAAAATATCATCAGGCAAGCAACTAATCCAATCTTCTCGAACGATCTGCATTTGTCATGGAAACAAATCTGAGTTGATTCTTGTTGCTACCACAGTCTAAAAGATTCAACTTCCGTAGTTTCAAAGATGCAAGTATGATATACGGCAGCAAGGAAGAATTTTGCAAGGGGAAAAACAATTAGCGGAAGGCGAGGACAGGAACTCACTCTCATCATAGCGTAAAATCAGCCAAAGCCCGAGAGGATCAGCGATGAACCCCGACGCCGGAGAAGGGAGCAGCCGTCGGCGGATAGCTTTTCTGATGGCTGGAGAGTGTCTGGTCTGCTCTGAATCTGAAGGCTTCGGCGGCGACAACCTGGAAAGACGCGTAGAGCCTGTCTCCGCTTTATGACTACAACTCCAAGATTGGCTTCGGCAGCAGCGAACGAAGATCCGGCGAGGCAAATCAGCGCGGCGGCGCTCTTGGATAGATAGGCTGATGCAGCGCGAGCGCGAATGCGGCTGCTTGGGTAGAGACTGGACCGACTCAGTGTCTGATGATATTTTGGTTACAAGTTCATAACAAACCAGCGTGTTCAAAAGGACTCAATAAACAACTCACAAAAGTACTGACAGTTAATGGACATGAGTCGTTTGCTCATGCATCAAGTAGTTAACCTCCCCATATTCACACTTACAAAATGCAGCAGAGCTAACCTTTCCTACAGAATCGAGGGAAAATACCTACACTAACAGGCCTTGATTTTTATTTTCTAACAGGCCTCAGGAAGCATTGGAGGAGCTCCTTGTTCACCCATCGCTAATTCAGATTCACAGATAGATGCATCCAACCAATCCATGAGTGGGTTCCCTGTCGGAAACAACGTGTCATCCATCATGTGCATAACTGTACTCATGTCATTCTCCTTTTCACCTTCAGAATGACGCAGACGTAACCTTAAATTGTAATGGACATATTCTAATTTACAGAGCTTGGCATGCCCAAGATGATTTCTCTGTTGCATCTGTAACAAATCAAATGTGCTCGAGTTGCGCTCGCATCCGCTTGACGATGAGCACTGTGACACAATCCGCAAAGCAAACTTTTGTATTGCAGGATACTGTCTTCCAAAAGCCATCCACCATGCAGCTGCACAAATGCATTTACGCAATTAAATAACCAACTAACCATATACCTGGTGCTGCTCGCAGCCCATGCCCTATAGCATGCATCAAGGCGCTTTAGTAAACCGTTTAATATAGAGCAGTATAGACAGACCTGGAGTCATACGGCGTGCAGCATCCCGTGCCTCTGTGGACCCAAATATCCCTCGGTATGAAATGAACTGATGAAGTTGACAAAGAGCATCCACTGCATTTTCAGTTGAGTCTGCAAGCTTTGATATTGCCAAAGTTAATTCATGTGCATATTTTCGTTCCCGGCATAAACTATGTTTGTAGCTGTAATGGCCTTCAGGATTCAGCGCTCCAGCTAAATAAACAATAAACACAGAAAGATGGGTGGCATAATTAATTAGTCCAGACACAAGGAGAAAAAGATCTTTGTGTTAAACTATTAATAAGTGAATCTAGAATCGCGCACCAGCAATCATAAAATTATCGCTTTTCAGCATGGTCAGTCTAGTGTTAACCACATCCATGATTCTGTTAAAATCTGAAGAGCCACTTCCAAGCCGTTCTTGTAATTCGTGGTGGACAGAAATTGACCTTGACATAAATCCAGATATTGAGCTACCCTTTTGTTGATCAGCATAGCAAAGTAAACAGTAAATTGGCTCCAAGGCATTGATTACCCATTTGACTTTGTCCCACCATGGTCCGCTTGTAAGACAACCATATGCATGCTTTCCTTCAATTTTTTTACTCCAAGTACTCCTCTTCCATTCTTTGGACAGCATCCATTTACTGAACTTGTCTTTCCTGTCCCAAAAACTCTGTATGAAGACAAAGATGGCTCCAAACCTAGTAGCATTTGGTGGAACTAGCTCCCCACCAACTTTTGCCTTCATTTCAGCAAGCAAAGTGTCAAGACTGTAGAAAAACTTGTATATTTGCTCAGCGCTGTCCATGACTTGAGCAACTTCAGGGAATTTTGCTATGTCTTCCAACATTAGATTAACAGTGTCAGCTGCACATGGTTGCCAAACGATCTGGTTATACTCGGCTATCAGTTTGAGACAAGCCTTCTTATAACTGTCACCACTGTCCGTCACAACTTGAACAACATTCTGGACACCTACATCCTGAATAATCTGTTTAATCTCGCCATACAGGAAACCTGCATTTTCTATCTTCCCTGTTGCATCTACAGACTTGTGGAAGAACATCCGACTGTTACAGCTTAGATAGAAGTTTACAGTGCTTGTCATTGTAGGCCCTGTCCACGAATCACACACTATGGTAACACCATAGACTTCCCATTCTTTCTTAAATTGACACAAATCTTCCTTCAGTTCTTTCTCAATGGCATCCAGATATATGCCATCAATTTCTTCACCTGTAGGAATAAACATGCCAGGGCCTAGCTGCTGTGTTAGCTTCATGGCACTGCGGAAGTATGGGCAGTCTGCCTTCCTTCCAGGAATACCATTGGCATGGAACATCTTTGCCCAAGCTTTGCCAAGTTTTGATCTGGTCTCCTTGTTGTCTATCCTATCGATTGGAGTTTGTCTTGGTGCCTGCCTAGGCACATGACCTGCGTCCCTTCCTAGACGCCTAAGCCCTGACTTACCAAACTTCTTTTGTGGTAACACTCCCCTTCCACCAACACAGCTACCTGCATCACTAGCACTAGCACCTGCACTGCTTTCGCTGCCACTGTCATCACCGTGCTCGACCGTACCATGCCTCTTCATTCTCTGCGAACACGGGAACTCCTCCAGTGATACTTGTTCCTCCATTTTGACTGGGATTTGATGTGCTTCTCTTTCATTGTCGTCATCACTGCACGCCATGGTATGCAGAACTGCTTCCTCCATCCTCGTCCGATAATCTTTCGTCGCATTCTTCCTTTGCTTCAGATTTCGCAGGGAAATCCTCATAGCTTTCCTAACTTGTGGCGGCACTTGGGTGCAAGCAGCGACGTGGCCACGCCTCCCTGCAAGGTGCTGCCTTAGCCTGGTCGCGCCCCCACCTTTCCTGGCCGTTGAACAGTACTTGCATCTGAAGCCAGCACCAAGTTTTTCACCATGAGCCCACACATTCTCCAGGATCCCGTCATCTGCAATTCCTGCGTGGCGGGGAGAACATATCAATGACTCCAAATCTCCCCAATCCGGTCGGCGCTATCATGTCAGGGCAATATAGATAGGAAATGGAGTAACAACAACAACAACAACAACAACAACAACAACAACAACAACAACAACAACAACAACAACAACAAAAAGTCACAAGCTAGCAGTCCAAACCATGGTCAGGCTCAACCACGGAGATTGCTACGGGGAATCCACAGATCAGGTAGGCTAACCCGATCCCACGTGGCAAATCCCTTTTTTCTTGCGAACTGGCAAATCCCGCAATCCCCAATGATAGAGTTACAGGCGTCTTACCAGCTGCTCCCCTCGAAGGAGGATGCGTGTGGCGGAAGAGACCGTCGCCTTTCACTTCCAGTGGCGGCTGCGTTGAGGCGGGTCGCCGGCGGCAGCGGACCATGTCATCGTGGACTGGGGCGTGGGATGTGGATGGTGTTGGAAGAGTATGGAAGTTTCTTCGGCCAGGGCAAACAGTTCGGTAGTATTGGGGGCTTTAATCGAAAAATCAGGCGGCCCTGCGCGCGCTATCCAAATTCATTCGCTTATTAGCGCGCGCTCAAGCGGATAGAACTAGCGAGCCATTCTGGCGCCAAAGAGGAGGCCTGCCAAGAGAAAGCCTACCCGTCTGATCGAAGATCTACGGCGTCGCGCTATTATTGTTTCACTCGCAGGGGCCCCTCAAGCCAAACACTCAGCTTCGTGCATATTTTGATTGTAGCCAAACATTTTCCGCCAGCAGATAATGTTGCAGCAAATATACAACGGAGTACTTCCCTTGGTCCAGTTACAACATATTTTGATTGTAATAGCATCTTATATTACAGGGTGGAGGGAGTACTATTTATGAAGGCTCAAAAGCAGCATCTGATGAACGATACAAGTGTAACATGACATAGATGGGAATGCAGTCATACATGTGAAATGGTTTCATTTGTCACTCTAACATATTTTAGAAAAACTATTCATGAAAAGATATATGACATTGACAAACAGATCATCGTGTAGGAAGCAGCACAATGCTAAGAGATTGAATGGGTCCTATATTGGCGTTAAGAACACAAGAAATTTTTTGACACTAGCTGAATGTAAATTGCATACTGCTTCACAGTTACATGAAAGAGAAGCCCAAGACAAGTCACCATTACGTAGATGGTAATGCAATCATACATGTGAAACTGTTTTCTTTGTCACCATAACATATTTTAGTGAAACTATTCATGAAAAGATGTATGACGTTGACAAACAGATCATCAAATAGGAAGCAGAACAATGTTAAGAGACTGAACGGGATCCTACAGGGGTGTCAAGAACACGAGAAGTTTTTCGACAATGCCTGAATGTAAATTGCATAATGCTTCACAGTTACATGAAAGAGAAGCCCAAGACAAGTCACCATGTATAGATAGCTCCGAGAACTTAAATCTGTCCGGCAGACTTACATACTAGACTAGTGGCAGGGCCTCAGCAAATAGATAAAAGTGCTAGGTGCTAACACAAACACATGCTAGGATCCTACACGGCGCAAATCACAGAGCAGGGATACAGAAGAAAATAAGAACTCCCAAGCTAGCTAATGCTCCTGCTCCTGAATGAAGAGGCAAAACTTACATGAGACACCTACAAAATAAACTAATACGAGCCAATTCAGAAAGCCGCTGAGGTCGTTCTCCTGAGTTGATACTTGGGTTCCGGCAGAGGCACAGCGCAAAGCATCATGTTCAACGCCTGAAGCAGAAAAAGGTGAAGTAGTCAGTGTAATGTATGGAGGATTTGCAAAAGGTCGCAACACTAAATCCATCAGAGTAGACGACAAAAGAAGATTCACAAACTGTATGAAGCTGGATAATGTTTGCCTGGTAGCAGGATCATATTAGAATAAGCATACACAGCTTGCTGAGAGACAGGTAACTTAACCCCTGGTGACACAAGTCACACAACCTTTGCATCAGAGGTGCAGCACTGCCAAGTACTCCCTCCATTCCGAATTATAAGATGTTTTGGATATTTCAATGTGGACTACATATGGACTAAAATGAGTGAACAGACAATGCATCTAGAATCTAGATAAATACGATTCAGAAAAAGCTAGAACATCTGTAATTCGGAACGGAGTGATACCATTTTTTGGCCACACAGAAGATGAAAATTGGATAATAAATTTGCAATGCCAAAAAAATGAAATATTTCTAGAAATTCAATCTGATGCACCCTTGCTATTCAGAAATGAAAATATTTCTAGAAACATGTTTGAATCTGACAGATCCCTGTTAATCTTATGATGAGTTATTTATTTAACTAATTAATATCCTAGGGTTGATAAGATTAAATAGAACATTCCAAAATACAGCCAACTCATCAAAGATCTCTCCAAAGTTATATTTGACTTGTCGATCTAGGTTAGGACCAGAACCGAACACAAAAGCTTAGCAACAGTAATCAGGTAGCATTATCAAGCAAATCAGTTGATATTACCCCTGATTATACAAATTGTAAATGAACTCTTAAAACAAACAATTAGTTGTAAAAACTATAAGTCCCACGTGTCCATCAGGAAGATGCAGCTAGCAGAGATCAATTACAATTGCATATCACTCACTAACAGTAACATATCAAGGTAGGAATGACAGTCCTGCAACTGGTAGCTGATCCCATAAAATAGTGCAGCAATCAAAACTACACTTCCAAATAAGTGGAAAGATTCGATGTACTCTCTAAAAACAAGTGTCTCAAATTTTTCTAGATAAGGATGTACCTATAGCTAAAATGCGTCTAGATACATCTGCATCTAGACAAAAGTGTGACACTTACTTTTGGACAGAAGCAAGGTTCGGGAATGCGGAAAAAAGCGGTCGCTTAAGCGCGATGAAGCGTGAAGCGGAGGGGTACCACATCGATTAGGGCCAAAGCGGCTAATTAAGCGCTAGGCGCGATTAATCATTACGCTTTTTTAAAAATCATGATTAGGCACGCAAGAGCGTTGAAAAAGCAATCCCAAAGCGTTATGTGCGGTAACTTTTGGGTCCATGGGAAATTGTCGGAACACGGTAACTTTTGGCGCGAGCGCGGGGTTTAGCGCGCCCAATCTTGTGATATTCCTTTTTCCTAGTATGATTTCTGAATTCTGATCGGTGATACACCTACTATGATTTCTGAATTTATGTTGTGAACTTGTTGTGTATTGATCTGATTTCCGAATTCTGAATTCTGTGATATACCTAATATGATATGATTCCTGAATTCTGAATCGTTATGCTGGACTAAAAGTCTAAAACTGAAAGTATGAACAATTGATATCTGTTTGTATGATACGATCTACTGTGTACTTGTGTTGTTGTGTACTGATCTGATTGGGTAAGCTATCTTTATTCCACTGTTCTGTTCAAATAATACTTGTTCTTTGGCCTGAAATTCCTGATTTTCGCTAGTTCTTGGTCCTGCCGTTGACTAAGTCAAAAACGCTTTAGCACCGGTTAAGCACGCACTAAATGCATAATCTCTAAGCGGAAGGCCACCGCACCGATTACGCTTTCCGCTTTCCTGAATCTTGGACAGAAGTAGCATGACACATCTCTCAATTACAGTAAACGAAATTGAATGACAAGATAAGGTAGCAATATCATTTTTTCGATAAGTTGGCGATAAGGAGAAAAACTAGTCTTTCCTCGTAATACAGCTTTGTTTAACACTTCTTAGAAAATCTGCAGCAGACAGTTCCTAGTTCCTACCTCTTTATTGCAACTTATAACCAAAAGTAGACTATCATCAGAACTACACCAAAGAACTTTGGTGTAACATTTCTAATGCAGGGAGCAAATCAGAAGCATTGATTAGAATAAATGTAACATAACCCCCTACTATCCACAAGTAGTTGTAGAATTGTAAGAACAAATACGAATTAGAGCCTTTGTTATCTGGCTATTTGCATTTACTCCAACAGTTATTTGAAGCCATTAACCTAATAACTATATAAACCAACAGGCCAAACTGTACATGGTACACCGTACTTTAGTTCCCAACCCACCAATAACGGCAGAGCCCCAGAAGTGGAAGCAAATATTTATGATTATCGGATGTGATAATCATAAACTAGGAGGGGATAGTAATGTTTGATATATACAGGTCTTTAAAGTAGCTTAACAGTACAAACTACAAATCTGAGAACAGTTGAGAGTATGAGCAATCACATTGATTCCCTATCAGGTAATCCAACTTCCATTTTGAAATAGAAATTGGACATAGCAGGGAAAAATTTGAATGGTTGACATACCAAGAATAAAACAACAATTTTACGAGGGAAAAGTATGGCATTTCAATAAATAGTATTAAAAAAAAGGGGAGTACCTTTTGCCTCTTTAGCCTCTCATTCTCCTCTTCTAAACGGGATACCTTGTTTTCAAGTTCATTAGTGTAGGCCTGTTGCAAATATGATGTAAGTAATACATAAACAAAAAAAAAAACATTGAAACTAAGCAAGTCATCATGTTGTCCCACTTTTTAAATCAACAAATTCAAGCACATAGCATTGATAACCCTTCATGAAACATGATTTGTAGTTCTAGCATTGCTGATAAAGGAAGTTTTAAGAAAATAGATCAAATATATATCACAACCTGCTTCCTAGCCCTTGAACGGGCAGCCGACTCCCTATTCTTGATCATCCTCTTCTGCCTTCTCTCCACAAACTTATTCGGGCCATCTCCTGATACACCACGCTTTCTCCCAGGTGTCTGGGAATCAGAAATTGGACTGACCATTGGTGATCCATCAGAGTAAGCAGACTCCGGAATAGCACCAGGCAAAACAACATTCAGTGGCTGGGGGACTAACTGCATGGGCATATAAGCACCAGGCATAATTTGCTGCACATGCTGATGAGTCTCGGTTGCTGCAAGCTGCTGCTGATATCGATCTAACCACTGTGCGCCAGATGTCAAACCGGTGGCTCCAGCTGCTGTGGCACCTGTCCCCACCAGACCCACATTGCCAGCATCATTCGAGTTCTTGAGACAACCTTCAGTGACAACCCCTGCTTTGACCAAGAAATCCTCAAGTGTCATCTCTCCAAGTGTCGGCTGCCTCTCCCGCTTGCGCCGACCACCCTCCGGGACACTCCTTTTGGGTTCATCCTGGATGCCCCGCCACACCTCATCCACTGTCTTCTTGCTGAGCCCGTTTGGCATTGTGATGCTACCCTGGCGCAAGAGGCTTGAACTCGGCTCATACTGGCTGGTAGTTGCAGCGTCAGGTTCCATGTCATCAGGAAAGACACTCCTAAGCAGCTCATCGAGGTTCATACTCTGCAAGGGTTCCCCCAAATGGTTCTGCACCTCATCCAGGGTGAGGCTATACAGAGATCCTTGCCTCGCCAGGTTCTGCACCTCCCCGCGCTGCGAGGCGCCGGCGCCGGCGCCAGCACCGCCGCCGCCGCGCCCGGACCGCGATGGCAGTTTCCGACTCCCCATGAGCAGGCAAAGGCCTATTTGTGCTCGATTTCTGCCAAGGCGAAACCTTTGGATTCCAGGGGCGGATCTAGATGGTGCGCCGGGCGTGCACCGGCGCAACAGAAATTGTGGAGCTCAGCGGGGGCTTAACTAATCAATGGATGGATACAAGCCCATACCTCAAAACCCCAAATGGCGAAGGATTGAGGACGGGGTGGGGGGCAGCAGGGACACGATGCCGGGATGAGGAAGAACGGGAGCGGCGATGGCGGCGGCCCGCGTGAGAGGCCGAGCGGTCTGGCGCGGGATTGGGGCGACGGCGGTGACGCTAAGCTACGGCAAGGCGGCAGGAGAGATTTCGAGCCGCGCTGGGTAGGTCACTCAAGGAGAGGAAGAGGAAAAAATGCCACGGGACGGTGGACGGGTGGAGGCCGCACAGAAATACAGCAGGTAGGAGTACAATTTACTCCGTATGATTTTTCTTCGAAGCATTTATGACCTACTCGTTCTTCACCTCTCTTGGAGTCGATTCCTATATCCAGAAAGATCTCATAAAATAACTTGTTCATGAGAAAGATTTTGTGAAATTATCTTTTTGTTTGTCTCCGTCGAACAGCGTCGTCCTAATTTATGATTTTTCTTTGAAGCATTTATGACCTATTCCTCCTTCACCTCTCTCGAAGTCGATTCGAACAAAATTAACGTATATCCAAAAAGATCTCATAAAATAACTCGTTCTCGAGAAAGATTTTACAAAATTATCTTTTTGTTTGTCTCCGTCTCCATAGGACAACGCCGTCCCAATTTATGATTTTTCGTCAAAGCATTTATGACCTATTCCTTCCTCGCCTATTTTGGAGTCGATTCGAATAAAATTGTCATATATCCAGAAAGATCTCATAAAATAACTTGTTCCTGAGAAAGATTTTATAAGATTATCTTTTTGTTTGTCTCCGTCTCCATAGGAAAGCGTCATCCTAGATGATGCTCTGGGCACAACGCCGTGCTTAATGGCGCTATGCACTATGCGGTCGTCGCTAGAAGCGGGGCCCACTTCGCGTGAGCTTGGCTCCGTTGACCGCGGCGTCGTGTGCTATGTAGCTTGGCTCCACCCGTGGTCCTTAGCCATTTTCCAGCCGCGACAGAATGCTTTGAATACATGCTCTCAAGTGAGGACGGTGCCATGCAGGATGTTGTCCCGAATGGTGCCGCTTGGTTACATCTAGAACGGAGCCATACCACTACATGTACATGATGTTCAAAATACACATGGCAAATATAGTTCAGTGGACTATGCAATTACACATTTTTTTTTTGTAAATTAGAATATATCGAATTTAGCAAACATAGTTCATATAAATAGGGTTTACCAAGAGAGATAGGTTTGAGCACAACGTTTTACAACATAAAAGTGCAAGAAAGTTCATGAATTAGATTGGGTTGATCCATAAGGTTTACAACATCAAAGTTCACGAAATAGTTGTAGTCGAGCCCGTCCACAAAAATAGATAGGGTTCTGCCATAAGGTTTCTACTAAGTACAATGCCCGTACTTTCCCTTCCGCTTCCTCACATCATCTGCCACTTCCTCCTCCCTTGCAAGACGAGCCTTCTATCTCTAGTTCTTACTCTTTTGCTTTCTTAGAGTCTTCTACTATCTTTTTTTTCTTCTCAAATGGTACTTTTCCACGAGCTTCTTCAAGCCCATCTATGCATCCTTCATCCTCACTTTGGTAGATATGCCTCTCCTACCCGTATTTCTCTTCGATCCGCTTCCTTTTAGGTTTGATCCTATACTTCTTCACCTTAAGTTCCTCCACGTCGGTATCTTTGGTGCCTCCCACTTCATGCTAGCATGGCGCCGTCGATCGCCACCTGGTGTGTATAAGAGAACATTTTTCGGAGCATTCTGTTGCGGTTGGAAAATGGCTAAGGACCTTGGATCCATTGTGGGTGGAGCCAAGCTACATAACATGGAGTCACGGTCAACAGAGCCAAGCTCACACGAAGTGGGCCTCTCTCAGCCAAGCTCACAGGGAAGTGGGCCTCTCTCCTAGCGATGACCTCCACATCAAACAGTGCATAGCGCCATTGACCACGACATTGTCCTGTGCGACGTTATGGTATGGAGAATGGCTCCGTCTCGTGCGGAGCCAAACAAAAAGGTTATTGCGTGGTATCTTTTCGAGGATAGTGAAAGGGGTGAAGTAGAGACCAAGAGGGGGGTTGAATAGGAGGTACACAAAATTTATCTTTTTTGACTTTTATAGTGGAAGCGGAAAAGTAAAAGTGAGTGCTTGTGAAAAGGATGTTCCTATATGCAATGCAAACAAGGGAAATGGAAACACAATTAATAAATTAAGGGTAAAACGAAGCGGTACGACCGGGAATATGAGGCATGATATGTTTCCTTAGTTTCTTCCACAATAGGAAGTACATCTACATTGACTAGGTGTGGTACCACAAAGGTGAAAACCGCCACTAAGGCGTCACCTTTTTCCTCGTGAGCACACCACAAAGGCGTAGTCACCTTCTCCACTAAGCAAGGACGGTCGAGGAGGCCAACCTTCACACAAGATTGGGGCACACTCCACAAAGGACAGAGGTTTCCAGCAACATCACGAACTAGTCACAATAAGATAGAGCCGCGAGATGCTCTCAACAGCATGGACCCCCACAAAGGAGATCTAGGGTTTCCAACTCCATAAGGAAAATTATGGGGATCACGAAATTTCTTTGGTAGATAGGTAAATCTAGCCTTACTCCTTCGATTTCCAAATTTTGGGGGGATTTGGTTTGGCTAGGGAGGGAGATCCACACGATTGAAGCTCAAGAACTATGGAGGAGAGAGAGTGTTCTTCATATTGGGTAGGTCTCATTTGAGGAGGAAGAAGGCTCCCCCTTTAATTTATAGCCCGTACGGGCCTTGGAGCCGTTGCAGGATCGAGGGGAGGATGACCCCCTCCCCCCTCCCCCGGATGATCCGGGCGGGGCGATGAAGGCAGCATGGGCGGATGTTCCACCCGTCCCCCGAATATTGGGAACTTTCCGGGGGTCAGGTGAAGTTTTCTTCCGCCCTGCCATCTGGGAGCTAGCCAACCCCCAGTGTCCGGATCGGATGAAACGATGGTCTGGGGGCCAGATGTAATTTCCATCCGCCCTGGTCCAAACTCGCATACGTGGCCGCTCCCGGGTCTTCCTGGGATAAGGGTGCCTGATGATCTGACCTACTGTTTTATGCAGGAATCATTTTATTTTGTCTTCTCTTTTACACATCTCCTCAACATGCTCTCTTCCACCAACACCAGTGATCAATCATCCAGTAAAACCAAACAATGTACCTAGGAATTAGGTGGGTCATCGTCCATAGCTTTAAAATTGATTACTACACACTTGAGCACATATGGTAAAATTATATTCGCGTTTTGTTAACAAACACACAAAACCGTAGAGATAGAGCATGCTCTTTTAGATAGGTTATTTTGTGAGATCTTTCATATATAGGTCATTTTTATCAAAATTGACTTTGTTGTACACATAGTCATACTTCCTTCGTTGTAAGGGCATGTACAATGATGGAGAAGACACGCCTTCTCTTAGCCGTCCACATTATATATAGAAGGCCATGAGTATAATATGTACAATGCACTATCTCGTGTTGTCATTCCTTGCAATTAATAATAATTAATTAAATTTTAGTAGGAAATAATATTTCTAAGGGAGGCATATGGTACAATGGAACTTGTCTTCTCTTATTTTCTAAGGGATCATCCCTTAGCTAAAGAAGACAACCTTCTCTTCATTTATTCTCTCTCCTCTAACTTAGCAAATATCATATATGGCAGCTCTAATAGAAGGTTGATGTCACCCCATTTTATGTGCCCTAAATTAATTAAGGGTATAGCTTTACTCTTAAAATGTAAATACAAAAAATATGTAGCACATAACAAAATTATACAATGAATCTAATAAAAATAATTCTCGAGGGTGCCGCAAAGTCTTGGCTCGCCCGTATTGGCTTAACCTTCCCCTTCACTCACAAAACCATGTGTTCAATGAGGGCATATGTATTTAAGTGTGTTGACATGCGGTGATGCCCTCCTCCTTGGAGAAGTGGATCAACAATCCACCCCACCGCTCGTCCCCGATCACAACAATGGTGGATCATGGATAGATCCCTCCATAGGGTATGGTTGGGTATGCCTAAGAGTGTCCACGTGAAAGCGTTGTCACCTTCATGGCTGGCACAAGCCCGGTTGGCGGATGTGTTAGACAAGGGGGGAGGGCTAGTCCGGGTCACTAGTAGCCATTTTTGGCTTTCAGTGTGGCCTCATGTGCTAGGTATTGTCCCACAATCATGATTTGTTCTCATTTTTCCTTTAAAAATTATAATTTGGGTTTATTATAAAAGTTTATAGAAATTATAAAATACGCCAAACATAATAGAATTTCATCGAGGTCATTTGACCACCTAGCAACCACAATCACCGCCAGAGCAAGTTGTCGACATGTTGATGTCGTCATTCCCCTACCAGAGTCGCCACGACATTGTTGATGATAATCAAGAAGTCTTCGTGCACGTGCAACTAATGACGTTGAACCCTTGATTGATCTAATTTTCCGACACAAAACCTGTAACACATATAGACTGAATGAGATCCACCACTCCATGGGAGAAGCGACCAGATGGCCCTCCTTGGTGCCACTAGGAAGATCGCCACCGTTAAGGTGGGTGAGGAGGTGGGTATACCTATTCTTATCGCACACATCACCACATAGCCACCGTAATGTCGTTATCGGTTGTCCAAACTCTAGTTTTAGAGACCTTACTACATCGTTGAGCGTAGGTCCAAGGTCCTCACCCCTCCCGTTGCCAGAGCAGCAAGTAGAGGAGGCGGTGACGCGTCAATTCCGAGATGGCCAAATGTCGGCGGTGGCTTGGGTGGAACCCTAGTTCGGTGGCTTCTTCTTAGTCGCAACGTGGGTTTCAACTTGCTTTTCGTATGAACCAGGCCATTATGTATTTTTTATCTCTATTTGTATGAATGCGGAGAACAACAATTCCGTTAGGAAAAAGTTCCATCACCCAATATTTGTATGTATTTTTATCTCTATTTGTATGAATGCACAGGAGAAGGCAATCTTCTATGCTACTGGTGCTTCATGTGATCTAACCTGGTCCTATCGAAAATTGGCCAACATGTCGTTTCTCTATATGTATTTGACCAAGGATCAACAAGACTGTCCCGTATAGTAGCCAACTACTGCATATACATATACAAACACGAGATTTAAAAAAATGGTGGACGCATGCATAGATCCCGCTCCCCGCTCCCCAGCATACACCTCATAACACGAACGGTGAACATCCAAATTCTGAATTTACACACGGTTTTGTTTCGAATAAGATACACGGACGGCTATACCGGCCAGCCTTGTTTATCACGAGTACCCGTTTCTGGGGGTACGGGTTCATCTTCTAGCAGACCCTATTTGTCTAACCCCATGAACTGCAGGCCTGCCGATCGAAGCCGGCCGGCAAATCAAAGTGCGTGAACACGACCTATTATATGTTGCTTTGGCTTTTAAGTTAAGCGAAGCAGCAGAACGTGGCGATGAAGTGGCAGCAATATACCACTCCAATCATCAACGGAGAGAATACAATATATTCAGCCAATCGTTGTGATAGAACGATCGACCGATCGATGGCGACCATCGAGGCAAGAACAATGCTTGATTGGTAGTACACTCGACGTGAACCGGCGCACTCTGAAAGTCTGAATAGATGCCATACTTCCTTTTCGTGTGATTCCTTAAACATATCTCGCCGAGCGTAAACTTTGCTCTACAAATAAATAGGAAAAAATTCAAATAATCGGCTGAGACGCTGCAGAACATGATTTTTTCCTCCACGAGAAACAAAATCAATGAGATTAAAGCAGGCCAGCTCCTAGCGCCTGCGCACTATTAGAAGAATATGCCGTCGGGCCTAAGAATTGAAAGGCCAGAGCTAGCTAATCGAGCGGGAAAGGGGTGATGGGAGATCAGCATCGTCACTGATGGCCTGCTGATGATGGGATCGATGGGACATCCATGATCAAGGCCCTGATGGCCAGGCTTGTGCGGAAACGAAAACTTGTGTGCCCATAAGCATAAACCCGTGGCCTGTCAACGACTTGTACTTTTTATTGATAGGTTAGGTATAAGTAGTATCATCTGGCACTCCACTAGTTATGATCATCTCATTGCCACGACGGCGACAGAGTATGCTTTAGAAGGTTTTACACTTGACGTGTACCGGCTCCTGCAGAAGCTGGATTTCCCCATCTAGTCTCCAGTTCCCACTGCGTTAGGGCATTTTCAGCGAGTCATTTTATTTCAGACATCAAAAGTATTTATCTTGTCGGTTTGGTCCTACTTCAATTTTTTATTGTTACGAAGAAGGGAGGTGAGTTGCCCGACCACAGATCTCATGATGCACATAGAAAAATTGCAGAAACATACTAACTGGTCTAGGCACGAGCTCAATCAAATTATCCTGAAATTATAACGCTTTGTGCTAGACACTATTATCACCCACCTCCTCAACTGTTATGTTGTGTATGAGCATACAAGAATTCGTGCGCTCCACATCCTTTCTAACAACATCTTGTTATTTTGTAAATCTGCAAAATTTCTCTTCTTCAAAATTGATGATTGTCTTTACAAATGTAGATCACGGACGGCGATTGGCACCTGGTTATATCCTGAGTGGGCATCCAAGAGGCAAGAGGCTCAATACACAGTTACAAGCTGCCGAATCTACCAGTAGGTCAGCTATCGGCATTGGATACTCGTCCTTTGGAGTGACAAGATTCAAGTTTCTGAAGTCAACACATAACCGCTGACTGATTATAGTCCTTATTTCATGATGGTCATTGATAAAAAAAAAATAGTGAACCTGAAGAGAATTGCCTTTCGTAATCCTAGAAAATATTAGAGAGCACGCAATTGTAAGAACATGTTATGTGGAAGAAATATTGCCAAATCCAAGAACCCAACGATGGCGTGGATTGAGGTGGCGGTGGCGATGGGGACGAATACACAAGACAACGTCGAGGATGGCTGTAGGGACCGAGCTCATCTGATGACGGCACATGCGTTCAAACAACACCGGAAAGAGGATTGGCCTCTGACGAGCAGCGGGTCGCGCCGGAAACGACGAGAAACTGTTAAGGCGATGGCGGCGCGGTGGGGAGAGGGGTATCGATTCTGGAGTGTACCTGAAATATGTCACTGATGGTACTGCCGGGGCGGATCAATACGCTGACATGATGGCAATGGCGCAACGCCACCTGGCCCGTCGATGGGCGGGCGGGCGCGAGCGAGCGGAGGTCGAATGGTCGATCGATACTCGTCAGGACTCAGGAGCCACAACCCAACAGCGACTGGGCAATTGCGATGCGCCGACGGCGATGGACAGACGATAGCTACACCACCGCTCCGGACAGGCGCACAGCACAGTCGAGCCAAGTGTCGGTCCTGGAATGAATGCTACAACGTCGCTCCAAATTGCTTGGTTGAAGAGCTGGTCAGTCCGAGATTCGCAACAAAAAAAATTGGTCAGTCCGGGTGGTACGTCGTGGGCTGGCGCAGGCTGTATCCGGTGGTGGGCTCGCTGAAATTAGTGAAGTGGTCTAGATGGGCTGGCTCAATCACAAGGACACCAGCCACATGACTCGCGTATGTGTGCCCCTTCCACTTCCAGGCCCTTCTTCTCAGCGCCACGGGCGTTGGGCTCATCTCAGGCGCTCACCCGCTGCTCTCCCAAGCCCAGGTGCCCAGGCCGGTGCGACTAAGGCGAGGTTTATTTTCCCTAGGAGGATCCATATTAAAAAAAAATCTACAGTGTCCAAAACCCATATAATGGCGTACGAAACACGGAGTAAAAACTTGCAAGTTTGGACGGTCTTCCTTCAAAAGAAACTCACATCTCCCGTATTCCTTTCTTCAATTCCAAACCTGCATCCTATATGTAGCCGTTTCGCGGTACACATTCCCCTCAAATAAGCTTGGACATTTAAACTGAAAATTGAAAGTTCAATCTCATAAACAAGATATTTGAACAATAATCTAACGGCCTTATTTTCAAGAAACATACTAGCTTCCAACTCCTAACAAAATTAAAAGGTTGGGGCTTGGAAACTTCCCAGGTAATATAAATCTTGACCACTCAACCAACAATTAACGGAACCTTTAGCGCAACAAACCTAGGTCTGTTTCAACTGAAGACACAAATAAATTCGAAGTTATTATCTACAAGTTCAATTCAAGGATAAAAACTTCCATTTCACATTCATTAAGAGCATATGATTGAGTAAATAGAGTTTTTCTCACCTCACTAACTAACTAACTTACTACGAAAATAGAACCAAATACTATATTTCCTTAGTTCAACTATAGCTTTAAATTCAGACGGGAAATAGGAGCATAGCACTGCATATGGAACTTTGGAAAGCTGAAGCCCACACTAGCTTGTCATCGACACAAACAGCTATGGTGGCACAAACCTGAAAAGCCTATTTGTTGCTCGGTACCGGTGTAGACGATCATGGCAGCATATCTCCTGATTCAACTTTGGATGGTTGGGTGCGGAAACCAAAACAAGTGACATGGTGCTAGCACGAATTGCAACGACGGTGGAGGTCCTAAAGGGATGACGCATCCACTATGAAGTTTTGTCAGATCAAAGATCGATGGCACACGAAGAAGAAGGAAAAAGGATAAGAGGTTGGGTAACTTGGCAAAAGGAAAGAGAATGTTGATGGAAATAAAGGGTCAGATTGTGTGAGTAAATAAGGGAAACTATTCAAATAGTTTTACAAGCTTCATTCTTTCAAAAGTTATGCACAATTTGTTAATTAGAGGAAAATGAGACAATAGCTAGAAAAAGATACAACACATTTGTGACCTAGAATGAAGTAGAAATAGAGCACGCCCCTAACATCATCAAACATGGCAAACACAAGCAAGCCAAACCCAACACATGTCCCTGAGGAGCTTCACCCGTGATCATTAGCGTCATTGTAACGTCGACGAGAGCTTAGGTTTCTCGTGTTTGGTTCGCGAGCTTCCAAAAATGTAGGAGTACAAAAAATATCATGAAACTTATGCCGGAAGGGTATTTTGATTACATCAAACGCCACTGCGTAAATGGGTGGTTATAAAGGTGGGATTAGGTATCCGGAAAGTTTGAGTTGAGGCATATGGATCAACAGTGGGATTTGTCTATCCGATGACGGATAGATATACTCTGGGCCCTCTCGGTGGAATATTGTCTAATTATCTTGAAAGCATATGAATGGTTCATAAGAGACCACATACCACGGTACGAGTAAAGAGTACTTGTCGGAGATGAGGTTGAACGAGGTATAGAGATACCGATGATCAAACCTCGGACAAGTAAAATATCGCGTGACAAAGGGAATCGGTATCGTATGTAAATGGTTCATTCGATCACTAAGTCATCGTTGAATATGTGGGAGCCATTATGGATCTCTAGATCCCGCTATTGGTTATTGGTCGGAGAGAAGTCTCAACCATGTCTGCATAGTTCGCGAACCGTAGGGTGACACACTTAAGGTTTGATGTCGTTTGAGTAGATATGGAATATGGAATGGAGTTCGAAGTTTTGTTCGGAGTCTCGGATGGGATCCAGAACATCACGAGGAGTTCTGGAATGGTCCGAAGAATAAGATTCATATATAGGAAGTCATATTCCAAGTTTGGAAATGATCCGGTGCATTTATGGCAGGTTCTAGAAGGTTCTAGAAAAGTCCGGAAGAAATCACCATGGAAAGTGGAGTCCCGGAGGGACTCCACCTTGCATGGCCAGCCAACCCTAAAGGGGAGGAGTCCAAGGTGGACTCCCCAAGGGTGGCCGGCCAACCCCCCAAGGAAGGGGTGGGAGTCCCACCTTGAGTGGGATTTCCCCCTTGGGTAGGTTTTGTCCCTATGGAAAGTTTTGGTTTCGGGTCTTATTCGAAGACTTGGATACCAACACTTGGGGATTTCCACCTATATAATGAGGAGGAGAGGGAGGGGGCTGCCCACTCTTGGCCGCACCACCTAGGGCTGCCCATGGCCGGCGCCCTAGCCACCCCCTCTCCCCAAACCCTAGCCTATCCTCCTCCACCACTTCTCCCGCATACGCTTAGGCGAAGCCCTGCCGGAGTTCTCCACCACCACCGCCACCACGCCGTCGTGTTGTCGGGATTCCGAGGAGGATCTACTACTTTCGCTGCCCGCTGGAACGGGGAGAAGGACGTCGTCTTCATCAACACCGAACGTGTGACCGAGTACGGAGGTGCTGCCCGATTGTGACACCGTCAAGATCTTCTACGCGCTTTTGAAAGCGGCAAGTGATCGTCTACCGCAGTAACGAGAGCCTCCTCTTGTAGGCTTTGGAAATCTTCAAGGGTTAGTCTCGTTCATCCCCTCGTTGCTACCGTCTTCTAGATTGCATCTTGGCTTGGATTGCGTTCTCGCGGTAGGAAATTTTTTGTTTTCTATGCTACGAATCCCATCAGTATCATCCTCGGATGATGTGTCAATGACATGGTGTTGTACAAAAGCTCGATCGTGCTACTATCCATTATGTAAAAGATGAAGGACAATAATCTGATACATGGTCACTAGATCATTGTTTATCACAAACACAAATGAGCATCAAAATAGAGGCTGAGTTCGCACTTCAAACTCGATCGGGCAAATGGCGGAACATGTCATGGGCGTCACAGTTCACCAACGCACCAGGCTTACAACAGATGTAGTTGAGCCAACCTAGCCCGATCGAGGAGGATAGCCGCAAAAGGCAACCACCTCTGGCGACGGCGTGGATTGAGGTGGCGGTGGCGACCGTAGGGCGCAAGCTCCAGTGGCACATGCGTTGGCCCTGGCAACGAGGAGAAACAACACAAGTGGCGGCGGCACGGTGGAGAGGGGAGAACTTTTCTGAAGTAGAATGGAAGTGCGCCACGGATGGGATGATCCAGGAGGTTAAAAGCAGAATACGCGCGGATGCTTTTCACGTGACCGTAATTCCAACCTAAATTTAAGCTGAAAATTATGCCCCGAAGCCGAAGGCCGAACAGGTTCACCATGCTCTGTTCATTTGAGGTGAATTGGTACGTACGCGCAGACTTGCTCGTTTTGTTTGGATAGCCGCTGTATCACTGGAGCTCATGTGCCAAAGAGATTTTTGGGTTAGTCCAGGATTTTATATTTTTTGATCTTAGGGTCAGTCCAGGATGGGACGTAGTGGCCTGGCGCAGCCGTGCAGGCCGTATCCGATGGTGGCCTCGTGCAAACTTGTGAATTAAGTGGTCTAGATGGGCTGGCTTGCTCACAGGGACACCAGCCCATGTGCACGACCATGACTCGCGTATGTGGCCAATCCAGGCCCTTCTTCTCAGCGACGCGAGAGTCCGACTTGTCTCGGGCCCTCAGCCGCTGCTCTGCCTAGCCCAGGCCTGTGCGACTAAGGCGAGGTTTTATTTTCTTTCTAGTGACCTTCCGTCCAATAACATACTAGCTTCCAACTTCTAACGAAATTAAAAGCTGGGGGCTTGGCAACTTCCAAGATAATATAAACCTTCATCATTCAACCAACAATTAACACAACCATTAGCGTAATAAACCTACGTGTGTTTCAATTGAAGACACAAATAAATTCGGAGTTATGTATCTACAAGTTCAATTCAAGGATAAGAACTTCCATTTCACATTCATTAAGAGCATATGATTGAGTAAATAGAGTTTTTCTCGGCTCACTAACTAACTAACTTACTACAAAAATAGAACAAAATAATATATTTCCTTAGTTCAACTACATCTTCAAGTTCAGACGGGAAATAGGAGGATAGCACTGCATATGGAACTTTGGAATGCTGCAGCCGACGCTAGCTTGTCATCGACACAAACAGCTATGGCGGCGCAAACCTGAAAAGCCTATTTGTTGCTCGGAACCGGTACAGACGATCATGGCAGTTTATCTCCTGATTCGACTCTGGATGGTTGGATGCGGAAACGAAAACAAGTGACATGGTGCTAGCACGAATTACAACGATGGTGGAGCTCCTAAAGGGATGACACATCCACTATGAAGTTTTCAAAGATCGACGGCACACGAAGAAGAAGAAGGCAAAAGGAAAGAGGTTGGGTAACTTGGCAAAAGGACAGAGGATGTTCATGGAAATAAAGGGTCGGGTTGTGTACATGAGTAAATAAGGGAAACTATTCAAATAGTTTTACAAGCTTCATTATTTCAAAAGCTATGCACAATTAGTTAATTAGAGGAAAATCATACAAGAGCTAGAGAAAAGATACAACACATTCGTGACCTAGCATGAAGTAGAAATAGAGCACGCGCTCGTGACATCATCAAACATGACAAACACAAGCAACCCAAACCCAACACATGTCCCTAAGGAGCTTCACCCGTGATCACTAGCGTCATTGTAACGTCGACGAGAGCTTAGGTTTCTCTTGTTGGGTTTGCGAGTTTCAGAAAATGTAGGAGTATAAAAAAAAATCATGAAACTAATAGATTTGCTTGGTTTCACTACATGGAAGAGGTAAGAATGCCTCCGAAGAAATGTTGAAAGTGATTTTTCTGAGATTGAATCAATAAGAGAAACCTAAGATCATAGGAAAGATTCTATGATTTTTGGTCTCACAAACAAACCATCTATTCGGTAGAAAACGGACTAGCAAAGAAGCCTAGATTGATAAGAGTTCTTCAGTACGATCTTCTTCTTTTTCGAATGTGAATGATGCAGATAGTACCAACTTCACCAAAGAGCTGAGCTTGAGACACCCATCGCCATTGCCCATTGCTGGTCACCGCGCCACGCCAAGTGTCCAGCGCATAAACCCATGCGTTTGATGTGCGACAGTCGACACGACGCACCCACCACCAGGCAGCACCACACGCTGCTCCCAAAACCCCTGCCCGATAGACTAGGCCCTCGATCGCTAACCACGGTTCCCCTCTTTGCCAAACCAGTGAAAGCTCCCAGCTCTTTATCTAACCACGGTTAAACCCCTCGCTTCCCAAAGGAGAAGGTGGTGCGGTGAGCGCCAGCGCTCCACTGCCGCTTCCATATAGGCAGGCAGGCTGCCCTGCTCGGCGCCCGTCCCCCTTCCCATTTCTAGTAACCCACGGCCGCGGGCTCTCGAACCCAGCGATCAAAGAGCAGACCGCGCGCGGCCTCGCTCTGTCATGGTCACCATGGCGAACAAGAAGCCCTGGTGCGGCGCCGCCGCCGCCACCACCCGGCTGTCCCCTGTCTCCTGGGGCTCCCGCATTGCCCCGTCCCGCGCGCGGAGGCACAAGAAGAAGAGGAGGGGCAGGGGCGGCGGCGCCGTCGTTGCGCCGACGACGGGGTCGTCCATCTACAGAGGCGTCTGCAGGTGAGCGGCCAGCCCTGCGGTTCGATCTTTCTTCCGTTCTTGGGTTCATCCGAAATCTTGGCTTTGTGTTCCTGGTGGTTGATTTCCGAGAGGTGTTCGTCCGTTGAGTTGCGTTGTTGGTGGACTGCAGGAACATCGGCTCGGGGAAGTACGAGGCGCACCTGTGGGACGGGCACCGCCGGAGCACGGCCCAGGAGAGGAAAGGCCGCCAAGGTGAGGCCTTTTTCCTGTCCGGCCAACGCGGACAATATCGTTGTGCTCCTCTCCGTTTCCCTTGATTATTCTCGATTACTCTGTTCTAGTTTCATGTGCTGACATTTTTCTTGTTTGCAATTCGGCGTTCGTCCGCCTTGGAATCTGTGTGGTGGCGATACGCGTCCAATGCCTGCTGTCCCCTCTCGCTCCCAATAGTTTATCTGGGTGAGTTCAAGATCCTCCTCTCCCTTCTTGGAAAAGCTCGCGTACTTTTCATTGCCATGATTCGAAAACTAGTATTCTGCATGGTTCCAAAGTTCAGAACTTGATACTGCAATTGTGCCATTGTCCCGGGCAATGGTATCAGCCTATTATTTTCGAATTTGAATCCGCAACCAACCCACTTCCTTCTTTTCCTTGGAGGGAAAAAGAAGGGGTAAAGGAAAACAGAAAAGGCAGCGTCTTGGTAAAGTGGAAAAGCTCATTCTATATCTTTGTCCCCATGCATGCGTCCAAAACTGATATGCACGAAGGATTCAGAGGCCGTGTAGACGACTGCGTGCAAGCGCAGACATTAGCTAAACGCATTGGATTAATCTAGAAGTTTCTTTGCAGGATCTTATGAGACAGAGGAGGCAGCAGCTCGCACCTACGACCTCGCGGCGCTCAAGTACTGGGGCTCGGACTGCGGGATCCTCAACTTCCCTGTAAGTTCAGTCCAGGATCACCTGTAGTAGTAATTCTCTTCAGAGTTGCAGTGAAATTCAGTTAAGAACTTAAGATCGCTGTTGCGATAAATGCAGATGGAGACGTACGATCAGGAGCGCGAGAGGATGCAGCGCGTGACAAGGAAGGAGTACATGGCCCAGCTGAAGCGCAACAGCTGTGGCTTCGCCAGGGGCGTCTCCAAGTACAGGGGAGTTGCCAGGTGCGCGCGCATCCCTCGAGCTTAACTGTATCCTCTGTCAGATTGAATTGAATACTGTGGTGACATGTTTTGCATGGAAATTTCAGTTTATTGCTGCACTGTTAACTCCCGGTGATCTCGATGATGACAGCTTACTGGCACGAATTTCAGGCATCACCAGAACGACCGGTGGGAGGCGAGGATCACCTGCGCCACCGTCGGCGGGCAGTGCGTCTACCTGGGCTCGTTCGGTGCGTTTCTCTCTGTCCTTCAAACTGTAGAATAGTAGATTCATGTAGCACAGTAGCAGAGAACACACGCACACAGATCAATGGAGTAGCTAATCGTTTCTTCACTGGAGAAGACCAAGTATCTGAAAGGTGTCGCTGTTCTTGTTGCGTTTTCCACTGCAGCTACCGAGGAAGAGGCGGCCAGGGCGTACGACCTGGCGGCGATACAGCTCCGCGGCTTCGGCGCCGTCACCAACTTCGACGTCGACTACTACATGGATCCAGTCCAGGATACGGCGGCGCGTCCACGCCCTCCGTCGGCTCCGCTGCTCCTGCAGCCCAAGGACGAACCCGAGTCTGCTGAACCCGAGGCCGTCGCCCCGCCCGCCCCGGTGCTCCGCGACGACGTCGACGACGTGGACCGCGCCGTCGCGGAGGTCCTGGAGGCGCTCTGCGTGGACCCCGCCGACTTCAACGCCAGGTACAACCTGCCCCGCCACCGGTGCTGGCCGTCATCGGAGGATGACGATGTGCGCGACCTTCCGAGGGACGTGGGCTTCGAGGAAGACATCGACAGCGTGTTCTTCGACGACACGCCCGGCACCGGCACCGCGCCTTCCCAGGCCAATGTGGCAGTGATCTCTTGCGCAGCCGCCACGATCAGCTCGTCGGCGCTAGGCCGCTGTTGGTGATCGGTGCTGGTGCCGGTGTATCCCCCGTTCGTTTAAGTACGTGTCCGTGGCTTAGGCTCGTAGTCTCTGCCAGTGGGTTGTACATATCTCTGGTCAAGTACCAAATGCGGCTAATTTTGGCGAGCAGATTAAGTGACAGTGACGACGTTGTGTCCGGCCGCTTGCCGGTTCCTTGTAACACGAGCAAGTGGGAGAACTGGAGAAGGCCGTCTCGAGCTTTTGATTTGAAACTTTCGGTATTTGCACCTTGTCGCCTAACGATCGATACATTGCTCGCTCGGTCATGTTGATTTGACATGAGCCTGTGCAGGTGCCTAGCTTAAATGTGTTTTTTTAAGTAATCATATTTCATTAGACAATCTGAAGATTACATATATGGTCATCACTTGAGACAAACATGCTTGTCAAGCAAACTTGCACAAAAAGAAACCCAGAATAACTAACACTAAAATTCTACCCTTAGAGAAACTTGTGCCTCGTCGCACTGTTGTCCACCATCGTCCTTCGCCGCCGTCAAGGAAGCTTCGAAAAAAGAGGCACACATCCGTTGTACCCAGATCTGGGAATGCACCTTCAGATACAACGATGCTTTCCGAGCCGACGAACCGGACCGTCGCAAACGATGAAACCAAGACTTTGTGGCACGTCGGCCAGGGATCTTCCCCGTGGTCACCAAATTTCGACGCCGTCAACTTCATCCAACACAGTCAGAGAAGAGGAACGTCGCCGCCTTTCGTCATCCACACACCCAACTGCAAGACACCAAACAAACCTACATCAACCGACGCGACTGCCACCCGTGAGAGTGGTGAACGCTAACTACCAGACACGAATCTCACTGGATCAAGAGACCGACGAGACGACCGGGCCACCTACCCCTCAACGCTACTGGTAGGAGAAACACCGAGATGGAGAAAAAGCAAAGGCAATTTTTTCCAACGCGGCGCCATCTCCTCCATGGAAAAGCACCTCAAGGAAAGACTAGGCCAACCCTAATTACAGGCTGGAGCGAAGCCCGAGTCCCCACACCCTCCCGTCGCCGGAACGACGGGGAGGAGGCGGGGACCGGCGGTTTGCTAGAGAAGTTGGGGGCAGATGCATTTTCTTTCTCCGTGCCTAGCTTAAATGTTTAATGCTCTAGGACGGATCATGCATAAAGATTTTGTCGCCTGAAACTGCGAAATCGTTTGGGCACCTTGTTGTTTTGTCCAGAGAACGTCGTCGTCTGCTACAAAGGACGTCGGTGTCTGCAACTTATGGCGGCGGCGGGGCTATATGAAGGGCGGCAACAACTAAGTGAGGGATTCGCAAAAAAAAAACTAAGTGAGGGCTAGATATATACTCACTCTCCTAGAAGGATCGATCAACCGTTTGTACGTTTGTGTCAACGCTTCAGCGCAGTATGAACAGAAACCCACGATCGATCTAGGTAAGGCCCCGAAGGACCGAGAAGCTCCATTAAACGGTGGGTACAAATAAAAAAGGACTTTGGCTTGAGTAGCAGTAGCACAAGAGTCCTGAAATATTACAAGAAGGACCCCAAAAAAGATAAAGTGAAAAGCAATCAAGTCCTTCTTCTCCACTGCACCGTTGACTGAATCTCGGGACACGGTCGCTGGCGGCGATGCCGGGGACTACGCCACTTGGTTCATCGCCAGGATGGACCACCGTGTCGAGATTGAAGATCTTCCCCCGCAACACTAAGGCCTGGAGGAAGTTGATTCTCCCCGGAGCAAATTCTCCCGAGGTGCGGAGAGGCCCCCTTGGCCAAAGATAGCGGCGGCTGAAGACGTCGTCGCTTGGGATCTGCCGCCGAGTGAGAGCTTCCATCGTGATGAGCACCGCACGCTCACCAGTGTGCGTCCGAACTCGAGATCGACGAACTTTGGGGCTCGCACCCTCCTGTGATGTGGCCTAAGGGCTAGGATGTGCCCAGATCCCATGAATTTGACCAAGTGAGTGATGAATGAGGGGGAAGAGGATGAAGAACACAAGATCCAAATAAGAACACACACACACACACAACCCAACACAAACCAATTTACTCCCTTGGTAGGTTAGACCAAGCCAATAGAACCACTTCTTAGAGAGACCCTTGGGTAGAATCTAAGAAGTGAGAGATTGGTGATGGAGATCCAACTAGAACTTGGATGAAAGAGGTAGAAGCCTTGAATCATCCATGAAGAGCAGAAATCCCTCAAGAGTGCCTTGATACAAAGAACATAGTTCTAGGGAGACAAAGCTCAAAGTAGTTTAAGCCTAAATCTTGTCTAACCCTAATCTGGGGAGAGGGATGAGGTACTTATAGGTCCAGATTCATACAGGGGTAAAATGGGCATTACAGAAAGTATCCTGGTCCATAGATGATAAATCAACGGTCTGGATGAAGTCAACTCGGGTGAGGCCGGCAGTGCCGGCGTGCACGGGGCGGCAGTGCCGGTGGGGCCGACAGTGCCGGTGGTATTGGGGCCGCAGTGCCGGCCCTGGGTCTTCGTTGCGTCTTCAAGAGTAGGGCAGCGATGCAGGAGTGTGCAGGCCGGTGCGGGCGTCACAGGGGCAGCGTGCCGGGTGTGCAGCCGGCGATGCCGGTGTCCGAAGGCAGCGGTGCCGGGTGTCGAGGCCGGCAGCTCCGGGGTGGCGAGGCCGGCAGTGCCGGTCCTGAGTGGCGGCCTCCGGCTGGAACTCTTCTTCTCCTCCTTCCTTGTCCAGCATCGGATCTCCTGCGACGTTCTTCTCTCGGGGCTCGTATCTGATAACACAAAGCATATCGGCATGAGGTAGCATTCCATCCAAAGTAGTTCCAAGATTGAGCGTCGAGAGGATTGAGTTCACCTTTTCATGTAGTGCTTTAACCCGAGCTCGAGTCATAGGTCCACTTGGGGGAATGGTTGGTCTTGATGTAGTGTCGTCCTTAGGCGGGGCTGCATCATCTCCTCCCTTGGGAGAGAGTCGTCATCGACTCTTGTTCCTCCTCATCTCCATGATAGGGTGAGAGATCCGAGATGTTGAACATGTTGCTCACCAAGTACTTGGAGGTTGGTATGTCGATGACGTAGGCGTTATTGTTGATGCGCTTGAGGACCTTGAATGGTCCATCTCCTCTTGGCTTTAGCTTGGAGTTGCGTTCATGAGGGAACCTCTCTTTGCGAAGGTGAATCCAAACGAGGTCTCATTCTTCAAATATCCTTTCCTTCTTCTTGGCGTTGAGGCGGGTAGCTTGACGAAGCACATGCTCTTGGATGGTTGCTCTTGTGTCCTCGTGAAGTTTCTTCATGGCGGTGGTGCGCTTGTCGAAGCCCATGTTCGTCCTCTCATGAAGAGGTAGTGGGAGGATGTCAAGTGCCGTAGGAGGGTCGAAGCCGTAGACGATCATGAATGGACTCCGTGATATTGTAGAGTGCGTGGCTCGATTATTGGCGAACTCCGCGTGCGGAAAGCACTCTTCCCATGACTTCAAGTTTTTCTTCACTAGTGTGCGTAGAAGAGTTGAGAGGCTTCGATTGACCACTTCCGTTTGTCCGTCCGTTTGCGGGTGTGAGGATGATGAGAACAAGAGCTTCACTCCAAACTTTGCCATGAGCGACTTCCATAGATAGCTCATAAACTTGACGTCTCGATCCGACACAATGCTTGCCGGTATTCCGTGTAGGCGAACGACTTCCCTGAAAAACAACGAAGCAATGTGTGAAGCACCATCGGTCTTATGGCATGGTATAAAATGAGCCATTTTAGAGAACCTATCCACTACCACAAAGTTCGAATCATGCCCATGTTTTGTTCGTGGTAATCCTAATACAAAGTCCATGCTTATATCCGACCATGGTGCATATGGAATAGGCAAAGGTGTGTAAAGACCATAAGGGTTGGTGGTGGATGATAACTAGTGAAGCACACGTCCGTTGGGAACCCCAAGAGGAAGGTGTGATGCGTACAGCAGCAAGTTTTCCCTCATTAAGAAACCGAGGTTATCGAACCAGTAGGAGATGAAGGCCACGTGAAGGTTGTTGGTGAAGGAGTGTAGTGCGGCGCAACACCAGGGATTCCGGCGCCAACGTGGAACCCGCACAACACAATCAAAATACTTTGCCCCAACTTAACAGTGAGGTTGTCAATCTCACCGGCTTGCTGTAAACAAAGGAGTAAACGTATGGTGTGGAAAATGATGTTTGCTTGTGAAGAACAACAGAGAACAGAGATTGTAGTAGATTATATTTCAGATGTAAAAGAATGGACCGGGGTCCACAGTTCACTAGTGGTGTCTCTCCAATAAGATAAATAGCATGTTGGGTGAACAAATTACAGTTGGGCAATTGACAAATAGAGAGGGCATAACAATGCACATACATATCATGATGACTAATATGAGATTTACTTAGGGCATTACGACAAAGAACATAGACCGCTATCCAGCATGCATCTATGCCTAAAAAGTCCACCTTCGGGTTAGCATCCGCACCCCTTCCAGTATTAAGTTGCAAACAACAGACAATTGCATTAAGTATGGTGCGTAATGTAATCAATACAAATATCCTTAGACAAAGCATTGATGTTTTATCCCTAGTGGCAACAGCACATCCATAACCTTAGAACTTTCTGTCACTGTCCCAGATTCAATGGAGGCATGAACCCACTATCGAGCATAAATACTCCCTCTTGGAGTTACAAGTATCAACTTGGCCAGAGCCTCTACTAGCAACGGAGAGCATGCAAGATCATAAACAACACATATATGATAGATCAATAATCAACTTGACATAGTATTCCATATTCATCGGATCCCAACAAACACAACATGTAGCATTACAAATAGACGATCTTGATCATGATAGGCAGCTCACAAGATCTAAACATGATAGCACAAGAGGAGAAGATAACCATCTAGCTACTGCTATGGACACATAGTCCAAGGATGAACTACTCACGCATCAATCCGGAGGCGGGCATGATGGTGTAGAGTCCTCCGGTGATGATTTCCCTCTCCGGCAGGGTGCCGGAGGCGATCTCCTGAATCCCCCGAGATGGGATTGGCGGCAACAGCGTCACAGTATGTTTTCTCGTATCGTGGCTCTCGGTACTAGGGTTTTTGCGATGGAGAGAATAAATAGGCGAAGGGGCAGAGTCGGGAGGCGGCCGAGGGGCCCACCCCTCCAGGCCGCGCCGGCCTAGGGTGTGGGGCCACCTTGGCCCCTCTCCATCTCTCCTTCGGTGTTTTGGAAAGCTCCGTGGAAAATAAGACCATGGGCTTTTGTTTCGTCCAATTCCGAGAATATTTCCTGTGTAAGATTTCTGAAACAAAAAATAGCAGAAAACAGGAACTGACGCTTCGGCATCTTGTTAATAGGTTAGTGCCGGAAAATGCATCAAAATGATATAAAGTGTATATAAAACATGTGAGTATTGTCATAAAACTAGCATGGAACATAAGAAATTATAGATACGTTTGAGACGTATCAAGCATCCCCAAGCTTAGTTCCTACTCGCCCTCGAGTAGGTAAACGATAACAAGGATAATTTCTGAAGTGACATGCTGCTATCATAATCTTGATCAATACTATTGTAAAGCATATGAGATGAATGAAGTGATTCAAAGCAATGGTAAAGATAATGAATAAACAACTGATCATATAGCAAAGACTTTTCATGAATAGTACTTTCAAGACAAGCATCAATAAGTCTTGCATAGGAGTTAACTCATAAAGCAATAGATTCTTAGTAGAAAGTTTTGAACCAACACAAAGGAAGATATAAGTTTCAGCAGTTGCTTTCAACTTCGACATGTATATCTCATGGATAATTGTCAATACAAAGTAATATGATGAATGCAAATAAGCAAGTATGTAGGAATCAATGCACACAGTTGACGCAAGTGTTTGCTTCTAAGATAGAAAGAAGTAGGTAAACTGACTCAACATAAAGTAAAGAAAGGCCCTTCGCAGAGGGAAGCAGAGATTACTCTTGTGCTAGAGCTTTTTTATTTTGGAATCATAGAAACAATTTTGTCAACGGTAGTAATAATTCATATGTGTTATGCATAAGACATCCTATAAGTTGCAAGCCTCATGCATCGAATACCAATAGTGCTTGCACCTTGTCCTAATTAGCTTAGATTTCCATGGATTATCATTGCATTACATATGTTTCAACCAAGTGTCACAAAGGGGTACCTCTATGTCACCTGTACAAAGGTCCAAGGAGATAGATCGCATTTGATTTCTCGTTTTTGATAGATCTCAATTTAAGGACATCCGTACCGGGACAACATAGAAAATAGATAACGGACTCCTCTTTAATGCTTAAGCATTCAACAACAGATAATATTCTCATAAGAGATTGAGGATTAATGTCCAAACTGAAACTTCCACCATGATACATGGCTTTGGTTGGCGGCCCAATGTTCTTCTCTAACAATATGCATACTCAAACCATTTAATCATGATAAATCACCCTTACTTCAGACAAGACGAACATGCATAGCAACTCACATGATATTCAACAAAGGTGTAACAGTTGATGGCGTCCCCAGAAACATGGTTACCGCTCAACAAGCAACTTATAAGAAATAAGATACATAAGTAACATATTCAACACCACAATAGTTTTTAAAGCTATTTTCCCATGAGCTATGTATTGCAAAGACAAAGAATGAAATTTTAAAGGTAGCACGCAAGCAATTTACTTGGAATGGAAGAAAAATACCACGTAGTAGGTAGTTATGGTGGACACAAATGGCATAGGTTTTAGCTCAAGATTTTGGATGCACGAGAAGCATTTCCTCTCAGTACAAGGCTTTGGCTAGCAAGGTTGTTTGAAGCAAACACAAGTATAAATCGGTACAACAAAACTTACATAAGAACATATTGCAAGCATTATAAGTCTCTACACTGTCTCCTTGTTGTTCAAACACCTTTACCAGAAAATATCTAGACTTTTAGAGAGACCAATCATGCAAACCAAATTTCAACAAGCTTTACAGTAATTTTCCACTAATAGGTTCAATCTACATGATGCAAGAGCTTAAACATGATCTATTTGAGAGCTCAAAACAATTGCCAAGTATCAAATTATTCAAGACAATATACCAATTACCACATGGAGCATTTTCTGTTTCCAACCAAATAGCAATGAACGAAGCGGTTTTCAACCTTCGCCATGAACATTAAAAGTAAAGCTAAGAACACCAGTGTTCATATGAAATAGCGGAGCGTGTCTTTCTCCCACACAAAGAATGCTAGGATCCGAGTTTATTCAAACAAAAACAAAAATAAAAGCATACAAACGCTCCAAGTAAAGCACATAAGATGTGACAGAATAAAAATATAGTTTCACTAGAGGTGACCTGATAAGTTGTCTTCTTGAAATATGCAGGGATGAACCACGGGGACATCCCCAAGCTTATACTTTTCACTCTTCTTGATCATATTATATCATCCTCCTCTCTTGATCCTTAAAAACTTCCTCCACACCAAACTCAAAACAAACTCATTAGAGGGTTAGTGCATAATCAAAAATTCACATGTTCAGAGAGGACACAATCATTCCTAACACTTCTGGACATTACCCAAAGCTACAAAAAGTTAATGGAGCAAATAAATCCACTCAACACAGTAAAAGAGGCAATACGAAATAAAAGGCAGAATCTGTCAAAACAGAACAGTCCGTAAAGATGAATTTTTTAGAGGCACTTAACTTGCTCATATGAAGAAGCTCAAATTGAATGAAAGTTGCGTACATATCTAAGGATCACTCATGAATTTTCGGAGATTTTTCTGAGTTTCCTACAGAGAGTTCTACTCAAATTCGTGACAGCTAGAAATCTGTTTCTGCGCAGAAATCCAAATCTAGTATCAACCTTACTATCAAAGACTTTACTTGGCACAACAATGCAATAAAGTAAAGATAAGGAGAGGTTGCTACAGTAGTAACAACTTCCAAGAAACAAATATAAAATAAAAATTGCAGAAATAAAATAATGGGTTGTCTCCCATAAGCGCTTTTCTTTAACGCCTTTCAGCTAGGCGCAGAAAGTGTAACTCAAATATTATCAAGAGATGAAGCATCAACATCATAATTTGTTCTAATAATAGAATCAAAAGATAACCTTATTCTCTTTCTAGGGAAGTGTTCCATACCTTTCTTAAGAGGAAATTGATACTTAATATTTCCTTCTTTCATATCAATAATAGCACCAACAGTTCGAAGAAAGGGTTTTCCCAAAATAATAGGACAAGATGCATTGCATTCAATATCCAAGACAACAAAATCAACGGGGACAAGGTTATTGTTAACCGTAATGTGATCATTATTAATCCTCCCCAAAGGTTTCTTTATAGAATTATCAGCAAGATTAACATCCAAATAACAATTTTTCGATGGTGGCAAGTCAAGCATATCATAGAGTTTCTTAGGCATAACAGAAATACTTGCACCAAGATCACATAAAGCATTACAATCAAAATCATTGACCCTCATTTTAATGATGGGCTCCCAACCATCTTCCAACTTCCTAGGAATAGAAGGTTCAAGTTTTAATTTCTGTTCTCTAGCTTTAATGAGAGCATTTGTAATATGTTTTGTAAAGGCCAAATTTATAGCACTAGCATTAGGACTTCTACCAAGTTTTTGCAAGAACTTAATAACTTCAGAGATATGACAATCATCAAAATCTAAACCATTATGATCTAAAGCAATGGGATCGATGTCCCCAATATTCTGAAAAATTTCAGCACTTTTATCACAAATAGTTTCAGCAGTTTCAAGCAATTTTGCACGCTTTGCACTAGGAGTAGAAACATTGCCAACACCAATTATTTTGCCATTGATAGTAGGAGGTTTAGCAACATGTGAAGCATCAACATTACTAGTGGTGGTAATAGTCCAAACTTTAGCTACATTATTCTCTTTAGCTAGTTTTTCTTCTCTTTCCCACCTACCATGCAATTCAGCCATCAATCTAATATTGTCATTAATTCGAACTTGAATAGCGTTTGCTGTAGTAATAATTTTGTTATCATTATCCTCAGGTTTAGCAGCCATTTTATTAATTAAAGAAGCTTGTGACTCAGACATGTATGAGATCCGGTTTTTAGCATTTGAAAGCTTAGTTTGCAAACCAGAAATTTTCATATTCAAATTTTCAAGTTGATTCCCTATATTTTTCAATAAGATAGATTGTTCATTCATAGTTTTAGTAAACAATTGATTTTGCTCATATTGTGATTGCATAAAGCTCTTAGTAGCTCTTTCAATTTCTAGCATCGTTTCCTCACTAGGCAAAACAGATCTATCATAAGAATTACTACTATTAGGAGGATACGGCATATAGTTGTTGTTACCCAAATTATTCCTATAAGCATTGTTGTTGAAATTACTATTTTTAATGAAGTTCACATCAACATGCACTTCTTGAGCAACCAATGAAGATAAAGGAACATTATTAGGATCAACATTAGATCTACCATTAACAAGCATAGACATAATCACATCAATCTTATCACTCAAGGAGGAGGTTTCTTCAACAGAATTTACCTTCTTACCTTGTGGAGTCCTTTCAGTGTGCCATTCAGAGTAGTTGATCATCATATCATCAAGAAGCTTGGTTGCCGCCACCAAAGTGATGGACATAAAAGTACCTCCAGCAGCTGAATCCAATAGGTTCCGTGAAGAAAAATTCAATCCTGCATAGAAGGTTTGGATGATCATCCAAGTACTTAGTCCATGGGTACGGGAATTCTTTACCAAAGATTTCATTCTTTCCCATGCTTGGGCAACATGTTCATTATCCAATTGCTTAAAATTCATTATGCTACTTCTCAAAGATATGATTTTAGCAGGAGGATAATATCTACCAATGAAAGCATCTTTACATTTAGTGCATGAATCTATACTATTCTTAGGCAACGATAGCAACCAATCTTTAGCTCTTCCTCTTAAGGAGAAAGGAAACAATTTCAGTTTTATAATGTCTCCATCTACATCCTTATGCTTTTGCATTTCACAAATTTCAACAAAATTATTAACATGGGCAGCAGCATCATCACAACTAACACCAGAAAATTGCTCTCTCATAACAAGATTTAGTAAAGCAGGTTTAATTTCATAAAATTCTGCTGTAGTAGCAGGTGGAGCAATAGGAGTGCATATAAAATCATTATTATTGGTGCTAGTGAAATCACACAACTTAGTGTTCTCAGGAGTATTCATTTTAACAATAATAAAAATAAACTAAGCAGAACAGAATAAAGTAAAACTAGTAACTAATTTTTTTTGTGTTTTTGATATAAAGAAAGCAAACAAAACAGAAAATAAAATAAAGTAAAGGAAGACAATAAACAAAGTAAAGAGATTGGATGTGAGAGACTCCCCTTGCAGCGTGTCTTGATTTCCCCGGCAACGGCGCCAGAAAAAGAGCTTGATAATGCGTGAAGCACACGTCCGTTGGGAACCCCAAGAGGAAGGTGTGATGCGTACAGCAGCAAGTTTTCCCTCAGTAAGAAACCGAGGTTATCGAACCAGTAGGAGATGAATGCCACGTGAAGGTTGTTGGTGAAGGAGTGTAGTGCGGCGCAACACCAGGGATTCCGACGCCAACGTGGAACCTGCACAACACAATCAAAATACTTTGTCCCAACTTAACAGTGAGGTTGTCAATCTCACCGGCTTGCTGTA
Organism: Lolium perenne; assembly: GCF_019359855.2. Taxonomy (NCBI): domain Eukaryota; kingdom Viridiplantae; phylum Streptophyta; class Magnoliopsida; order Poales; family Poaceae; genus Lolium; species Lolium perenne. The sequence goes on along the minus strand of NC_067246.2, from coordinate 258,725,485 downwards.
AACAAAGGATTAAACATATGGTGTGGAAAATGATGTTTGCTTGTGAAGAACAACAGAGAACAGAGATTGCAGTAGATTGTATTTCAGATGTAAAAGAATGGACCGGGGTCCACAGTTCACTAGTGGTGTCTCTTCAATAAGATAAATAGCATGTTGGGTGAACAAATTACAGTTTGGCAATTGACAAATAGAGAGGGCATAACAATGCACATACATATCATGATGACTAATATGAGATTTACTTAGGGCATTACGACAAAGAACATAGACCGCTATCCAGCATGCATCTATGCCTAAAAAGTCCACCTTCGGGTTAGCATCCGCACCCCTTCCAGTATTAAGTTGCAAACAACAGACAATTGCATTAAGTATGGTGCGTAATGTAATCAACACAAATATCCTTAGACAAAGCATTGATGTTTTATCCCTAGTGGCAACATCACATCCATAACCTTAGAACTTTCTGTCACTGTCCCAGATTCAATGGAGGCATGAACCCACTATCGAGCATAAATACTCCCTCTTGGAGTTACAAGTATCAACTTGGCCAGAGCCTCTACTAGCAACGGAGAGCATGCAAGATCATAAACAACACATATATGATAGATCAATAATCAACTTGACATAGTATTCCATATTCATCGGATCCCAACAAACACAACATGTAGCATTACAAATAGACGATCTTGATCATGATAGACAGCTCACAAGATCTAAACATGATAGCACAAGAGGAGAAGACAACCATCTAGCTACTGCTATGGACCCATAGTCCAAGGATGAACTACTCACGCATCAATCCGGAGGCGGGCATGATGATGTAGAGTCCTCCGGTGATGATTCCCCTCTCCGGCAGGGTGCCGGAGGCGATCTCCTGAATCCCCCGAGATGGGATTGGCGGCAACAGCGTCACAGTATGTTTTCTCGTATCGTGGCTCTCGGTACTAGGGTTTTCGCGACGGAGAGAATAAATAGGCGAAGGGGCAGAGTCGGGAGGCGACCGAGGGGCCCACCCCACAGGCCGGCGCCCCCCCTCCAGGCCGCACCGCCCTAGGGTGTGGGGCCACCTTGGCCCCTCTCCGTCTCTCCTTCGGTGTTCTGGAAAGCTCCGTGGAAAATAAGACCGTGGGCTTTTGTTTCGTCCAATTCCGAGAATATTTCCTGTGTAAGATTTCTGAAACCAAAAACAGCAGAAAACAGGAACTGGCGCTTCGGCATCTTGTTAATAGGTTAGTTCCGGAAAATGCATCAAAATGATATAAAGTGTATATAAAACATGTGAGTATTGTCATAAAACTAGCATGGAACATAAGAAATTATAGATACGTTTGAGACGTATCAGTGGACTTAGCTTGAAGGCATGTAGTGCAACGGTGGCATAGGCACTCCACATCTCGCTTCATCTTTGGCCAATAGTAATGAGTGGATAGCATCGAGAGTGTCTTGTCACGTCCAAAGTGTCCCATGAGACCACCTCCATGTTACTCTTGCAAAAGCAACTTTCGAAGAGAAGACTCGGGTATGCAAATCTTGTTAGCTTTAAACAAGTAGCCATTGTGCAAGTACAAATCATCAAATCCTCGTTCAACGGAACACTTCTCAAATATGGGTCCAAAGAAAGAATCGGAAGGATATAGTTCTTTGATCTCCTCAAGACCCAAAACATGAAAATCCAAGCGAGTGAGCAATAGGTTGTTTTGCGGGAAAGAGCATCCGCGACCACATTGTCCTTTCCCTTTTTGTATTTGATCACATAAGGGAATGACTCAATAAACTCAACCCACTTAGCATGTCGCTTGTTCAAATTTGTTTGACTTTTCAAATACTTCAAAGACTCATGATCGGAATGAATAACAAACTCTTTTTGGCCAAAGGTAGTGTTGCCAAATTTCAAGAACACGAACCAAAGCATAAAGTTCCTTGTCATAAATAGGATAGTTGAGGCGTGCGCCATCCAACTTCTCACTATAGTATGCCACGGGTTTTCCATCTTGCATAAGAACTCCACCAATACCGAGTCCACTCGCATCACACTCAATTTCAAAAGTTTTTGCAAAGTTCGGAAGGACGAGAAGTGGTGCTTTGGTAAGGCGTTTCTTCAATTCATCAAAAGCATTTTGTTGAGCCTTGCCCCACACAAACAGAACATTATTTTTGGTAAGCTCATTTAAAGGGCAAGCAATGGTGCTAAAGTCTTTCACAAAGCGGCGGTAGAAACCGGCAAGTCCATGGAAACTTCGAACTTGACCAACGGTGGTAGGCGTGGGCCAATTATGTATGGCGTCAACCTTCGAAGAATCTACTTCAATGCCATTGGCGGAAATCACAAATCCAAGAAAAACCAATTTGTTTTGGGCAAATGTGCATTTGGGAAGGTTTGCATAAAGCTTCCCATGGCGCAAGATGCATAAGACTTCTCTCACATGTTGCACATGGTCCTCGAGATTTTTGCTATAAATGAGAATGTCATCGAAATAGACAACCACACTCTCGCCAATGAGAGGTCTCAAGATGTGGTTCATAAGGCGCATGAAAGTTGATGGAGCGTTTGAAAGACCAAATGGCATGACAAGCCATTCATAGAGACCAAGTTTGGTCTTGAATGCCGTCTTCCATTCATCACCAATTGCCATGCGGATTTGATGATAGCCACTACGCAAATCTACTTTAGAGAAAATTGTGGCACCACTTAACTCATCAAGAATGTCATCTAAACGCGGAATGGGATGGCGGCATCGAACGGTAATGGCATTGATGGGGCGACAATCCATACACATTTGTTGCGTCTCATCCAGTTTAGGAACAAGAATCACGGGAACCGCACACGGACTAAGGCTTTCACAAACGTACCCTTTAGAGAGGAGATCTTGTATTTGGCGTTGAATCTCCTTTGTGTCTTCGGGGTTGGTGCGGTAGGTGGCGCGGTTTGGGAGCGAGGCGCCGGGTATGAGGTCGATGCGGTGCTCTATGCCCCGAAGCGGTGGAAGCCCATGAGGTAGCTCGTCGGGGAAGACATCTTGAAACTCCTTCAAAAGAGACAACAAAGACAACGGAATGTTGGGTAAGTCGTTAGTCGCCGACGATGGTCCCTTGCAAATGAGCACATAGTGCAATGTGGTGGATGGGTTTTCTTGTACTTCTCTCCACTCGCTTTTGGTGGCTAGGAGGACACCCTTTATCTCACTCATGTATGGCTTGTGGCGCTCATTCTCTTTTTGGTGGGTCGCTCCCTCTCCTCTCAACTCACTATGGTGGTTGTGTTGTTGTGCCCTCGCTAAAGCCTTCGCATTGTCCGCGATGATTTGGCTAGGAGTCATTGGGCGAAGCTCAAACTTCTTATCCTTGACCGTGAAGGTGTATGCACTTGAGTGGCCATCATGTATGGCCTTCTTGTCAAATTGCCACGGGCGGCCAAGAAACATGTGGCACACCGTCATGGGCACCACGTCACACTCAATAGTGTCTTCATAGGGTCCAATCTTGAAGTTGACGGTGACGGTATGTTGTATCTTGACATTTCCTTGTCGCTCAACCATTGGACATGGTAAGGATGAGGGTGCTTGCGAAGCGTGAGGTTGAGCTTCTCACACAACTCGGTGCTTGCTAGGTTGTGGCAACTTCCTCCGTCGATGATGACCTTGATTGACTTGCCACCAATACCGGCACGGGTTTGGAAGATGTTGCACATTTGGTCTTCCATAGCTTGAGGTTGAGTTGTTAGCACCCTTGTGACCACAAGTGAAGGGCTTGGGTCATGCACACATAGGAGAGGGTCTTCTCCACTTTCTTCATCGTAATCTTCTTCATTGGCGACGGCGGCTTGGACAAGAGCTTCATATTCACCTTCACTTAGCGTATCTATGTCACCATTCTCCATTGTGATCATGACTTTGGTATTCTTGCACTCAAAGGACTTGTGGCCTTGTGCGCCACACTTGAAGCAAGTGACATTAGAGGGTCCCGTAGAGGCCTTTGAGAAGGCGGTGGAAGTCACCGGTTGCTTCATGCGACTTTGTATAGTCGTTTGCTTGGATGGTGTAGAGGAAACGGTAGGCTTGACACTTGTTGTAGGAGTTGTTGTAGCTAGCTTGGAGGCGAAGTATGACTTGGACTTGGAGTACTTGATGTCCTCATTCACTTGGCGCTCGGCCTTGGAAGCTTGGTGAACTAACTCAACCATGTTGGAATATTGTTGGAACTCCACGATCCTCTTGATAGGGTAGTTGAGGCCATTGAAGAATCTAGCAATAGTTTGGTTCTCGGATTCTTGGATGTTGGCTCGCATCATAGTTAACTCCATCTCCTTGTAAAACTCCTCAACGGTCTTGGTGCCTTGCTTCAATTTTTGGAGTTTGTTGAAGAGGTCGGTCTTGTAGTGTGTTGGGACAAAACGAGCTTGCATCTCTTCCTTCATCTCTTCCCAAGTGTCAATTGGGTCTTCACCCTTTTCTTCCCTTAGAGTGACTACTTGATCCCACCAAGTGTTGGCATAATCCTCAAACTCAAGAGACGCCATGGCTACTTTCTTGGCACCAGAGTAGTTGTGGATGCGGAAGATCTTGTCAACCTTGAGTGCCCATGAGAGGTATGCCTCGGCATCATCTTTACCCTTGAACTTGGGCATGTTGAACTTGAGCTTGCCATACATGTTCTCTTCATCTTCCAAATTCCTTCGACGAGGACGGATGCCTTCATCTCTTGCGGCTTGCGGTGGTAGAGGGGGTCTTCCACGGCCAACCATAGCATTGGTTTGGGGTTGAAGTTGAACACTAGCTTCACTTGGTTCGCGATGACGGTGTTGTCGAAGATCTTGACGAGGTTGTTGACGACGTCCATTGTCGGCGGCCTCTTCTTGAGCCAAGTCCGGGTCTCCTCTTCCATGTTGTTGACGAGGATGATTGCGGAGAGCACGTATTGGTTGTGCTTGATGACCTTGGTCTTGAGCATCAACATGTGGCTCACGATGAGGTGCCAGTTCCATGTTGTGGATGACGTTGTCGTGGGGTTGGTCGTCACGCCCATGGTGGGCATGGTGATCCACTTGATGATGATCTTGGTGTAGAACTTGTTCTTGTGGAGGACGTTCATGGGGACGAGCATGGCGATGGAATTCTCCTCGCCTTGAGTTGGAGCGAGAGTCTTCATGACGAGCATGTGGGCGATGAAGTCGATGATGGTCTTCATGCCTTGAGTTGGAGCTTGAGGACGTATGGCGCTCATGAGAGTAGTACTCTTGCGCCGAGCTTGATGATGATGAGGAAGTAGAGCGATGTCGATGTCGGCGACCCAAGTTGTTGATGGCACGCTCGAGACTATCCATGCGCCGCTCCATGTTCGCATCATTGGCCGCCATTTGGCCATTCAATTTGTCCGTAGCTTCTCGAAGGAGGGTCATATCTTGATTGACGATGGTGAAGTTGTTGGCCACCTCCTCATATTGCTCGTCGATGCGTGTCTCGAACAAGGCGAGTTGCTTCTTGAACTCTTGGCGTTGAGTCCATAGGTTGTGTTGTGTAACCAACCTCTCGTTGTTGTGGAGGACTCCGTCGTCCTTCGCTTTATCTCTGTTCCTATCCATGAGATCAAGGCAAGAGCTATATGGTGGTGGTTAGTGGAGAGACTACCTTCGGGTCTTACCTTGAAGTGATGGAATTGGGTCAACTAACGATACCGAGAGCAAAATGATTTGTGTTGGGGTACTCACACAAAAACACACGCAAAAGCTACCAAATATGGTGGTAGGTTAAGACGGTGGAAAGCCAAATGGTAAAATCCAAGATCAAGTGTATTGTTAAAAGTGGGTAAGCTCCAAAAATCAAATGTCCAAATGGTGATCACGAAAACACAAAAGATGTGGAACGCACACACGAGATGATTGGGGTTAGTGTAACCAAGGAATGGGCGGAAAAATACAAAAACCAACCAACAAGGTGGTGCCCGATGTCACACTAACACAAGGAGAGACAAAGCTTTGGTTGCAAACGGAGAGACACCAAGATTTACACGCGACCTTGATGACCCACAAGTATAGGGGATCACAACAGTCTTCGAGGAAGTAAAACCCAATTTATTGATTCGACACAAGGGGAGCCAAAGAATATTTGTAAGCCTTAACAGCGGAGTTGTCAATTCAGCTGCAACTGGAAACAGGCTTGCTCGCAAGAGTTTATCAGTAGTAACATTTTTATAGCAGTAGCAGTAGTGAAATATCAGCAACAGTGTAACAAAGACAGCAGTAGTGATTATAGTAAACAACAGGATTAAAATACTGTAGGCACAAGGATGGATGAACGGGCGTTGCATGGATGAGAGAACTCATGTAACAATCAAGATAGGGCATTTGCAGATAGTGAAGGAGATATGCCCTAGAGGCAATAATAAAGTGGTTATTATTTATATCTTTATGTTTATGATAAATGTTTATATATCATGCTATAATTGTATTAACCGAAACATTAGTACATGTGTGATATGTAGACAACAAGAAGTCCCTAGTATGCCTCTTAAACTAGCTTGTTGATTAATGGATGATTAGTTTCATAATCATGAACATTGGATGTTATTAATAACAAGGTTATATCATTATATGAATGATGTAATGGACACACCCAATTAAGCGTAGCATAAGATCTCGTCATTAAGTTATTTGCTATAAGCTTTCGATACATAGTTACCTAGTCCTTATGACCATGAGATCATGTAAATCACTTATACCGGAAAGGTACTTTGATTACACCAAACGCCACTGCGTAAATGGGTGGTTATAAAGGTGGGATTAAGTATCCGGAAAGTATGAGTTGAGGCATATGGATCAACAGTGGGATTTGTCCATCCCGATGACGGATAGATATACTCTAGGTCCTCTCGGTGGAATGTCGTCTAATGTCTTGCAAGCATATGAATAAGTTCATAAGAGACCACATACCACGGTACGAGTAAAGAGTACTTGTCAGGAGACGAGGTTGAACAAGGTATAGAGTGATACCGAAGATCAAACCTCGGACAAGTAAAATATCGCGTGACAAAGGGAATTGGTATTGTATGTGAATGGTTCATTCGATCACTAAAGTCATCGTTGAATATGTGGGAGCCATTATGGATCTCCAGATCCCGCTATTGGTTATTGGTCGGAGTGAGTACTCAACCATGTCCGCATAGTTCACGAACCGTAGGGTGACACACTTAAAGTTGGATGTTGAAATGGTAGAATTTGAATATGGAATGGAGTTCGAATATTTGTTCGGAGTCCCGGATGAGATCCCGGACATCACGAGGAGTTCCGGAATGGTCCGGAGAATAAGATTCATATATAGGATGTCATTTTATGTGAATTAAAATGATGCGGAAGGTTCTATGGAAGGTTCTAGAAAAGTCTGGAAGAAACCACCAAGGAAGGTGGAGTCCCGGCCCTCCATGTCCGGCCAACCCTAGTGGAGGAGGAGTCCCAAGTGGACTCCCCCTATGGGGGCCGGCCACCCCCCCCATATGGAAGGGGGGAATCCCACCCCAAGTGGGATTCCCACCTTGGGTAGGTTTCCCTATCATATGGAAGGTTTTGGGTTCGGGTCTTATTCGGAGACTTGTAGTCCAACACTTGGGGTTCCACCTATATAATGAGGGGCCAAGGGGAGGGGGCCGGCCACCCCAAGACCACAACCTGGCCGCCCCCCTTGAGTGGACGGCCACCCCCCAAACCCTAGCCGCCCCCTCTCTCCTCCATAGCTCCCGCGTGCTTTAGCGAAGCTCCGCCGGAGTTCTCCACCGCCACCGACACCACGCCGTCGTGCTGTCGGATTCAAGAGGAGCTACTACTTCCGCTGCCCGCTGGAACGGGAGGTGGACGTCGTCTTCATCAACAACCGAACGTGTGACCGAGTACGGAGGTGCTGCCCGTTCGTGGCGCCGGAGGGATCGTGATCAAGATCTTCTACGCGCTTTTGCAAGCGGCAAGTGAACGTCTACCGCAGCAACAAGAGCCTCCTCTTGTAGGCTTTGGAATCTCTTCAAGGGTGAGACTCGATAATCCCCTCGTTGCTACCGTCTTCTAGATTGCATCTTGACTTGGATTGCGTGTTCGCGGTAGGAAATTTTTTGTTTTCTATGCAACGTTATCCTACAGTGGTATCAGAGCCGTGTCTATGCATAGATGGTTGCACGAGTAGAACACAATGGTTTTGTGGGCGTTGATGCTCTTGTTATCTTTAGTTTGAGTACTTTGCATATTTGTGGCATAGTGGGATGAAGCGGCTCGGACTAACTTTACATGACCGCGTTCATGAGACTTGTTCCTCGTTCGACATGCAACTTGTATTGCATAAGAGGCTTTGCGGGTGTCTGTCTCTCCTACTATAGTGAAGATTCAATTTACTCTTCTATTGAAAACATTAGTATCAACGTTGTGGTTCATATTCGTAGGTAGATTAGATCTCTCTCGAAAACCCTAAACCACGTAAAATATGCAAACCAAATTAGAGACGTCTAACTTGTTTTTGCAGGGTTTGGTGATGTGATATGGCCATAATGTGATGATGAATATGTATGAGATGATCATTATTGTATTGTGGCAACCGGCAGGAGCCTTATGGTTGTCTTTAAATTTCATGTTGAGTAGTATTTCAAAGTAGTTGTAATAGTTGCTACATGGAGGACAATCATGAAGACGGCGCCATTGACCTTGACGCTACACCGACGATGATGGAGATCATGCCCGAAGATGATGGAGATCATGTCCGTGCTTTGGAGATGAAGATCAAAGGCGCAAAGACAAAAGGGCCATATCATATCACATATGAACTGCATGTGATGTTAATCCTTTTATGCATCTTATTTTGCTTAGATCGCGACGGTAGCATTATAAGATGATCCCTCACTAAAATCTCAAGATAATAAAGTGTTCATCCTTAGTAGCACTGTTACCATGACTTGTCGTTTCGAAGCATCTCGTGATGATCGGGTGTGTTAGAATCAACAAGTACATACAACGGGTGCAAGACAGTTTTGCACATGCGGATACTAAGGTGGCCTTGACGAGTCTAGCATGTACAGACATGGTCTCGGAACACGTGATACCGAAAGGTAGAGCATGAATCATATGGTTGATATGATGAACACTTTGAGTGTTCGCCATTGAAATCACACCTTGTCTCGTGATGATCGGACTTAGGTGCGGTGGATTTGGTTCGTGTGATCACTAAGACAATGCGAGGGATATTGTTTTTGAGTGGGAGTTCATCTAGATTTTTAATTATGTTGAATTAAAATTTGAACTCAATTTGTCATAAACTTAGTCTAAACTTTTGCAAATAAATGTTGTAGAGATGGCGTCCCCAATCAATTTTAACCAGTTCCTAGAGAAAGAAAAACTTAAGAGCAACGGTAGCAACTTCACCGACTGGTTCCGTCATGTGAGGATCTTCCTCTCTGGCGGAAATCTGCAATATGTGCTTGATGCACCGCTAGGTGACCCTCTGCAGTAAACCGAAACCGATGAAGTAAAAGCTGTTTACGAGACTCGGAAAATTCGGTACTCTCAAGTTCAGTGTGCCATCCTATGCAGTCTGGAATCCGATCTTCAAAAACGTTTTGAGCACCACGATCCTCATGAGTTGATGAAAGAGCTGAAAGCTATTTTTGAGACTCATGCGGCCGTGGAATGCTATGAAGCATCGAAACAATTCTTCAGCTGCATGATGGAAGAAGGCATCTCCGTTAGTGAGCACATGCTCGCCATGACTGGGCATGCGAAGAAACTCAGTGACTTGGGAATAGTGATTCCTAACAGACTGGGGATTAATCGTGTCCTTCAATCACTGCCACCAAGTTACAAGAACTTTGTGATGAACTACAATATGCAGAACATGAACAAGGAGTTACCTGAACTCTTTGGCATGCTAAAAGCTGCTGAGATTGAGATCAAGAAAGAGCACCAAGTGTTGATGGTCAACAAGACCACCAGTTTCAAGAAACAGGGCAAGTCTAAGGGAAAATTCAAGAAGGGTGGCAAGAAAGCTGCCACGCCTCCTATGAAACCTAAGAACGACCCTAAGCACGATCTTTGAGTGCTATTCTTTGCAAGGAGAAGGGACACTGGAAGCGTAATTGCTCCAAGTATCTGGCTGATCTGAAGAGCGGCCTTGTCAAGAAGAAGAAAGAAGGTATATCTGATATACATGTTATAGATGTTTATCTCACTGGTCCTCATTCTAGTACCTGGGTATTTGTGAAGGAGATATGCCCTAGAGGCAATAATAAAGTGGTTATTATTTATATCTTTATGTTTATGATAAATGTTTATATATCATGCTATAATTGTATTAACCGAAACATTAGTACATGTGTGATATGTAGACAAACAAGAAGTCCCTAGTATGCCTCTTAAACTAGCTTGTTGATTAATGGATGATTAGTTTCATAATCATGAACATTGGATGTTATTAATAACAAGGTTATGTCATTGTATGAATGATGTAATGGACACACCCAATTAAGCGTAGCATAAGATCTCGTCATTAAGTTATTTGCTATAAGCTTTCGATACATAGTTACCTAGTCCTTATGACCATGAGATCATGTAAATCACTTATACCGGAAAGGTACTTTGATTACACCAAACACCACTGCGTAAATGGGTGGCTATAAAGGTGGGATTAAGTATCCAGAAAGTATTAGTTGAGGCATATGGATCAACAGTGGGATTTGTCCATCCCGATGACGGATAGATATACTCTGGGCCCTCTCAGTGGAATGTCGTCTAATGTCTTGCAAGCATATGAATGAGTTCATAAGAGACCACATACCACGGTACGAGTAAAGAGTACTTGTCAGGAGACGAGGTTGAACAAGGTATAGAGTGATACCGAAGATCAAACCTCGGACAAGTAAAATATCGCGAGACAAAGGGAATTGGTATTGCATGTGAATGGTTCATTCGATCACTAAAGTCATCGTTGAATATGTGGGAGCCACTATGGATCTCCAGATCCCGCTATTGGTTATTGGTCGGAGTGAGTACTCAACCATGTCCGCATAGTTCACGAACCGTAGGGTGACACACTTAAAGTTGGATGTTGAAATGGTAGTACTTGAATATGGAATGGAGTTCGAATATTTGTTCGGAGTCCCGGATGAGATCCCGGACATCACGAGGAGTTCCGGAATGGTCTGGAGAATAAGATTCATATATAGGATGTCATTTTATGTGAATTAAAATGTCACGGAAGGTTCTATGGAAGGTTCTAGAAGGTTCTAGAAAAGTCCGGAAGAAACCACCAAGGAAGGTGGAGTCCACATGGGACTCCACCTCCATGGCCGGCCAACCCTAGTGGGGGAGGAGTCCCAAGTGGACTCCCCCTTAGGGGCGGCCACCCCCATATGGGAGGTGGAACTCCCACCTTTGGTGGGAGTCCTAGCTTGGCTAGGTTTCCCCCTCTTATGGAAGGTTTTTGGTTCGGGTCTTATTCGAAGACTTGGACACCAACACTTGGGGATCCACCTATATAATGAGGGGCCAAGGGAGGGGGCCGGCCACCCAAAGACCACAAGCTGGCCGCCCCCCTTGAAGTGGCCGGCCACCCCCTCCCAAACCCTAGCCGCCCCCCTCTCCTCCATATCTCCCGCGTAGCTTAGCGAAGCTCCGTCGGACTTCTCCACCACCACCGACACCACGCCGTCGTGCTGTCGGATTCAAGAGGAGCTACTACTTCCGCTGCCCGCTGGAACGGGAGGTGGACGTCGTCTTCATCAACAACTGAACGTGTGACCGAGTACGGAGGTGCTGCCCGTTCGTGGCGCCGGAACCGATCGTGATCAAGATCTTCTACGCGCTTTTGCAAGCGGCAAGTGAACATCTACCGCAGCAACAAGAGCCTCATCTTGTAGGCTTTGGAATCTCTTCAAGGGTGAGACTCGATACCCCCTCGTTGCTACCGTCTTCTAGATTGCATCTTGGCTTGGATTGCGTGTTCGCGGTAGGAAAATTTTTGTTTTCTATGCAACGTTATCCTACAGTGGTATCAGAGCCGTGTCTATGCATAGATGGTTGCACGAGTAGAACACAATGGTTTGTGGGCGTTGATGCTCTTGTTATCTTTAGTTTGAGTACTTTGCATCTTTGTGGCATAGTGGGATGAAGCGGCTCGGACTAACTTTACATGACCGCGTTCATGAGACTTGTTCCTCGTTCGACATGCAACTTGTATTGCATAAGAGGCTTTGCGGGTGTCTGTCTCTCCTACTATAGTGAAGATTCAATTTACTCTTCTATTGAAAACATTAGTATCAACGTTGTGGTTCATGTTCGTAGGTAGATTAGATCTCTCTCGAAAACCCTAAACCACGTAAAATATGCAAACCAAATTAGAGTCGTCTAACTTGTTTTTGCAGGGTTTGGTGATGTGATATGGCCATAATGTGATGATGAATATGTATGAGATGATCATTATTGTATTGTGGCAACCGGCAGGAGCCTTATGGTTGTCTTTAAATTTCATGTTGAGTAGTTTTTCAAAGTAGTTGTAATAGTTGCTACATGGAGGACAATCATGAAGACGGCGCCATTGACCTTGACGCTACGCTGACGATGATGGAGATCATGCCCGAAGATGATGGAGATCATGTCCATGCTTTGGAGATGAAGATCAAAGGCGCAAAGACAAAAGGGCCATATCATATCACATATGAACTGCATGTGATGTTAATCCCTTTATGCATCTTATTTTGCTTAGATCGCGACGGTAGCATTATAAGATGATCCCTCACTAAAATCTCAAGATAATAAAGTGTTCATCCTTAGTAGCACCGTTACCAAGTCTTGTCGTTTCGAAGTATCTCGTGATGATCGGGTGTGATAGATTCAATAAGTACATACAACGGGTGCAAGACAGTTTTGCACATGCGGATACTAAGGTGGCCTTGACGAGCCTAGCATGTACAGACATGGTCTCGGAACACGTGATACCGAAAGGTAGAGCATGAATCATATGGTTGATATGATGAACACTTTGAGTGTTCGCCATTGAAATCACACCTTGTCTCGTGATGATCGGACTTAGGTGCGGTGGATTTGGTTCGTGTGATCACTAAGACAATGCGAGGGATATTGTTTTTGAGTGGGAGTTCATCTAGATTTTTAATTATGTTGAATTAAAATATGAACTCAATTTGTCATAAACTTAGTCTAAACTATTGCAAATATATGTTGTAGAGATGGCAAGTCTAAGGGAAAATTCAAGAAGGGTGGCAAGAAAGCTGCCACGCCTCCTATGAAACCTAAGAACGACCCTAAGCCTGATGCTGAGTGCTATTACTGCAAGGAGAAGGGACACTGGAAGCGTAATTGCTCCAAGTATCTGGCTGATCTGAAGAGCGGCCTTGTCAAGAAGAAGAAAGAAGGTATATCTGATATACATGTTATAGATGTTTATCTCACTGGTCCTCGTTCTAGTACCTGGGTATTTGTGAAGGAGATATGCCCTAGAGGCAATAATAAATTGGTTATTATTTATATCTTTATGTTTATGATAAATGTTTATATATCATGCTATAATTGTATTAACCGAAACATTAGTACATGTGTGATATGTAGACAAACAAGAAGTCCCTAGTATGCCTCTTAAACTAGCTTGTTGATTAATGGATGATTAGTTTCATAATCATGAACATTGGATGTTATTAATAACAAGGTTATGTCATTGTATGAATGATGTAATGGACACACCCAATTAAGCGTAGCATAAGATCTCGTCATTAAGTTATTTGCTATAAGCTTTCGATACATAGTTACCTAGTCCTTATGACCATGAGATCATGTAAATCACTTATACCGGAAAGGTACTTTGATTACACCAAACACCACTGCGTAAATGGGTGGCTATAAAGGTGGGATTAAGTATCCGGAAAGTATTAGTTGAGGCATATGGATCAACAGTGGGATTTGTCCATCCCGATGACGGATAGATATACTCTGGGCCCTCTCAGTGGAATGTCGTCTAATGTCTTGCAAGCATATGAATGAGTTCATAAGAGACCACATACCACGGTACGAGTAAAGAGTACTTGTCAGGAGACGAGGTTGAACAAGGTATAGAGTGATACCGAAGATCAAACCTCGGACAAGTAAAATATCGCGAGACAAAGGGAATTGGTATTGCATGTGAATGGTTCATTCGATCACTAAAGTCATCGTTGAATATGTGGGAGCCACTATGGATCTCCAGATCCCGCTATTGGTTATTGGTCGGAGTGAGTACTCAACCATGTCCGCATAGTTCACGAACCGTAGGGTGACACACTTAAAGTTGGATGTTGAAATGGTAGTACTTGAATATGGAATGGAGTTCGAATATTTGTTCGGAGTCCCGGATGAGATCCCGGACATCACGAGGAGTTCCGGAATGGTCTGGAGAATAAGATTCATATATAGGATGTCATTTTATGTGAATTAAAATGTCACGGAAGGTTCTATGGAAGGTTCTAGAAGGTTCTAGAAAAGTCCGGAAGAAACCACCAAGGAAGGTGGAGTCCACATGGGACTCCACCTCCATGGCCGGCCAACCCTAGTGGGGGAGGAGTCCCAAGTGGACTCCCCCTTAGGGGGCCGGCCACCCCCCCATATGGGAGGTGGAACTCCCACCTTTGGTGGGAGTCCTAGCTTGGCTAGGTTTCCCCCTCTTATGGAAGGTTTTTGGTTCGGGTCTTATTCGAAGACTTGGACACCAACACTTGGGGATCCACCTATATAATGAGGGGCCAAGGGAGGGGGCCGGCCACCCCAAGACCACAAGCTGGCCGCCCCCCTTGAAGTGGCCGGCCACCCCCTCCCAAACCCTAGCCGCCCCCCTCTCCTCCATATCTCCCGCGTAGCTTAGCGAAGCTCCGCCGGACTTCTCCACCGCCACCGACACCACGCCGTCGTGCTATCGGATTCAAGAGGAGCTACTACTTCCGCTGCCCGCTGGAACGGGAGGTGGACGTCGTCTTCATCAACAACTGAACGTGTGACCGAGTACGGAGGTGCTGCCCGTTCGTGGCGCCGGAACCGATCGTGATCAAGATCTTCTACGCGCTTTTGCAAGCGGCAAGTGAACATCTACCGCAGCAACAAGAGCCTCATCTTGTAGGCTTTGGAATCTCTTCAAGGGTGAGACTCGATACCCCCTCGTTGCTACCGTCTTCTAGATTGCATCTTGGCTTGGATTGCGTGTTCGCGGTAGGAAAATTTTTGTTTTCTATGCAACGTTATCCTACAGTGGTATCAGAGCCGTGTCTATGCATAGATGGTTGCACGAGTAGAACACAATGGTTTGTGGGCGTTGATGCTCTTGTTATCTTTAGTTTGAGTACTTTGCATCTTTGTGGCATAGTGGGATGAAGCGGCTCGGGCTAACTTTACATGACCGCGTTCATGAGATTTGCTCCACGCTCGACATGCAACTTGTATTGCATAAGTGGCTTTGCGGGTGTCTGTCTCTCCTACTATAGTGAAGATTCAATTTACTCTTCTATTGAAAACATTAGTATCAACGTTGTGGTTCATGTTCGTAGGTAGATTAGATCTCTCTCGAAAACCCTAAACCACGTAAAATATGCAAACCAAATTAGAGTCGTCTAACTTGTTTTTGCAGGGTTTGGTGATGTGATATGGCCATAATGTGATGATGAATATGTATGAGATGATCATTATTGTATTGTGGCAACCGGCAGGAGCCTTATGGTTGTCTTTAAATTTCATGTTGAGTAGTTTTTCAAAGTAGTTGTAATAGTTGCTACATGGAGGACAATCATGAAGACGGCGCCATTGACCTTGACGCTACGCTGACGATGATGGAGATCATGCCCGAAGATGATGGAGATCATGTCCATGCTTTGGAGATGAAGATCAAAGGCGCAAAGACAAAAGGGCCATATCATATCACATATGAACTGCATGTGATGTTAATCCTTTTATGCATCTTATTTTGCTTAGATCGCGACGGTAGCATTATAAGATGATCCCTCACTAAAATCTCAAGATAATAAAGTGTTCATCCTTAGTAGCACCGTTACCAAGTCTTGTCGTTTCGAAGTATCTCGTGATGATCGGGTGTGATAGATTCAATAAGTACATACAACGGGTGCAAGACAGTTTTGCACATGCGGATACTAAGGTGGCCTTGACGAGCCTAGCATGTACAGACATGGTCTCGGAACACGTGATACCGAAAGGTAGAGCATGAATCATATGGTTGATATGATGAACACTTTGAGTGTTCGCCATTGAAATCACACCTTTTCTCGTGATGACCAGGTTTAGGTGCGGTGGATTTGGTTCGTGTGATCACTAAGACAATGCGAGGGATATTGTTTTGAGTGGGAGTTCACCTAGATTTTTTAATTATGTTGAATTAAAATATGAACTCAATTTGTCATAAACTTAGTCTAAACTATTGCAAATATATGTTGTAGAGATGGCGTCCTCAATCAATTTTAATCAGTTCCTAGAGAAAGAGAAACTTAAGAGCAACGGTAGGAACTTCACCGACTGGTTCCATCATGTGAGGATCTTCCTCTCTGGCGGAAATCTGCAATATGTGCTTGATGCACCGCTAGGTGACCCTCCTGCAGAAACTGAAACCGATGAAGTAAAAGTTGTTTACGCGACTCGGAAAACTCGGTACTCTCAAGTACAGTGTGCCATCCTGTGCAGTCTGGAATCCGATCTTCAAAAACGTTTTGAGCACCACGATCCTCATGAGTTGATGAATGAGCTGAAAGCTATTTTCGAGACTCATGCGGCTGTGGAATGCTGTGAAGCATCGAAACATTTCTTCAGCTGTATGATGGAAGAAGGCAGCTCCGTTAGTGAGCACATGCTCGCCATGACCGGGCATGCGAAGAAACTCAGTGACTTGGGAATAGTGATTCCTAACAGACTGGGGATTAATCGTGTCCTTCAATCACTGCCACCAAGTTACAAGAACTTTGTGATGAACTACAATATGCAGAACATGAACAAGGAGTTACCTGAACTTTTTGGCATGCTAAAAGCTGCTGAGATTGAAATCAAGAAAGGGCACCAAGTGTTGATGGTCAACAAGACCACCAGTTTCAAGAAACAGGGCAAGTCTAAGGGAAAATTCAAGAAGGGTGGCAAGAAAGCTGCCACGCCTCCTATGAAACCTAAGAACGGCCCTAAGCCTGATGCTGAGTGCTATTACTGCAAGGAGAAGGGACACTGGAAGCGTAATTGCTCCAAGTATCTGGCTGATCTGAAGAGCGGCCTTGTCAAGAAGAAGAAAGAAGGTATATCTGATATACATGTTATAGATGTTCATTTCACTGGTTTTCGTTCTAGTACCTGGGTATTTGATACTGGTTCGGTTGCTCATATTTGTAACTCGAAACAGGAACTAAAGAATAAACGACAACTGCTGAAAGATGAAGTGACGATGCGCGTTGGAAACGGATCCAAGGTCAATGTGATCGCAGTCGGCACACTTCCTCTACATCTACCTTCGGGATTAGTTTTAAGCCTAAATAATTGCTATTATGTACCTGCGTTGAGCATGAACATTATATCTGGATCTTGTTTAATGCAAGACGGTTATTCATTCAAGTCTGAGAATAATGGTTGTTCTATTTTTATGAATAATATCTTTTATGGTCGAGCACCACAAAAGAATGGCTTATTTCTGTTAGATCTCGATAGTAGTGATACGCATATACATAACATTGATGCTAAGCGAATTAAATTGAATGATAATTCTACTTATATGTGGCACTGTCGTCTTGGTCATATTGGAGTGAAACGCATGAAGAAACTCCATACTGATGGATTACTTGAATCACTTGACTTTGAGTCACTTGATAGATGCGAAGCATGTCTAATGGGAAAAATGACAAAGACTCCATTTTCTGGTATGATGGAGCGAGCTACTGACTTATTGGAAATCATACATACCGATGTGTGTGGACCAATGAGCGTAGCATCGCGCGGTGGTTATCGTTATGTTCTAACCTTCACAGATGATCTAAGTAGATATGGGTATATCTATTTCATGAAACATAAATCCGAAACTTTCGAGAAGTTTAAGGAATTTCAAAGTGAAGTAGAAAATCAACGTAACAAGAAGATTAAATTTCTACGATCTGATCGTGGAGGTGAATATCTGAGTTATGAGTTTGGCATGCATTTAAAGAAATGCGGAATACTTTCACAATTGACACCGCCGGGAACACCTCAACGTAACGGTGTGTCCGAACGTCGTAATCGAACTCTCTTAGATATGGTTCGTTCTATGATGTCTCTTACTGATTTGCCGTTATCATTTTGGAGTTATGCATTAGAGACAGTGATACGTCTCCAACGTATCGATAATTTCTTATGTTCCATGCCACATTATTGATGTTATCTACATGTTTTATGCACACTTTATGTCATATTCGTGCATTTTCTGGAACTAACCTATTAACAAGATGCCGAAGTGCCAGTTCCTGTTTTCTGCTATTTTTGGTTTCAGAAATCCTAGTAACGAAATATTCTCGGAATTGGACGAAATCAACGCCCAGGTTCCTATTTTGCCCGGAAGCATCCAGAACACCCGAGAGCCACCAGGGAGGGAGCACAGGCCCACCAAACCCTAGGCCGGCGCGGCCAGGGGGGGGCCCGCGCCACCCAATGGTGTGGTCACCCCTTCGACCCTCCTGCGCCGCCTCTTCGCCTATATAAAGCCCCTGGATCAAAAACCCTGAGACGTTCGACGAAACCCACAGAAACCTTCCAGAGCCGCCGCCATCGCGAGGCCAAGATCTGGGGGACAGGAGTCTCTGTTCCGGCACGCCGCCGGAACGGGGAAGTGCCCCCGGAAGGCTTCTCCATCGACACCGCTGCCATCTCCACCGCCGTCTTCATCACCGCTGCTGCTCCCATGAGGAGGGAGTAGTTCTCCATCGAGGCTCGGGGCTGTACCGGTAGCTATGTGGTTCATCTCTCCCATGTACCTCAATACAATAATCTCATGAGCTGCTTTACATGATTGAGATTCATATGAGTTTGTATCACAATTTATCTATGTGCTACTCTAGCAATATTATTAAAGTAGTTTTATTCCTCCTGCACGTGTGTAAAGGTGACAGTGTGTGCACCGTGTTAGTACTTGGTTTATGCTATGATCATGATCTCTTGTAGATTGCGAAGTTAACTATTGCTATGATAATATTGATGTGATCTATTCCTCCTACATATGCATGAAGGTGACAGTGTGCATGCTATGTTAGTACTTGGTTTAGTCTTTTGATCTATCTTACACTATAAGGTTACTTAAACATGAGCATTATTGTGGAGCTTGTTAACTCCGGCATTGAGGGTTCGTGTAATCCTACGCAATGTGTTCATCATCCAACAAGAGTGTAGAGTATGCATTTATCAATTCTGTTATGTGATCAATGTTGAGAGTGTCCACTAGTGAAAGTGTAATCCCTAGGCCTTGTTCCTAAATACTGCTATCGCTGCTTGTTTACTGTTTTACTGTGTTACTACTGCTGCAATACTACCACCATCAACTACACGCCAGCAAGCTATTTTCTGGCACCGTTGCTACTGCTCATACTTATTTATACCACCTGTATTTCACTATCTCTTCGCCGAACTAGTGCACCTATTAGGTGTGTTGGGGACACAAGAGACTTCTTGCTTTGTGGTTGCAGGGTTGCATGAGAGGGATATCTTTGACCTCTTCCTCCCTGAGTTCGATAAACCTTGGGTGATCCACTTAAGGGAAAACTTGCTGCTGTTCTACAAACCTCTGCTCTTGGAGGCCCAACACTGTCTACAGGAAAAGGAGGGGGAAGTAGACATCAAGCTATTTTCTGGCGCCGTTGCCGGGGAGGAAAGGTAAAAGGTACTCACACTCCGGACTTCGGCTACTAAGCTATTTCCCGGCGCCGTAAGTACTCAAAGCTATTTCCTTTAGATCCTGCAATTGCAACTTTTTTTTTCTTGTTTACACTAGTTTGGCATAATGGACAACAATGAGCTTTTTACTCCATTTCCTGATTTAAGACATGGATGGTTTGATCCGAAAATTAAAAAACCCATGGAACATATTAGTATGAACGCTTTGAACACCATTGTTGCTAATGATATGGAAAATTCTAAGCTTGGGGAAGCTGGCTTTGATGAGCATGATCTTTTTAGTCCCCCAAGCATTGAGGAGAAAATTTACTTTGATGATACTTTGCCTCCTATTTATGATGATTATAATGATATTGGTCTTTTAGTGCCGCCTACTATGGAGAGTAATTTTTATGATGATAATACTATGCCTCCTACACTTGATGAGAATAATAATGATAGCTACTTTGTTGAATTTGCTCCTACTACAATTAATAAGAATAACTATGCTTATGTTGGGAGTAGTAATAATTTTATGCATGAGACTCATGATAAGAATGCTTTATGTGATAGTTATATTGTTGAGTTTGCTCATGATGCTACTGAAAGTTATTATGAGAGAGGAAAATATGGTTGTAGAAATTTTCATGTTACTAAAATACCTCTCTATGTGCTGAAATTTTTGAAGCTACACTTGTTTTATCTTCCTATGCTTGTTACTTTGCTCTTCATGAACTTGTTTATTTACAAGATTCCTTTGCATAGGAAGCATGTTAGACTTAAATGTGTTTTGAATTTGCCTCTTGATGCTCTCTTTTGCTTCAAATATTATTTCTTGCGAGTGCATCATTAAAACTGCTGAGCCCATCTTAATGGCTATAAAGAAAGAACTTCTTGGGAGATAACCCATGTGTTATTTTGCTACAGTATTTTGTTTTATATTTGTGTCTTGGAAGTTGTTTAATACTGTAGCAACCTCTCCTTATCTTAGTTTTTTGTTTTGTTGTGCCAAGTGAAGCCTCTAATCGAAGGTTGATACTAGATTTGGATTTCTGCGCAGAAACAGATTTCTAGCTGTCACGAATCTGGGCTGTTTTCTCTGTAGAAAAATCAGAAAAATATGTCTTTTTACGTGCGTGTTCCTCAGATATGTACGCAACTTTCATTAGTTTTGAGTTTTCTGATCTGAGCAACGGAAGTATTTATTAAAAATTCGTCTTTACGGACTGTTCTGTTTTGACAGATTCTGCCTTTTATTTTGCATTGCTTCTTTCGCTGTGTTGGGTGGATTTCTTTGTTCCATTACCTTCCAGTAACTTTGAGCAATGTCCAGAAGTGTTAAGAATGATTGTGTCACCTCTGAACATGTGAGTTTTTGATTATGTACTAACCCCTCTAATGAAGTTTATGAGAAGTTTGGTGTGAAGGAAGTTTTCAAGGGTCAAGAGAGGAGGATGATATACTATGATCAAGAAGAGTGAAAGCTCTAAGCTTGGGGATACCCCGGTGGTTCACCCCTGCATATTTCAAGAAGACTCAAGCGTCTAAGCTTGGGGATGCCCAAGGCATCCCCTTCTTCATCGACAAATTATCAGGTTCCTTCTCTTGAAACTATATTTTTATTCGGTCACATCTTATGTGCTTTTCTTGGAGCGTCAGTATGTTTCTTGTTTTTGTTTTTGTTGAATAAATGCTTGTGTGGGAGAGAGACACGCTCCGCTGGTTCATATGAACACATGTGTTCTTAGCTTTTAGTATTCATGGCGAAGTTTCTTCTTCGTTAAATTGTTATATGGTTGGAATTGGAAAATGATACATGTAGTAATTTGCTATAATGTCTTGGGTAATGTGATACTTGGCAATTGTTGTGCTCATGTTTAAGCTCTTGCATCATATGCTTTGCACCCATTAATGGAGAAATACATAGAGCTTGTTAAAATTTGGTTTGCATGAGTGGTTTCTCTAGAGTCTAGATATTTTCTAGTGAGGTGTTTTGAACAACAAGGAAGACGATGTATAGTCTTATAATGCTTGTAATATGTCTTTTATGTGAGTTTTGCTGCACCGGTTCATCCTTGTGTTTGTTTCAAATAACCTTGCTAGCCTAAACCTTGTATCGAGAGGGAATACTTCTCATGCATCCAAAATCCTTGAGCCAACCACTATGCCATTTGTGTCCACCATACCTACCTACTACATGGTATTTCCCGCCATTCCAAAGTAAATTGCTTGAGTGCTACCTTTAAAATTCCATCATTCACCTTTGCAATATATAGCTCATGGGACAAATAGCTTAAAAACTATTGTGGTATTGAATATGTAATTATGCACTTTATCTCTTATTAAGTTGCTTGTTGTGCGATAACCATGTTCACTGGGGACGCCATCAACTACTCTTTGTTGAATTTCATGTGAGTTGCTATGCATGTCCGTCTTGTCTGAAGTAAGAGAGATCTACCACCTTATGGTTAAGCATGCATATTGTTAGAGAAGAACATTGGGCCGCTAACTAAAGCCATGATCCATGGTGGAAGTTTCAGTTTTGGACAAATATCCTCAATCTCAAATGAGAAAATTATTAATTGTTGTTACATGCTTATGCATAAAAGAGGAGTCCATTATCTGTTGTCTATGTTGTCCCGGTATGGATGTCTAAGTTGAGAATAATCAATAGCGAGAAATCCAATGCGAGCTTTCTCCTTAGACCTTTGTACAGGCGGCATAGAGGTACCCCTTTGTGACACTTGGTTAAAACATGTGCATTGTGATGATCCGGTAGTCCAAGCTAATTAGGACAAGGTGCGGGCACTATTAGTATATTATGCATGAGGCTTGCAACTTATAAGATATAATTTACATGATACATATGCTTTATTACTACCGTTGACAAAATTGTTTCATGTTTTCAAAATCAAAGCTCTAGCACAAATATAGCAATCGATGCTTTTCCTCTATGGAGGACAATTCTTTTACTTTCAATGTTGAGTCAGTTCACCTATTTCTCTCCACCTCAAGAAGCAAACACTTGTGTGAACTGTGCATTGATTCCTACATATTTGCTTATTGCACTTATTATATTACTCTATGTTGACAATATCCATGAGATATACATGTTACAAGTTGAAAGCAACCGCTGAAACTTAATCTTCCTTTGTGTTGCTTCAATGCCTTTACTTTGAATTATTGCTTTATGAGTTAACTCTTATGCAAGACTTATTGATGCTTGTCTTGAAGTACTATTCATGAAAAGTCTTTGCTATATGATTCACTTGTTTACTCATGTCATATACATTGTTTTGATCGCTGCATTCACTACATATGCTTTACAAATAGTATGATCAAGGTTATGATGGCATGTCACTCCAGAAATTATCTGTGTTATCGTTTTACCTGCTCGGGACGAGCAGAACTAAGCTTGGGGATGCTGATACGTCTCCAACGTATCGATAATTTCTTATGTTCCATGCCACATTATTGATGTTATCTACATGTTTTATGCACACTTTATGTCATATTCGTGCATTTTTACGGAACTAACCTATTAACAAGATGCCGAAGTGCCGGTTCTGTTTTTGCTGTTTTTGGTTTCAGAAATCCTAGTAACGAAATATTCTCGGAATTGGACGAAATCAACGCCCAGGTTCCTATTTTGCCCGGAAGCATCCAGAACACCCGAGAGCCACCAGGGAGGGGGCACAGGCCCACCAAACCCTAGGCCGGCGCGGCCAGGGGGGGTCCGCGCCACCCTATGGTGTGGTCACCCCTTCGACCCTCCTGCGCCGCCTCTTCGCCTATATAAAGCCCCTGGATCGAAAACCCTGAGACGTTCGACGAAACCCACAGAAACCTTCCAGAGCCGCCGCCATCGCGAGGCCAAGATCTGGGGGACAGGAGTCTCTGTTCCGGCACGCCGCCGGAACGGGGAAGTGCCCCCGGAAGGCTTCTCCATCGACACCGCTGCCATCTCCACCGCCATCTTCATCACCGCTGCTGCTCCCATGAGGAGGGAGTAGTTCTCCATCGAGGCTCGGGGCTGTACCGGTAGCTATGTGGTTCATCTCTCCCATGTACCTCAATACAATAATCTCATGAGCTGCTTTACATGATTGAGATTCATATGAGTTTGTATCACAATTTATCTATGTGCTACTCTAGCAATGTTATTAAAGTAGTTTTATTCCTCCTGCACGTGTGTAAAGGTGACAGTGTGTGCACCGTGTTAGTACTTGGTTTATGCTATGATCATGATCTCTTGTAGATTGCGAAGTTAACTATTGCTATGATAATATTGATGTGATCTATTCCTCCTACATATGCATGAAGGTGACAGTGTGCATGCTATGTTAGTACTTGGTTTAGTCTTTTGATCTATCTTACACTATAAGGTTACTTAAACATGAGCATTATTGTGGAGCTTGTTAACTCCGGCATTGAGGGTTCGTGTAATCCTACGCAATGTGTTCATCATCCAACAAGAGTGTAGAGTATGCATTTATCAATTCTGTTATGTGATCAATGTTGAGAGTGTCCACTAGTGAAAGTGTAATCCCTAGGCCTTGTTCCTAAATACTGCTATCGCTGCTTGTTTACTGTTTCTTGTGTTACTACTGCTGCAATACTACCACCATCAACTACACGCCGGCAAGCTATTTTACGGCACCGTTGCTACCGCTCATACTTATTTATACCACCTGTATTTCACTATCTCTTCGCCGAACTAGTGCACCTATTAGGTGTGTTGGGGACACAAGAGACTTCTTGCTTTGTGGTTGCAGGGTTGCATGAGAGGGATATCTTTGACCTCTTCCTCCCTGAGTTCGATAAACCTTGGGTGATCCACTTAAGGGAAAACTTGCTGCTGTTCTACAAACCTCTGCTCTTGGAGGCCCAACACTGTCTACAGGAAAAGGAGTGGGAAGTAGACATCAGACAGCCGCATTCACTTTAAATAGAGCACCATCAAAATCCATAGAAACGACACCGTATTAATTATGGTTTAATAAGAAACCTAAGCTGTCGTTCCTGAAAGTTTGGGGTTGCGAAGCCTATGTAAAGAAGTTACAACCGGACAAGCTAGAACCCAAAGCGGAGAAATGCGTCTTCATAGGATACCCTAAGGAAACTATAGGGTACACTTTCTATCACAGATCCGAAGGCAAAATCTTTGTTGCTAAGAACGGAACCTTTCTTGAGAAAGAATTTCTCACTAAAGAAGTGACTGGAAGAAAAGTAGAACTCGATGAGATTGATGAATCTATACTCGTTGATCGAGTAGCGCGATCTTGGAAGTTGTACTGCATCGCCTACACCGGCAACAGAGGAAGCTAATGATAATGATCGTGAAACTTCGAACGAGGAAACTACTGAACCTCGCAGATCGACAAGGGAACGTGCCACTCCTGATTGGTATGATCCTTGTCTAAATGTCATGATTGTGGATAACAATGATGAGGATCCTGCGACATATGAAGAAGCGATGATGAGCCCAGATTCCAACAAATGGCAAGAAGCCATGAAATCCGAAATGGGATCCATGTATGATAACAAAGTATGGACTTTGGTAGACTTACCTGATAGCCGAAAGGCTGTCGAAAATAAATGGATCTTCAAGAGAAAAACAGATGCTGATGGTAATGTTACTGTCTATAAAGCTCGACTTGTCGCAAAGGGTTTCCGACAAATTCAAGGAGTTGACTACGATGAGACTTTCTCACCTGTAGCGAAGCTAAAATCTGTGAGGATTTTGTTAGCAATAGCTGCATTTTTCGATTATGAGATTTGGCAGATGGATGTCAAAACGGCGTTCCTTAATGGAGACATTGAGGAAGAGTTGTATATGGTACAACCCAAAGGTTTTGTCGATCCTAAAAATGCTGACAAAGTATGCAAACTTTAGCGTTCAATCTATGGACTGAAGCAAGCATCAAGAAGTTGGAACCGACGCTTTGATAAGGTGATCAAAGACTTCGGGTTTATATAGTGTCATGGAGAGGCCTGTATTTACAAGAAAGTGAGTGGGAGCTCTGTAGCATTCCTGATATTATATGTAGATGACATATTATTGATCGGGAATGATATAGAACTATTAAGCAGTGTTAATGGTTATTTGAATAATAGTTTTTCAATGAAAGACCTTGGTGAAGCATCGTATATATTAGGCATCAAGATTTATAGAGATAGATCAAGGCGCCTAATAGGGCTATCACAGAGTACATATCTGGACAAGATTCTAAAGAAGTTTAGAATGGACGAAAGTAAGAAAGGGTTCTTACCTATGTTACCAGGCAAGGTATTGAGTAAGACTCAAGGACCGGCTACGGCAGAAGAAAGAGAAAGGATGAGTAATATCCCCTATGCCTCGGCAGTAGGATCTATCATGTATGCCATGCTATGTACTAGACCGGATATAGCACATGCTGTTAGTTTGACTAGCAGATATCAAAGTGATCCAGGAATGGAACACTGGACAGCGGTCAAGAATATCCTGAAGTACTTGAAAAGAACTAAGGATATGTTTCTTTGTAATGGAGGTGACCAAGAGCTCGTTGTAAATGGTTACACCGATGCAAGTTGGAACACTGATCCTGATGACTCTAAGTCACAGTCTGGGTACGTGTTTATATTGAATGGTGCTTTGCGATGGCTGGGCAAGCTCGAAACAGTGCACGGTGGCGAAGTCTTCAACAGAATCAGAGTACATAGCAGCTTCAGAGGCTTCATCAGAAGCGGTATGGATGAAGAGGTTCATTGTAGAGCTTGGTGTGGTTCCTAGTGCATTGGACCCATTAATCATTTACTGTGATAATATGGGTGCCATCGCCAATGCACAAGAGCCAAGGTCACACAAGAGGCTGAAGCATATCAAGCTGTGTTACCACTCGATTCGCGAGTACATCGAAGATGGAGAAGTAAAGATTTGCAAAGTACACACTGATCTGAATGTAGCAGATCCGTTGACTAAAGCTCTCCCTAGGGCTAAGCATGACCAACACCAGAATGCCATGGGTGTTAGGTACATTACAATGTAATCTAGATTATTGACTCTAGTGCAAGTGGGAGACTGAAGGAGATATGCCCTAGAGGCAATAATAAAGTGGTTATTATTTATATCTTTATGTTTATGATAAATGTTTATATATCATGCTATAATTGTATTAACCGAAACATTAGTACATGTGTGATATGTAGACAAACAAGAAGTCCCTAGTATGCCTCTTAAACTAGCTTGTTGATTAATGGATGATTAGTTTCATAATCATGAACATTGGATGTTATTAATTACAAGGTTATGTCATTGTATGAATGATGTAATGGACACACCCAATTAAGCGTAGCATAAGATCTCGTCATTAAGTTATTTGCTATAAGCTTTCGATACATAGTTACCTAGTCCTTATGACCATGAGATCATGTAAATCACTTATACCGGAAAGGTACTTTGATTACACCAAACACCACTGCGTAAATGGGTGGCTATAAAGGTGGGATTAAGTATCCGGAAAGTATTAGTTGAGGCATATGGATCAACAGTGGGATTTGTCCATCCCGATGACGGATAGATATACTCTGGGCCCTCTCGGTGGAATGTCGTCTAATGTCTTGCAAGCATATGAATGAGTTCATAAGAGACCACATACCACGGTACGAGTAAAGAGTACTTGTCAGGAGACGAGGTTGAACAAGGTATAGAGTGATACCGAAGATCAAACCTCGGACAAGTAAAATATCGCGAGACAAAGGGAATTGGTATTGCATGTGAATGGTTCATTCGATCACTAAAGTCATCGTTGAATATGTGGGAGCCACTATGGATCTCCAGATCCAGCTATTGGTTATTGGTCGGAGTGAGTACTCAACCATGTCCGCATAGTTCACGAACCGTAGGGTGACACACTTAAAGTTTGATGTTGAAATGGTAGTACTTGAATATGGAATGGAGTTCGAATATTTGTTCGGAGTCCCGGATGAGATCCCGGACATCACGAGGAGTTCCGGAATGGTCCGGAGAATAAGATTCATATATAGGATGTCATTTTATGTGAATTAAAATGTCGCGGAAGGTTCTATGGAAGGTTCTAGAAGGTTCTAGAAAAGTCCGGAAGAAACCACCAAGGAAGGTGGAGTCCACATGGGACTCCACCTCCATGGCCGGCCAACCCTAGTGGGGGAGGAGTCCCAAGTGGACTCCCCCTTAGGGGGCCGGCCACCCCCCATATGGGAGGTGGAACTCCCACCTTTGGTGGGAGTCCTAGCTTGGCTAGGTTTCCCCCTCTTATGGAAGGTTTTTGGTTCGGGTCTTATTCGAAGACTTGGACACCAACACTTGGGGATCCACCTATATAATGAGGGGCCAAGGGAGGGGGGCGGCCACCCCAAGACCACAAGTTGGCCGCCCCCCTTGAAGTGGCCGGCCACCCCCTCCCAAACCCTAGCCGCCCCCCTCTCCTCCATATCTCCCGCGTAGCTTAGCGAAGCTCCGCCGGACTTCTCCACCGCCACCGACACCACGCCGTCGTGCTGTCGGATTCAAGAGGAGCTACTACTTCCGCTGCCCGCTGGAACGGGAGGTGGACGTCGTCTTCATCAACAACCGAACGTGTGACCGAGTACGGAGGTGCTGCCCGTTCGCGGCGCCGGAACCGATCGTGATCAAGATCTTCTACGCGCTTTTGCAAGCGGCAAGTGAACGTCTACCGCAGCAACAAGAGCCTCATCTTGTAGGCTTTGGAATCTCTTCAAGGGTGAGACTCGATACCCCCTCGTTGCTACCGTCTTCTAGATTGCATCTTGGCTTGGATTGCGTGTTCGCGGTAGGAAATTTTTTGTTTTCTATGCAACGTTATCCTACAATTTGATACTGGTTCGGTTGCTCATATTTGTAACTCGACACAGGAACTAAAGAATAAACGAAGACTACTGAAAGATGAAGTGACGATGCGCGTTGGAAACGGATCCAAGGTCAATGTGATCGCAGTCGGCACACTTCCTCTACATCTACCTTCGGGATTAGTTTTAAGCCTAAACAATTGTTATTTTGTACCCGCGTTGAGCATGAACATTATATCTGGATCTTGTTTAATGCAAGACGGTTATTCATTCAAGTCTGAGAATAATGGTTGTTCTATTTTTATGAATAATATCTTTTATGGTCGAGCACCACAAAAGAATGGCTTATTTCTGTTAGATCTCGATAGTAGTGATACGCATATACATAACGTTGATGCTAAGCGAATTAAATTGAATGATAATTCTACTTATATGTGGCACCGTCGTCTTGGTCATATTGGAGTGAAACGCATGAAGAAACTCCATACTGATGGATTACTTGAATCACTTGACTTTGAGTCACTTGATAGATGTGAAGCATGTCTAATGGGTAAAATGACTAAGACTCCATTTTCTGGTATGATGGAGCGAGCTACTGACTTATTGGAAATCATACATACCGATGTGTGCGGACCAATGAGCGTAGCATCGCGCGGTGGTTATCATTATGTTCTAACCTTCACAGATGATCTGAGTAGATATGGGTATATCTATCTCATGAAACATAAATCCGAAACTTTCGAGAAGTTTAAGGAATTCCAAAGTGAAGTAGAAAATCAACGTAACAAGAAGATTAAATTTTTACGATCTGATCGTGGAGGTGAATATCTGAGTTATGAGTTTGGCATGCATTTAAAGAAATGCGGAATACTTTCACAATTGACACCGCCGGGAACACCACAACGAAACGGTGTGTCCAAACGTCGTAATCGAACTCTCTTAGATATGGTTCGTTCTATGATGTCTCTTACTGATTTGCCGTTATCATTTTGGAGTTATGCATTAGAGACAGCCGCATTCACTTTAAATAGAGCACCATCAAAATCCGTAGAAACGACACCGTATGAATTATGGTTTAATAAGAAACCTAAGCTGTCGTTCCTTAAAGTTTGGGGTTGCGAAGCCTATGTAAAGAAGTTACAACCGGACAAGCTAGAACCCAAAGCGGAGAAATGCGTCTTCATAGGATACCCTAAGGAAACTATAGGGTACACTTTCTATCACAGATCCGAAGGCAAAATCTTTGTTGCTAAGAACGGAACCTTTCTTGAGAAAGAATTTCTCACTAAAGAAGTGACTGGAAGAAAAGTAGAACTCGATGAGATTGATGAATCTATACTCGTTGATCAGAGTAGCGCAGTACCAGAAGTTGTACTGCATCGCCTACACCGGCAACAGAGGAAGCTAATGATAATGATCATGAAACTTCGAACGAGGAAACTACTGAACCTCGCAGATCGACAAGGGAACGTGCCACTCCTGATTGGTATGATCCTTGTCTAAATGTCATGATTGTGGATAACAATGATGAGGACCCTACGACGTATGAAGAAGCGATGATGAGCCCAGATTCCAAAAAATGGCAAGAAGCCATGAAATCCGAAATGGGATCCATGTATGATGTTGAAATGGTAGAATTTGAATATGGAATGGAGTTCGAATATTTGTTCGGAGTCCCGGATGAGATCCCGGACATCACGAGGAGTTCCGGAATGGTCTGGAGAATAAGATTCATATATAGGATGTCATTTTATGTGAATTAAAATGATGCGGAAGGTTCTATGGAAGGTTCTAGAAGGTTCTAGAAAAGTCCGGAAGAAACCACCAAGGAAGGTGGAGTCCCGGAGGGACTCCACCTCCATGGCCGGCCAACCCTAGTGGGGGAGGAGTCCCAAGTGGAGTCCCCCTATGGGGGCCGGCCACCCCCCCATATGGAAGGGGGAGTGGGATTCCCACCTTGGGTAGGTTTCCCTATCATATGGAAGGTTTTGGGTTCGGGTCTTATTCGGAGACTTGTAGTCCAACACTTGGGGTTCCACCTATATAATGAGGGGCCAAGGGGAGGGGGCCGGCAACCCCAAGACCACAACCTGGCCGCCCCCCTTGAGTGGCCGGCCACCCCCCCAAACCCTAGCCGCCCCCCCTCTCCTCCATAGCTCCCGCGTGCTTTAGCGAAGCTCCGCCGGAGTTCTCCACCGCCACCGACACCACGCCGTCGTGCTGTCGGATTCAAGAGGAGCTACTACTTCCGCTGCCCGCTGGAACGGGAGGTGGACGTCGTCTTCATCAACAACCGAACGTGTGACCGAGTACGGAGGTGCTGCCCGTTCGTGGCGCCGGAGGGATCGTGATCAAGATCTTCTACGCGGTTTTGCAAGCGGCAAGTGAACGTCTACTGCAGCAACAAGAGCCTCCTCTTGTAGACTTTGGAATATCTTCAAGGGTGAGACTCGATAATACCCTCGTTGCTACCGTCTTCTAGATTGCATCTTGGCTTGGATTGCGTGTTCGCGGTAGGAAATTTTTTGTTTTCTATGCAACGTTATCCTACAGATAGTAATAAAACGGTATCCAAGTACTAATCAATCAATAGGCATGTGTTCCATATTTAGTCGTACATGCTCGCAATGAGAAACTTGCACAACATCTTTTGTCCTACCAGCCGGTGGCAGCCGGGCCTCTAGGGAATCTACTGGAAATTAAGGTACTCCTTTTAATAGAGCACCGGAGCAAAGCATTAACACTCCGTGAACACATGTGATCCTCATATCACCGCCTTCCCCTCCGGTTGTCCCAATTTCTGTCACTTTGGGGCCTCGGGTTCCGGACAGCAATATGTGTATACAACTTGCAGGTAAGATCATAAAGCAATGAATATCATTTTGATAACATGTTCAGATCTAAGATCATGGCACTCGGGCCCTAGTGACTGATAACCCACAAGTATAGGGGATCGCAGCAGTCTTCGCGGGAAGTAAATCCCAATTTATTGATTCGACACAAGGGGAGACAAAGAATACTTGGAGGCCTTAACAGCGGAGTTGTCAATTCAGCTGCACCTGGAAACAGACTTGCTCGCAAGAGTTTATCAGTAGTAACAGTTTTATAGCAGTAGCAGTAGTGAAATAACAGCAGCAGAGTAACAGAGACAGCAGTAGTGATTTTAGTAAATAGCAGGATTAAAATACTGTAGGCACGGGGACGGATGACGGGCGTTGCATGGATGAGAGAAACTCATGTAATAATCATAGCAGGGCATTTGCAGATAATAATAAAACGGTGTCCAAGTACAAAGCAATCAATAGGCATGTGTTCCAATTATAGTCGTACGTGCTCGCAATGAGAAAGTTGCACAACATCTTTTGTCCTACCAGCCGGTGGCAGCCGGGCCTCAAGGGAAACTACTGGATATTAAGGTACTCCTTTTAATAGAGTACCGGAGCAAAGCATTAACACTCCGTGAACACATGTGATCCTCACATCACTACCATTCCCTCCGGTTGTCCCGATTTCTGTCACTTCGGGGCCATCGGTTCCGGACAGCGACATGTGTATACAACTTGCAGGTAAGATCAATAAACAATGAATATCATGATGAAACAATAACATGTTCAGATCTGAGATCATGGCACTCGGGCCCTAGTGACAAGCATTAAGCATAACAAGTTGCAACAATATCATCAAAGTACCAATTACGGACACTAGGCACTATGCCCTAACAATCTTATGCTATTACATGACCAATCTCATCCAATCCCTACCATCCCCTTCGGCCTACAGCGGGGGAATTACTCACACATGGATGGGGGAAACATGGTTGGTTGATGGAGAGGCATTGGCGGTGATGATGGCGATGATCTCCTCCAATTCCCCGTCCCGGCGGAGTGCCAGAACGGAGACTTCTGGCTCCCGCGACGGAGTTTCGCGATGTGGCGGCGTTCTGGAGGCTTTCTGGCGACTTCGACTTCTCCCCATGCGTTTTTAGGTCGAAGGCAATTTATAGTCCGAAGGAGGGCGTCGGAGGCCGGCCGAGGGGGCCACACCATAGGGCCGCGCGGGCCCCCCCTAGGCCGCGCCGCCTTATGGTGTGGGGCCCTCGGTCCTCCACCTTACTTGTCCTTCTGGCTCCGTCAGTATTCTGGGAAACTAGGGCCTTCTGCATAAATTCCGAGGATTTTCCCGAAAGTTGGATTTCTGCACAAAAACGAGACACCAGAACAGTTCTGCTGAAAACAACGTTAGTCCGTGTTAGTTGTATCCAAAATACACAAATTAGAGGCAAAACAATAGCAAAAGTGTTCGGGAAAGTAGATACGTTTTGGACGTATCAACTCCCCCCAAGCTTAGCTTATTGCTTGTCCTCAAGCAATTCAGTTAACAACTGAGCGATAAAAGAACTTTCACGAACACATTTGCTCATATGATGTATATATTCTCATGCTATGGCTAATACTTAAGCAGTTCATAATGAGATACATGCAAATAAGATCATCTAACAGCTATGTCAATCATGGAGAGGTACCAACAATTAATAATAAGCATCATGAATCATGTATGTAAGCAGGATTGCAATGTTCATAAGAGAGTATGATAAAGTGGTATCTCGCTTGCCTGTATTTGATTGGCAAAACATAAATTCCCGGGCACCTCTGGAGTTCATAGAAAGACTAGAAGTAGTGATTGTCAAAGATAGAAGCATCAAAGTTATACCACAATCAATCATATTTTGGGACAAGCATATTATACTAAGAATGACAGTTGTGCTCTCAAGATAGTGCTCAAAGAAAGAATGGAGACACAACACAAAAGTAAAAGATTGACCCTTCGCAGAGGGAAGCAGGGATTAACATGCGCTAGAGCTTTTCATTTTTGAAATCAGGAGTAAAATTATTTTGAGAGGTGTTTGTTGTTGTCAACGAATGGTAATGGGTACACCAACTACCTTGCCAACCGGACTCCCAAGAGCGGCTCCCATGAATTATTTCATATTTATTTGGCACTCCTTCCAACCTTTCTTTCACAAACCATGGCTAACCGAATCCTCGGGTGCCTGCCAACAATCACATACCATGAAGGAGTGCCTTTTTTATTTTAGTTTTATTATGATGATGACACTCCCCCCAACCTTTGCTTACACAAGCCATGGTTAACCGAATCCTTCGGGTGCCGTCCAACAATCACAAACCATGGAGGAGTGTCTATTTAAGTTAATTAATTTGGGACTGGGAATCCCGTTGCCAGCTCTTTTTGCAAAATTATTGGATAAGAGGATGTGCCACTAGTCCATATGAGGGTCCATCAAAAGTAAATGACAAGGTTGAAAGCTAAACACCACATACTTCCTGATGGCGTGTATTTCACACGTTCGTTGGGCAACCCCAAGAGGAAGGTATGATGCGCACAGCAGCAAGTTTTCCCTCAGAAAGAAACCAAGGTTTATCGAACCAGGAGGAGCCAAGAAGCACGTTGAAGGTTGATGGCGGCGGGATGTAGTGCGGCGCAACACCAGAGATTCCGGCGCCAACGTGGAACCTGCACAACACAACCAAAGTACTTTGCCCCAACGAAACAGTGAGGTTGTCAATCTCACCGGCTTGCTGTAACAAAGGATTAACCGTATTGTGTGGAAGATGATTGTTTGCGTAAAAACAGTAGAACAAAGATTGCAAGAGATTGTATTTCAGTAAAGAGAATTGGACCGGGGTCCACAGTTCACTAGAGGTGTCTCTCCCATAAGACGAACAGCATGTTGGGTGAACAAATTACAGTTGGGCAATTGACAAATAAAGAGAGCATGACCATGCACATACATATCATGATGAGTATAGTGAGATTTAATTGGGCATTACGACAAAGTACATAGACCGCCATCCAACTGCATCTATGCCTAAAAAGTCCACCTTCAGGTTATCATCCGAACCCCCTCCAGTATTAAGTTGCAAAGCAACAGACAATTGCATTAAGTATGGTGCGTAATGTAATCAACAACTACATCCTTAGACATAGCATCAATGTTTTATCCCTAGTGGCAACAGCACAACACAACCTTAGAACTTTCTTACATCCTTGTCCGGTGTCAATGCAGGCATGAACCCACTATCGAGCATAAGTACTCCCTCTTGGAGTTACAAGCATCTACTTGGCCAGAGCATCTACTAGTAACGGAAAGCATGCAAGATCATAAACAACACATAAGCATAGCTTTGATAATCAACATAACAAGTATTCTCTATTCATCGGATCCCAACAAACGCAACACATAGAATTACAGATAGATGATCTTGATCATGTTAGGCAGCTCACAAGATCCGACAATGATAGCACAATGGGGAGAAGACAACCATCTAGCTACTGCTATGGACCCATAGTCCAGGGGTAGACTACTCACTCATCACACCGGAGGCGACCATGGCGGCGTAGAGTCCTCCGGGAGATGATTCCCCTCTCCGGCAGGGTGCCGGAGGCGATCTCTGGATCCCCGAGATGGGATCGGCGGCGGCGGCGTCTCTGGAAGGTTTTCCGTATCGTGGTTCTCGATCTGGGGTTTTCGTCACGGAGACTTTTTATAGGCGAAAGGGCAGGTCAAGAGGCGGCACGGGGCCCCACACCACAGGGCCGCGCGGCCAAGGGGGGCCGCGCCGCCCTAGGGTGTGGCCCCTCGTGGCCCCTCTTCGTCTCTCCTTCGGACTTCTGAAGCTTCGTGGAAAAATAGGCCCACTGGGCTTTGATTTCGTCCAATTCGAGAATATTTCCTTACTAGGATTTCTGAAACCAAAAACAGCAGAAAACAGCAACTGGCACTTCGGCATCTTGTTAATAGGTTAGTTCCAGAAAATGCACGAATATGACATAAAGTGTGCATAAAACATGTAGATAACATCAATAATGTGGCATGGAACATAAGAAATTATCGATACGTCGGAGACGTATCAGCATCCCCAAGCTTAGTTCTGCTCGTCCCGAGCGAGGTAAAACGATAACACGAGATAATTTCTGGAGTGACATGCCATCATAATCTTGATCATACTATTTGTAAAGCATATGTAGTGAATGCAGCGATCAAAACAATGTATATGACATGAGTAAACAAGTGAATCATAAAGCAAAGACTTTTCATGAATAGCACTTCAAGACAAGCATCAATAAGTCTTGCATAAGAGTTAACTCATAAAGCAATAATTCAAAGTAAAGGTATTGAAGCAACACAAAAGAAGATTAAGTTTCAGCGGTTGCTTTCAACTTGTAACATGTATATCTCATGGATATTGTCAACATAGAGTAATATAATAAGTGCAATAAGCAAGTATGTAGGAATCAATGCATAGTTCACACAAGTGTTTGCTTCTTGAGGTGGAGAGAAATAGGTGAACTGACTCAACAATAAAAGTAAAAGAATGGTCCTCCATAGAGGAAAAGCATCGATTGCTATATTTGTGCTAGAGCTTTGATTTTGAAAACATAAAGAAAGCATAAAAATAAAGTTTTGAGAGGTGTATGTCGTTGTCAACGAATGGTAGCGGGTACTCTAACCCCCTTGCCAGACAAACCTTCAAAGAGCGGCTCCCATTTTATTTTATTTTGGGTGGCACTCCTTCCAACCTTTCTTTCACAAACCATGGCTAACCGAATCCTCGGGTGCCTGCCAACAATCTCATACCATGAAGGAGTGCCTTTTTATTTTAGTTTTATTATGATGACACTCCTCCCAACCTTTGCTTACACAAGCCATGGCTAACCGAATCCTTCGGGTGCCGTCCAACAATCACATACCATGGAGGAGTGTCTATTTTTTGTTAATTAATTTGGGACTGGGAATCCCATTGCCAGCTCTTTTTGCAAAATTATTGGATAAGCGGATGAAGCCACTAGTCCATTGGTGAAAGTTGCCCAACAAGATTGAAAGATAAACACCACATACTTCCTCATGAGCTATAAAACATTGACACAAATCAGAGGTGATAAATTTTGAATTGTTTAAAGGTAGCACTCAAGCAATTTACTTTGGAATGGCGGAAAATACCATGTAGTATAGGTAGGTATGGTGGACACAAATGGCATAGTGGTTGGCTCAAGTATTTTGGATGCATGAGAAGTATTCCCTCTCGATACAAGGTTTAGGCTAGCAAGGCTTATTTGAAACAAACACAAGGATGAACCGGTGCAGCAAAACTCACATAAAAGACATATTGAAAACATTATAAGACTCTACACCGTCTTCCTTGTTGTTCAAACTCAATACTATAAATTATCTAGACCTTAGAGAAACCAAATATGCAAACCAAATTTTAGCATGCTCTATGTATTTCTTCATTAATGGGTGCAAAGCATATGATGCAAGAGCTTAATCATGAGCACAACAATTGCCAAGTATCACATTACCCAAGACATTTATAGCAATTACTACATGTATCATTTTCCAATTCCAACCATATAACAATTTAACGAAGGAGAAACTTCGCCATGAATACTATGAGTAGAAACCAAGGACATACTTGTCCATATGCTACAGCGGAGCGTGTCTCTCTCCCATAAAGTGAATGCTAGGATCCATTTTATTCAAACAAAACAAAAACAAAAACAAACCGACGCTCCAAGAAAAAGCACATAAGATGTGATGGAATAAAAATATAGTTTCAGGGGAGGAACCTGATAATGTTGTCGATGAAGAAGGGGATGCCTTGGGCATCCCCAAGCTTAGACGCTTGAGTCTTCTTGATATATGCAGGGGTGAACCACCGGGTGCATCCCCAAGCTTAGAGCTTTCACTCTCCTTGATCATGTTGCATCATACTCCTCTCTTGATCCTTGAAAACTTCCTCCACACCAAACTCGAAACAACTCATTAGAGGGTTAGTGCACATTATAAATTGACATATTCAGAGGTGACACAATCATTCTTAACACTTCTGGACATTGCATAATGCTACTGGACATTAGTGGATCAAAGAAATTCATCCATCATAGCGAAAGAGGCAATGCGAAATAAAAGGCAGAATCTGTCAAAACAGAACAGTTCGTATTGACGAATTTTAAAATGGCACCAGACTTGCTCAAATGAAAATGCTCAAATTGAATGAAAGTTGCGTACATATCTGAGGATCATGCACGTAAATTGGCTTAATTTTCTGAGTTACCTACAGGGAGGTGGACCCAGATTCGTGACAGCAAAGAAATCTGGAACTGTGCAGTAATCCAAATCTAGTACTTACTTTTCTATCAACGGCTTAACTTGGCACAACAAAACACAAAACTAAGATAAGGAGAGGTTGCTACAGTAGTAAACAACTTCCAAGACACAAAATAAAAACAAAGTACTGTAGGTAAAAAAACATGGGTTGTCTCCCATAAGCGCTTTTCTTTAACGCCTTTCAGCTAGGCGCAGAAAGTGTGTATCAAGTATTATCAAGAGATGGTACTTCTACAGCGGGGTGTGGGGTTTTCTCAACTAGGCATAGTATATTGGATACATAAGTTTCAGCATCTCCCTTTTCATTAGTCTTAGACGTGCTATTCTCATCAAACAAATTTTCAGGAACTAGCCAAGCATAGTTATTTTCTAGTGCATCATTCATAGCCAGGAGCTTACATGGTATTGGTGCTTTGATCTCCCCTCTATCATCAATATTATTAGTGAATCTTATTCTATCCATATCCATCTTTTCAAGGAGACTAACAAAATTAGTAGGAGAACCAAGCATATTGAATTTAGCAAACACCTTTCTAGCTTCTCTTGCTAAACCACAAAATTCTCTAAGAAGGGTTTCTAATACAAAAGCTTTCTTTTCCCCTTCTTCCATATCGCCAAGTGTGAAGAACATGTGTTGGATTATAGGATTAAGATTAACAAATTTAGTTTCCAACAAGCGAACTAAATGTGCAGCAGCAATTTCATAAGTAGGCGCAAGGTCTACCAAGTGTCTATCTTCAAAATTTTCAATAGTACTAACATGATTGAAAAATTCTTCTATATTATTTCTCCCAACTATAGACCCACGTCCTACCGGTATGTCTTTTGTGGTAAAATTAAAAGGAAACATGATGAAATAAGTAAAGTAAATGCAAGTAAACTAATTTTTTTGTGTTTTTGATATAGCAAACAAGATAACAAGTAAAGTAAAACTAACAACTAATTTTTTTTGTATTTTGATTTAGTGCAGCAAACAAAGTAGTAAATAAAACTAAGCAAGACAAAAACAAAGTAAAGAGATTGAGAAGTGGAGACTCCCCTTGCAGCGTGTCTTGATCTCCCCGGCAACGGCGCCAGAAAATATGCTTGATGGCGTGTATTTCACACGTTCGTTGGGCAACCCCAAGAGGAAGGTATGATGCGCACAGCAGCAAGTTTTCCCTCAGAAAGAAACCAAGGTTTATCGAACCAGGAGGAGCCAAGAAGCACGTTGAAGGTTGATGGCGGCGGGATGTAGTGCGGCGCAACACCAGAGATTCCGGCGCCAACGTGGAACCTGCACAACACAACCAAAGTACTTTGCCCCAACGAAACAGTGAGGTTGTCAATCTCACCGGCTTGCTGTAACAAAGGATTAACCGTATTGTGTGGAAGATGATTGTTTGCAGAAAACAGTAGAACAGTATTGCAGTAGATTGTATTTCAGTAAAGAGAATTGGACCGGGGTCCACAGTTCACTAGAGGTGTCTCTCCCATAAGACGAACTGCATGTTGGGTGAACAAATTACAGTTGGGCAATTGACAAATAAAGAGAGCATGACCATGCACATACATATCATGATGAGTATAGTGAGATTTAATTGGGCATTACGACAAAGTACATAGACCGCCATCCAACTGCATCTATGCCTAAAAAGTCCACCTTCAGGTTATCATCCGAACCCCCTCCAGTATTAAGTTGCAAAGCAACAGACAATTGCATTAAGTATGGTGCGTAATGTAATCAACAACTACATCCTTAGACATAGCATCAATGTTTTATCCCTAGTGGCAACAGCACAACACAACCTTAGAACTTTCATCCTTTGTCCCCGGTGTCAATGCGTGGCATGAACCCACTATCGAGCATAAGTACTCCCTCTTGGAGTTACAAGCATCTACTTGGCCAGAGCATCTACTAGTAACGGAAAGCATGCAAGATCATAAACAACACATAAGCATAGCTTTGATAATCAACATAACAAGTATTCTCTATTCATCGGATCCCAACAAACGCAACACATAGAATTACAGATAGATGATCTTGATCATGTTAGGCAGCTCACAAGATCCGACAATGATAGCACAATGGGGAGAAGACAACCATCTAGCTACTGCTATGGACCCATAGTCCAGGGGTAGACTACTCACTCATCACACCGGAGGCGACCATGGCGGCGTAGAGTCCTCCGGGAGATGATTCCCCTCTCCGGCAGGGTGCCGGAGGCGATCTCCTGGATCCCCCGAGATGGGATCGGCGGCGGCGGCGTCTCTGGAAGGTTTTCCGTATCGTGGTTCTCGGTACTGGGGTTTTCGTCACGGAGACTTTTTATAGGCGAAAGGGCAGGTCAAGAGGCGGCACGGGGGCCCCACACCACAGGGCCGCGCGGCCAAGGGGGGGGGGCCGCGCCGCCCTAGGGTGTGGCCCCCTCGTGGCCCCTCTTCGTCTCTCCTTCGGACTTCTGGAAGCTTCGTGGAAAAATAGGCCCCTGGGCTTTGATTTCGTCCAATTCCGAGAATATTTCCTTACTAGGATTTCTGAAACCAAAAACAGCAGAAAACAAAGAATCGGCACTTCGGCATCTTGTTAATAGGTTAGTTCCAGAAAATGCACGAATATGACATAAAGTGTGCATAAAACATGTAGATAACATCAATAATGTGGCATGGAACATAAGAAATTATCGATACGTCGGAGACGTATCACTTCCTCATGAGCTATGAAACATAAACACAAATTGAGAAGCATTTTGAAGGTTTTAAAGGTAGCGCATGAGAATTTACTTGGAATGGTTTGAAATGCCATGCATAGGTATTTATGGTGGACACTTTGGAACAACTTGGTTTTCAGGTGTTTGGAAGAACGAGCAGCGTTCCTGCTCAGTACAAGTGAAGGCTAGCAAAAGACTAGGGAGTGACAAATCAAGAGAGCAGTAACTGTCATAATCATGCTTGCGGCAAAATAAATTAACGGAGGCATAAAAGTGATACAAGAACTCTGAAGCAATATAAGTCATCGAGGCTTAATTGACTTTTTGTTCAGTCATATGCATGCGTGAGCATGTGCCAAGTCGATATAAATGAATTATTCAGAGGAGGATACCACAATGCCATACTTACTTATGAATAAAACAATGCAAGCAAACATCCATGACATGCTACTCATATTAATAGATTGGAGCTAAACATGAGAGATCATGAACTACTAGAATTTCTCAAGTAACAAATACTTCACATGAACCAACTAAGCATGCTCACATGGATGAGTATATGTACAAAAATGAAACAAATAGAGTTCATACCAGCCTCTCACCACAATCCAATTGTCGTAGATCGTCATTATTGCCTTTCACTTCTGTAGCTTGGATAATACAAAATGAAAACCACGCTCCAGCCACCGAAGACCATTGAACTCAAGATGAATTTTACAAACCAAAGAAGAACAGCAAATATTTTTGGTGTTTTCGAATTGGAAACAAGAACAAAAGGAAACAAGCAAACAAAGCAAAATCTTTTTGGGTTTTCTTATAGCAAACTAGCAATAGCAAATAAAGCGAAACAAATGCAAGAAACCAAAACAAACAAATGTTGAAGAGAAACAACAGAAATATTTTTGGTCTTTTTGTGTTTTGGGAAGGAAACAAAGCAAAAACAAGAAATAGCAAACTAGAAAACTCACATAAACACAAAGCAGCAGAAATTCGTCAAACTTGACAGCAGTACAGTACCCGATTTTTAATAAATTCTTCCACTGCTCAAATCGAAAAGTGTTCAACTAATGAAAGTTAGATAACAACCTGGAGAACATGCACAAAAATTGGCTTCGCAAAATACTGTTCTGGCTATTTTTGAGAATTTTTACGGTAACAGTCCAGAATCTGTTTTCAGGCAGCACTTCCCCAAATATCATCTTCCTCTCATTAGAAAACCACTCAAATGAACAAAACAAGTATGTACAAGTATCCAGCAATCATAATATGCAAAGAATGAGTGATGCCGGTATACCTCCCCCCAAGCTTAGGCTTTTGGCCTAAGTGGAGTTCAACCCCAACGAGGATCGCTGTTCCTCGCCGGTGGATAATTCATGGCGTAGTCATAGTAAAGTTCCTGTGCAGAAGAAAAGCGTGGAGGCTCCACATGTCCAACATGTTGATGCGAGGAACTTGCTGCATCGGATGATGAGTCGAGGTGCTCCTCGACCTCCGTGTCGTCTCTTGCATGATGGCCTCCTCCCTCTATGTGTGCATCCAGTGCACCTTCTGTGACCGACCAATCTTCCCTGGAATCAAGGTTATACAGAACAGGCGCAGGCAATCTTACTAGTTTCTCAGTTTTCTTAGTTATTCTCCAGACTTTCTTATAAAATGTCATCTTGTAAAACAGGTTACCCAAGTTGGAGGAATCAGAAACAAATTCATGTTTAATCATAGAGGCTATGTCAAGTTTTTCTATGGAAAATGGAATATCAAAATGATGAGGTTCTACGTT
This sequence comes from Lolium perenne, assembly GCF_019359855.2. NCBI lineage: Eukaryota > Viridiplantae > Streptophyta > Magnoliopsida > Poales > Poaceae > Lolium > Lolium perenne. The sequence continues at coordinate 258,683,138 of NC_067246.2, read as the reverse complement.
ATGAAAAGTTAGTAAACGAGAGGCGATGAGACCTCCACAAATTCCACCTTTCTCACGGTTAGTAGCGAGTCTATAAGCTATCAATGCCCCCAAATTATAAGTCCTACTACTTTGCAGTGCCGCAGCTAGAAAAGCTAAATCCGGAATAGAAAGTTTACCACCAATCTTTCTAGCAAGAACACATTTAGTAATGAAATAAGCAAAGTAGCGGATAGCCGGGAGCTGAATGCTAGTGATTTTACCACTATCCTCTGAGAAACTCCTCCCACAGCAAATCATCTTGAAGAGGCTTAAAAGTTCTTGCGGCGATCCCCTTATCTTCTCGCATGATCCCCATTGCGGTACTCTAATTGCTGCACAAAAATCACTGAATGGCAAGTTGACAGCTTTATTGTAAATTTTATACTGAACCGTGGGGTTAGATCGCGACCAATTGAACTTAAAGTCCTGCACAACAGACATAGTTAATTTTGCATATTGTCTTGGCTCTCCTTCAACAAAATCACTCAGCCCTGCTCGAGAAATTAGACTCCGAACATCTTCCAATATTCCCGCGCTTCTCATGAAATCCGCGCACGGGTAGTAAGAGGGGTATACTCCCTCTTCATGATTCACTCTCATAACTTGTTGGACCTCCAATTCTTGTTGGTTAAGTTGATATCTATTCCACTCCATTTTCTGAAATTTTCAACAAACAATATAAAATTTGATTTGGTGACATATAATCAAGGGGAACTACTATGGGAACTTGCTAGAGTACTAATCATGCATCAAAACTAGTTTATACAACTTAGAACAAGCATGCAAACTCACTAAACATGTTACCTACAGCAGCAAAATACTCAAGATATACTCAACCAAACAAAATTCTATTTGGATAGGCGGAGGAGTCACATACCAGAGAGCAAATGTGCCAAATTTCAGACAGAAATCTGGGCTGAGCAAAGAGATCGAAAAATCCTGAGCTCTTGAGCAAAAACGCGAGTGAGAGGAAGCTGGTGTTGATTTTTTCGGGAGAGAGAAGAGTCTGGGAGCAAGAGATGCTGAAGTGGGGCAAAGGGGGGCCCACACGCCAGGGTGGCGCGCCCCCCTTCCAGGCCGCGCCGGCCTGTGGGGTGCCACTCTGGGGTGCCCCACAGGTCATCTCCAGGTGCTCCCAGGTGCATTTTCGAAAAATAGGACCAACGGTATAATTTTTGTGAATTTTTGAAAACTTTGAAAAATGCACATTTCTGGGTATTAAGTTTATTATTACTGGCCAGGAATTTTTTTGAAAACTCTAATTAACTAAGGAACTTTGCAAAACAAAAGTGCTACAGCAAATAAGACAAGTGGAGTGAGAAAGAGATGTTGTTTACCGCATCTATGCATATAAAAAGTATTCGTTAACAAGGTTGATCAAGTCTTGCCACCGAATAATTTTTACATAACATAAGATGAAATAAACCTCAAATCAATCATGTTACCTTGAATTGTATTGTTATGGATCCAATCATAAGATTTTGATAACCTTCTTTAGGCTCATATATAGGACAATCGATAGTTCCAATTTTGATAGTTCTCACATTAGAAATAGTATTGACTCCACATACTTTATCAATCTTCTTGGGGAAATAAACAGTATGCTCCTTATCATCAACATTAAAAGTAACCTTCCCTTTATTGCAATCAATAACAGCCCCTGCGGTGTTAAGAAAAGGTCTCCCAAGAATAATAGACATATTATCATCTTCAGGCATTTCCAACACAACAAAATCAGTTAATATCAAGCAGTTAGTAGTAACTTGAACAGGAACATCCTCACATATACCAACAGGAATAGCAGTAGATTTATCAGCCATTTGCAAAGATATATCAGTAGGTATCAACTTATCTAGATAAAGTCTCTTATAAAGAGAAAAAGGCATAACACTAACACCGGCTCCCAAGTCACATAGAGCAGTTTTAACATAATTATTCTTGATAGAACAAGGAATAGTAGGTATACCTGGGTCGCCCAACTTCTTCAGAACTTTGCCATTGAAAGAGTAATTAGCAAGCATAGTGGAAATTTCCTCATTGGGGATTTTCCTTTTGTTAGTAACAATATCTTTCATATACTTTGAATAAGGAGGCAATTTAATAGCATCAGTCAAAGGGATTTGCAAGAATAAAGGTTTCATCCAATCACAAAATTTATTATAGTGTTCTTCTTCCTTTAATTTTAGTTTCTTAGCAGGAAAAGGCATTTGCTTTTGCACCCAAGGTTCTCTTTCATTACCATGTTTCTTAGCAATAAAATCTTCTTTAGTATACTTTTTATTTTTATCATGCTTTTCAGGTTCATCTTCTACCTCTTCTTTATCAGAAGCATTATTCTTATCATTATCATTATCATTATCATGTTCATTACCACTTTCAGTTTCAGCATCGGAAATAGAGATACTATTAGGATCATTAACAGGTTCAGAGGATTCTACAACATTTTTATGTTTCTTCTTCTTTTTCTTCTTAGCAGGAGCACTAGGTTCAATGCGTTGAGAATCTTGTTCAATTCTTTTGGGGTGCCCTTCAGGATATAGAGGATCCTGGGTAGAGACACCACCTCTAGTTGTTACTTCATAAGCATGTTTCTCTTTAGAATTATTATTTAGCAGATCATTTTGCACTTTAGTGAGTTGATCAATTTGAGTTTGAATCATTTGAAAATGTTTAACAAGCACCTTAACATCATTGGAGGTTCTCTCCACAATATCATGTAAATTGCTAATAGCTTGAGAATTTTCCATTAGATGATTCTCTACTCTCATATTAAAATTTTCTTGCTTAACAATATAATTATCAAACTCATCTAAGCATTGCGCAGGAGGTTTTGAATACGGAATATCTTCCCTAGTAAAGCGTTGAAGGGAGTTTACCTCAATCATGGGTGAAGGGGGAATTATCTCACATATATCCTCTATGGGAGGTAGATTCTTCACATCTTCAGATTTAATACCTTTCTCCTTGAGAGACTTCTTAGCTTCCCGCATATCATCATCATTCAGTTCAATTAAACCCCTCTTCTTCAATATTGGCGTTGGAGTTGGTTCAGGTGTTTCCCAATCATCATGATTCCGGCTTATTCTAGCCAATAAATCTTCAGCTTCTTCTGGAGTTCTTTTCCTGAAAACACAACCAGCACAACTATCCAAATATGCTCTAGATTCAATGGTTAGTCCACTATAAAATATATCAAGTAGATCATTCTTTTCTAAATCATGTCCAGGTCGAGCTCTGATAAGAGAACAAAATCTTGCCCATGCCGCAGGCAATTTCTCTTCATCTCCTTGATCAAATCTGTAAATTCTCTGTAAAGCAGCATGTTGAGCACTAGCAGGAAAGTATTTTCGAAAGAAAACATCACGCAACTCAGTTGGATTTTTAATAGAACCAGGAGGCAAATTATTATACCAAGTTTTAGCGTCATCCTTTAATGAGAAAGGAAAAATTTTAGCGACAAAGTAAGTACGCATCTTGACATCATCAGAAAACAAGCTACTGATAGAAGAAAGTTCAATCATGTGTTCTACAGCACTTTCTTTTTCAGTACCACAAAAGGGTGTTTTCTCTACAATAGCTATATGAGATAGATCAAGAGAAAAATCATAATCTTTATCCTTAATGCATATAGGAGATGTGGCAAATTCAGGATCAGGAGATAGCTTATGTCTAACAGTATATTGTGCGAGAAACTTTTTAATGTTTCTTGCATCAGTAATAGAATTGCATTTATCAATAAAATCATCATTAAGCTCCACATAATCTTCATCAGGATCATCACTAAAATAATCAAGTTCAGGTGAACTAACAGGTGTAGTGGCATTTTCATTAGGATTTTCAGCATTTTCAATTTGTCTAGACCTAGCAATTGTAGCATCTAGAAAGGATCCCAACGAACCACTATCATCAAGCACAGCAGAAACATTATCAATATTATGAGAGTTTTCAGATTCAGCAGACGTACCAGCTTGTGGCGGTGAAACAAGTTGACTTATTGATACGTCTCCAACGTATCTATAATTTCCGATGTTCCATGCTTGTTTTATGACAATACCAACATGTTTTGTTCACACTTTATATCATTTTCATGCATTTTCCGGAACTAACCTATTAACAAGATGCCACAGTGCCAGTTCCTGTTTTCTGCTGTTTTTGGTTCCAGAAAGGCTGTTCGGGCAATATTCTCGGAATTGGACGAAATCAACGCCAAACCTCCTATTTTTCCCGGAAGCGTCCAGAACACCGAAGAAGAGTCGGAGAGGGGCCAGGGGGCCACCACACCACATGGCGGCGCGGGCCAGGCCTAGGCCGCGCCGGCCTAGGGTGTGGCGCCCCCAGGTGCCCCCCTGCGCCGCCTCTTCGCCTATAAAGGCCCTTTCGACCTAAAAACGCAGTACCAATTGACGAAACTCCAGAAAGACTCCAGGGGCGCCGCCGCCATCGCGAAACTCCAATTCGGGGGACAGAACTCTGTTCCGGCACCCTGCCGGACGGGGAATTGCCCCCGGAGCCATCTCCACCGCCGTCTTCACCGCCATCTTCATCACCGCTGCTGCTCCCATGAGGAGGGAGTAGTTCTCCATCGAGGCTCGGGGCTGTACCGGTAGCTATGTGGTTCATCTCTCTCCTATGTACTTCAATACAATGATCTCATGAGCTGCTTTACATGATTGAGATTCATATGAGTTTGTATCACAATCTATCTATGTGCTACTCTAGCAAAGTTATTAAAGTAGTTCTATTCCTCCTGCACGTGTGTAAAGGTGACAGTGTGTGCACCGTGTTAGTACTTGGTTTATGCTATGATCATGATCTCTTGTAGATTGCGAAGTTAACTATTGCTATGATAATATTGATGTGATCTATTCCTCCTACATATGCATGAAGGTGACAGTGTGCATGCTATGTTAGTACTTGGTTTAGTCTATTGATCTATCTTACACTATAAGGTTACTTAAACATGAGCATTATTGTGGAGCTTGTTAACTCCGGCATTGAGGGTTCGTGTAATCCTACGCAATATGTTCATCATCCAACAAAAGTGTAGAGTATGCATTTATCTATTCTGTTATGTGATCAATGTTGAGAGTGTCCACTAGTGAAAGTGTAATCCCTAGGCCTTGTTCCTAAATACTGCTATCGCTGCTTGTTTCTTGTTTCTTCTGCGTTACTACGCTGCAATACTACCACCATCAACTACACGCCAAACAAGCTATTTTTCTCGCACCGTTGCTACATCATATATATTTATACCACCTGTATTTCACTATCTCTTCGCCGAACTAGTGCACCTATTAGGTGTGTTGGGGACACAAGAGACTTCTTGCTTTGTGGTTGCAGGGTTGCATGAGAGGGATATCTTTGACCTCTTCCTCCCTGAGTTCGATAAACCTTGGGTGATCCACTTAAGGGAAAACTTGCTGCTGTTCTACAAACCTCTGCTCTTGGAGGCCCAACACTGTCTACAGGAAAGGAGGGGGAACGTAGACATCAAGCTATTTCTGGCGCCGTTGCCGGGGAGGAAAGGTAAAAGGTACTCACACTCCGGACCTCGGCTACCAAGCTATTTTCCGCCATTGTAAGTACTCGAAGCTATTTCCTTTAGATCCTGCAATTGCAACTTTTTGTTTCTTGTTTACACTAGTTAGGCATGATGGAAAACAACAAAAAAATTGGTAAGCTTTTTAATCTATTTCCTAATTTAGAATTGTTTAATGCGAAAATTAAAAAACCTATGGAACCTTATTTGCATGATAGTAGTGATGTTATTAGCATGAATGCAATTACTGCTAATACTATGGAAAAGTCTAAGCTTGGGGAAGCTAGTTTATATAAAGATAATCTTTTTTGCTCCTCAGCTTTGGAAGAAATATTTTGCTCTGATAATGCTTTATCTCCCATATGCGATGATTCTAATGATGCTTCTGATATTTTAATTCCACCTGCTGAAAGTATTCCGTATAAAATACCTATGAAAATTATTGAACGTGTTATGGACAACCACTATAAAGGGGATGGAACTGTCCATCCTAGAGATCATTTACTGTTTTTGCACGAATTATGCGGGTTATTCAAGTGTGCAGGTATCTCTATGGATGAAGTGAGGAAGAAGCTATTCTCTGCTTTCATTTGTCTGCAAAGCGGGGCATTGGTATAAATTGTTGGAGAATAGGCATTCTCTTGGTTGGGAGGAAATTGCATCTCTCTTTTATTCTAAATTTTATCCTCCGCATGAAGTGCATATTGATAGGTATTATATTTATAACTTTTATCCTCGTGATGGAGAGAGTATTTCTCAAGCGTGGGGGAGATTGAAATCTCTAATGCTCAAATGTCCCATTCATGAGCTCCCCCGTAATGTTATTGTTAACAATTTTTATGCGAGACTATCAGGACAACACAAGGACTATCTGGACACGTGTTCGGAGGGATCTTTCACAAGCAAGGAGGTTGAAGCTAGGTGGGATCTTCTTGATCGGATTGAGGACAACGCTGAAGGATGGGAGAACGACAAAGGTAAAGAGTCAGGTATAAATTATGATTATGAATGCATTGAAGCTTTTATGGATACCGATAAATTTCGAAATATGAGTGCTACTTATGGTCTTGACTCTCAAGTTGCTGCAAATCTTTATAAAGCCTTTGCTTCTCATTTTGAATTGCCTAAAAATAATTTTGATAAGTATCATGAACCTTTTAAAGAGGCTTGCATGAAGAATGAAACTGTTGTTAATTATTGCAATAAGCATGCTCAAACTCCTAAGAATGCTATTTCCTATAAGCATGTTAATTTTTGTGGAATGCATAGACCTTGTGGAATTAATCAAGTCAAAGATGAATATTGCATCCATCATATTAATGAAAAAACTAGAAAGTGGTTTAGGGCTCTAGATGATCTTGGTAAAAAAGTTTGTGCCCTCTATCCTTTTATTTGTGAAGTTTGCCATGAAGTGGGTCATTTTAATTTTCAATGCTCCTCTAATGATAATTTGAACCCAATGAGTGCTGCAAATTTGTATTGTGATGATGAAATTACTCCTAATCAGCATGATGAACTTACTTTATTTTTGGGGTGTGAAGAACTATCGAGAAAAATCTCTTTGTTACATATGAGTGATCTTGATATTGATGATGTCCTGCATGGGTGTTTTTCTTATTGCATTGATAATAGCCATACAAATACTTACATACAAAATATTTTAGAAGATGACACCTTGCCAAAATATGATAGGACCGCTGTGTGTTTTCAACTAATTAATGAAAAGGAGGGATCCTCCCAAGTTTCTTCTATTGTTTCTAAAAGTAAATCAGGTTATGCGGACAAGCTACCCTTCAAGCCTCTTCCTCCTAAAGAAGGAAATGAGGAGAAGGAAGAGAAGAAGAAGAAGAAGGGAACGAAGAAGAAGAAGAAGAAGAAGAAGAAGAAGGAGAACAAAAAGAAAGAGGTAACGGCGTATCCCCGCGTGAATGAGATAACGCTAGGTAACCGTAAGTATGTTGCTCCTAATGATTATTGTGATAATGAATCTGAATACGATGATCTTCCTATGCCCTTTACATACATTAGCAATCATGATTTGAATGAACACACTACTTTTGATATTGCAAATCTCTGGGAAACTAATTCTGAAAATGATGATAATAATTGCCATAGTGTCAGTGCTATCCATGCTTCCTCCCATAATAATATAGAAAGCTGTAAGCTTGGGGAAGAGGTGTTTGAAAATCCTTTTGCTACTGATCATTATGTGTTTGATACATCTCCTTCTAATAACAATGATGGTATGGTCATAGATAAACCGACTGTGAAAGATAACTATTCTATTTCTTATGATGACACTGTGCCTCCGATCTTTGATGATTATTATAAAGAATGCTATGATATAGGTTATAATTATCCTTATGAAACTTGTCATAGTCATGATTGGATTACCAAAAACAATTCTTTTAATATGCAACTTGTTTACCATGTTCAAATTCTTGATAATAATCTTGCTCCAATTACTATTAATGAGAATAACTCTTCTTATGCCAAAATTAATGATACTTCTATGCATATGAACCATGATAAGAATGTTTTAAGTGATGGGTATATTGTGGATTTCATCAATGATGCTACTGAAAGTTATTATGAGAGAGGGAAATATGGTTATATGCATCTTAATAATATTAAGTTTCCCCTCTTTATGTTGAGAATCTTGAAGTTACTCGTGTTTTATCCTCTTATGCTTGTCACTTTGTTCTTCATGAATTCATTTGTGTACAAGATTCCTCTTCATAGGAAGCATGTTAGACTTAAATTTGTTTTGAATTTGCCTCTTGAAGCTCTCTTTTGCTTCAAATACTATTTCCCGCGAATGGATTATTAAAACTGCTGAGCCCATCTTAATGGCTATAAAGAAAGAACTTCTTGGGAGATAACCCATGTGTTATTTTGCTACAGTAATTTGTTTTTATTTTGTGTCTTGGAAGTTGTTTAATACTGTAGCAACCTCTCCTTATCTTAGTTTTGTGTTTTGTTGTGCCAAGTAAAGCCTCTAATCGAAGGTTGATACTAGATTTGGATTTCTGCGCAGAAACAGATTTCTATCTGTCACGAATCTGGGCTGTTTTCTCTGTAGAAAAATCAGAAAAATATGCCAATTTACGTGCGTGTTCCTCAGATACGTACGCAACTTTCATTAGTTTTGAGTTTTCTGATCTGAGCAACGGAAGTATTTATTAGAAATTCGTCTTTACGGACTGTTCTGTTTTGACATATTCTGCCTTTTATTTCGCATTGCTTCTTTCGCTGTGTTGGGTGGATTTCTTTGTTCCATTACCTTCCAGTAGCTTTGAGCAATGTCCAGAAGTGTTAAGAATGATTGTGTCACCTCTGAACATGTGAGTTTTTGATTATGTACTAACCCCTCTAATGAAGTTTATGAGAAGTTTGGTGTGAAGGAAGTTTTCAAGGGTCAAGAGAGGAGGATGATATACTATGATCAAGAAGAGTGAAAGCTCTAAGCTTGGGGATGCCCCGGTGGTTCACCCCTGTATATTATAAGAAGACTCAAGCGTCTAAGCTTGGGGATGCCCAAGGCATCCCCTTCTTCATCGACAAATTATCAGGTTCCTTCTCTTGAAACTATATTTTTATTCGGTCACATCTTATGTGCTTTACTTGGAGCGTCTGTATGTTTCTTGTTTTTGTTTTTGTCTGAATAAATGCTCGTGTGGGAGAGAGACACGCTCCGCTGGTTCGTATGAACACATGTGTTCTTAGCTTTTAATGTTCATGGCGAAGGTTGAAACTGCTTCGTTAATTGTTATATGGTTGGAATTGGAAAATGCTACATGTAGTAATTGCTATAATATCTTGGGTAATGTGATACTTGGCAATTGTTGTGCTCTTGTTTAAGCTCTTGCATCATATACCTTGCACCCATTAGTGAGGAAATACATAGAGCTTGTTAAAATTTGGGTTTGCATGAGTGGTTTCTCTAGAGTCTAGATATTTTCTAGTAAGATGTTTGAACAACAAGGAAGACGATGTATAGTTTTATAATGCTTGTAATATGTCTTTTATGTGAGTTTTGCTGTACTAGTTCGTGCTTGTGTTTGCTTCAAACAACCTTGCTAGCCTAAACCTTGTATCGAGAGGGAATACTTCTCATGCATCCAAATCCTTGAGCCAAACAACACTATGCCATTTGTGTCCACCATACCTACCCACTACATGGTATTTTCCGCCATTCCAAAGTAAATTGCTTGAGTGCTACCTTTAAAATTCCATCATTCACCTTTGCAATATATAGCTCATGGGACAAATAGCTTAAAAACTATTGTGGTATTGAATATGTAATTATGCACTTTATCTCTTATTAAGTTGCTTGTTGTGCGATAACCATGTTCACTGGGGACGCCATCAACTACTCATTGTTGAATTTCATGTGAGTTGCTATGCATGTCCGTCTTGTCTGAAGTAAGAGCGATCTACCACCCTATGGTTAAGCATGCATATTGTTAGAGAAGAACATTGGGCCGCTAACTAAAGCCATGATCCATGGTGGAAGTTTCAGTTTTGGACATATATCCTCAATCTCATATGAGAAAATTATTAATTGTTGTTACATGCTTATGCATAAAAGAGGAGTCCATTATCTGTTGTCTATGTTGTCCCGGTATGGATGTCTAAGTTGAGAATAATCAATAGCGAGAAATCCAATGCGAGCTTTCTCCTTAGACCTTTGTACGAGCGGCATAGAGGTACCCCTTTGTGACACTTGGTTAAAACATGTGCATTGTGATGATCCGGTAGTCCAAGCTAATTAGGACAAGGTGCGGGCACTATTAGTATACTATGCATGAGGCTTGCAACTTGTAAGATATAATTTACATGATACATATGCTTTATTACTACCGTTGACAAAATTGTTTCATGTTTTCAAAATAAAAGCTCTAGCACAAATATAGCAATCGATGCTTTCCTCTTTGAAGGACCATTCTTTTACTTTTATTGTTGAGTCAGTTCACCTATCTTTCTCCACCTCAAGAAGCAAACATTTGTGTGAACTGTGCATTGATTCTTATATACTTGCTTATTGCATTTGTTATATTGCTTTGCATTGACAACTATCCATGAGATATACATGTTACAAGTTGAAAGCAACCGCTGAAACTTAATCTTCCATTGTGTTGCTTCAATGTCTCTACTATGAATTTATTGCTTTATGAGTAACTCTTATGCAAGACTTATTGATGCTTGTCTCGAAAGTACTATTCATGAAAAGTCTTTGCTATATGATTCACTTGTTTACTCATTGCATTTACATTGTTTCGAATCGCTGCATTCATCTCATATGCTTTACAATGGTATGATTAAGATTATGTTGGTAGCATGTCACCTCAGAAATTATCTTTTATCGTTTACCTACTCGAGGACGAGTAGGAACTAAGCTTGGGGATGCTGATACGTCTCCAACGTATCTATAATTTCCGATGTTCCATGCTTGTTTTATGACAATACCAACATGTTTTGTTCACACTTTATATCATTTTCATGCATTTTCCGGAACTAACCTATTAACAAGATGCCACGGTGCCGATTCCTGTTTTACTGCTGTTTTTGGTTCCAGAAAGGCTGTTCGGGCAATATTCTCGGAATTGGATGAAATCAACGCCAAACCTCCTATTTTTCCCGGAAGCGTCCAGAACACCGAAGAAGAGTCGGAGAGGGGCCAGGGGGCCACCACACCACATGGCGGCGCGGGCCAGGCCTAGGCCGCGCCGGCCTAGGGTGTGGCGCCCCAGTGCCCCCTGCGCCGCCTCTTCGCCTATAAAGGCCCTTTCGACCTAAAAACGCAGTACCAATTGACGAAACTCCAGAAAGACTCCAGGGGCGCCGCCGCCATCGCGAAACTCCAATTCGGGGGACAGAACTCTGTACCGGCACCCTGCCGGACGGGGAATTGCCCCCGGAGCCATCTCCACCGCCGTCTTCACCGCCATCTTCATCACCGCTGCTGCTCCCATGAGGAGGGAGTAGTTCTCCATCGAGGCTCGGGGCTGTACCGGTAGCTATGTGGTTCATCTCTCTCCTATGTACTTCAATACAATGATCTCATGAGCTGCTTTACATGATTGAGATTCATATGAGTTTGTATCACAATCTATCTATGTGCTACTCTAGCAAAGTTATTAAAGTAGTTCTATTCCTCCTGCACGTGTGTAAAGGTGACAGTGTGTGCACCGTGTTAGTACTTGGTTTATGCTATGATCATGATCTCTTGTAGATTGCGAAGTTAACTATTGCTATGATAATATTGATGTGATCTATTCCTCCTACATATGCATGAAGGTGACAGTGTGCATGCTATGTTAGTACTTGGTTTAGTCTATTGATCTATCTTACACTATAAGGTTACTTAAACATGAGCATTATTGTGGAGCTTGTTAACTCCGGCATTGAGGGTTCGTGTAATCCTACGCAATATGTTCATCATCCAACAAAAGTGTAGAGTATGCATTTATCTATTCTGTTATGTGATCAATGTTGAGAGTGTCCACTAGTGAAAGTGTAATCCCTAGGCCTTGTTCCTAAATATCGCTTATCGCTGCTTGTTTACTGTTTTACTGCGTTACTACTGCTGCAATACTACCACCATCAACTACACGCCAGCAAGCTATTTTCTGGCACCGTTGCTACTGCTCATATATATTTATACCACCTGTATTTCACTATCTCTTCGCCGAACTAGTGCACCTATTAGGTGTGTTGGGGACACAAGAGACTTCTTGCTTTGTGGTTGCAGGGTTGCATGAGAGGGATATCTTTGACCTCTTCCTCCCTGAGTTCGATAAACCTTGGGTGATCCACTTAAGGGAAAACTTGCTGCTGTTCTACAAACCTCTGCTCTTGGAGGCCCAACACTGTCTACAGGAAAGGAGGGGGAACGTAGACATCACTTATCACAGATGGTGAATCAAGTGTAGCGGAGGTACTCAGAATTGTACCTTTTCTTGTAGTGGATGGTAATATAGCGACTTTAGAATCGCGAGGTTTACCCATGATGGAGAATTTGCAGCGAACAATATTAATCCAAGTGAACTTCCAAGTAAAGCTATGCTCCCCGGCAACGGCGCCAGAAAACGGTCTTGATAACCCACAAGTATAGGGGATCGCAGCAGTCTTCGCGGGAAGTAAATCCCAATTTATTGATTCGACACAAGGGGAGACAAAGAATACTTGGAGGCCTTAACAGCGGAGTTGTCAATTCAGCTGCACCTGGAAACAGACTTGCTCGCAAGAGTTTATCGATGTAACGCTTTATAGCAAGAGCAGTAGTGAAATAACAGCAGCAGAGTAACAGAGACAGCAGTAGTGATTTTAGTAAACAGCAGGATTAAAATACTGTAGGCACGGGGACGGATGACGGGCGTTGCATGGATGAGAGAAACTCATGTAATAATCATAGCAGGGCATTTGCAGATAATAATAAAACGGTGTCCAAGTACAAAGCAATCAATAGGCATGTGTTCCAATTATAGTCGTACGTGCTCGCAATGAGAAAGTTGCACAACATCTTTTGTCCTACCAGCCGGTGGCAGCCGGGCCTCAAGGGAAACTACTGGATATTAAGGTACTCCTTTTAATAGAGTACCGGAGCAAAGCATTAACACTCCGTGAACACATGTGATCCTCACATCACTACCATTCCTCCGGTTGTCCCGATTTACATCACTTCGGGGCCATCGGTTCCGGACAGCGACATGTGTATACAACTTGCAGGTAAGATCAATAAACAATGAATATCATGATGAAACAATAACATGTTCAGATCTGAGATCATGGCACTCGGGCCCTAGTGACAAGCATTAAGCATAACAAGTTGCAACAATATCATCAAAGTACCAATTACGGACACTAGGCACTATGCCCTAACAATCTTATGCTATTACATGACCAATCTCATCCAATCCCTACCATCCCCTTCGGCCTACAGCGGGGGAATTACTCACACATGGATGGGGGAAACATGGCTGGTTGATGGAGAGGCGTTGGCGGTGATGATGGCGATGATCTCCTCCAATTCCCCGTCCCGGCGGAGTACCAGAACGGAGACTTCTGGCTCCCGCGACGGAGTTTCGCGATGTGGCGGCGTTCTGGAGGCTTTCTGGCGACTTCGACTTCTCCCCGTGCGTTTTTAGGTTGAAGGCAATTTATAGTCCGAAGGAGGGCTTCGGAGGCCGGCCGAGGGGGCCACACCATAGGGCCACGTGGGCCCCCCCCTAGGCCGCGCCGCCTTATGGTGTGGGGCCCTCGGGCCTCCACCTTACTTGTCCTTCTGGCTCCGTTAGTATTCTGGGAAAATAGGGCCTTCTGCATAAATTCCGAGGATTTTCCCGAAAGTTGGATTTCTGCACAAAAACGAGACACCAGAATAGTTCTGCTGAAAACAGCGTTAGTCCGTGTTAGTTGTATCCAAAATACACAAATTAGAGGCAAAACAATAGCAAAAGTGTTCGGGAAAGTAGATACGTTTTGGACGTATCAGTGACAAGTATTAAGCATAACAAGTTGCAACAATATCATAAAAGTACCAATTACGGACACTAGGCACTATGCCCTAACAATCTTATGCTATTACATGACCAATCTCATCCAATCCCTACCATCCCCTTCAGCCTACAGCGGGGGAATTACTCACACATGGATGGGGGAAACATGGCTGGTTGATGGAGAGGCGTCGGTGGTGATGATGGCGATGATCTCCTCCAATTCCCCGTCCCGGCGAAGTGCCAGAACGGAGTTTCTGGTCCTGAGACGGAGTTTCGCGATGGCGGCGGTGCTCTGGATGTCTTCTGGCGATTTCGTCTAACCCCCGTGCATTTTTAGGTCGAAACCTTTAAGTAGTCGGAAGGGAGGCACCTGGGGCTGCCCGAGGCGCCGCCACCATACGCTAGCGCGGCCCAGGGGCCTGCCGCGCCGCCTGGTGGGGTGGCTGCCTCGTGGCCCCCCTCCTTCTGGTCTTCTGGCTCCGTTATTCTTATGTGAAAATAGGCCCATTGGAATTAATCCCGGGGATTTTCCTGAAAGTTGAGTTTCTGCACAAAAACGAGACACCAGGGCGATTCTGCTGAAAACAGCATTAGTCCGTGTTAGTTGTATCCAAAATACACAAATTAGAGGCAAAACAATAGCAAAAGTGTTCGGGAAAGTAGATTCGTTTTGGACGTATCAACTCCCCCCAAGCTTAGCTTATTGCTTGTCCTCAAACAATTCAGTTAACAACTGAGTGCGATAAACCAACTTTCACGAACACATTTGTTCATATGATGTAAATATTCTCATGATATGGGCAAGTACTTAAGCAACTCATAATAAGATACATGCAAATAAAGTCATCTAATATCTATGTCAATCATGGAAAAGGTACCAACAAATTAATAATAAGCATCATGAATCATGTCTATCAGCAAGATTGCAATGTTCATAAAAGGATAAGATAAAGTGGTATCTCGCTTGCCCGTATTTGTACAGCAAAACATAAATGCTCGGGCACCTTTGAAGTTCATGGAAAGACTGGAAGTAGAGATTATCAAAGATAAAAGCATCAAAGTTATACCACAGTTAATCACATTTTGGGACAAGCATATTATACTAAGAATGACAGTTGTGCTCTCAAGAAAGTGCTCATAGAAAGGATGATGACTCAATGTAGAAGTAAAAGATTGACACTTCGCAGAGGGAAGCAGGGATTAACATGTGCTAGAGCTTTTCATTTGTAAAACAGGAGTAAAATTATTTTGAGAGGTGTTTGCTGTTGTCAATGAATGATAGTGGGTACTCTAACTACCTCGTCAACCAGACTTTCAAGAGCGGCTCCCATGAAGGACGTTATCTCTACCAGCAAGGTAAATCATCCATCTTCTCTTTTGTTTACACATATATTTTAGTTTTATTATGGATGACACTCCCCCCAACCTTTGCTTACACAATCCATGGCTAACCGAATCCTCGGGTGCCTTCCATCAATCACATACCATGGAGGAGTGTCTATTTGCAATTTAAGTTGCTTACTGATAAATCAGGGCAAAACATGTGAAGAGAATTATTAATGAAAGTTGATTAATTGGGGCTGGGAACCCCGTTGCCAGCTCTTTTTGCAAAATTATTGGATAAGAGGATGTGCCACTAGTCCATTATGAAAGTCTGTCAGGAGTAAATGACAAGATTGAAAGATAAACACCACATACTTGCTCATGAGCTATAAAACATCGACAAAAATTGAGAAGTATTTTGAAGGTTTAAAGGTAGCACATGAGAATTTACTTGGAATGGTTTGAAATGCCATGCATAGGTATTTATGGTGGACACTTTGGAATAACTTGGTTTTCAGGGGTTTGGAAGCACGAGCAGCGTTCCCGCTCAGTACAAGTGAAGGCTAGCAATAGACTGGGAAGCGACAATCAAGAGAGCAATAACTGTCATAATCATGCTTGCGGCAAAATAAATTAACAGAGGCATAAAAGTGATACAAGAACTCTGAGGCAAAGTAAATCATCAAGGCTTAATTGACTTTTGTTCAGTCATATGCATGCGTGAGCATATGCCAAGTTGATTCAAGTGAATTATTCAGAGGAGGATACCACAATGTCATACCTATCTATGAATAAAACAATGGAAGCAAATATTTATGATATGCTACTCATATTAATAAATTGGAGCTAAACATGAGAGATCATGAACTACTAGACTTTCTTAAATGACATATACCTCACATGAACCAACTAAGCATGCTCACATGGATGAGTATATGTACAAAAATGAAAATAAATAGAGTTCATACCAGCCTCTCACCACAGTCGAATTGTCGTAGATCGTCATTATTGCCTTTCACTTGTGTAGCTTGAATAATATGGAATGAAAGCCAAGCTGCAACCACCGAAGACCTCTGAACTCCATAGTGAACTTTACAAAACCAAAGAAGAACAGCAAATATTTTTGGTATTTTCGAATTTGGAAACAAGAACAAAAGGAAACAAGCAAACAAAACAAAATCTTTTTGGATTTTCTTATAGCAAACCAACGATAGCAAATAAAACAAAATAGGAGCAAGAAACCAAAATAAACAAATGGTAAAGAGAAACAACAGAAATATTTTTGGTCTTTTTGTGTTTTAGGAAAGAAACAAAGCAAAAACAAGAAGATGAAAACTAAAAGAGTCACATAAACACAAAGCAGCAGAAATTCGTCAAACTTGACAGCAGTACAGTAATCGATTTTTACAAAAATCTTCCGCTGCCCAGCTTGAAAAGTGTTCAACTAATGAAAGTTAGATAACAACCTGGGGAACATGCACAAAAATTGTCTTCGCAAAATAACGTTTTGGCTGTTTTTGAGAATGTTTTTGGTATCAATCCAGAATCTGTTTTCAATCAGCATTTCCCCAAATATCATCTTCCTCTTATTAGAAAACCACTTTAAGAAGCTAAATAAGTATGTACAAGTATCCAGCAATTGTAATATGCAATGATTGAGTGATGCCGGTATACCTCCCCCCAAGCTTAGGCTTTTGGCCTAAGTGGAGATCAACCCCAGCGAGGGTCAGGGTTCCACGCCGGTTGATCATACATGGCGTGATCATAATAAGGTCCCGGTGCAGAAGAAAAGGGTGAAGGCTCATCATGCCCAAAATGTTGATGCGAAGAACTCGCTGCATCAGATGAAAAGTCGAGGTGTTCCTCGGCCTCCTCCGTGCCGTCCCCTGCATGATGGCCATCTCCTTCTATGTATGCATTCAGTTCACCTTCAGTGACTGACCAATCCTTCCTGGAATCAAGGTTAAACAAAACAGGTGCAGGCAATCCTACTAGCCTTTCAGTTTTCTTAGTTGTTCTCCAAGTTTTCTTGTAAAATGTTATCTTGTAAGATAGGTTACTCAAATTAGACAAATCAGAAACAAAGTCATGTTTAATCATGGAGACAATGTCAAGTTTCTCCATGGAGAGCTGAATATCAAGATGGTGAGGTTCTACACCATGCATAGCTAATAAGCGAGAGGCGATGGGACCTCCAAAAATTCCTCCCTTCTCACGGTTAGTAGCAAGTCTATTGGATATCAAAGCACCCAAATTATAAGTCTATTTCCTGATTTGAGGATGATCCTCTACCTGTTAAACTGCGTTCCAACCAGAACAATTGTGTTATTGCCAGGTTATATCCCGACTTGACTGTGTAAGTCCCATTCTTGGAATGTGGCCATGAAGCAAAATCTTTACATCCTTCAGAACTTATTGGTATTTTAAGGATCTTCTCCGCAATCTCCTCTTGGAACATCTCTCTCACCTTATCTTCTTTCCAGGAGGCATTATTATCATCTATGAGTGAACTTACCTTTTGATCCTGTTGCACAGAACCAATGGTACAAATTGTGCCCGGAGTTTCCTCAGGAATCCAATTATCTTCCTTTATTGAAATATTCTTGCCATCACCTACTCGCCAAACAAGACCTTTTTGTAATAGTTTCTTCCCTTGCATAATGCTTCTCCAAGTATAAGATGCAGATCTTGTATTCTTTGAATTCCAAAAGTCCCCTTTTGGAAAATATCTTCCTTTTAAGACTTGATAGCATAAAGATGATGGGTCTAGAAGGAGGCGCCAACATTGTTTTGCTAGCATGGCCAGGTTGAAAATCTTCATGTCTTTAAATCCCATACCTCCCAAGTATTTCGGAGAAGACATCCATTCCCATGATCTCCAATGTAATTTTTTCTTACCTTCCTCCACTCCCCACCAGAAATTGGCTATTGGTTTTCTCATATTGTCACAGATGTTAGCCGGTAGTTGAAAGCAACTCATCACATATGTGGGAATGGCTTGTGCAACTGACTTCAGAAAGACTTCCTTTCCTGCCCTTGATAGAGGTCTGCCACCGCATCCATTTATTCTCTTCCATATTCTGCTAGTGAGATAATTAAAATTACTCGATGGAGATCATCCCACGCAGGTTGGCATACCTAAGTAAGTATCCTGAAGTGTTTCATTCTGCACCCCCAATTTATTCTTCACTCTTTCTCTAATCATTCTTTCACAACGGGGACCAAAGAAAATAGATGATTTGTGGAGATTGATTTTTTGCCCCGAACCTTCACAATATTTCTTTAGAACATCCTTGAGATTTTCAGTACTTTTAATGTCCCCTTTAACAAAGAACACACTGTCATCTGCAAAAACAAGGTGAGAGATAGGTGGACCAGTCCTTCCATTACGAATTCCTTCAAGGGCACCTGACTGTTCTCTTTGCTGCATAATACATGAAAGGCCTTCAGCACATAATAAAAATAAATATGGACTTATAGGATCTCCTTGGTGAATGCCTCTAGTTGGGATAAAAGCCTCAGTAAATTCTCCATTAACTTTAACTGAATATCTAACCGAGGTGGCACATCTCATTACTGTTTCTACCCATTTAGAATTGAATCCCAACTTTAAGAGCACACCCTTCAAATATCCCCAATCTACTCTATCATAAGCTTTTTCCATATCGATCTTTAGAGCAAAGAAAGGAACCTTAGCGGTCTGTCTCTTAATGGAATGAAGGCATTCATAAGCTATTAAGACATTATCCGTAATATATCTTCCCGGCACGAAAGCACTTTGTTGCTGTGAGATGATAATCGACATAAGAGGTTTAAGCCGGTTTGCTAGCACCTTAGAAGCAATTTTGTACATAACATTACATAAACTTATTGGTCTGAAATTTGTTAGAGAGTCCGGGCTGTTCACCTTTGGAATTAGCACGATGATGGAGTCACAGAACCCTTCAGGGATATTTGAGCCCATTAAAAAACCTCTTACAGCTGAGCAAATATCCTGTTCAAGGAGATCCCAATGTTTCTGGTAAAAAATGGCTGGAAAGCCATTAGGTCCCGGTGCTTTCGTAGGTCCCATTTGGAAAAGAGCAGTTTTAATCTCTTCATTGGTATACTCCTGATTCAGATTTTCATTCATCACATCACTTACTTTCTTTGGAATTGCATTCAATACTTCATTCAGCGAAGAGCACTGTTCAGCAGAGAATAAGCTAGCATAGAACTCCTGAACCATTTTTAAAATTTCTTTCTGATCATCACATTTGGTGCCGTCAGCTCTTTTCAAGAATTTTATTCTATTTGTTCTCCTTCTTGCTGAAGCTCTAGCATGAAAGAAGGCTGTATTCCTGTCGCCAGCCTTCAACCATTCCACTCTGGATCTTTGTCTGGCCATTATTTCTTCCCTTTCGAATAACTCACACAGTTTTTTTTCTATATCACTCTCCTCTTTAATTCTCACTTGCTCAAAGTTGGCTTTCCTGAGATTAGTCAATCTGTTCTGAAGATTTCTAATCTCTTTCGTCACTGAACCAAAGGAATTTCTACTCCAACCTTGAAGAGATTTGGAAATTCTCTTTAATATATTCCATGTGTTGTCCAACGAAGTAGGGCCTTCTTTAAGGTTTTGCCATGATTCTTCTACTGTTTGTATATAATCCGGAGCTCTCATCCAAGCAGCTTCAAATCTGAAAGGTTGGTGAACAAGGTGAGCCTTCGGTAGATTGGTCCCCTTCATTAACGTGACTAGGATCGCCAAATGATCAGAGGAGGTTGTAATAATATTCTCTACTACGCTGCCATCAAAGATTTGCAAAAACTCACTGTTAGCTACTGCTCTGTCTAGTCTGACTTTGACATTGCGACCTCCTTCTTGTCTATTCGTCCATGTAAATTTAGGACCCGAGAAACCCATATCTACAAGGCCACAATCATTAAGACAGTCTCTAAAAAGTTCCATTTGATTTTCATCCCTATCCTTAGGTCCCATGTGTTCATCTTTGTAGAGTGCTTCGTTGAAATCTCCTAAACAAATCCAAGATCCCTTTCTAATGGATCTAAGGAATCTTAATTTATCCCAAAATTGCTGTCTCAGCTCCTTCCTAGGTTCCCCATAGACCATAGTTGCCCGCCATGCTTGTTCTTCTCCTTTGGTTACTATAATGTCCAACAATTGAGAAGAAAAAGCTCGTAGGCAGAAGTCCAAAACAGCACCAAGCCTCCACTAAGTCATTGCTGCTTACTGCAAATGATCCAGAAAATCCTAGAGACCACCTGAGATTCCGAGCTCTGTTATCCCTCATCTTCGTCTCAGACAGGAAGACAAGGGAGGGTCGGTACTTCTTTATGAGCCATTTGAGTTCACCAACTGTAGCATCCATTCCCAGACCGCGACAATTCCAACCAAGGATAATCATATCCTGTGAGGCTTTCGGAACTGCTGCTTCTAATTTGCTTCTATTGCCACTACTTATATTTGTTCGAGATGGAAATGGGCAAACACCTCTTGGACTTTTTCCATGTAGTATATTAGCAATATTAGACTCACCGGGTATCTTCTCTTCATGATGAACTTGCACTTGCCCTTTTGGTCTGTACACCTTCATTTGTTTTCTCTTCTGACCGGTTATCTTCTCGATTTTTCCTCCTTCAGATCCTTGCTTCACTTGGCCTGTTAATTTTCATTGCATCTGCCACTCCACTTCTTTAGTTTCCTTGATAGAAATTCCTGCTTGCCATAACTCGTTGCTTCTCTTTGAGCCTTGATTCCCGACTAGATTTTTCTCTGAAACTTCTGCGAATATTGGTTGAATTGGTGGGATTTGTTGGTGAAGGAGAGTTTGGGGACGGGAAATGTGATTGGGATTTGGTGGGAGAATGGGTTCTATGGGGAGGGGTTTGGGCGGGGATGCAGAAAGGGAATGGACAGGGAGGAGATTCGGATATGGAGGGGACTGGGAGAAGGTGCGGATAGGAAGGGGGCTAGGAGAAGGCATGGAGAGAGAGGCGGTCTGGCACCGGCGCCATTGGTATTTGGTAGGGGCGGGGTTTCCATGGGGAGGAGGTTGGGAGGAGGGGGGAGGAAGGGACCTGGGAGGAGGCGCAGAGATGGAAGTGGATAGGCGATGGCGGCGAGGTTGCCGACGGCAAGATTGCCGGCGGCGAGGGAAGCTTCTAGGAGCGACGAGAGATGAGAGATACGGCATCCGCCAGACAAAAAAAGGAAGTTTCCTCACTCGGCACGGATCAAATTTCTTGGGCACTTCCGGGTCAATCATACCTGGACGTGCGTCAGAACATCAAACTGCTGCCCAAGTTCGTCTGTACGCTGCTGCGAGGAGACGATAGGTCCGTGCGCACTGCGCCGCCGTCGCCTTCCGACACTCCAGCTTGCGCTCTGTTTGATTACTGGCAAACTGCTGGTCCTCTATTTACGCGCGTGCCGGCTCTGCTCTCCGACTGCACCAGTCCGTCGATCACCGTCGATGACGCCCTCGGCACCCAGCTTGCGCTCCCGCTACAACCCAGGCTCAACTCCACCGCCAACGCGCCATTCTCCACCACCGCTACCTACCAGGTTTACGCACTCCACCGGAGTTATCCTGCCACTTACTGACTTCAACTGGCACAATTCGGCTCGGCGCTCCCATGAAAAGTCAGGGTCTTCTTTCGGATCGCCCGCCACAAGAACACCAGGACGCCTGTGCTCCTCCCATCCCCATCGCCAGGGCCAGGGGCGGAGCTACAGTGTTAGATTGGGGTCAGTTGACCCCGATGACTTTAGAATAAACGCCTGTACATGTCGAAGAATAAGACAAAATGACCCCAGTCAAAATAGATTTTAACCCCGGCCCATTATTACTGCATTCGTGTGCAAGTCCACTAGAAGTCCACTTTCGTTCTTCTATTTATTCAGAGTTACAAGTGCATGCAAACTGAAAAACGGAAAATGGGACACGACCAGGGCAACAACGCTGCCATCCGAACGTCTCCTGCGTGCCTCCCTATTCTGCCGCCATGGACGTTGCATCGTGCCATCCCACGATTGACCAGGGCGACGATCTTATCTATCTAGGAAGCAAATCAAATACGGAGTCGCAGCTCAGTTTTTTCTACTTGCCTGAAAACTAAAAACAGATAACTGACGACCTGTTGCTACAGCTAACTGAAGAAAACGAAGTGCAGCAGCTGGTTAACTGACACCGGCCTGGCGCGTGCCCATGATGACCGCAAGGGGGGCCTTGTCCAGTGTCAATTCAGCGTTGTCAACATGCACACGGCCGCCGCGCCAGCTCGCCATCCGATGCCACCGGACGAGAGGCGTGTCGCCATTCCAGCTGCCTCCGAGTTCGCCCTGTCTGTGGGACGCACCCCCCTGTCGCAGGCGGAGCCGGGGCTGGCGCACGCGCACCCGCACCCGCACCCGTCGGAAGCGTGCGGTGCACAAGCATGCTGGGCGTGGCCCGGACGTGCGGCGGTCACCACCCGACGGCCGGCGTGCGCGCATGAGGGCGAGCGAGCCTCGTCAACACCAGCGCGCAGCTCTGGTGTCGCGCATCCCGCCGGATCCCAACCTGCGCCATCAGCTGTCACTGGATGAGAGGGCGTCCGGTCCGCAACACAAGCTACACGACCTGCGTGTCGCCAGTCCTCCTTCCCTCTTAACGAGAAACTCGCAGACCGAGCCAACCAACAGAGAACATGCCATCGATCAGCAGAGGACCACCCCCTCTGGCCATGTGAGGTGACCACGCTGCCCAGGATGAAGCATCCCTTGTCGACTGCAGCCAAGTCTGATGAAAGCATCCCTTGTCGACTGCAGCCAAGTCTGATGAAAGCACCCCTAGCTTCAACCGGCACGCTCCAGCTAGCCACGACACAAAACAACTTCAGTTGCAAGCAGAGAGCAACGGACACTGATGAACACGCGACAGTATTGTAAGATTACCTTCAAAGGTATGCTGATGGGGCCACCCACTCGTCATCACAAAATGGAAGCACGGTCACCCCTTCCGGAAATACCAGGGCGGCATGGGCAGACCTGGATCCGCTGCATCGGCTGACCACAGCCGGCACAAGTAACAGGCATTGCACTTGTTGCCGCTGCAAGGTTGGAATTATTGGTTGCTGGACTTGAGGCTAAGGGAAGCGATGCGTGTTCCGTTGTTTGTTTGTTTTGGTTGCCCATCAAGCATGCCGCTCGATGAAGCGATGTGTGTTCTGGAGCTGAGTCCATTGCTTCTTCCTTGATGCTTGCCTTGGCGCAGGAACATCTGTTTGCTTCAGCCTTCTTGTTTGGCTCTAGAACGTCCATTACTTTAGCCTCGGTGCTTGGCTCTGGAATGTCCATTACTTCAGCTTCAGTTCTTTGGCTCTAGGATGGCTGGTTTAGCATTTTCCATCTTGACAGGCGTTTTATACTTGTTGCTGCTGCAAGGCTGGAATAGCTGGTGGCCATCATGAACGACGTGCCATCAGCTTGTGTCGAGGCCATTGCTTCAGCCTTGATGATTGACTCATTTACAATTTTCCATATTGCCAATATAGGTTCATCAATAGATTCTGTTTGTCAGCACCAGAAGGATGAATATCAGATCAAACAGAGCAAGAATCATGACCAACTGCAAAATGGACAAACCGCCAGTGCATGGAAAATCAACAAAATGGATAAATACAAACAGGAATACAGAAAGAACAGCACCAGTCAAGACACAATCAGAAGCAAAATTAAAGTTCATTTAGATTGTCAAAAACATAATCTACCGCAGCATGATCGGTGGACTGTCCAAACTCTGAGGTATTCCAAGTTAAATCAGCATAAACTAAGCTCATGCAATGATGCAAATGGTAGAACAGACAAGTTATGAAAAATGCATGGCAGTAACGATATAAAATTCGCAGGTTATTAGTATGTAAAACTAAACAATGCAAAGCTTATGCAATTTACTTGTCACATAATTTTTTTTATATGGGTCATATGGTTGTACTGAAAAACACTTTTCAAATAGGAATGTGTATCAGAAACTCGTTCAGAAGAAGTCTTGAGGTTTCATCACATGTCAAATAGTTTTAAAGTCATGCAGAAAAAGAACGAGGAGCTTTTTCTTCAAAAAAGAAAGGAAGGTATGCAGAAACTCACTACCATTAGAGTCATTCTTCTCTTCACTTGTTAGCATTGATACTTGGGACAATGAAGAATCAGGTCCTACAATCTTGATCGCTTGCTTTGTATCTGTGACCCTACTAGAAATAAAAAAAATGTTGAGCATAAGAATTTCAAGAGAGGTTGTGCATTGAACTATCATCTCAGAAGGATAGCAATGGAACAGAAAGCGCTGCCTTCCACAATCATCACAGGAGGAGATAAGTGTTCCAAATTAGTAAACCAAGTTAACCAAATGGTCCATACCTACAACGCCAACTGAACCTCACTAGCAAAAAAACTTTCAAATTAGTTCAGTCAAATTACAAATATCATGAGAATTGGTATCCTACTCCTTGCCGATCCTAATGTCAAAAGATTAAAAACAGAATAGTTGG
The DNA here is from genome assembly GCF_019359855.2 of Lolium perenne. NCBI lineage: Eukaryota > Viridiplantae > Streptophyta > Magnoliopsida > Poales > Poaceae > Lolium > Lolium perenne. The sequence continues at coordinate 258,658,223 of NC_067246.2, read as the reverse complement.
AAAGCTTTGAGGCTATGCTTAGAGAAATCAGATCAATCTTATTACTGAGGCTAGCCCTTGCGTAGTTAAGGACATAGGATACATGATATGTATGCATGGGCTGGTGGTAATAGGCAGTCATTTTAGGGGATTTCTGTTTGAGGGGTGGGATTATTGGCAAGTACTGTCAACCGGATTCGGGAATTTCCTTTTTATTTTACAAGGAGTAAATAATCTGTTACACCATTAAACTGCATCTGAGCCACCCTGGTACCTAACACACACTGAACTACTTGTACAACTATTAGCCAGCACATACGAGCATGGTTGCATACGAGTATGAGAATCATATAGAACAGAAAACCGAGATGAATTATATCCACAACATTTTTATTTTGGAAGATAGTGAATATAAAAATACTACCAAAAACTAGTCTCGGAAAGCTCGTTCCTAATAGGAAGCTTGATTTAGGACTTCATGGTAACAGTAATTCTTTCAGCTGTAGAATAAATTAGGCATCTTGAAGTTACTTCAGCAAATTCAGGTGATTTAGAAACTTGGATGTTAAACCATACCATAAATGCCCAAAGTTGGAATCGGATATAAATGGATAAGCACTTCACTACAGAGCACAAGTCAAAATTGTAAAGAAAAGCATGCTAACAAGGTTATTATATGGCTTACCAGACCATCCCTTCAAATTAACTTGCCGCCGTGAAAGAAGAGTGAGCAAAAACAGTTAAAAAGATCACGCGCATCCATGCATTCTGTTTGAACTACCTATATTTCTTGTTCTCCTTCAGAGTCAAAACAAATCATACAAATCCTGGATCATGAGAATTATATACATTATTTATATGCCAGACATGAACTATAAATTTGCAAGCGAAGACAAGCACACTAGATTACTTTTATTCCATACATGAACTAGGATGCCTATGCAAAATTCATGCAACCAAGCGAATTACATAATTTAGATTTTTCCAGCTTTTGCATAACATTGTGTTGTTCAGATTACTTGAGCAGGCAAGCATTGCACAGACTTTTATATAGTACTTAACAATTGTAAAGCCTGATTCCCATAAAACAAATATGTCAAATTCTGTAGAACCTCTGTTCCTCAAATATTCAGTATTATTCATTCAATCAATAAAATATTTTCACTTTGGGAGTTTGAGTGGATATTTGCTAATTCCATAGGTGCACTATCATTTACATCGACTGGAAAGCTTATAGTCAAATAAGGACCAAAGTAGCCAAGCAGCAAAAACATTCATCAGCTGATGGGCTATTAATCTGTTTTAGATAAGGTCTTTATGCATAAGAGTATTATGTTATAAGAATATATTAACTCAGAAATATTCTTAACACAAATAAAGTTTCCAAATGAATAATTATTAACTGAAAATTTCCACATTGCGAAATATAGTAATATGACGTGCCTTACCTGCAATATAAAGGAAATAGAAAATGAACAACTGATACTTTATTAGGCCGCTGACGACTTAAACAACTAGTGATCTGAAGATACTGTGTTCACAAGCTTCAGACTAACAAAGTGAAAACAACATAGCCGTGAAAAAGAAGTGCCTGCAAAGAAATGGTAAAGACTTGGTCAGACAATATTATGTATACTTTTTGAAAAGCATTACATTGGTGGGAGTATTAAAATCAAAATGGCCTGGCACCTACCGTTGAAGCAGCCTGAAGCCCTGAACCCTGGCAATTGTTTTTCGTCACTGGATTTTTTGAGTAGGTTGAAAAGCTTTGTCGCCATGAATATTTGAATGACAACTACCATGGCCCAGATATAAATATGGCCTAGCATATATATGGATGTAGGAGTTCCCATGGCAGTGAACCGATCAAAACCAGATTTTGTAGCAAAGCACTGAACCTGCTCACCAGTCCTTGCAACAGCCAAACTGGCACATGCATTCATCACTCTGGATGGATACGGTGGAAGGATGGACCTAGTAATTCATGGAACAACGTGCCCTCTCAAAAATCTCAACCCCGAAATCATCACTGTCCAGGTGACAACATCCTGCTTTGGAACAGATCTGGAACACCTGAATCCATCTTCCATACATCCAGACTTGAAGTACAAGTCAACGAGTGCACTCCCAATGAAGTAATCTCCCTTGAAACACTGCTTCAGCACTTGCCCGTCTATCTGTTTGCTGAATTCAAGGTCACCTGGCTGCCAAGTTAAACGCTCTTATCACGCTGGAGCATGTGATCTCAGTAGGCTCCAAACCTGACTATGTACCTATGAATACAGACTTGAGGAGGCTTCTCTCACGACTTTCTTAACCAACTGCAGCCTCGTCGCGACACAGCCCCGAAATCATGGCGTTGAGCACAACCACATTCTGAACCATTGGCGCGATATACCTCATCACTGTCACCACTAGCAGAGCAAGACTTGATGACGCTGCCAAGAGCGCGCGGAATAATTCAATCAAATACCAGAGCAGCGCATCAGAGCAAACAAACAACCATGAGCATATCCTCGCACGCACCGGCTCACACGTACCCGGAGACCAGCGAGTTCCACGAGACGTCGGCGTCAAACAACAGTCCCATGTCGCCGCACCTGGCGTACATGATGACGAGCGGCTCGGAGACGAACGCGCTCCAGGAGAGCTGACGAGCACTCGGGTTGAAGGTCTCCAGAGAGGCGTCGGACGGACGGCCTTGGCAGGAGTAGGCGTCGATGAGGAGACGGCGTTGACACGGGGCATTTCGTCGAGCAGGCTGCCGGCAGGAAGGTGGCCGACGCGATGGGAAGAAGAGAGTGCGCGCGGGCGATGGGAGGGTGGCGCTTGAGAAAGCTCCGTGTCGGCGTCGTGATCTCCGTTGGGCGTCGCGTTCTGGCCACAGCTCGTGCTCACAGCGGTGCTCGGCGGCGGCGCACAGCGGTGGCCACGGCCGAGGTTCAGTTGGCAGGTGTGAGATTCAGTTAGCAGCTAGTCAAACTTTACTTAGTTTGGCTTCTCAAAGAGATGTACTCCCTCCGTCCCATGAAGGTTGTCTGAGATTTGTCAAAATTTGGATGTATCTAGATATGGAGGGAGTACATCTTATTGTGGAGATGATCTTGTCGATGTTAAATTTGAAAAGCATGAATGATTAAATCTTGCTAAATTTATTTTCATTAGCACTCTGAGGGGGGTGAAAGACGTTGTCCGCCGCGTGAAGAAGGAGATTGTGATCATTGACCTCGACGACTCGGAGTGAAGCGGAGATCGATGTCATCGGCGGCTCGCCGCCGCACCCACATGTCCCGATGAGGTATCCCGGGGCCAAATTTTGGTGAATATAGGGTTGTGGTAGGCTAGAATTAGTGATTAATGGTTTATTTTGTGTTTGTGACGATGTATCTATGAACTAAATCGCGCGATGTTGAATGATCACTTCTCAATTCTTACGATCATGTGACCAACTCTATCATTGTGCTTCATTTTTTTCAAAAATTGCGCGGGGGTGGGGGGACCCCACCGCTTGTTATTATTACTCGAGGTGACTTGCATTCATACCATCCGCACAGTGTGTGAAAACAGGGGGTACAGGGGGATTTAGAGAAGGAAACACAAAAGTTACATAGTAGCGGATAGAAGGAAACTACGAAGGGTGTCCAGCCGCCCACGGTCATGAATCTTCTATCTACATCTCCAAGTAGTGAGATCGTCGCCAGCTCTGCGGAGCACATTGCATGCCAAGGATGTCTTGGTGTTGAAGACGAGATCGTTCCACGCCTTCCATATAGACTAGAGAATCGTCGTGACACCTGCATGCCAGATGTGGGTAGCTATCCCAGGGGTGGTGGTAAATCCCAGAAGGAGAAACTGCCGGCTGGGATCGAAACACCCAACCGCGCCCACACCTCGGAAGGAAGCGAACAGTCGAAGAAGAGATGCCTCCCCGTCTCGGTCGAGGGGAGAGCCTGCGGTAAGCCTCCCTGGAGCTGAACGGGGGAGCAGAGGGGGGTCGATGCAGCGGAGATCCTGTCCATCACCAAGGGCGACGGAGCCCACGAGGACCACAACGGCGCGAAGCTCCCGCTCAGCCGCACCACTCAGCCTGGGCTGGAGTGAGAAGCCAGACGAGAAGACCGTGGCCACCGAGGCATGAGGCCTGGTGACGTGCGAGAAGAGCGCGGGGTACCGGTCGGCAAGTGGCATGCCGGGAAGCCACTTGTCGAGCCAGAAGGACGTAGAGGTGCCACTCACCACAGAAACACGGGTGATGGCGCGGTATAGCGGGAGGTGTTCCCGCAAGATTTTTTGCTGATGAAGGAGGGAGCTGAAGTCACGTCGCCGAGATCCTATCCAGAGTGCTGCCGGAACCAATCTTTCCAAGGTAGGGGGTCAGTTTGGTGGAGTTTATGGACAAAGTTAAGGAGAAGACACATGTTCTCCAGTGGAGGTCCTTAATGCCAAAGTCATTCTCCTGTTTAGATAACAAAACTTTATCCCAAGCAATTAGACAACGAGCACCCGAGCAAGTATACTTGCCAGTCCAGAAGAAAGCGCGGCGCCTTTTATCTATACTTTCGAGCACACTCTATGGAAGCAAATACGAACACAAATAGTAGGTTGCAAGATTATTTAGCACGGCATTACATAACACAAGGCACCCACCCGAGGAAAGAAGGAGAGCACGCCATCCCGAGAGACGACGATCAAAGGAGAGGATAAGAGGAGCGTAGGTAGAGATGGGGAGCTTGGTAGGAGAAAGAGGCGGGTCTAGATAAGGCTGGGGGAAGGAGGAGATTGGGCACTCAAGAGTAGAGGCCATGAGGATTTCATCGTCGGGGGAGACGTGCATAGGGATGAAGCAGGATTTATGGAAGTTAATAGCTAACCCAGTTGCGGCAGCGAAATCATCCAGAACCTCCTTGAGGCAAGACCCATCTCCGGGATCGCTTTACAGATAATAAGTGTGTCATCGGCATACTGCAGGATGGGCACGGGGTAGTAGGGGAGAGGGGGTGTAATAGCCTGTTATCAGCGAAAGCTTTACGGATGAGGCGTTGGAGGACATCCGCTACAATAATGAAAATGTATGGGGAGAGCGGATCGCCCCGTCGGAGGCTGTTGCGGCATCGAATCCAGTCACCAGGCACCCCGTTGAGGAGCACATCGGTGTGACCAGTGGATAGGATACGAGCCATCCACTCACACCATTTCTCCTCAAAACCCCGGGCCCTGAGGAGGCTGACCCTGAGTCGAAGACTTTTTTGAAATCAATTTTGAAAACAATCGTGGTGGCTTTCCTCATGTGGCAACACCTGATGATATCGGCAGTGTAGACAATGTTCTCCGAGATTCGACGACCGGAGAGGAAGCCTGTCTGGTCGACGTCTACGAGAGAGTGGATGGCGCAGACTGGAGCCGAGTGGTCAGGATCTTAGTGATAGCTTTCACGATACAGTTTTGCAGGGAGATTGGTCGGAACTGCAATGGGGTGTTGGCACCATCAATTTTGGGGAGGAGGACAAGAAAATCACGGTTGATACGCGTTAGGTCGATGGAACCGTCGAAGGAGTTAAAAACTGCGAACACATCTGTAGACACCGTGTCGCAGCGCAATGAAGAGGTTTGGAGTCAGGGCCCATCGGATCAGGGGCCACCTGGTCCACCAGGGTAGTAGCGAGCCCCGTGGCACTGGAATTTGACCAGGGGCAAGGTCGTCCTCCTCGCACGCGATGTAGACAACCAGGGCAGAACACGCCGGCCATGCCGGCAGCACAGCAACCGCCGCAGCAGCCTCGCCAGCCGAGCGATGGAGAAAGTACTGGGAGCGTCCAAGCTTAACAGAACCATGGGCAAGGATGAGGTCACGGATAGGACGAGACGCAGCCGTAGAAGAGAAAACGCCGCCGCCATGGTCGACCACGGTGTACCGATCAGGGTGCGACGTGAGGCGGAAATTAAGCGCATTTGCAACGCAGAAGGAGTTGATGCGGGGGACAGGCAGCCGTGTGATCCAAAACCGGCTAAAATCACAAGAACCACCAATGCCGAAGCAACCATGGAGTGAAACATCGAGAGGATAGAGTCAAGGAACGCCACACCTGGGGTTCGTTACGGCACGCCATCCTTCCTGGACGTGGTCGGAGGCTTGGCGCCGAGGTGTTCGTTGCCTTCGTTGCCGAGGGAGGCAGCAGTGTTGCCTACAGCATGGGGAGCGGACTCGACATCAGGAGCTCCAGCCTCCATGGCCACCACCGTCGAGTCGACGGCAGCAGCGTCCGGCGACCAAGCCGGCAGGAGCAAGGGCAGCGAGAAGGGGTGGGGGTGGAGGAGGAGGCTAGGTGGGATGGTTCCAAGGAAGCAGAGCGATGGGACGGTGGCCGACGAGGGGTCGCACGCCGGCGACGCGAGGTCGCCAGCGCGTTCGCCAGAGCCCTCACTCATGTTCCGGTTCAATGCAGCAGACTATTATTGTGCTTCATTTGAAGTACGGCATGTGGTGATCTATATTGAACGAGTGATTAACTAGGCGAATGATGGATTCTCAATTTAAAATGTACTTCATGTGTTTCAAAAGTGTGGTATATTTGTCAAGATTTGCATGTGTCTAGACAAGTTTTATTGTATAGATACATATGAATCTGGATATATATGCAACACCTATTTTTAGAGCGGAAGGACTACATGTGTAAAAAAAACAATAATTTTGAATCCTAATTTGAATTTCTGCTTGGTTCTGGTTACCTGTCGTGTCTTGTCATTGGAGTCTTGCTTGCCTCTCCCTATACTCTGCCCTGTGGGCCCGGTTGTGGTGTCTATCAGACACTTCGACCTGGGTTGGCCTTTTTTTTTTCTTACTCTCTTGTTTTATTTTTTTGAGTACGTTCCATCGTGAGAATAGCTCATTTTTTAACCAAAGGCAAAGACCAAAGGGAGATTACATATTTTTTTGGAGCAACCGGCAGGAGCACTGCCTTTTCATTATGCCATAGGGAAAACGAAACAAACTGTACAAGGAGGTGCATGTTTAGATTATGGTGGCAACATGGCAAAACCCACCAAAAAAAAAACAAAAAGCAAACTAATCTGGCTCGGCCGGGATGGCCGGCCCAAAGCTGGCAAAAGCACGCTCCCGCTGTCGGATGTCTTCCCTGGCAATATCCGCAACCTCAAGGTATGTGAGGCGAAGGCCCGTGAAGATGCGGCGATTCCTTTCCTTCCACGCATTCCAAAGAACATATAGGAAACGGCCACTGATACGCCTTTGCTCGTCGCGAGACTTGCCAGCGATCATGTCGTCCCACCATTCCGAAATGAAGGTGAAGGAGGTGCAGGAGTCAGCGGAGGCGTCATTGTCCCAGGATTTCGCCATGTTCCAGATGGCCGCAGTGAATGGACAGTCGTTGCAAAGATACACGGCCGTCTCGGGCGCACACCGGCAAAGAGGGCATGTCGGGTCATGGGTCCAACCCCGAATAGCAAGCATGTCAACAGTGAGAAGCTTCCCGTGAAGCGCAAGCCAGGCGAACAACTTGCACTTAGGCTCCGCATGAGCCGACTAGATCTTTTTTGCAACGAAACTGGAGTGACTGCCGAGGAATTGGGCCTTGTAGGACGAGCTGGCGCTGTAATTCCCATCCGAGGATAAAAGCCAGGAGATGGAGTCCGAACGCAGCGGGTCGAGAATGGTTGCCTGAACAATATCCCACTTCTCTAAATATTGCATCAACTGGATATGGGAGTTGATCTGGGCAACATATCGTATCCAGTTGTTGTCGCGCATTTCTTTTGCAACTGAACGGTTTTTCTGGAGGGAATGGAGAAAAGCTCGGGAGCCCAAGTGGATAGGGGTCCGCGACTATCACCAGTTGTCGTGCCAGAAAGGGGCAGTTTCCCCGTCGCCGATGGTAATCTTTGTAGGGGCCCGAAACAGGGTCATGTTCTTGTCATCGCACGGAAGCTTGGAGCCGGCCCAGGTACGGTCCGGTTCGGTCCAGTAATGCCACGGCCATCGGAGCCGTAAGCATGTCCTTGTCATCGCACAATGTTTTTAAAATTATCTAGTTTGAAGTACATGTAATGATCTGTGCGACCTCAACTTAAGCATGTAGTCGTGTTTTTGCAGTTTGCACTTCACATCGTATGCTAGAGTTGCTCTAAGACCCTCGGATGGGCGGGCATTTTTTCTTACTTTCAGAAAGATTTCCATTCGTGTTTTATTTTTTTATTTTAGTACGTTGCATCGTGAGAATAGCTCCTTTTTGTACTGGGCAATGGCGACACAACCCAGGGCAAAGTGAGATGACATATTTGTGCAATATGTTTGCCATAATCTCTGACACAACCGAATTTTACATCGCAGCGAGAACGTGCCACGGTGACACTGACACAAGAAAGAGCTAGCTCGTCTGAAATTCCTTGGTACCAACGCAACAATAGTACTCATGCGGAGCAAAAGTCTGTTGAGGCATCTTCTGCAGAAGAGAAGAGGTGCCCGCCCAGCATTAGGAACGGCAACACGCTCTTCTGCGCCCCTGGTGGCCGACTGCCCGCGACCTCCGCCTCCCCTGTTCCGACGGCGGCGCTAAACGTGGCGCTCAGACCTCTCATGGCGCCCCCAGCCCCAGGCGCGCCGCACGGTCCAAGCTGCGCGGCCGGTGAACTGGTATGGTCCGGCGCCCGTGACCATCGGCATCCACCCTGTTGTCACCGTGTTCGGGATGGCCATGCCCTTGAGGGCGGGCGCTGCTGTGACCATGGACGTGCACCCCGTGCTCGCCGCGTTCATGTTCCAGCTGGTGATGCCCCGGAGGGCGGCGTCGCGCAGCGCACCCGATGAAGAGGTGGCGCCGCTGGAGTGGAGCCCGGCTGATGCTGCCGCTCTACTTTGCCACCAGCCTGCACACCGATGCCCACAATGTCCAGGGTGTGGAGGATGCTCGCTCGCGCTCGTGCTTGTCGTGGCCGTGGCGCGAAAATTCCTGGGACAGTCACGGCCTGTCGAGAGGGGGGCTGCCCGGCCTGATTAAAATAAACTGTTATGCTAAGCATTCGCATGTAATTTGAGCTTCAGAGAATTCGAAGTAAGTACCTGTATGCGTCCAGTTCTGCTCCAAGCTGCTGCTGCTGCTGCTACGTGCACGAATCGCGGACAAAAAAGGGTCATAAATTGAAGTTCAGCGGTTTGTCTGACAACGCAAAAGCAGCTTTGCCCTCTTCACGAGCTTCTCTCTGCTATTATGGGGACGGCCTGATTACCTCAGTTCCTGCAAGAATCAGTTCATCAGTACAAGTTAATGCATGATCGAGTTATATACCAACGATAACAACATATAAAATCTGTAGATGAAAGATGGACCTCTTACCAGAACAACATTTTCTCAATCTCCTGCTGCTGTAGCGAGGCCATCTTCTCTTCGACCTACTGTGCCAACTTCACCCTCTGCCCCTACTAGCTAGCTAACACCAGTGAGTGGGTTGTCATGGCAGAATATGGTGCGAGGTAGAGACGGGGATCTCGCAGTGCACGTTGAGCTCCACCAGCATATGCCACCGGCGCTCCCTGGCCACCTCCTCTGCACACGACGCCCTCTGGCAAGCTTCTTCTATCTGTGATTTTTAAACAACACATGTTTCTTCAGTGCCAACAATATTAAACAACCAGCAGATACATTGCAAGTGATACTTCAGGCAGCTTAAGTCTGCAAACAGGACTCGATTGAGTTAATGGCAAAAGAAAATAGTGAAAGATAGACGGCGGGTCGGAAATATTTAACGCGTCGCACTCCCAAGTTTCATTCCTATTTTATGTTTCACTACTATATATGTGATCAGTGCTCACAAGTTGAACACGTAAACAAAATACAAGTAGTTTCAAAATGCATATATGGGTGACAGTCTGAATTCAACAATGTTTCCATCACTCTATAGCACAGATGCATGTCAAGTTTTAAGTGCTGCTGTTCCAGACCTTGATTTTCAGTTACGTGCATAATAATCAATCCAGAACAAGTAGCAAAACACAAAAGATAGTATTCTCATTCCGTTGTGAAAAGAAAAAAATGATAGTCTAGAACTTCATCAGAAGTAAAGAAACTGAATGAAAAAATGAACATACTTGTCCAGAAGGTTTCTCCCCCAGACTAACCACCTCCGCCAGCAAGTTCTCGATAATATCGTCCGCCTTCTGCATCTGCTTCCTAGAGCCCTGGAAAGCTCGATTAGCATGGTTTCCATCTGCCACGTAGTCCTGACAAGTGGGGTCAAATAGTCAGAAAACGGTTTAACACGCCTAAATAGCAAAATCAGTGCTCTTTGTCACGAACATGCCCCAATAGTGGTAGTTATGTGACAAAACGAACGCATTTGGTAGTTTCGTGACACGACCGTCAGAATTGTGGTAGTTTTTTTTTGTCATTTACTCGATTAGAAACGAAAAGTTACGGCCTGAGAAAAGTTGCGAGAGGGTTGGAAAGACTAATTTGGGCAAAGCTCATAGTCATGAATCGATCGGTATAGGAACAAAAATTTGATTGTGCCAAATTTCTTCATCCAAAAGTTTTAAAATCCGCCGCGCGATAACTTTATCACCAGATCATGGTTGATTCATGTCTTATAAGACATCGGAGATCGTCCATTTAGCTAAAGCACTAAAGACTCTGTTATATAGTAGGCATTTAGTAGAGATTCCACCAGACAACTAGTAGACGACCAACCGGAGAAGATAATCTCTTCATGATTGCACCATTACATAGACATTTAGTACACATTCCACAGCATAACTCCTACTACCTCCATTCCACAATATAGGTAATACTCCTAGACAACCAACCAGACAAGGTAATCACTTCATTGCTGTAGCGCAGTCCACACGTCCCGGGCTATCTTCTTTGGCTTAGGATCCATGATCAACCAGGGCAAACCGAACGAAACCGTAGTGCAAAAAGTACATAGCCCCAGGTACGTCATGACACGACGGAACCTTTGAACTCCTCGCAACCAGCGCCTACATTCCACATGATACAAGCAAATAACATAAAGAAATAGAAAGAAGAAAAAGAGAGCATGAGTGGAAAATATACTATATATAAAAGAGTGATGTTTGACATTATATACCACTGAGGATCATAGGGTCTCGGGTTGACTGCCACCGAGAGTTGCTCCAGAAGAAGGCCATTGGTTTCGCCACGGAAGCCAGGGATCCTGAACCTCCCATTAAACTGAGCCATCAAATCAAACAGCTCCTCTTTCTTCGATTCGATTTGAATCAAGAGGAGCCTGGCTTCCTTTTTCTCTTCAATGGTGGAAGGCTAGAGCACAAAACGAATACAAAATGGCAATTACTAAAGCGAAGACGTGCAATTTGTAAGCTACTGTATGTTTTTCTTACTACCACAGAGAATTACGAAACTGCACATAGATAGTAGTAGGATTCATAATACTAGCAGTAGGGAAGGCAAACCGATCGATTAGATGCATAATAGTAATTTCAAACAGGGTTTCCCAAATGGATGCAATGAGGCCTATGTATGTAGGATAGGATTAACATTGATAACATTGGCACATCCCGTGAGGCTGACATGTGGTGGTCCTATGGCAAATAATCAAGTTTCAGAGAAACGAGTGGCAAATCATCAAATATCCCACAACAATCATGTCTGCCTAATGCTTTCAGTTTAAGATGATTTACTAACCTTTATTACTGGATTGATTAATTAAAAGGGGAATTTGCATTAGACGAAATTGTGGGGCAGAACTAAAAATTCGAATAGTATATTTGGAGCCAGATCGTGGTTGGATGGGTAAAAGAAGATGCCAACTTTGCACGCACCCTGGAAGTGATAAGCCTTGTGTGCTCGGCCTGGGCGAGCGTTCCACTTTGCCGGAGCGCCGAGCGTGCTAAGTTCCGGAGCGCCGCCATCGCTGGTGGGTCTCGCCTCGACCGGACGACAGGTGGATCGTCGCCTAGATCGAAGCAGGAGGGAAGAAAATTAACACACAATCGACGATCCGACAAAAGGTGAGGAATTGATTTGAGTTGATGATACCTTTGCCCGGATTTGTACTCCTTCTCCTTGGCGTCGATCGATTTGATATGGTTAGGATTTCCTCGCTCGTCTTCTCCTCCTTCTATAGCGAGACCGCTCCCGACCACAGGCCCAGCCCATGTGGTTGTTTCTCGCTCGATCTTAGCCCAGCCCACGTAAAAAATTGTGTTAGCCCAGTCCTCACTCTCCTTCATTTCTTTTTCTTTTCTTTTCCCGGGTTGGGTCTCCAATTAATGGATGTCAGAAGGATTTTTTTTGAGAAAAGAAGGATTGCAAAAATATATTTTTTCACCCTGTGTAATAGAGCTAATAATGTTGGATAATTAGGTAGGCACATTTGGCGCATTATTTCAACACATGATTGGACCCAAATCCCACTTTACTCAATTTTGGTGAAATTTTGACGAAAAGAACCACCTGCCTCAGTAGAATGCTTTAAAACACCACCTGTGAAAAATATTGCTAAAAAGGACCACCTTACGGTGGCGGCAGCGCTGGCCAGGTGACAAGTGGCACCCTGCCGCCGGCGGTGGTGGCGGCAGGCCCTGCAGCCGTAGGCTCCGGCGGCATGTTTCATGGCCAGGCTCGCCGTCACCTGCCGGTAGACAGCGCGGGCCATGCCACCATGCGGTGTGGCGGCACGTTGATGTGGCGCTCCTGCCGACCCGTGCCCCGGCGGCATGTGCGGGACTTGTGCGGCACCGCCTGCGTACATATACAAGCTCTACTGTAGAAGCAGCTTGTGGCGTGTATTGTTATGTAGACACTGTTGCAGTACCAAATCAATAGGCTTGTGTGAATGCTCCCATCGCTAGGCCTCCTTGCTTGCATGCGTGCTGTAACTAGTTACAGTCGCACCTTAATTTTTCGTGATACTTCTAAGTTAAAAAATGCAAACTTAAGAGCATTTCCAATCATGTCCCCCAAACGGTCCCCCAAACTGCGCCAGATTGAGCGTTTGGGGGATGTCGCTCCCCAGTCGCGTCCCCCAAGCAAAATTTCGGAAATTTTTAAACTTAAGCGAGATTCGATTAGATTCGTCCAAACTTGGCATATATTACATAAATTCGAACGAAAATTGACTAAATTTAAACTAAACCTAATCTAGAAGTACTTGCGGCGGCCGGAGACGTTGTAGTACTGGTGGAAGTTGTACATGTCGTCGGTGACGACCTCCTGCTTGACGCGCTCGTCGACGGGCTCGTCCTTCACCAAGCCGCTTGGTCCTGCCTCGCCGTCGTCGGTGAGGTCGACGAGCGGCTTGCCGGAGTCGCGGATGGACATGGCGATCGCCATGTCGAGGTCGCCCCTCCAGGCGTCCTTGTCGTTCATCGACGTCAAGCACGCCGCCCGCAGCCCAGGGCAGTCCTCGGGGTCGTCGCTGCTGGCGATGACCCGCTGCTGCCGCTCGTACTCCGCCAGCAGCGCCGCCTGCGACGTTTCCTCCGGCTCCTCCTTCGCCTCCGGCTTCGGGATGAGGAGGGCGCCGCCACGTCTCTCTTGCCGCCGCCGGCTGCCGCTGCCGCCACGCCTCGTGTTGACGGGCGTCGCCGGCTCCTCCTTCACCACGCGTTTGGGGACGTTGTAGGGCGTCGAGCGGTAGGAGGAGGACGGCGTCGATCGAGCCGGTCCTGAGGAAGATGAGTTTGAGGAGGACGGTGAAAGTATAGAGATGGTAAACCTAGAGGGGGGGGGGTGAATAGGTTTCTACAAATTTTAATTCTTTCTTTGCAATATTAGGCTTTGCGGAATATAAAGATGAGCCTAATGCAAACTAGGTGAAGCAACCTATATGAGGATACAACTAACTCGAGCACGAAGGCTCTCACAGGCAGTTAAATCACAAGTAAGGAGTTCGGTTAGAGATAACCGATAGCACGCGGAGACGAGGATGTATTCCCGTGTTCCCTTGCTTTGCAACAAGGTACGTCACGTTTGGAGGAGTGGAGGTCCCACTAAGGATTCCCCGCGCCACGAAGGCTCACCCTATTCTCCGGAGCCTATCCCACGAAGGAATAGCTCACTCACTTGTGGTAGACTTTGAGGTAGCCTCCAAACCTTCACAATCTTGCCCGGAGCAAATCCACAGCCCGGATGCTTCCGGACTCCTCTTGCCTACCTAGGGTTTCCAAGGAACCCTAGGAAGCAAGCTTCTCAATGAATACAAGGGGGAATGAGATTTGGCTTGGTAGAACGGTAGATCGGGTCCTCCTCTAATGATTCCCCGGAGGGATTTGAGTTTGGGTGGAGGAGGAGGGAGATCTGAGGCTTTTGGTGTTTCTAGCAATGGAGTATGAGAGAGAGAGCTCAAGAACAGCTTGTAGTGTAGTGCCTAACTGTTCAGAGGTAGGAGAAGACCTATTTATAGTGTTCTTCGAAATACGGCCGTTGGTCACTTGCCACATCAGCAGATTCTTCGAGAAACTCGGTCAACCGGATTTGGCGCCGGACAGGCCGGTCCACAGCCCGGTCGAGCCAAGACCCACGAGCCGAGCGGCCGGTTTCCAACCGGGCCAGGGACCGGGACTTGACCGGGCGAGCTTCTGAGCTTACTGGATGTCGCCGGATGTCACAGCGCAGAACCGGTTGCTGACCGGGCCGCTCGGTCAGCGCCGGTCGACCGGGCCGTGGACCGGAGCAGGCCGGTTCAAACCGGGCTGGTGACCGGACGCACGCCGGATGGCTTCGTTTCTTCTTTGGAACTTGCCCGGATGGCACCGGTTCTGGGTCCGGTTGGTGACCGGGCTGCCCGGTGCCAGGGCCGGTCCGACCGGATCTGTGACCGGCCAGGCTCAGAAAAACTAGCTGATTTTTCGTCGAATTGGGGGGGTCTCCCGTTGCCTTTTGTTCCATTGCTACACCATCATACCTCTTTGGCTAATACCTGAAAGTCATCTTGTAGGCATGTATTAGTCCAAATACTCTAGCACGGTGTCATAGATACCAAAATAATGGATAAGGGTAAAATACCCTTACAATCTCCCCCTTTTTGGTATACGATGACAAACCGAGCTAGAGTAACACATAGATATTATGATAAGCTCTAAACCTTGATTCCATATAAGATATTACGACAGCTCCCCCATAATGTGTGCACTTGGAGAGTTTGCGTTTGAATGCAAAGTGCACCATTTGTGGAATATGAGAAGCTCCCCCAATATCTTTAGGAAACAAGCATGGTATGGACAAGTATATCAACATATATAAGCATAAAGCATGATTATCCATAAAGCATGATTATCCTAACATAGAGTAGCACACATAATAGTCGTCCATACATATCCATACATGAATTATTCAAAGTAGCAAATGGTTCTTGAGAAATCAAAGCAAATACGCACAAGCCATATAAAATCCAAATAAAGCAACTCCCATGGCTTGTGATAATCAAAGAACCCCGTGATTATTCTAGACTCTACTCTCTTCTCCCCCTTTGGCATCGGAACACCAAAAAGGCGAAGAAAAGAGGAAGGATGCTAGCGTCCCATCAATAGAACTCGTGCCCCGCGGGTGGAGAGCTGCCATCACCATCCCCATCGTCATCCTCGTCATCATCATCCTCTTCATCATCATCCTCATCACCGTCATCATCCTCTTCATCATCATCATCAGCAGGAGGTGCATGAGCAAATCTAGGAGTAGGACCACCAAAGTACAGAGAAGGATCAAAGTTCTGGAACATCTCATCAGTGAGAAGAGGCATCTCCCGATCTGGTGCTTGGACGAGGCTCCAACTCGGGGCCGGGGAGGAGGGATAGGCACATTCCTAGCAGCCATGAACTCATTTTGGCGCCTCCTTGTCTCTTGGTTCAAAGAGAGACTTTGATGTGCAACATCATTTGTATTTTTGCACATCTGCCATAAGCGAGAGAAGAACCGTGCGACGCCACGCTGTGGGCGACGAGAGGAGCTGGAGCTAGCATGGTCATGGCGTGCCTTGGACCGGCGCTCAGAAGGCATCATTTCAGGAACATCCGGGTTATCACCTTGGGCAGGTATTTTGAACGCTTCCATCCTGACTCGCTCACCTAAAGTATTGAGAGGTGCGGGCACAACCTTGTTGATGAGCAGCTGAACGTACTGGGCAAGATTAGGAGTCAACCTCTCGCGAACACAGCGCCGTAACTCGCAGTAGATGAGATCACAGCCATCAATAGGTTGCCGGTGCTCAGGGAGACAGTAGTACATCAAGTTCAGATGATATGCACGGCATTCACTTGTATCGCCGGACTTGCTGATGAGAGTCTCACGGAAGAGCTTGGCAAGTAAGAGGTAGGAGTAGTACATCCCGGAGATGGTGGGAGGTCCAGGTGTGGGTTCCGGCGGATAGCAACCAGCAATGTCCCCACGGTTGAACTTCTGCTGAGAATATATCTTGAAGCCAGAAGTACGACCTCCACCAAACCCCAAGGCTTCACAGAAATCAAGGTAGTTGCAAGTGTATTTCTGTTTGCCAGTCATCCAAGTCATAGTCCGAGCTGCATCATCATGGAAAAAGACTGTGCAGTGGAACTGTCTCACCAAGGTTGGACAATAGCACCCATCAGTAGGTGTCAAGCACATAAGATCATACAACCCCATCCGCCTCAAGGTCGCAACCACAAAGCAGAACTTGGTGGCTTCATACATTCCAATGACATCCTTGATGGCCTTGGGCATAACAATGGTGCCTTTCTTCATGTATTCGCGGGAGTCATAGAATTCATCCCACATGACTTGCTGTGTGTTGGTCCAGAAAAATTGATCTCCCCCTGTGTAAGTGGGTTCCTCAAAGCGATAGGGGTTGGACTCTCTGAGTCTTCTCCATGCCCCAATATGCACACTACCAACATGGAAATCTGGGAGAACCTCATCACCATCCTGTGCTGCCTCTTTAGCTTTCCTCTTATTGGCAGATTTCTTGAGTCGGCCTCCAGTTGAGCTGCCACCTCCCGTAGACTGAGGAGCACGACCAGTGGAGCGCCGTGGTGGAACCCCGGAGCGCCTCCCTCTCTTGGCAACATGGCCAAGGTCCGCATCAGTCCATTCTTCACCTGTGAATCAGCATAATAGGGCGAGGATAGCAAAGAGGTAAGTGTACATGTCATCAGCATATGTGAGGAAGCCAAAAGCATAGCCTATATTCAAGTGTTTCGACGAAATCATGCGAAAAAGCTGGGCGAGCCGGCGCAGGAGCCGGTCCGACCGGACGACAGACCGGACGAGCCGGTTGGCCATCCGGTTGACCGGGCTGTGCGCCGGACCAGCCGGTCGAGAGGCCGGTCGACCGGGCTGTGGACCGGGTCATGCTGAGTTGTGATGTTGGCCCAGAAATTCGACATAAAATCATGCAAAAACTCACAAACTTGAACATAGATTATACCAGGAGAGTGAACAATGTGCATAGGAGGGGTGTGACACTCTAGGTGGCATGAGGACTTACTAACCCTAACCCTAACCCTAACTTTTCTCAACTTTCCTCAACAATGGGCAATGGGTGAGGGAAAGCAAGAGGGAGAGGGATAGGGAGAAAGATTTACCCGAAGACATTGTCCTCTTGGCCCAAGGGAGCAAGAGGAACTCGTGAAGAAGGCTTGAGGACCAAATCCCCACGATCTCCCAAACGAGCTTGAGAGGGACCAAATCCTTTGGTGAAGATGCTTGAGAGGTCCCGATCTATGGTTGTGTGAAGTTTGGGGAGAATGTAGTGGTGGGAAGTGCCTAGGGTGTGGTGGAGATGGTGGAGGCGGCGGCCATGGAGGTTTGAGAGGTGGGGGATAATGAGGAAGAAGATCCCCAAGGGGTATCCTCTTCAAAACATAACAGCCCGCACGGCCGGTCGGGTGCCGGTCGGCCGGGCTGATCGGACGACCCGGCGCCGCACAAAGCCGGTCCGACCGGGCCAAAGGACCGGCCGAGAGTCAATTTTCCCAAAAATGTGTCATTTTGCCTCGTTTTGCCCCTATTCTTTGTGTAAATGTGTGTGAGTGCTCATATGATGACATGTACATATAGATAGATAGATGATGATGAGATGAGCATAGACATGGGATTGGAAAACACAAAGTTCTCTAGGCATACCCATTGGAGTGAAAAGGCAAACAAGATACAAATAGCTACAATGGGCATGATTCGAAGTATATCAAGAATCATAAGAGCATTTTGAAATAGTTTTTGCAATAAGATCATTTGGCCTTATATAGTCAAATCAAGTTGTAATGAAGGCTCAATGAGGGGCGGGGGATTACTCCCCCTATGTGAAAGCGCAAATGTCATGAGACCTCGAAGAGACATGCTTGGGTCCATATAATGACATTGGGTCTATTTATGTTGCACACATAGGTATGCATCATACCAAGACATGGTAAGATGACTATCCCCATATGTGCTATGCCTCTAAGCTAGATAGCAAGATAAATGCAAGAATATAGTGCAAGAAGTTAATCAATCCAAGTTTTTAGGATCAAGAATACCAAGTTCTCCTCTCAAGTTAACAAAGCGGGCTTCATCCAAAGGCTTAGTGAAAATATCCGCCAATTGGTAGGTTGTTCCCACATGAGTGAGATCAATATCCTTATTGGCAACATGATCACGTAGGAAGTGATGGCGAATGTCAATATGTTTGGTGCGACAATGTTGAACCGGGTTGTTGGCGATCTTTATTGCACTTTCATTGTCACAAAGAAGAGGCACCGTACCAAGAGACACACCATAGTCTTTCAAGGTTTGTTTCATCCATAACAATTGAGTGCAACAAGATGCCGCGGATATGTATTCGGCTTCGGCGGTGGATAGGGCGGTGGAGTTTTGTTTCTTGGATGACCAACTCACCAATGACCGGCCAATAAATTGGCAAGCCCCGGAGGTAGACTTCCGATCAACCTTATCACCGGCCCAATCGGAATCCGAATAGCCAATGAGTTCAAAGGTTGACCCCTTTGGATACCATAGCCCGAGAGTAGGAGTGAGAACAAGGTATCTTAGTATCCGTTTGACCGCCACTAAATGGCTCTCCTTGGGAGCGGATTGAAAACGAGCACACATCCCTACACTTAGCATGATATCCGGCCTAGAGGCACATAGGTAGAGCAAGGATCCTATCATGGAGCGATATACCTTTATGTCCACATCCTTCTCACCGTCACATGAACCAAGTTGCCCCTTTACGGGCATGGGTGTCTTCATTGGACTTGCATTCGTCATGTTGAATTTCTTGAGCATGTCCTTCACATACTTTTCTTGAGAGATGAAGGTACCTTTTGCAAGTTGCCTCACTTGGAAGCCTAGAAAGAACTTCAACTCTCCCATCATGGACATCTCAAATTTCCTAGTCATCAATAGCTCAAAAGCTTTGTTATGATTGGGGTTAGTTCCACCAAAAATAATATCATCAACATATATTTGACATATAAAGAGGCCACCCCCTTTAACCCGCTTGGTGAAAAGGGTGGAATCGACCGTACCCATGCAAAACCCATCATGTAGTAAGAAATCCCTAAGGAACTCATACCAAGCACGTGGAGCTTGCTTGAGACCGTAGAGTGCCTTATGGAGTAAATACACGTGGTTGGGTCGGCATGGGTCTTCGAAACCCGGGGGTTGAGCCACATATGCGGTTTCTTTTAGGGGACCATTCAAAAATGCACTTTTCACATCCATTTGGTATAATTTGAAATTGTGGAAAGATGCAAATGCAAGCAAAAGACGAATAGCTTCAAGACGGGCTACCGGCGCAAAGGTATCCTCAAAATCCATACCTTCTATTTGGGCAAACCCTTGCGCCACTAACCTTGCTTTGTTTCGTATAACAATGCCATTCTCATCTTGCTTGTTCTTGAATACCCATTTGGTCCCAATGACATTGATGTGATGATCCTTGGGTCTCTCAACTAGAGACCATACTTCATTACGAGTGAAACACTCCAATTCTTCTTGCATGGCAATTACCCAATCCGGATCGACCAAGGCTTCATGTACCTTAAGTGGTTCAAAACTAGACACAAAAGCATGATGTTGACAATAAGTGATAAGTAATGCATGGTGTCTACGAGTTACCACTCCCCTTGAGATGCTACCAAGGACTTGATCCACTTTCATGTCACTTGCCCTTGTAGCGGCCTTGATCTTCCGAATGGTTCCTTCATGATCAATGAATTCATCTCTTGCTAGTACTTGATCATGAGGGACCACTTGAGCTTGATCATGAGTTGAGGATGTTTCTTGATCGTCATCATGATCTTGCTCCATGGAATGAGGATCTTCTTCTTGTTCTTCGGATTGAGACTCATCTTGAGTGGAGGGTGGTTCTTGAGTTGCACTTGATGGTTCGGCTTGAGTTGAGCTAGGCTCTACTTGTGGCGTGCTTGAGACATCTACTCCATCATCTTGATCATCATTATGAACCTCCATGGGCCGGATGTGTCCAATGCCCATTTGCTTGATGGCACTAGATGGATCAACATCATTACCTGCAACACATGGAACAACTTGCTCCACTTGGGAGCCATTATCCTCCAAGAACACCACGTCACAAGATACTTCAATAGTCCGGAGGACCGGTTGTAGTATCTATAGGCGTGAGAGTTCTCCGCATATCCAACAAATATACCCTCTATGGTTCTAGTTTCAAATTTACCGAGCTTTCCTTTGTTGTTCTTAACAAGGCATTTGCATCCAAAGACACGAATATACATGACATTAGGCTTGTTACCGGTAAGGAGCTCGTATGGGGTTTTGTTGTGGAGGGGACGGAGGAAGAGCCGGTTGGAGTAGTGGACGGCCGTAGAGATGGCTTCTCCCCAAAAGTTGTGGGGTGAGTTGAATTCACTCAACATGGTTCTTGCCATCTCAATGATAGTCCGGTTCTTCCTTTCAACAACACCGTTTTGTTGAGGGGTGTACGGCGCCGAAAACTCATGCTTGATGCCCTCATCATCCACAAACTCTTGCATAGTGTAGTTCTTGAACTCGGTGCCATTGTCGGTCCTAATTGCCTTGATCTCGGATTCATACATACGTTGAGCTTTCTTGGCGAAGGTGATGAACTCTCTATGGGTCTCGTCCTTAGACTTAAGGAGAAAGACCCAAGAGTATCTTGAGTAATCATCAACAATGACAAGTCCATACTTGCTTCCACCAAGAGTATCATAGTGTGATGGCCCAAAGAGGTCCAAATGAAGGAGCTCCAAAGGCCTAGATGTGGTAACAATACTCTTGATGGGATGCTTCTTCTTGAGTTGCTTTCCGGCTACACATGCACTACAAACACGATCTTTCTCAAAAGAGACACCGGTTAGTCCCACAATATGCTCACCCTTTAGGAGTTGTTTAAGATTCCTCATGTTAACATGACCAAGGCGGCGATGCCACAACCATCCTTCGTCATGCTTGGCCGCCATTAGACATGTGGAGAAGGAGGGGCTCTCTTTCGAGAGGTCAACCACATAAAGGTTGTTCTCCACAAATCCAACAAGGACCAATTTGAGATTGTCACTCCTAAAGACTTGCACATAATATTTAGTGAAATATGAATTGTACCCGGCATCGGCAAGATGATATATAGAAAGTAAGTTATAGCCAAGGTGTTCAACAAGCATAACCGTCTCAAGGCACAAGTCCTTAGAGATTGCTACCTTGCCATACCCAAGTACCTTTCCCTTTGAGTTGTCACCAAAGGTAATGCTTGACTTCTTGTGGATATCTTCAATGAATTGATCAAGCACACCTTTTCCTCCGGTCATATGATTGGTGCATCCACTATCAAACACCCATTTTGGACCACCGGAGGAATACCCCTACAAAAATCAAGTAGAGGATTTAGGAACCCATCGATTAATGGGTTCCTTTGCAATGGCAACAATATCTTTTGGTACCCAAATTGAGTACTCTCTATAAGCATAGCCATTAGGAGGGCCAACATAGTTAGCATAGACATCACCATAATAATCAACAAATAATGCATAGTGATCGTTTGGCCCCGTGCGGGCACCACTAGTGGCTTTGCCCTTTGAGGCTTTGCCATTGTTAGTGACCTTCTTGTTCTTATCTTGAGCGGGTTTCTCCTTCTTGTAGTTGTTCTTCTTGTGAGACTTGAGAGTATATCCAAGTCCATACTTTTGATTGTTTGACCTTTGCTTACTCAAGAGGTCATCCAATCCCATCTTGTTCTTGGCGGTGGTGAACTTTGCAAGTTCCTTTGTTAGCCTAACATTTTCCTCAAGAATAGATGCTTGCTCACAAGAAGATTCATTAGGATGATAGTCAAGACCATATTTGGTCACCAAGGACTCAAGATATGCATTGGTCTCAACATGCAAAGAAAGTTCCTCTTGTAAACGAACATGTTCCTCAACAAGTTTAGCATGCTCACTAGTAAAGGAAATGGAGGAACAAGCAAGCTTTTCAACATCAATGGGATCCTTCATTGATCCAAGAGCCTTTTTGTAGGATTCTTGAAGTAGATCATGATTCTCTCCAAGTTTCTTGAGCTCATCCTTGACAAGCTTATTAGCTCTTTCAAGGTGGTCAAGATCCCTAGTGAGAGAAGCATGAGCAACTTCAAGTTCCTCCTTTGAAGCATTGAGCTCTTGGGTCAATAATTGAGCCCTATCAATAGTTTCTAGGTCCTTAACTTTATCAAGTTCATAAGTTTCAATTTGTTGCTTAAGGCCTTGGGATATGCACCTTTCGGTTTTTAGCTCTTGTCTTAGGAGATTGAATCTCCGTTCCTTCTCACTTAATTGATATTCTAATTCCTCAATGGACTCATCCTTTTCTTTGAGTGAGTCCATCAAGAAATCAAACTTGACAAGAGCTTCACCACGAAGGGTGCATCTAACATCATAGAGTTCCTTAAGCGTAGTTAATTCTTCTTGATCTTCGTTTTCATCATCAAGAACACTAGATAGGGAAGGTGGAGGTTCCATTACCTTGGTTTCCCTTGCCATAAGACAAGAGCCAATGATTGGAGAGGAGGGAGAGTCATCGGAGTCATCATCTTGAGTTGTTCTTGCCATGAAGGAAGAGCCAACATCATTCTCCGTGGAGTAATCTTTGGAGTAGTCATATGTGAAGAGTGACCCGGGCTTAGAGTATGCTAAACCGGCCACTCCGGCCTCCTTCTCCTCATCTTCCTCTTCTTCATCGGACAAGTACTCGGCCCCAACAAAAGCTCTTCCCTTGTTCTTCTTGTACCGATCGTTGATTGGGTTCGGCTTCAATCTTGGCTTGACCCCTTTGATGAACTTTGGCTTGTGTACCCTTTTCTCATAAGGGCACTCATTTGCAAAGTGGTTATCTTCATCACAATTGTAGCAAGTTCTCTTCTTCTTCTTGTCATTGAGGAGCATAGGGAACTTTGCCTTGTACTTCTTGGCAAAGAAAGCAAAGTCGGTAGCAATGTCACTAGTTGAAGTCATCTCTTCATCTTCTTCAATCTCATAGTCTTCTTTGCTTTCATGGTCGGCTCTAGCTTTGAGAGCAAGGTTGTGTGACGCTTCATGGTTGTGTGAGGCTTCATCAACACGGTTCATTGCCTTGAGCCTCTTTCCGGCTTTGGCCATGCTTTCATTGGCGGCCACATAGGAGACTAGATCATCGGAGTTGAGATCGGCACTCTTGGTCATGATTTGCAAGTTGAGTCCAAGGTTGGTGTCTTCTTGTTTGACGGCAATCATAGCAATGACCTTGGATTTTATGAAGGCTTCGTTCATCTCAAATCCGTCATTGTACTTCTCAACACCAAGTCCCTTGACCCTTACTTTCAGAGCACCAAGCCTAGCATAGGCATCAAATATGGATTCTCCATCTCGAATCATGAATTGGTAGGCCTCTTGCTTTGCGGTCTCATAGAGAGCTGATTGGATCAAATCGGTTCCCTCTTGTAGTACTACTATCCGATCCCACAACTCTTTAGCGGAGACAATGTCATCGACTTGATCAAGAAGCTTGCGGTTGATGCCACTTCTAATCTTGTCACGTGCGGATGCATTGAGTTGACGGTTGTAGAACTCGGTGGAGGTCAACCGAGTAGGATCTTGTGGCTCCCGATGTCCATGAACAATGAGCTCCCATAGCTCCACACTGCAGCTGCGAATATGAGATTCCATAGCAGATTTCCAATGTGGAAAGTGAGTTCCATCGTAATGGGGAACGGTCCCACTATGGTTTATATGAGGCATGGGTGAAGTGTTTCTAGGATAGTTATAGTTAACATCATGGTAGGACTCCTTAGAGACCGAAGCCCCACTAGAAGTTCCACCCGCAGTTAGGTTCTTAAGCATGGCAGTCATTTCTGCCATTTGGTTTTGTAGCTCATCCTCCTTTTTCTTCTTCTCGGCCTCATATGCCAAGAATCTAGATTTCATCTCTTTAACCGAAAGGTTAGAGTCTTCATCTAGACCCTCGAAGAGTTTATCCATCTCACTCTTAAGGCGGTGAAGCCCTTAATAAGAGTCCAGGCTCTGATACCAATTGAAAGTATAGAGATGGTAAACCTAGAGGGGGGGTGAATAGGTTTCTACAAATTTTAATTCTTTCTTTGCAATATTAGGCTTTGCGGAATATAAAGATGAGCCTAATGCAAACTAGGTGAAGCAACCTATATGAGGATACAACTAACTCGAGCACGAAGGCTCTCACAGGCAGTTAAATCACAAGTAAGGAGTTCGGTTAGAGATAACCGATAGCACGCGGAGACGAGGATGTATTCTCGTGTTCCCTTGCTTTGCAACAAGGTACGTCACGTTTGGAGGAGTGGAGGTCCCACGAAGGATTCCCCGCGCCACGAAGGCTCACCCTATTCTCCGGAGCCTATCCCACGAAGGAATAGCTCACTCACTTGTGGTAGACTTTGAGGTAGCCTCCAAACCTTCACAATCTTGCCCGGAGCAAATCCACAGCCCGGATGCTTCCGGACTCCTCTTGCCTACCTAGGGTTTCCAAGGAACCCTAGGAAGCAAGCTTCTCAATGAATACAAGGGGGAATGAGATTTGGCTTGGTAGAACGGTAGATCGGGTCCTCCTCTAATGATTCCCCGGAGGGATTTGAGTTTGGGTGGAGGAGGAGGGAGATCTGAGGCTTTTGGTGTTTCTAGCAATGGAGTATGAGAGAGAGAGCTCAAGAACAGCTTGTAGTGTAGTGCCTAACTGTTCAGAGGTAGGAGAAGACCTATTTATAGTGTTCTTCGAAATACGGCCGTTGGTCACTTGCCACATCAGCAGATTCTTCGAGAAACCCGGTCAACCGGATTTGGCGCCGGACAGGCCGGTCCACAGCCCGGTCGACCGGGCCAGACCTGGGCCGGCCGGTTTCCAACCGGAGCTGGGACCGGGACTTGACCGGGCAGGCTTCTGGGCTTACTGGATGTCGCCCGGATGTCACAGGCGCAGAACCCGGTTACTGACCGGGCCGCTCGGTCAGGCGCCCGGTCAGACCGGGCCGTGGACCGGAGCAGCCGGTTCGAAACCGGGCTGGTGACCGGACGCACGCCGGATGGCTTCGTTTCTTTACTGGAACTTGCCCGGATGGCACCGGTTCAGGGTCCGGTTGGTGACCGGGCTGCCCGGTGCCAGGGCCGGTCCGACCGGATCTGTGGATCGGCCGTGCTCGTAAAAACTAGCTGATTTTTCGTCGAATTGGGGGGGTCTCCCGTTGCCTTTTGTTCCATTGCTACACCATCATACCTCTTTGGCTAATACCTGAAAGTCATCTTGTAGGCATGTATTAGTCCAAATACTCTAGCACGGTGTCATAGATACCAAAATAATGGATAAGGGTAAAATACCCTTACAGACGGGTACGTCATCCTCCTCGGCTGCCATTGCGGTGGTCCTCCTCGAGGAGACGGTGGCGGTGACGGCGACGTCTCCAATCTTGGAGCGCCGTTGCGGATGTCGTGGATGACGCTGTCGATGGTGCGCCCCGGAACGCCCCGAAACGCCCCAGAACAGGGCGCGGCCGTCCTTGTTCCAGCTGTTGGGCCCGCCGACGAGGCCGACAGTGTTGTACATCTCGACGTCGTACTTGTCCTTGAAGTACGTTGCCCACCACTCGTCGTTGTTGTTGGCCGCCCATGTCGGATCCGCCCTCTCCTCGGCGGTGAGTTGAGCCCACCGGGCCTTGATGTCGTCCCTCCATTGGTCCGTGCCCGGCTTCGACGGCGGCGGGACGCCAATGCCATTCACGGCCATCTTCCAGCCGCCGCTGCTTGGCAGCCGCATGTCCGGCGGGACTGGATATCGGGCGTGGTACAGCGCCCACGCCTCCGCCACGGTTAGGCTGCCGTGGCCGAAGCCGTTCGCCGCGGCGATCTTGCGGGAGGACGAGGTCGACATTGTTTGGAGCGGCGAGGAGATGATCTGGGAGGGGGGAGGCGGCGGGGACGAGAAGCTTTGGGAGCGGTGAGAGATTGGGACGAACCGCAGGGCGTCTTAATGTACATCGACATGCGTTCGATCGATGGGACATGGACACTCGCAACGTTGAAGTAGACATTCACAACCCAAATTTGGGTCGGGAATGTGTGTGCGGATAGGCTGGTCACTTTGCGTTTGTTCAGTGGGCTGGAGGTTTACCCATTTTCTGTCCGCACGGACTGAAATAGACATGTTTGGTACGTCTGCGTCCGTCCGTCGGAGATGCCATTATAACTCAACTTGAAGATGGATATTCTTAAAAAATAATTTACGCGCCACGATATTTCTAATTAAGGATGGTAGTTTGTAGCATCCCAGTTTTTAAAATTGGGAATTGCATCATGAATTCATGCATATTTTTTAAAATCATTTTGGAGAAATCAAATTCAAATCACCTAAATAGCTATTATGCAATATCCTATGAAAACTTATTTTGGATATTTATTTTGACAAGGAAATAGTCCTACAATGACCGAAAATAGTACTTAAATCTTTGAAACGATTTACAAATTTATTTTGCTGAATTTAAAATTGTAAAACAAATTCTACAAAAGAAATTAAAATAGGAAAAGAAAAAAAAGGTGAAGAAGAAAACAAAGAGTGGACAGGTTGGTCCAGCCAGAGCCAGGAACCACGCGCCTGCTTGCTTGGCCGTGCGCGAGCAAGCTACGCAGCAGGCTGGGCACTGTCGACGCTAACGGCCGTCCACAAAGCTAAACGTGCCGCCACACGTGAAGGAGGCAAGGGTCTGCCGTCACGGCTGCTGGCGGCAGCTGATACGTGTTACCTGGCAGATCTTGCCGCCACAGAGTGGTGATCCTTTTTGACAATTTTATTGTGGGGTGGTCTTTTTTGACAATTTATTGGAGAGGGTGGTTTCTTTTGTCAAAACTTCAATTTTGGTGAGTATAGTAGAATTCAAACCACCAAATCTTCCAAACCAGACAAATGAGCCGGTTTTCTCTGCGTACGTGTCAGATCGGAGGCAGTTTTGACATGTCAGCATATGATAGGGCGGAGCGTTGCTTGCGTGGCTAGATTGCCAGAGCACGTGCGTGCGCGGCCAGCCAGTAGGCGAGCACATCAGGCGGTGCAAACGGACCGATTTGTCTGCCTTGACATATCCGTTCACTAAATTTGAGAAATCGAAGCGTCGTTGCGGACAACGAGCATGTCCTCCCGTGTCCGCCTGCGTGCACCTATGGCCCGCATGGAAGCGACCCAACGACTGAAAGGCTGACCGACGGCAGCGTCAGACGTGACCCGACGGCTGAAAGGCTAGCCGACGACAGCGACCGACGCGACCCGACGGCTGAAAAGCTGACCGGAACTATCGATGGACGCGACCCGACGACAGAAGGCCGACCGACGGGTGCAGCCATGGCGACAAAGCCACTGCCACTGACATAGGCATCCCAAATGGGCCTGCCGAATATAGTACCCGGGGTTTACTGAAGGCCCACTACCCGAAGAATAAGAAGATTCGAGAGCCCAAGATGTATTTAAGGAAAAGATAGAGTTGTAATAGGAAGTGTTATTTGTAATCTGGCGGGATGAGTTAGAAACCGTCCCGGACTCTGTAAACTTGTATAGCACGAATCCCTCGGCTCCACCTCCTATATAAAGGGGGAGTCGAGGGACGAAGAATCAATCGAATCATTGTCTGCAAACCCTAGTTTTCATAATCGTCGAGTACTTTTCGGCTGAAACCTTCGAGATCTACTTACCCTCTACTTCCAACTAAACCCTAGCCTACAATCCATAGGCATTGACAAGTTGATACCTTGTCAATTGGCGCCGTCTGTGGGAACTAGAGGCGTAAGGAGCTGATCTCGATGGCACGCTCAAGATCTTCAACATCGTCAACCGCAAGCAACACAATGGATCGAGGTAAACAGATCGCTGCTGGTCTTGTCGATTTTGTTCCTCACCCACCCTCCCGTTTGGATGCATATGCGTATCTGGCGGAGCCCATGGAGATGACGTTCGGAAGGTTTCACTTTCGCGTCGAGAAGGAAGGATCGTATCGTGTCGAGATTCCGATTTCGTCGGGATCGTCGGTGGTCGATTCCGATTTTTCAAGCTACGCATCGTCTATCGAGTCAGGAGAAGAAGAAACCTCGGCGACACGCTACGTCAGCACCAGAGCAAGAGAGAAACTTGCCAAGATCTTCAACGACATGTCGTTTGAGTCATCTGCGGACTCATATATAAGCGATGGCTCAAGCGATGTCGACAGTTGCGACTTCATCGACAAATCTCTCACAGTGGGCAAGGTCTTCATCAATCTCAACGATGATGTCACCAAACCCAACGTAGATCTGAGTACAAAGTATCATCAGATTTACGCCATTGAAGATCAAGAGGAGACATCTGAGGCTTTCGACAGTTTGGGAAATCCATACGTCGATCCCTCCAATCTGCGCCAAGGCCTAGGCAACAAATACGTCGGGCCAGAGCCGCGAGATAGAGTTCAACTTTCACAAGCAGCGTGGGACAGAGCCGCGAGAGCTATGAACGGCACAGAACCAATGGCTACCACAACCACACCAGAAGAATTGCAAGCATATCAATATAGGCTCGCACGAGCCGCCAGGGAATTGGAAAAACAGACAGCTGAGTTGAACAGAAGGAAGGAGGCAGCTTCTGCATCCAGCAGGAGAAGGGCAGATTTAAGTCGACAATCTAGAACTACGGGTGATAGCCACCGGGAGGCGCGGAACAGAGCAAGATCAAGGCTACAACACATACCCGAAGCAGAAAGAGAGCACTTGGTCCAAAACCTCGACATGTCCTTTATGTCGATAGATACAAGAGGAAACATCATCCCTAAAACACCAGAGGCTGGGTATATGGCGACACATGCTTTTATCCTTGCATCTAAACCACCTCCAGGTGATCCAAGGGAAACATTGTACAATATGGCGGTAGCAGGAGTTGGAGCTATGGGGACAGCGTTTGTGTCAATGCCTCCCGAAGGAGCGGCAAGGCAAAATAGTCCACGACCCGCAGCAGAACAACGGCAAAGACCTGAAGGGCCAAGTGGAGCAAGAGACACAGCAGCACAAGCAAGAGTCGACAGAGCGCGGCAGAGCAGAAGGGATCATCGGCAATCCCCAGAACTTAACGACGAAGATATGTGCGGCTTACCATGCTTCACGAGGAGAGTCCGAAAAACTCGAGTCCCCTCAGGATTCAAGTTACCCGATAATTTCAAGAAGTTCGACGGCCTTCAAGATCCAGAGGATTGGCTAATCGACTATCTGGAGACGGTGAAGCTGACAGGAGGAACTAGGGCAACAGCCATGCAAAGCATCCAGGTGCACTTGAGTGGAGCCGCACGATCGTGGATAAAGAAACTCGCTCCAGGATCCATCGACAGCTGGGAAAGTTTCGAGGACGTGTTCGTCAAGAACTTCAGATCCACGTGCAAAAAACCCGCGTCGTTAGAGGAGTTGAGAGCATGTCGACAAAAGCCAGATGAGCCAATGAGAAAGTACATCCAAAGGTGGAATATCATCAAAAACTCGGCAGAAAATATATCTGACGAGAGGGCAATAGATGCGTTTGTCGCAGGAGTCAGGCGTGGAGATTTTGTCGAGGACTTGGGAAGGACCAATCCAAAGACAGTATCTGCGTTAATGGAGATAGCAAATAAGTGGGCAGATGGAGAAGACGCTGTCCACAACAAACGACACAGGTCGCCGGAGGAGGACCGTGGTCAAAACTATCAACCGAGGCGAAGATTTCCTCGGACGTACCAGAACTACGACGCTCCAGGACAAATTTCGGCAGGTTTTCGAACAAATACAGGAGGAAGCAACAGAAGATGATTACCAGAGAAGCAGTGAACAGTGAGGTGATAACAGGGATGATTCACGCAACAGGCAAAATAGCGGGCCTAGGTTCCCAAGACCTTTCGTGTCCCCTGAAGACATGATGAACGGACCGTGCCAGATGCACTTTTTCCTCGACAGCAACGGCAAAAGACAGTCAGGGCACTTGCAGGAAGACTGTCGAAATTTTCAAGCAATGTTGCGGTATGCAGAGAACGCTAATGCGCGGGCAGCACAGAGAAATCCTCGAGAACCCAGAAGCGAGATTCACTTGCCGCCTCCTCCCGCGATTACAGACGACAATCGGCATCAGCTCAGAATAGCGGCAGCACCTGCACCACCACCTTATGTTGATCCTAACTCCAATGGAGCAGTGTCGATGATTCAGAAGGGAAGGCCGTCCAATAGAGCTCAGAAAGTAATTTCACGACAGGTGTTTATGGCAGAGAAAATGCCTCCACCAACAGTTGAGTACCTTAATTGGTCAGGACAAGATATCGGCTTCACAATAGCAGATCATCCGCAGCAAGTTCCCCGATGATACGTCTCCGACGTATCGATAATTTCTTATGTTCCATGCCACATTATTGATGTTATCTACATGTTTTATGCACACTTTATGTCATATTTGTGCATTTTCTGGAACTAACCTATTAACAAGATGCCGAAGTGCCAGTTCCTGTTTTCTGCTGTTTTTGGTTTCAGAAATCCTAGTAACGAAATATTCTCGGAATCGGACGAAATCAACGCCAAAGATCTTAGAATCTCCGGAAGCATCCAGAACACACCAGAGAGGTCAGAGGGGGGCCACAGGCCCACCAAACTATAGGCTGGCGCGGCCAGAGGGGGGGCCGCGCCGCCCTATAGTGTGGCCCCCCTGTCAGCCCTCCTGCGCCGCCTCTTCGCCTATATAAAGCCTCCGTCGCGAAAACCCTGATGCGTTCGACGAAAACCACAGAAACCTTCCAGAGCCGCCGCCATCGCGAGGCCAAGATCTGGGGGACAGGAGTCTCTGTTCCGGCACGCCGCCGGGACGGGGAAGTGCCCCCGGAAGGCTTCTCCATCGACACCGCTGCCATCTCCACCGCCATCTTCATCACCGCTGCTGCTCCCATGAGGAGGGAGTAGTTCTCCATCGAGGCTCGGGGCTGTACCGGTAGCTATGTGGTTAATCTCTCTCCATGTACTTCAATACAATGATCTCATGAGCTGCTTTACATGATTGAGATTCATATGAGTTTTGTATCACTACTATCTATGTGCTACTCTAGTGATGTTATTAAAGTAGTTCTATTCCTCCTGCACGTGTGTAAAGGTGACTAGTGTGTGCACCGTATGGTTCTTGTCGTAGGCTATGATCATGATCTCTTGTAGATTGTGGAGTTAATTATCATTATGATGGTATTGATGTGATCTATCTGGTTATGTTGATCTATCTTACACTATAAGGTTACTTAAATATGAACTAATTGTGGAGCTTGTTAACTCCGGCATTGAGGGTTCGTGTAATCCTACGCAATGCGTTCATCATCCAATAAAAGTGTAGAGTATGCATTTATCTATTCTGTTATGTGATCAATGTTGAGAGTGTCCACTAGTGAAAGTGTAATCCCTAGGCCTTGTTCCTAAATACTGCTATCACCGCTGCTTGTTTACTGTTTTACTGCGTTACTACTGCTGCAATTCTACCACCATCAACTACACACCATCAAGCTATTTTCTGGCACCGTTGCTACTGCTCATACATATTCATACCACCTGTATTTCACTATCTCTTCGCCGAACTAGTGCACCTATTAGGTGTGTTGGGGACACAAGAGACTTCTTGCTTTGTGGTTGCAGGGTTGCATGAGAGGGATATCTTTGACCTCTTCCTCCCTGAGTTCGATAAACCTTGGGTATCCACTTAAGGGAAAACTTGCTGCTGTTCTACAAACCTCTGCTCTTGGAGGCCCAACACTATCTACAGGAAAGGAGGGGGAACGTAGACATCAAGCACTTTTCTGGCGCCGTTGCCGGGGAGGAAAGGTAAAAGGCACTCATACTCCGGTTCCAGGTAAAGTACTTTTCTGGCGCCATTGTGTTTGTGCTCGAAGCTATTTCCTTTAGATCCTGCAATTGCATCTTTTTGTTTCTTGTTTACACTAGTAAGGCATAATGGACAACATCTGTGAGCTTTTTATTCTATTTCCTGAGTCAAGACATGAATGGTTTAATGCGAAAATTAAAAAACCCATGGAATCTTATTTGCACGCTAGTAGCAATGATATTAGTATGAACGCTTTGAACACCATTGTTGCTAATGATATGGAAAATTCTAAGCTTGGGGAAGCTGGCTTTGATGAGCATGATATTTTTAGACCCCCAAGCATTGAGGAGAAAATTTTCTTTGATGATACTTTGCCTCCTATTTATGATGATTATAATGATAGTGGTCTTTTGGTGCCACCTACTATGGAGAGTAAATTTTGTTGTGATTATACTATGCCTCCTACACTTGATGAGAATAATAATGATAGCTACTTTGTTGAATTTGCTCCCACTACAACTAATAAAATTGATTATGCCTATGTGGAGAGTAATAATTTTATGCATGAGACTCATGATAAGAATGCTTTATGTGATAGTTATATTGTTGAGTTTGCTAATGTTGCTACTGAAAGTTATTATGAGAGAGGAAAATATGGTTGTAGAAATTTTCATGTTACTAAAACACCTCTCTATGTGCTGAAATTTTTGAAGCTACACTTGTTTTATCTTCCTATGCTTGTTACTTTGCTCTTCATGAACTTGTTTATTTACAAGATTCCTTTGCATAGGAAGCATGTTAGACTTAAATGTGTTTTGAATTTGCCTCTTGATGCTCTCTTTTGCTTCAAATACTATTTCTTATGAGTGCATCATTAAAACTGCTGAGCCCATCTTAATGGCTATAAAGAAAGAACTTCTTGGGAGATAACCCATGTGTTATTTTGCTACAGTACTTTATTTTATATTTGTGTCTTGGAAGTTGTTTACTACTGTAGCAACCTCTCCTTATCTTAGTTTTGTGTTTTGTTGTGCCAAGTGAAGCCTCTAATCGAAGGTTGATACTAGATTTGGATTTCTGCACAGAAACAGATTTCTATCTGTCACGAATCTGAGATTTTCTCTCTGTAGAAAAATCAGAAAAATATGCCAATTTACGTGCGTGTTCCTCAGATATGTACGCAACTTTCATTAGTTTTGAGTTTTCTGATCTGAGCAACGGAAGTATTTATTAGAAATTCGTCTTTACGGACTGTTCTGTTTTGACAGATTCTGCCTTTTATTTCGCATTGCCTCTTTTGCTATGTGGGATGGATTTCTTTGTTCCATTAAACTCCAGTAGCTTTGAGCAATGTCCAGAAGTGTTAAGAATGATTGTGTCACCTCTGAACATGTGAGTTTTTGATTATGTACTAACCCCTCTAATGAAGTTTATGAGAAGTTTGGTGTGAAGGAAGTTTTCAAGGGTCAAGAGAGGAGGATGATATACTATGATCAAGAAGAGTGAAAGCTCTAAGCTTGGGGATGCCCCGGTGGTTCATCCCTGCATATTTCAAGAAGACTCAAGCGTCTAAGCTTGGGGATGCCCAAGGCATCCCCTTCTTCATCGACAAATTATCAGGTTCCTTCTCTTGAAACTATATTTTTATTCGGTCACATCTTATGTGCTTTACTTGGAGCGTCTGTATGCTTTTTTTTTTGTTTGTGTTTGAATAAATTGGATTACATCATTCTTGTGTGGGAGAGAGACACGCTCCGCTGTAGCATATGGACAAGTATGTCCTTGGTTTCTACTCATAGTATTCATGGCGAAGTTTCTCCTTCGTTAAATTGTTATATGGTTGGAATTGGAAAATGATACATGTAGTAATTGCTATAAATGTTTTGGGTAATGTGATACTTGGCAATTGTTGTGCTCATGATTAAGCTCTTGCATCATATGCTTTGCACCCATTAATGAAGAAATACATAGAGCATGCTAAAATTTGGTTTGCATATTTTGTTTCTCTAAGGTCTAGATAATTTCTAGTAAGATGTTTGAACAACAAGGAAGACGATGTATAGTTTTATAATGCTTGTAATATGTCTTTTATGTGAGTTTTGCTGTACTAGTTCGTGCTTGTGTTTGCTTCAAACAACCTTGCTAGCCTAAACCTTGTATCGAGAGGGATTACTTCTCATGCATCCAAATCCTGAGCCAAACAACACTATGCCATTTGTGTCCACCATACCTACCTACTACATGGTATTTTCCGCCATTCCAAAGTAAATTGCTTGAGTGCTACCTTTAAAATTCCATCATTCACCTTTGCAATATATAGCTCATGGGACAAATAGCTTAAAAACTATTGTGGTATTGAATATGTAATTATGCACTTTATCTCTTATTAAATTGCTTGTTGTGCGATAACCATGTTCACTGGGGACGCCATCAACTATTCATTGTTGAATTTCATGTGAGTTGCTATGCATGTCCGTCTTGTCTGAAGTAAGAGAGATCTACCACCCTATGGTTAAGCATGCATATTGTTAGAGAAGAACATTGGGCCGCTAACTAAAGCCATGATCCATGGTGGAAGTTTCAGTTTTGGACATATATCCTCAATCTCATATGAGAAAATTATTAATTGTTGTTACATGCTTATGCATAAAAGAGGAGTCCATTATCTGTTGTCTATGTTGTCCCGGTATGGATGTCTAAGTTGAGAATAATCAATAGCGAGAAATCCAATGCGAGCTTTCTCCTTAGACCTTTGTACAGGCGGCATAGAGGTACCCCTTTGTGACACTTGGTTAAAACATGTGCATTGTGATGATCCGGTAGTCCAAGATAATTAGGACAAGGTGCGGGCACTATTAGTATACTATGCATGAGGCTTGCAACTTGTAAGATATAATTTACATGATACATATGCTTTATTACTACCGTTGACAAAATTGTTTCATGTTTTCAAAATAAAAGCTCTAGCACAAATATAGCAATCGATGCTTTCCTCTTTGAAGGACAATTCTTTTACTTTTATTGTTGAGTCAGTTCACCTATCTTTCTCCACCTCAAGAAGCAAACACTTGTGTGAACTGTGCATTGATTCCTACATACTTGCGTATTGCACTTATTATATTACTCTATGTTGACAATATCCATGAGATATACATGTTATAAGTTGAAAGCAACCGCTGAAACTTAATCTTCTTTTGTGTTGCTTCAGTGCTTTTACTTTGAATTATTGCTTTATGAGTTAACTCTTATGCAAGACTTATTGATGCTTGTCTTGAAGTGCTATTCATGAAAAGTCTTTGCTTTATGATTCACTTGTTTACTCATGTCATATACATTGTTTTGATCGCTGCATTCACTACATATGCTTTACAAATAGTATGATCAAGGTTATGATGGCATGTCACTCCAGAAATTATCTGTGTTATCGTTTTACACCTTCGGGACGAGCAGAACTAAGCTTGGGGATGCTGATACGTCTCCGACGTATCGATAATTTCTTATGTTCCATGCCACATTATTGATGTTATCTACATGTTTTATGCACACTTTATGTCATATTTGTGCATTTTCTGGAACTAACCTATTAACAAGATGCCGAAGTGCAGTTCTGTTTTCTGTTTTTTTGGTTTCAGAAATCCTAGTAACGAAATATTCTCGGAATCGGACGAAATCAACGCCAAAGATCTTAGAATCTCCGGAAGCATCCAGAACACACCAGAGAGGTCAGAGGGGGGCCACAGGCCCACCAAACTATAGGCTGGCGCGGCCAGAGGGGGGGCCGCGCCGCCCTATAGTGTGGCCCCCCTGTCAGCCCTCCTGCGCCGCCTCTTCGCCTATATAAAGCCTCCGTCGCAAAAACCCTGATGCGTTCGACGAAAACCACAGAAACCTTCCAGAGCCGCCGCCATCGCGAGGCCAAGATGCGGGGACGAGTCTCTGTTCCGGCACGCCGCCGGGACGGGGAAGTGCCCCCGGAAGGCTTCTCCATCGACACCGCTGCCATCTCCACCGCCATCTTCATCACCGCTGCTGCTCCCATGAGGAGGGAGTAGTTCTCCATCGAGGCTCGGGGCTGTACCGGTAGCTATGTGGTTAATCTCTCTCCATGTACTTCAATACAATGATCTCATGAGCTGCTTTACATGATTGAGATTCATATGAGTTTTGTATCACTACTATCTATGTGCTACTCTAGTGATGTTATTAAAGTAGTTCTATTCCTCCTGCACGTGTGTAAAGGTGACTAGTGTGTGCACCGTGTGGTTCTTGTCGTAGGCTATGATCATGATCTCTTGTAGATTGTGGAGTTAATTATCATTATGATGGTATTGATGTGATCTATCTGGTTATGTTGATCTATCTTACACTATAAGGTTACTTAAATATGAACTAATTGTGGAGCTTGTTAACTCCGGCATTGAGGGTTCGTGTAATCCTACGCAATGCGTTCATCATCCAACAAAAGTGTAGAGTATGCATTTATCTATTCTGTTATGTGATCAATGTTGAGAGTGTCCACTAGTGAAAGTGTAATCCCTAGGCCTTGTTCCTAAATACTGCTATCACCGCTGCTTGTTTCTTGTTTTTACTGCGTTACTACTGCTGCAATTCTACCACCATCAACTACACACCATCAAGCTATTTTCTGGCACCGTTGCTACTGCTCATACATATTCATACCACCTGTATTTCACTATCTCTTCGCCGAACTAGTGCACCTATTAGGTGTGTTGGGGACACAAGAGACTTCTTGCTTTGTGGTTGCAGGGTTGCATGAGAGGGATATCTTTGACCTCTTCCTCCCTGAGTTCGATAAACCTTGGGTATCCACTTAAGGGAAAACTTGCTGCTGTTCTACAAACCTCTGCTCTTGGAGGCCCAACACTGTCTACAGGAAAGGAGGGGGAACGTAGACATCACCCGACCAGGGCAGTCAGCACTTATTTTGCCAGCAGTTATCGCGGGATTTGATGTCTCTCGAGTGTTCATAGACGGCGGCAGCAGCTTGAACCTTATGTATGCAGATACATTGAGGAAGATGAACATATCCTTAGCAAACTTGAAACCAACAGACACAAGGTTCCACGGCATCACACCGGAGAAACCAAGTTATCCATTGGGAAAGATCAACCTCGACGTTCAGTTTGGGACCCGAGAAAATTATAGAATCGAGAGGCTCGAGTTTGAAGTCGTGGATTTTCCGTCGCAATATCACGCTTTGTTGGGACGACCAGCATATGCTAGATTTATGGCGGTGCCACATTATACATACTTGTTGTGGAGGATGCCTGGACCAAAGGGACCAATCACAGTCAAAGGAAGCTTTGCCTTAGCCGATAAGTGCGACAAGGATTTCCACCGGTTGTCAGAAACTTTCGGGATGCAAGCTGAGTACTTGGCGTCAAAAAGCATGACTGATTACGACGTCTTGCCAGGACGTTGGAAGACCAAACAAAGAATCAACTTTCAGTACCGAGAAAAATTCAAAAGAGGTGCGAGATTCACCCGACGGACCCAAAAAAGACGACATCTATCGCAAACGACATGGATATCGCATAGGAAAGCGCGCTCGTCGAGTTCCTCCGTGAGCACTGGAAAATCTTCGCATGGTGTCCAGCTGACATGCCAGGAGTACCAGGAACTTGCCGAGCACCACCTAAACTTGGATCCACTAAGCGAGACCAATCAAACAACCTTTGCGGCGTTTTTCGGAACCAAACCGCAAAGCCATGCCGTCGTAAATCAATCGACTACAAGAAGCTGGTTTTATCAAAGAGATATTCACGAAGCCACATGGGTAGCAAATCCTGTGTTGGTGCCGAAGAAAAACACTAAGGTCCTTCGCATGTGCGTCGACTTTACGTGTCTCAATAAACATTGTCCAAAGGATCACTTTCCCCTCCCGAGGATCGATCAAATTATCGACTCCACGGCTGGATGTGAACGTCTTTCCTTCCTGGATGCATATTCTGGTTATAACCAGATCAGATTGAAAGAAGAAGATGAAGTAAAGACCGCGTTTATTACACCTTACGGCGTGTTTTGCTACAGAACAATGCCCTTTGGTCTCAAAAATGCGGGAGCAACATATCGAGGATGATGCAGAAGTGTTTGGCGACACAGATTGGGAAGAACGTGCAAGTATACATTGATGATGTCGTCATAACATCAAAAAAGGGGGCAACGTTGATCGAGGATCTCAAGGAAACCTTCGACAACCTTGATAAGTTTTGCCTCAAACTGAACCCGACGAAGTGTTCTTTCGGCGTCCCAGCAGGAGAACTTCTGGGGTTCCTAGTTTCAGCAAGAGGGATTGAAGCAAACCCCGATAAAATACAAGCTATCGTAACAATGAGGAAGCCAACAAAGTTGAAAGAAATACAACAGCTAATCAAGCGAGTCGCAGCTTTGAGCAGATTCGTCGCGAGGTTGGGAGAAAAAGCGTTGCCGTTCTACGCTTTGATAAAACAGGGAGACAAATTCCAGTGGAACGAAGAAGCCGACAGAGCTTTCGAGGATTTGAAGCGCACAATTTCGACACCACCAATTTTGGTGGCACCAAAAGAAAGGGAACCCCTCCTGCTGTATATCGCAGCCACACCCCAAGTGGTGAGCACGGTGTTAGTTGTCGAAAGGGAAGAAGAAGGAAAACTCCACGGCGTGCAGAGGCCAGTATACTTCGTTAGCGAAGTTTTATCGCCCTCAAAACAAAGGTATCCTCAGTACCAAAAGATAGCATATGGAGTGTTCACGACAGCACGAAAATTGCGCCACTATTTTTCGGCACATCCGATCGTAGTGGTCAATGAAGCTCCTTTGTCAAATATATTGAACAACCCAGAAGCTACGGGTCGTGTCTCCCTTTGGGGAATAGAACTTTCCCCTCGGGACATCACGTATGAAAAAAGAAAAGCAATCAAGTCGCAAGTTCTGCCGGACTTCATCGCAGAGTGGATGGAGTTGCAAAACACAGGACCCCCAGACTTATCGCGAACCTGGACCATGAACTTTGATGGGTCCAAGAGACTAGAAGGGGCTGGCGCAGGAGTAGTACTCATATCACCTGAAGGCGACAAGTTGAAGTACATCCTTCGGATGACGTTCCCTAACGCATCTAACAATGAAGCAGAATATGAGGCTCTCATACACGGGATGAAGATGGCGAAAGCCTGCGGTGCAACTCGACTAAAAATCTTTGGCGACTCACAGTTGGTGGCACAGCAAGTTATGAACCAGTGTGACGCAGTCAATGATAGCATGATGGCATATAAGGAGGTGTACAACGAGCTCGAGAAGTTGTTCGATGGATGCGAAGTAAATCATATTAGTAGATTGAGCAACGACGAAGCCGACGTTCTTGCAAACATCGGATCGCAATGCCTTGCGGTGCCGCCGGTGTGTATTCTGGGAAGAGATAACGAGAGAGATCCACTAAGTCGACAAAATCAAAAAAGAAGGAGAAGAAACCCTCGGGGGCTACCAAGGAAAAGCAAGAGGACGAAGAAGAAGATCAGGACCTGGTCATGGTGATACAGATACCGTGGATGCAGCCGTACATATCATACATCCTAAGGAAAGAAATACCCGACGATCCAGTTGAGGCAAGGCGAGTAATTCGACGCTCCAAAGCTTTCACGGTGGTCAAGGGAGAATTGTATAAGCGAAGTATTTCAGGCGTCTTGCAAAGGTGCGTCACACCCGAAGAAGGAAGAATAATTCTGAAGGATGTACACGAAGGAATATGTGGCCACCACGCAAGTAGTCGAGCTATCGCAGCCAAGGTTTTTCGGGCAGGATTCTACTGGTTGACAGCAATCGAGGACGCCAAGGACATAGTAAGAACTTGCGACGCGTGTCAAAGGTTTTCCGCAAAACCTCACTCTCCAGCAGCAGAGCTAGCACCAATACCATTGTCATGGCCCTTTGCTCAATGGGGACTTGATATGGTGGGTAAGTTACACAAATCCTGGCCAGGAGGAAAGGAGTACATGCTAGTAGCTGTCGATAAGTTTACAAAGTGGATAGAAGCGAAGCCGATAAATTCACCAGATGGAGCATCCGCAGTAAAATTCGTAAAAGGCCTCGTCTTCAGATTTGGAGTGCCCCACAGCATCGTCACAGACAACGGCAGTAACTTCACATCCCATGAATTCAAAGATTATTGCGAAGAGGTGGGTATCAAGCTGAACTTTGCGTCAGTTGCACATCCTCAAACCAATGGGCAAGTCGAGAAAGCCAATGGCATCATCTGCAATGGCATCAAGAAGCGCTTGTTAGGACCACTGGAAAAAGCTCGACATACCTTGCCAGAAGAACTACCAAGCGTGTTGTGGAGCATCCGAACAACACCAAACACAGCAACGCAGGAAACTCCGTTTTTCCTGGTTCACGGAGCAGAGGCAGTACTACCAATCGAGATAGAGCACAACTCTCCACGTGTCGCTGAATATGATGAAGAAACGTCGAGAAGAGCGCTAGAAGACGACGTCGACGCACTTGATGAAGCTCGAGATGAAGTATTATCTCGGGTAACCAAATATCAACAGGACTTGAAGAATTACCACAGTCGACGTTTGCGGCCAAGATCTTTTCAGGTGGGAGACCTAGTTCTTCGGCTCACGCAAAAAAGTCATGAAAAACTCGAGTCACCATGGCTTGGCCCTTACATTGTTACGGAAGTAATCGGAGGAGGAGCATACAGGATAAAGGACAAGAAGACAGGGGTGGAGGAGCCAAACCCCTGGAACGTGGCGCAACTTAGGCGTTTCTACGCTTAGAGTCGAAATATAGTCCTTGAAAAACCTCAATGTACTGAAACGCCCGCGAGTTTTCAGACGCA
The DNA here is from genome assembly GCF_019359855.2 of Lolium perenne. Lineage (NCBI taxonomy): Eukaryota > Viridiplantae > Streptophyta > Magnoliopsida > Poales > Poaceae > Lolium > Lolium perenne. The sequence goes on along the minus strand of NC_067246.2, from coordinate 258,617,117 downwards.
CTCTTTTCCTTTTTCGGGGCACCGAGTGGGGCCGGAGAAGGTTTTTAATGAGGCGGGCTCGCGGTGCTGCAATATAATAAAGATAGTGACAATATAACTTTTCTTCTTTATCGACATGATCAAAGTCTTTGCTCCGACGAATTTCAATATAGTTCATCGACAACAGAAAAGCCTTGCCTTGGTATTCAAATACCTCGTGAGTCAATAAAAATACAAAATAGTACTCAATAAAAAGCTCGGGGGCTCATATTCGCCGTAAATATATAAATGCCTTGGTTCAAAACCTCGCAAATATACAAATACAGTAAAGAGTCACCGAAACACTCGGGGGCTAGACAAACAGAAAAATATAATGATTGCTTTACAATATAGTCATGGATTACAAAGAAGAAATATCTACAAGAGGAAAACAACTAGTCTTGATTCAATATGTCATCAAGAGTAACTCTGTTTTTCTTCAGAGCAGCACCAAGAAAATCGGCATAATGGCCATCGGCAAAAAAGTCGGCGTCCATCCGAAGAAGGTCTTCAATCATTTCTTCGGCTATAGGCGTAACCTTCGTGTTAATCCTGTCAACACCAACTCTTCGACGTTTTACCTTTTGATGAACTTTCGCGACAACCTGGGTAAGGTCAAGATTCGAGTGGCAGATCTGGAGCATAATAAGAGCAAATCTGGCGCCAGCTACCAGTTGAGCTTTGACAAAATCGTGGATACTGCGAGCATCCTTGAACCTTTCCATCAATTCAGGAAGAGTTTTTGGTTGGACGTTCCGAGGAAACATGGAGTTGTAAACCATGGACAAGGTCTTGGTACAGAAGTCAAGGAAGTCGCGAGTTTGAGAGGTGCGATCTTGAAATCTGACAATTTGGCGGGTACTCTGCAGGGTAGCCCAAAACAAAGAACCATGGTCCAGGGAAAGATTAACAAGGAGGTTTGTCCTAGCATTTACCCTCTCTTCCTCGGCGGCATCAGTAAAGGCACCTATCAAAACAAAGAAATGGAAACCTTTAAGAGACAATAGCATGAAGATGAAAGATATCAGAGGATGAAACAGGCATACCCGACATATCTGCACTGGCTTCATTCATCAATTCGAGCATGAAATTTTCTCGAGTAGTCGCTTTTTCAGCCTCGGAAGCAGCAATTTCCTTAGCAGCCACGGCCTCGCGAGCTTGCTGGAGAGCAACTTTTTCGGCTTCAGATGACTTACGAGATTGCTCCATCATCATAAGTGTTTGCTTCTTCGCATACTGAAGTTGTTGTCGAAGTTCGTCCAGTTCTTGCGACAAGGTATCGTCGACAGGTGCAGTATCAGCAAAAGCTCTCCTCGCGCGAGAAGAAGAAGGCGAAACATTGGAAGGAGCGGAAGTTGGAGTATAGTTATCAAATATCAACTGAAATTTAAACAGGACAACATCAAACGACAAGCAAAGATAGTTTTTCATTAATCTCTCGGAATAATTACAAGGGCATTACAGTGGAGCTAAGGAAATACGTGTCGCCAAATGATTACTTTGGCGACAAGAGCAAAAGAAACAGAAAGAAAAACAGAGGCATGCAACTAGACCTCCGGCCTTGACGAGCTAGGAGTCGACGATGGCTTAATCCCGAGATAGGCCAAGATCTTCTTTGTGTTGGGCTTGGCCGCCTCAATCAGCGACTTCCACCTTGACTGCTCTATTTGCTCGGTGTCGCCAACCTTCATCCAGTCAATAGTCTGTCGACTGTCAGCAACCAACGCGACAGTGTTCTCAACGGCAACCTTCATATTTTCTTGGCGCATCTTCAGTCCAAGGTCTTCCGGTGTATTGAACATCTTGGCAAGGTTGAGGAAAGTCGCAGGCTCCTCTTTCTTTGGGAAGAAGTAGGGGAACAATGCCGACAACACGGCGCTAGCATTCGACACACCTTCACGAATCTCGGACCCATGAAGCTCCAGATAGGAAAGTGCGTCAAGGACAGGGTCATTGACAGGATTCGTCAGATCAAAATCCTGGTTTGTTTGGGCTGTCAAGGAAACAAAGCATTAGTGAAAAGATAAGAAACAACGATTCTCATAAAAATAGAAGGGATCAGCAAACTTACTAAAAGTGCGGCGACTCTGAGTTTTCAGGCGCTTGAGGATTCCTTCTTCACGAGAAGCTTGCGCAGCTTTGTGCTCATCTAAGGCAGCTGTAGCATCCTCAAGTTTTTTCTGCAATTCCTCGACACCAGCAGCTTTCGCCTTGGCTTCATCAGCTTCGGCCTTGGCTTTGCTAGCAGCGAGGTCGGCTTTCTTGCGGGCCGCCTCACTTTGCTCAAGTTTTCGAGCAAGTGCGTCGGCGCGTTCGTTGGCCTCTGCAAGTTTCTCTGTCGAGATACGGAAAAGAGAGAGAAGAAAGATCAAAAATCGCGACAAGCAACAGGAGTAAAAAATCAAGGACAAACAGCAAGTATCAAAGTCGTTACCTTCGGCTCTATTAGCATATTCACGGTACCCAATAAATTGGGAACCGATGCGGAGAAGATCCTTGATCATAGGCTGTTCAACGTGAACACAGCAAGAGAAACATCGGCATGAAAAAGAGAAAAGGTGTGGAAAAACAAAAAAAAAAAATATAGATGTCGACAAGCTTACATCATCTAGGAGCAGAGTCGACGAACTGCCCAACTGAGGGGCAGGTTCAACAATCTTTTCCACCCTTGTCCTTTTTGGTGAAGGAGCAAGGGGGCTTGACGGTGGAGTAGTGGTGATGACGTTTTGTTGAGGAGGCGACGTTTCTTCCCCTTCAACCAGCGTGTCTGAGGCAAGTACAGTACGCGACGTGCTTGTCCGAGGAGCCACGTCAGTAGTTGGTACTTCTTCTTCCTCATCACTGTTGACCAAAAAATCGGCAGCATAAAAAGCAAGACAAGATAAATATTTCGAGTACAAAAATAGGGAGAAATAAAGACGACTTACGAGCTGACGAGGGATTCAACATAAGGATCATAAGCTGCCTTCGGATGAGAAGGAACAACTTCTTCAGCCTTAGAGGTGCCAGAATCCTCGGCATCATTCCTTTTCCTTTTGTTCCTTGGAGAAACAGCAGGAGGAAGGGATTGCGTCGATTCACTGGCTTCAGACTCAATTTCTTTGTCACGAGAAGCCGCAGATTTGTGAGAACCCGCGACTTCACTTTCAGGAACAGAAGAACCTTGAGTATCTTCGGCAACGATGGCCTGTTCTTCGACTTCTCCACCCTCAGGAAGAGGAGGAAGGGAAGTCATAGTAGGATGGTTCTGTAAAAATAGCGACAAAAGGAAAATTAAAGAGATGACAATACAATGAGATGCAGAGAAAGTGCGAAACAGGATAAAAACTCGGGAAGACAAAATACCTCGGGGAGTGGATTGGTGGAGCTGTACGGTTCCACGCGACAAGAAGAAGGAACTGGGTCCTTGCCTAGGCGAGAAAGTCTTCGAACCAACTTCTCCAAGTCCTTGGTGGAGAGATCACCGGAGATTCTGTTGGCGTCATTTTTACCAGAGTACGTCCAAAGGGGATTTTTGCGAGCCTGAAGAGGCTGCACTCTAATCCTAAGGAAGTAGGCGATGATTTGAACACCGACAGCTCCTTGCCTCGAGTGTTTTGAAGCTGACGAATGCGAGACATGAGTGCCTCTGTCGCCTTTTTCTCATCCTCGGAAGCTTCGGCATCCCAGGAACGGCGGCGCTGAATTCTGGCACTTCCGTCGAAAGGGATTATGTTGTGTTCAACGGAGTTGGCGCTTTCTTCGTGAATGTAGAGCCACTTTTTGCGCCATCCTTGGACAGAATCAGGAAACTTGACGTCGAAATAGTCGACATCAGTACGAACACAGATAACAACGCCACCTATGTTATAAGTGACGTTGTGGGAGCCATTGCGGCGGAGGCAGAAAATGCGTTTCCACAGAGCCCAATTGGGAGGGATTCCGAGGAAGCATTCGCAGAGCGTGATGAAAATAGAAATGTGAAGGATGGAATTAGGGGTCAACTGGTGCAGTTGAATCCCATAAACGAAAAGAAGGCCGCGGAGGAAATCATGGATGGGGGTCGAAAGGCCGCGGATCAGGTGATCAACAAAACTAACCCGATACTCCATTGGAGGCTTGGGGTAGCTTTCTTCGCTGGGAAAGCGGATGGCGTCCTCCTTCTTCATGAGGCCGAGCCTCTTCAGCATGTTGGTGTCTTGGTTGGAGATTTTGGATCTCTCCCACTCAAGATCCTCGGCGGCCATCTTGGATTCCGGAGTGCTGTGGCGAGTCAGACGCGTGCGCGGTGGCATCAACGGCAATGGGCAAAGCAATGTATGAGCGTGCGGAAGATCAGAGAGAGTTGGGCGCAGGGGAAGTTTTGCGAAGAGGAACAGATGAGCGGCGCAAGCGAGGGGATGAACGGAGGTTGAAGAAAGGTTTATATAAGAATTGGGTGAAGTAGTGTGCCGTTGGATGAAGAAATCGTGTGGTGAGAATAGATCTTCTAGATACAAGGGCAAAAAAGTATTTTTACTGAGATAGGCGTTACCGTACGTGCGCCAGAAAAAGCGGAGGACGTGTGTCCCCCACTTGCACGACGTGTCAACGAGGTGGAAGCAATGGACCCACAGGGCAGGAAAATCACGACTATTCGAGAAGGATGAAGTAAATTTGATTAAGGGAAGCATGTCGACAAGAAAAATAAAAGAAGATTGGCGACAGGAAGAATTATTCAATACTTCGGGAGCCTTTGATCAAAAACAAGTTTTTGCCCAAATGCTCGGGGGCTACTTCGACAGAAAGTAAAATTTCGAGTATGGCAATATAGAAATTGCGGGAGCCTACAACCAAGCACAAGTCCTTGGCTGTAGCCTCGGGGGCTACTCCCATCGGGAGCGCTGTTCGCGCACCCGAGGGATTAAAAAAAAAGAAGAAGAAGAAGAAGAAGAAAGAGATCATATTGGGAAATAATGACAATATAGCGACAAGGTGGACTAAAATGTTGAGCCTACAACCAAGCACAAGTTCTTGGTTGTAGCCTCGGGGGCTACTCCCATCGGGAACGCTGTTCGCGTGCCCGATGAAATTAACAAAGGAAAAATAGAAAAGCAAGAGAGTATATTTCGAGTTATAATTAACTCTACATATACTCCCATCGGGAGAACAATATGTCATATTTGACTCGATAAAATGTGCCATTCCAACAGCCGGAAAAGCACTCGACAATATATTCTCAGAACGCCGAAGTTGCGATCAATTTCTGAATGCCGCAAATTTGCGAAGGTAAGACCCCAGATCCGTTCTGCTGGGCGTGGCATCGCCAAAGACTGCGCTCTGCTACTTTTATCCGTATCAACAGATACGAAGAAAAATCCTAACGGACGCGTTAGGTACCCGATAAATTTGACTGGGACTCGACAGAATGGTAAGACCTTAAGCGGCACCTGTCGACGTTTACACCAGTATCCCGAGATCATGTCCGGGGACATGATTTTGAAGTAGGTTTTTGCGGATTGCCACTAGAGCAGTTAACTAGTACCTGATCCGTCAGATGAACTAGCCCCAACTACCAGTATCCCTGTACAATATAGAATTTTATGTGAAGAAATATAAAAAGTTAAAGCTTTCGAGTAAAAATAAACAGTGGAGATTTTCCCTGATTCTACGATTCAAGCAAAATCTCGGGGGCTACTGACATAGGCATCCCAAATGGGCCTGCCGAATATAGTACCCGGGGTTTACTGAAGGCCCACTACCCGAAGAATAAGAAGATTCGAGAGCCCAAGATGTATTTAAGGAAAAGATAGAGTTGTAATAGGAAGTGTTATTTGTAATCTGGCGGGATGAGTTAGAAACCGTCCCGGACTCTGTAAACTTGTATAGCACGAATCCCTCGGCTCCACCTCCTATATAAAGGGGGAGTCGAGGGACGAAGAATCAATCGAATCATTGTCTGCAAACCCTAGTTTTCATAATCGTCGAGTACTTTTCGGCTGAAACCTTCGAGATCTACTTACCCTCTACTTCCAACTAAACCCTAGCCTACAATCCATAGGCATTGACAAGTTGATACCTTGTCAGCCACCATCGCCTATGTTGTCTCTTCCATCAATGCCGACGTTCGAGCTCCGTGCCGGCATCCAATGCCCTTGGCCTATTTAAGCGCTACCTCCGCCGTGGTCATCACCACCAAGATCCCACCCACCAAGCATCTCCGCCGTGTAGCTAGCATGCCTCGCAAAAAAGCCACCACCTACTCCATGTTGGGCCGCAACGGGCGCACGGAGCCTCCCCTCCCCCTTCATCTTTGCAGCCGGCGTAGAGCTGGAGCCCGTCAGACATCTTCGACGCAGGCCTCAGCGAAGCCGACATAGCAGAGTACGTTCTCCTGAACGTGCCTCAAGATGTCACGGAACGGGAATGCCGACCCGCAACAGGCAGCAATACTAGAGTCTTACCGGCTGGCGCACAACTATAGGAACGCCACCTGCATCCTAGAGAAGGCGGACCAGCAACTTCTCCAGCACGTCATGGTGGTCTCCCGCGAGCGGTTGACTACTGAGGAGGCTATCTGGATCCTCATGGAGGCCGCGCGATAGAGGATCCTTGAGCTAAACGCTTGGACGCTGGCCGAGGAACGCCGCCGCGAAGATGCGCGGCTCGCCCTCAACGTCGAGTACACCATGAGGCGGCGGTTCGCGTTGATCTAGTGGGCCGCCTCTGCGCCGTTGACCACCATGGAGAACGATGTTGAAGCTAGGCCATCGCGATTGCCGACAAAGGGACAATAGGGTTTTTAGTTGCTTTCAATCAAACATGTACATATAACGAATTCTGAACGGAAGTTTCAATTTCTGCCGTGTTTTGTTTATACCGCATCATCAAAATGCACTAGCCCAGACCGAATGGGTGGCGATGGGGTGGCGTCGATGGGCGCTCTGTCTGGGCCAGCCGGACCGCGAGATGCATCCAGTCCGTGGGCCAACCAAAATAGACAGAAACGAACGATTTGGGTCGCCGATTTTGGTCGGCCCGCCCGCTAATAAACTTGCAGCTAGCTGACGGTGCAGCTCCCACAGTACACACTTGCCGATGCCCGTCCAGCCATGGTGAAGTGGCACTGGTTTCTCGTCGCGTTGGGACACCCACCTTTGTCGTGCCCGCCTGTAGACCGTAGCTTGTGGTTGGAGGACACTTGTTGCAGGCCCGGCAGAGCCACCACCGTGGCCATGCATGGAGAATTAGACTAGTTATAGTGGGGAGTACCATAGAGTGGTAACATGCACATGTTACTACTATATGTTACTACCTCTATAGTGGATAGTAACAATGTGTGATATTATGAAAGGTCATATTTATTAGGTTGTAGAGTCATCTTATCTTGAAAATCATGATGTTATGGTAACATAGCTAGTTACCACCTTAGTCTCTTTCTTCATTTATTGTCATGCCATGTCAACAAAATGTCTTAAAATATGTGATGTTTCTACCTATGTTACTTCCACTATGAGAGCAAATACAATAAGGTACAATCAGCTGGCTATAAGAAATAAAATATTATAAGTTTGCTTAGTTGGAGGAGAGATTAGGAGAGAGAAGACAAGTAGGCTCTTATTTAATAGCCAGCTCTAGCACGTGCTTCTAGGCACTATGTGAGACTAAAATGTGGGTTATGTATTGTAAAAGTACTACACTTTTATAGCTTACTATTGTACATGCTAGCTATAAGTTAACTATATATGATGTGGCAAATTGTTATAGCTGGCTGCCGGCTACACTATTGTTCTTGCTCTGAGTAGTCTTATGAACGCAACAAGGTTCACAACCCACTTTTTTCACGATGCTCCCGCAGAAGATCACCAGACCACACGAAATATGCCAACCATCAGACTACTCATAGTGTGGGTAACATATGTGGTAACATCACACATGCTAAGGTATTTTGGTAACATGTCATGATAATAATTAAAGAAAGAGAGTGAGGTGGTAACTAGCTAAGTTACCATAATATTACACATTTCAAGTCAATATGAGCCTACAACGTAATAAATGACACAATACATGAAACCACATCTAAGTTACTACCCACTATGGAGGTAATAACTTAGGGTCGTAAAATGACATATGTTATTAGTCTAAATTACTTTCCACTATGAGCAGCCTCATCAGGTAGATCCCTGCAAAAAAACCCATCATCGGGTACATCACCTGCCATGTGTGGCCCCGTACATGGTACACAGCGATATAAGAGCATCTCCAGTCGCGTCACTCAAAAAAACGTCAGACACGATGATTTGGGACGCATTTGGGTACATCACCGGACAAAAGAGACCAAAAATCTGTAAAAAAAGAGAACCTTCCCAGCCGTGTCTCTAAACACGTCCATGATGCATGCATTTTTAATAGAGGGGACCACCCCATGTGAGAAAAATATGTGAGAGAAAGTGTTAGAAAAAAGAATGACATGTTGGACTAAGGGCATCTCCAGCGGCGCAACGCAAACGGATGCTGAGCGACCGTTTGCGTCCGCTGGGCCGAAAAATGCGTGTGGTACCACCTCCAGCAGGGCGACGCAAAGTGACCGGGTCGTCCGCGGCGACGCAAACGGTGCGTCTCTGCGGACGCTGCGCGGACGCGCAAAATGTCCGGTCGCGTCTGGCGGACGTTTCGTCTGGCCCTCCTGGCAGCGACCAAGCGTCGATGCGTCTTCTCCGCCAGTACTGGCGCCGAGGTGTCGCTTCGGCAGTCTGCGGCCGCGTAAATGGCGATGCCCCGATTGGCGCGTGGCCGTCGCCTACCTCTGCGCACGAAGTAATGGCGATGCCACGCGTGCCGCGGTTGTTGCCCTACCTCTGATCTATATAAATAGGGGCGCGAGCATCTCATCTCCTCCCCACAAAACCCTAGCCGCTGCACAACATCCACCGTATTGCCGCTGCAGCTTAGACTCCGCCGGAGCCACCATGAGCAGCGCCGGCCGCGGCCAGGCTGCCGCGCCTCCACCTCCACCTCCCCCGGCCTCGAGCTCCGACGAGGAGTTCGACTCCGACGACAGCACCAACCTCCTCGACCCGGTTAGGGACGCCGCGGCCCTGGCTGAAGCGGAGAAGGAAGCAGATGAGGAGCGGGCGGCCCATGCGGCGATCGACGCCGAGATGGAATAGCGCAGGGTGGCGGCCGCCGCTGCCGTAGAAGACTCCGACTCCGACATATCATGGTCTTTTCCAATGACCCTGATGCGCCTACCCCGGAGGAGAGGGCGGCAGAGCAGAGAGCTATAGTCGAGTCTTTCGAGACGCTCAAGGACAACGCCGCCAACGCGAGGCTGCAGCAGTGCTTGGAAGAGGAAGCGGCGGTGCACCGATCCCTAGCGGCCACACGGGAGGTGATACGTCTCAAACGTATCTATAATTTCTTATGTTCCATGCTAGTTTTATGACAATACTCACATGTTTTATATACACTTTATATCATTTTAATGCATTTTCCGGCACTAACCTATTAACAAGATGCCGAAGCGTCAGTTCCTGTTTTCTGTTGTTTTTGGTTTCAGAAATCCTACACAGGAAATATTCTCGGAATTGGACGAAACAAAAGCCCACGGTCTTATTTTCCACGGAGCCTTCCAGAAGTCCGAAGAGGAGACGAAGAGGGGCGACGAGGCGGCCACACCCTAGGGGGGCGCGGCCCCACCCCTAGCCGCGCCGCCCTATGGGGTGGGCCCCTCGAGCGTCCCCCGACTCTGCACCTTCGCCTATTTATTCTCTCCGTCGCGAAAACCCTAGTACCGAGAGCCACGATACGAGAAAACATACTGAGACGCCGTCGCCGCCAATCCCATCTTGGGGGATTCAGGAGATCGCCTCCGGCACCTGATGTCTACTTCCCCCTCCTTTTCCTGTAGACAGTGTTGGGCCTCCAAGAGCAGAGGTTTGTGGAACAGCAGCAAGTTTTCCCTTAAGTGGATCACCCAAGGTTTATCGAACTCAGGGAGGAAGAGGTCAAAGATATCCCTCTCATGCAACCCTGCAACCACAAAGCAAGAAGTCTCTTGTGTCCCCAACACACCTAATAGGTGCACTAGTTCGGCGAAGAGATAGTGAAATACAGGTGGTATGAATATATATGAGCAGTAGCAACGGTGCCAGAAAATAGCTTGCTGGCGTGTAGTTGATGGTGGTAGTATTGCGACGATGTAACGATAAAAACAGTAAACAAGCAGCGATAGCAGTATTTAGGAACAAGGCCTAGGGATTAGACTTTCACTAGTGGACACTCTCAACATTGATCACATAACAGAACAGATAAATGCATACTCTACACTCTTGTTGGATGATGAACACATTGCGTAGGATTACACGAACCCTCAATGCCGGAGTTAACAAGCTCCACAATTCAATGTTCATATTTAAGTAATCTTAGAGTGTAAGATAGACCAATTCGACTAAACCAAGTACTAACATAGCATGCACACTGTCACCTTCATGCATATGTAGGAGGAATAGATCACATCAATACTATCATAGCAATAGTTAACTTCGCAATCTACAAGAGATCACAATCATAGCCTACGCCAAGTACTAACACGGATGCACACACTGTCACCATTACATCGTGCAGGAGGAATAAAACTACTTTAATAACATTGCTAGAGTAGCACATAGATAAATTGTGATACAAAACACATTGCAATCATAAAGAGATATAAATAAGCACTTCACTATGCCATTCATCAGTGAATAAGTATTCTGTGAAATATAGCCTAAGAGACCCACACGGTGCACACACTGTCACCTTTACACACGTGGGACAAGGAGTCTCCGGAGATCACATAAGTAAAATTCACTTGACTAGCATAACGACATCTAGATTACAAGCATCATCATATGAATCTCAATCATGTAAGGCAGCTCATGAGATTATTGTATTGAAGTACATAGGAGAGAGATGAACCACATAGCTACCGGTACAGCCCCGAGCCTCGATGGAGAACTACTCCCTCCTCATGGGAGCAGCAGCGGTGATGAAGATGGCGGTGGAGATGGCAGCGGTGTCGATGGAGAAGCCTTCCGGGGGCACTTCCCGTTCCGGCAGCGTGCCGGAACAGAGACTCCTGTCCCCCAGATCTTGGCTTCGCGATGGCGGCGGCTCTGGAAGGTTTCTGTGGGTTTCGTCGAACGTATCAGGGTTTTCGATCCAGGGGCTTTATATAGGCGAAGAGGCGGCGCAGGAGGGTCGAAGGGCGACCACACCATATGGCGGCGCGGCCGGGGCCTGGGCCGCGCCGGCCTATGGTGCAGGGGCCAGTGCCCCCCTCTGGTCCTTCTCGTGTGTTACGGATGCTTCCGGTGAAAATAGGAACACAGGCGTTGATTTCGTCCGATTCCGAGAATATTTCGTTACTAGGATTTCTGAAACCAAAAACAGCAGACTTGACAAGCGGCACTTCGGCATCTTGTTAATAGGTTTGTTCCAGAAAATGCAGGAATATGACATAAAGTGTGCATAAAACATGTAGATAACATCAATAATGTGGCATGGAACATAAGAAATTATCGATACGTCAGAGACGTATCAGCATCCCCAAGCTTAGTTCTGCTCGTCCCGAGCAGGTAAAACGATAACACAGATAATTTCTGGAGTGACATGCCATCATAAACTTGATCATACTATTTGTAAAGCATATGTAGTGAATGCAGCGATCAAAACAATGTATATGACATGAGTAAACAAGTGAATCATATAGCAAAGACTTTTCATGAATAGCACTTCAAGACAAGCATCAATAAGTCTTGCATAAGAATTAACTCATAAAGCAATAATTCAAAGTAAAGGCATTGAAGCAACACAAAGGAAGATTAAGTTTCAGCGGTTGCTTTCAACTTGTAACATGTATATCTCATGGATAATTGTCAACATAGAGTAATATAATAAGTACAATAAGCAAATATGTAGGAATCAATGCACAGTTCACACAAGTGTTTGCTTCTTGAGGTGGAGAGAAATAGGTGAACTGACTCAACAATAAAAGTAAAAGAATGGTCCTCCATAGAGGAAAAGCATCGATTGCTATATTTGTGCTAGAGCTTTGATTTTGAAAACATATAGAGAGCAATAAAAGTAAAATTTTGAGAGGTGTTTGTTGTTGTCAACGAATGGTAGTGGGCACTCTAACCCCCTTGCCAGACAAACCTTCAAAGAGCGGCTCCCATTTTATTTAATTTTGGGTGGCACTCCTTCCAACCTTTCTTTCACAAACCATGGCTAACCGAATCCTCGGGTGCCTGCCAACAATCTCATACCATGAAGGAGTGCCTTTTTATTTTAGTTTTATTATGATGACACTCCTCCCAACCTTTGCTTACACAAGCCATGGCTAACCGAATCCTTCGGGTGCCGTCCAACAATCACATACCATGGAGGAGTGTCTATTTTTGTTAATTAATTTGGGACTGGGAATCCCATTGCCAGCTCTTTTTGCAAAATTATTGGATAAGCGGATGAAGCCACTAGTCCATTGGTGAAAGTTGCCCAACAAGATTGAAAGATAAACACCACATACTTCCTCGTGAGCTATAAAACATTGACACAAATCAGAGGTGATAAATTTTGAATTGTTTAAAGGTAGCACTCAAGCAATTTACTTTGGAATGGCGGAGAAATACCATGTAGTAGGTAGGTATGGTGGACACAAATGGCATAGTGGTTGGCTCAAGGATTTTGGATGCATGAGAAGTATTCCCTCTCGATACAAGGTTTAGGCTAGCAAGGCTATTTGAAACAAACACAAGGATGAACCGGTGCAGCAAAACTCACGTAAAAGACATATTAAAAACATTATAAGACTCTACACCGTCTTCCTTGTTGTTCAAACTCAATACTAGAAATTATCTAGACCTTAGAGAGACCAATTATGCAAACCAAATTTTAGCATGCTCTATGTATTTCTTCATTAATGGGTGCAAAGCATATGATGCAAGAGCTTAAACATGAGCACAACAATTGCCAAGTATCACATTACCCAAGACATTAATAGCAATTACTACATGTATCATTTTCCAATTCCAACCATATAACAATTTAACGAAGAAGAAACTTCGCCATGAATACTAAAAGCTAAGAACACATGTGTTCATATGAACCAGCGGAGCGTGTCTCTCCCCCACACAAAGAATGCTAGGATCCATTTTATTCAAACAAAACAAAAATAAAAGCATACAGACGCTCCAAGTAAAGCACATAAGATGTGACCGAATAAAAATATAGTTTCAAGAGAAGGAACCTGATAATTTTGTCGATGAAGAAGGGGATGCCTTGGGCATCCCCAAGCTTAGACGCTTGAGTCTTCTTAGAATATGCAGGGGTGAACCACCGGGGCATCCCCAAGCTTAGAGCTTTCACTCTTCTTGATCATAGTATATCATCCTCCTCTCTTGACCCTTGAAAACTTCCTTCACACCAAACTTCTCATAAACTTCATTAGAGGGGTTAGTACATAATCAAAAACTCACATGTTCAGAGGTGACACAATCATTCTTAACACTTCTGGACATTGCCCAAAGCTACTGGAGTTTAATGGAACAAAGAAATCCATCCCACATAGCAAAAGAGGCAATGCGAAATAAAAGGCAGAATCTGTCAAAACAGAACAGTCCGTAAAGACGAATTTCTAATAAATACTTCCGTTGCTCAAATCAGAAAACTCAAAACTAATGAAAGTTGCGTACATATCTGAGGAACACGCACGTAAATTGGCATATTTTTCTGATTTTTCTACAGAGAAAACAGCCCAGATTCGTGACAGATAGAAATCTGTTTCTGCGCAGAAATCCAAATCTAGTATCAACCTTCGATTAGAGGCTTCACTTGGCACAACAAAACACAAAACTAAGATAAGGAGAGGTTGCTACAGTAGTAAACAACTTCCAAGACACAAATATAAAACAAAGTACTGTAGCAAAATAACACATGGGTTATCTCCCAAGAAGTTCTTTTCTTTATAGCCATTAAGATGGGCTCAGCAGTTTTAATGATGCACTCGCAAGAAATAGTATTTGAAGCAAAAGAGAGCATCAAGAGGCAATTCAAAACAACTTTAAGTCTAACATGCTTCCTATGAAAAGGAATCTTGTAAATAAACAGGTTCATGAAGAGCAAAGTAACAAGCATAGGAAGATAAAACAAGTATAGCTTCAAAAATTTCAGCACATAGAGAGGTGTTTTAGTAACATGAAAATTTCTACAACCATATTTTCCTCTCTCATAATAACTTTCAGTAGCAACATGAGCAAACTCAACAATGTAACTATCACACAAAGCATTCTTATCATGAGTCTCATGCATAAAATTATTACTCTCCACATAGGCATAATCAATTTTATTAGTAATAGTGGGAGCAAATTCAACAAAGTAGCTTTCATTATTATTCTCATCATCAAATATAGGAGGCATATTGTAATCATAATCAAATTTATCCTCCATAACAGGTGGCAACAAAAGACTACTATCATTATAATCATCATAAATAGGAGGCAAAGTATCATCAAAGTAAATTTTCTCCTCCATGCCCGGGGGATTAAAAAGATCATGCTCATCAAAGCCAGCTTCCCCAAGCTTAGAATTTTCCATATCATTAGCAACAATGGTGTTCAAAGTATTCATACTAACATGGTCCATGGGTTTTTTAATTTTCGGGTCAAACCATCCATGCCTTAACTCAGGAAATAGAATAAAAAGCTCATTGTTGTCCATTATGCCAAACTAGTGTAAACAAGAAACAAAAATATGCAATTGCAGGATCTAAAGGAAATAGCTTTGAGTACTTACGGCGCCGGAAAATAGCTTGGTAGCCGAGGTCCGGAGTGTGAGTACCTCTTACCTTTCCTCCCCGGCAACGGCGCCAGAAAATAGCTTGATGTCTACTTCCCCCTCCTTTTCCTGTAGACAGTGTTGGGCCTCCAAGAGCAGAGGTTTGTAGAACAGCAGCAAGTTTTCCCTTAAGTGGATCACCCAAGGTTTATCGAACTCAGGGAGGAAGAGGTCAAATATATCCCTCTCATGCAACCCTGCAACCACAAAGCAAGAAGTCTCTTGTGTCCCCAACACACCTAATAGGTGCACTAGTTCGGCGAAGAGATAGTGAAATACAGGTGGTATGAATATATATGAGCAGTAGCAACGGTGCCAGAAAATAGCTTGCTGGCGTGTAGTTGATGGTGGTAGTATTGCAGCAGTAGTAACGCAGTAAAACAGTAAACAAGCAGCGATAGCAGTATTTAGGAACAAGGCCTAGGGATTAGACTTTCACTAGTGGACACTCTCAATATTGATCACATAACAGAACAGATAAATGCATACTCTACACTCTTGTTGGATGATGAACACATTGCGTAGGATTACACGAACCCTCAATGCCGGAGTTAACAAGCTCCACAATTCAATGTTCATATTTAAGTAACCTTAGAGTGTAAGATAGACCAATTCGACTAAACCAAGTACTAACATAGCATGCACACTGTCACCTTCATGCATATGTAGGAGGAATAGATCACATCAATACTATCATAGCAATAGTTAACTTCGCAATCTACAAGAGATCACAATCATAGCCTACGCCAAGTACTAACACGGATGCACACACTGTCACCATTACATCGTGCAGGAGGAATAAAACTACTTTAATAACATTGCTAGAGTAGCACATAGATAAATTGTGATACAAAACACATTGCAATCATAAAGAGATATAAATAAGCACTTCACTATGCCATTCATCAGTGAATAAGTATTCTGTGAAATATAGCCTAAGAGACCCACACGGTGCACACACTGTCACCTTTACACACGTGGGACAAGGAGTCTCCGGAGATCACATAAGTAAAATTCACTTGACTAGCATAACGACATCTAGATTACAAGCATCATCATATGAATCTCAATCATGTAAGGCAGCTCATGAGATTATTGTATTGAAGTACATAGGAGAGAGATGAACCACATAGCTACCGGTACAGCCCCGAGCCTCGATGGAGAACTACTCCCTCCTCATGGGAGCAGCAGCGGTGATGAAGATGGCGGTGGAGATGGCAGCGGTGTCGATGGAGAAGCCTTTCGGGGGCACTTCCCCGTTCCGGCAGCGTGCCGGAACAGAGACTCCTGTCCCCCAGATCTTGGCTTCGCGATGGTGGCGGCTCTGGAAGGTTTCTGTGGGTTTCGTCGAACGTATCAGGGTTTTCGATCCAGGGGCTTTATATAGGCGAAGAGGCGGCGCAGGAGGGTCGAAGGGGCGACCACACCATATGGCGGCGCGGCCAGGGCCTGGGCCGCGCTGGCCTATGGTCTGGGGGCCCAGTGCCCCCCCTCTGGTCCTTCTCGTGTGTTCTGGATGCTTCCGGTGAAAATAGGAACCTGGGCGTTGATTTCGTCCGATTCCGAGAATATTTCGGTACTAGGATTTCTGAAACCAAAAACAGCAGAAAACAGGAACTGGCACTTCGGCATCTTGTTAATAGGTTAGTTCCAGAAAATGCACGAATATGACATAAAGTGTGCATAAAACATGTAGATAACATCAATAATGTGGCATGGAACATAAGAAATTATCGATACGTCGGAGACGTATCAGCACCCTGCCGGAGAGGGAAATCATCACCGGAGAGCTCTACATCACCATGCCCACCTCCGGACTGATGCGTGAGTAGTTCATCTTTGGACTATGGGTCCATACCAGTAGCTAGATGGTTGTCTTCTCCTCTTGTGCTATCATGTTTAGATCTTGTGAGCTGCCTATCATGATCAAGATCATCTATTTGTAATGCGACATGTTGTGTTTGTTGGGATCCGATGAATATGGAATACTATGTCAAGTTGATTATTGATCTATCATATATGTGTTGTTTATGATCTTGCATGCTCTCCGTTGCTAGTAGAGGCTCTGGCCAAGTTGATACTTGTGACTCCAAGAGGGAGTATTTATGCTCGATAGTGGATTCATGCCTCCATTGAATCTGGGATAGTGACAGAAAGTTCTAAGGTTATGGATGTGCTGTTGCCACTAGGGATAAAACATCAATGCTTTGTCTAAGGATATTTGTGTTGATTACATTACGCATAGTACTTAATGCAATTGTCTGTTGTTTGCAACTTAATACTGGAAGGGGTGCGGATGCTAACCCGAAGGTGGACTTTTTAGGCATAGATGCACGCTGGATAGCGGTCTATGTTCTTTGTCGTAATGCCCTAAGTAAAACTCATAGTAGTCATCATGATATGTATGTGCATTGTTATGCTCTCTCTATTTGTCAATTGCCCAACTGTAATTTGTTCACCCAACATGCTATTTATCTTATTGGAGAGACACCACTAGTGAACTGTGGACCCCGGTCCATTCTTTTACATCTGAAATACAACCTACTGCAATCATTGTTCTCTGTTGTTCTTTGCAAACAAACATCATTCTCCACACCATACGTTTAATCCTTTGTTTGCAGCAAGCCGGTGAGATTGACAACCTCACTGTTAAGTTGGGGCAAAGTATTTTGATTGTGTTGTGCAGGTTCCATGTTGACGCCGGAATCCCTGGTGTTGCGCCGCACTACACTCCTTCACCAACAACCTTCACGTGGCCTTCATCTCCTACGGACGTGTGCTTCACGCGTCATCAGGAGGCGGCGGAGAAGCATGCGAGGGAGCAATGCAACGACGGGGCCGGCCCGTCATGCAACAAGTTGTTTAGATTACTTTGTATAGTTTCTATGCTATCAAATGCACTACTATATTTGCTTTCAAATATGTTGCAAATCTAAAAATGGATCACCCCGGTGGACGCACACCCAGACGCAAACGGACGCGTGGACAAAATATGTCCGCGGGGCGATGCAAACGGACGCCCGCAACCACTTTTGGGCGTCCAAAATGCGTCGCCCTGTTGGAGATACCCTAAGGGCTCCATGCATGCATCCGGACGTTGTTTTTTTTTGTGTCCGACGTCCTCGATAGAGATTCCATACACAAAATCTTTACCGGAGACACCGGATATAAAACGAGGCACTATTTAGCTTTGAAGACGTAACAGGAAAGCGTATTCTTTATTTCTTATCCGTGGTGACGACTGTAGATGCTCTAAAAAAACGCCTTGCGTTAGGGGCTTCAGGCTCGTCCAATGAGAAGACGGCAGCGTTTGCAGAAGGAAGACGAAATCCAAGGAATTGGAGGCAGTTAAGACCACATCTCATCGGAGCCGTAGCTCCTACTTTTTTGGACGGAAGGTTCACAATAAGCTTGGTTTTAAATTAACAAAGTTGTTAACCGGCTAGAAGCATAGGTGGAGTCACGCGAGTACTTTTTTTTTTAGAATCAGGTGAGTACTTGAGTGTATATAACTATATATGTATACCCAATATCTTTGAGGGATGAAACATAATCGATTGATGTATTATACGTATATATACACTAGTACAAATGCCCGTGCGTTGGCACGGGTCCTCAAATTTTATTTCCCAGTGCATATATATAATTCACAACTCAATATAAAAATTCAAAACAAATCAGGGATATCATAATATACTACAACATGATAATATCAAACGCAATAACAAGAAAGCATTGTTGTGCATCTGCGTGTTCCAAATTCTAGGTCTTCTTGTTACTCTTATGTGGTAAGCACATGTCTTATGGGTTGTCAACACAACAATCTCTCCTTTTGGATGTACTACTGTTTCACAAAAGGTGGCTGTTGTAAACACAAGTATAACTAAAAGAATACTTTTTTCTTATTAGTCCAAACAACACTTTGATATTTATAAATATACGAAGAATACTTTAGATCGTAACCTTCTGTGTCAAACATACAAAAGGAGATTAGCAAATCTTCAATAATTGTTGGTGTAAAAAACTCCGTCGGCAGGCCAGTGGTGTGGGATTGTGGACGCTAATTTTTTAGGCAGCGAATAAGAGCCGGAGATGCCTTTCTTATTATGAGGATGAGAGCAAGAATTAAATTTACCTTTCACGTATGAATTTGACTAATGTTACTCTTTATAATATTATAAGAAAGGTATGTAAACTTGTGAAAGGTATCTTAGAATACTCAAATACACGATGATGATCTTGGTCGCGACAATATAATGCTATTTTGTGTACCACTTGAAACAACACTTATGCTCTCTAGCTTTGCCATTTCTGCTGACAAATGGCTGCTAAACTTCCTATGCTCAAACCATGGATAGACTCAGGGGTGAGGATGTGTGAAAGAAAAATAGGTATTGCATTGTGTCATTTTTTTTTAACTTTTTTGTTTGTTTTGACCCTTTTTGGAGTTTCTTTGTCTTTTGTGTCTCTTTGTAAACATAGCCCACTTTTTACTCAAGATAATATGTACGACTAATACAAGGAAGCTCCTTGACAATAATTGCCACCAAAGAAAAATATAATAACAATAAAATCTTATTAATTACAAATTACACGATCCTAACAGTTTTTTCTCCAAACCCTTTGCAGAAAAGGAATGCCTATGCGTTGATACAGTTCCTTTTTCATCGTTATGTGAATATAAATTGAGGACATAGTTATATGTTCTCCTATAATGTCCAGGATGTTGTATTCACCATTCTCTGACTCTATCAATACAAAACCATAATACAAATAATGTGAAAGTCGAAAACACATGTTCTATTTATCCAAACTGCTTCAAAAGAGAAAAATCCAAAATCATGAAAAAAAAATAGTACATTAGGTACCTGTATAATTTAGAATCAGTAAGTAGGCATGTTTTTTACCCTATTCATTGCAAAGTGTCAACTCTCTATCAGTGGCAAAAGAATCCAAGAAACAAATTGTCTACTGATCCAGTTATGAGCACTTAGGGACTTTCAAGCGATATAATAAAAGTAGCAATGGTACCATTAGTATCTACAAAAAAGTTGTGGCAGCTTTACCTAAAATATATTGTGAAGACCTCAAGCAAAACAACCACTGTACTGCTCAATCCCGTTCACAACGTCGTCATTTGAACAGATGCTGCAGCTCCATGGAGCATAGGGGGCGATAAAATCATCTCAAGTAACATGAGTACAATAGAATCCGAAATTCACATGAGCATAAGCTGTATCACCAGAAGTTTTCATTTATAAACTAAGCACAGCTGAACTGAACATATCAAGTACCATGATCTGCTGAAAACAAACTAATAAAATGCCCCATCGTGTAATTCCTGATCTACAGTGTAGCACTTTCAGAATTAAGCCAGTCATACTATTTCAAGTAACATGAGTACAACAGAAAATGGAATGCACATGAACTAAACATATCTAAAATGAACATATCAAGTACATGAAAAGCAACGTCATCACTCATCGCAACAACACACTCACTCAGGTTCTCCACTCTCAATCTCTCACACAACCACAACATGCATGTTTTACTTACTTCGAGAGAGAAACCAGCCCTTGAAGCATCGTGATCTTGTCGCCTAACTTCTGGCTCTCCGTGCATTCTCAATCTCTGATTATCCATCAGCACCGCATCTCTCACAAATGAAACTAACTGGCTCCTCATGCACGGTGCCTGCATACTTTGGCATAGAGATGAACTTTTTTTTCTTTTGATCACAAATTCATGTCAGCATGCAGGTTCTGAAGCAATATCTCTGTTCTAAATCTACATTACTTGACAAAGAAATCAACACAGATAAATGGGATCAGCGAGTCATCATAAGTTTTTAAATTGATGCTTGAATTTAGACCATTTTCTATATCAATAAATGACATCCCATTAATTGAGGAATATCAATCATTGATCCATGGTACATCACAACTATTGTTGAAAATCTATAGGTTCACAAGAGTGAACAACTGACCATCCATATTAGACAAGTTTGGTACATATTCTAAGGTAAGACTTCTCCATTTTTTTAGAGCATTGTCTAGCAGTTTTCAGATTCTAGTTTATAGAACTTGGACACTTCAGGCTGAAGCTGTAACATGCCGCTCCATGACAATCACATCTAATAAACTATGAGTTGCAAAACATAATATTTTACACAATGCAAAATTTCTAACAAATAACATTATGTGATGATCTAAAATCAGAACAGACGATCATGTCAATTCTTGCAAGTTATGTAATGCTTGTACTGAATTGCATATATTCAGCTCAGGGAAACATCAGATGGATTGGTGCGTAAGAACCAGATAGATGGTGCAATTTGCTAGCAGAGATGAGGAGCTCAGAAGTTACTCGCAAAAGGTCAGCACTGCGATGACAGACATGACATGGCCATGGATTTCAGCAGGTACGGGATGGCGTTGGCTTCCAAGTACTTATTCTTCTGGGCGATGAAGCTTGGGTACAATGATGTCGCATTGTTCAAAACACTCCCTGCATCTCACCGCCAGTCATGAGGGGTCCGAGTTGTCACGACTGTCAATGTGACCGCCGCCACCTGAACCGGTAGGGATAGGAAGATCTGGACCTTGCGACGCGTTGGGTTGTCCAGAAAGCTGCAAATTATAATATCTCCAGAGAGACGAAGATCATCCTCATATCGAAGAGCTTAATTACAATGGAAAGAGGTATGAAGTTCCTCCGTAAGAAGTTATATGCGTTGTATTTTTACCTCAAGAACATACATACCACATCCAAGCAATAAGCACATGCATCACCTTGTAGAGAGAGTGGCACAAGGCAACTCTGCATCATGTGCCATCTCCAACCCCGAATGGGCCGCCGTCCCCGCAGGTGTCGAAAGCAACAAATAAAGTTATTAATTTCCCTCTTGGGAACACTCTTGGCCATGAAACCAACAGTGGTAAAAAAGAAGAAGCATTTACCCGAAGAGCAATGGGTGATGTGAATCTTTTCTGATTTGTGCCTATCTTGCATTTCACTTTATCAATTTTAATTGCATATATGTTAACTTACATAGCAGTTTAGCAAATTTTGGTCAAGCTAAAAAACGGTTTATCAGCTAAATCATTCTTCAAGACATATGAGAAATACTAAAGCCCAATTGCAAACGATATGGAGAAGTGGTGAATAATGAAAAAAAAATATCAAAGATCCTATATTATTGCCTCAAAATACCATCTAAATAAGAATCGACTACATCCCCAAGGGGAGGCAGGTTGGATGTTACCAACGACGACATTCTCCACCGTCTCTCTGCAGCCGACTTCCTCCATCCTGCAAACCTTTAATAACCTACCAAGAACAAGTGTCTTGCTCTCGATCGTAATCCTGTAAAGAAACCACTCATACTTAAAGAGATGCCAAAGGGAATAGTCAAAGGGAGAAACATAGCTTCATAACGTGACCCTTACAATGGAAAAGAGGTATAAAGTTCCTCCTCAAGTAGTTAGATGCATCATATTTTTACCTCAAGAACATGCATACCACATTCAAGAAATAAGCACATGCACCACCTTGCAGAGAGAGTGGCACAAGACAACTCTGCACGTGTGCCATCTCCAACACCGAATGGAACCCGTCCCTGCAGGTGTCAAAAGCAACAGATAAAGTTATTAATTTCCATTCTTCAGAACACTCTTGGCCATGAAACCAACAGTGGTCACAAAGAAGAAGCATTTACCTAAAGAACAACGGGTGATGTGAATCTTTTCTCATTTGTGCCTATCTTGCACTTCACTTTATCGACTCTGATTGCATATATGTTAACTTACATAGAAGTTTAGCAAATTTTGGTCAAGCTTGAAATCAGTTTATCAACTAAATCATTCTTTAAGACACTTGAGAAATGCTAAAGCCCAATTGCAAACGACACGCAGAAGTGGTGAATAATGAAAAAAACAAAGATCCTATCTTATTGCACAAAAATAGTATCTTAAAAATAGAATCGACTACAACCCCAAGGGGAGACAGATTGGATGTTACCGAGGACGACATTCTCCACCGTTTCTCCGCAGCCGACTTCCTCCATCATGAAAACCTTTAATAACCTACCAAGAACAATTGTCTTGCTCTCTAAAGAGAAGCCAAAGGGAATCATCAAAGGGAGAAATGTAGCTTCATAACTTGACAAAAAAAATCGAAATGAAAAAATGCGTCGATATCATTAAATATTTCATTGCAAAGAAAGGACACAAAATACTCTTCCGAGAATTTTAGGAGCAATCAACAAAGGAAGTGGACTATAAAGATAAGTTTACAACACTAATAAAATTGACGACATGCCAGGACACTTGTGTCATACAAATACATGGCACTACACTAAAATATATATACTTTTATCTACAACAGTACATCACACAATTCGATCTGAGAACTTCAGGGAGAACTAAGGAGACCGAGATTAGCTCGTACTAAGTACTACGCGCTTGAAACCAAAATTCATGTGAGCGCGGTCTTTTCTCCTAACCAGATCGATTCGGCGGTGGCGGTGGAGATATAAAGGAAGGCATGTGTGCGTACTACTCCCTCCGTTTCGAAGCTTAGGGTGTACTCCCTCCTATCTTTTTAATTGACTCGGATTTAGTATAACTTTATACTAAATTTGAGTTAACTAAAAAGAATTGGAAGGAGTAAGAATAAGGCGCAAACAAGGCCAGTGAAGAAAGTATCGCTAACCTACCGAAACTGCCCCTCCACCCTTGTTCTGGACTCCTCGAAACTCTTTAGCAGTTAAACCAAGCGGCGGTAAATTCCGAGAAGCGATATTACTGCACCTCGCGCCGTCCGGATTAAGAAAAAGATGTCGCATGAATCCATCTTCTTCCCCGTTCATCTCCTTGTATGTGCGTTTCCCATCTCTACCGTGAGCCATCGGAACGGAGGAAGATGGCGCGGGAGGCGGCCTCTGTGTTCTGAGCAACGACGCTTATGGCGCTGGCGCCATGAGAGGTAGTGGGTGAAGCGGCCTTCTTGCTGCTGCGCTGTTCATGGCGTTCACTTGAGGTAGTGGTGAGCATGGCGGTTTGCATGCTGGTGCGGACGGCGGGCGGCGAGTGAGCGAGTCTTCCACTTCGGCGTAGAGATAGTGGGTAGGGGGACGGCGTGTGCGTGCATGGTGTTGTTGGGCGAATGGGAGAGAGAGAGAGAGAGCACGATCGGAGATAGGAAGAAAAAATATTTCAATTAGAGCAAGAAGAAGGCACCATTGTTGGTGACGATAACTTGAAAGTTTACATTACAGAATATTATAAGAAACTCTTTGGGCCACCTGAAGACAACTTTTTTGAAATGATGGAAGAGCGTAATGATGACATCCCTCAATTGTCTGAGGAAGAGAATGTCCTTTTAACGGCTAATTTCACTGAGGAAGTCTTTGAAGCCATAGTTCAAATGGAACACAACAAATCACCGGGTCCCGATGGATTCCTTGCGGAGTTTTATCAGCGGTTTTGGGAAGTAATAAAAAAATATCTTATGGCCATGTTTGGACACTTTCAGGCTGGCGGTTTTTCTTTATTCAAACTCAATTTTGGGATCATAACATTGCTACCAAAAAAAGATAATGCGGTACAGATCCAACAATATAGGCCTATATGTCTGCTTAACGTGAGCTTCAAAATATTCGGTAGTAAAACCTACTCAGACAGCGTTCATGCCAGAGAGACACATTTTGGAAGGAGTGTTGGTTTTACATGAAACAATTCATGAATTACATCGTAAAAAGATGGATGGGGTTCTGTTTAAAATCGACTTCGAGAAGGCATATGATAAGGTGAAATGGCATTTTCTTCAACAAGTATTGCGAATGAAGGGCTTTGATCCAGTTTGGTGTGATCGTATTAAAAATTTTGTACAAGGGGGTAGTGTAGGGATAAAAGTTAATGATGATATTGGCCACAATTTTCAGACTAAAAAGGGGTTGAGGCAAGGGGATCCGTTATCTCCGATTCTTTTCAACATTGTAGCTGATATGTTAGCTATTTTGATTGGGCGGGCCAAAGATGCTGGTCATGTAGGGAGTCTTATTCCACATTTGGTCGAGGGGGTGTGTCGGTACTACAGTACGCCGATGACACTATTATTTTTATGGAGCATGATTTAGAAAAAGCGGTTAATATGAAGCTCATTCTTTGTATCTTTGAGAAACTATCGGGGTTGAAAATAAATTTTCATAAGAGTGAATTATTCTGTTTCAGCAAAGCTTTGGAAATGGAACACCATTATAAAGATATTTTTGGGTGTGCATCCGGATCTTTACCGATTAGGTATCTTGGTATTCCTATCCACCATAGAATGCTCCGTAATTCTTAATGGAATCCCGTGGAGAATAGATTTGCTGCAAACTTAGGCTGTTGGCGGAGTAAAATGTTATCTTATGGGGATCGTCTTATTCTTATTAACTCCGTTCTTACTAGTCTGCCCATGTTCATGCTATCCTTTTTAGAGATCCCAAAAGGTGTGAGGAAGAGGCTTGATTTCTATCGATCTCGCTTTTTTTGGCAATCTGATGAACACAAAAAGAAATATCGATTATCAAGATGGAATATTATTTGTAGACCAAAGGATCAAGGGGGCCTAGGGATCGAGGTTCTTGAATTGAAAAATAAATGTTTGTTAAGTAAATGGTTTTTCAAATTATTATCGGAAGAAGGAGTTTGGCAGCAATTGTTGCATAGCAAATATATTAAAGTCCTTGGTCGCGCCACAGGTACCGGCGCCCTAGGTACCGGTGCTTGTCGCGCTCTCTGGAACACCATCGGAGGTGAGGCAAAGCGGCACGTCGACGGAGAGGCGACAGGGGGTACCACGGCGTCATCTTGAGACGGGGGCGTGTCTGCCACGATATCTTCATCAACCGCCTCGTCATCACTCATCTCCTCCCCATCAGCACCCGTCTCCACCACCTTAGCAACATCCAGAGTCGGCGAGGGGGGGAGCAGACAGTGCCAGAACTTGGCAGCGTGCCCCATCCACATCACCTAGCCCAGCATCATCCTAGCCGAACGGCCCAGCTGCAACTTGGCCGAACGGCCCAGATGCAACTTGGCCGAACGGCCCATCCTGGTGAGCATCAGCTGGGGGATCCGGGTTGGAAAAGGCCTCCAGGCCCAACAGCAGGCGTGGCACGAATGGGCCTGCCACGCTGTCCAGAGTTTGGAGGGAAGGGTGCTCGATGGCCGAAAATTCGCACGGCGAGGCGGGAAACGGGACGGTAAAGGCACCTACGCGGAAGCTTCCCTTGCCGACCCCACCATCCGTCGCCGCCAAATTTGAAACAGCTGCAGAAGCCTCCAAGACTGGAAAAGCTGGGTGATCCACCAGAGGCCCCACCACGACGCGCGCGTCCGCCCTGACCGCCCGTTGTGCGACCAGGACTTGGTCCACGGGGCGCTGCACCGGGCCATGGACCAAGGGGTCCACCGATGCATGCAGCGGCACATGGCGCGCAGCAACCGGGGCGCTGATGCCCATGTCATCCGCGGCGGTGGCGCTCGCAGCAGCCACCACCCGAACAACTCCGGTAGCGGCGGCGCTCATAGCATGTGCCACCCGATCATCCCCGGTGCCCACGGCTGCCCCTCCATCGTATGTTCTTGTACGCACATCATCCGTGGCGGCGGCGGCGCTCCCAGCAGCCACCACCTGATCACCATCGGCGCCCATGGCAGCCAACTCAACGACGGTCACCGCGCCGACGACATTGGCAGCGGCGCGAGCCCTAAGCTCACGGACCTTGCGTCCTCCACGCTTCCTCCTCTTGACGCGTCGTGACTGATCAACGGCGAGCTCGCCGACGATTGCCCCGGACGCCAGCACCCGTGTGTTCCCGCCATGGCCTCCCCCACCATGCCCAGAAGGAGCAGGGTGGACAGCACCAGTGCCGCTGCCTCCGTTTCCTGGAAGGACATCAGGTGTCCCCCTAGTGTACGTGTACTGCCTGCGTATCGGCCACGCCGGCGTGCTCCCATCGCCATCGACCGCGCGATCACCCGAGCCTTGGCGCGGCGTGCTGCGGCGGAAGTCCACCGTCGATGTGACGTGAATGAGCAGCGGGTATGCGAGCGTGTTGATGTGCGGTGGCACCACCGCCTGTGCCGGCGCCGCCAAGTCCTCGAGTGATGGCGGCTCGTCAGGCTCGACGATGTGCAGGTCCATCTCCCGCGGGATCAGCGCAGGATCCAAGTACCACGCCGATAAGCGAAACGTCCCCATGTCCGCGCGGCTCCTGGTGAGCAGGTGGAGCCGCTCAACCCACGCCGCCGGCGCCAAGATCGTCTCCGCCATGGCAAGATTCCAGGCGTTAGCAGGGACTCCCTCCAGCTCAATCGCCGCATGTACACAGAGGCCACCGGAGGCGGCGTGCGTGCGACGCGCCCATGGCCTGAGCAGCAAGCAGAAGAACGGCGACGCGATCACCTCATCGCGTAGCACCATGTCACGGTCTTCCTTGGTGGCGAAGAAGATTAGGAAATCCTCCGGCCGGTGGCAGTGGACGGAGAAGCTCCCCGGCGGCAGCCGGTGGATGTCCTCGAGCGCCATAGCCACCTCTTCCGTGGTGACCGCGCGGCGCACCCCCACGATCACAGCAAGCAGCGCATTGGAGAGCGCGACTTCCGCCTCGTCGATCTCCACCGTCCTTGGCAGGACGCAGGCCGCGCGCACAGGGCGGCGCGCCAGCTCGCCACCCACTGCCGGCGCGCCAGCTCGCCACCCACTGCCGGCGCCCGCAGCGCCAAGGGAACCACCTGCCCATCTGCGCCACGTCTTGGCCGCGGCGGCTCTTCAACGCGGCGCGCTTGAGGCAACACCGGCGCGACGGCCCTCTCCCCACAGGAACAGGAGCCACCGCCCGCGCGTCGCCCGAAGCCGCGACCACCATGCTCACCTGCGCGTTCTGGCGCCCAAAGGCAGCCCTTTGCGGCGGATCGGCTCTCCGCGGTGCATCCATGGCCCAGCGCGGCGCAGCCGCAGCCCTGGCCGGTGCCTCAACACGCCTCCGCACCACCCTGCGACCAGCATCACGGCGCACCTGCTCCCTGGCAGCCTGGTGAACCTCCGGCGCACGCGCGCGGTGGTCACCAGCGCCCTCAACCACCCTACGGCCGCGGCCCTCTTCATTGCCACGTTTCCTGGCTGGCTGATGTCTACGGGTGCTTCTATTCTTGTAGACAGTGTTGGGCCTCCAAGAGCAGAGGTTTGTAGAACAGCAACAAGTTTCCCTTAAGTGGATCACCCAAGGTTTATCGAACTCAGGGAGGGAGAGGTCAAAGATATCCCTCTCATGCAACCCTGCAACCACAAAGCAAGAAGTCTCTTGTGTCCCCAACACACCTAATACACTTGTCAGATGTATATGTGCACTAGTTCGGCGAAGAGATAGTGAAATACAGGTGGTATGAATGTATATGAGCAGTAGTAACGACACCAGAAAATAGCTTGATGCTACAACTGGCGTGTGGTTGATGGTGGTAATATTGCAGGCAGTACAGATGCAGTAGAACAGTAAACAAGCAGCGATGATTGCAGTATTTGGGAACAAGGCCTAGGGATTATACTTTCACTAGTGGACACTCTCAACATTGATCACATAATAGAATAAATAGATAAATGCTATACTCTACACTCTCTTGTTGGATGATGAACACCACTAATTGCGTAGGATTACACGAACCCTCAATGCCGGAGTTAACAAGCTCCACAATATTCGATATTCATGTTTAAATAACCTTAGAGTGCACGATAGATCAACACAACTAAACCAAGTACTAACATAGCATGCACACTGTCACCATCACACTATGAAGGAGGCATAGATCACATCAATACTATCATAGCAATAGTTAACTTCATAATCTACAAGAGATTACAATCATAACCTACGCCAAGTACTACACGATGCACACACTGTCACCATTACACCGTGCAGGAGGAATAGAGTACTTTAATAACATCACTAGAGTAGCACATAGATGAATAGTGATACAAAACTCATATGAATCTCAATCATGTAAGGCAGCTCATGAGATCATTGTATTGAAGTACATAGGAGAGAGATTAACCACATAGCTACCGGCACAGCCCTTAGCCTCGATGGAGAACTACTCCCTCCTCATGGGAGACAGCAGCGTTGATGAAGATGGCGGTGGAGATGGCAGCGGTGTCGATGGAGAAGCCTTCCGGGGGCACTTCCCCGTCCCGGTGGCGTGCCGGAACAGAGACTCCTGTCCCCCAGATCTTGGCTTCACGATGGCGGTGGCTCTGGAAGGTTTCTCGTACCGTGGCTTTTCCGTATCGAAGATTTAGGTCAGGGATCTTTAAATAGGCGAAGAGGCAGAGTCGGAGGGTCGACGAGGCGGTGTCACAGTAGGGCGGCACGGCCCACACCCTGGCCACGCCAGCCTAGTGTGTGGTGGGCATGTGGCCCCCCTCTGGCGGCTCTCGGGTGTTCTGGAAGCTTCGTCCAATTTTAAGACTCTAGGCGTTGATTTCGTCCAATTCCGAGAATATTTTCTTACTAGGATTTCTGAAACCAAAAACAGCAGAAAACAGGAACTGGCACTTTGGCATCTCGTCAATAGGTTAGTTCCGGAAAACACATAAAAACGATATAAAGTGTGAACAAAACATGTAGGTATTGTCACAAAACAAGCATGGAACATAAGAAATTATCGATACGTCGGAGACGTATCAGCATCCCCAAGCTTAGTTCCTACTCGTCCCGAGTATGTAAACGATAACAAAGATAATTTCTGAAGTGACATGCTACCAACATAATCTTGATCATACTATTGTAAAGCATATGAGATGAATGAAGTGATTCAAAGCAATGGTAAATACAATGGTTAAACAATTGAATCATATAGCAAATACTTTTCATGAATAGTACTTTCGAGACAAGCATCAATAAGTCTTGCATAAGAGTTGACTCATAAAGAAATAGATTCTAAATAAAGGCATTGAAGCAACACAAAGGAAGATTAAGTTTCAGCGGTTGCTTTCAACTTGTAACATGTATATCTCATGGATAGTTGTCAATGCAAAGTAATATAATAAGTGCAATATGCAAGTATGTAAGAATCAATGCACAGTTCACACAAGTGTTTGCTTCTTGAGATGGAGAGAAATAGGTGAACTGACTCAACATAAAAGTAGAAGAATGGCCCTTCACAGAGGGAAGCATTGATTGCTATATTTGTGCTAGAGCTTTTATTTTGAAAACAAGAAACAATTTTGTCAACGGTAGTAATAAAGCATATGTATCATGTAAATTATATCCTACAAGTTGCAAGCCTCATGCATAGTATACTAATAGTGCCCGCACCTTGTCCTAATTAGCTCGGATTACCTAGATTATCACCGCAATACATATGTTTTAACCAAGTATCACAAAGGGGTACCTCTATGCCGCCTGTACAAAGGTCTAAGGAGAAAGCTCGCATTGGATTTCTCGCTTTTGATTATTCTCAACTTAGACATCCATACCAGGACAACATAGACAACAGATAATGGACTCCTCTTTAATGCTTAAGCATTCAACAACAATTAATTTTCTCATTAGAGATTTGAGGATTGTTGTCCAAAACTGAAACTTCCACCATGAATCATGGCTTTAGTTAGCGGCCCAATGTTCTTCTCTAACAGTATGCATGCTCAAACCTTTCAACTCATGGTAAATCGCCCTTACTTCAGACAAGACGAACATGCATAGCAACTCACATGATATTCAACAAAGAGTAGTTGATGGCGTCCCCAGGAACATGGTTATCGCACAGCAAGCAACTTAATAAGAAATAAAATGTATAAGTTCATATTCAATACCACAATAGTTTTTAAGCTATTTGTCCCATGAGCTATATATTGCAAAGGCAAAGGATGGAAATTTAAAGGTAGCACTCAAGCAATTTACTTTGGAATGGCGGAGAAATACTATGTAGTAGGTAGGTATGGTGGACACAAATGGCATAGTTATTGGCTCAAGGATTTGGGATGCATGAGAAGTATTCCCTCTCGATACAAGGTTTAGGCTAGCAAGGCAATTTGAAACAAACACAAGTATGAACCGGTACAGCAAAACTCATATAAAAGACATATTGCAAGCATTATAAGACTCTACACCGTCTTCCTTGTTGTTCGACCCTTACTAGAAAATATCTAGACCTTAGAGAGACCAATCATGCAAACCAAATTTTAGCAAGCTCTATGTATTTCTTCACTAATAGGTGCAACGTATATGATGCAAGAGCTTAAACATGATCTATAACAATTGCCAAGTGTCAAATTATCCAAGACATTTTACCAATTACCACATGTAGCATTTTCCATTTCCAACCATATAACAATTAACGAAGCAGATTATCCTTCGCCATGAACATTATGAGTAAAGCCAAGGATATATTTGTCCATATGCAACAGCGGAGCGTGTCTCTCTCCCACACAAGCATTTATTCAAACAAAAACAAAAACAAAAACAAACAGACGCTCCAAGTAAAGTACATAAGATGTGGCCGAATAAAAATATAGTTTCAAGGGAAGGAACCTGATAATTTGTCGATGAAGAAGGGGATGCCCAAGGCATCCCCAAGCTTAGATGCTTGAGTCTTCTTGAAATATGCAGGGATGAACCACCTGGGCATCCCCAAGCTTAGGCTTTTCACTCTTCTTGATCACATTGTATCATCCTCCTCTCTTGATCCTTGAAAACTTCCTCCACACCAAACTCAAAACAACTCATTAGAGGGTTAGTGCATAATCAAAAATTCACATGTTCAAACGTGACATAATCATTCTTAACACTTCTGGACATTGCACAAAGCTACTAGAAGTCAATGGAACAAAGAAATCCATCCAACACAGCGAAAGAGGCAATGCGAAATAAAAGGCAGAATCTATCAAAACAGAACAGTCCGTAAAGACGAATTTTTACGAGGCACCAGACTTGCTCAAATGAAAATTCTCAAATTGAATGAAATTTGCGTACATATCTGCGGATCACTCACGTAAATTGGCAGAATTTTCTGAGTTACCTACAGAGAATTAGGCCCAGATTCGTGACAGCAAGAAATCTGTTTCTGCGCAGTAATCCAAATCTAGTATCAACCTTGCTATCAAAGACTTTACTTGGCACAACAATACAATAAAAATAAGATAAGAAGAGGTTGCTACAGTAGTAACAACTTCCAAGACTCAAATACAAAATAAAATTACTGTAGCAAAATAAACACATGGGTTATCTCCCAAGAAGTTCTTTCTTTATAGCCATTAAGATGGGCTCAGCAGTTTTAATGATGCACTCGCAAGAAATAGTAGTTGAAGAAAAAGAGAGCATCAAGAGGCAAATTCAAAACAAATTTAAGTCTAACATGCTTCCTATGTATAGGAGTTTTGTAAATAAACAAGTTCATGAAGAAAAAAGTAACAAGCATAGGAAGATAGAACAAGTGTAGCTTCAAAAATTTCAGCACATAGAGAGGCATTTTAATAACATGAAAATTTCTACAACCATATTTTCCTCTCTCATAATAACTTTCAGTAGCAACATGAGCAAACTCAACAATATAACTATCACATAAAGCATTCTTATCATGAGTCTCATGCATAAAAGTATCATTACTCTCCACATAAGCATAATCAATTTTATTAGTTGTAGTGGGAGCAAATTCAACAAAGTAGCTATCATTATTATTTTCATCATCAAATATAGGAGGCATATTGTAATCATAATCAAATTTATCCTCCATAACAGGCGGTACTAAAAGACTACTATCATTATAATCATCATAAATAGGAGGTAAAGTATCATCAAAGTAAATTTTCTCCTCAATGCTTGGGGGACTAAAAAGATCATGCTCATCAAAACCAGCTTTCCCAAGCTTAGAACTTTCTATATCATTAGCAACAATGGTATTCAAAGTGTTCATACTAATATGTTCCATGGGTTTTTTAATTTTCGCATCAAACCATCCATGTCTTAACTCAGGAAATAATTTTAAAAGTTCACTGTTGCTTTCCATTATGCCAAACTAGTGTAAAACAAGAAACAAAAAGATGCAATTGCAGGATCTAAAGGAAATAGCTTCGAGTACTTACAACGGTGCCGGAAAATAGCTTAGTAGCCGAGATCTGGAGTGTGAGTACCTTTTACCTTTCCTCCCCGGCAACGGCGCCAGAAAAGTGCTTAATGTCTACGGGTGCTTCTATTCTTGTAGACAGTGTTGGGCCTCCAAGAGCAGAGGTTTGTAGAACAGCAGCAAGTTTCCCTTAAGTGGATCACCCAAGGTTTATCGAACTCAGGGAGGAAGAGGTCAAAGATATCCCTCTCATGCAACCCTGCAACCACAAAGTAAGAAGTCTCTTGTGTCCCCAACACACCTAATACACTTGTCAGATGTATAGGTGCACTAGTTCGGCGAAGAGATAGTGAAATACAGGTGGTATAAATGTATATGAGCAGTAGTAACGGCACCAGAAAATAGCTTGATGCTACAACTGGCGTGTGGTTGATGGTGGTAATATTGCAGGCAGTACAGATGCAGTAGAACAGTAAACAAGCAGCGATGATTGCAGTATTTGGGAACAAGGCCTAGGGATTATACTTTCACTACTGGACACTCTCAACATTGATCACATAACAGAATAAATAGATAAATGCTATACTCTACACTCTCTTGTTGGATGATGAACACCACTAATTGCGTAGGATTACACGAACCCTCAATGCCGGAGTTAACAAGCTCCACAATATTCGATATTCATGTTTAAATAACCTTAGAGTGCACGATAGATCAACACAACTAAACCAAGTACTAACATAGCATGCACACTGTCACCATCACACTATGAAGGAGGCATAGATCACATCAATACTATCATAGCAATAGTTAACTTCATAATCTACAAGAGATTACAATCATAACCTACGCCAAGTACTACACGATGCACACACTGTTACCATTACACCGTGCAGGAGGAATAGAGTACTTTAATAACATCACTAGAGTAGCACATAGATGAATAGTGATACAAAACTCATATGAATCTCAATCATGTAAGGCAGCTCATGAGATCATTGTATTGAAGTACATAGGAGAGAGATTAACCACATAGCTACCGGCACAGCCCTTAGCCTCGATGGAGAACTACTCCCTCCTCATGGGAGACAGCAGCGTTGATGAAGATGGCGGTGGAGATGGCAGCGGTGTCGATGGAGAAGCCTTCCGGGGGCACTTCCCCGTCCCGGCGGCGTGCCGGAACAGAGACTCCTGTCCCCCAGATCTTGGCTTCGCGATGGCGGCGGCTCTGGAAGGTTTCTCGTACCGTAGCTTTTCCGTATCGAAGATTTAGGTCAGGGATCTTTAAATAGGCAAAGAGGCGGAGTCGGAGGGTCGACGAGGCGGTGTCACAGTAGGGCGGCGCGGCCCACACCCTGGCCGCGCCAGCCTAGTGTGTGGTGGGCCTGTGGCCCCCCTCTGGCCGCTCTCGGGTGTTCTGGAAGCTTCGTCCAAGTTTAAGACTCTGGGCGTTGATTTCGTCCAATTCCGAGAATATTTTCTTACTAGGATTTCTGAAACCAAAAACAGCAGAAAACAGGAACTGGCACTTCGGCATCTCGTCAATAGGTTAGTTCCGGAAAACGCATAAAAACGATATAAAGTGTGAACAAAACATGTAGGTATTGTCACAAAACAAGCATGGAACATAAGAAATTATCGATACGTCGGAGACGTATCACTGGCTCCATGGCTTCCGACGGCGGCGACGCAGGCCTCGGCGGGCGGGGGAGCGAGCACTCCCTCGCCATGTGCCCAGCCTCTCCGCAGCGCAGGCAAACCGGCCCGACGGTGCACTCCGCCGCGCGGTGGCCAGGCTGCGTGCAGAGAAGGCACAGCCCGCGAAAGTCGTCGTAGGCACCGGGAACGCGCTCCGAGCGCGACGGCCGCGCCGCCACCTTCTTCCCTGCCCTCCGGCCGCGCTTTCGGGTGACGTGTGCGGGCTCCTCCCACGGGGCGTCACCCTCCTCATCGAACGGGTCATCGGAATCGTCGAGCGCGTTGAAGGCGGCGCTCTCCTCCTCCCGCACGACCAGGGACCTCACCTCTCTGCGAGCCGAGGACGACTCCGGCCGGTCGCTGCGCACCATCCGCCCGCCGCTCCGCGATCCTGGTGTCTCCTCCGAGTCCGACCCACGGCCGCCGCGCCACCTTTCCTCGCGTCCGCGCGGGCCAGCCGCCGGCGGCGGGGACGGAGACGGTGATGGCGTAGGCGATGTCATGGCCAAGGCGCCGCCTTTGGACGGGACAGCACAACACACTACCTGATCGGTCTGTCACACAAGCTTCGTCAACAATATTCCATAGGCCCATCTTCTTCCAGATTTCTTTTGCTCCATCACATAAAAACAAAGTATGTGTAATATGTTCACAAGACTTAGAACAGAGTGGACAAGAACTATTCACCTTGATGCGTCTGTTCGCCAAAGCACCCATACAAGGAAGAATAAAATGCAAGCACTTCCAGCCAAAGATTTTTATTTTCGCTGGTAGCTTACTTTTCCGTAGCTCCCCCGGACTGGGTTCTGATTTGCGTTATCTGACCCATCTATTCTTCTCAAGTTATCCCCAAATTGAGACTTCCACTCCATATAATAAGCCGATCTAACTGTAAAGAAGCCCTTCTTATTAAATCTCCATGCCACAAAATCCTCCGTACCATTTTGACTTAGTGGTATTGCAAGGATATTGTTGACATCGATAGAGCAAAAGTTAGCTCTTAAAAGCTACTCATTCCAGTTTCCTTCTGCATATCTCAATTCATCTATATTGCCCTTTGGAGTAAATACCTTCCCATTTTGGCTTAGTGAAATCGGGATGCGGCTTGCCTGTGCCCGCGGCGTGCGCCCATCGGTGCGACGCGGGTACGTGGCGTGCATCGCGTGTTTCCGCCTATTTGTAAATTATTAACTGCTAAAAATAAAAGGAAAATACACGTAATACGAAATCCATCGTCGTCTTGCTTCCGTGCAAAACAAAACCCAGAGATGATACAGAGTACGTCTAATCTCCCTGTTAGACTGTATATACAATATATAGCTTCCGTATATGTATTATATTGTATTTGTTACTCTTGTACACTATAAATATAAACTAACGCCAACCCTATTGAGTGTCGAGCGTTACCCAAATCCTTTGTCTCACATGGTATCAGACTAGGTTAGGTCATGTCTTCCGCTGCTAACACTTGCGTCGCCGCCGCCGCCTCTTCGGCCGCCGCCGCGACGCTCCCCGCAGCCTCGACCACTTCGACAACCGCCGCGATGGCCTCCTCTTCGTCGCGGACCCTGGTCTCGCCGTTTCTCGCGGCGCTGCTCGACGGACGCACGCCGCCACCGCTCGGCGCCGCCCCGATCTCCTCCTCGTCCGGCCTCTACATGGGCGCTGCCGCTCGTGCTGGCACTGCGTGGCCGCTCGCGTCGGCCGCTGCATCGTTGCCCGCCGTGGCCGGGCCGATCTCTACACCGGCCGCTGCACCATTGCCCGGCATGGCCAGGCCGATCTCAGCGCCTCCACCTTCGCCCGGCGTGGCCGCTCCGGCCCCCGCATCGGCCTGCTCTCCGTTGGCTCCAGGGACTTCCGCCCTGGCCCAGTTCTCCGCTGCCATAGGGCAGCCGCTGCTGCCGGGTCATACCCCCTTGATGACCCACAAGTATAGGGGGTGTATCGTAGTACTTTTGATAAATAAGAGTGTCGAACCCAACGAGGAGCAGAAGGTGTTGACAAGCAGTTTCGATGAAGGATTCACTGTAAATGCTCACAGACAAGTATTCAGGGGTTTTGATATAGCAGATGAATAAAGTAGAAGTAAATAAAATGCGAGAGTAGTAAGTGCAGCGAGTGGTCCAATCCTTTTTAGTACAAAGGACAAGCCGGTTTGTTTACTTATAATGACCAAACGTTCTTGAGGGCACACGGAAATTTAGTCTAGTGCTTTCGCTTCATATAGCTGATTAATCTTCATTGTTTTGATAAGTGTTGTGTGGGTAAACCTATGCTAATGCACCGCCCTTCCTAGGACTAATACATACTTGTGATTATACCCCTTGCAAGCATTCGCAACTACAAGAAAGTAATTAAGATAAATCTAACCACAGCCTTAAACTCTGAGATCCTGCTATCCCTCCTGCATAACCAACGGGGGTTTAGGTTTCTGTCACTCCGGCAACCCCACAATTAGCAAATGAATACAAGATGTATTCCCCTAGGCCCATAAAGGTGAAGTATCATGTAGTCGACGTTCACATGACACCACTAGAAGAATAACACCACAACTTAAATATCATAACATTGAATATTACCCAACATAATTCACTACTAACATTTAGACTTCACCCATGTCCTCAAGAACTAAACGAACTACTCATGAGACATCATATGGAACATGATCAGAGGTGATATGATAATGAATAACAATCTGAACATAAACCTTGGTTCAATAGTTTCACTCAATAGCATCAATAACAAGGAGTAATCAATACCGGGA
Organism: Lolium perenne; assembly: GCF_019359855.2. NCBI lineage: Eukaryota > Viridiplantae > Streptophyta > Magnoliopsida > Poales > Poaceae > Lolium > Lolium perenne. Next base: position 258,579,698 of record NC_067246.2, on the reverse strand, counting down.
GAGTTTCCCCTACCAAACAATCAAGATTCAACCCAAGATGTTACAGCAGTGACGAGGTGCAGCGGTGGAGATGGCGGTGATGATGATAGAGATGATGGTGATGATGATCCCAATGGTGTCCAGCTCGATGACGGTGATGATGGCGTCGATTTCCCCCTCCGGGAGGGAATTTCCCCGGTAGATTTCAGCCTGCCGGAGAGCTCTTCTCTCTCTGGTGTTTTCCGCCCCGCAGAGGCGGCTGTGTCTCCTCGCGATTATTCTCTGGAGCTTAGGTTTTCGGGACGAAGAAGTACGCGAAGAAGAGGAGGCCAGAGGGGGCTATGGGCCCCCTCCCCACAAGGCGGCGCGGCCAGGCCAGGGCCCGCGCCGGCCTATGGGAGGGCCCATGGCGGCCCTCCTCGGCTCCTCCTTTTGGCTATCTTCGTCTTCTGGAAAAATAAGATTTTCCGTGTAATTTCCGTCAATTGTTGTTCTTCCGAAATATTGCATTCTGACGGTGCTTTTTCCAGCAGAATCCTGACTGCGGTGCGCGATTCTCCAATAATCATGAAACATGCAAAATATATGAAATAACATAAGTATCATCTCTAAATATGAAATATATCAATGAATAATAGTAAATTATGATATAAAATAGTGATGCAAAATGGACGTATCAACTCCCCCCAAGCTTAGACTTCGCTTGTCCCCAAGAAGTAAACAAGACCACATGTTTATGGAGTGAAGAGTCGATAAATAAAATACGGACAAGAAGCATCATATTAATTCACACAAGACATTCTAGTGAACAACTTCCCAATATGATTCAACTTGAAATAAGTAAAAAGAAATCACAAATAAAGGTGCATAGGAAATCATAATTGGTGATGGCAAACTTTGTTCTTGGTCAGAGAACAGTTAACAGATTGTACTTATCTATTTTGCAGCGCTCTTATATTAAAGCTTATAACAAAACTTGCATACTCAATCATAATAATTTCCTCATAATCATTGATAACCTTCAAAGCTATATTCATTCGGATAAAACTCGTACTAAACAAGGAAGAATAAAAGACATGATTAAGTAGATCACAGTATAAATGGTTGGATCACAACAACTCAATTGCTTGCTTAAGATAGAGGGAAATAGGTTTGCTGGCTCAACATAAAGTAAAAGATAGGCCCTTCGCAGAGGGAAGCAGGGATTAAATCATGTGCTAGAGCTTTTTAAGTTTTGAAATCATATAGAGAGCATAAAAGTAAAGTTTTGAGAGGTGTTTGTTGTTATCAACGAATGTAGTGGGTAATCTAACCCCCTTACCAAACAGACTTCCAAAGAGCGGCTCCCATGAAGGACGTTATCTCCACCAGCAAGGTAGATCATCCCTCTTCTCTTTTTTTACACATGTACTTTAGTTTATTTAAGGATGACACTCCTCCCAACCTTTGCTTTCTCAAGCCATGGCTAGCCGAATCCTCGGGTGCCTTCCAACATTTCACATACCATGGAGGAGTGTCTATTGCAAAATTAAGTTGCTTACTGATGAATTAGGGCAAAACATGTGAAGAGAGTTATTAATGAAAGTTGATTAATTGGGGCTGGGAACCCCGTTGCCAGCTCTTTTGCAAAATTATAGGATAAGTGGATGAAGCCACTAGTCCATTAGTGAAAACTGTCCAACAAGATTGAAAGATAAAACACCACATACTTCCTCATGAGCTATAAAACATTGACACAAATAAGAGGTAATAACTTTTGAATTGTTTAAAGGTAGCACATGAAGTATTTACTCGGAATGGCAGGGAAATACCACATAGTAGGTAGTTATGGTGGACACTGATGGCATAGGTTTGGTTTAAGGGTTTGGATGCACGAGAAGCATTCCCTCTCAGACAGGTCTTTGGCTAGCAAGGTTGATTAGCAAGCATAAGAGTTGAGGGAAACAAACAAATATACATGTGATAGAAACAATCATGCATCTTACTTGTAAGCATAAACAATTTTAACTTCAGAATACTAAGCTAGGAACTAACAAGAAAGAAAGATAATGAAATAACATATCAACATGTATTTCCTCTTTTCTACTTAAACTCAAAGTGTTGTTGCTATTGATCAATGCTAAGTTTGCCAAAACCAAATAGATTTACTCAATGCTCCCAAAGTGATACCAATACTAAACAACAAGATCAATCATATAATAGAGATTGCAAACTAAAATAAGATGTGCAACATGTAAATGATAAAACTTCTCATTAACATTCCATAATGGTAACTCACACCAAGGGATACATAGATAACCAACTAAAAGAGAGATACTTCCATACTGCAACACATCTTATACGATAACTTCCCTACTCATGATATGACACTACTTAATAGTAAAAAGGTAAAAAAATAGTGATGATGTGATACCGTGGCACTCCCCCAAGCTTGGAACAAACCAAGGGGGTGCCAATACCGATGATGAATTACTCCTTCGGCGGTGGTGAATTCTTCCCATCATCAGACTTCCAAGGAAGAGGCTCTCCATCAACAAACGACATCTTGGTCTCCGGAATCCTGAAACTAGCAGCATAACTTATGTGTTTAAACCTGTTTTCATACTCACAGTTTTGATTATGAACATCATAGAGTTGAGCTTGGAGTTTGTTGGTAGTGTCGTGAAGCGAGAAGATATCGTTCCACAGCTTTGTAGTCTCCTTCTTGTGTCCATCAATAAGTTCAGACACAATTTTGTGGAAGATGTCCACTTCACGCTCAGCCATCTTCTTGTAGTTGAAGACCTCTTGTTCTAATTTCTCCATCCTGTCCTCCAAACTTCCTTCTCCTTTAGGACCCCGGACATCTTCAATCTGCAACTCTCCATCTACGAGCAACAATTCCTTGGGGTGCATCTTCAGCTCGTTCATGTACGGGTTGACGACATCCTCAAAGAAGCTGTCCTTCGGAGTTCCCGACGAAGACATGCTGGCTCTAGATCCAACACAGATCCTGGCAGAAAACAGCTCGAAACAAAACGCGACGAGAAAACGATATACGGACCTCCAGGGGTCCGGGGGATTATATAGCAGAAATTTTCACGACAGAAGGAAAGTACCAGGTCGAACCAGAGTCAGAGTGGGGCAGCGAGGGGCTCTCCTCATAGGGCGGCGCGGCCAGGCTGGGGCCCACGCCAGCCTATGGGGGCACGCCCTCGTGCGTCTCCTCCACTCCGTTTCGATCTCGTAATTTTTCATATTTTCCAAAAATAGCAAAAACATTGTTCGGAAAGTTAAACGCGGACTTTTTATTACCAGTACTGTTACCTATTCAAAGCCGAACTCCGCAGAACTGTCAATTTGGCCTTTGATGAAAGCTTCCGGAGTTACCACTCGAATGACATCAACATCTTCATTATAAGAATCACCAGAGATATAATGCTTGAGTCTTTGTCCGTTCACCACTTGTGTGGCATTACCTTGCAGAGAACTAATTTTAATTGCTCCTGAACGATACACCTCCACAATGACATATGGTCCTTCCCATTTTGAGAGTAATTTCCCGGCAAAAAATCTGAGACGAGACCGATACAATAGGACTTTATCTCCAACATTAAATTCTCTTTTGATAATTCTTCTATCATGCCATTTCTTAACTTTCTCTTTAAAGAGTTTAGCATTTTCATAAGCTTCACTTCTCCATTCATCTAGAGAACTCAATTGTAGCAATCTCTTCTCACCGGCAAGTTTAGGATCTTTATTTAGTTCTCTTACAGCCCAATAAGCTTTGTGCTCTAGTTCTAAAGGTAAATGACAAGCTTTCCCATAAACCATTTTGTACGGTGACATACCCATGGGATTTTTATAAGCAGTTCTATAAGCCCATAGTGCTTCCTTCAATTTAATAGCCCAGTTCTTTCTAGATTTATTAACAGTCTTTTGCAAGATAGATTTAATCTCTCTATTTGATAATTCTACTTGCCCACTAGTTTGAGGATGATAAGCGGAAGCAATCCTACGATTAATACCATATTTAGCAAGAGTTTTTCTAAAACCACCATGAATAAAATGAGAACCTCCATCAGTCATAAGATATCTAGGAACTCCAAATCTAGGAAAAATAACATCTAAAAGCATTCTTAAAGAGGTCTCACCATCAGCACTTTTTGTGGGTATGGCTTCCACCCATTTAGTAACATAATCAACAGTGACAAGTATATGAGTGTTACCTTCTGAAGAAGGGAAAGGACCCATGAAGTCAAATCCCCAACAATCGAATGGTTCAATAACAGGAGTATAATTCATAGGCATTTCATTGCGTCTGGAGATATTACCAACCCTTTGACATTCATCACAAGATAAAATAAACTTTCTTGCATATTTGAAGAGAGTTAGCCAATAGAAAGCTGATTGTAGAACCTTTTGCGCGGTTCTATCTCCGGCGTGATGTCCTCCATAAACACTACCATGACACTTACTCAATATCTCTTGTTTTTCATATTCGGGAACACATCTTTGCATAATACCATCCACTCCTTCTTTATATAAGTGTGGGTCATCCCAAAAATAATGCCTCAAGTCATAAAAGAATTTCCTCCTTTGCTGAGCTGAAAAGGTTGGAGGCAAGTACTTGGAAACAATAAAGTTAGCATAATCAGTGTACCAAGGACTATCTCGCGAGCTCACCTTTATTACAGCCAATTGTTCATTTGGAAAACTATCATTAACAGGAACAGGATCATAAGCAATATTTTCCAATCTAGACAAATTATCAGCAACAAGATTATCAGCACCTTTCCTATCTATAATATGTAAATCAAATTCTTGCGAAAGAAGCACCCATCTAATAAGCCTTGGCTTAGCATCTTTCTTTTCCATAAGGTATCTAATTGCAGCATGATCAGTATGGATTGTAACTTTTGAATCAACGATATAGGATCTAAACTTGTCACAAGCAAAAACTACAGCTAATAATTCTTTTTCAGTTGTAGCATAATTTCTTTGAGCAGCATCAAGAGTTTTGCTAGCATAATGAATAACATTCAATTTTTTATCTACTCGCTGTCCAAGAACAGCGCCTACAGCAAAATCACTAGCATCACACATAATTTCAAAAGGTAAATTCCAATCAGGAGGTTCAACTACAGGAGCAGTTGTTAAGGCTTTCTTTAGGGTTTCAAAAGCTTCCTTACAATCATCATCAAAAACAAAAGGTACATCTTTTTGAAGAAGATTAGTAAGAGGCTTTGAAATCTTGGAGAAATCTTTAATAAATCTCCTATAAAACCCAGCATGACCAAGAACACTACGAATACCTTTAACATCCCTAGGATAGGGCATCTTCTCAATTGCTTCAACTTTAGCTCTACCAACTTCAATACCTCTCTCGGAAATTTTATGTCCCAATACAATTCCTTCATTAACCATAAAGTGGCATTTCTCCCAATTAAGAACAAGGTTAGTTTCTTCACATCTCTGCAAAACTTTATCAAGGTTTCGCAAGCAATTATCAAAAGAATTCCCATAGACAGAAAAATCATCCATAAATACCTCTACAATATTCTCACAAAAGCCATGAAAAATAGCAGACATGCATCTTTGAAAAGTAGCAGGAGCATTACATAAACCAAAAGGCATACACCTATAAGCATAAGTTCCATAGGGACAAGTGAAAGTGGTTTTCTCTTGATCTTTAGTTTTAACAGAAATTTGTGAGAACCCAGAATAACCATCAAGAAAGCAAAAATGAGTATTTTTAGACAACCTTTCTAACATTTGATCAATAAAGGGTAAAGGGTAATGATCTTTCTTAGTAACCTTATTAACTTTTCGATAATCAATGCACATTCTATACCCTACAACTACTCTTTGAGGGATGAGCTCATCATTATCATTAGGCACAACAGTCATTCCTCCTTTCTTAGGAACACAATGCACATGACTAACCCATCTACTATCAGCAATAGGATATGTAATACCAGCTTCAAGAAGTTTTAATACCTCATTCCTTACCACATCCTTCATCTTAGGAATTAGACGACGCTGATGTTCAACAACAGGCTTTGCATCATCTTCCATGTTGATAGCATGTTGGCAAATAGAGGGAGAAATCCCCTTCAAGTCATCAAGAGTGTAGCCAATAGCTCCTCGGTGTTTCATCAATATTTCCAATAACCTTTCTTCCTCAAAATCTGAAAGCTTAGAACTAATAATGACAGGATATATTTTCTTATCATCAATATGAGCATACTTAAGATTATCAGGCAACGGTTTTAAATCAAAAACAGTATCTTCCTTTGGTGGTGGTGTTGTACCTAAATCTTCAACCGACAAGTCATGTTTAAGAATAGGTTGACGAAGGAAAATTTCATCAAGCTCATTCCTTTCTTCCCTAAAGACTTCACTCTCACTATCCTCCAAATATTGCTGCAAAGGATTATTAGGAGCAAGAGCAATAGACGCACACTGTTCAACTCTAAAATCATTATTAGGCAAATCAGCTTTATAAGGAGTTTTGGCAAATTTAGAGAAATTACACTCATAAGATTCACCAGCAAATTTAGTCACAATTTTTTCCTTCTTGCAATCTATAACAGCTCCACAAGTATATAGAAAAAAGTCTACCCAAAATAATAGGACAAGACTTACTAGCAGCATAACCAAGTACCAAAAAGTCAGCAGGATATTTAATCTTACCACATAGAACTTCCACATCTCGAACAATACCAATAGGAGAGATAGTTTCTCTATTAGCTAGCCGAATAACCACATCAATATCTTCAAGTTCACAAGAACCAATTTCATGCATGATCTCCGTATAAAGCTCATAAGGAATGGCGCTAATACTTGCACCAATGTCGCATAAACCATAATAACAATGATCACCAATTCTAACAGAGAGCATAGGAACACTGGCTTTCCTAGACTTATTAGGATGCGAAACAATATTAGAAGCATCTTCACAGAAAATAATATGACCATCTTCTACATTTTCTGTCACAAGATCTCTAACTATTGCAATAGCAGGTTCAACCTTTATTTGTTCTTCAGGTTCTATAGGTTTCTTTGCACTTTTATTAACCGCACTAGCTATGACAGAATACTCCTTTATTTTAGCAGGGAAAGGAGTTTTTTCAATATAAGCTTCAGGAAGAATATGATCAACAGGTTCAATTATAGCACATTTATTTATAGATGGATCAGTTTTATCTTTGTATGATTCATGATACTTATCAAAATTCTTCCTAGGCAATTCAAAGTGAGAGGCAAAAGCTTTATAAAAATTTGCAACGACTTGATAATCAAGACCATAAGTAGCACTCATATTACGAAATTTATCAGTATCCATAAAAACTTCAATGCTTTTATAATCATAGTTTATACCTGACTCTCTATCTTTGTCGTTCTCCCATCCTTCAGTATTCTCCTGGATCCGATCAAGAAGGTCCCTTTTAAACTTTTCTTTGTTGCGTGTAAATGATCCAGAACAAGAAGTATCCAGCAAAGTCTTATCTTGAAAAGACAGTCTTGCATAGAAATTATCAATGATAATATTACCAGGAAGCTCATGAATGGGGCATTTGAGCATTACAGACTTCAATCTCCCCCATGCTTGGGCAATACTCTCTCCATCATGAAGCCAGAAATTATATATGCGGTTCCGATCTTTGTGAATTTCACTTGGAGGATAGAATTTAGAATAAAATAAAGGCACAATGTCCTCCCAATCAAGAGAATCCCTATTCTTCAGCAATTTATACCAATGCGCTGCATTACCAGACAGCGATATAGAGAATAGTTTCTTCCTAACTTCATCCATAGCAATACCTGCACATTTGAATAACCCGCATAATTCATGTAAAAACAGTAAATGGTCTCCAGGATGGACAGTTCCATCCCCTTCATAGCGGTTATCCACAACACGTTCAATAATTTTCATAGGTATTTTGTATGGAACCTCTTTCTCACCTGGCGCCTCATCCACTACCTTTGCAGTAGTAGTAGATTTTCCAAATAGGAATTCAAGAGAAGATCTCTCCATAATGAATTATAGCAGCAGGCAGAAATAAAATCAGCATGTACAGTAAAGGTTTCCCTTACCAATTCCACTTACCAATAGCGCTTCACTCCCCGGCAACGGCGCCAGAAAATAGTCTTGATGACCCACAAGTATAGGGGGTGTATCGTAGTACTTTCGATAAATAAGAGTGTCGAACCCAACGAGGAGCAGAAGGTGTTGACAAGCAGTTTCGATGAAGGATTCACTGTAAATGCTCACAGACAAGTATTCAGGGGGTTTTGATATAGCAGATGAATAAAGTAGAAGTAAGTAAAATGCGAGAGTAGTAAGTGCAGCGAGTGGCCCAATCCTTTTTAGCACAAAGGACAAGCCGGTTTGTTTACTTATAATGACCAAACGTTCTTGAGGACACACGGGAATTTAGTCTAGTGCTTTCGCTTCATATAGCTGATTAATCTTCATTGTTTTGATAAGTGTTGTGTGGGTGAACCTATGCTAATGCACCGCCCTTCCTAGGACTAATACATACTTGTGATTATACCCCTTGCAAGAATCCGCAACTACAAGAAAGTAATTAAGATAAATCTAACCACAGCCTTAAACTCTGAGTTCCTGCTATCCCTCCTGCATCGATATACCAATGGGGGTTTAGGTTTCTGTCACTCCGGCAACCCCACAATTAGCAAACGAATACAAGATGTATTTCCCTAGGCCCATAAAGGTGAAGTATCATGTAGTCGACGTTCACATGACACCACTAGAAGAATAACACCACAACTTAAATATCATAACATTGAATATTACCCAACATAATTCACTACTAACATTTAGACTTCACCCATGTCCTCAAGAACTAAACGAACTACACACGAGACATCATATGGAACATGATCAGAGGTGATATGATAATGAATAACAATCTGAACATAAACCTTGGTTCAATAGTTTCACTCAATAGCATCAATAACAAGGAGTAATCAATACCGGGAGAGTTTCCCCTACCAAACAATCAAGATTCAACCCTAGATGTTACAGCGGTGACGAGGTGCAGCGGTGGAGATGGCGGTGATGATGATGGAGATGATGGTGATGATGATCCCAATGATGTCCAGCTCGATGACGGTGATGATGGCGTCGATTTCCCCCTCTGGGAGGGAATTTCCCCGGCAGATTTCAGCCTGCCGGAGAGCTCTTCTCTCTCTGGTGTTTTCCACCCCGCAGAGGCGGCTGTGTCTCCTCGCGATTATTCTCTGGAGCTTAGGTTTTCGGGACGAAGAAGTACGCGAAGAAGAGGAGGCCAGAGGGGGCTGTGGGCCCCCTCCCCACAAGGCGGCGCGGCCAGGCCAGGGCCCGCACCGGCCTATGGGGGGCCCATTGCGGCCCTCCTCAGCTCCTCCTTTTGGCTATATTCGTCTTTTGGAAAAATAAGATTTTCCGTGTAATTTCCGTCAATTGTTGATCTTCCGAAATATTGCATTCTGACGGTGCTTTTTCCAGCAGAATCCTGACTCCGGTGCGCGATTCTCCAATAATCATGAAACATGCAAAATAGATGAAATAACATAAGTATCATCTCTAAATATGAAATATATCAATGAATAACAGTAAATTATGATATAAAATAGTGATGCAAAATGGACGTATCACCCCTCGCCAAGCGCTGCCCTAGCCACGTCGCCTATACCTTATGGCGTGGGCCTCTATGGGCAGCCCCTCTTCTACGGCGCCCTGCCCATGGCATATGGCGTCCACTCCCCGCCTCCGACCTCGGCACCATCCCCGGATGTGTATGTGCCGCCGGCTGCTCCTGCCTCGGTCGCCCATGAGGCTGGACCCGTGCGTGATCCGCCACCGGTGCACCTGGCTCACCTTGTAACGGTCAAGCTGAATCCTGACAACTACCTGGTGTGGCGAGCTCAAGTGCTCCCCCTACTGCACAGCTACTACCTTGACGGCTATGTTGATGGCACCGTCCCGTGCCCACCGCCCATGGTGCATGTGCTTGCTCCTGATGGTACACCTATGGCACTCCCGAACCCGGCTCATCGTCAATGGACGACGCAGGATCATGCTATTCTCAGGGCCATCCAATCTTCACTCATATATGCCAACGGTGGCGGGCATGGTACTCTTCGCTGCCACTTCGCATCAGGCCTGGAGTACCCTTGACGCCAGTTTTTCCTCTCAGTCCATGGTACGACCCATGGCTATCCGCAATAAACTTGGCGACCTCAGGAAGCTGGACAAATCTGTGACGGTCTACTATAATGAGGCTAAAGAGCTAACTGATATTTTGTCCTTGATTGGTCAACCTCTTCGTGATTCTGACTTCATCGGGTACATCCTCAAGGGCCTTGGCGAGGACTATGACTCTCTTGAGGAGAATGTTGAAGGGTGGGATAGCACCAACCCGATTAGTGCACATGATATGTATGCGCGTCTTCTGAACACGGAGCAGCGCCTCGGAGCTCGCCGCCCGGATGGTCCCTCTTTCGACTCGTCCGCACACGCTGCCTACCGGGGTAGTGGTCGCTGATGCGCGTAATTGACACGTCCGTTGGGAACCCCAAGAGGAAGGTGTGATGCGCACAGCAGCAAGTTTTCCCTCAGTAAGAAACCAAGGTTATCGAACCAGTAGGAGCCAAGAAGCACGTTGAAGGTTGTTGGTGGCGGAGTGTAGTGCGGCGCAACACCAGGGATTCCGGTGCCAACGTGGAACCTGCACAACACAATCACAGTACTTTGCCCCAACGTAACAGTGAGGTTGTCAATCTCACCGGCTTGCTGTAAACAAAGGATTAGATGTATAGTGTGGATGATGATGATTGTTTGCAAAGAACAGTAAAGAACAATTGCAGTAGATTGTATTTCAGATGTAAAGAATAGGACCGGGGTCCACAGTTCACTAGTGGTGTCTCTCCCATAAGATAAACAGATGTTGGGTGAACAAATTACAGTTGGGCAATTGACAAATAAAGAAGGCATAACAATGCACATACATATATCATGATGAGTACTATGAGATTCAATCAGGGCATTACGACAAAGTACATAGACCGCTATCCAGCATGCATCTATGCCTAAAAAGTCCACCTTCAGGTTATCATCCGAACCCCTTCCAGTATTAAGTTGCAAACAACAGACAATTGCATTAAGTATGGTGCGTAATGTAATCAACACAAATATCCTTAGACAAAAGCATCAATGGTTTATCCCTAGTGGCAACAACACATCCACAACCTTAGAACTTTCTGTCACTGTCCCAGATTTAATGGAGGCATGAACCCACTATCGAGCATAAATACTCCCTCTTGGAGTCACAAGTATCAACTTGGCCAGAGCCTCTACTAGCAACGGAGAGCATGCAAGAACATAAATAACATATATGATAGATTGATAATCAACTTGACATAGTATTCAATATTCATCGGATCCCAACAAACACAACATGTAGCATTACAAATAGATGATCTTGATCATGATAGGTGATACGTCCAAAACGTATCTACTTTCCCGAACACTTTTGCTATTGTTTTGCCTCTAATTTGTGTATTTTGGATGCAACTAACACGGACTAACGCTGTTTTCAGCAGAACTGCTCTGGTGTGGTGACCCTGCATACCACTGCATGTTGTAGTATGCCAGTCGTTGATATAACATTCACGAAGTACCATTCCGCAAATATTACATCCCTCAGAGTAGTACAACAGAACATAGCAGGGTCCATAACTCATTCACTTATTATTACAAGCCTAAAACATATATCGTCTCGGAGCTCCTCTTGGGTCCTAAGAGGAATACTCCTGGGTTCAAGGCGAACCCAACTTAGTTTACAATATAGAAGTCTCATTAAGTTATACATTTATTCTCCCGAGCAGCTAAGTATTAAGAGTTCGTGCTGCTCGGCTACAACTACTACTAGGTGCTTCTAGGCTTGATCTCCACCGGAAGCCTCCCCGGTTCCGTAGACTATGAGATAGTCTACGCCTTCAACACCTCCTGAGAGATCTGGTTCCTCGTAGCCGATGATCTCGGCTCCTTCAGGGTTGTCATAGTCCTCGTCCAGATGATTCAGACAATCTAAGCAAGGGATTTAAGAGTGGGATGAGTACGAGCGTACTCAACAAGTTCATTATAGATAAGAGGTGTTTAATGCACTAGCTACGATATTAGACCAGAAAGTCTAATATCAATGCAGGTTTTGATAAACATTTCTTCAAGAGATTGCTTTTATTTCAAAGAGCTATGTCCGTCAGCCTTCACCGGTTTACTAGAACTTCATGGAGCTCCTTTCCGGCCGCGTTCGCAGTTCCTCATCCCGGAACAGGGAGTGACAGGTCACAGTTCTTTACACTCTGCAGAGGTGTGTTGCTTTACCCATAAGAGATCTTAACCTTGGTGCCAACCGGGCAGCTTTCCCGTCCACACTTCCTTTGGTGTGAGGCCCGGTATAAGGTCTAGCCAATCATGTTCATCCGCTACCTCGAACACCCACCCTTTGTTGCATGCCCCGACCCTGGGTCCTCGCCGGTCCCATTATTCCCACTCACGGGTGGACCCCGACCACGACGACAGTTTGGGATTGAACCAAACTCCTTCGCCGGTAGCTGCAACCCATCATAGACCACAATACCGTGGGGACTTAAGGCTTCCCCAGCCAACCGCTTGCACTTCGAGCGACAAGTGTCTACGGACTATGCCGTGGGGACTTAAGGCCTCCCCAGCCAACCGCTTGCCCTGACAGATACAAGTGTCTACGGTAAAGCGCATCCGTTGATGAACGAGAGGTGGAAACACTTTTGACTACTCCGTCCCACTCCGGATCTTATGGTTAACACGGGTATTACGGCACAAGAATCACTGGCGACATTTGTTGTTTAATCCTAGATGGATATAAACCCGTGCAATGGAACCTCCACCATATCAACACAATCCATGGTTCCATTGCCCACCACATAGTCATATTCATAGTTATGAAAGTAGTGGTTTTGAATTTTATGCAATAGTGATAACCATAATACTTTGCAAGTAATTTGTTAGAAATACTCAAATGACATGAGCAAGTGATGAACTTGCCTGAACACTGCAAAGTTCTGCAGTTGGATGGTGTGGACTGACCCTTGTCCTCTGGTTCTGAAAAATAGCATCATTGTCCGATAAGGGCAATGGTTAAAGAAGCAATTATGCATGGTTCCAGTTTTAGGGTTTGTCCCCCCCTTCTGATGTCGTTATTATTTCATGTGAGAGGTTAATACTAAGAATAGTTTTGGGAATACTCTATTTGGGCAAAATACAACCTTGAAATGTTGTCAAGGTGTTTTTAAAGTTCAAAAGAATTTATGGACTTATTTTCATTATTGAAAATAATATAGGTGATTTAAATGATTATTTTAATCATCAAATTTGAACTTATTCTTATTTGTCTTCAAAAATTCTATTTCATATTTTATTATGATAGAGTTTTTTATGCTGAGTGGTTTTCATATTTTTAATTATTTTTTTAGAGCTATTAAACATTTATTGTGCAATTTCAAAGTTTCTGCATTTTAACGAATTGTGAAATGACACATTTGCCCCTGGGCCCACATGTCAGTGAGGCCCAGTGGGGTTAGGTCGACCGACCCACCTGGTCCGGCTCGACCAGCCTCACTCCTCTCTCTCTCTCGTGCGTGTCCGAACCCTAACCCTAATCCCCTCTCTGGCGATTTGTTTCGCCACCGCCGTCGCCGCTCGATTCCGGTGAGCTCCGCCGGACTTAGCCCTCGCCGTGGGGCACATTCGACGCGCCTCACGATGGCGGTCCTCCTCATCCGCGTCAATCTGGAGCGGATGCTGCTCCAGCTCATCTCTGATCTCCCTCGCGGCGGCTAGGGTTACGGGATCGTGGCGATCTCGCTGCTCCAAGGTTTCCAGGCGCGATGGCGCCGCCGTGGGCCTCGCCACGGTGGTGTGGGGCACTGCGGCGCTTGTCGGCGCATGGCCTAGCCTGGCCAGGTGCTACCGAGCAATCGGCGTGCGCCGCCGTGGCCGCCATGGCCGCATCTGCTCGTCTGCTTGCCCCGGGTATGTGCGCCACCTCCTGCTCTCTCTCCTTTGCCTGTTCTACTTCTTCCCTTCCTCTTCTCCATCTAGCTTGGTCACTGGCTTGCCGTGCCTCGTAGAGGTGCGGCCATGCCGTGATGCTGCTGCTGTTCTGCTCGTGCTGCTATGCTGCTGCTACGCCGCTTGGGTTGCTGTGCTAGCCGTTGTGCTAGCCCTACTGCTGTGCTGCTGTTGCTGCTGTGCTGCTCATGCTGTTCATGCTACTGCCTCTACTGGCCTTGGCTATTGTTGGCCTGGCCATGCCAGTGCTTGCCATTCTTGCTAGATTCTTGCTCTGTGCTTCTGTTCATGTTATTATGCTTGCCAGTCACTCATGTGTGTTCATGTATGCTTCCCTGGCTCACTGCTGTGAGTGATTCTTGCTGTTTAGCAAGTACCAGTGCTGCTTGGGTGATGACCAATGATTGTAGGCTCATGGTAGGCTCAGCCTTGCTTAATTGTGGTCAATATCCATCAATTCCTTGATGATATGCTTCTGGATACAATCATAAAAATGGTTTATATAATTATATGTGATTCAATTATTGCTTAACTGTGGCTATTTAATTTATATGATTCATGTGTTGATGCCAGTGATGTCCTGGCATGCCCTGGCATGCTCTAGCAAGCTTCTGTGTTGGTTCAGTGCTTCACTTCTATTCAACCTGTGATGTGTGTGTATCACACAGGCTGGTCCTGGTGTGTGCTGGTGCTTACTTAAGCAGCAGCTGTTGCTTGCAATGATCCATTGGATCATCTGCAAGGCCCTGGTGCTTTGATTATTTGTGTTGCTCACTTATCTGTATTGCCTGAATGTACTGAAATAGATAAGTGATGTGAGCTGCTTTGCAGTTGTGATCATCCTATTAACTGTGACAGGGCTAGATGGATGCCAACACTCAGTTGTGTACCCTAGCCCTCTACTGAATCCAAATGGATAATGATGTGTAGGTTCTTGTGCTGGCTCAGGGTTGAGGTGGCCCTGGCAGCACTTGTGATGCTGTCCTGGTTGCTCCCCTCTCTGTGATTTGCCATGGTTTGTGATTGCTGGCTGGAATGGAATAGCTGTTCACTGGCTTGATCCAGTATTGGACTTCCAGTGACCTTTTGATGTTGACAAAGTATATAGACAAGTAATTGTCTATAGTCTGATGGCATAATAGCTGTAGGTGCTAAGTGTGTGGGCTAGGCTAGCTGTGACTTCATCTTTTGCTGGATTTCTTCAGTTATGCATTGATTTGCATAACTGCTGTTCCCATAGGATGATTGCCTAATGGTCTTTACCCATATTTGCTTGCACCAAATGGCTTTGCAGCCAAATGATAACACAGACAGGGTTTCATACCCTTTTTGATTCTGTGATGCATGTGTATGCTTATTGATGAGCAAAGCATGTGTTTGCTCAGGTTCTTTTGTGTATACCTCACTCCAGCTCCTAGAAAATGGGTGTTGGTGTAGAGGATTTCTTCAATGTGGTGATGATGCTTGCCCTGCTCCTCCTTGCAATCTTGTGGTGCTTGATTCAGTGCTGTGGTGAGTTAGGCAGGTTGAACAGCAGTGGCTGTTCTTCCTGTTCTTGATGTGCTTGTGTTCTTACCCTGGAGATTCTGTCGATGAATGAACTAGGGTTTGCTGTGGAAAAGTTTTTATATGGTTGGTCCTTGCTTCTCTGGTCGACAGCTCCACCTTTCACTTTGGGTGACTCACTGTGTATGTGTGCTGCATGCACACAGCCCTGTGAGCAGGCTGTGTGTGTGTGTCTGCTGATTCCCTGCACTTGGCTGAGAGAGTGGATCAGCTCGGCAGTCTTGGTCATATCCTCTCATGATTCAATATTTTTGCTAACCTGCCAATTGGCATTGCCACTTGGCACAATGTTCTATTTGTGTGATTTATATGCAGGGATCATGAAATTGATCAAGATGAAGATCTTCAAGCTCAAGATTAACTTGTAGCTTAGGATATATTTTTCTTACTTGTAATTTTCTTTTTCTTTTTCTATTTAAGCAATTCTTGTAATGTGTTGTATTATTCATTTATTTTCTTTATGAATATTGTAATGACAATGTAAATTGTGTGATGATCAATAAAGCTCAAGGTTTTCTCTAATGAGCTTTAATTATTATGTGTATTATTTATACTTTGTATCCTTATTATTTACTTAATGAATTCCCTTATAATTAATTTATGAGTTATTTGTTTTTATGTTTGAATTTGAATTTCAAATTCAACTTTGAGTTGAATTCAATCATACAACTTAACTTTGAATTCAACCAAACAACTTAAGTTTGATATGATCTCTCCCCCTCTCTTCTCAAAAACCTAATCTAGTTAAGTGAGGTACAAGTTTGTCGCACTCTCGAAACCCTAACCCTGTAAGGTGTCGAGAGAGAAACGTGTTCCCCTTCGATGCAGTTTTTATTTAAAAGCGCGAAATTTCCCTAGAATTTGCAATGCAATGCACATCCCTTTCTAAAATCTACCCCTCGATCGTCTCTAAACCTGGGACATTATAGCCTTTCCCCCTTAAAGAAAACTTCGTCCCGAAGTTGTGGTTGTAATACCTGAAGAGTTCAGGGTATGTTTTCCTCAGGTCTTCCTCCTTTTCCCAGGTGGCTTCCCTCTCGGGGTGATGCTTCCATTGTATCTTGCAATACTTGATAGCTTTATTTCTGAGTTGTTTCCAGCTCTCCTCGAGAATCTTGGCTGGCTTCTCGATGTAAGTCAAGTCTGGTTGTAACTCGAGCTCTTCATGTGATACTGGTTCATCAGGGGTTTTCAGACACTTTCGGAGTTGCGACACATGGAATACATTGTGAACCTGAGATAACCTTCCCGGTAATTCCAATTCAAAGGCAAATCCTCGGTTTTGACTCAAAATCTTGAAAGGTCCTATGTATCTAGGACTGAGCTTTCCTTTTACTCCAAACCTCTGGAGTCCTTTCATCGGGCTTACCTTAAGATATACCATGTCTCCAACTCGTGGCTCCCATGTTCTCCTCTTCTGATCGGCATAACTCTTTTGCCGACTTTGGGCTATCTTGAGCCTATCTCTGATAATGTCAATGATTTGTTGTTTTTCCTTGACATAATCAGGATTAAACTCCTTGCTTGCTCCAGCTTCATACCAACATATCGGTGATCTACACTTCCTTCCATACAGAGCTTCAAACGGTGCCATCTTGATGCTGCTTTGATAGCTATTATTGTATGAAAACTCTGCTAGTGGTAAGTGTTCCTCCCATGATCCTCCGAAGTCTAGGGCACAAGCCCTAAGCATATCCTCTAAGATCTGGTTGGTTCTCTCGGTTTGTCCACCTGTCTGGGGATGGTAAGCGGTACTATAGTCCAACTTGGATCCTAAGGCTTCGTGTAGTTGCTTCCAGAATGCTGATGTGAACACGGATCCTCGATCCGACACTATCTTCTTGGGCACTCCATGCTTACTCACGATCTCTTTGATGTAAAGATCGATGAGTTTCTCTCCTTTGTCCTGCTGATTTACCGCTAGGAAGTGTGCACTCTTCGTCAACCGGTCCACGATTACCCATATCATGTCCTTCTTTTTATTAGTCATGGGTAGTCCGGTGATGAAATCCATCCCTATTTCCTCCCATTTCCACTCTGGAATAGGTAAAGGTTGTAACTTTCCTGCTGGACTCTGGTGTTCAGCCTTCACTCTCTGGCAGGTATGGCATTCCGCCACATATTGTGCTATTTCTCTCTTCATGTTGTTCCACCAGAATAACTCCTTTAAATCCATGTACATCTGTGTACTACCCGGTGATACGTCTCCGACGTATCGATAATTTCTTGTGTTCCATGCCACATTATTGATAATATCTACATGTTTTATGCACACTTTATGTCATATTCGTGCATTTTCTAGAACTAACCTATTAACAAGATGCCGAAGTGCCGATTCTTTGTTTTCTGCTGTTTTTGGTTTCAGAAATCCTAGTAACGAAATATTCTCGGAATTGGACGAAATCAACGCCCAGGGTCCTATTTTGCCACGAAGCTTCCAGAAGACCGAAGAGGAGACGAAGTGGGGCCACGAGGCGGCCACACCCTAGGGCGGCGCGGCCTGGCCCTTGGCCGCGCCGACCTGTGGTGTGGGGCCCTCGTGTGGCCCCCTGACCTGCCCTTCCGCCTACTTAAAGCCTCCGTCGCGAAACCCCCAGTACCGAGAGCCACGATACGGAAAACCTTCCAGAGACGCCGCCAACGCCGATCCCATCTCGGGGGATCCAGGAGATCGCCTCCGGCACCCTGCCGGAGAGGGGAATCATCTCCCGGAGGACTCTACGCCGCCATGGTCGCCTCCGGTGTGATGTGTGAGTAGTCTACCCCTGGACTATGGGTCCATAGCAGTAGCTAGATGGTTGTCTTCTCCCCATTGTGCTATCATTGTCGGATCTTGTGAGCTGCCTAACATGATCAAGATCATCTATCTGTAATTCTATATGTTGCGTTTGTTGGGATCCGATGAATAGAGAATACTTGTTATGTTGATTATCAAAGTTATATCTATGTGTTGTTTATGATCTTGCATGCTCTCCGTTACTAGTAGATGCTCTGGCCAAGTAGATGCTTGTGACTCCAAGAGGGAGTATTTATGCTCGATAGTGGGTTCATGCACGCATTGACACACAGGACGATGTGACAGAAAGTTCTAAGGTTGTGTTGTGCTATTGCCACTAGGGATAAAACATTGATGCTATGTCTAAGGATGTAGTTGTTGATTACATTACGCACCATACTTAATGCAATTGTCTGTTGCTTTGCAACTTAATACTGGAGGGGGTTCGGATGATAACCTGAAGGTGGACTTTTTAGGCATAGATGCAGTTGGATGGCGGTCTATGTACTTTGTCGTAATGCCCAATTAGATCTCACTATACTCATCATGATATGTATGTGCATGGTCATGTCCTCTTTATTTGTCAATTGCCCAACTGTAATTTGTTCACCCAACATGCTGTTTGTTTTATGGGAGAGACACCTCTAGTGAACTGTGGACCCCGGTCCAATTCTCTTTACTGAAATACAATCTACTGCAATACTGTTTTACTGTTTTCTGCAAACAATCATCTTCCACACAATACGGTTAATCCTTTGTTACAGCAAGCCGGTGAGATTGACAACCTCACTGTTTCGTTGGGACAAAGTACTTTGGTTGTGTTGTGCAGGTTCCACGTTGGCGCCGGAATCCCTGGTGTTGCGCCGCACTACATCCCGCCGCCATCAACCTTCAACGTGCTTCTTGGCTCCTCCTGGTTCGATAAACCTTGGTTTCTTTCTGAGGGAAAACTTGCTGCTGTGCGCATCATACCTTCCTCTTGGGGTTCCCAACGAACGTGTGAGTTACACGCCATCAAGCTAGATTTCTGGCGCCGTTGCCGGGGAGATCAAGACACGTTGCAAGGGGAGTCTCCACTTCTCAATCTCTTTACTTTGTTTTTGTCTTGCTTAGTTTTATTTACTACTTTGTTTGCTGCACTAAATCAAAATACAAAAAAATTAGTTGCTAGTTTTACTTTATTTGCTATCTTGTTTGCTATATCAAAAACACAAAAAAATTAGTTACTTGCATTTACTTTATCTAGTTTGCTTTATTTACTGTTGCTAAAATGGCCAACCCTGAAAATACTAAGTTGTGTGACTTCACAACCACAAATAATAATGATTTCTTATGCACACCTATTGCTCCACCCGCTACTACAGCAGAATTCTTTGAAATTAAACCTGCTTTACTGAATCTTGTTATGCGAGAGCAATTTTCTGGTGTTAGTTCTGATGATGCTGCTGCCCATCTTAATAATTTTGTTGAACTATGTGAAATGCAAAAATATAAAGATGTAGATGGTGACATTATTAAACTAAAATTGTTCCCTTTCTCATTAAGAGGAAGAGCTAAAGATTGGTTGCTATCTCTGCCTAAGAATAGTATTGATTCATGGACTAAATGCAAGGATGCTTTTATTGGTAGATATTATCCCCCTGCTAAAATTATATCTTTGAGGAGTAGCATAATGAATTTTAAACAATTAGATACTGAACATGTTGCTCAAGCATGGGAAAGAATGAAATCTCTGGTTAAAAATTGCCCAACCCATGGACTGACTACTTGGATGATCATCCAAACCTTCTATGCAGGACTAAATTTTTCTTCGCGGAATTTATTGGATTCAGCTGCTGGAGGTACCTTTATGTCCATCACTCTTGGTGAAGCAACAAAGCTTCTTGATAATATGATGATCAACTACTCTGAATGGCACACGGAAAGAGCTCCACAAGGTAAGAAGGTAAATTCTGTCGAAGAAACCTCTTCCTTGAGTGATAAGATTGATGCTATTATGTCTATGCTTGCGAATGATAGGACTAATATTGATCCTAATAATGTTCCATTAGCTTCATTGGTTGCACAAGAAGAATATGTTGATGTAAACTTCATTAAAAATAATAATTTCAACAACAATGCTTACCGGAACAATTCTAGTAACAACTATAGGCCATATCCTTATAATAATGGCAACGGCTATGGTAATTCTTACAACAATAATAGGAATTCACCCCTGGACTTGAAGCCATGCTTAAAGAATTTATTAGTACGCAAACTGCTTTTAACAAATCTGTTGAAGAAAAGCTTGGGAAAATTGATATACTTGCTTCTAAAGTCGATAGTCTTGCTGCTGATGTTGATCTTTTGAAATCGAAAGTTTTGCCTAATGAGAATCATCATAATAAAATTGTTACTACAGCAAATGCCATCCAAGTTAGAATTAATGAGAATATAAGATTAATGGCTGAACTGCGTGCTAGGTGGGATAGAGAAGAAAATGAAAAACTAGCTAAAGAAAAGAATGTAGCTAAAGTTTGGACTATTACCACCACTAGTAATGCTAATGCTACACATGTTGCTGCACCTCCTACTATTAATAATAAAAGAATTAGTGTTAGCAATGTTTCCACTTCTAATGCAAAGCGCGAGAAACTGCCTGAAACTGCTAAAACTGCTGAAACTGCTTGTGATAAAGCTGCTGAAATTTTTTCCAACATTGGGGATGATGATCCCATTGCTTTAGATTATAATGGTTTGAATTTTGATGATTGCCACATCTCTGAAGTTATAAAGTTCTTGCAAAAACTTGCTAAAAGTCCTAATGCTAGTGCTATAAATTTGGCTTTCACACATCATATTACAAATGCTCTCATAAAAGCTAGAGAAGAGAAACTAGAGCGCGAAGCCTCTATTCCTAAAAAGCTAGAGGATGGTTGGGAGCCCATCATTAAGATGAAGGTTAAAGATTTTGATTGTAATGCTTTATGTGATCGTGGTGCAAGTATTTCTGTTATGCCTAAGAAAATTTATGATATGCTTGACTTGCCACCGCTGAAAAATTGTTATTTGGATGTTAATCTTGCTGACCATTCTACAAAGAAACCTTTGGGTAAAGTTGATAATGTTCGCATTACCGTTAACAATAACCTTGTTCCCGTTGATTTTGTTGTCTTGGATATTGAATGCAATGCATCTTGTCCCATTATATTGGGAAGACCTTTTCTTCGAACTGTTGGTGCTATCATTGATATGAAGGAAGGTAATATAAAATATCAATTTCCTCTCAAGAAAGGTATGGAACACTTCCCTAGAAATAGAATGAAGGTACCTTTTGATTCTATTATGAGAACCAATTATGATGTTGACACTTCGTCTCTTGATAATACTTGATATACACTTTCTGCGCCTAGCTGAAAGGCGTTAAAGAAAAGCGCTTATGGGAGACAACCCATGTTTTTACCTACAGTACTTTGTTTTTATTTTGTGTCTTGGAAGTTGTTTACTACTGTAGCAACCTCTCCTTATCTTAGTTTAGTGTTTTATTGTGCCAAGTTAACCCGTTGATAGAAAAGTTCATACTAGATTTGAATTACTGCGCAGAAACAGATTTCTTTGCTGTCACGAATCTGGGCTGTTTTCTCCGTAGGTAACTCAGAAAATTATGCCAATTTACGTGAGTGATCCTCAGATATGTACGCAACTTTCATTCAATTTGAGCATTTTCATTTGAGCAAGTCTGGTGCCATTTTAAAATTCGTCAATACGAACTGTTCTGTTTTGACAGATTCTGCCTTTTATTTCGCATTGCCTCTTTTGCTATGATGGATGAATTTCTTTGATCCACTAATGTCCAGTAGCATTATGCAATGTCCAGAAGTGTTAAGAATGATTGTGTCACCTCTGAATATGTTAATTTTTATTGTGCACTAACCCTCTAATGAGTTGTTTCGAGTTTGGTGTGGAGGAAGTTTTCAAGGATCAAGAGAGGAGTATGATGCAACATGATCAAGGAGAGTGAAAGCTCTAAGCTTGGGGATGCCCCGGTGGTTCACCCCTGCATATTCTAAGAAGACTCAAGCGTCTAAGCTTGGGGATGCCCAAGGCATCCCCTTCTTCATCGACAACATTATCAGGTTCCTCCCCTGAAACTATATTTTTATTCCATCACATCTTATGTGCTTTGCTTGGAGCGTCGGTTTGTTTTTGTTTTTGTTTTGTTTGAATAAAATGGATCCTAGCATTCACTTTATGGGAGAGAGACACGCTCCGCTGTAGCATATGGACAAGTATGTCCTTGGTTTCTACTCATAGTATTCATGGCGAAGTTTCTCCTTCGTTAAATTGTTATATGGTTGTAATTGGAAAATGATACATGTAGTAATTGCTATTAATGTCTTGGGTAATGTGATACTTGGCAATTGTTGTGCTCATGATTAAGCTCTTGCATCATATACTTTGCACCCATTAATGAAGAAATACATAGAGCATGCTAAAATTTGGTTTGCATATTTGGTTTCTCTAAGGTCTAGATAATTTCTAGTATTGAGTTTGAACAACAAGGAAGACGGTGTAGAGTCTTATAATGTTTTCAATATGTCTTTTATGTGAGTTTTGCTGTGCCGGTTCATCCTTGTGTTTGTTTCAAATAAGCCTTGCTAGCCTAAACCTTGTATCGAGAGGGAATACTTCTCATGCATCCAAAATACTTGAGCCAACCACTATGCCATTTGTGTCCACCATACCTACCTACTACATGGTATTTTCCGCCATTCCAAAGTAAATTGCTTGAGTGCTACCTTTAAAATTCCATCATTCACCTTTGCAATATATAGCTCATGGGACAAATAGCTTAAAAACTATTGTGGTATTGAATATGTAATTATGCACTTTATCTCTTATTAAGTTGCTTGTTGTGCGATAACCATGTTCACTGGGGACGCCATCAACTATTCATTGTTGAATTTCATGTGAGTTGCTATGCATGTCCGTCTTGTCTGAAGTAAGAGAGATCTACCACCTTATGATTAAGCATGCATATTGTTAGAGAAGAACATTGGGCCGCTAACTAAAGCCATGATCCATGGTGGAAGTTTCAGTTTTGGACATATATCCTCAATCTCAAATGAGAAAATTATTAATTGTTATTACATGCTTATGCATAAAAGAGGAGTCCATTATCTGTTGTCTATGTTGTCCCGGTATGGATGTCTAAGTTGAAGAATAATCAATAGCGAGAAATCCAATGCGAGCTTTCTCCTTAGACCTTTGTACAGGCGGCATAGAGGTACCCCTTTGTGACACTTGGTAAAAACATGTGCATTGTGATGATCCGGTAGTCCAAGCTAATTAGGACAAGGTGCGGGCACTATTAGTACACTATGCATGAGGCTTGCAACTTGTAAGATATAATTTACATGATACATATGCTTTATTACTACCGTTGACAAAATTGTTTCATGTTTTCAAAATCAAAGCTCTAGCACAAATATAGCAATCGATGCTTTTCCTCTATGGAGGACCATTCTTTTACTTTCAATGTTGAGTCAGTTCACCTATTTCTCTCCACCTCAAGAAGCAAACACTTGTGTGAACTGTGTATTGATTCCTACATATTTGCTTATTGCACTTGTTATATTACTCTATGTTGACAATATCCATGAGATATACATGTTATAAGTTGAAAGCAACCGCTGAAACTTAATCTTCTTTTGTGTTGCTTCAATGCCTTTACTTTGAATTATTGCTTTATGAGTCAACTCTTATGCAAGACTTAATTGATGCTTGTCTTGAAGTGCTATTCATGAAAAGTCTTTGCTTTATGATTCACTTGTTTACTCATGTCATATACATTGTTTTGATCGCTGCATTCACTACATATGCTTTACAAATAGTATGATCAAGATTATGATGGCATGTTACTCCAGAAATTATCTTTGTTATCGTTTTACCTGCTCGGGACGAGCAGAACTAAGCTTGGGGATGCTGATACGTCTCTGACGTATCGATAATTTCTTGTATTCCATGCCACATTATTGATAATATCTACATGTTTTATGCACACTTTATGTCATATTCGTGCATTTTCTGGAACTAACCTATTAACAAGATGCCGAAGTGCCAGTTGCTGTTTTCTGCTGTTTTTGGTTTCAGAAATCCTAGTAACGAAATATTCTCGGAATTGGACGAAATCAACGCCCAGGGTCCTATTTTGCCACGAAGCTTCCAGAAGACCGAAGAGGAGACGAAGTGGGGCCACGAGGCGGCCACACCCTAGGGCGGCGTGGCCTGGCCCTTGGCCGCGCCGACCTGTGGTGTGGGGCCCTCGTGTGGCCCCCTGACCTGCCCTTCCGCCTACTTAAAGCCTCCGTCGCGAAACCCCCAGTACCGAGAGCCACGATACGGAAAACCTTCCAGAGACGCCGCCAACGCCGATCCCATCTCGGGGGATCCAGGAGATCGCCTCCGGCACCCTGCCGGAGAGGGGAATCATCTCCCGGAGGACTCTACGCCGCCATGGTCGCCTCCGGTGTGATGTGTGAGTAGTCTACCCCTGGACTATGGGTCCATAGCAGTAGCTAGATGGTTGTCTTCTCCCCATTGTGCTATCATTGTCGGATCTTGTGAGCTGCCTAACATGATCAAGATCATCTATCTGTAATTCTATATGTTGCGTTTGTTGGGATCCGATGAATAGAGAATACTTGTTATGTTGATTATCAAAGTTATATCTATGTGTTGTTTATGATCTTGCATGCTCTCCGTTACTAGTAGATGCTCTGGCCAAGTAGATGCTTGTGACTCCAAGAGGGAGTATTTATGCTCGATAGTGGGTTCATGCCTGCATTGACACAGGACGATGTGAGAAAGTTCTAAGGTTGTGTTGTGCTGTTGCCACTAGGGATAAAACATTGATGCTATGTCTAAGGATGTAGTTGTTGATTACATTACGCACCATACTTAATGCAATTGTCTGTTGCTTTGCAACTTAATACTGGAGGGGGTTCGGATGATAACCTGAAGGTGGACTTTTTAGGCATAGATGCAGTTGGATGGCGGTCTATGTACTTTGTCGTAATGCCCAATTAGATCTCACTATACTCATCATGATATGTATGTGCATGGTCATGCCCTCTTTATTTGTCAATTGCCCAACTGTAATTTGTTCACCCAACATGCTGTTTGTTTTATGGGAGAGACACCTCTAGTGAACTGTGGACCCCGGTCCAATTCTCTTTACTGAAATACAATCTCTTTGCAATATTGTTTCTGTTTTCTTCAAACAATGCTCTTCCACACAATACGGTTAATCCTTTGTTACAGCAAGCCGGTGAGATTGACAACCTCACTGTTTCGTTGGGACAAAGTACTTTGGTTGTGTTGTGCAGGTTCCACGTTGGCGCCGGAATCCCTGGTGTTGCGCCGCACTACATCCCGCCGCCATCAACCTTCAACGTGCTTCTTGGCTCCTCCTGGTTCGATAAACCTTGGTTTCTTTCTGAGGGAAAACTTGCTGCTGTGCGCATCATACCTTCCTCTTGGGGTTCCCAACGAACGTGTGAGTTACACGCCATCACCCGGATGTATGGAATATGGTGTTTGATGGGCTTCCCGGAGTATTACTTGCTTAATTTCAGCAATATCCGGAACGCAAATTCTCTTCTGGAACCATAATGATCCAGATTCTCCTCGATGAAATTCTGATGGTCTTCCTTCATCTATTCTTCTCATCTCCTCAACGATAAATGGATCGTCCAGCTGACCCATCATTATCTCATTCTTCAGGTTGACATTTAACTCATCGGCTACTTGCAATGCCGATAATCCTTCATGAGCTTCCTTCTCCCAAAGTTGTATTTGGGCTTGACTTATTTCCTTCCTCAACTCCGGTGAGATTTCTTGTTCCACTCCGCCGGTACTCTTCCTGCTCAAGGCATCTGCTACAACATTGGCCTTCCCTGGAGTGTAATTGATGGTCAAATCATAATCCTTGATTAGTTCAAGCCATCTTTTCTGCCTCATGTTGAGTTCCTTCTAGGTGAAGAAATATTTGAGACTCTTATGATCGGTATAGAGCTCACACTTGGCTCCATAAAGAAAATGTCTCCAAGTTTTGAGTGCAAATACGACTGCTGCTAGCTCTAAATCATGTGTTGGATAATTCACTTCATGAGGTCTGAGTTGCCTCGATCCATAAGATATCACTTTCCGATCTTGCATGAGTACGCAACCCAATCCGTGCTTGGATGCGTCATAGTACACGGTGTAATCCTTGCCAACTTCCGGAACTGCTAACACCGGTGCCGTGGTGAGTTTCTCTTTTAGAGTTTGAAAACTCTTCTCACACTCCTCTGACCGCATGAAAGGTGTGTTCTTTCTTAACAGTTTCGTCATGGGTCCTGCTATCTTGGAGAATCCTTCAATGAATCTCCGATAATATCCTGCCATTCCTAGGAATCCTCGGATTTCCTTGACAGTCTTGGGTGCTTCCCATTCTAGAACTGCTGCTACCTTGCTCGGGTTAACAGCTATTCCATCTTTACTAATGACATGACCAAGGAATTCCACTTGATCTAGCTAAAATTCACACTTGCTAAATTTGGCATAGAGTTGATGTTCCCTTAGTGTTTGCAACACTAACCTCAAATGTTCAGCATGTTCGGCCTTGTTCTTGGAATATATCAAGATATCATCGATGAATACGATGACAAACTTGTCTAGATATGGCATGAAAATCTTATTCATGAGATTCATGAATATGGCTGGGGCATTGGTTAATCCAAAAGGCACTACAAGGTATTCATGATGTCCATACCTTGAGACAAAGGCAGTTTTCGGAACGTCTTCCTTCTTGATCTTTATCTGGTGATAACCGGATCTTAGATCAATCTTGGAAAAGACTCCCGCGCCTCTAACTTGATCAAATAGATCTTGTATTCTTGGAAGTGGATACTTGTTCTTAATTGTGACGTTGTTCAGATTCCTGTAATCTCCGCACATCCTTCTTCCTCCATCCCTTTTATCCACGAATATCACAGGTGACCCCCATGGTGAAACACTTTCTTGTATAAATCCTTTCTGTTCCAAGTCATCCAGTTGCTCCTTAAGTTCTTTCAACTCCTTGGGCCCCATCTTGTATGGTGCCTTAGCAATCGGAGTTGTTCCTGGAATTAGGTCGATAGTGAATTCTATCTCCCTATCTGGTGGCATACCAGGTAATTCCGCAGGAAATACATCCTGGAATTTATTTACTACCGGTATATCCTCTAATTTCACCTCCTTCATGCTGTTCAGCTGTAGCTCCACTTCAATCTGTGTATGTTTGTCGCCTTGGTAGATCATTCTGCTTCCATCGGGACTTTTCAAGGATACTGTCTTGTTCACACAGTCGATCAATGCTCCATTAGCTTCCAACCAGTTCATACCAAGAATGACATCAATGTCCTTCATCGGTAAAATGAACAGGTCCGCGTCAAACGCGCACTTATTGATCATGATGACTTGTTTTTGTTTGGTGTGGGTTACTACTATCGTTCCCCCCGCAGAAAGTATGGTTATGGGTGTATCTAACTTAGTGCAACTAATACCATGTTTGATGATGAATTGTTGAGAAATGAATGATGTAGTTGCACCAGTATCAAAAAGTACTTTGCCAGGATGAGTGAGTATCTGGAGCGTACCTATCACCGCCTGATCGGAGTTGACCACCTCCTCCAGACTGGTACAGTTCAGCTTGCCGAAGGGCTTCTTATTCTTCCAGTTCCCTCCGGTGTTTCCTCCTCGATTTCCTCCTCCTCCTGACTGACCTCCTCCACTAGTTTTCTTGGGGCAGTCCTTCAGCATGTGCCCCTCCTGACGACAACCAAAGCATATTATCCTTGGCTTTCTGCAGTCCTTGGCAAAATGCCCTGGAAGTCCACAGCTTCGACAGACCATTGGATTGGCAGTCTGGAAAGCTTGGTTCCTCCTACTACCATAGTAGTTACTGTTGTTGTTGTTGTTGTATCTGGGCTTGAAACTCAAGCTGGTATTAGGCTTGTTACTAACAAACCTCTTAGGCTCAAACTTGGCCTTTTTCCTTTTCTCCTCCTGCAGTTGTTTGAAATCATCTTCCAAAGTGATGGCAGCATCCACCAACTCTTGAAACTCTGTTGCTCTCATCATACGGAGCTGTACCTTGAAATGGGGACTTAACCCCCTCAGAAACCTCTTCTTTTTCTTGTCCTCGGTGTTGACTTCTTCAACCGCATACCGGGACAGCTTTGAGAATTCCCTGACATAAGTCAGGATTGCCTTGTCCTTCTGCTCGAGACTTTCAAATTCTCGACGCTTCAGCTCCACAATACTTTCAGGGACATTGGATTCCCTGAACTTCCTCGTGAACTCCTCCCAGGTAAATACCTTTCCAGCCGGATAAACGGCTACGATATTGTCCCACCATGATGCGGCAGGTCCACACAGCAGGTGGGTAGCATAACGAACCTTCTCTTGGTCGTTACATCCAACGGTGTTGAGCTTTCGCTCAGTATCCATAAGCCAATCTTCCGCGTCCATTGGCTCGGGCGCGTATGCGAAAGATATAGGCTTGGTGTTCTGGAAGTCTGCTAATGTGACTCCCGGATTCTCGGGTCTTTCCACCCTGTTCTGTTGCAGCAATTCTTGGAAGAATTTGTTCTGCTGCTCCAACGTCACACGTTGTCTTTCCTCAACCAGCTGCATGTACTGGACGAAATTCTGCTGCGTCATGGGTGGTGGTGGTGGTGGAAACTGATCTCTGGCTGCTCCCTCAGCCTCTTCCTTTTGTTTTGCTTCGCGCTCCATGCGCTGCGCTTCGGTCTCCTCTCCTAACGCTCCCGACATAACCCCCTAGTTCTGCAACACAAGATGATACTCATAATTACTCCATGCGCAAGTTTTCTGAGCTCAACTTTGTGCACAGAACTAGTCACGCAATGGAAATCAAGAAGCAAATCCAAATTATACAAAACATATACCAGGTATATACATACTTAAGTGGTCTTATTACAATACTCAAGTCGATGTGAGTATGCAAACTCACTTATTAAAGTATATGTACAAATTTATACAAATATTACATACTATAATACACGTGGTACTTGTGTATTATAGCTTCGCCTCCCTTGGTGGACTCTAGTCGATCTTCACTCCCGGTACATCCCAGGCTTCCATCCGGTCGAACGTGTCGTCCTCCTGATAGACCCTGGAACATAAGGTCTCCCCGTCGGCTGGTAATCCGAATCGGATGATGATCCTAGGGAGAAATCAGTGTTCACAAAATGATAGTTAAGTGCATCATAGTCCACCCATCGAGTGTACTCCCCTGTAGCTCCACCATAGGTGTTTCCAACACTCGTACCCGACTCAACCTGTGTCGGATACCCTCCATCAACTCCTTCATTACTAGGATAACTCTGGTTCTGGGTTGTGGCGTCATCATTCATCTCCCCATCATAATACACAGAAGTACTATGAGTTCCAGTATCAGATCCCCAACGCCAACCCGTGGAATTTTCTATAGGAGTCTCGGAACGCTGATTGTTTCCGGATTCCTCTCCGCCCTCGTATCCCCCATAGGAACTACCTAGATAGTTCCCAGGTGTAACAGGTGTAGGTTCACGCTCAAGAGGATCTATACTAATGTAGTCACCAGCTGAGTAAACTGGTGTGTGCACCACATTCTCCATAGGTTCTTTCCCCCTAATCTCCTCCTTGGGTTCTGTAAACTCCTCTAGCATCGTATCAATTGCTCCCGTCAGATGATGGTTCAACTGAAAGAGTAATGATATGAAGTTGCGGCTATTATCCATGTATTTTGCAGCTGCTATGGGTTTGCGTTTTGCATATTTGTAGTGGTTAAGCATGGGATCTTCTTCCTCCTGATTATGAGGAATATGGGAGAATTCGGAACCCATAAGCTCTTTCGTCTTATGTTCCCGAATGTCGGTTATGGCTCTTATAACAGCTATATGGTAGGCTATGTTGATAGTCCGGGCTTCCCCTGCTGGCATGACTACGCTCATTCCCAGAGATTCGGGAAGTCGCAGTCCTACCCTACACTTGGCCAATACAGTACCATCATAGTACATGTATTTCTTTACTTGGATCTGGGGATCACACCCAAATTCAAGTAACATGGCTCGTAGAATATCTGCAAGTCCTCCTTCGTATTCACTCAGTGTGGAATCCATCACTTTCACGTTTCGTCCGGGACGTGAACTTGCCATGTTGGCTGTAGAAATAGAAAGATTATAAGATTAGTAATAATGCATCATAATAGAGATAATAAAGAATTATCGCACTAAAAGATATGATTGTTGTATTCTCAATTGAATATACACCATATTTTTAGAGAATTCTTTACTAATCCTATTTGACTCCTAATGTTTGGTCCCATTTACTAGGTTCCAACCTAAGGTCAAAGCTTTTGCTCTGATACCAACTGTGGTGACCCTGCATACCACTGCATGTTGTAGTATGCCAGTCGTTGATATAACATTCACGAAGTACCATTCCGCAAATATTACATCCCTCAGAGTAGTACAACAGAACATAGCAGGGTCCATAACTCATTCACTTATTATTACAAGCCTAAAACATATATCGTCTCGGAGCTCCTCTTGGGTCCTAAGAGGAATACTCCTGGGTTCGAGGCGAACCCAACTTAGTTTACAATATAGAAGTCTCATTAAGTTATACATTTATTCTCTCGAGCAGCTAAGTATTAAGAGTTCGTGCTGCTCGGCTACAACTACTACTAGGTGCTTCTAGGCTTGATCTCCACCGGAAGCCTCCCCGGTTCCGTAGACTATGAGATAGTCTACGCCTTCAACACCTCCTGAGAGATCTGGTTCCTCATAGCCGATGATCTCGGCTCCTTCAGGGTTGTCATAGTCCTCCTCCAGACGATTTAGACAATCTAAGCAAGGGATTTAAGAGTGGGATGAGTACTAGCGTACTCAACAAGTTCATTATAGATAAGAGGTGTTTAATGCACTAGCTACGATATTAGACCAGAAAGTCTAATATCAATGCAGGTTTTGATAAACATTTCTTCAAGAGATTGCTTTTATTTCAAAGAGCTATGTCCGTCAGCCTTCACCGGTTTACTAGAACTTCATGGAGCTCCTTTCCGGCCGCGTTCGCAGTTCCTCATCCCGGAACAGGGAGTGACAGGTCACAGTTCTTTACACTCTGCAGAGGTGTGTTGCTTTACCCATAAGAGATCTTAACCTTGGTGCCAACCGGCCAGCTTTCCCGTCCACACTTCCTTTGGTGTGAGGCCCGGTATAAGGTCTAGCCAATCATGTTCCTCCGCTACCTCGAACACCCACCCTTTGTTGCATGCCCCGACCCTGGGTCCTCGCCAGTCCCATTATTCCCACTCACGGGTGGACCCCGACCACGACGACAGTTTGGGATCGAACCAAACTCCTTCGCCGGTAGCTGCAACCCATCATAGACCACAATACCGTGGGGACTTAAGGCTTCCCCAGCCAACCGCTTGCACTTCGAGCGACAAGTGTCTACGGACTATGCCGTGGGGACTTAAGGCCTCCCCAGCCAACCGCTTGCCCTGACAGATACAAGTGTCTACGGTAAAGCGCATCCGTTGATGA
This sequence comes from Lolium perenne, assembly GCF_019359855.2. Lineage (NCBI taxonomy): Eukaryota > Viridiplantae > Streptophyta > Magnoliopsida > Poales > Poaceae > Lolium > Lolium perenne. The sequence continues at coordinate 258,547,660 of NC_067246.2, read as the reverse complement.
ACGAGAGGTGGAAACACTTTTGACTACTCCGTCCCACTCCGGATCTTATGGTTAACACGGGTATTACGGCACAAGAATCACTGGCGACATTTGTTGTTTAATCCTAGATGGATATAAACCCGTGCAATGGAACCTCCACCATATCAACACAATCCATGGTTCCATTGCCCACCACATAGTCATATTCATAGTTATGAAAGTAGTGGTTTTGAATTTTATGCAATAGTGATAACCATAATACTTTGCAAGTAATTTGTTAGAAATACTCAAATGACATGAGCAAGTGATGAACTTGCCTGAACACTGCAAAGTTCTGCAGTTGGATGGTGTGGACTGGCCCTTGTCCTCTGGTTCTGAAAAATAGCATCATTGTCCGATAAGGGCAATGGTTAAAGAAGCAATTATGCATGGTTCCAGTTTTAGGGTTTGTCCCCCCCTTCTGATGTCGTTATTATTTCATGTGAGAGGTTAATACTAAGAATAGTTTTGGGAATACTCTATTTGGGCAAAATACAACCTTGAAATGTTGTCAAGGTGTTTTTAAAGTTCAAAAGAATTTATGGACTTATTTTCATTATTGAAAATAATATAGGTGATTTAAATGATTATTTTAATCATCAAATTTGAACTTATTCTTATTTGTCTTCAAAAATTCTATTTCATATTTTATTATGATAGAGTTTTTTATGCTGAGTGGTTTTCATATTTTTAATTATTTTTTTAGAGCTATTAAACATTTATTGTGCAATTTCAAAGTTTCTGCATTTTAACGAATTGTGAAATGACACATTTGCCCCTGGGCCCACATGTCAGTGAGGCCCAGTGGGGTTAGGTCGACCGACCCACCTGGTCCGGCTCGACCAGCCTCACTCCTCTCTCTCTCTCTCGTGCGTGTCCGAACCCTAACCCTGATCCCCTCTCTGGCGATTTGTTTCGCCACCGCCGTCGCCGCTCGATTCCGGTGAGCTCCGCCGGACTTAGCCCTCGCCGTGGGGCGCATTCGACGCGCCTCACAACGGCGGTCCTCCTCATCCGCATCAATCTAGAGCGGATGCTGCTCCAGCTCATCTCTGATCTCCCTCGCGGCGGATAGGGTTACGGGATCGTGGCGATCTCGCTGCTCCAAGGTTTCCAGGCGCGATGGCGCCGCCGTGGGCCTCGCCACGGTGGTGTGGGGCGCTGCGGCGCTTGTCGGCGCATGGCCTAGCCTGGCCAGGTGCTACCGAGCAATCGGCGTGCGCCGCCGTGGCCGCCATGGCCGCATCTGCTCGTCTGCTTGCCCCGGGTATGTGCGCCACCTCCTGCTCTCTCTCCTTTGCCTGTTCTACTTCTTCCCTTCCTCTTCTCCATCTAGCTTGGTCACTGGCTTGCCGTGCCTCGTAGAGGTGCGGCCATGCCGTGATGCTGCTGCTGTTCTGCTCGTGCTGCTATGCTGCTGCTACGCCGCTTGGGTTGCTGTGCTAGCCGTTGTGCTAGCCCTCTTTCTTTGCCTTCTTTATTCTTCTTTGTCTTGCTCATGCTGTTCATGCTACTGCCTCTACTGGCCTTGGCTATTATTGGCCTGGCCATGCCAGTGCTTGCCATTCTTGCTAGATTCTTGCTCTGTGCTTCTGTTCATGTTATTATGCTTGCCAGTCACTCATGTGTGTTCATGTATGCTTCCCTGGCTCACTGCTGTGAGTGATTCTTGCTGTTTAGCAAGTACCAGTGCTACTTGGGTGATGACCAATGATTGTAGGCTCATGGTAGGCTCAGCCTTGCTTAATTGCTGTCCATATCCATCAATTCCTTGATGATATGCTTCTGGATACAATCATAAAAATGGTTTATATAATTATATGTGATTCAATTATTGCTTAACTGTGGCTATTTAATTTATATGATTCATGTGTTGATGCCAGTGATGTCCTGGCATGCCCTGGCATGCTCTAGCAAGCTTCTGTGTTGGTTCAGTGCTTCACTTCTATTCAACCTGTGATGTGTGTGTATCACACAGGCTGGTCCTGGTGTGTGCTGGTGCTTACTTAAGCAGCAGCTGTTGCTTGCAATGATCCATTGGATCATCTGCAAGGCCCTGGTGCTTTGATTATTTGTGTTGCTCACTTATCTGTATTGCCTGAATGTACTAAAATAGATAAGTGATGTGAGCTGCTTTGCAGTTGTGATCATCCTATTAACTGTGACAGGGCTAGATGGATGCCAACACTCAGTTGTGTACCCTAGCCCTCTACTGAATCCAAATGGATAATGATGTGTAGGTTCTTGTGCTGGCTCAGGGTTGAGGTGGCCCTGGCAGCACTTGTGATGCTGTCCTGGTTGCTCCCCTCTCTGTGATTTGCCATGGTTTGTGATTGCTGGCTGGAATGGAATAGCTGTTCACTGGCTTGATCCAATATTGGACTTCCAGTGACCTTTTGATGTTGACAAAGTATATAGACAAGTAATTGTCTATAGTCTGATGGCATAATAGCTGTAGGTGCTAAGTGTGTGGGCTAGGCTAGCTGTGACTTCATCTTTTGCTGGATTTCTTCAGTTATGCATTGATTTGCATAACTACTGTTCCCATAGGATGATTGCCTAATGGTCTTTACCCATATTTGCTTGCACCAAATGGCTTTGCAGCCAAATGATGACACAGACAGGGTTTCATACCCTTTTTGATTCTGTGATGCATGTGTATGCTTATTGATGAGCAAAGCATGTGTTTGCTCAGGTTCTTTTGTGTATACCTCACTCCAGCTCCTAGAAAATGGGTGTTGGTGTAGAGGATTTCTTCAATGTGGTGATGATGCTTGCCCTGCTCCTCCTTGCAATCTTGTGGTGCTTGATTCAGTGCTGTGGTGAGTTAGGCAGGTTGAACAGCAGTGGTTGTTCTTCCTGTTCTTGATGTGCTTGTGTTCTTACCCTGGAGATTCTGTCGATGAATGAACTAGGGTTTGCTGTGGAAAAGTTTTTATATGGTTGGTCCTTGCTTCTCTGGTCGACAGCCCCACCTTTCACTTTGGGTGACTCACTGTGTATGTGTGCTGCATGCACACAGCCCTGTGAGCAGGCTGTGTGTGTGTGTCTGCTGATGCCCTGCACTTGGCTGAGAGAGTGGATCAGCTCGGCAGTCTTGGTCATATCCTCTCATGATTCAATATTTTTGCTAACCTTCCAATTGGCATTGTGATACGTCCCCGACGTATCCATAATTTCTGTCGTTCCATGCTTGTTTTATGACAATACTTACATGTTTTGCTTGCACTTTATAATGTTTTTATGCGTTTTCCGGAACTAACCTATTAACGAGATGCCACAGTGCCAGTTCCTGTTTTCTGCTGTTTTTGGTTCCAGAAAGGCTGTTCGGGCAATATTCTCGGAATTGGACGAAATCAACGCCAAACCTCCTATTTTTCCCGGAAGGCTCCAGAACACCGAAGAAGAGTCGGAGAGGGGCCAGGGGGCCACCACACCACATGGCGGCGCGGGCCAGACCCTGGCCGCGCCGGCCTAGGGTGTGGCGCCCCCAGGTGCCCCCCTGCGCCGCCTCTTCGCCTATAAAATCCCTTTCGACCTAAAAATACCATACCAATTGACGAAACTCCAGAAAGAATCCAGGGGCGCCGCCACCGTCGCGAAACTCCAATTCGGGGGACAGAACTCTGTCCCGGCACCCTGCCGGGACGGGGAAGTGCCCCCGGAAGCCATCTCCATCGACGCCACCGCCTCCATCATGCTCCGTGAGTAGTTCCCCCATGGACTACGGGTTCTAGCAGTAGCTATGTCGGTATACTCTCCTCCATGTACTTCAATACAATGGTCTCATGAGCTGCCTTACATGATTGAGATTCATCTGATGTAATCGGTGTTGTGTTTGTTGGGATCCGATGGATGATACATTATGATTAGTCTATCTATAAAGTTTGTGAAGTTATTGTTGCTGCAATCTTGTTATGCTTAATGCTTGTCACTAGGGCCCGAGTGGCATGATCTTAGATTTGAGCTCTATATTGTTGCTTAGATTGTATCTACAAGTTGTATGCACATGTCACTGTCCGGAACCAATGGCCCCGAAGTGACAGAAATCGGGACAACCGGAGGGGATGGTAGTGATGTGAGGATCACATGTTTTCACGGTGTGTTAATGCTTTGCTCCGGTACTCTATTAAAAGGAGTACCTTAATATCCAGTAGTTTCCCTTGAGGCTCGGCTGCCACCGGCTGGTAGGACAAAAGATGTTGTGCAAGTTTCTCATTGCGAGCACGTACGACTATAATTGGAAAACATGCCTACATAATTAATAAGCCTGATGTTCTTTCTTAATGCTTTGATTCCTATCAATTGCCCAACTGTAATTTGTTCACCCAACACTTGTCACTTATTGGAGAGTTACCACTAGTGTAGATCGCTGGGAACCCCGGTCCATCTCTCATCATAATATACTTGTTCTACATGTCATTGGAAGTAGTATCAACTATTTTCTGGTGCCATTGCTCCTGTGTTACTATTGCTACTGCTACTGTGTTACTGTTACTATTGCTCTCATATTACTGCTGCTTTCACATCACCCCTGTTACAAGTGCTTTTCCAGGTGCAGCTGAATTTACAACTCAGTTGTTAAGGCTTATAAGTATTCTTTACCTCCCCTTGTGTCGAATCAATAAATTTGGGTTTTACTTCCCTCGAAGACTGCCGCGATCCCCTATACTTGTGGGTTATCAAGACTGTTTTCTGGCGCCGTTGCCGGGGAGGCATAGCTCTACTCATAAGTTCACCTGGGGAGTACACTCTACCTCTCTCTCTGTTTTTATTTTGTTTTATTTTGTTTTGCTTAGTTTACTTTTATCTAGTTTATTTGTGCTTAGTTTATTTCTGTCTAGTATTAGTTTGCGTAGTTTACTTCTGCTTAGTTTATTTTTGTCTTGTTTTATTTGTCTCATATACCCAAAAATCCATAAAAATTTGAAAAAACGAAAATTAAAAACTGCTATTATGGGAGAACCAACAACCTACTTGGAGCTTATGGAATGTTATAATTGTTATAGAGAATCAAGAACTGGTAAAATAATGAGTGCTATGATAGAAAAATTGAATACAATGGCTAGAATCTTGCTTAGACGCCATGATATAAACAGTTGCTCTCAACAGGATAAACATTTTAAATTTCAATGTGGCTTTAGTGAGGAATATTTTATTAAGAGCTATAATCGGAATTGCTATATTCATTATGGGTTCGAAGAGGTAGAACAATTTGTCTTATTTATGGGAGCCTCCGAGATAGAATCCTTCATGGTTGAGAATTATGAAACTTGTGCTATTTGTAAGGACCTTAAAGATTATGTCTCTACTATCCTTAATTCTTGCATAGAATGCTACAGTAGGAATCCTTATATCCTTGATTATAAAGAGAGACACATTAATGCACAAGAATGCACTCACAATTTGCAGGAATTGGTGGAAGAAGAAATTGATGAACCTGAAAGCTCATTGGATGAAAAAGAAGAGGAGAGCGACGAACAAAAGGGGGAAGAATGGATTAGCTACCCATGCCAACCTCCTAATGAGAGTAACTCTTTATCTCTTACATTATTTGATTGTCCTCCATGCTTACCGAGAGAGGTTGAATGTTATGTTCCTGTGGATTCTCTTGAAATATTTCCTATAAGTAAAACTTGTGAGAATAATTATGCTACTGTTATATATGATAATCCATGCTACTTTGATAAATCTTATGATAATGTTTTGTTTGTGCCTGATGTCGAAATGCATGGTACTAAAGAATTTTGCTTGGCAAATGTTTATGATAAAGCTCTAGATGATGGTCCTATGTTACTTGATACTATTAATTGTACTACTAATGAAAATGGGATTGGAGAGTTCTTGACTTTATCTATGTGTCCCATATCTCTTGAGATTGATCAACTACCTTGTTATATTATTAATAAAAGTAAGTTTGAAAGTTTTAATTCCACTATTCTTGAACTTGATAAAAATTATGTGTCTATGGATCATGAAAAGTATGCTGCATGTGATAGTTATATTGCTGAGTTTGTTCATGAAGCTACTGAAAATTATTATGAGAGAGGAAAATATGGAAGTAGAAATTTTCATGGTACTAATACACCTCTCTATATGCTGAAATTGTTGAAGTTACACTTGTTCTATCTTCTTATGCTTGTCACTTTGTTCTTCATGAATTTATTTGTGTACAAGATTCCTTTGCATAGGAAGCATGTTAGACTTAAATGTGTTTTGGATTTGCCTCTTGATGCTCTCTTTTGCTTCAAATACTATTTCTTGTGAGTGCATCATTAAAACTGCTGAGCCCATCTTAATGGCTATAAAGAAAGCAACTTCTTGGGAGATAACCCATGTGTTATTTTGCTACAGTACTTTGTTTTATATTTGTGTCTTGGAAGTTGTTTACTACTGTAGCAACCTCTCCTTATCTTAGTTTTGTGTTTTGTTGTGCCAAGTGAAGCCTCTAATCGAAGGTTGATACTAGATTTGGATTTCTGCGCAGAAACAGATTTCTATCTGTCACGAATCTGGGCTGTTTTCTCTGTAGGAAAATCAGAAAAATATGTAAATTTACGTGCGTGTTCCTCAGATATGTACGCAACTTTCATTAGTTTTTAGTTTTCTGATTTGAGCAACGGAAGTATTTTATTAAAATTCGTCTTTACTAGCTGTTCTGTTTTGGCAGATTCTGTCTCTGTTTTTTGCATTGTCTCTTGTGGACTTTAAGCGAGCTTTTCTAGACATAGAGAGCTGTAGCTAATGTTTTATTGAGTTCTTGCAATGTGCCACTACAGGACCAAGGTGGATTCAAATTTTTTGAGTACTAACCCCTCTAATGAAGTTTATGAGAAGTTTGTTGTGAAGGAAGTTTTCAAGGGTCAAGAGAGGAGGATGATATATGATCAAGTAGAGTGAAAAGTCTAAGCTTGGGGATGCCCCCGTGGTTCATCCCTGCATATTTCAAGAAGACTCAAGCGTCTAAGCTTGGGGATGCCCAAGGCATCCCCTTCTTCATCAACTTATCAGGTTCCTCCCCTGAAACTATATTTTTATTCGGTCACATCATATGTGCTTTACTTGGAGCGTCTGTGTGTTTATTTTTTGTTTTGTTTATGTTTGAATAAATTTGGATCCTAGCAATCCTTGTTTGGGAGAGATACACGCTCCGCTTTTTCATATGAACACTTGTTCTTCGTTTTACTTTTAATGTTCAATGAATAAAAGTTGGAAGCTACAATATTTATCTTTATTTGGTTGGGAAAAGAAAATGCCTCATATGACTTGGATAATTTGATACTTGGCAATTGTTTTGAGCTCTCAAGTAGATCATAAGTTTTTGCATGTAGTTTAAACCTATTAGTGGAGAACTACCGTAAAGCTTGTTGAAATTGGTTTGCATAATTGATCTCTCTTAAGGTCTAGATATTTTCTGGTAAAGTGTTTGAGCAACAAGGAAGACAGTGTAGAGTATTATAATGCTTGTGATATGTTCTTATGTAAGTTTTGCTGTACCGGTTCATACTTGTGTTTGCTTCAAACAACCTTGCTAGCCTAAGCCTTGTATCGAGAGGGAATACTTCTCATGCATCCAAAATCCTTGAGCCAACCACTATGCCAATTGTGTCCACCATACCTACCTACTATGTGGTATTTCCTGGCATTCCAAAGTAAATTGCTTGAGTGCTACCTTTAAACAATTCAAAATGCTTCTCAATTTGTGTTTATGGTTCATAGCTCATGAGGAAGTATGTGGTGTTTAGCTTTCAACCTTGTCATTTACTTTTGACGGACTCTCACATGGACTAGTGGCACATCCGCTTATCCAATAATTTTGCAAAAAGAGCTGGCAATGGGATTCCCAGTCCCAAATTAATTAACTTAAATAGACACTCCTCCATGGTTTGTGATTGATGGACGGCACCCGAAGGATTCGGTTAGCCATGGCTTGTGTAAGCAAAGGTTGGGGGGAGTGTCATCATCATAATAAAACTAAAATAAAAAGGCACTCCTTCATGGTATGAGATTGTTGGCAGGCACCCGAGGATTCGGTTAGCCATGGTTTGTGTAAGAAAGGTTGGAAGGAGTGCCACATAAATATGCAAATAATTCATGGGAGCCGCTCTTGAAAGTCCGGTTGGCGAGGTAGTTAGTGTACCCATTACCATTCGTTGACAACAACATACACCTCTCAAAACTTTACTTTTATGCTCTCTCTATGTTTTCAAAATCAAAGCTCTAGCACAAATATAGCAATCGATGCTTTCCTCTTTGAAGGACCATTCTTTTACTTTTATGTTGAGTCAGTTACCTACTTCCTTCCACCTTAGAAGCAAACACTTGTGTCAACTGTGCATTGATTCTTACATACTTGCATATTTGCATTCATCATATTACTTTGTGTTGACAATTATCCATGAGATATGCATGTTGAAAGTTGAAAGCAACCGCTGAAACTTATATCTTCCTTTGTGTTGCTTCGATGCCTTTACTTTGAATCTATTGCTTTATGAGTTAACTCTTGTGCAATCTTTTGATGCTTGTCTTGAAAGTACTATTCATGAAAAGTTTTGTTGTATGTTATCTATTTGTTAGCAACTATAGATCATTGCCTTGAGTCGCTTCATTCATTCCATATGCTTTGTAATAGTATGCTCAAGGTTATGTAAGTAGCATGTCACTACAGAAATTATTCTTTTTATCGTTTACCTGCTCGGGACGAGCAGGAACTAAGCTTGGGGATGCTGATACGTCCCCGACGTATCCATAATTTCTGTCGTTCCATGCTTGTTTTATGACAATACTTACATGTTTTGGTTGCACTTTATAATGTTTTTATGCGTTTTCCGGAACTAACCTATTAACGAGATGCCACAGTGCCAGTTCCTGTTTTCTGCTGTTTTTGGTTCCAGAAAGGCTGTTCGGGCAATATTCTCGGAATTGGACGAAATCAACGCCAAACCTCCTATTTTTTCCGGAAGGCTCCAGAACACCGAAGAAGAGTCGGAGAGGGGCCAGGGGCCACCACACCACATGGCGGCGTGGGCCAGACCCTGGCCGCGCCGGCCTAGGGTGTGGCGCCCCCAGGTGCCCCCCTGCGCCGCCTCTTCGCCTATAAAATCCCTTTCGACCTAAAAACACCGTACCAATTGACGAAACTCCAGAAAGACTCCAGGGGCGCCGCCACCGTCGCGAAACTCCAATTCGGGGGACAGAACTCTGTCCCAGCACCCTGCCGGGACGGGGAAGTGCCCCCAGAAGCCATCTCCATCGACGCCACCGCCTCCATCATGCTCCGTGAGTAGTTCCCCCATGGACTACGGGTTCTAGCAGTAGCTATGTCGGTATACTCTCCCCCATGTACTTCAATACAATGGTCTCATGAGCTGCCTTACATGATTGAGATTCATCTGATGTAATCGGTGTTGTGTTTTTTGGGATCCGATGGATGATACATTATGATTAGTCTATCTATAAAGTTTGTGAAGTTATTGTTGCTGCAATCTTGTTATGCTTAATGCTTGTCACTAGGGCCCGAGTGGCATGATCTTAGATTTGAGCTCTATATTGTTGCTTAGATTGTATCTACAAGTTGTATGCACATGTCACTGTCCGGAACCAATGGCCCCGAAGTGACAGAAATCGGGACAATCGGAGGGGATGGTAGTGATGTGAGGATCACATGTTTTCACGGTGTGTTAATGCTTTGCTCCGGTACTCTATTAAAAGGAGTACCTTAATATCCAGTAGTTTCCCTTGAGGCCCGGCTGCCACCGGCTGGTAGGACAAAAGATGTTGTGCAAGTTTCTCATTGCGAGCACGTACGACTATAATTGGAAAACATGCCTACATAATTAATAAGCCTGATGTTCTTTCTTAATGCTTTGATTCCTATCAATTGCCCAACTGTAATTTGTTCACCCAACACTTGTCACTTATTGGAGAGTTACCACTAGTGTAGATCGCTGGGAACCCCGGTCCATCTCTCATCATAATATACTTGTTCTACATGTCATTGGAAGTAGTATCAACTATTTTCTGGTGCCATTGCTCCTGTGTTACTATTGCTACTGCTACTGTGTTACTGTTACTATTGCTCTCATATTACTGCTACTTTCACATCACCCCTGTTACAAGTGCTTTTCCAGGTGCAGCTGAATTGACAACTCAGTTATTAAGGCTTATAAGTATTCTTTACCTCCCCTTGTGTCAAATCAATAAATTTGGGTTTTACTTCCCTCGAAGACTGCCGCGATCCCCTATACTTGTGGGTTATCAAGACTGTTTTACGCGCCGTTCTTTGAGGAGGCATAGCTCTACTCATAAGTTCACCTGGGGAGTACACTCTACCTCTCTCTCTGTTTTTATTTTGTTTTATTTTGTTTTGCTTAGTTTACTTTTATCTAGTTTATTTGTGCTTAGTTTATTTCTGTCTAGTATTAGTTTGCGTAGTTTACTTCTGCTTAGTTTATTTTTGTCTTGTTTTATTTGTCTCATATACCCAAAAATCCATAAAAATTTGAAAAACCGAAAAATTAAAAACTGCTATTATGGGAGAACCAACAACCTACTTGGAGCTTATGGAATGTTATAATTGTTATAGAGAATCAAGAACTGGTAAAATAATGAGTGCTATGATAGAAAAATTGAATACAATGGCTAGAATCTTGCTTAGACGCCATGATATAAACTGTTGCTCTCAACAGGATAAACATTTTAAATTTCAATGTGGCTTTAGTGAGGAATATTTTATTAAGAGCTATAATCGGAATTGCTATATTCATTATGGGTTCGAAGAGGTAGAACAATTTGTCTTATTTATGGGAGCCTCCGAGATAGAATCCTTCATGGTTGAGAATTATGAAACTTGTGCTATTTGTAAGGACCTTAAAGATTATGTCTCTACTATCCTTAATTCTTGCATAGAATGCTACAGTAGGAATCCTTATATCCTTGATTATAAAGAGAGACACATTAATGCACAAGAATGCACTCACAATTTGCAGGAACCGGTGGAAGAAGAAATTGATGAACCTGAAAGCTCATTGGATGAAAAAGAAGAGGAGAGCGATGAACAAAAGGGGGAAGAATGGATTAGCTACCCATGCCAACCTCCTAATGAGAGTAACTCTTTATCTCTTACATTATTTGATTGTCCTCCATGCTTACCGAGAGAGGTTGAATGTTATGTTCCTGTGGATTCTCTTGAAATATTTCCTATAAGTAAAACTTGTGAGAATAATTATGCTACTGTTATATATGATAATCCATGCTACTTTGATAAATCTTATGATAATGTTTTGTTTGTGCCTGATGTCGAAATGCATGGTACTAAAGAATTTTGCTTGGCAAATGTTTATGATAAAGCTCTAGATGATGGTCCTATGTTACTAGATACTATTAATTGTACTACTAATTAAAATGGGATTGGAGAGTTCTTGACTTTATCTATGTGTCCCATATCTCTTGAGATTGATCAACTACCTTGTTATATTATTAATAAAAGTAAGTTTGAAAGTTTTAATTCCACTATTCTTGAACTTGATAAAAATTATGTGTCTATGGATCATGAAAAGTATGCTGCATGTGATAGTTATATTGCTGAGTTTGTTCATGAAGCTACTAAAAATTATTATGAGAGAGGAAAATATGGTAGTAGAAATTTTCATGGTACTAATACACCTCTCTATATGCTGAAATTGTTGAAGTTACACTTGTTCTATCTTCTTATGCTTGTCACTTTGTTCTTCATGAATTTATTTGTGTACAAGATTCCTTTGCATAGGAAGCATGTTAGACTTAAATGTGTTTTGGATTTGCCTCTTGATGCTCTCTTTTGCTTCAAATACTATTTCTTGTGAGTGCATCATTAAAACTGCTGAGCCCATCTTAATGGCTATAAAGAAAGCAACTTCTTGGGAGATAACCCATGTGTTATTTTGCTACAGTACTTTGTTTTATATTTATGTCTTGGAAGTTGTTTACTACTGTAGCAACCTCTCCTTATCTTAGTTTTGTGTTTTGTTGTGCCAAGTGAAGCCTCTAATCGAAGGTTGATACTAGATTTGGATTTCTGCGCAGAAACAGATTTCTATCTGTGACGAATCTGGGCTGTTTTCTCTGTAGGAAAATCAGAAAAATATGTCAATTTACATGAGTGTTCCTCAGATATGTACGCAACTTTCATTAGTTTTGAGTTTTCTGATTTGAGCAACGGAAGTATTTTATTAAAATTCGTCTTTACTGGCTGTTCTGTTTTGGCAGATTCTGTCTCTGTTTTTTGCATTGTCTCTTGTGGACTTTAAGCGAGCTTTTCTAGACATAGAGAGCTGTAGCTAATATTTTATTGAGTTCTTGCAATGTGCCACTACAGGACCAAGGTGGATTCAAATTTTTTGAGTACTAACCCCTCTAATGAAGTTTATGAGAAGTTTGTTGTGAAGGAAGTTTTCAAGGGTCAAGAGAGGAGGATGATATATGATCAAGTAGAGTGAAAAGTCTAAGCTTGGGGATGCCCCCATGGTTCATCCCTGCATATTTCAAGAAGACTCAAGCGTCTAAGCTTGGGGATGCCCAAGGCATCCCCTTCTTCATCAACTGATCAGGTTCCTCGAAGACTGCCGCGATCCCCTATACTTGTGGGTTATCACATTGCCACTTGGCACAATGTTATATTTGTGTGATTTATATGCAGGGATCATGAAATTGATCAAGATGAAGATCTTCAAGCTCAAGATTAACTTGTAGCTTAGGATATATTTTTCTTACTTGTAATTTTCTTTTTCTTTTTCTATTTAAGCAATTCTTGTAATGTGTTCTATTATTCATTTATTTTCTTTATGAATATTGTAATGACAATGTAAATTGTGTGATGATCAATAAAGCTCAAGGTTTTCTCTAATGAGCTTTAATTATTATGTGTATTATTTATACTTTGTATCCTTATTATTTACTTAATGAATTCCCTTATAATTAATTTATGAGTTATTTGTTTTTATGTTTGAATTTGAATTTCAAATTCAACTTTGAGTTGAATTCAATCATACAACTTAACTTTGAATTCAACCAAACAACTTAAGTTTGATATGATCTCTCCCCCTCTCTTCTCAAAAACCTAATCTAGTTAAGTGAGGTACAAGTTTGTCGCACTCTCGAAACCCTAACCCTGTAAGGTGTCGAGAGAGAAACTTGTTCCCCTTCGATGCAGTTTTTATTTAAAAGCGTGAAATTTCCCCAGAATTTGCAATGCAATGCACATCCCTTTCTAAAATCTACCCCTCGATCGTCTCTAAACCTGGGACATTACATCTGGTGTCTCGTTTTTGTGCAGAAATCCAACTTTCAGGAAAATCCTCGGAATTTATGCAGAAGGCCCTATTTTCCTAGAATATTGGCGGAGCCAGAAGGGCAAGCCAGGTGGAGGCCCGAGGGCCCCACACCATAGGCCGGCGCGGCCCAGGAGGGGCCCGCGCGGCCCTGTGGTGTGGCCCCCTCGGCCGGCCTCCGACGCCCTCCTTCGGACTATATATTGCCTTCGACCTAAAAATGCACGGGAAGAAGTCGAAGTCGCCAGAAAGCCTCCAGAACGCCGCCACATCGCGAAACTCCGTCTCGGGAGCCAGAAGTCTCCGTTCTGGCACTCCGCCGGGACGGGGAATTGGAGGAGATCATCGCCATCATCACCGCCGACGCCTCTCCATCAACCAGCCATGCTTCCCCCATCCATGTGTGAGTAATTCCCCCGCTGTAGGCCTAAGGGGATGGTAGGGATTGGATGAGATTGGTCATGTAATAGCATAAGATTGTTAGGGCATAGTGCCTAGTGTCCGTAATTGGTACTTTGATGATATTGTTGCAACTTGTTATGCTTAATGCTTGTCACTAGGGCCCGAGTGCCATGATCTCAGATCTGAACATGTTATTATTTCATCATGATATTCATTGTTTATGGTCTTACCTGCAAGTTGTATACACATGTCGCTGTCCGGAACCAATGGCCCCGAAGTGACAAGAATCGGGACAACCGGAGGGGATGGTAGTGACGTGAGGATCACATGTGTTCACGGAGTGTTAATGCTTTGCTCCGGTACTCTATTAAAAGGAGTACCTTAATATCCAGTAGAATCCCTTGAGGCCCGGCTGCCACCGGCTGGTAGGACAAAAGATGTTGTGCAAGTTTCTCATTGCGAGCACGTACGACTATAATTGGAACACATGCCTATTGATTGCTTTGTACTTGGACACCATTTTATTATTATCTGCAAATGCCCTGCTATGATTGTTACATGAGTTTCTCTCATCCATGCAACGCCCGTCATCCGTCCCCGTGCTTACAGTATTTTAATCCTACTGTTTACTATAATCACTAATGTTGTCTCTGTTACTCTACTGCTGTTATTTCACTACTTATCGCTATAAAATCACATTACTCTTGATAAACTCTTGCGAGCAAGTCTGTTTCAGTGCAGCTGAATTGACAACTCCGCTGTTAAGGCTTCCAAGTGTTCTTTGTCTCCCCTTGTGTCGAATCAATAAATTGGGTTATACTACCCGCGAAGACTGCTGCGATCCCCTATACTTGTGGGTCATCAAGACTGTTTTCTGGCGCCGTTGCCGGGGAGCATAGCTTTATTTGGAAGTTCACTTGGATTGATATTGTTCGCTGCAAATTCTCCATCATGGGTAAAGCTCGCGATTCTAAAGTCGCCATATTACCATCCACTACAAGAAAAGGTACAACTCTGAGTACCTCTGCTACACTTGATTCACCATCTGTGATAAGTCAACTTGTTTCACCGCCACAAGCTGGTACGTCTGCTGAATCTGAAAACTCTCATAATATTGATAATGTTTCTGCTGTGCTTGATGATAGTGGTTCGTTGGGATCCTTTCTAGATGCTACAATTGCTAGGTCTAGACAAATTGAAAATGCTGAAACTCCTAATGAAAATGCCACTACACCTGTTAGTTCACCTGAACTTGATTATTCTAGTGATGATTCTGATGAAGATTATGTAGAGCTTAATGATGATCTTATTAATAGATGCAATGCTACTGCTGATGCAAGAAACATTAAAAAGTTTCTTACACAATATACTGTTAGACATAAGCTATCTCCTGATCCTGAATTTGCCACATCTCCTATATGCATTAAGGATAAACATTATGATTTTTCTCTTGATCTATCTCATATAGCTATTGTAGAGAAAGCACCCTTTTGTGGTACTGAAAAAGAAAGTGTTGTAGAACACATGAATGAACTTTCTTCTATGAGTAGCTTGTTTTCTGATGATGACAAGATGCGTACTTATTTTGTCATTAAAATTTTTCCTTTCTCATTAAAGGATGATGCTAAAACTTGGTATAATAATTTGCCTCCTGGTTCTATTAAAAGTCCAACTAATTTGCGTGATGTTTTCTTTCAAAAATATTTTCCTGCTAGTGCTCAACATATTGCTTTACAGAGAATTTATAGGTTTGACCAGGGAGATGAAGAGAAATTACCTGCGGCATGGGCAAGATTTTGTTCTCTTATCAGAGCTCGACCTGGACATGATTTGGAAAAGAATGATCTACTTGATATATTTTATAGTGGACTAACCATTGAATCTAGAGCATATTTGGATAGTTGTGCTGGTTGTGTTTTCAGGAAAAGAACTCCAGACGAAGCTGAAGAATTATTGGCTAGAATAAGCCGGAATCATGATGATTGGAATACACCTGAACCAACTCCAACGCCAATATTGAAGAAGAGGGGTTTAATTGAATTGAATGATGAAGATATGAGGGAAGCTAAGAAGTCTCTCAAGGAGAAAGGTATTAAATCCGAAGATGTGAAGAATCTACCTCCCATAGAAGATATATGTGAGATAATTCCCCCTTCATCCATGATTGAGGTAAACTCCCTTCAACGCTTTACTAGGGAAGATATTCCGTATTCAAAACCTCCTGCGCAATGCTTAGATGAGTTTGATAATTATATTGTTAAGCAAGAAAATTTTAATATGAGAGTAGAGAATCATCTAATGGAAAATTCTCAAGCTATTAGCAATTTGCATGATATTGTGGAGAGAACCTCCAATGATGTTAAGATGCTTGTTAAACATTTTCAAATGGTTCAAACTCAAATTGATCAACTCACTAAAGTGCAAAATGACTTGCTAAATAATAATTCTAAAGAGAAACATGCTTATGAAGTAACAACTAGAGGTGGTGTCTCTACCCAGGATCCTCTATATCCTGAAGGGCATCCCAAAAGAATTGAACAAGATTCTCAACGAATTGAACCTAGTGCTCATTCTAAGAAGAAAAAGAAGAAGAAACATAAAAAATGTTGTAGAATCCTCTGAACCTGTTAATGATCCTAATAGTATTTCTATTTCCGATGCTGAAACTGAAAGTGGTAATGAACATGATAATGATAATGATAAGAATGATGCTTCTGATAAAGAAGAGGCAGAAGATGAACCTGAAAAGCATGCTAAAAATAAAAGTATACTAAAGAAGATTTTATTGCTAAGAAACATGGTAATGAAAGAGAACCTTGGGTGCAAAAGCAAATGCCTTTTCCTGCTAAGAAATTAAAATCAAAGGAAGAAGAACACTATAATAAATTTTGTGATTGGATGAAACCTTTATTCTTGCAAATCCCTTTGACTGATGCTATTAAATTGCCTCCTTATTCAAAGTATATGAAAGATATTGTTACTAACAAAAGGAAAATCCCCAATGAGGAAATTTCCACTATGCTTGCTAATTACTCTTTCAATGGCAAAGTGCCAAAGAAATTGGGCGACCCAGGTATACCTACTATTCCTTGTTCTATTAAGAATAATTATGTTAAAACTGCTCTATGTGACTTGGGAGCTGGTGTTAGTGTTATGCCTTTTTCTCTTTATAAGAGGCTTTATTTAGATAAGTTGATACCTACTGATATATCTTTGCAAATGGCTGATAAATCTACTGCTATTCCTGTTGGTATATGTGAGGATGTTCCTGTTCAAGTTACTAATAACTGCTTGATATTAACTGATTTTGTTGTGTTGGAAATGCCTGAAGATGATAATATGTCTATTATTCTTGGGAGACCTTTTCTTAACACCGCAGGGGCTGTTATTGATTGCAATAAAGGGAAGGTTACTTTCAATGTTGATGATAAGGAGCACACCATCTATTTCCCCAAGAGGATTGATAAAGTATGTGGAGTCAATACTATTTCTAATGTGAGAACTATCAAAATTGGAACTATTGATTGTCCTATATATGAGCCTAAAGAAGGTTATCAAAGTCTTATGATTGGATCCATATCAATACAATTCAAGGTAACATGATTGATTTGAGGTTTATTTCTTATTATGCTATGTAAAAATTATTCGGTGGCAAGACTTGATCAACCTTGTTAACGAATACCTTTTATATGCATAGAGGAGGTAAACAACATCTCTTTCTCCCTCCACTTGTCTTACTTGCTGTAGCACTTTTGATTTGCAAAGTTCCTTAGTTAATTAGAGATTTCAAAATTTTTCCTGGCCAGTAATAATAAACTTAATACCCAGAAATGTGCATTTTTCAAAGTTTTCAAAAATTCACAAAAATTATACCGTTGGTCCTATTTTTCGAAAATGCACCTGGGAGCACCAGAGGATGACCTGTGGGGCACCCCAGGGTGCCACACCACCAGCCGGCGCGGCCAAGGAGGGGGGCGCGCCACCCTGTGGTGTGGGCCCCTCCTTGCCCCACTACTTCATCTCTTCCTCCCAGACTCTTCTCTCTCCCGAAAAAATCAACACCAGCTTTCTCTCACTCGCGTTTTTGCTCAAGAGCTCAGGATTTCTTGATCTCTTTGCTCAGCCCAGATTTCTGTCTGAAATTTGGCACATTTGCTCTCCGGTATGTGACTCCTCCGCCTATCCAAGTAGAATTTTGTTTGGTTGAGTATATCTTGAATATTTTGCTGCAGTAGGTAACATGTTTAGTGAGCTTGCATGCTTGTTCTAAGTTGTATAAACTAGTTTTGATGCATGATTAGCACTCTAGCAAGTTCCTATAGTAGTTCCCCTTGATTATATGTCACCAAATCAAATTATATATTGTTTGTTGAAAAATTTCAGAAAAGGAAGATGAAGAAGTTCAACTTTGGAGAATTGTTTCAGAGGGGAACGACCAGCACCGGGAGGCCTTCTAGGACCGCCACCCGACTTAGGCGATCGTACAATGAGGATATCATCGCGCCTAGCTTCGC
The DNA here is from genome assembly GCF_019359855.2 of Lolium perenne. Lineage (NCBI taxonomy): Eukaryota > Viridiplantae > Streptophyta > Magnoliopsida > Poales > Poaceae > Lolium > Lolium perenne. The sequence continues at coordinate 258,529,419 of NC_067246.2, read as the reverse complement.
GCCCGAAGAGGACAATGGGGCTCCTAATGCTTCGTCTTTCCCATGCTATGATTTTCTGAGAAATGCAGGGATATTGGAGGATTTCTTCACCCTTGTTAATAGGGCGGGCTTAGCCGCCTATGTGGGAGATGAAAGGGAGCAATACTACATGCTCACCAAAATCTTCGTCGAGAGCTTCAAGTTCCACAACAAGCAATATGGGCCGACAGTTGCATTCAAGATTTATGGTAATCCTATTACTATGGAGTTGGAAGAATTTTGCCGTGCATTGGACATTTCCCCTGTAGGTACAGCAAGGAGGATTGATGACAACCCCCGGGACCTGTTGGAGCTCTATCGAGGGATCACCGATGATGATTGTCGCACCATTCAGCGTGGCAAGATAAGAAACATCCAACTCCCCGCCATTAAATATTTTGCCTATTACATTGCTACTAGCATTCTTGGTAGGGAGAACACTAGCAATATTTCTTGCTACCATCTTGCTTTCTTGAATGCTGCACTTACTGGACAGGCATCATATCATCTTGGTTCTCTTATTGCTCGCCGCCTGTCTAACAGGGGGCCTATTTTTGGAGGAACTATTGCATTGCGTATTTTAACACATTTGAGACTTCCTCTTGATTCTAATGATGTGCCATTAACCCCTAGGAGACTTGATATTGCTGCTATGAAAAGCCATCATTTTGTTACCGCTGATTCCACTTTAGATAATATGGTCTATAGAATGTTGTTTGCTGACGGGGATGAGAAGGAAATTCCTCTTCCCCAGCCAGGTTTGTTCAGTATTGACAGGCAACCATGGTCGCGCACTAAGGAGGAGGTGGAGGAAAATATGAAGATACAAGACTTCCACTAGCAGCATGACCCCGAAGACGCCAAGCCCTCCTACGACTACACCGTCACGTATCCGGGTGCTTCTTCTAGCACATACCCGGAATATGATCCATCTTCGTCGTACTACGGAGACGCTACCTCATGGCCTCGATGGGATTGAACTCCACTTAGGCCAAAAGCCTAAGCTTGGGGGGAGGTATACCGGCATCACTCATTCTTTGCATATTATGATTGCTGGATACTTGTATATACTTGTTTTGTTAGTTTGAGTGGTTTTCTAATGAGAGGGAGATGATATTTGGGGAAGTGCTGCCTGAAAACAGATTCTGGACTGTTACCGAAAAAATTCCCAAAAATATCCAGAACAGTATTTTGCGAAGCCAATTTTTGTGCATGTTCCCCAGGTTGTTATCTAACTTTCATTAGTTGAACACTTTTCGATTTGAGCAGTGGAAGAATTTATTAAAAATCGGGTACTGTACTGCTGTCAAGTTTGACGAATTTCTGCTGCTTTGTGTTTATGTGACTTTTCTAGTTTGCCGTTTCTTGTTTTTGCTTTGTTTCCTTCCCAAAACACAAAAAGACCAAAAATATTTCTGTTGTTTCTCTTCACCATTTGTTTGCATTGGTTTCTTGCATTTGTTTCGCTTTATTTGCTATTGCTAGTTTGCTATAAGAAAACCCAAAAAGATTTTGCTTTGTTCGCTTGTTTCCTTTTGTTCTTGTTTCCAAATTCGAAAACACCAAAAATATTTGCTGTTCTTCTTTGGTTTGTAAAGTTCATCTTGAGTTCAATGGTCTTCGGTGGCTGGAGCGTGGTTTTCATTTCATATTATCCAAGCTACACAAGTGAAAGGCAATAATGACGATCTACGACAATTGGATTGTGGTGAGAGGCTGGTATGAACTCTATTTGTTTTCATTTTTGTACATATACTCATCCATGTGAGCATGCTTAGTTGGTTCATGTGAGGTATATGTCATTTGAGAAAGTCTAGTAGTTCATGATCTCTCATGTTTAGCTCCAATTTATTAATATGAGTAGCATGTCATGGATGTTTGCTTGCATTGTTTTATTCATAAGTAAGTATGGCATTGTGGTATCCTCCTCTGAATAATTCATTTATATCGACTTGGCACATGCTCACGCATGCATATGACTGAATAAAAGTCAATTAAGCCTCAATGATTTAGATTGCTTCAGAGTTCTTGTATCACTTTTATGCCTCTGTTAATTTATTTTGCCGCAAGCATGATTATGACAGTTACTGCTCTCTTGATTTGTCGCTCCCTAGTCTATTGCTAGCCTTCACTTGTACTGAGCAGGAATGCTGCTCGTGCTTCCAAACACCTGAAAACCAAGTTGTTCCAAAGTGTCCACCATAAATACCTATGCATGGCATTTCAAACCATTCTAAGTAAATTCTCATGCGCTACCTTTAAAACCTTCAAAATGCTTCTCAATTTGTGTTAATGTTTCATAGCTCATGAGGAAGTATGTGGTGTTTAACTTTCAACCTTGTCATTTACTTTTGACAGACTTTCATTATGGACTAGTGGCACATCCGCTTATCCAATAATTTTGCAAAAAGAGCTGGCAATGGGATTCCCAGTCCCAAATTAATTAACCTAAATAGACACTCCTCCATGGTATGTGATTGTTGGACGACACCCGAAGGATTCGGTTAGCCATGGCTTGTGTAAGCAAAGGTTGGGGGGAGTGTCATCATAATAAAACTAAAATAAAAAGGCACTCCTTCATGGTATGAGATTGTTGGCAGGCACCCGAGGATTCGGTTAGCCATGGTTTGTGAAAGAAAGGTTGGAAGGAGTGCCACATAAACATAAAAATAATTCATGGGAGCCGCTCTTGGGAGTCCGGTTGGCAAGGTAGTTGGTGTACCCATTACCATTCGTTGACAACAACAAACACCTCTCAAAATAATTTTACTCCTGTTTTAAAAATGAAAAGCTCTAGCGCATGTTAATCCCTGCTTCCCTCTGCGAAGGGTCAATCTTTTACTTTTGTGTTGTGTCTCCATTCTTTCTTTGAGCACTATCTTGAGAGCACAACTGTCATTCTTAGTATAATATGCTTGTCTCAAAATATGATTGATTGAGGTATAACTTTGATGCTTTTATCTTTGACAATCACTACTTCTAGTCTTTCTATGAACTCCAGAGGTGCCTGGGCATTTATGTTTTGCCGATCAAATACGGGCAAGCGAGATACCACTTTATCATACTCTCTTATGAACATTGCAATCCTGCTTATATACATGATTCATGATGCTTATTATTAATTGTTGGTACCTCTCCATGATTGACATAGCTGTTAGATGATCTTATTTGCATGTATCTCATTATGAACTGCTTAAGTATTAGCCATAGCATGAGAATATATACATCATATGAGCAAATGTGTTCGTGAAAGTTCTTTTATCGCTTAGTTGTTAACTGAATTGCTTGAGGACAAGCAATAAGCTAAGCTTGGGGGGAGTTGATACGTCCAAAACGTATCTACTTTCCCGAACACTTTTGCTATTGTTTTGCCTCTAATTTGTGTATTTTGGATGCAACTAACACGGACTAACGCTGTTTTCAGCAGAACTGCTCTGGTGTCTCGTTTTTGTGCAGAAATCCAACTTTCAGGAAAATCCTCGGAATTTATGCAGAAGGCCCTATTTTCCCAGAATATTGGCGGAGCCAGAAGGGCAAGCCAGGTGGAGGCCCGAGGGCCCCACACCATAGGCCCGGCGCGGCCCAGGAGGGGCCGGCGAGGCCCTGTGGTGTGGCCCCCTCGGCCGGCCTCCGACGCCCTCCTTCGGACTATATATTGCCTTCGACCTAAAAACGCACGGGAAGAAGTCGAAGTCGCCAGAAAGCCTCCAGAACGCCGCCACATCGCGAAACTCCGTCTCGGGAGCCAGAAGTCTCCGTTCTGGCACTCCGTCGGGACGGGGAATTGGAGGAGATCATCGCCATCATCACCGCCGACGCCTCTCCATCAACCAGCCATGCTTCCCCCATCCATGTGTGAGTAATTCCCCCGCTGTAGGCCTAAGGGGATGGTAGGGATTGGATGAGATTGGTCATGTAATAGCATAAGATTGTTAGGGCATAGTGCCTAGTGTCCGTAATTGGTACTTTGATGATATTGTTGCAACTTGTTATGCTTAATGCTTGTCACTAGGGCCCGAGTGCCATGATCTCAGATCTGAACATGTTATTATTTCATCATGATATTCATTGTTTATGGTCTTACCTGCAAGTTGTATACACATGTCGCTCTCCGGAACCAATGGCCCCGAAGTGACAAGAATCGGGACAACCGGAGGGGATGGTAGTGACGTGAGGATCACATGTGTTCACGGAGTGTTAATGCTTTGCTCCGGTACTCTATTAAAAGGAGTACCTTAATATCCAGTAGATTCCCTTGAGGCCCGGCTGTCACCGGCTGGTAGGACAAAAGATGTTGTGCAAGTTTCTCATTGCGAGCACGTACGACTATAATTGGAACACATGCCTATTGATTGCTTTGTACTTGGACACCGTTTTATTATTATCTGCAAATGCCCTGCTATGATTGTTACATGAGTTTCTCTCATCCATGCAACGCCCGTCATCCGTCCCCGTGCCTACAGTATTTTAATCCTGCTGTTTACTATAATCACTACTGCTATCTCTGTTACTCTACTGCTGTTATTTCACTACTGCTACTGCTATAAAACTGTTACTACTGATAAACTCTTGCGAGCAAGTCTGTTTCCAGGTGCAGCTGAATTGACAACTCCGCTGTTAAGGCTTCCAAGTGTTCTTTGTCTCCCCTTGTGTCGAATCAATAAATTGGGTTATACTACCCGCGAAGACTGCTGCGATCCCCTATACTTGTGGGTCATCAATAGGCAGCTCACAAGATCTAACATGATAGCACAATGAGGAGAAGACAACCATCTAGCTACTGCTATGGACCCATAGTCCAGGGGTGGACTACTCACACATCGATTCGGAGGCGATCATGGCGATGAAGAGACCTCCGGGAGATGATTCCCTCTCCGGCAGGGTGCCGGAGGCGATCTCCTGAATCCCCCGAGATGGGATTGGCGGCGGCGGCGTCTCAGTAAGGTTTTCCGTATCGTGGCTCTCGGTACTGGGGGTTTCGCGACGAAGGCTTTAAGTAGGCGGAAGGGCAGGTCAAGGGGCGTCACGAGGGGCCCACACAGTAGGCCGGCGCGGCCAGGGCTTGGGCCGCGCCGCCCTGTTGTGTGGCCACCTCGTGGCCCCACTTCGTTTCCTCTTCGGACTTCTAGAAGCTTCGTGGAAAAATAGGACCCTGGGCGTTGATTTCGTCCAATTCCGAGAATATTTCCTTACTACGATTTCTGAAACCAAAAAACAGCAGAAAACAGCAACTGGCTCTTCGGCATCTCGTTAATAGGTTAGTGCCGGAAAATGGATAATAATGACATATAATGTGTATAAAACATGTGAGTATCATCATAAAAGTAGCATGGAACATAAGAAATTATAGATACATTTGAGACGTATCAAGCATCCCCAAGCTTAGTTCCTACTCGCCCTCGAGTAGGTAAACGATAACAAAAATAATTTCTGAAGTGACATGCTATCATAATCTTGATCATACTATTGTAAGCATATGAGATGAATGCAGCGATTCGAAGCAATGATGAAGATAATGAGTAAACAAATGAATCATATAGCAAAGACTTTTCATGAATAGTACTTTCAAGACAAGCATCAATAAGACTTGCATAAGAGTTACTCATAAAGCAATAAATTCAAAGTAAAGGTATTGAAGCAACACAAAGGAAGATATAAGTTTCAGCGGTTGCTTTCAACTTCAACATATATATCTCATGGATAATTGTCAACACAAAGTAATATAACAGGTGCAATAGGTAAACATGTAAGAATGAATGCACACAGTTGACACAAGTGTTTCCTTCTGAGATAGAAAGAATAGGTAAACTGACTCGAAAATAAAGTAAAAGATAGGCCCTTCGCAGAGGGAAGCATTGATTACTATATTTGTGCTAGAGCTTTTCATTTTGAAAACAAGAAACGATTTTGTCAACGGTAGTAATAAAGCATATGTGTTATGTATAAGATATCTTATAAGTTGCAAGCCTCATGCATAGTATACCAATAGTGCTCGCACCTTGTCCTAATTAGCTTGGATTAACACGGATTATCATTGCATAGCATATGTTTTAACCAAGTGTCACAAAGGGGTACCTCTATGCCGCCTGTACAAAGGTCTAAGGAGAAAGCTCACATTGGATTTCTCGCTTTTGATTATTCTCAACTTAGACATCCATACCGGGACAACATAGACAACAGATAATGGACTCCTCTTTAATGCATAAGCATTCAACAACAGTTAATATTCTCATAAGAGATTGAGGATTAGTTGTCCACACTGAAACTTCCACCATGAATCATGGCTTTAGTTAGCGGCCCAATGTTCTTCTCTAACAGTATGCATACTCAAACCATTTGATCATGAAAATCGCCCTTACTTCAGACAAGACGAACATGCATAGCAACTCACATGATATTCAACAAAGGTAAAAGAGTTGATGGCGTCCCCAGAAACATGGTTACCACTCAACAAGCAACTTATTAAGAAATAAGACACATAAGTACATATTCTTCACCACAATAGTTTTTAAGGCTACTTTCCCATGAGCTATATATTGTAAAGGCAAAGAATAGAATTTTAAAGGTAGCACTCAAGTAATTTACTTTGGAATGGCGAAGAAATACCATGTAGTAGGTAGGTATGGTGGACACAAATGGCATAGTTTTTGGCTCAAGGATTTGGATGCACGAGAAGAATTCCTCTCAATACAAGGCTAGGCTAGCAAGGTTGTTTGAAGCAAACTCAAGTATAAAAGGTGCAGCAAAGCTCACATATGAACATATTGTAACTATTATAAGACTTTATATTGTCTCCTTGTTGTTCAAACACCTTAAACAGAAAATATCTAGACTCTAGAGATCAATCACGCAAACCAAATTTTAACAACCTCTATGTAGTTCTGCATGAGCACAAGGTACATGATGCAAGAGCTTAAACATGATCTATATGAGCACAACAATTGCCAAGTATCACATTATTCAAGACATTATACCATTTACCACATGCGGCATTTTCTGTTTCCAACCATATAACAATGAATGAAATAGTCCAACTTTCGCAATGAACATTAAAGATAAAGCTAAGAACATATTTGTTCATACGAAACAGCGGAGCGTGTCTCTCTCCCAAACAAAGAATACTAGGATCCGAATTTATTCAAACAAAAACAAAAACAAAAATAAAAACAAACAGACGCTCCAAGTAAAGCACATAAGATGTGACAGAATAAAAATATAGTTTCACTAGAGGTGACCTGATAAGTTGTCGATGAAGAAGGGATGCCTTGGGCATCCCCAAGCTTAGACGCTTGGGTCTTCTTAAAATATGCAGGGATGAACCACGGGGGCATCCCCAAGCTTTGACTTTTCACTCTTCTTGATCATATTGTATCATCCTCCTCTCTTGACCCTTGAAAACTTCCTCCACACCAAACTCAAAACAAACTCATTAGAGGGTCAGTGCATAATTCATATATTCAGAGGTGACATAATCATTCTTAACACTTCTAGACATTGCACAAAGCTACTGAAAGTTAATGGAACAAAGAAATCCATCAAACATAGCAAAACAGGCAATGCGAAATAAAAGGCAGAATCTGTCAAAACAGAACAGTCCGTAAAGATGAATTTTTAAGAGGCACCAGACTTGCTCAGTTGAAAATGCCCAAATTGAATGAAAGTTGCGTACATATCTGAGGATCACGCACGTAAATTGGCAGATTTTTATAAATTTTCTACAGAGACTACTGCTCAAATTCGTGACAGCAAGAAATCTATTCCTGCGCAGCAATCCAAATCTAGTATTGACTTTACTATCAAAGACTTTACTTGGCACAACAATGCATTAAAATAAAGATAATGAGAGGTTGCTACAGTAATAACAACTTCCAAGACTCAAATATAAAATAAAAGTGCAGAAGTAAAATAATGGGTTGTCTCCCATAAGCGCTTTTCTTTAACGCCTTTCAGCTAGGCGCAGAAAGTGTGTATCAAGTATTATCAAGAGACGAAGCATCAACATCATAATTTGTTCTAATAATAGAATCATAAGGTAACTTCATTCTCTTTCTAGGGAAGTGTTCCATACCTTTCTTGAGAGGAAATTGATATTTAATATTACCTTCCTTCATATCAATGGTAGCACCAACAGTTCGAAGAAAAGGTCTTCCCAATATAATGGGACAAGATGCATTGCATTCAATATCCAAGACAACAAAATCAACGGGGACAAGGTTATTGTTAACCATAATACGAACATTATCAATCCTCCCCAAAGGTTTCTTTATAGCATTATCAGCGAGATTAACATCCAAATAACAATTTTTCAATGGTGGCAAGTCAAGCATATCATAGATTTTCTTAGGCATAACAGAAATACTTGCACCAAGATCACATAAAAAATTACAATCAAAAACATTGACCCTCATCTTAATGATGGGCTCCCAACCATCTTCTAACTTTCTAGGAATAGAAGTCTCAAGTTTTAGTTTATCTTCTCTAGCTTTTATGAGAGCATTTGTAATATGTTTTGTAAAGGCCAAATTTATAGCACTAGCATTGGGACTTTTAGCAAGTTTTTGTAAGAACTTTATAACTTCAGAGATGTGACAATCATCAAAATCTAAACCATTATGACCTACAACAATGGAATCATTGTCCCCAACATTTTGAAAAATTTCAGCAGTTTTATCACAAACAGTTTCAGCAGTTTTAGCAATTTCAGGTAATTTTGCACGCTTTGCACTAGGAGTAGAAACATTGCTAACACCAATTATTTTACCATTGATAGTAGGAGGTGTAGAAACATGTGAAACATTATCATTACTAGTGGTGGTAATAGTCCAAACTTTAGCTACATTATTCTCTTTAGCTAGTTTTTCATTTTCTTCTCTTTCCCACCTAGCGTGCAATTCAGCCATCAATCTAATATTCTCATTAATTCGAACTTGGATGGCATTTGCTGTAGTGACAATTTTATTATCAATATCCTTATTAGGCATAACTTTCAATTTTAAAAGATCAACACCAGAGGCAAGTCTATCAACCTTAGAAGCAAGAATATCAATTTTATCAAGCTTTTCCTCAACAGATTTGTTAAAAGCAGTTTGTGTACTAATAAATTCTTTAAGCATGGCTTCAAGACCAGGGGGTACATTCCTATTATTGTTGTAAGAATTCCCATAAGAATTACCATAACTATTACCATTAGCGGAAGGATATGGCCTATAGTTGTTACCAGAATTATTCCTATAAGCATTGTTGTTGAAATTATTACTTTTAATGAAATTCACATCAACATGTTCTTCTTGGGCAACCAATGAAGCTATAGGAACATTATTAGGATCAACATTAGATCTACCATTCACAAGCATAGACATAATAGCATCAATCTTATCACTCAAGGAGGAGGTTTCTTCGACAGAATTTACCTTCTTACCTTGTGGAGCCCTTTCCGTGTGCCATTCAGAGTAATTTACCATCATATCATCAAGAAGCTTTGTTTCCGCCCCCAAAGTGATGGACATAAAGGTACCTCCAGCAGCTGAATCCAATAGGTTCCGCGAAGAAAAATTCAGTCCTGCATAAAAGGTTTGGATGATCATCCAAGTAGTTAGTCCATGGGTTGGGCAATTCTTTACCAAAGATTTCATTCTCTCCCATGCTTGAGCAACATGTTCGTTATATAATTGCTTGAAATTCATTATGCTACTTCTCAAAGATATAATTTTAGCGGGAGGATAATATCTACCAATAAAAGCATCCTTACATTTAGTCCATGAATCAATACTATTTCTAGGCAGAGATTGCAACCAATCTTTAGCTCTTCCTCTTAAAGAGAAAGGAAACAATTTTAATTTTATAATGTCACCATCTACATCCTTATACTTTTGCATTTCACATAGTTCAACAAAATTATTAAGATGGGTAGCAGCATCATCAGAACTAACACCAGAAAATTGCTCTCTCATAACAAGATTCAGTAAAGCAGGTTTAATTTCAAAGAATTCTGCTGTAGTAGCAGGTGGAGCAATAGGTGTGCATAAGAAATCATTATTATTTGTGCTAGTTAAGTCACACAACTTAGTATTTTCAGGAGTACCCATTTTAGCAGTAGTAAATAAAGCAAACTAAATAAAGTAAATGCAAGTAACTAATTTTTTGTGTGTTTTCGATATAGAGAACAAGACAGTAAATAAAGTAAAACTAGCAACTAATTTTTTTGTGTTTTTGATATAAGAGCAAACAAAGCAGTAAATAAAATAAAATAAAGCAAGACAAAAATAAAGTAAAGAGATTGGATGTGGGAGACTCCCCTTGCAGCGTGTCTTGATCTCCCCGGCAACGGCGCCAGAAAACAGTCTTGATGCGCGTAATTGACACGTCCGTTGGGAACCCCAAGAGGAAGGTGTGATGCGCACAGCAGCAAGTTTTCCCTCAGTAAGAAACCAAGGTTATCGAACCAGTAGGAGCCAAGAAGCACGTTGAAGGTTGTTGGTGGCGGAGTGTAGTGCGGCGCAACACCAGGGATTCCGGCGCCAACGTGGAACCTGCACAACACAATCATAGTACTTTGCCCCAACATAACAGTGAGGTTGTCAATCTCACCGGCTTGCTGTAAACAAAGGATTAGATGTATAGTGTGGATGATGATTGTTTGCAAAGAACAGTAAAGAACAATTGCACTAGATTGTATTTCAGATGTAAAGAATAGGACTGGGGTCCACAGTTCACTAGTGGTGTCTCTCCCATAAGATAAACAGATGTTGGGTGAACAAATTACAGTTGGGCAATTGACAAATAAAGAAGGCATAACAATGCACATACATATATCATGATGAGTACTATGAGATTCAATCAGGGCATTACGACAAAGTACATAGACCGCTATCCAGCATGCATCTATGCCTAAAAAGTCCACCTTCAGGTTATCATCCGAACCCCTTCCAGTATTAAGTTGCAAACAACAGACAATTGCATTAAGTATGGTGCGTAATGTAATCAACACAAATATCCTTAGACAAAAGCATCGATGTTTTATCCCTAGTGGCAACAGCACATCCACAACCTTAGAACTTTCGTCATCGTCCTGCATTTAATGGAGGCATGAACCCACTATCGAGCATAAATACTCCCTCTTGGAGTCACAAGTATCAACTTGGCCAGAGCCTCTACTAGCAACGGAGAGCATGCAAGAACATAAATAACATATATGATAGATTGATAATCAACTTGACATAGTATTCAATATTCATCGGATCCCAACAAACACAACATGTAGCATTACAAATAGATGATCTTGATCATGATAGGCAGCTCACAAGATCTAACATGATAGCACAATGAGGAGAAGACAACCATCTAGCTACTGCTATGGACCCATAGTCCAGGGGTGGACTACTCACACATCGATCCGGAGGCGATCATGGCGATGAAGAGACCTCCGGGAGATGATTCCCCTCTCCGGCAGGGTGCCGGAGGCGATCTCCTGAATCCCCCGAGATGGGATTGGCGGCGGCGGCGTCTCAGTAAGGTTTTCCGTATCGTGGCTCTCGGTACTGGGGGTTTCGTGACGAAGGCTTTAAGTAGGCGGAAGGGCAGGTCAAGGGGCGTCACGAGGGGCCCACACAGTAGGCCGGCGCGGCTAGGGCTTGGGCCGCGCCGCCCTGTTGTGTGGCCACCTCGTGGCCCCACTTCGTTTCCTCTTCGGACTTCTGGAAGCTTCGTGGAAAAATATGACCCTGGGCGTTGATTTCGTCCAATTCTGAGAATATTTCCTTACTAGGATATCTGAAACCAAAAACAGCAGAAAACAACAACTGGCTCTTCGGCATCTCGTTAATAGGTTAGTGCTGGAAAATGCATAATAATGACATATAATGTGTATAAAACATGTGAGTACCATCATAAAAGTAGCATGGAACATAAGAAATTATAGATACGTTTGAGACGTATCAGTCGCCCCCAGGATAAACTTGCAGACATCTTCACGAAGCCACTATCCTTGCGATTGTTTCAAGGCTGTAGGCGCAATCTTAACATGTTGGATGTTCGATGACACGGTTAAGATTGAGGGAGGGTGTTAGATTGTATATACAATAGCTTCCTTATATGTATTGTATTGTATTTGTAACTCTTGTACACTATAAATATAAACCAACGCCAACCCTATTGGATGTCGAGCATTCCCCAAATCCTTTGTTTCACACTCCCTCTCTCTTTCCCCAGCCTAAACTCGGAGCTGGGGTGGGCGGCTCTCTTTCGTCGCCACCGTAGCTCTTTCATGTCTCATGGTCTGCGAGGATCTCGCTGTGATAGAGCCTTCCCGCACATGGCAGCGATCTTGAAATAGTTGGACACATCACGCGCGTGGCAGTTGATGAGCACATACCGCACAGACAAGTTGAAGGAATAGCCGCCGCATGGCATGCTCTCGCAAGCGCCGCTGGAGGAGGGAGGTTGGAAGCAAGGCTGGGAGGAGGTCACCGCCGGGGACGAGCAACATGGCGACATAGACTTTGGAGCCCTCGATGAGAACCTCCTGACGGCGCAACCTGTTGGGGTGTCAAACGCGGCGCATGGCGGATACCTCGCCAAGCATGCACGCGTCCATGCCGGTCGCCGCAAGCTCGGGATTATCAAGCACCTTGACGACCACGGCTCCTCCGCCTTGACGAAGGTGATGCTGCTGAGGAGGTGGTCGAGCTCTTACTTGCCAAGAAGTGAGCAGTGGTGCCGACCCGTGCTTCAGGTTGCTTTGCTCTTGGTGACGGCCATGGCGACAACACCAAGTCAAAGGAGGTTGAGCGGCTCCCTTGCAGATGGAAATAACCATTGGTTGTGTTGCTGCCTGATCCAAGCGTGTCACCCCCATTTCTAAATTCTGACGAAGTCACGGCACTCGTACGTGCTGTGGCCACCCTGACCCAGGTCTACCTCGTCGAGGTGGTTGCTGAACACGCCCGGTACATATTACCGGGTCATATATTGCTGTAATTGATATTGTTTTGCGCGTTAAATCAAACCCGGGATTACAGGAAGGGTGGAAGCTCTCGATGCACGCCACGTACCCACGTCGCACCGATGGGCGCATGCCGCGGGCACAGGCAAGCAGCATCCGTGGAATCCATGTATCTACCCAAATATTTTATTTGCTTTCCATCCCCAACACGCCATATTGCACCTTTCTTAAAAGTATGCAACCCGGTCATAATGCCTTGCCATGTGAATGATGATTTTTTCTTCAACTTTGCTTCAAGTATTTTCCCATCGGGATAATATTTACTTCTTAGTACCCTAGTGACATAGGCATCCCCAATGGGCTTGCCAAAGATGGTACCTGGGGTTTACTGAAGGCCCACAAGTCGAAGAATATGAAGTTCCGAAGCCCAGTTAGTATTAAGGAAAGTTAGAGTTGTATTAGGAAATATAGAGACTTGTAACTTTACGGGTTGAACTCAGAGAGTCTCCCGAAATATGTAATCTTGTGTAATACGAAACCCTCGGCTCCACCTCCTATATAAGGGGGAGTCGAGGGACAAAGAGGGGATCGAATCCATTGTCAACATAACCCTAGTTTCTTAATCGTCGAGTACTTTTTGGCTGAAACCTTCGAGATCTACTTGCCCTCTACTTCCAACTAAACCCTAGTCTACAATACGTAGGCATTGACAAGTTAATCCCTTGTTAATTGGCGCCGTCTGTGGGAATTAGAGGCGACAAGGAGCTGATCTCGATGGCACGTTCAAGATCGTCGACTTCGTCAGTAGAAAGCAACGCGATGGATAGAGATAAATAGATCAAAACTGATCTAGTCGATTTTGTTCCTCACCCACCCTCCCGTTTGGATGCATATGCGTATCTGGAGGAACCCATGGAGATGATGTTCGGAAAGTTCCACTTCCGTGTCGAGAAGGAAGGATCGTATCGTCTCGAAGTTCTGATCTCGTCGGGATTATCAGCGGTCGATCCCGACTTTTCGGATTCAACAACATCAATCGAGTCAGGCGACGAGGAGATTTCACCGCTACGCTTCATCAACACTATGGCAAGCGAAAAGCTCGCCAAGATCTTTGGCGACATGTCCTTCGAGTCGTCTACGGACTCTGATATAAGCAGTGACTCAGATAACATCGACAGTTTCAACTTCATCGACAGATCCATTGCTGTTGGGGAGGTCTTCACCGATCTATATGATGGTGTCACCAATCCTGACAAATATCAAAGTTCAAAATACCATCAAATCTATGCAATTGAAGATACAAGACGAGCAGAACCGGAGACATCAGAGGCTTTCGACGATGCGGGAAACCCATATGTCGATCCCGCTGATCTCAGGCGAGGTTTAGGCACTAAATATGTCGGGCCTACACCGCGTCTAAGGGTTCAACTCCCACAAGCAGCGTGGGACAGAGCCGCAAGAGCCATGGATGGTACAGAACCAATGACCACAACTGCTACGGCGGAAGAATTGCAAGCATACCAATACAGACTCGTCCGTGTTGGAAGAGAAATAGAAAAACAGACAGCTGCCCTGAATAGAAGAAGGGAGGCGGCTTCCGCGTCAAGCAGGCGAAGGGCGGAGTTAAGCCGACAATCAGGAACATCGGGAGATAGTCACAGAGAAGCTCGAAACAGAGCAAGATCTCGGCTGCAAAACATACCTGAGGCTGAGAGAATTTAGTTCAAAACCTCGACATGTCTTTTATGTCGATCGACACGAGGGGAAATATTATTCCCAAAACACCAGAAGCTGGATACATGGCGATGCAAGCTTTTATCCTCGCATCCAGGCCACCTTCCGGAGATCCAAGAGAAGCGTTGTATAACATGGCCATGGCAGGAGTTGGAGCCATGGGAACAACATTCGTAACTACACCTCCCGAAGGACCTGCAAGGCAAAATAGTCTGCGACCTACTGCAGCAGTGCAAGATCCCCCAAGAGCGAGTGGGGCAAGAGATGCAGCGACTCAGGCAAGGGTGGATAGAGCGCGACAGGACAGAAGGGAGCATCGACATTCACTAGAAGTTGACGAAGAAGATATGTGTGGACTCCCGTGCTTTACGAGACGAGTCCGAAAAACTCGGGTCTCGTCAGGATTTAAGTTACCCGACAATTTCAAAAAATTTGATGGTCTACAAGATCCTGAGGATTGGTTAGTTGATTATCTCAAGACAGTGAAGCTGATAGGTGGAACCAGAGCAACAACCATGCAGAGCATCCAAGTACACTTGAGTGGAGCCGCACGATCATGGATAAAGAAGCTGCCTCCGGGGTCCATCGACAGTTGGGATAGTTTCGAGGACATTTTTGTGAAAAATTTCCGATCCACATGCAAAAAACCCGCATCCTTAGAAGAGTTGAGGGATTGCAAGCAGAAGTATGATGAATCAATGAGAAAATACATCCAGAGGTGGAATATTATGAAAAACTCGGCAGAGAACATATCTGACGAGAGAGCCATAGATGCGTTTGTGGCAGGAATTCGACGGAGAGATTTTGTCGAAGATTTGGGAAGAACCAACCCAAAGGCAATATCAGCATTAATGGAAATAGCGAATAGGTGGGCAGATGGAGAAGATGTTGTTCACAACAAGCGACATAGGTCGCCAGATGAGGACCGCAGTTGAAACTTTCAAAATAGACGATCCTCGACAATTCTCAAGTAATGATGCTCGTGGCCAAATATCGGCTGGATTTCGAGGAAACACTGGAGGAAACAATCGAGATGATTATCAAAGGAGTAGCGAGCAGCGAGGCGATAATAGAGACGACTCCCGTAACAATAGACAAAATAATGGACCAAGGTTCCAGAGACCATATATATCTCCCGAGGATATGATGAACGGACCATGTCATATGCATTTTTATCTTGACAATAATGGGAAGAGGCAGTCAGGACATCTGCAGAAGGACTGTCGAAATTTTCAAGCAATGCTGAGATTTGCAGGGCAAGCCAACACGCAAGCAATGAATAGAAACCCCCAGGGGCCAAGGAGTGAGATTCACCTTCCGCCTCCTCCCGCAATTACGGATGCAAATCGACATCAGCTGCAAATAGCGGTAGCTCCAAATCCACCTCCTTATATCGACACCAACAGCGCGGTCTCGATGATTCATAAAGCTAGGCCATCTAACAGGGCTCAGAAAGTAATCTCGCGTCAAGTATTCATGGCAGAGAAGATGCCTGATGACGCGTAAAGCACACGCTCGTTGGGAACCCCAAGTGGAAGGTGTGATGCGTACAGCAGCAAGTTTCCCTCAGTAAGAAACCAAGGTTTATCGAACCAGTAGGAGTCAAGAAGCACGTCGAAGGTTGATGGCGGCGGGATGTAGTGCGGCGCAACACCAGGGATTCCGGCGCCAACGTGGAACCTGCACAACACAACCAAAGTACTTTGCCCCAACGAAACAGTGAGGTTGTCAATCTCACCGGCTTGCTGTAACAAAGGATTAACCGTATTGTGTGGAAGATGATTGTTTGCAGAAAACAGTAGAACAAGTATTGCAGTAGATTGTATTTCAGTAAAGAGAATTGGACCGGGGTCCACAGTTCACTAGAGGTGTCTCTCCCATAAGACAAACAGCATGTTGGGTGAACAAATTACAGTTGGGCAATTGACAAATAAAGAGAGCATGACCATGCACATACATATCATGATGAGTATAGTGAGATTTAATTGGGCATTACGACAAAGTACATAGACCGCCATCCAACTGCATCTATGCCTAAAAAGTCCACCTTCAGGTTATCATCCGAACTCCTTCCAGTATTAAGTTGCAAAGCAACAGACAATTGCATTAAGTATGGTGCGTAATGTAATCAACAACTACATCCTTAGACATAGCATCAATGTTTTATCCCTAGTGGCAACAAAGACAACACAACCTTAGAACTTTCATCACTTTGTCCCGGTGTCAATGCGAGGCATGAACCCACTATCGAGCATAAGTACTCCCTCTTGGAGTTACAAGCATCTACTTGGCCAGAGCATCTACTAGTAACGGAAAGCATGCAAGATCATAAACAACACATAGATATAACTTTGATAATCAACATAACAAGTATTCTCTATTCATCGGATCCCAACAAACGCAACATATAGAATTACAGATAGATGATCTTGATCATGTTAGGCAGCTCACAAGATCCGACAATGATAGCACAATGGGGAGAAGACAACCATCTAGCTACTACTATGGACCCATAGTCCAGGGGTAGACTACTCACTCATCACTCCGAAGGACTCTACGCCGCCATGGTCGCCTCCGGTGTGATGTCACAAAGGGGTACCTCTATGCCGCCTGTACAAAGGTCTAAGGAGAAAGCTCGCATTGGATTTCTCGCTATTGATTATTCTTCAACTTAGACATCCATACCGGGACAACATAGACAACAGATAATGGACTCCTCTTTTATGCATAAGCATGTAACAACAATTAATAATTTTCTCATTTGAGATTGAGGATATATGTCCAAAACTGAAACTTCCACCATGGATCATGGCTTTAGTTAGCGGCCCAATGTTCTTCTCTAACAATATGCATGCTTAACCATAAGGTGGTAGATCGCTCTTACTTCAGACAAGACGAACATGCATAGCAACTCACATGAAATTCAACAAAGAGTAGTTGATGGCGTCCCCAGTGAACATGGTTATCGCACAACAAGCAACTTATTAAGAGATAAAGTGCATAATTACATATTCAATACCACAATAGTTTTTAAGCTATTTGTCCCATGAGCTATATATTGCAAAGGTGAATGATGGAATTTTAAAGGTAGCACTCAAGCAATTTACTTTGGAATGGCGGAAAATACCATGTAGTAGGTAGGTATGGTGGACACAAATGGCATAGTGGTTGGCTCAAGTATTTTGGATGCATGAGAAGTATTCCCTCTCGATACAAGGTTTAGGCTAGCAAGGCTTATTTGAAACAAACACAAGGATGAACCGGTGCAGCAAAACTCACATAAAAGACATATTGAAAACATTATAAGACTCTACACCATCTTCCTTGTTGTTCAAACTCAATACTAGAAATTATCTAGACCTTAGAGAAACCAAATATGCAAACTAAATTTTAGCATGCTCTATGTATTTCTTCATTAATGGGTGCAAAGCATATGATGCAAGAGCTTAATCATGAGCACAACAATTGCCAAGTATCACATTACCCAAGACATTAATAGCAATTACTACATGTATCATTTTCCAATTCCAACCATATAACAATTTAACGAAGGAGAAACTTCGCCATGAATACTATGAGTAGAAACCAAGGACATACTTGTCCATATGCTACAGCGGAGCGTGTCTCTCTCCCATAAAGTGAATGCTAGGATCCATTTTATTCAAACAAAACAAAAACAAAAACAAACCGACGCTCCAAGAAAAAGCACATAAGATGTGATGGAATAAAAATATAGTTTCAGGGGAGGAACCTGATAATGTTGTCGATGAAGAAGGGGATGCCTTGGGCATCCCCAAGCTTAGACGCTTGAGTCTTCTTAATATATGCAGGGGTGAACCACCGGGGCATCCCCAAGCTTAGAGCTTTCACTCTCCTTGATCATGTTGCATCATACTCCTCTCTTGATCCTTGAAAACTTCCTCCACACCAAACTCGAAACAACTCATTAGAGGGTTAGTGCACAATAAAAATTAACATATTCAGAGGTGACACAATCATTCTTAACACTTCTGGACATTGCATAATGCTACTGGACATTAGTGGATCAAAGAAATTCATCCAACATAGCAAAAGAGGCAATGCGAAATAAAAGGCAGAATCTGTCAAAACAGAACAGTTCGTATTGACGAATTTTAAAATGGCACCAGACTTGCTCAAATGAAAATGCTCAAATTGAATGAAAGTTGCGTACATATCTGAGGATCATGCACGTAAATTGGCTTAATTTTCTGAGCTACCTACAGGGAGGTAGACCCAGATTCGTGACAGCAAAGAAATCTGGAACTGCGCAGTAATCCAAATCTAGTACTTACTTTTCTATCAACGGCTTTACTTGGCACAACAAAACACAAAACTAAGATAAGGAGAGGTTGCTACAGTAGTAAACAACTTCCAAGACACAAAATAAAAATAAAGTACTGTAGGTAAAAACATGGGTTGTCTCCCATAAGCGCTTTCTTTAACGCCTTTCAGCTAGGCACAGAAAGTGTGCATCAAGTATTATCAAGAGACGAAGTGTCAACATCATAATTTGTTCTCATAATAGAATCAAAAGGTAACTTCATTCTATTTCTAGGGAAGTGTTCCATACCTTTCTTGAGAGGAAATTGATATTTTATATTACCTTCCTTCATATCAATAATAGCACCAACAGTTCGAAGAAAAGGTCTTCCCAATATAATGGGACAAGATGCATTGCATTCAATATCCAAGACAACAAAATCAACGGGAACAAGGTTATTGTTAACGGTAATGCTAACATTATCAACTTTACCCAAAGGTTTCTTTGTAGAATGATCAGCAAGATTAACATCCAAATAACAATTTTTCAGCGGTGGCAAGTCAAGCATATTATAAATTTTCTTAGGCATAACGGAAATACTTGCACCAAGATCACATAAAGCATTACAATCAAAATCTTTAACCTTCATCTTAATGATGGGCTCCCAACCATCCTCTAGCTTTTTAGGAATAGAGGCTTCGCGCTCTAGTTTCTCTTCTCTAGCTTTTATGAGAGCATTTGTAATATGATGTGTAAAGGCCAAATTTATAGCACTAGCATTAGGACTTTTAGCAAGTTTTTGCAAGAACTTTATAACTTCAGAGATGTGGCAATCATCAAAATTCAAACCATTATAATCTAAAGCAATGGGATCATCATCCCCAATGTTGGAAAAAAATTCAGCGACTTTATCACGAGCGATTTAATGATTTAGCGATTTCAGGCGGTTTCTCGCTTTGCATTAGAAGTGGAAACATTGCTAACACCAATTCTTTTATTATTATTAGTAGGAGGTGCAGCAACATGTGTAGCATTAGCATTACTAGTGGTGGTAATAGTCCAAACTTTAGCTACATTCTTCTCTTTAACTAGTTTTTCATTTTCTTCTCTATCCCACCTAGCACGCAGTTCAGCCATTAATCTTATATTATCATTAATTCTAACTTGGATGGCATTTGCTGTAGTAACAATTTTATTATGATGATTCTCATTAGGCAAAACTTTCGATTTCAAAAGATCAACATCAGCAGCAAGACTATCGACTTTAGAAGCAAGTATATCAATTTTCCCAAGCTTTTCTTCAACAGATTTGTTAAAAGCAGTTTGTGTACTAATAAATTCTTTAAGCATGGCTTCAAGTCCAGGGGGTGAACTCCTATTATTGTTGTAAGAATTCCCATAAGAATTACCATAGCCGTTGCCATTATTATAAGGATATGGCCTATAGTTGTTACTAGAATTGTTCCGGTAAGCATTGTTGTTGAAATTATTATTTTTAATGAAGTTTACATCAACATGTTCTTCTTGTGCAACCAATGAAGCTAATGGAACATTATTAGGATCAATATTAGTCCTATCATTCACAAGCATAGACATAATAGCATCAATCTTATCACTCAAGGAAGAGGTTTCTTCGACGGGAATTTACCTTCTTACCTTGTGGAGCTCTTTCCGTGTGCCATTCAGAGTAGTTGATCATCATATTATCAAGAAGCTTTGTTGCTTCACCAAGAGTGATGGACATAAAGGTACCTCCAGCAGCTGAATCCAATAAATTCCGTGAAGAAAAATTTAGTCCTGCATAGAAGGTTTGGATGATCATCCAAGTAGTCAGTCCATGGGTTGGGCAATTTTTAACCAAAGATTTCATTCTTTCCCAAGCTTGAGCAACATGTTCAGTATCTAATTGTTTAAAATTCATTATGCTACTTCTCAAAGATATAATTTTAGCAGGGGGATAATATCTACCAATAAAAGCATCCTTGCATTTAGTCCATGAATCAATACTATTCTTAGGCAGAGATAGCAACCAATCTTTAGCTCTTCCTCTTAATGAGAAAGGGAACAATTTTAGTTTAATAATATCACCATCTACATCTTTATATTTTTGCATTTCACATAGTTCAACAAAATTATTAAGATGGGCAGCAGCATCATCAGAACTAACACCAGAAAATTGCTCTCGCATAACAAGATTCGATAAAGGTGTTTAATTTCAAAGAATTCTGCTGTAGTAGCAGGTGGAGCAATAGGTGTGCATAAGAAATCATTATTATTTGTGGTTGTGAAGTCACACAACTTAGTATTTTCAGCGTTGGCCATTTTAGCAACAGTAAATAAAGCAAACTAGATAAAGTAAATGCAAGTAACTAATTTTTTGTGTGTTTTTGATATAGCAAACAAGATAGCAAGTAAAGTAAAACTAGCAACTAATTTTTTTTTTTGTATTTTGATTTAGTGCAGCAAACAAAGTAGTAAATAAAACTAAGCAAGACAAAAACAAAGTAAAGAGATTGAGAAGTGGAGACTCCCCTTGCAGCGTGTCTTGATCTCCCCGGCAACGGCGCCAGAAATTTAGCTTGATGACGCGTAAAGCACACGCTCGTTGGGAACCCCAAGTGGAAGGTGTGATGCGTACAGCAGCAAGTTTCCCTCAGTAAGAAACCAAGGTTTATCGAACCAGTAGGAGTCAAGAAGCACGTCGAAGGTTGATGGCGGCGGGATGTAGTGCGGCGCAACACCAGGGATTCCGGCGCCAACGTTGAACCTGCACAACACAACCAAAGTACTTTGCCCCAACGAAACAGTGAGTTTGTCAATCTCACCGGCTTGCTGTAACAAAGGATTAACCGTATTGTGTGGAAGATGATTGTTTGCAGAAAACAGTAGAACAAGTATTGCAGTAGATTGTATTTCAGTAAAGAGAATTGGACCGGGGTCCACAGTTCACTAGAGGTGTCTCTCCCATAAGACAAACAGCATGTTGGGTGAACAAATTACAGTTGGGCAATTGACAAATAAAGAGAGCATGACCATGCACATACATATCATGATGAGTATAGTGAGATTTAATTGGGCATTACGACAAAGTACATAGACCGCCATCCAACTGCATCTATGCCTAAAAAGTCCACCTTCAGGTTATCATCCGAACCCCTTCCAGTATTAAGTTGCAAAGCAACAGACAATTGCATTAAGTATGGTGCGTAATGTAATCAACAACTACATCCTTAGACATAGCATCAATGTTTTATCCCTAGTGGCAACAGCACAACACAACCTTAGAACTTTCTCACATCGTCCCAGGTGTCAATGCAGGCATGAACCCACTATCGAGCATAAGTACTCCCTCTTGGAGTTACAAGCATCTACTTGGCCAGAGCATCTACTAGTAACGGAAAGCATGCAAGATCATAAACAACACATAGATATAACTTTGATAATCAACATAACAAGTATTCTCTATTCATCGGATCCCAACAAACGCAACATATAGAATTACAGATAGATGATCTTGATCATGTTAGGCAGCTCACAAGATCCGACAATGATAGCACAATGGGGAGAAGACAACCATCTAGCTACTGCTATGGACCCATAGTCCAGGGGTAGACTACTCACTCATCACACCGGAGGTGACCATGGCGGCGTAGAGTCCTCCGGGAGATGATTCCCCTCTCCGGCAAGGTGCCGGAGGCGATCTCCTGGATCCCCCGAGATGGGATCGGCGTTGGCGGCGTCTCTGGAAGGTTTTTCGTATCGTGGCTCTCGGTACTGGGGGTTTCGTCACGGAGGCTTTAAGTAGGCGGAAGGGTAGGTCAAGAGGCGGCACGGGGGGCCCAGACCATAGGCCGGCGCGGCCAGGGGTGGGGCGCGCCGCCCTTGGGTTTGGCCCCCCCGTGGCCCCTCTTCGGTGCGTCTTCGGACTTACGGAAGCTTCGTGGAAAAATAGGCCCACAGGCGTTGATTTCGTCCAATTCCGAGAATATTTCCTTACTAGGATTTCTGAAACCAAAAACAGCAGAAAACAGAATCGGCACTTCGGCATCTTGTTAATAGGTTAGTTCCAGAAAATGCACGAATATGACATAAAGTGTGCATAAAACATGTAGATAACATCAATAATGTGGCATGGAACATAAGAAATTATCGATACGTCGGAGACGTATCAATGCCTCCACCAACAATTGAGTACCTGAATTGGTCGGGACATGACATTGGCTTCACAATAGCGGACCACCCGCAGCAAGTTCCTCGACCAGGGCAATCAGCACTTATTTTACCAGCGGTGATCGCAGGATTCGACGTTTCTCGAGTATTCATAGATGGAGGCAGCAGTCTAAACCTTATGTATGCAGATACACTAAGGAAGATGAACATATCCCTGACGAACCTAAAACCAACTGACACACGTTTCCATGAGATCACACCAGTCAAGCCAAGTTATCCGCTGGGGAAGATCAATCTCGACGTTCAGTTTGGAACCCGAGAAAACTACAGGATAGAAAGGCTGGAGTTCGAAGTGGTGGATTTCCCGTCACTGTATCACGCTTTGTTGGGGCGACCAGCCTACGCCAGGTTTATGGCGGTACCACATTATACATACTTGCTATGGAGGCTCCCTGGACCCAAGGGACCAATCACAGTAAAAGGCAGTTTCGCGTTAGCTAATAAATGCGACAAGGATTTTCATCGACTGTCGGAAACTTTCGGGATGCAAGCAGAGTATAAGTCTAGAGTTTACAAAATAAAAGAGTGAAGCCCATAATAATGAGTGATGACTATGGTACTATCCTACTACCGGTCGAGAAAAATATATTGACAATCTGCAGAGTTTACAAAATAAAAGAGTGAGGCCCATAATGATGGGTGATGACTATGGTCAAGCCATAGCTTACCAGTATGGAAACTCAATGGCTGGAATTTGTATAAACTGACATGGATAGAGATGTTATCCCAGAAATGATCTACTTAACTACTATACAGTATGTGTAGGTGTTTCAAAATGAGTGTACTTTTTTTGTTTATCCAGTTATCAAAAGCTTATTCCAAGGTACAATTTCAAACTGGCAACCTATGCATTACAGTAAGCTAATGTTATGATTCAGGTATATTGACAGAGAGGATGGAGGTCAATGAGTTCGGTGAGAGACCTTCTTTGAGTTATTACCTGAACTGATGAAGTTTGCATAAACAGAGATACCTAATTGACCATAAGGTTAACTGAATCAGAAGTCCACATGCTGATGCTAAGAGCTTCTTATCTTCTAAATGTAGAAAAATAAGTTACCTTGCGGAAGCATGTAATAAGTGAAACTGTTGTAGTAATCCACTCCTTCATGGCTCACCTTCTAAGCTGTATAATTTGGTTCATAATTGTACATCACCAGCTCCATTGATAAATGAAACTTCTGTTTTGCAAATTAGCAAACTGCTGCAGCAAGAAGGATCAGGCCACCTATTTGGGAAAAACGTCGAGCAAGATATCGAAAATCAGTATGCATCAAACCCCATTTTCTTCGTTATGTCCACATATTCAAAATCAGCATAGGTTCCTACATTATGAACTGCACAGATTCAACACGGACAAATAAAAAATAGCATTGAGGATTTTGCCTGAAAGATGAACTTGTAAAAAAACAACAGCTCACCAACTCACCGGCCTGCAACTCAACAACAACAGTTGCACAACTGCATTGTCAAAGATAATTTCCTGAAAAAATTCTTTGTTGGGAGTGAAGAGTAAAAAAATACTCTGAATGTAGTTTTTCAAACATCCATACAGTGCACCTAGTATAGGCGCTCATGGTGGGTTGAGAATTATGCATATTTTTTCAAACAAAAACCAATATGTGCAGTCTAGAACTATAATCATCCTGTAAGACTCAATCTTGATGAAGATCTACAATGCTTAGACAATCCCCAAAAATTGCAATCATCTCATCCTTGGCAATATGTAAGATAAAATCACTGCCCTTTCGCTGCACGCAGTACCTGTGAAGAGGTACTTGGCAGTCACGCAGTACCCTCGAGACCAGCGACGTCGTTCCACTACGAAACTTGGCAGGCACGCAGTAGCCTCAAGATTCCTGAATTTTCCAAGATCTAGCACAATGCATTAGCGCAAGAGGAGTGTGGCTGTTGAGGCTGCGCAAGACGGTTCCCTTCATCGACGCCATGCCGATAGAGCGGGGATTGCAGTGCGTGGCCAGGTGGGCATTGACAAATCACAGAAATCCTATAATATCAAGTGTATTCATGTAGGCAGGTGAGCAAATCAAAGACTCTAGACATCCAAGTAGGCATTCATTCATTCATCGAAATAGGAACATAGGGAATTACGGAGAGGGATACCAAACCTGCCTGCGTGGGAGGACCTGTGTTTCTTCCTTGATGGATAATCAAGGTGGCGAGAGGTGGACTGAATCCTCCTTATCTAGTTTGGATTCATCGAGTCCTTCCTACATATCCTGGGCTCCCAGTAAACAGGTGCTTCATCGTGGGTAGCTGATCCCTGGTTCCCGGCCGGGGATGAGTACGGAGACTTCGTAGTGCAGTTGGTCGCGGGGGTGCAGGCGTGCAGGCGAGGGGAACGGTGGGCGTCCGGGCGGCCGAGGGGATCGGTGTGCGTGCGTGGGCAGCTGGCGTAGCAGGGGTGGATTCAGGGTGACGTGCTGTGGACATGAATCAGAGTGCTGCAGGGCATTGACGGCGGATCTTGATGCCGGCGGACCATTTGGAATTGATGCGGTTTAGCTCGCTAGGCATCAGGAGTGGGTCGAGGTGTAGGATAACGTTGCATAGAAAACAAAAAATTTCCTACCGCGAACACGCAATCCAAGCCAAGATGCAATCTAGAAGACGGTAGCAACGAGGGGTTTATCGAGTCTCACCCTTGAAGAGATTCCAAAGCCTACAAGAGGAGGCTCTTGTTGCTGCGGTAGACGTTCACTTGCCGCTTGCAAAAGCGCGTAGAAGATCTTGATCACGGCGCCACGAACGGGCAGCACCTCCGTACTCGGTCACACGTTCGGTTGTTGATGAAGACGACGTCCACCTCCCGTTCCAGCGGGCAGCGGAAGTAGTAGCTCCTCTTGAATCCGACAGCACGACGGCGTGGTGTCGGTGGTGGTGGAGAACTCCGGCGGAGCTTCGCTAAAGCACGCGGGAGCTATGGAGGAGAGGGGGGCGGCTAGGGTTTGGGAGGGGGTGGCCGGCCACTCAAGGGGGGTGGCTGATACGTCTCCAACGTATCGATAATTTCTTGTGTTCCATGCCACATTATTGATGTTATCTACATGTTTTATGCACACTTTATGTCATATTCGTGCATTTTCTGGAACTAACCTATTAACAAGATGCCGAAGTGCCAGTTCCTGTTTTCTGCTGTTTTTGGTTTCAGAAATCCTAGTAACGAAATATTCTCGGAATCGGACGAAATCAACGCCCAGGTTCCTATTTTACCCGGAAGCATCCAGAACACCGAGAACCACGATACGGAAAACCTTCCAGAGACGCCGCCGCCGCCGATCCCATCTCGGGGGATCCAGGAGATCGCCTCCGGCACCCTGCCGGAGAGGGGAATCATCTCCCGGAGGACTCTACGCCGCCATGGTCGCCTCCGGTGTGATGAGTGAGTAGTCTACCCCTGGACTATGGGTCCATAGCAGTAGCTAGATGGTTGTCTTCTCCCCATTGTGCTATCATTGTCGGATCTTGTGAGCTGCCTAACATGATCAAGATCATCTATCTGTAATTCTATATGTTGCGTTTGTTGGGATCCGATGAATAGAGAATACTTGTTATGTTGATTATCAAAGTTATGCTATGTGTTGTTTATGATCTTGCATGCTCTCCGTTACTAGTAGATGCTCTGGCCAAGTAGATGCTTGTAACTCCAAGAGGGAGTACTTATGCTCGATAGTGGGTTCATGCCTGCATTGACACCTGGGACAAGGATGTGAAAGTTCTAAGGTTGTGTTGTGCTGTTGCCACTAGGGATAAAACATTGATGCTATGTCTAAGGATGTAGTTGTTGATTACATTACGCACCATACTTAATGCAATTGTCTGTTGTTAGCAACTCAATACTGGAGGGGGTTCGGATGATAACCTGAAGGTGGACTTTTTAGGCATAGATGCAGTTGGATGGCGGTCTATGTACTTTGTCGTAATGCCCAATTAAATCTCACTATACTCATCATGATATGTATGTGCATGGTCATGCTCTCTTTATTTGTCAATTGCCCAACTGTAATTTGTTCACCCAACATGCTGTTCGTCTTATGGGAGAGACACCTCTAGTGAACTGTGGACCCCGGTCCAATTCTCTTTACTGAAATACAATCTCTTGCAATCTTGTTCTCTGTTTTTCTGCAAACAATCATCTTCCACACAATACGGTTAATCCTTTGTTACAGCAAGCCGGTGAGATTGACAACCTCACTGTTTCGTTGGGGCAAAGTACTTTGGTTGTGTTGTGCAGGTTCCACGTTGGCGCCGGAATCTCTGGTGTTGCGCCGCACTACATCCCGCCGCCATCAACCTTCAACGTGCTTCTTGGCTCCTCCTGGTTCGATAAACCTTGGTTTCTTTCTGAGGGAAAACTTGCTGCTGTGCGCATCATACCTTCCTCTTGGGGTTGCCCAACGAACGTGTGAAATACACGCCATCAAGCATATTTTCTGGCGCCGTTGCCGGGGAGATCAAGACACGCTGCAAGGGGAGTCTCCACTTCTCAATCTCTTTACTTTGTTTTTGTCTTGCTTAGTTTTATTTACTACTTTGTTTGCTGCACTAAATCCAAATACAAAAAAAAATTAGTTGCTAGTTTTACTTTATTTGCTATCTTGTTTGCTATATCAAAAACACAAAAAAAATTAGTTTACTTGCATTTACTTTACTCATCATGTTTCCTTTTAATTTTACCACAAAAGACATACCGGTAGGACGTGGGTCTATAGTTGGGAGAAATAATATAGAAGAATTTTTCAATCATGTTAGTACTATTGAAAATTTTGAAGATAGACACTTGGTAGACCTTGCGCCTACTTATGAAATTGCTGCTGCACATTTAGTTCGCCTGTTGGAAACTAAATTTGTTAATCTTAATCCTATAATCCAACACATGTTTTTCACACTTGGTGATATGGAAGAGGGGGAAAAGAAAGATTTTGTATTAGAAACCCTTCTTAGAGAATTTGGTGGTCTAGCAAGAGAAGCTAGAAAGGTGTTTGCTAAATTCAATATGCTTGGTTCTCCTACTAATTTTGTTAGTCTCCTCGAAAAGATGGATATGGATAGAATAAGATACACTAATAATATTGATGATGGAGGGGAGATCAAAGCACCAATACCATGTAAGCTCCTAGCTATGAATGATGCACTAGAAAATAACTATGCTTGGCTAGTTCCTGAAAATTTGTTTGATGAGAATAGCACGCCTAAGACTAATGAAAAGGGAGATGCTGAAACTTATGTATCCAATATACTATGCCTAGTTGAGAAAACTCCACACCCCGCTGTAGAAGTACCATCTCTTGATAATACTTGATACACACTTTCTGCGCCTAGCTGAAAGGCGTTAAAGAAAAGCGCTTATGGGAGACAACCCATATGTTTTTACCTACAGTACTTTGTTTTTATTTTGTGTCTTGGAAGTTGTTTACTACTGTAGCAACCTCTCCTTATCTTAGTTTTGTGTTTTGTTGTGCCAAGTTAAGCCGTTGATAGAAAAGTAAGTACTAGATTTGGATTACTGCACAGTTCCAGATTTCTTTGCTGTCACGAATCTGGGTCCACCTCCCTGTAGGTAACTCAGAAAATTAAGCCAATTTACGTGCATGATCCTCAGATATGTACGCAACTTTCATTCAATTTGAGCATTTTCATTTGAGCAAGTCTGGTGCCATTTTAAAATTCGTCAATACGAACTGTTCTGTTTTGACAGATTCTGCCTTTTATTTCGCATTGCCTCTTTCGCTATGTCGGATGAATTTCTTTGATCCACTAATGTCCAGTAGCATTATGCAATGTCCAGAAGTGTTAAGAATGATTGTGTCACCTCTGAATATGTCAATTTATAATGTGCACTAACCCTCTAATGAGTTGTTTCGAGTTTGGTGTGGAGGAAGTTTTCAAGGATCAAGAGAGGAGTATGATGCAACATGATCAAGGAGAGTGAAAGCTCTAAGCTTGGGGATGCACCCGGTGGTTCACCCCTGCATATATCAAGAAGACTCAAGCGTCTAAGCTTGGGGATGCCCAAGGCATCCCCTTCTTCATCGACAACATTATCAGGTTCCTCCCCTGAAACTATATTTTTATTCCATCACATCTTATGTGCTTTTTCTTGGAGCGTCGGTTTGTTTTTGTTTTTTTGTTTTGTTTGAATAAAATGGATCCTAGCATTCACTTTATGGGAGAGAGACACGCTCCGCTGTAGCATATGGACAAGTATGTCCTTAGGCTTTACTCATTATATTCATGGCAAAGTTTCTTCTTCGTTAAATTGTTGTATGGTTGGAAACGGGAAATGTTGCATGTGGTAGTGTATAATAAAATACTTGTAGAACATTGAGCTTTGATAACTTGATTCTTTGCAAATGTTTTGAGATATTTAGATGGTAAGGCTTGCTGGATAAATGAGTTAAAATTAGTAGTGGATTGTTGTCTTTAAGCTTGTGCCGTACTACAAACTCTATTTAAATAGTTGAAGGCGTAGTTGGACTTGATAGCTTTCCATGTCTGAGAGTTCATCGTAATAACTAAGTTGTGCTGAAGATCGAGGGAGCTAGCGGGGTACTTGTGCCATCGTGAACGGCCCTCCTTGGAGTAAATTTTAATCATGCTCTTAATGATGAACCTGCTAGTTGTTTGCAATAAGCTTGTGAGTTCTTTTTGACTAATGTTAAGCTACGGTTTTTGGCACTTCCACCATCCAAATTTGCTAGCCTCTTCGGTACTGTGCATTGCCTTTTGCTCACATTGAGAATTGTGCATACTTCGCCGGTACATCCAAACCCGTGGGAGAACTTTCTCTTGTTCTCCTACACATAAGCCCATACATCTCCTCAAAACATCCACCATACCTACCTACCACAGCATTTCCATAGCTGTTCCGAGATATATTGCCATGCAACATCCATTTTTACATTACATGCCATGTTGTCATTTATTATTTATATATTGCTTTGCATGATCATATACAGCTGATGTGTGGTTTACCCATGTTACGCTAGATCATTGCACATCCTGCTACACTGGCAGAGGCATACAGTTTCATACATCATGCTTCATTCATTATGAGTTATTTGTACCAAAAAGTGTGTTGTCATATTAGGATGTTGCCCCTAAAAATGGAAAGAGCCATGGAGGCCATCAAAAAGAAAAGAAAAAGAGAAGAAAGAAAAAAATGAAAAGAAAAAAAAAGAAAAAGAAAAAAAAAAAGAAAAAAAGAGAATAAAGAAAAAGGGGGCAGCATTACTATCTTTTATCCACACTTGTGCTCATGTTTTAGCACCAGCATTATTCATAGTCATCATTTGTGCTCATGTTCAGCACCTACATTCATATGAGAGAGTTTTCATGTTTTACTAGTATAACTATGTGGGGAATTTACACTATAGAACTTGGGTTGTATATTCCAATGATGAGCCTCCTCAAAAGTGCTCTAGGTCTTCGTGAGCAACCAAGTTGGATGCACCCCCACTAGTTCCATTGGAGAGCTTTCATACACATATAGCTCTATGTGCATCCGTTGCATGGCAATCCCTACTCCTTGCATAGCTTCGATCATAAGGTTTCCTCTTGTCTAATGGTCATTTACAGCTTTGCAAGCCTTTCTTCCATTTGGCCTTCCAAACCCCCATTAACGTTCTTTATGCCATAACATCCTGGTGCTAATACCAAATGCTTGCGCTCACCGGTTGAGTAGACTTCGAAACAGTTGATTCATGATGTTCATGTTTATGTTTACTTGACTGAATCCTTCTTATGTTGTGAAAATTTACTTGATGCTTGGAATGAAGGATAGAACTTCTATGCTGAATACTTAATACATCTTTAATGAACTTTGTACGGTTGCATGTCTTTAAAGCAATAGTTCATGAAAACTTTTAGCTTGTCTAACTCTTGCATTATCATCTCTTATGTCAATATAGATACTTGCTTTGAATGATTTGATCTCAGCTCATATGCTTTACAAATAGTATGATCAAGATTATGATGGCATGTCACTCCAGAAATTATCTGTGTTATCGTTTTACCTGCTCGGGACGAGCAGAACTAAGCTTGGGGATGCTGATACGTCTCCAACGTATCGATAATTTCTTGTGTTCCATGCCACATTATTGATGTTATCTACATGTTTTATGCACACTTTATGTCATATTCGTGCATTTTCTGGAACTAACCTATTAACAAGATGCCGAAGTGCCAGTTCCTGTTTTCTGCTGTTTTTGGTTTCAGAAATCCTAGTAACGAAATATTCTCGGAATCGGACGAAATCAACGCCCAGGTTCCGATTTTACCCGGAAGCATCCAGAACACCGAGAACCACGATACGGAAAACCTTCCAGAGACGCCGCCGCCGCCGATCCCATCTCGGGGGATCCAGGAGATCGCCTCCGGCACCCTGCCGGAGAGGGGAATCATCTCCCGGAGGACTCTACGCCGCCATGGTCGCCTCCGGTGTGATGAGTGAGTAGTCTACCCCTGGACTATGGGTCCATAGCAGTAGCTAGATGGTTGTCTTCTCCCCATTGTGCTATCATTGTCGGATCTTGTGAGCTGCCTAACATGATCAAGATCATCTATCTGTAATTCTATATGTTGCGTTTGTTGGGATCCGATGAATAGAGAATACTTGTTATGTTGATTATCAAAGTTATGCTATGTGTTGTTTATGATCTTGCATGCTCTCCGTTACTAGTAGATGCTCTGGCCAAGTAGATGCTTGTAACTCCAAGAGGGAGTACTTATGCTCGATAGTGGGTTCATGCCTGCATTGACACCTGGGACGAGTGAGAAAGTTCTAAGGTTGTGTTGTCTTTGTGCCACTAGGGATAAAACATTGATGCTATGTCTAAGGATGTAGTTGTTGATTACATTACGCACCATACTTAATGCAATTGTCTGTTGTTAGCAACTTAATACTGGAGGGGGTTCGGATGATAACCTGAAGGTGGACTTTTTAGGCATAGATGCAGTTGGATGGCGGTCTATGTACTTTGTCGTAATGCCCAATTAAATCTCACTATACTCATCATGATATGTATGTGCATGGTCATGCTCTCTTTATTTGTCAATTGCCCAACTGTAATTTGTTCACCCAACATGCTGTTCGTCTTATGGGAGAGACACCTCTAGTGAACTGTGGACCCCGGTCCAATTCTCTTTACTGAAATACAATCTCTTGCAATCTTGTTCTCTTGTTTTTCGCAAACAATCATCTTCCACACAATACGGTTAATCCTTTGTTACAGCAAGCCGGTGAGATTGACAACCTCACTGTTTCGTTGGGGCAAAGTACTTTGGTTGTGTTGTGCAGGTTCCACGTTGGCGCCGGAATCTCTGGTGTTGCGCCGCACTACATCCCGCCGCCATCAACCTTCAACGTGCTTCTTGGCTCCTCCTGGTTCGATAAACCTTGGTTTCTTTCTGAGGGAAAACTTGCTGCTGTGCGCATCATACCTTCCTCTTGGGGTTGCCCAACGAACGTGTGAAATACACGCCATCAGTGGCCAGGTTGTGGTCTTGGGGTGGCCGGCCCCCTCCCCTTGGCCCCTCATTATATAGGTGGAAGCCCCAAGTGTTGGACTACAAGTCTCCGAATAAGACCCGAACCCAAAACCTTCCATATGATAGGGAAACCTACCCAAGGTGGGAATCCCACTTGGGGTGGGATTCCCCCCTTCCATATGGGGGGTGGCCGGCCCCCATAGGGGGAGTCCACTTGGGACTCCTCCCCCACTAGGGTTGGCCGGCCATGGAGGTGGAGTCCCTCCGGGACTCCACCTTCCTTGGTGGTTTCTTCCGGACTTTTCTAGAACCTTCTAGAACCTTCCATAGAACCTTCCGCATCATTTTAATTCACATAAAATGACATCCTATATACGAATCTTATTCTCCGGACCATTCCGGAACTCCTCGTGATGTCCGGGATCTCATCCGGGACTCCGAACAAATATTCGAACTCCATTCCATATTCAAGTTCTACCATTTCAACATCCAACTTTAAGTGTGTCACCCTACGGTTCGCGAACTATGCGGACATGGTTGAGTACTCACTCCGACCAATAACCAATAGCGGGATCTGGAGATCCATAATGGCTCCCACATATTCAACGATGACTTTAGTGATCGAATGAACCATTCACATACAATACCAATTCCCTTTGTCACGCGATATTTTACTTGTCCGAGGTTTGATCTTCGGTATCACACTATACCTTGTTCAACCTCGTCTCCTGACAAGTACTCTTTACTCGTAGCGTGGTATGTGGTCTCTTATGAACTTATTCGTATGCTTGCAAGACATTAGACGACATTCCACCGAGAGGGCCCAGAGTATATCTATCCGTCATCGGGATGGACAAATCCCACTGTTGGTCCATATGCCTCAACTCATACTTTCCGGATACTTAATCCCACCTTTATAACCACCCATTTACGCAGTGGTGTTTGGTGTAATCAAAGTACCTTTCCGGTATAAGTGATTTACATGATCTCATGGTCATAAGGACTAGCTAACTATGTATCGAAAGCTTATAACAAATAACTTAATGATGAGATCTTATGCTACGCTTAATTGGGTGTGTCCATTACATCATTCATATAATGATATAACCTTGTTATTAATAACATCCAATGTTCATGATTATGAAACTAATCATCCATTAATCAACAAGCTAGTTTAAGAGGCATACTAGGGACTTCTTGTTGTCTACATATCACACATGTACTAATGTTTCGGTTAATACAATTATAGCATGACATATAAACATTTATCATAAGCATAGAGATATAAATAATAACCACTTTATTATTGCCTCTAGGGCATATCTCCTTCAGTCTCCCACTTGCACTAGAGTCAATAATCTAGATTACATTGTAATATACCTAACACCCATGGCATTCTGGTGTTGGTCATGCTTTGCCCTAGGGAGAGCTTTAGTCAACGGATCTGCTACATTCAGATCAGTGTGTACTTTGCAAATCTTTACTTCTCCATCTTCGATGTACTCGCGAATCGAGTGGTAACACAGCTTGATATGCTTCAGCCTCTTGTGTGACCTTGGCTCTTGTGCATTGGCGATGGCACCCATGTTATCACAGTAAATGATTAATGGGTCCAATGCACTAGGAACCACATCGAGCTCTACAATGAACCTCTTCATCCATACCGCTTCTGATGAAGCCTCTGAAGCCACTATGTACTCTGATTCTATTGAAGACTTCGCCACCGTGCACTACTTCGAGCTTGCCCAGCTTACTGCAGCACCATTCAATATAAACACGTACCCAGATTGTGACTTAGAGTCATCAGGATCAGTGTTCCAACTTGCATCGGTGTAACCACTTACAACGAGCTCTTGGTCACCTCCATAACAAAGAAACATATCCTTAGTTCTTTTCAAGTACTTCAGGATATTCTTGACCGCTGTCCAGTGTTCCATTCCTGAATCACTTTGATATCTGCTAGTCAAACTAACAGCATGTGCTATATCCGGTCTAGTACATAGCATGGCATACATGATAGATCCTACTGCCGAGGCATAAGGGATATTACTCATCCTTTCTCTTTCTTCTGCCGTAGCCGGTCCTTGAGTCTTACTCAAGACCTTGCCTGGTAACATAGGTAAGAACCCTTTCTTACTTTCGTCCATTCTAAACTTCTTTAGAATCTTGTCCAGATATGTACTCTGTGATAGCCCTATTAGGCGTCTTGATCTGTCTCTATAAATCTTGATGCCTAATATATACGATGCTTCACCAAGGTCTTTCATTGAAAAACTATTATTCAAATAACCTTTAACACTGCTTAATAGTTCTATATCATTTCCGATCAATAATATGTCATCTACATATAATATCAGGAATGCTACAGAGCTCCCACTCACTTTCTTGTAAATACAGGCCTCTCCATGACACTGTATAAACCCGAAGTCTTTGATCACCTTATCAAAACGTCGGTTCCAACTTCTTGATGCTTGCTTCAGTCCATAGATTGAACGCTGAAGTTTGCATACTTTGTCAGCATTTTTAGGATCGACAAAACCTTTGGGTTGTACCATATACAACTCTTCCTCAATGTCTCCATTAAGGAACGCCGTTTTGACATCCATCTGCCAAATCTCATAATCGAAAAATGCAGCTATTGCTAACAAAATCCTCACAGATTTCAGCTTCGCTACAGGTGAGAAAGTCTCATCGTAGTCAACTCCTTGAATTTGTCGGAAACCCTTTGCGACAAGTCGAGCTTTATAGACAGTAATATTACCATCAGCATCTGTTTTTCTCTTGAAGATCCATTTATTCTCGACAGCCTTTCGGCTATCAGGTAAGTCTACCAAAGTCCATACTTTGTTATCATACATGGATCCCATTTCGGATTTCATGGCTTCTTGCCATTTGTTGGAATCTGGGCCCATCATTGCTTCTTCATACGTCGCAGGGTCCTCATCATTGTTATCCACAATCATGACATTTAGACAAGGATCATACCAATCAGGAGTGGCACGTTCCCTTGTCGATCTGCGAGGTTCGATGGTTTCCTCGTTCGAAGTTTCATGATCATTATCATTAGCTTCCTCTGTTGCCGGTGTAGGCGGTACAGTACAACTTCCGTCTGCGCTACTCTGATCAACGAGTATAGATTCATCAATCTCATCGAGTTCTACTTTTCTTCCAGTCACTTCTTTAGTGAGAAATTCTTTCTCAAGAAAGGTTCCGTTCTTAGCAACAAAGATTTTGCCTTCGGATCTGTGATAGAAAGTGTACCCTATAGTTTCCTTAGGGTATCCTATGAAGACGCATTTCCCGCTTTGGGTTCTAGCTTGTCCGGTTGTAACTTCTTTACATAGGCTTCGCAACCCCAAACTTTCGAGAACGACAGCTTAGGTTTCTTATTAAACCATAATTCATACGGTGTCGTTTCTACGGATTTTGATGGTGCTCTATTTAAAGTGAATGCGGCTGTCTCTAATGCATAACTCCAAAATGATAACGGCAAATCAGTATGAGACATCATAGAACGAACCATATCTAAGAGAGTTCGATTACGACGTTCGGACACACCGTTTCGTTGTGGTATTCCCGGCGGTGTCAATTGTGAAAGTATTCCGCATTTCTTTAAATGCATGCCAAACTCATAACTCAGATATTCACCTCCACGATCAGATCGTAGAAATTTAATCTTCTTGTTACGTTGATTTTCTACTTCACTTTGGAATTCCTTAAACTTCTCGAAAGTTTCGGATTTATGTTTCATGAAATAGATATACCCATATCTACTCAGATCATCTGTGAAGGTTAGAACATAACGATAACCACCGCGCGATGCTACGCTCATTGGTCCGCACACATCGGTATGTATGATTTCCAATAAGTCAGTAGCTCGCTCCATCATACCAGAAAATGGAGTCTTAGTCATTTTACCCATTAGACATGCTTCGCATCTATCAAGTGACTCAAAGTCAAGTGATTCAAGTAATCCATCAGTATGGAGTTTCTTCATGCGTTTCACTCCAATATGACCAAGACGACAGTGCCACATATAAGTAGAATTATCATTCAATTTAATTCGCTTAGCATCAACGTTATGTATATGCGTATCACTACTATCGAGATCTAACAGAAATAAGCCATTCTTTTGTGGTGCTCGACCATAAAAGATATTATTCATAAAAATAGAACAACCATTATTCTCAGACTTGAATGAATAACCGTCTTGCATTAAACAAGATCAAGATATAATGTTCATGCTCAACGCAGGTACATAATAACAATTATTTAGCCTTAAAACTAATCCCGAAGGTAGATGTAGAGGAAGTGTGCCGACAGCGATCACATTGACCTTGGATCCGTTTCCAACGCGCATCGTCACTTCATCTTTCAGTAGTTGTCGTTTATTCTTTAGTTCCTGTTTCGAGTTACAAATATGAGCAACCGAACCAGTATCAAATACCCAGGTACTAGAACGAGAACCAGTGAGATAAACATCTATAACATGTATATCAGATATACCTTCTTTCTTCTTCTTGACAAGGCCGCTCTTCAGATCAGCCAGATACTTGGAGCAATTACGCTTCCAGTGTCCCTTCTCCTTGCAGTAATAGCACTCGGATCGGGCTTAGGGCCGTTCTTAGGTTTCACAGAGGCGTGGCAGCTTTCTTGCCACCCTTCTTGAATTTTCCTTAGACTTGCCCTGTTTCTTGAAATCGGTGGTCTTGTTGACCATCAACACTTGGTGCTCTTTCTTGATCTCAATCTCAAGAGCTTTTAGCATGCCAAAGAGTTCAGGTAACTCCTTGTTCATGTTACGCATATTGTAGTTCATCACAAAGTTCTTGTAACTTGGTGGCAGTGATTGAAGGACACGATTAATCCCCAGTCTTTTAGGAATCACTATTCCCAAGTCACTGAGTTTCTTCGCATGCCCGGTCATGGCGAGCATGTGCTCACTAACGGAGCTGCCTTCTTCCATCATGCAGCTGAAGAATTGTTTCGATGCTTCATAGCACTCCACGGCTGCATGAGTCTCAAAAATAGCTTTCAGCTCTTTCATCAACTCATGAGGATCATGGTGCTCAAAACGTTTTTGAAGATCGGATTCAGCATCGCACAGATGGCACACCGAACTTGAGAGTAACGAATTTTCCGAGTCTCGTAAACAACTTTTACTTCATCGGTTTCGGTTCTGCGGGAGGGTCACCGAGCGGTGCAGCAAGCACATATTGCAGATTTGCGCCAGAGCGGAAGTTCCTCACATGACGGAACCAGTCGGTGAAGTTGCTACCGTTGCTCTTAAGTTTTTCTTTCTCTAGGAACTGGTTAAAATTGATTGGGGACGCCATCTCTACAACATATATTTGCAAAAGTTTAGACTAAGTTTATGACAAATTGAGTTCAAATTTTAATTCAACATAATTAAAAATCTAGGTGAACTCCCACTCAAAACAATATCCCTCGCATTGTCTTAGTGATCACACGAACCAAATCCACCGCACCTAAGTCCGATCATCACGAGACAAGGTGTGATTTCAATGGCGAACACTCAAAGTGTTCATCATATCAACCATATGATTCATGCTCTACCTTTCGGTATCACGTGTTCCGAGACCATGTCTGTACATGCTAGGCTCGTCAAGGCCACCTTAGTATCCGCATGTGCAAAACTGTCTTGCACCCGTTGTATGTACTTGTTGATTCTATCACACCCGATCATCACGAGATGCTTCGAACCGACAATACTTGGTAACGGTGCTACTAAGGATGAACACTTTATTATCTTGAGATTTTAGTGAGGGATCATCTTATAATGCTACCGTCGCGATCTAAGCAAAATAAGATGCATAAAAGGATTAACATCACATGCAGTTCATATGTGATATGATATGGCCCTTTTTTTTTGTCTTTGCGCCTTTGATCTTCATCTCCAAAGCACGGACATGATCTCCATCATCTTCGGGCATGATCTCCATCATCGTCGGCGTAGCGTCAAGGTCAATGGCGCCGTCTTCATGATTGTCCTCCATGTAGCAACTATTACAACTACTTTGAAATACTACTCAACATGAAATTTAAAGACAACCATAAGGCTCCTGCCGGTTGCCACAATACAATAATGATCATCTCATACATATTCATCATCACATTATGGCCATATCACATCACCAAACCCTGCAAAAACAAGTTAGACGTCTCTAATTTGGTTTGCATATTTTACGTGGTTTAGGGTTTTCGAGAGAGATCTAATCTACCTACGAACATGAACCACAACGTTGATACTAATGTTTTCAATAGAAGAGTAAATTGAATCTTCACTATAGTAGGAGAGACAGACACCCGCAAAGCCTCTTATGCAATACAAGTTGCATGTCGAACGAGGAACAAGTCTCATGAACGCGGTCATGTAAAGTTAGTCCAAGCCGCTTCATCCCACTATGCCACAAAGATGCAAAGGACTCAAACTAAAGATAACAAGAGCATCAACGCCCACAAAACCATTGTGTTCTACTCGTGCAACCATCTATGCATAGACACGGCTCTGATACCACTGTAGGATAACGTTGCATAGAAAACAAAAAAATTCCTACCGCGAACACGCAATCCAAGCCAAGATGCAATCTAGAAGACGGTAGCAACGAGGGGTTTATCGAGTCTCACCCTTGAAGAGATTCCAAAGCCTACAAGAGGAGGCTCTTGTTGCTGCGGTAGACGTTCACTTGCCGCTTGCAAAAGCGCGTAGAAGTTCTTGATCACGATCCCTCCGGCGCCACGAACGGGCAGCACCTCCGTACTCGGTCACACGTTCGGTTGTTGATGAAGACGACGTCCACCTCCCGTTCCAGCGGGCAGCGGAAGTAGTAGCTCCTCTTGAATCCGACAGCACGACGGCGTGGTGTCGGTGGTGGTGGAGAACTCCGGCGGAGCTTCGCTAAAGCACGCGGGAGCTATGGAGGAGTGGGGGGCGGCTAGGGTTTGGGCGGGGGTGGCCGGCCACTCAAGGGGGGCGGCCAGGTTGTGGTCTTGGGGTGGCCGGCCCCCTCCCCTTGGCCCCTCATTATATAGGTGGAAGCCCCAAGTGTTGGACTACAAGTCTCCGAATAAGACCCGAACCCAAAACCTTCCATATGATAGGGAAACCTACCCAAGGTGGGAATCCCACTTGGGGTGGGATTCCCCCCTTCCATATGGGGGGGTGGCCGGCCCCCATAGGGGGAGTCCACTTGGGACTCCTCCCCCACTAGGGTTGGCCGGCCATGGAGGTGGAGTACCACCCGGTCTCCACCTTCCGTGGTGGTTTGTTACGGACTTTTATAGAACCATCTAGAAACTTCCATAGAACCGTCCGGATCAGTTTAATGCACATAACCTGACATCCTATATAGGAATCTTATTCTCAGGACCATCCCTAACTCCTCGTGATGTCCGGGATCTCATCCGGACTCCGAACAAATATTCGAACTCCATTCCATATTCAAGTTCTACCATTTCAACATCCAACTTTAAGTGTGTCACCCTACGGTTCGCGAACTATGCGGACATGGTTGAGTACTCACTCCGACCAATAACCAATAGCGGGATCTGGAGATCCATAATGGCTCCCACATATTCAACGATGACTTTAGTGATCGAATGAACCATTCACATACAATACCAATTCCCTTTGTCACGCGATATTTTACTTGTCCGAGGTTTGATCTTCGGTATCACACTATACCTTGTTCAACCTCGTCTCCTGACAAGTACTCTTTACTCGTACCGTGGTATGTGGTCTCTTATGAACTTATTCATATGCTTGCAAGACATTAGACGACATTCCACCGAGAGGGCCCAGAGTATATCTATCCGTCATCGGGATGGACAAATCCCACTGTTGATCCATATGCCTCAACTCATACTTTCCGGATACTTAATCCCACCTTTATAACCACCCATTTACGCAGTGGCGTTTGGTGTAATCAAAGTACCTTTCCGGTATAAGTGATTTACATGATCTCATGGTCATAAGGACTAGGTAACTATGTATCGAAAGCTTATAGCAAATAACTTAATGACGAGATCTTATGCTACGCTTAATTGGGTGTGTCCATTACATCATTCATATAATGATATAACCTTGTTATTAATAACATCCAATGTTCATGATTATGAAACTAATCATCCATTAATCAACAAGCTAGTTTAAGAGGCATACTAGGGACTTCTTGTTGTCTACATATCACACATGTACTAATGTTTCGGTTAATACAATTATAGCATGACATATAAACATTTATCATAAACATAGAGATATAAATAATAACCACTTTATTATTGCCTCTAGGGCATATCTCCTTCACGAGGCCACCCTGAATCGTCAAGCCTCAAGCCCTCAAGGTTTCCATGGTGGGCGCGACAGGAGATCTGGTAGACAGCCCGGATGGTGGAGGCGACGCAGTTGATGAGGGAGGCGGATCAGCGGGCGGCGGGCGGCGTGCAGATGAGAGGGGACCGATGAGCATGGGGCGGCTCGCGGTCGGCAGGAACTGTGACCGGAGAGCTTAGTCTCGACGTCCACCACCACAGAGTGGCGCACCCCTCTCCATGTCCACATCCGTTCCTTCGTCTGTGTCTCAACCGCGGAGGAACGTGCCCGACTCGCCCCCTCCTCTGCTCAGCCAGACGGCCGGCGACCAGCCACCGAATGTGTGGATCTGAGGGTGGTGGCTGGCGGACTGGAGGTCCTCCGAGTTTCCCATGATTTGGAAGCGGGAGAAGGCGGAGGGTGATCGGCGGCTTGGGTCGTGGAATCCGCGAAGGGGGAGGATGATGACGAGTTCAGGAGCTAGGGTTTTGGGTGCTGGGTTATGTTTCAGTTTGACGAGATAGCTAGGCTTCAGCCTAGTTGGGCCCGTACAGGTGGACAGAATGCTCGACGAAGTAGAGATTTGGTGGGAGGGTAAAAATGTCTTATTAAAATTATGCTTGACGAAACCTTTGAGCGGAGAAAACAGAACCAGTTCCTCCTTTTTAGATAGTAGAGATAGAGA
Organism: Lolium perenne; assembly: GCF_019359855.2. NCBI lineage: Eukaryota > Viridiplantae > Streptophyta > Magnoliopsida > Poales > Poaceae > Lolium > Lolium perenne. The sequence goes on along the minus strand of NC_067246.2, from coordinate 258,487,688 downwards.
TAACGGAAAGGGAAAACGTGACCTGGCGCATCCATCATGGAACGTGTGATATCCGCTTTATCCGTTAGTCCTACTTGTCGTTGGTTATCATCGGATTCTGGCACTGTCTAGTTGGTTATCTAGATTACACATGTTATCCAATAAGTTGTGCTTACACTTTCTCTAAAACCCCAAATTATACGTGGCTAGTTGATGTTCAATTTTGCTAAGAACACAGCCATCAAGTATCATCTCAAAAGCAACCACTTATTTTCGCAACCAGTCTCGGCTACCTTCTGCCATCACCCAAACCACAACTTTTCAGATGCTTGGTTTGGTCGTAAAATTTGTGTGCGCACCCATGTTTAGATCAAATGAGACCTAAATACACGTCGCCACAACAAAATTATAACCATTCCAAGCAAGCCCTAACTTTTTTTTACAAGAACATCGATCTCTGCTTTATCTCACGCTTTGTCCTTCGGTGCCACCATTGTTAGTTTGAAGTCAAGAATTGAAAGGTAGCAGATGTTGGGGACCATGCGTTCAATCTTGTTATGTCATATGAGCTGCAATATGGCTAAGACCTAACGGATCGAACCGTACTCGCTCTGTTCTAATCCGTGTTTTAGTTTGGTCAAAAATCAAACTCGATAAAGTTTAACCAAGTTCGAGAAAAAATATGATATGAATGCATACTGCATGATGGTTCTAATAAAAATAGAAGCAGTGTGACTATTTTCTAGATGAAAATAAATATCGAATCGTATGAGTGGAGTCGAGCCGATGAGCCCCACACCACAGTGGAAGGAAGGTGTCCATGCGAGATTTTATCACTTAACACCACTAGTTGATGTTTTTTTATCACAAAACCACAACTCTTGTTTTTCTTATCACAGAACACCAACTCTTGGTGTAATTGTTTGCATAGAACACAGTAGTTGTAATTAGCTGGGTTGATAGCCAATCAGCCCATTTGATAGATTTTTTTTATCACAAAACACCAACATTTACATTTTTTTTCCATCTTTTCTACAAGATGCATTTTCAATTCATTTCACCAAAACACAAGCTACAGGCAATTGGACAAGATGTTCTAAGTTTACATTTAGTGCCTTACAGCACATACAAAACATTAGTTTGCCTCATCGTATGAATCACACACAAGCTACAGGCAATACTTTCTACAGGCAATTAATTTCACCAAAACACAAGCTACAGGCAATTCTACAAGATGTTCTAAGTTTACATTTAGTGCCTTACAGCACATACAAAATTAAGTTTGCCTCATTAGATGAATCACACTAGTTTTGGCAAAAAGCTTCACATCTAGTGTCGTACAGACATACACAGTAAGAGGCATAATTGTCTTCCTCCTGTTGATGTCCTTGCGCATTACTAGCTGTGAAGTAACCATAAAGCCGACTGTCGGTGTAATGGATCCGTTGTCTTCCTCCACAGACATATTGGAGCTTCCGGGCTGGTGGTGTTGGAGCTTGACGTGCCGCAGCTGGAGCTTGCCTAGCTCGAGGTGCTGTTTGCCAAGGTGTAGGTGTAGGTGCTGCTGGCCGTGGTGGTGCAAACGGGGCTTGGTGCGATGGTGCTGGTGGAGTTGTAGGTGCAGCTGGCCGTGGTGGTGCAGACGGGACTTGCTGCGATGGTTCTTGTGGAGGTGTTGTAACTGGTGGCGAGGATGAGGCTGCAGGCGGGTGCACGTACTCGGGCAACTGCCGGTTACTCTGAAACAACAAAAAGACATGGATATTTGATTTAGCAACACATAGTAATATAAAAGTGAAGAAGACAGACTTGGCAATTAGTACCTTGCGTCCAGCCTTTCTAATAGCGAGATGCGGCTTCAATGGTTGTGTGCACGTCGTGTATCTGTGCCGGCCGCCGGGTCGGCCGGTCGCATGTCGCCGCCTCCGCCTCTCTTCGCTCGGGAGAGAAGATAGTGCGAGCGTGTTTGGTTCTCTGTTTGGTGCCACTCTGGGCCCTAATACACTAATGGGCTGTTATGTGAGATCTCCTGTTATGTGCAAGCAATTAACCAAGAGTTGGTGTTCTGTGATAAAAAAAAAAAACGGGAGTTGTGGTTTTGTGATAAAAAGTCAGCAACTAGTGGTGTTAAGTGATAAAATCTCTGTCCATGCGGCTTCGGCGTCGGGCCGACTGGGCGACTGTCCACGTGAGAAGGAGTGGGCCTCGCGCCCACCTATATAGCCGCCTTCGGGCCGCCTGGTATGCACCGCACCGCACTGCACGACAGCCCCAAAGCCTCCTCTCGCATCCGTGCGGTTCCAAGCTCCAAACTCTGCGCCGTCTTCGCCGAGATCAGGAGGACGAGCCAACTGCGGAGCGGAGCGGAGCGAGCTCGTCGCCGTCTCGGTAAGCGCCGCCACCTCTAGCTTCTCCCCTACCCACCCTTCCGGGCCTCAAATCCCACCGCGTAGCCCGCGGATCTGATCGGCTCTGTCGATTCGATCGATCCGGCAGCGTGTACTGTATATTTTTCGGGGTGGATCACGCGAACCTGCTCCTGATTGTCTTCGTTACCGCGTCGCCTAGACGCTGGTGTATCGGCGAATCTGTTCGCGCCTCTGCTTTCCGCCTCGCGAATCCGGTTCGATTCCGCGCGCTCCCTGCGCGCGCTGTAGCCCTGTAGGTAGATCGGCGAGGCCCGAGCCCGAGATTCGCGGATCTCGTAGCGGGGCGCTCCATGCATGATCCATCCATTCCCGCTGAATTCTGTTTCCGGATGGATCATGGTCGGTCCGTGTAGATCTCTGGGGCTGCCTGGCTAAACCTTCTCATTTCTGCTCTTTTGTTGCTGGGGGGAGCAGGAGGAGAGATGGGGCTCACGTTCGGCAAGCTCTTCAGCCGCCTCTTCGCCAAGAAGGAGATGAGGATTCTCATGGTTGGTCTCGATGCCGCTGGTAAGACCACCATCCTCTACAAGCTCAAGCTCGGAGAGATCGTCACCACCATCCCAACCATCGGTAATTGTTCTCCACATTCCTCTGCTTCTGCTTTGCCCGCTGTCGTAAATTCATTCTAGTAGGAATTAGCTACACATAGCACGTTTGTTTACAGAAATGCAAGCATAAATCATATCAAGTGAGCTCTGCCACTGTAATGTAGATATCTAAGTTCTTCTCAACTTGAAACCTGTACCTGCGATAAGTCGTGTAGTATTTGGATCTCACTTCGGTTAAAACTTAAGAAGTGTAAAACAAATAGGAATAGACAGTTACAGCCAGCCGGGGTTCACCTTTCATTATTGAAATAAATCCATTTTGGAAAATTGCAGGATTTAACGTTGAGACTGTCGAATACAAGAACATCAGCTTCACTGTTTGGGATGTGGGGGGCCAAGACAAGGTAAGAAAACCCATTCATTATTTACTTGTTATGTCGGCTGGGGACTAAAATCCATAATACTTCTGTGGCCATGAACAGAAATTCATGTGCGTTGAACTTATTCTTGCATTGTTTTCTACATCAACACAGATCAGGCCCCTGTGGAGGCACTACTTCCAGAATACGCAGGGACTCATCTTTGTTGTTGACAGCAATGATAGGGAGCGTGTTGTTGAGGCTAGAGATGAGCTCCACAGGATGCTCAATGAGGTATTGCGGTCACGTTGTTTCAGTTCTTCCGAAGTTTTCCTCCTTCCAGCACTGCTTAAATCATAAAGATGCTGATAGAACATTTAACTTTTGTTTCCAGTATCTGTTAACTAATATCTAATTTTTGGGATATCTTCCTGTGATATAGGACGAGCTGCGTGATGCTGTGTTACTTGTATTTGCAAACAAACAAGATCTTCCTAATGCCATGAATGCAGCTGAAATCACTGACAAGCTTGGTCTGCACTCCCTTCGCCAGCGGCACTGGTACACACATTATTTCAGAAGCTCTTTACCTTCTAGTAATAGCTTTATCAAAGGTGCCCTTGGTGTTCTGCAATATTGCAGAAAATTTTCTATACTGATTGTAAGAACCTTTAATGTCATAGTTAGGAAGGATCCTTATTTCAGGAATCATATAGGCTGGGGATAATGAATGTTGCATAAGCATAATTCACACTTTATTGTTTAATTATCAAATGTATCTTGAGCTGAATTTTCGAGCCCCTCTAGTGCTACACTACTTGTCCTCTAAAATAATTGTTAATGTCACTGTCTGTCTTTTTTGATTCGTAAGGTGAGATATGCTGGTGCCTAATATAAATTATTTCCTGGGGTGCAGGTACATTCAGAGCACTTGTGCTACATCTGGTGAAGGATTGTACGAGGGACTTGACTGGCTCTCCAACAACATTGCCAACAAGGTATGTTAACCTCAAGTTGTCACTTTTCATTCAGCACATATTTTGTGCTCTGCTGAATGCTGAAATGATATTGGCCTTAGTTGCTGAAATAAGCAGAACCAACTAATACACGACACACGCCACCTGCTATTTCATTACATCTGCTGACTGCAGTTTTGGGGCCTCAGTGGTTAAATTGGGGCATTAGGCACAGAACGAAATTGAACAATATCACAGAACCACTCTTGGTCTATGGTACCTTGACAAGATTGTTTAGCATCACACACCAGTATCAGAAGCGACTGATGGCGTCTTCTTTTCATTTGTTTCCACAGGCTTGAAGTGTATCCACAACGCTTCCAGGAACCTCTGGCTGTGTGAAGAACTCACTGTTACCATTTTTGTGATATATAAATATATACACTCTACAACAGATAGTATGTATGCTTATGTGACAGAAGCTCTCCTTGGAGTGGGCTAGTATCAGGTTGTTTCTTCGTGTGGGTATTATCAGCGTTTCTGTTCGGTTTTACAAGGTTTACTGTGTCAACCGTGTGTATGTTTTTGAGATATAGTAAAATTGAGGCGTGGTTCCAAATATTCGATTAGTTCAGTGGATGGTGCAAATTGTTAGCCTATGATGTGAGCGCTGTTTTCACTGGTTCTGTATATTTTTGGTCCTTTGCTACTTTGGATCTGGTTTCATCTATGCTTTTGTGCCAGCTGATTGTATATTTTTGGAAATCCACTCAAGTACTCACTAATGGGTAAAACTCCATAAGCTCGACCCCGAAACTTTTTTTTCCTCATATCTTTGATCATACAAGCTCCATATGAAGTCCAATTTCAAACCATAATATTTACAAAATTTAATGTTAGGACAAAAGCATTTAAAGAAATTGAAATCCATATTTGAAAATTTTGATATTCAAATTCATCTGTAATTTGCGCAATAGATTGCATATGTATGTACTTGGTTAATCTATACCTCTACGATCAAAATTGCACTGCTTTGGTGCACTGGTCTATTGTGAGTCTTATGCCAGACTCCAGTGACGACCGGTCAGGATTGCAACTATAGTACCAACAAAATGAAAGAAAAAACAGCGATCTGAGGTTACCAGCTTACAAGACAACGGAGAAGGGAAGCAAGCTACACTACACTAGCACCACTAGAAAAAGAGCTTAAACTCATCGCTGAAGCGCATTCCTTTGTTGCAAGGGTGCGGCGTTGAGATCGACCCAAGCACACCCATAACCGGTGAAACGCTGGTTGTTTTTATGTCTCAAGATATTGAAGGGAGAGAGGTTGATGGAAACGCCTCCAAGTAGAATATCATTTCCACGCTTCATACCTGGAGAGCGACGAGTCCTGACACTTTTAGTCAGGACTGGATCATCACGGTGGTTATGCTACACAAGGTGGTGTAAAGTGTACGAGCGCCGCAAATACAATTATATTGACTCACGTGAAGATTCAGGTTTTCGCAAAAAAGAAAGTGGAGATTTAAATCGGAGAGGAAGCAAACATAAATATATTGACTCACCTGGTTGTGTCGATTTGACAGTAACGGTGCTTAACTGCTAAATCATAAAGTCATATACAATACACGGTGATTAGATAGATGCTTAAACATTTTGTTAAGCACCAGTGCTTATTTTTATAGAAAAGATGCTTAGTAAAAGCACCGGCTCTAATAAGAATCTCAATTTAATTTTGTAAGCACCTCTTTAAACATCTTGTATTGTATATGTCCTGAAACGACGTCAAATGCTTCGCCCTAAGATTTGGTTTGCTAAAACTTACAATAGGGATAGCTAGACAGATCGTTGTTATTTATTTGTTAGGTTCAGACTTCAGGCAACAACTACAAGGATCGACCAATCGTTTGTACGTCTGTGTCAACGCTTCGGCAAAGTTTGAACAGAAACTCACGATCGGTGCAGCCGTGCAGTGGTTCACACATTTGCATGCATGCACATGAGGATCATTTCGTATTTTAGTTCCTGCTTGTCGACCGACACATTCTTCACGAAAGAGACGTGAGGAGCGGCCGGCCTACTACAGCTAGATCCTTCAGTTGCAAGCAAGAAATTTGGCCATGCTCGTGCGAATGCAAGCGCTTAACATTTGTTTATTTTTAGTTGGTTGCTCTCCGTGAAACATTGTGAATCGCCAGCGCATCGAGCCTGCCAAGTCTACTGAGATCCAAACTATTTTCCTATAAGAAGACACGTATTTGTATACATTTTGAACAGAAGTGGCACGAGCGTGCTTGAGCATGAAGTAGCTTCTTGTCGAGGCTGCTATACCATGTTTGCTTCGCGAGTTGCGACTGGGTGCTACACGTCCTCGATCGTTTCCTACGAATTATTCTTCCATGTGTGTATGCCTCCTTTTTTTATATAGAACCATGTGTATGCCATTGGTAGGGCATCCGAGCAAAATATGAAGAGCGTCCAAGCAGTGACAGGAAGGCCGAAACTAATCCGACGGTAGACCCACATAGTTCCCACAAAATCCGAAGGACGGATCCACCTCATCTGATCCCAAAATTTGAGCCGCCGAATTCCCATCCACGACGCATATCAGTTATTATTATTACTAGGTGAATGTCCGTGCTTTGCTACGGGTTATTTTTTCCGTAATATATCACTACAATACATGTAAAAATTCACGTGTATGACAAAGATAATCACAAGATATTCTAAAACCGATAAGATTCTACTTCACTTTAATTATTTTCGACAACCGTTATAATTGACATCGTGTAAATATGAAATAAGCGCTTGACTAATTATTTTTTATTAACTAATATCTACTCCTCGATGCCAGTTAGATATAATCGTACAATGTTAGAGATATTTGCTTCTTCATTTTCAGGATAATTGAGCAAGTGTATCAAGAATTCTTTCACAACTCGTAACCACCTAGCACAACAATATTTTTCATTAGCATGTACATTTCATGTGAAAGAATAAAAAATGAGCAATGTAGAATACCCACCTTGCATATTGTAGGAACCAATTATTAGCATTCCATGCGAGTATAATGTTAAAAAAATACTACACATGCCTTGCCACAGAAAAAGAATTAATAGATCTGCATGAGTTACAATATTTAGTCAAATGCATCGAGAACACCATAAGCTAAGTTTGGACCAATGTGAATGTATTTATTTTTGTCCCTCCCATCGGCCACCATGGCGGTTTCTAATATCATTCCAGTATACAACCCGCCACATCTTTCTCTAATAACTCTCTAAAAGGACACATATGCCGCCTAGAGGCAGGATAAATAGGCGAAACTTTTATGAATATAGCTTAACAAATGCGGAATAAAATTAACGTTTAATTTGCTGAGCACAAAACCTATAACTAGGGTTCACCTATGTGCACCAATAACTTAGGCTAAGCATGCAAGCAACTATGTGATATCAAGATATATAACTTCAAGCACGAAGGCTATCACAAAGTAAAGTGCATAAGTAAAGAGCTCGGGTATAGGAATAACCGAGTTGACACGGAGACAACGATATATTCCGAAGTTCACACTCTTGCGAGTGCTACTCTCCGTTGGAGCGGTGTGGAGGACAAAGCACTCCAAACACCACGAAGACCTCACCGTATTCTCCTCGAGAATTCCCATCAAAAGAGATGTCCACGATCCACTATGGGACCTTGAGACCTTGAGGGTGGTTATTGAACCCGCACAAAGCTTGGACCTATCTCCACAATTTAATTGGAGGCTCCCAATAAATTATCACAAAGGCCTTAGAGCATCTTCAGCCGCATCCCCCAAAGCGTCCCCCAAAACGCGCCGGATTGAGCATTTGGGGACGTGTTTCGTTCGTGCCGCGTTTGGGGGACGTCGCTCCCCAGTCGCGTCCCCAAATAAAATTTCGGAAATTTTAAACTTAACGAGATTCGATTAAAATTCGTCCAAACTTGCATAGATTCGAACAAAATTTGACTAAATTTAAACTAAACCTAATCTAGAACCACTTGCGGCGGCCGGAGGCGTCGTAGTACTGCTGGAAGTTGTACATGTCGTCGGTGACGACCTCCTGATTGGCGCGCTCGTCGACGGGTTCATCGACGGGCTCGTCCTTCACCAAGCCGCTTGGTCCTGCCTCGCCGTCGTCGGAGAGGTCCACCAGCGGCTTGCCGGAGTCGCGGATGGACATGGAGATCGCCGCGTCGAGGTCGACCCTCCAGGCGTCCTTGTCGTTCATGGACGCCAAGAACGCCGCCCGCAGACCTGGGCAGTCCTCGGGGTTGTCGCTGCTGGCGATGAGCCGCTGCTGCCGCTCGTACTCCGCCAGCAGCGCCGCCTGCGACGGTTCCTCCGGCTCCTCCTTCACCTCCGGCTTCGGGATGAGGAGGGCGCCGCCGCGCCTCCCTTGCTGCCGCCGGCTGCCGCTGCCGCCACGCCTCGTGTTGACGGGCGTCGCCGGCTCCTCCTTCACCTCCCGTTTGGGGACGGTGTAGGGCGCCGACCAGTACGACGAGGACTGCGTCGATCGCGCCGGTCCTGAGGAAGAAGAGTGCGAGGAGGACGAGTACGTCGTCCTCCTCGGCTGCCATTGAGGAGACGGCGGCGATGACGACGTCATCTCCAACCTTGGAGCACCGTCGCGGATGCCGCAGATGACGTTCTCGAGGGTGCGCCACGGAACACCCAGAACAGGGCGCGACCGTCCTTGTTCCAGCTGTTGGGGCCGCCGACGAGCCCGTCGGTGCTGTGCATCTCGATGTCGTACTTCGCCTTGAAGTACGTCGTCCACCAGGCGTCGTTGTTGTTGGCCGCCAACGTCGGATCCAACCGCTCCTCGGCGGTGAGTTGAGCCCGACGGGCCTTGATGGCGTCCCTCCATTGCTCCGTGCGCGGCTTCAGCGGCGGCGGAACGCCAATGCCGTTCACGGCCATCTTCCAGCCGCCGCTGCTTGGCAGCCGCATGTCCGGCGGGACTGGATACTGGGCGTTCTACAGCGCCCACGCCTCCGGCACGGTGAGGCTGCCACAGCCGAAGCCGTTCGCCGCGGCGATCTTGCGGGAGGACGAGCTCGACATTTTTTGGAGCGGCGAGGAGAAGATCTGGGAGGGGGGAGGCGGCGGCGAAGAGATGGTTTGTGAGCGGTGAGAACTGCAGGGCGTCTTTAAACAGCGGCGGCAGCGGGTGGTTGCACGCAATAACGCCGGCGCGGACGGCCACACGTCCATGCACGACGAGACGCGTCCCTGCGTCGCCTGGGGAAACAGGGACGCCATTAACGTCGCTTGACCAAAGGTAGGCGACAGGGTTTTAGGCTTCCGAGCCGCTGACGCGTCGGGCCCGCGTCGGCTCGCCTCGCTTTTCGGTGTGTCCGGCGTCCCCGGCGCGTCCCCTGTGGGACGGGGATGGGCTCGGGGCGCCGGACACCGTATCGGGCCGCGCCGGACAAAAATGGGCTTTGGGGGACGCGGCTGTAACGGTTTTTTGGTCCGGCGCGCCCCAAATCCCTTTGGGGGACGCGGCTGGAGATGCTCTTACCCTTGAAGAATATCCATAGCTTAATTGGAGTCCCCTAGAACACCACCAAGACCACTAAACCGTCTAGGGTCCAAAGACCCAAAAGAAACAAGCTTCGGGAACAGTCTCCCGAAGGTAATACCTCACGAACTTTCACCTCCACGTATCACCGCGGAGAACTCAAATCGATGCACCAAATGCAATGGCAAGAACACCACAAAGATGCTCAAATCTTTCTCTCTCAAAGTCTAACAAAGCTACAACATCTATTGAGGAAATAAGAGAGGAAGACCAAATAGGAGTAGTAACACCAAATTTCTCCAAGATATAGATCCAATGGATTCCTTCATAAAGAGAGGGATTTGATTGATCAATATGTAGATCTAGATATCCTCTCTCTTTTCCCTCAAATAGGGGCAAGAATCAATGGAGGGATTAGAGAGATGAAGCTTCTCAAAGTCAACAATGGAGTAAAGAGAGAGAGAGAATAGAGGAAGCAACCAACCCTTAGGGAAGAAAGGGACCTTTTATAGGTCCACCCCACCAAATATGACCGTTACAACATACCGGAGTCTCCCCCCCCCCCCCCCCCCACACACACACACCAGAGAGTGAGGCCACGGGGACCGGGGACTTCTCCGGAGTCTCCGGGCTTCCCGGGACCGGAATCTCCGGCCTCAGACAGGAATCTCCGGCCCTAGGACTTGAAACTCCGGCCTCAGACCGGAGTCTCCGTCCCTGAAAAATGCAGAAACAACTAAAACTGAAACGAGCATAAATTTAGCATTCAAATTCCAATTTTGATGATCTTAGGCTCATTTTGAAGCTAGGAACAAGCTCTACAATATCATACAGAGAATCATCATAGTACGATAAGCTCCCTCGCATCACCGCAACATAGTTTAGCTCTAGCGACCGCGAGATGATTCTGCATGGTGGAAACGGCCAAACCAAAGCGTTGCTCCACATAGATGCAGGGAATATTTCTTTCATGGACAACCAAACACACTTTTTCGTCTCCACGCTTGTTGGCAACCAAACAGGCCCCAGTGTCCATGTTCGGCGTCGGGCCGACTGGGCGCGGTGTAAAGGCCACGTGAGAGCGAATGGGCCTCGCGCCCATCTATATAGCCTCCTGCTTCTCCACCGCACTGCACGACGGCCATCCGTGCGGTTCCAAGCTCCGACACCCACCGTCTCCGCCGAGATCAGGAGAGGACCACCGCACCGGAGCGGAGCGAGCTCGAGGCCGGCGTCGCCATCTCGGTGAGCACCACTGCCTCTAGCTTCTCCCCTAACCTCCCTCGTCGGTCTCTAGTTCCACCGCGCAGCCCGCGGATCTGATCGGCCCCCGCCGATTCGATCGATCTGGCTGCGTGCTTTTTTTTTGGGTGGATCACGCGAGCCTGCTCGTGATCGTCTTCGCTGCCGCGCTGTACAGCGTCGCTTCCACGCTAGTATCGGCGAATCTGTCCGCGCCTTTCGCTTTCTGCGTCGCGAATCCAATTCGATTCCGCTATGTAGCATGTAGGTAGATCGGCAAGGCGCGAGGCTGAGATTTCGCGGATCTCGTTCCATTCCCTCTGAATTGCGCGTGCCGTTCCCCAGTTGTTTGTGGAGAGATGCGTGCGGATCAAAGTTGGCCTGCGCAGATCTCTGGGGCCGCCTGGCTAAACCTTCTCATTTTTCGCTCTTTGTTGGGCAGCAGGAGGAGAGATGGGGCTCTCGTTCGGCAAGCTGTTCAGCCGCCTCTTCGCCAAGAAGGAGATGAGGATTCTCATGGTCGGTCTCGACGCCGCTGGTAAGACCACCATCCTCTACAAGCTCAAGCTCGGAGAGATCGTCACCACCATCCCGACCATCGGTAAGTGCTCTCTGCATTCCTCTGCTTCTGCTTTGCGTGATGTCCTAAATTGTAGGAAGTCTGAACTGTACGAAGGTGCTGCAGAGCACATTTGTTTGCACAAATGTAAAATCAAACCATATCATTCGAATAGAGCACTGCAACTGTAATGTTTGATATAATTCAAGTTAACTTGTTTCCTGTACGTGGGGTAAGTGATGTAGGATTTGGATCTCACTTCTGTTAGAACTTAAAAGTAAAGCAAATAGAAGTCAGTCAGTTACACAGCCAGCTGCGTTTCACCTTTTTTTTAGAGAAAACTGCGTTTCAAGAACAGCTGCGTTTCACCTTCCATATGTAAATAACTTTATTTTGAAAATTTGCAGGATTTAACGTTGAGACTGTCGAATACAAGAACATCAGCTTCACTGTTTGGGATGTGGGGGGCCAAGACAAGGTAAGATAGTGTATTCATGATTTACTTGTTATGTCAGATGGAGAAAACATGTGACCCCTTTGTTAACATGTTGCTTTTCCTCCTGCCATTGATGTTTTAAAGAACCATATTACTTCTGTAGTCATGAACATAAAACTTGTGCGTTGAACTTATTCTTGCATTGTTTGCTATATCAAAACAGATCAGGCCCCTGTGGAGGCACTACTTCCAGAATACGCAGGGACTCATCTTTGTCGTTGACAGCAATGACAGGGAGCGTGTTGTTGAGGCCAGAGACGAGCTCCACAGGATGCTCAATGAGGTAATGCTGTCACGTTGTTGCAGTTTTCCACCTTCCAGCACTGCAATGAAGTTTTCATTCAATAAATCATAAAGTCGCGTTGATAGCTCAAGTGTTATGCAGCATTAGATGTCTTCTATTCAGCTAGTCTTTATTTATGAAGAACCTGCTGATAGAACATTTAGCTTTTTGTTTCCAGTATCTGTTAACTAATATCTAATATTTGGGATAACTTTCTGTAATATAGGATGAGCTGCGTGATGCTGTGTTGCTTGTATTTGCAAACAAACAAGATCTTCCTAATGCCATGAATGCTGCTGAAATCACTGACAAGCTTGGTCTGCACTCCCTTCGCCAGCGGCACTGGTAAGGAAATTAACACGTTATTTCAGAAGCTCTTTACCTTCTAATAGCTTTTTCAAAGGTGCACCCCCCCTGGTGTTCTGCAATATTGCAGGATTTTCTACACTGACCTTTAATGTCATAGTTAGGAAGGATCCTTATTTCAGGAATCGTATAGGCTGGGGATAATGAATGTTGCATAAGTATAGTTGACACTTTATTATTGTTTAATTATCAAATGTGTCTTGAGCTGAATTTTCAAACCCCTCTGGGTGCTACACTACTTATCCTCTCTAAGATAATTGTTAGTGTCACTGTCTTCCTTTTGGATTAGTAAGGTCTGACATGCTGGTGCCTAATATAAATTATTTCCTGGGGTGCAGATATGCTGGTGCCTAATATAAATTATTTCCTGGGGTGCAGGTACATTCAGAGCACTTGTGCTACATCTGGCGAAGGATTGTACGAGGGACTTGACTGGCTCTCCAACAACATCGCCAACAAGGTACGTTAACCTCAAGTGGTCACTTTTCATTCAACATATATTTTGTGCTCTGCTGAATGCTAAAATGATATGGGCCTTAGCCGTTGAATAAACAGAACCAACTAACACACGACACACTTCACCTGTTATTCATTACATCTGCCGAATGCAATTTTGGGGCCTCAGTGATTAAATTGGGGCATTAGGCACAGAACGAAGTTCAACAATATCACAGAACTACTCTTGTTCTATGCTACCTTGACAAGATTCTTTAGCATCACACGCCAGTATGATAAGCGACTGATGGCATCTTCTTTTCATTTGTTTGCACAGGCTTGAAGTGTCTCCACAACGCTTCCAGGAACAAAGGCTCTGGCTGTCTGAAGAACTCACTGCTACCATTTTTCATATTGTGATATATAAATATATACACTCTACAACAGATAGTATGTATGCTTATTTGACAGAAGCTCTCCTCTGAGTGGGCTAGTATCAGGTTGTTTCTTCGTGTGGGTATTATCAGCGTTTCTGTTCAGTTTTACAAGGTTTACTGTGTCAACCATGTGTATGTACACCTATGTTTTTGAGATATAGTAAAATTGAGGCGTGGTGCCAAATATTCGATTAGTTCATTACTGTGGATGGAGCAAATTGTTAGCATATGATGTGAGCGCTATTTTCACTAGTTCTGTATATGATCTCGTGCTACTTTGGATCTGGTTTCTTCTATGCTTTTGTTCCAGCTGATTGTATATTTCTGGAAATCCACTCAAGTAATCACTAATGGGTAAAGCATTTGGACTGATCATCTTTGCTACTTTGATCCAAGATTCCTGTCCCGAATCCACCTATTCAGGTGCCTCCTGTCACGTCCCAACTCCCAGTCTCCTGCTATACATAGTTCATAACCAATGAAACCACCATTGGGGATTAATCCTGCATATAACTTGAGTAAACTATGTTCCACCTTTTTTTATTCCGTAGCATAGGTGAAGTATCTTTGTCATAATTTTTAGGTAAAACCGTAAAAGCATTTGCACAATCAGAATCCAATGATACCAGCCAAAATAGAAAATCAGTCTGCACATTAGCTGGTATATCAGGATATATTAACTCGATTGGCAGTACATAATGATGGTTCAAAGAAAAACATTGCCTCCATTACATCCTGTGTTGAAAATCTTGTTTGGCTGAATAAAAACTTGCCAAATTAGTCTAAAATCCTCAACTTGTCTCTCATATACAACACATTCATTTATCAACCGAATGATGAAAAGATACGACACATTCATTCATCAATCAAAAATGGTGTCAATGTGCTGCCGTTGCCACTGAGATCCAAGTATGGTAAACTCCATGAGTTTTTGTCCTGAAAAGAATACAGTCAATATTTTAACATATGCTCCGAAGAAAAGTAATATCATGGCAAAATCAAACATATAAATTCCTTGAAACTCGAGGGAGACATGGGAGAGATGTACTCACAAATAAATATTCTGGGGATCGATCTCATTAAACAAATTGATGTAGAAGCGGAATCCATCTGGACTGACGTCCCTGCAGAGGAGACCTGAGAAACAAATGATATTAGTTAGTTTTTTCAGTCTGGGACTAAATACATGTCTTACTTGAAAGGAGTAATCACAGAAGACCTTTGTTTTCTGCATTAAGAAGATGCTCCTTCGCTAAAGCTGGTGCAATCCCCAGTGTAAATGCAGCGTCGGTCGGGCTTATTCCCTTCTGAAGAGCATCCGGCTTTTGGGCGAGCGATGAGATTCTTGCAAATACCTGTGTTTATGGTGGGACATCAGTATGACTGTGCTATCACTAAAGATGGTAGCACAAGGCAGTTGTTGATTAAAGCATCGAAACATGTGGATACCCCCCACTAACAAAAAGGAATGAACCAGAAATAGTCATTTATTTCATACTTTTGATTAAAACTATAATCTCACTAGGAATCAGATTTGCCAGATCGAGACAAAATTAAGTCAATTTTTTGTGTGGCTGCTAGCACACTCCTGCTATGTCGTGCAGCGCTACTCGATATGGATACAAAATGAAATCTGGACTTATTATTGCCAAGGGTTACCTCCTCATCACTATGCGTCTTGGTCTGGATCACCTTCACTCCACTATCAAATTTCCGGAGCATTACTGGGCTGCTTATTACAAATCAACATCTATAAGCAAAACATCAAAACCATAATTAATGGCTGGCGATGAACCAGCTGAAAATAGAAGGCATAACGTTACTCTTATTTTTACGTCATCTTGGATTTGTATATTCTGATAATAAAAGGCTTCAGCAATTATCAAGAAAACGATATACATACACATCAAATTTATCCCAAAGGGAGCAAGCTTGCAAAAGATCCTCTGGTGAGATCAACTCTAGAACAAACAAACAAAAAAAGCAATTTCAGAACACGATTCACAAGGGAATTTCTTCTAGATATATTCATCAGCAAAAGCACATACCTGTTCCCCTAGCACGGTTGAAGAGACAGTAGACATCGACTAGTGCCATCATACCACCTGCTCTCTCAACAGGCACTCTTACAAAGTCAGCCAGCTGATCAGGAACCGGATGAAAGAAGCGTCAGTAAGTGCAATTCTTAGTATTATGTAGCGTAACTGAACCAAATCGGAACAAGAAAATAAAGTGTTTTCAGAGTAGAGGGAACTTAAAGACATGGATTTCTCATTCCTGCCAACTGAACATGCAAGAAAGAGTGTGAGAGGTCTTTCTTGTATCTTGAATGGTGGGAAGTAGCCCCTGACCCCCTCAAACACAGGGCAGGTTTATTGTTCTCAGTGGGATTATTTACACTAGCTCAATGGGAACTGAAATGTGTTGCATTGGTGTCAAGTGGGATCCCATCAAAACCCCACTTAAAGTTCAATTTCGTATCTCTATTGCGAATTTCAGACCCAAAATTTGCACTAGCAATACCAAAATGAACCACAGGTGGGATTTTAGCGGGATCCCACTTGCATCTTGTATTGCAACATCCTATGACCTCAAATAACTGAAATCTATGACCGAACTAGCTAAACAAGGCCTTACAGGGTTCCAAATTTGATCAGCTTCGTGTATAAGCAGCATGAAAATACAGAACATACAAATGACCATCAAGTACTACTCAGTAGTCAGTATGGTAGAGGTTCCCATTGGATGGAAGGAAAGGACTACGAGTGTTTCCGTCAAGCACAAACAATTTATACTGGAAACTACTGCTGTGCTTACATTATTTGGTACCTTCCTAAACATTTGGTAATTGGCATGTGATTTTATAAATTACGCATTATTATTCTCATCGCAATTAACCTACACACTAAGTATGAGTTTCAACCAGAAGTGCTCAAAAACCATGAGTGAGCACAAATTACCTGTCGTGAAAGCTGCTGATGGTACAAAGCGCCAGCAGTTTCTTTTGTGACGGGAGACACGATGCCAACGCTCAACAATAAATCCTGCATGTCTTGCTTAGAACCCATCTCTTCATCACCGGAATTTGATTGGTTCGTCAATAGCTTCTGCCTCATTTTCTCTGCCAACTCCATCATTTCCTTGGCTTTGCTCTGTATAGGAAGGAAGGATGCTCACGAAATTAGGACCAATTCATTGCCATTTAGAGCCAGGTGATCCAAATCCAATCTCAGATGTTTGTTGTCCCGTACAAACACTAATGAATGACGGCATCATCTTAAGCAGGAAGCATCAAAGAAGAACGAACCATGAGGGCGTTGAGATCCTGGAAGGCATCCTGCAAGTTCTGCCCCGCACTCTCCCACGTCTCCTGCTCTTTCCGCAGTATCCCCGACACTCCAACCACGGGCATCCTGATGGCAAGATCCTCCCGCGCCGGGGCTCCCTCCGCCACCGAGGCGCCGCTCGCGGGAACAGCCGCAGCGGCCACCTCCCAGGCCCTCGCGCGGATGGCCTCGACCAGCCTCCCGTAGAACACATCCACGTCGGTCTTGCAGGTGACGACGACGGCGACGACCTCCGATCGCGACGGCGGCAGGGAGATCTGGAGGCGGATGCGCGGGTGATGCGACGAGGAGGAGGACGAGGAGAAGATGGAGCGAAGGGGGTTGTGGCTGTTCTTGCGGTGGGGAGGGTACGGGTGGACGATGGACGCGAGCGGGAGGGCGCGCGCGGAGAGGGAGGGCTCGTGGAGGAAGATGAGCCGGTGGGAGGTGAGCGCGAGGAGGCAGCCGCGGAGGGGCGCGAGGCGGGGGTTCTCCTCCGGCTCGAGATCGGCGAGCGGGAGGAGGTGCCGCTCGATCTCGCCGGCGGACAGCACCGGACGGCCAGACGCCGTGACGGTCGCCGACGGGAGCCAGTCGGCTGCGGCGACGGACATGACTCTGGAGTGTTTGGACTTTGGAGGTTTTCCCGTCGCCGTGTGTTTTAGCGAAGTTGGTTTTATTTGGACCTCGCTAACTCGCGCGACGTACAATCATCCAAAGCACTGATGCTGGGGTTCGGATCCTCTACAGTTCTAGTGTTACCTGATGCTGTTCTGAAAAAAGGGAAAAAATCCAAGCACGATCTGTTTTGTTTGGCAAAATTTGGTGACCTGGCTAAAGGAATGTACAGTTGTGATATCTTTAGCAATGCCACTTAGTATATTTAATGAGTGAAAGAGAGAGAGAGAGAAAATGTAAACTTGTAACATTATAGTCCAAACTGATTGTATTCAGTATTCAGATGGCAGAGACAATGACGCAAGGGGCTTTTCTTGATGTCAGCGGCAACAATTTGTGATGACTGTTCTATCTTATGTTGTGATTTTGGTAGAGTTCAAGTTGAATGTCCGTTGGTGCGGTGTCGACAGCATGGTCGTGGGCAGAGGTCGGGGCAGCGTCCCAGCCTGACGGCGGTTGTCTCGTCGGACGGTGATGGCACACCGTGGGTCTAGGTCCCCCACCTATGCCCGCCATCCTCTGGCGGCACGGTGGGGCGTGGGGTGGTTTGGCTGGTGGAGGGATGCGGAGGCGGCGCTACGGCAGCGGCGGACCTTGGTGGTTAATGCCGCCGGCAGCCTCGAGTTACTACCGGCGGCGGTGTGGCCTGGGCCTGATCTCGGCCTAGATGGGCTTGGCGGGCTACGGTTTCATGGCTGTCGGGGGCTGCTGTGTAGCCTGCTGGCTCCCGCATTTCAGGGTCGTTCGTTCTGCCGGCTTTTCGGTGTGGCAGGTGGCGGGAATGGTCGATTGCGTGGGGGCTTGGCCTGAATAAAGGCGGCGGTCCTAGGGTTTCTATGGCGCCAAGACGAAGACTTGTTTGTTGCTTGTCCTATTGAATTTGGGCTAGGGTGTTGAGTTCCGGAAGGCTCCGTCAGCGAATGTAACAGTGCATGTTATGCCTGGAGTTTGCTGGATCGGGTGGTATTTGGTCGTACGCACCCATGCTTTTATTCCGACCATTTGGTTCTAGAGGGAGCGGCGTGAAGCTCTGCTATATGTTGCCACTAGATGACATTCTGGTCCATGGTGAAATCAGATGCGGAGAATATCATGAAGGCTAGATTGGAGGACTAGCAATGGAGGTTCGAGTCTCTGCGATGTTAAGGGACTTGTTTGGTATTCTGGGTTCGCACCAGCAGTATGCAAGTGGAGGCGGCAGCACAGGTGAAGTTTAGAGTCTTACCTTTCAGGGTGAAATTTCAAGGTGTGGCTTTAATTGGTTGTGCCTGACAATGGTTTTTTTGAAGGCATTATTTTGAGAGCGGGGATTATCTTTGGGGTGAAAATCTAACGTCTTTTGATCGGACGACATGACGCTTGTGCACTGTTTCCTTCTTGGATGCGACGCTTTTGAGAGCCTGGAATTCAGGTGTTGTCTTGGTGGTAAATGTAGTGTTGCTGCTACGGCTAGAATACCGTAGTGGGACTTTTTATTTCATAGTTTTTTTACTGTTTGTTGTGTGCATCCGTATTACCATTAGGGTATTGCGTTGTTGCAGAAGCTGAGTGTAATTGGTATCTCTCGATATTACTATATTCTCTTTATCGAAAAAAGAGCGCAAGTTGAATATTGTAATAAGGAAGCCAATAAAATAGCACGTACATGTGCTAGCTATTATTTTAGAACCTTCGTGTATTTGGATCGATGAGCCCCAAGTTTTACTTTGAATGTTCTTGTAAAAGGTGCAACTATTGTTTTCAAATCAAAAAGCTTGTCGGCTGACATTCTCTAGAAGAAAAGGACAAAACATTTTCTCCATTACAAGAGGTCTTCTCTAACTCACAGTTACCCATCCGTATTCTTGTTTAATTTAAACAACCCCACAATTTTAAAACCATCCAAACAATATCCGTTGTACACTGTGTTTTTCGTCTTTTAGATGAAGTGAAATAAGAAAAGACGGCATTATCGACCGTTGTACAGCCTCTAGCCCAGTTTGGATTTGTGAGATTGAAGCAACAATGATGTGTCCGTAGATTTGTGAGGTCATACAAAGTTGAAGTATGATTATGAAAAAATTCCACGTTGCTAGTGTGTTGTAGCTATTTTTCCATCTTATTTTGTATTGTTGATGAGTCAGGGTAACTAATTTATTTTGATGGTTTTTTGTGTCAAGTATTGAGTTTGAATGTACAGTATAGTTTAGTGCCAACTACATATGGGTTTATCTGCTCCAATTATTGCAACCTCGTACCTCAATTAGTTTGTGCGGTTGTCTACTTTGTAGGTTCAAGTGGTAATGGTTTGACTCATCGTGTTTAAAGAAAATCCCGTCTGACTAACATTCATCTGAAAGTGATGTATTTTGCTAGTTTTTTCTTATTCTCATAGTAGTTTTAAGTATGATTTTTTAGTTCTCAACTAATAGTACCCTCTCTGATTTTGAATACAAGGCCACTTTAGAATCTTCAAGGTGTTACCTGGCGCAGCATTCTCTGTTGCAAGAAAAACAAATTGTTGCTTTGAGTAGGTCATAACAAGGAATGATGTCAACCTTTGGTTGACAAAGCTATAGTATGTTGTTGTTTTCATTATTGTTACTTATACCAATTGTTAGTTCATGTAGGAACGGGCAGCAAACATTGAAGGCAATGTGAAATAGAAGTGCATCATTCGGCTTGCACTCTTGAAGAATATCTCTTTCCTCTAGTTGCATGGTGTAGCCATTGAACTATTCATTTAAAAAATATTTTCACGGGCATATCTTCCACAATACTGATAATTTTCACATTAAATATGTGCGACAAGACAAAAACTTGAGGACCCGCGAAAATATATGGATGCTCAACCAGTAATATATATGGTGGCCATTTCCTTGTTTGTCGTCACTTTACATCGAAATTCTATTCTCCGCTCAACGCGGGCGCTATTGCTGTTCTCCTTCAAGGGTTTGGCTCATGGTCTGAGCCCAATAAGGCATGTTTTCTAAGAGTTTCTTTTGCGTTTTTTATGTTTCCTTTTCTCTTGTGTTTTCTGTTTTCCTTCCTTTTTTATTTTTGTTTGAAAACGTTTTCATTAAGAAATCCAAGTTTTTGAAAAAAGAGACCATGTTTCAAAAATTATTCAAGGCTTAAAAAACCTATTTGTGGGCTCAAAAACATATCAGGAGTTTTGAAAAAAATGTTCACATCCTTCAAAGAAAATACATTCATGGCTTCAAAGAATATTCACTGTTTTTTTATATTTATGAGTTTTTAGAAAATATTCTCGGCTTCAAAAAATTGCTCTACTTCGTTAAGCTGAGTTTTGTAAATAAAAAACTTGTACTCCCTCCAATCCATATTATTATACTGCAAGTGGGAATTTTGTAAATAAAAAAACTTGATACTCCCTCCAATTCATAATATTCTCGGGATCCCACCGAAGCACCACCTGCAGTACATTTTATTTTTTCTAGTGTAAATTTTGACACAAAATTTTGAACTAGAAAAGACAAAATACACTAAAAGTGAGACCCCATCGGGATCCCACCTTGACATCCTACATATTATTGTCGCTAATATATTATCGATAGGTAATATGAATTGGAAGGAGTACTAAAATTCAAGTGTTTCCCTTTTTCGATTGCTCACGGGCGAGCACAAGTGCATATATACACGGAGGCGCGCGCCTCATCTCCGACTCCCAACCACCGGCGGCCACTAGGCGCGCACACACCGTACTCGGGACGAGAGTCAGGAATCAGGACATGGCGTCCAACTCCGAGTTCTGATGCTGCATTCTTGACAAAACCGTAGAGGTTCCAGCCTTTTTCTTCAGGAAGGCAGAGTACCAGCGAGCCGAGAGCCTGGCTCGCCGTGGCCGCCTCTCGTCAGCGAAGTCGACGTGGTACATGCCGTACTTGGACTGGTACCCACTCAAGAACTCGAACACATCCATGAATGACCAGGCGAAATAGCCTCTCACGTCAGCTCCGTTCCTGCAGAACAAGAGACCGAGCAAGCTTCCTCTTACTTCTTCTGAAACGAATGGGTTAACGGGCAGAGCTGCTCTCTTGCACTGTTTTGGAAGTAAAATGCTGAAGCAACTAGATTTGTTTGGTCTTGACGCACCTAACTGCGTCTAGCGTGCTTTCCATGTGGCTGCTCAAGTAACCGATCCTATCGGTGTCATATAGATTGTCGTCGGCAGAGCCCATACCTGGCGGATGTATGAATCAATTATATTCATTAGCACAGGCTTACTTCTGGCGGGAAATCAGAATTACCATTCTCTTGCACATAGATGGGAAGGTTCCCATAGGCTTCTTTCAGGTACTCCAGTACATGTTGCAACCCTTTGGGATCACTTGGAACATTTTTTGGGGCACCCTGCAGACCAAGAGATGATCTGGATAGTTATTGTCAACCTTGCAATATCAGTTTTAACTTTTAAGCCATCTTTCTTTTCTAATCTCTTGATTCTGTTTAAAATAACAGTTTTAACTGCGTATTTTTTTGGTCATATCTCTTGATTCAGTTGAGACTTGAGAACATATAATCCAACACATGTGCATTGCTTGGCCACAAGAACTGGAGTTATTCCAAAACACATTGCTGGCACATCCTTTTACCTTACCAACTGGCGGGTCTGTCGGAGAACCTGCGCCGTAGAAAGAAATCACTTGTTAGAAAGCACTACTGCGACACTTTTCAGTTACATATGTCTAGTAAAGTGGTGAACAGATAGCATACTTTGAGATTAAAATGGTTAAAAGAAAGTTACAGTTCCTAGATGCAGTACTATGGCAGAAAAAGTAACTAGGTGACCTAAAAAAACAAGGCTCTGAAGATAAATAATACTAGACATTGAACATGTTTAGGGATGGCTGAACACTTCAATCAGAGAAATGCGCAACATTTGTGACTCCGGCCTATTTTTGCATATCTTAGTTGCATTATTTGCTTGTGAGCCCAATGCGCCGAGACAAACAAAAAAATGTGTCAAATTCCAAATCCACATGCCACAAAACTACGAGCAATGACAATTCTAGTACTCCGTATCACTATCCAGAAAAGGATACTTACCTCTGTAATAAATAGACATGTCTGCATTGTAGTCTCGAACACCTGTCCCTAGAGGGCGATCATTCACATAGAGAGAATAGTAGTAATTTATTCCAATAAAATCTAAAGAGCCCCTGATAAGTTCAGACTGATCTTTTGTGAAGGGTGGAAGGCGAGAGCCAACATTCTTCCTCATTACTTCTGGGTAGTCCCCAAACACCAATGGCTCTAATATCCTGCCAGTACCGCAGTTAAGATGTAAAAAATGCAAAAATATAAAAAATACGTTATCAACGGGGGAATGATCCCTCCCTTGGCTATACGTTCTTAGATAGAATATGCGACCTCTCCGTGCTTTTTCAGCACGAATAGCACCCCTAATGAGTCCGCGCTTTGCGCAGGATTCGAACTCAGGATGGGCGGGTTCAGCACCTTGAACTCCAGCCACTGAGCTAGCACTCAGTTCTCAAAATGGAGGTAAAATATCATACCAGCCAAACAAGAAATGTTTACACCTCTGAGTTGCTTCTAAATCCACCGTGGAATTTGTTAGTGGATAAGTCCAGAAGGAGAAGATATTTATGCCGACAGCTCCTTTTTGCATGGGCTGCATACAAAAGGTTCATTTTTAGTTTTTATGAGCATATACCTTAAAAAAATGCTCCATAACAGGGAAACAATGAGAACGGAATAATTTATCTAGGGAAAATGCAGGAGCACTGCCCAATCAACTAGCGGACTAAGAGTTTACTATGTACATTCGCTTAAAATATGTTGATGTGCATCCCTGCTTTGAAGGGATCAAGGCCAGCAAAATAAGCCGACTATTCCCCAGGAAGTACTACTGTCAATGCCTATTAAAAACCGGAACTAGAATGTGGCTACTGTGTAATATATGAATGCAAACGGTGCCTCCATGCATTCTTAAAAAAATAAGATGGCTTAGAGTATCGCAGTTTATTAATAAACTAAGCGGCACCAAAACTACACTGAGTACAAGATAATTCACTCACTTGATACTTTTCTCTGTATAGACTGAAAACTGATGCATGCGCCATAAGGGTATTATGAGCTGCTATGTATGGTTCGACACTAGAGTCCCCAACGGTGCACTTTGTTATTCCAAATGGATCCGAGCAACGGGCAGGGGGGAACAGAGCAGTATCATAAGAGGAATATATAGCGATGTTTGGCTCATCCACAGTCGTCCAGAATGCAACCCTATCTCCAAACTCGCGGAAGCAAACATTTGCATACGCTGTGAAATCTTCGCTGCATTTAGTAGATGTGAATAGGTGAATATGGCAAACATTATGTTGTATGTCAATGTTATGTAAAGTTGCCACTGCAAGTACTGAAACTGCATATCAACTTACACAATTCTAGGGCTCAGCCATCCACCATACTCGTCTTCAAGAATTTGAGGCAGATCTAGTTGGTGAAGTGTGATGTGTATTTGAATTCCTGTATAAATATCACAAATATCAATATGCCTTCAACCTTTTACTGTAGACTTATTGAAAGGAAATAGTTTTTGTCTACTGCATGAACCTAGCAATTGATTGCAGTTAACTACTTAAACGCTCAAAGCTACGAAAAAAAAATACCATGATTCACTAGCTCATTAATAAGGTTATTGTAGAACTTTAGACCTTTAGGATTGACAGCCCCACGTCCATCTGTAAAGCAGAAATTTCCAAAAACGATGAGATAAATTAGAAAACTGTTCCCCCTGTCCACGAATAAGTTTATTTCTATCTTTTGTCCTAAGTTAAATCTTTTCAAAATTTGTCCAATTTTATGAAAAAGAGTAACAACATATATGACGTCAAACAGACCTAATGATACTAATTTAATTTCATAAATGCTGCTACAATTTGCCCTATAAAGTTGGCCAAGTTTTAATAAGTTACTTAGGACAAAAGCTTGAAGTACACTTATTTGTGGACAGAGTAAGTATAGTGGTTTTGTGGATGAAAGGTTGTGCAGAATTTGTATACTTGGAATAAGCCTTGACCAGGAGATGGAGAACCTGTAGGCCTCTAGGCCTGTCTCGTACATGAGCATGACATCCTCCTGCAAAATCAGATAAGACAAATTCCTTTGAGAACTACTAAAAGGTACTGAAGATTTTGCAAGGCCCCATATTATTTACCATGTATTTGTGGTACCCATCTGCAGCAACATCTCCTGTGCTTTTGTCTGCGATTTTGCCTGCAAGCGCAAGTCGAATCATCAAAATTACCGACTTGAACCTAACCACAGCGAACGAATTCTTGGCCAACCACATGCAGTTCTGCTCTTGGCCAAATGTAGTTATGCTTCAGCAACGGAGTGTGGAATTGTTGTGCCGAGAGGAAACTAATCTCAAATACGAACAAAATGCAACAGGAAAACTGCTCACAGATTGCTCAAAGTTCTGATTCGTAGGCATTTGAGATATAAAGATGCAAGTATCCACAAAAATATGCATACTCCCATGCTAACACAAAATGGTATCCGACATTGCAGCGCAGGAAAAGCAGGCAGAAACTAACCAGCGTGAGTGAAAGTGTCCCAAATGCTTGGGCTCCTGCCATCCTCATCAACAGCACCCTCATACTGCGTGCAAAAGAAACATCAAAATCCAGTAGGGCGAGGAAACTGTATTACATTAACGACGTCACTTGATGAACTAAACAGTATACACGCCAGAACTGTCTGCACAAACAAAATAGATTACTTACTTGATTCCTTAAAAAAGGATTACTTACTTGATATGCTGAGGTTCCAGCTCCAAAGACAAAGTCCCGTGGGAAATCACTTCTTGTTAAGACAAGATCAGCCGCAGTTGCATCCTGAACCCAGAGGGGCAGCAAGAGGAAGAAGAAGGCAGTAGCACCACCCATCTGTGCAGCAGTGCTTGCGTTTCAGACTTTCAGTTGCTCGGCCGATTCCTTCGCTTGGCACAACCCCGTGGATGTAAAAGCCTCAACCTCGTGAGAAGCGACCAAATTAAAAAACCTGTAGTCAGGACTCGTTAAATGACCTCGGAACTCGGAACTCGTGCGGGCATGGGCAGATACTTCTCGGAACTCGGAACTCGGAGTAGAATATTTGGGAGTGGTCAGCCTGGACTCTTCCACTCCGTGAAAACATTTATGCTACAATTTTTTTATTACAATATTTCTTTCTTTCTAATTTAGGATGCATATTATGTCAATTAAAGTCAAACTTTATATAGTTTGTTCAATGAAAACATATAAACTTTACAATAACAAACGCATATAATATAAACATATATTTTATAATTATTTTAATAATATTAAGATAGTGTTCTAGATGTTATTATAATTTTCTATATATTTAAACAAAATTTATAAAATTTTAACTTTAACTAAAACTAATATGCATCCTAGTTTAGGAGAGAGAGAGAGCATATAGTAGGTCTTAGAGCAATTCCAATAGTATAGCCAACTGCTGGCTATAACAAGATGATATATCATTTGTAGTCATCTTATAGCTAACATGTATAATAGTTGGCTATAAGAATGAAGCACTTTATTAACATATGGCCCACCTTTCACTCTCACAAAGTGCCTAAGAGCACGTGCAAGAGCTGGCTATTGCATAGTAGCCCATCTCCCTTCTCTCTCCTCTTCTCTCTCCTCCAACTCATCTAAAATATATTATTTAATGTCTTATAGTCAGCTGACTGGACTCTACTTGCTCTTAAATGTTCAGCCTGCTTCTTTTGATTAGTTACTAGTAAATTTGTCCGTGCGTTGCTACGGTCTACAGTGACACACTGAATCAAATAAACAATCAGTTCGAAAGTCGATAAAATCCAAATGTCATTGAAAATCAATTATATGTTGCGGCATATCTGTTGGTGAAAGTCGGTGGATGGCAAAGAAAAGGAATTTGCTCTATCTGCCTCCGCATGAATATCCGGTTCCATGAGAAAATAGCCATTTCTTTTTACAAAATCACATGAGGCATTTTTTTTAGGGAATCACATGAGGCATCTCTTGGTTTGCTTCAGTTTATCCACACCATGGAAACAAATCGCTCCAAAATATGGTGGAGTGCACTTCTGCTTTTAATATCTTTTACAAAGCAAGTACTCAAAGCTACTGAATCAAACCAAAGCAATAATACAGATATTGCATGAAAGCAAGCACTCGAAGCTACAAAAAAAAAGCAACCAGAGAACCAACCTGAGGTTGAGTGTCTAGGAGGATGGTTGTATCTTTAGCCCACCAGAATTTAAACTTTAGGTTTAACATATGTGTGCCTCATAAAAATGGAATATTCATTCAGTAGGAGGCAACATTCCCATCGTTAGCGACACAATTGTGGTGACTTCATCAATTTCAAGATTTGATCCGTCGGTTCAGTCTTCCAGAGGTGCTATAAGGATAGGGTGTACGTGTGTACGATCATAGGGGTGAGTGTATACGCGTGTATGTGAGCATCTACATTTATACTGTGTTTCTAAAAAAAAAAGCAACCAGAGCTGAACAGATACATGCGTGCACATAGGCATTATATATTTTATATATCACATAAACAAATGTTTCCTGTATTGCCTGAAAAACAACAATAAGCCGAACAACATCAACCAATTTGTTAGTGGTTTCGGAACAGAAAAAACAGCCTCAGATTCTCAGAATAACTGGACCCATCAAGTTTCTACACGTTCTCGGACGGAATGAATTTACTATATGAAGAACATCATTCTAGTAATTTACACAGCAGAAGCAAAAAATCTGAAGCAAAGTATTGCGACGATGCCACACCTGCCTTTTCTCCCAGAGGTGGAATCATAATAACCTCCCACCTTGACACTATTTTGATGCATGCATGTTCGAATGCAAAAAAAGAAAATGTATGCCTCTCTGCTGTTGCTGCATATATACATCATCATCGTTGCTCCACAAAGCTCTGAAGGAACACATCACCCTACTCTATGAACTGGTTCGGCATCGATTGTGTCTCAGAGGAATAACTGGATGTCCACGCAACATCAAACCAAGCACACTGAATGGAACAAGGTGAAAAAGGAACTCGTGGATATCAACGGACAATCTTTCATTACTTTACAACAAAGAATCATGTCAGTGAAACCTAAGCTTGTACCATAATACACATCTGCAATCTAGGCACAATGTTCCCCAGCATAACCTGGGTGGGTGGTAGGATAGGCTGGCCAAAACAATGAATGGAGAATAACAAACACTGCACCTTGAGTCCTATAAGAATGAGAGAATTCCTTATTTGACACTACCTAAAGTCTCAATTCCTTATTTAATCCTGGAAAAGTTTTTCTTCCCTATTTGACATGTAAACTTCATTTTCTTCCCTATATGACACTGTAGTGCATTCTGAGCACTAACGGTGTTAGCTTGAAACGTAAAATGACGTTTCTGCCCCTAGTTCAGTATGTGACCAATTTTTTACATGCCAAAATAGCAGGATATGGGCAGAGAACTCTCGATAGAAGTTGGCTCAAGTTGATTGAAGCATGTTCTTAATCTGCACTTGTGCATGTATATATGGGAACAGTAATTCTAGAGCAATTAAAAACAGAAAAAATGCATAACGGGTGAACTAAAACAGAAAGAATGCTGCTAATAGCTAGCTGCGCGTGTATGCAAGTATGCAACTACAGAGCTGGCGCGTGCATGTGCATGAAGCAAAAAAAAAAAAAAGCAAGAGAAAGTAGATCGGAGCTAGCTTGAAAAAAGCATAATCTAAACTAGCTACGCATTGCGACGATGCCACACCTGCCTTTTCTCCCAGAGGTGGAATCATAATAACCTCCCACCTTGACACTATTTTGATGCATGCATGTTCGAATGCAAAAAAAGAAAATGTATGCCTCTCTGCTGTTGCTGCATATATACAGCATCATCGTTGCTCCACAAAGCTCTGAAGGAACACATCACCCTACTCTATGAACTGGTTCGGCATCGATTGTGTCTCAGAGGAATAACTGGATGGCCACGCAACATCAAACCAAGCACACTGAATGGAACAAGGTGAAAAAGGAACTCGTGGATATCAACGGACAATCTTTCATTACTTTACAACACAGAATAATGTCAGTGAAACCTAAGCTTGTACCATAATACATATCTGCAATCTAGGCACAATGCTTTCAGTACTCTGCCCCAGCATAACCTGGGTGGGTGGTAGGATAGGCTGGCCAAAACAATGAATGGAGAATAACAAACACTGCACCTTGAGTCCTGTAAGAATGAGAGAATTCCTTATTTGACACTACCTAAAGTCTCAATTCCTTATTTAACCCTGGAAAAGTTTTTCTTCCCTATTTGACATGTAAACTTCATTTTCTTCCCTATATGACACTGTAGTGCATTCTGAGCACTAACGGTGTTAGCTTGAAACGTAAAATGACGTTTCTGCCCCTAGTTCAGTATGTGACCGATTTTTTACATGCCAAAATAGCAGGATATGGGCAGAGAACTCTCGATAGAAGTTGGCTCAAGTTGATTGAAGCATGTTCTTAATCTGCACTTGTGCATGTATATATGGGAACAGTAATTCTAGAGCAATTAAAAACAGAAAAAAATGCATAACGTGTGAACTAAAACAGAAAGAACGCTGCTAATAGCTAGCTGCGCGTGTATGCAAGTATGCAACTACAGAGCTGGGCGCGTGCATGTGCATGAAGCAAAAAAAAAAAGCAAGAGAAAGTAGATCGGAGCTAGCTTGAAAAAAGCATAATCTAAACTAGCTACGCATGCGGAGATTAAGTAGCTAGTTTAGCCGCGCGGGACGACAATTTCTGCACCGAATTGGTCACGGCCTACCGCAAGCGTTTTTCTTTTTTTCCTAGTTTCGTTTATGTCAACTGAGGCAAGGGTATAATGGTCCAAGAAAAACAATGGTAACGGATGTAGTTAACAAAATTGACGGCAGTGTCATATAGGGAAGAAAACAAAGTTTAGATGTCAAATAGGGAAGAAAAGGTTTTCCAGGTCCAAATAAGAAACTGAAACTTTAAGTAGTGTCAAATAAGGAATTCTCTCTATAAGAATAACTCGGAATCCAATAAATGAATTTGGATCACAATATGAACAAAGCCGAAAGAAACCCAAATGCACAGTCATTTATTACCTTTATGTGAAGGATCAGTATATGGCCGGAGATAAGATATTTATACAAACGTATTAAGAGGTATCGATGAAGTATAATAAAATATAGCATGGACATACCAAATAGAGTCAGGAAGCAGATTGGGTGCTCCTACGTTGCAAATGGGGCAACAAAGATTGCAGAATTGGTAGAGGTGACCCATGCACAAGGGAACATTGAGGTAGTAAAAAGTGAAAAATACAGTGGCCAATGTCGATGGGGTGGCACCATGTCACAACAGAGGTGCCGGATGTAACCATAGTGCTAGTGCATAGAACAGGACTGGACAATAAAATAGGTAATAGGAATCAGCGTCTGCATTGCGTACCTGTCCATCGCTGCAGACAACGAGTACTGCAGCAGTGCAGCCTCCTCACCATGGTGCTCCCCTAAAAGCTCATTCGTTATTCCCCTGCTATGCAATTCATGAATTGAAGAATTAAAGGATACAGACATATAGAGATAAGACAAAATTTTCGAGAATATACATAAGAGGAATTTTGACTCGAGCATTTCGAGATAACACCCGCACCTCCTGCAGAATAACCCCTTAATCCCGAAAAATGGCGAGTACTCAACTGCACAAGCTTCCACACAGTTAATAAACAGGTCATAGCTTGAAAGCGTTTATTAATAGTGAAACATGATAAAAATAATCATAAGAGATAGAAACCTTCCAATAAGAGATCAAATTCAAACTCAGTGCCAAAAAACACTACCCATTTAAAAATCTAATTGCTCAAAAAGAAACTGAGTGTTTCAAAATAATTGAACCAACTTAAACATCCAGACACATTTGATGCAAATATGGATCCATAGAATCTAATCCAGACTCATCTCAAACATACAGTTCACTCATCAATCAAGATTAATCTTGGAGTTCGTGAGGAATGAGTTCGGAAGATTGAACCACTCTCTTAGCCCAACACTAGGAGGATCAGAAACCACAGTAGGAAAATGACAGAAATAAGAGTCTTGGAAACATCCAGACTACATCCAAATGATATTGGGCATCTAAGGGTGTGTTTGGTAGGTCGGGTGGACACAGAAATTCTCATCCCAACACAGATTTTTTCAGTTTTACTTGTTTGGTAGATCGGGTCGGCTCAAGTGGGCAGTGCTGACCTCGTGCAAATAAGGGCTCTCAGCCAGGCCGGGTTGAGAAGCTCAAATCGAGCTTCTCAGGTCAGCCAGGCTGAGTTCGCCCCGCAGAACACTGTAGCACATCCCCACGCGCGCCTCTACCCCCAGACCCCCACCCCTCTCCTCATTTCCCCTCATCCCGCCCGAGCTCCGTTTGGCGCCGCCCTGGCAGGCCTCGTCCCCGCGCCCGAGCTCCGTCCGGCGCCGCCCTGGCAGGCCTCATCCCCGCGCCCGAGCTCCGTCCGGCGCCGCCCTGGCAGGCCTCGTCCCCGCGCCCGAGCTCCGTTCGGCGGCAACATGGCAGGCCTCGTCTACCCCGCCCCGTGCTCGAGCTCTGTCCGTCGGCGCTCTAGCGGGCCTCGTCTGCCCGTCCCCGCCACAGAGGACCTCCAGCGCCGCCACGGACGACCGCCTGCGCCGCCATGGACGACCGCCCGCGCCGCCATGGACGACCGCATGCGCCGCCACGGACGACCTGCAGTGCCTCACGCCACTGCTCGAAACTCCGCCGCCAAGGTCGCCAGCCACCGCCCCTCCTCACGACACCACGGACGTCATCAAGGGCGCCTCGTCACGCCGGCCGGCGGCCACCCACAGCGCCTCCTCGATGGTGGTCGGGATCTGAGGACCCGATTGCTTTTCCTTTTTTTTCCTTCAGGGTGTTTTGTGTAAAAATTGGACCTCCTTGTAATTTTATATTTCTGAATCTGTGTCCAGCATGTCCTAACACATGGCTGAGCACCAAACAACATCTTGATTCAACTTGGCTGAACACACCCGACCCACCAAACAGATGGTCAAATCTGAGCCTAGCTTGTATAAGGTGAGCATGTCTGGGCTGGGAAAGACATTCTCGAGTGGACCGACCTACCAAACACACCCTAAGAGAATGGCACCCACTGTACTTTCCACAATATCACCTAGAACATGCATGGCAAAAGACCAGTAAACTGTGACATATTCTTATATATAGATAGGTGGTCAAATATACTGGTCCATGGCGATTCTGGAAATGGAACAAAAAGTGGGAACCAGTGGTAATACCAATATATCAAAATATGACTGATAATCTATCCAGGCTATCGTGAGTAAATCACATGCATCAAAGGAAAATGAAGAGAAACATACTTTAGGCCCTTTTAATGTCGCATCTGATAAAAGGTTGGCTTTGTCCAAAGAAGAATTGTCCAAACTATTTTCATATTCAGTAAGTTGGTCTGGTAAAATCCTAGAAGAAGCTGGAGAAACTGATGGAACTTATACCTGACTACGACTTGTTTAAAATCCAGAAAATACATGGGTGGATCGGGAGTTGTCTCAGTGCAAGCCAACGGCGATGATCAAATGCAGCATCGCATGCAAGCATTTATGGGGTTAGCATGTGATAATGTTAAAGATCAACTTAGAAAATGCAGCATTTGCATATGCAGAATTTGAATAGATTTCTTAGGATGAGATACAATTTACCTGTACTTTCTGCTCAATTCCAAATATATGAAGTGCAGCATTAGATATGGTAACAGTCCTAGTGGATGTTAACTCCCCCTCATCCCTGAGGGCATCAATAACTCCAGGGGCATGTGAACACGTTTTTTCGCCTTACTCATGCCACCATTTTCCTTCTCATGATTACCTAGTAAGAGCAACAAGCAAACATGAATAATTGGAACAGGCTCCTATAAAATCAACAAACAAGTATGAACAACGAAATTGTAGGTCTAGGATTCTAGTGCAAAACAACAAAAGCAATGACACCAAGATCTGTTGACTCTGCCCTGCAAAAAAAATTATCCTACTAATTCAAAGTTTCTGACAACAAGGAGGACATAGGCGGGAGAGGTTGGAGGGGGGCCATGGTGGCCTAGATTCATAGAAAGCATCACCACGAGACACCTCCACTGTCCTAGTACAACACCATCGATGCTTCCTTCTCCGACCACGCTTGGCCTCGGCCAGAGCCGTCGCCGTGGTCTGGGAGTTGGCAACGATCTAGGGATCGACGGAAGGACGACGAGAAGGGCGGCGGCGGCAAACCCTAACGCAGATTCTCGCCTCTGTTAGTTGGGCTTTGGCCCAGTTAGTCCCGGGCGGGATGACGAAACGGACGAAAAGTACGACCAAAAATTTGACGTATTGGGCAGAGTAAGGAATATGTTTAGTCTTTTTAAGTAGTAGAGATAATAAACGTATTATAAGTAGTACTCCATCCGTTCCTGAAAGCTAGTACTCAAAAAAAATCAAGAAAAAGTGTTCTACATTTTTACTACTCCTTTGTTCGAAATTATCCTGCATTCTAGATGTAATCAAAGTCAAATTTTCTAAACTATTAATAAGTATGTAAGAGAAAATATAAACATCTACAATATAAATATATACTATTTGAATTATTATAAAATCTATTTTCGTATTATATATATTTGATGTTTTAGATGTTTTTAATTTTGTCTAGACATTGGTCAAACTTTATGATGTTTGACTTTAACCAAACCTAGAATACGAGGTAAATATTGACAGTGGGAATATAACACATGCACACACACATGGTCAAGGCCACAACTATTTGATCCACTCTTCACTCAACACTAGCTACACACACATATCATTCATCAGGAGCTTGTCCACAACGCCAACACACATGCATGGCCATCTGCTCACTAAGAGCTCTTTTGATTCATAAGATAGAATAAATATAGGAATAGAAAAAATCATATGATTGGGTGTCATATCTACTTAAATTTTATGGAAGATGAAATATGTTTAATTATAACAAAGAAAAATTCTATGAGGTATAGCCTAATGTTTTTTCTATAGGATTTACACTAGAAGATTCATATAAGGTTAGTTCTTACAAAATATGTTCCTCTAAATTAAACAACATGTATAGAAGATTTTCTCAAATGATGGAAATCCTACACAATTCCTATGAATCAAATAAGCTCTGACTTGATCCCTGGTACTCCAGCGTGCATACAACAGCTTAATCTACAAAAGCTCTAGATTAATTCTATCATGTGTAAGCATATACCTAATTAATGGTTACAAATCGGCTTACTTGCTAAGCTCTCTGCCAATTACAACATCATGCAGACATATCACTTCTCACTATTAGAATGAGATGTAGCTGATAAAAACAAAGCGAAAATAAACATGATCGAATCTCCTATATTGAGCACTAATAATACAATTAGTTCCAACAATCACAACTATAATCTTATTATTATTTCTTTCTTTCGTGATGTACATGGACGTTGATGTCGTTGGTGCAACACAGAGAACGGACCCCAATGCCATCTTGTCGTGCCAATTTTCTTCATCACTGCTGCCCTAACCGAGAGACGCACCTCCTACGCTTTCACCACGAGCACGTCGCCGTGACACGCTCGCTTCCGCATGTTCTTCGCCGGTGCCGCAACTTGCCGATGACTCACCTCCATATTCGCCACCGGTGACGCGACTCGTCGGTGACTTTCCTTCATGCTCTCGTCGATGTCGATCTTGTCAACGACTCGGACATGATCATCGTTGAACTCCTCGTGGCAATGGCCTCCTCACCTTGGCCATCACCTCATTGCTTCCGGTGGCGCAACTTACCATGCAACATACTTTTCTCCTTCGCTTGTGACGCAGCTCGCTAACAATGGAGACTGGGACTCGACCAACGAGGCTCTGATACCCATTATTGGATTTGCACAAGATCAACACGTACATATACATATTGGAGAAGATACATAGCACACACGATAGAGTTGCAGCATACACATTTGTGTTGTTTTCTGTATTCCACACTTCTCAAAACACAAACTGGTTACATGGCTTTATAGGCCACAGCTAGTTGATCCACTTTTCACGTCGATTTGCACAAAAATAACCCAAAAGTTAAAGAAAAGCACAGACTGACCTTCCGGCGAAACTATTTCACCAATCTAACTCTTTTATGTGGCGTCCCTCTCATCGGCGCCACACATGCCAGTGTGGCGCCCCTCCTGCCGGCGCCACTCTCCCAGCCGACGTGGTGCCCTCGACGCTGAGCTGGTCCGCCGATCCGACGTAGCAGCATGTGTGGCGCCCCTCCCGACGGCGCCACACATGCCAACTTATATCAACTTTTGGGTCGAAAACATCCAGGGGCTCCGGACGTCTGGGACTTAGCCGTTTTGGCGAGCCTCTACGTGTGGCGCCGATGCCACGGGCGCCGCACTAGCATGTGTGGCGCCGATGCCACGGGCGCCACACATCCACTTAAGTGTGGCGCCCGCGGCCGCCCCCAGCCCGACCCAGCCACTTCTCTTTCTTCCTCTCTGTTTCTCCTCCCCAACCGCCGCCGCCCGCCTCCCCTTCGCCCCCCCACCAAATCGACCAAGGATTCGTCGGATCTATCCGGCCAACTCCTTCCTCCTCCATTCCTCAAGGTATCCCCCTTCGATTCCCTCCGATTCATCCACTAGTGTTGGTGGATTTGGTAGATTTGGATATGAACCCTAGACATGGAAATTTATGTTGGTGGATTTGGATATGAACCATTGATATGGAAATTAATGTTGGTGGAATCTACATTGTAGTATATGTGTTCGAACCAAAGATTTGTTGGAACCCTAGATATGAAATTTGACATGTATGTGTTGAAATCCTATGTATGTATGTGTTGAAATGTTGGTTGTGTTTGAACCAAAGATGTTTGAAATGGCTATGTATGTGTTGAAATGGGTGTATGTGTGTGGAGGACCTAGATTTGTGGAGGAACCATAGGCATCAAATTTGTTGAATGTGTATGTGTAGGAATAACTCATATGTGTATGTGGAGGAACCCTAGATATGAATGTATATGTATGTATTTGATGTATTTGTGATGGCTTATTTGGATATATTCTCATGTATGTGTTGCTCATAATATGGTGTATTTGTGTAAACATGTAGGATGGTGTGGCTCCTGGATGAAGAGTACGACAGGGAGCACCGGGCTGTTCATATGACGCAGAGGACAACGGATCTTCACCCTTTGAAGATTCGTTACCATGGCACAGTGGATATACCGTATGACGAGAGGTACACGGAGCACATCGAGCCTACCGGTCTTCTCCCGTTCATATCCCTTGTAAGCCGTGGGGGGCCGAACATGAACGCCGCGGCACTCACCGCTCTTGTCGACCGGTGGAGGCCGGAGACGCACACCTTCCACTTGAGGGCCGACGAGATGGCCCCTACTCTCCAGGATGTTTCCATGATCCTTGGACTACCTATTCAGGGCGAGCCAGTGTGTATGAACACAGCTTCTGATGGGTGGCGCCAGCAGATGGAGGCGCTTATTGGCAGGGCTCCTCCGCCGCCAGCAGAACCAAAGGTGAGGGCTCCCGCCGACGCGTCTTTCTCTTGGATCAGGACTAACTTTGGAGAATGCCCTGAAGGGGCCAACGAGGACACTATCAGGACGTACACCCGCGTGTACTTATGGTACATGATTTCGAGGACTCTCTTTCCTGACAGTGGAGGGAAGCTGGCCCATTGGTGTTGGCTGAAGGCTCTTACGGTGTTGGAGCACCGGTGGAGTTGGGGAACAGCGGCACTTGCCTACCTCTACCGGCAGGTGATGATTTGTTCTATGTACTATTTTCCTATAGTAGTGTGCTAGACAAAGTACTAACCAAATGTCTTATGTGCGCAGTTGGACGAAGCTTGTCGCCGGACTGGGAGCAGGACTAGGAGCGGCGATATTGGTGGATGCATGCTCCTACTTTCCGTATGGAGCCGGGACCGTCTATCAATTGGGCGGCCTAGGACACTCACCGAGAGGCCATGGCCTCATCACCATGAGAACCTTGATCGGGAGCCCACTTGGGCATACCTTTGGGACAATGTTTCGGAGATGACGAGCGATCCAATGGTCATGTACAGGCAGTACACTGCGGAGTTGGACACTCTTACCGCTGAGCAGGTAACCGATCACTCTTTTGCAATCCTAGTTTTCATTGATTCTACTGGCATGTTCTAAATTCTGAAATATTTGTATGTTGCAGCTGGAATGAGAGCCATATGGTAGCTACTACCATATTGGCGCCGGGATGACTGACCTCAACCACAAGTGCACGGAGGAGGCGCGGTTCTGGCGTATGCGCTGCCCACTCATATGCATGTGGCTTGTTGAACACCACCAGCCGCAAAGAGTGATGAGACAGTTTGGGCTGTATCAGGAGTGCCCACCAGTGTGGCAAGACACGGACAAGGCGCTTCATAGGTAAACTTCTGGAATCATGCGATGGAAGATTCTTGATAGAAGAGGTACAAACTAACTTCTTGATTCTTGCAGGCTTGATAGGCAGCGACAGAGGAAGATCACCAATTGGCCAGTCCATCATAGCGGCCACGTTGCAGCGTTCCAACACTGTTTGGAAGCGGCACGGAATGCTGGCCCTGAGGAGATTGTGCCTCACGACTTGGCCGCTTTCAACAACTACCTCGAGTGGTTCCATGAGAACACGCGTATCGAGTTAGTGAAGCACGCGTATGCTGAGGACATCTTGGACGACCCCATCGAGTTTGATGAGGTTGCGCAAAGCCAGCACGACACCTTTGCTCGCAGAGGGAGATCGACTTCTATTGCTTCCGAGCTGAACTTCGTGGTAATGGATTCTCTCACTAACTAGTACATCATCTAGATTTCCATGTGCTCGCTTCAATTGTGTATGCTATGTTTGTCACAGCGGGAGGAGATCCAAAAAATAGCTCACGAGTGCGAGATTATGTGGGAGCAGAGCGGGAGAGATGAAAATCCGGTCGGACCGTCGCGGCATTTCATTAAGGTATGATCACCAACTTTGAATGTACGCTATTATGTTGTGGTGGCTTTGTAACCATGAGTTCCATGACGCAGAACACTGCACGAAAGATGCGGCGGTTAGCCAGCTTGCTAGGTTACCGCGAAGGCGAAATCGCTGCATCTTCCTCTTCAGAAGAGCGGGAGGTATGGACTATTTTGTTGCTGTCAAAC
This sequence comes from Lolium perenne, assembly GCF_019359855.2. Lineage (NCBI taxonomy): Eukaryota > Viridiplantae > Streptophyta > Magnoliopsida > Poales > Poaceae > Lolium > Lolium perenne. The sequence goes on along the minus strand of NC_067246.2, from coordinate 258,449,744 downwards.
ATGTTCTTACTAATTTCAACTTTTGTAATCTCATGTGTTCATGTTTGTGAAGATTCCTGACGACGAGCTAATTCTGAGTCAAAGCATACCTCCAAAGCATACCTCCAAGCAAGCCCCACGGTCAGCTTACCAGTTGAAGCCAAGGGGCAAGGCTCCTAACCGGTACACTCCGGAAGATTATGTCAACCGAGGAAAGAAGGTTGTCACTGAGGAGGATGAGGGGCCGCCGCGGAGATCATCTTTGTCGAGGATGAGGAACGACGAGCCGTTCTCTTCAGAGGAGGAGGAGCAGGAGGAGCAGCAGGAGCAAGAGCCACGACAGCGGACGAAGAGGATGGCCGTCCGGAAGCAGCCCGCGAGGACGGCACGTCGAGGACGACACTAGGATGTGCTACGTGTTGTTGTGAACTCTTCATAAGTATCGAGTTGTGAACCCTATGTCATTTCGAACAATGTCTGTAATGGTACTTGTTGTTTGAATTTACTTGCTACGATGTAGACTACATCTTCTGAGATTGCTACTTGTTGTGTATGTTCTGAGATTGCTACTTGTTGTTGTTGTTTGAAAACTGTTGGAGTTTGGTAGGATTTTCCATGGGTTTAACACAAGTCAATGTGTGGCGCCCTCCACACTGGCGCCACACTGCACTATGTGGCGCCCATGGCATCGGCGCCACACATGCCAACTTATATCAAGCACTGGGTCGAAAACATCCAGGGGCTCCGGACGATAAGTCCTTAGCCGTTTTCGCGAGCCTCTTTGTGTGGCGCCCGTGGCATCGGCGCCACACATGCTAGTGTGGCGCCCGTGGCATCGGCGCCACACATAGAGCCTCGCAAAACGGCTAAGTCCCAGACGAATTGTCTCACAGTATGTTTTGGGCAATTACAAGTGCATGTGTGGCGTCGTTGGGAGGGGCGCCACACATGCTGCCACGTCGGATCGGCAGACCAGCTCAGCGTCGAGGGCGCCACGTCGGCTGGGAGAGTGGCGCCGGCAGGAGGTACGCCACACTGGCATGTGTGGCGCCGATGAGAGGGGCGCCACACAAAAGGGTTAGATTGGTGAAATAGTTTCGCCGGAGGGTCAGTCTGTGCTTTTCTTTAACTTTTGGGTTATTTTTGTGCAAATCGCCACTTTTCACTCAGCACTAGATACACACATGCACACGTTCAGCGCTACTAAGGGCGCGTTTGGTAGGCTGCATGCCCCTTGGCTCGCATCGGCCCAGCTTTTTTCGTCCCGTTTGGTTTTCTGGTCGACGCCGCGTTCTTGCAGGAACCGGTTCTCAAAGCACCCTCGGGCCAGGCCCTGGAGGAACGCCCGGTTCGGCCGTTTCTAGCGAGCCACCCCCGCTTCCGCAGAAGTGGAGAACGCGACGTCCTCGCAGAGCCACCGTGGGAGATGGCGGGAGCTCGCGCAGGATGGCGAAATCTCGACGCCATGAATTCGGTCACCGCGCTTGAATTTTTGCCACCGTATATAGGGGCCGCTCTCTCACCGGCAAATCCAAATCCCCCATTTCCCCCCATTTCGAGCTCATCCAGCATCCCCGATCTAGCGACATGGCCGGCTCTACCTCACCCGCACGGTCGGCGAGGCTTGCGGCGGCGACGGCGGTTGTGGCGGCGGCTAGTGGCCGCGGAGGATGGTCGTCTTCTACGTGTGCGTCGATGACTTTGGTTGTGGTAAGCTTCTGTAAACCCTAGCCTTAGATCTAGATCTTATGGGTACACAACCGGGGTCTGAACGAATCCATTGTAGGACATTCCTTCATTGCCGATGGAGGTTGTGGAGGTTTTCCAGGTTCCATCTGACTCTACGACGGGGACGGCGGTGTTGCCTGCATCTTCCACTAGGACGGTGGTGATGGCTGCATCTCCGCCAGGGTCCCCTGCTTCCCCTACCTCGGTGCTGCGTGTGTCTCCTTTGACTGTAAGGCCGATCTTACCTACCTCGATGTTCTTTGATGTGGTACTGGTAGTTCATAGATCTGCTAGTGCTTAAGGATTTCCATTTGGTAGTTCATTGATCTGGTAGTGCTTACGGATTTCTATTTGGTAGTTCATTGATCTGGTAGTGTTTATCATGTAGGCGATCATACCTTTGGGCTCCCCTGATCTGTCTGCGGCAAGTGTGAATGCTCAGCCATCTCTGATAGCAAGCAAACCAGCCATGGTTTGGAAACCTGAGCTATCAGAGTTTGTGTTGAACCGGTTGGTTCAGCTCGTCCGTAGCGGCATCTGCTTCAACATGGGATTCAAGGAGGAGCAGATGAAGAAGGTATCCGCGGATGTTCTTGCATTCGCCGGGGTACATGTCACCACTCTTCAGCTGTACAACTATAATAACCCAGAACATAGGATCAACGAAGGGTATATTTAGAAATGGGATGTGCATTTCATCGCAAAACGAGGGAAATTTTCGCGCTTTGTTGCAACTAAACCTAAGAGGGATCGAGGTTCTCTCTCATTTTGCAATTAGGGTTAGGCAATGTGAGTTAGTGAATTTCGACATGATCTCTTTTGTATCTTGTTGAATTGGGAGTTGATTTCATTTGACAAGTAATAATGAATAATAAACAATAAGTAATAATGTATATGAGAAAGGAACTCATAATTTAAATACAACTTATAAATTCAAATGACTTTGAATTTCAAATTGAATTATAAATACAACAATTATTTAGAAATAGAATTATTACAAATCCAATTAAGGCTCATAAGCAAAACTTGAGCTTTATTGATATAACAACACAACATACATTATCTTTACAATATTCTTGATACAAGAATTAATGGAGAATAAACAGAAATAAAAAGAAGATTACATTATTTGATCCTAAACTAAAAAAAACCTAGACTAAAGACTTGGAAGAATTCTTCTGTGGTCATATTCACCTTCAAAACCTGCAAAACAACACAATAACACTAGCCAGGGGTTAGGAAGGCAACACATATTCAGTTTGGTCAGTAAACAAGTGTCATTGACACTTGTGTTTGTCCAAAGACTTGGACAGTACAAGGATAAGCACAGCAGCAGACCAAAACTGAGCACACCAGGGGGCTCAAGTTTCAGCATATGAGCACACTGCTCATGTGTGCTCTGCAAGCAACAGCAAGGCCATGCAAGGGCCTAGTCATCAAGCCAAGCCAGACTTGTGTGGCATGGCCAGAAGAGAAGTAGACAGGGTATAAATCAGCACAAACCCTAGAAACAGTGCATAGTCGACCAGATAAGGATTCACAAGGTAAGCAGAAAAGGGAATTGGTAGAGTTCATCTTGTTCTTGCTCAAGAACAGCACCATCTATCACATAACCCAACAATTCATCCAAAAACCAACAAGTCAGCCATCATAGCATCATGGTGACTTAAGGAAGAGATCAAGCCAAGCACTGGAGGTGAAGGGTTGTGCACATAGATCAAACAGAAGTATGCATCAACAAAACATTTCATTCTAGGAGCTGGAACAAGGTATACCTAGTTCCTGGAGTGGATCCAGTGGATTCAATCCATAATTCCTGCATGACATATGTCATGGGTTTGAGCAGATGCTCAAGGGGTAAATCATCACTTGGTTTTCACCAAGGATCACTGGCAGAAGAGGAACCACTAAAACTAGAACCACCCAGATACAATCTTGTGCATATAGACTAGAGCACATGCACAGATATGCACACCAGCAAGAACACATGCACAAATAGCACCAGTAGATGGTATACCAGAAATAGGAGTTATCAAGGACTACACAGTAAAACCCTAAGCAAGTAACCATCAGGAGAACCCTAGATTTCTTCACAGGCAAACATATTGGCATTCATATCAATTATGATTCCCAAATATGCAAGCAAAGATGAGTAGCCAACAAATCAAGACAATTGTGTGAGCAACCAGTCAGTAGCAAGGCTACTGAGGTCACAACAAACACAAAACCATCCAAAGTAGAGCCCAACAATTGAATCATCACTATCCAGTAATGGATTCAGACTCCATTTGCTTTCCGATTAAGCATGGAAAACTAAATCATGCATAGCAAGTCATGTAATCAACACTGCATAAGCAGTTCATCAATAAGTAATTCATACATGCATGAATAGATAATCAATCCATCCACAAGTATATAGTAGCACCATTGAAAGGCAACAAAAGCTTGTATCATTGCATCCTAGCTACTGGATCAAGTCCAGAGAGATATGGATGGAAAGAACACACACTCACAGTAGCATAAGCATGCTTGAGGAGCAGTATCAGTAAGCAAACCATCCATTCATCAACAGAAACCATCAGTAACCAGCCACTGACATTTAATTGATCAAATGGATCAATTAAATCAAGTCAAGCAACACAGAAAGTATAGCCACCAGGAATTACTTATCCAATAGATCATTGGATCTTACAGAAGGCACAAAAACATTTCACAGGCGTCACAAGTGTCAAGGACACAACACAGCATGACTGTAAGCATCAGTAACAAGCACAGGCACAGTTATACACCTAGACAAGCAAGGATAGAATGCCAGTAAGCATAAGCAGTCCCATAATCATGTATAGCATGGCATAGCAAGGCATAGCATGATAGAAGCAGTAAGCAAGCAACAATGGCTAGGAACATCAAGAAGTACACACTAGCCAGTAACCAGAGCTTGGTGGATTGGCCAGGGTTTGCATAGAAGAGGCATAGGATGCGTAGGCAACAATAGCAAGGCCCTGTATGATCATAGGATCAGCAGAATACCTAGAAGACAGAGGAGGAAGAAGCACAGTAGCATGGGAGGCGCACAGTCATGGTGATGAGAAGGAGGGGAAGCAGGTGAAGCTTACCAGCGCCTGGGAGCAGAAGCCACGGCATGGCGAGGCAGTGCCCGCGCGGCCATAGCAGCTGCAAGTCCAGGGAAGACGTCGGTGTTACGCCGACGAGCACACGAGCAGCACAATACCTGGGGAGCGACGGCACATGCGCTGCAAGCACAGCACCCGCGCCAGGTCGGTCCCAGGCACGCGCAAACATCGATGACGAGAACACCAGCTCGCTGGAGATCGCCAATCGCCGGAGGCGATTCTCCGCGAGATCCAGAAGGGTGGCGATCTGCCATAGGAGGAAGAGATCGATGGAACCACGCGGACAGATTGATAGATCGTCGCGTGGAGGTTCAGGTGGTGTTGGCGGCAAGGTCAGGGGAGGCCGGAGTTGGCCGGAGCGTGGCGGCGGCCATGGCGGCGACGCCATCGCCTCGCAGTCGCCAGAGCGTTAGGGTTAGGGCACGAGAGAGAGAGAGTGAGAGACGAGTGGGTGGGCCGACGTGGTCGGTGGCCACCAGGGGGATTTGGCTCAGCCAAATGGGCTGACCCAATTGGGCCCATTTAGTTAGTTTAGTTGGGCCAGGGCTATTCTAGTAATTTCACATTTGAAATAACCCAGTATTTTACCAAATTTAAAATAAATTATTGGAAAAATCTAAAAAATCAAGAAAAATAAGATTTATGAATCATAAATTATTCTTAACAAGAATAAAATAAGAAATGAAGTTTAAAACACAAATTCAAATTTGGAATTTTGAAATGTAAAAGTAAGACTTGGAATTTTAACTTATTATTTCCTTGTATTTAAAAATCAAGGAAAAATCTCAAATGAGTTCAAATATTTGTTTTCAAATGTTTCAAAATGAAATTCTATTATTCCAAGTCATTTCTGTTAAAGAAAGATATTTTCCAAAGGAAAATACCCTATTCTTCTTATTCCAAAAATATAGAGGCAACTCTATTATTTCAAATTATTTTGAAATAAATATTGTTCACAAAAGTAAAGTGGTATTACTATGAACCATTTTTCTTTATGAGATGAAAGTGTTTTTACAATTAAAAGCAATTGCAAATTACTGCCAAAGGCATAAATCTTAATTCAACCCTAAATTTTAATAAATAATTGGGGTAAGGGATTCCACATAAAATAATACATTCATGACTGCATTATTTGGATTTTATAACATTGTCCTTACCGGACAATGATGCTTCTTTACAGAACCCGAGGTCTAGGTTCCATCCACTGCATTGAACTGCATTACCTCGTAGTCCATAGGCAAGTTGACCCTTGCTCATATCAACTTGAGTATTTTCTATCACTTTACTGCAAAGCTATATACTTACCATTCCTGCATTGCAAATGAAATGTTACTTTTCAAATTATGAATATGACTATGTGGCTGGAAATGGAACCATGGTTGTGTTGATATGGTGGAGGTTCCATTGCATGGGTTTTATTAACCTAGGAGTAATTACCAATGTCGTCCAGTGATTCTAGCGCCGTACATATCGCGTTGACCATAAGATCTATAATGGCTCTAGGGAAGCCAGCTGTATCTTTTCCCTCGTGCACGCCAACGGACTTGATAGGGCTTGGCGGGGTGTTGGGAGAACACTGCCGTAGGTTGGGAAATCCTTTAAAATCCCCATCCATGTGGATGAGAGGCTCTACCGTCTATGATAGATTGTCCATAGTACACCGTGGGTAAAGCCGTATGAACGGGAGATGTCTACCGGGGGTGTACGGATGGACAAAAGTGTTGGAGATATGCCCAAGAGGCAATAATAAAAGTGGTTATTATATATCTTTATGTTTATGATGAATGTTTATATACCATGCTATAATTGTATTAACCGAAACATTGATACATGTGTGATATGTAAACAACAAAGAGTCCCTAGTATGCCTCTTAACTAGCTTGTTGATTAATGGATGATTAGTTTCATAATCATGAACATTGGATGTTATTAATAACAAGGTTATATCATTATATGAATGATGCACTAGTAGGAAAAGCCTCATCAGTGGCGCACGAAAATTTGATTCTGTGGCGCATGGGAGGTGCGCCACAGAAACGTCGCCACAAAAATAAGCTTTCTGTGGCGCATCTGGCCGTGCGCCACAGAATTAAGGTTTTTGTGGCACACTTGGGCCGGTGCGCCACAGAAATAAGTAGTTCTGTGGCGCATGTGATATAGCTGCACCACAGAAATAGGTGCGCCACAGAATTATTTTTTGGTGCGCCACAGAACTATCTACAGGTATACTCGATTTTGTGCTCCCTGGTGTATTATACAGGTTTTATACTGGTTTTATACACCGTATACAGGTTATATACTGATATAATATAGACAGATATAATATGGACATATATAATCATCACATCATCATCACATTACTTAGAGCCCGATCGAGTTATACATATAGCTCCATACAACTCATAATCCATGCAAATTAAGAAAGTTCTCATCATCTCTAGATACAAACGAAGTGACACCGGCCGCCGCCTACACTAGGATGAAATAGAGTACCGCCCCGACGATGGTGAGCAAGAGCGAGAGCACAAGGAAGGTCTTCATCTTGCTCTTGTTCGCTTGGTGCGCCCTCCACTTGGCAACCGCCTCGTGTCTAGTCGGGTACCCTTTGTAGCAGTTGCCGCTGAACTTGTGCACCTGTTTCTTGCACTCCTCCCACTCCTCGTACACTCCTGGAACCCGCCCCTCGAACACGACGTAGTACGTCATCTCTATGGACACAAGGCATATTAGTATATAACGCAATGGAAAGAGTTAGAGGGTTCACATGCATACATATTCACAAGAATTAAAGCAAGGAAATAATAATAAACCTAAAAGAAATATAGCATCGGTATCACATAAGTAATATGGTTCAACGATAACGACTACAATAGAAATTGAAGTCCAACAACGACGACCACCATTTCGAGCAAATTAAGCAAGTTTAGTTTACAACACGGTACAAATTGTCTATCGATTCAAAGTAATGCTAGGCACACCGGCCTCGGTCAACGAGACGTCTTCTTGAGCGGCTCGGGAACGGCTTGTACAAGTCCTTCGTCGTCCACGTCCTTCCATCACCCTGCCTATGTAGGCGTTCTTCGATATCCCTCTTAGGCAACGCTCTGGCTGCGTGTAAGAGCCCCGATCCGTTGGATACATCTTGTAAGATAATTTCCGAGAGCTTTACTTGGATGCGATGGAAGTCTTCTCTAAGATCATCATCACTGATTTCCCCCGACATTTTAATGGGGTCTCGCTTACTAGGTGGCAGAGACATCATCTCTGCATCCTCGACAAACCCTTTAAGGTGATGGAGGACATAGAAGGCCTCCTTAATGCTGCCAGCTGGCTGCTTGATACAAGGGAAGTTGATCACGTGCTTGAACCCGATCTTTTTAGTGTCCGGCCTGATATATTGCCCATTCTTGTCGAAGGTGCCTCCACTTTTGGAGTAGCCAAGGATAGCCTCATCGAGAACACCCCTTATTCTCGTGTAGTCTTTCTTCGTCGTCGTACTCGACGAGTCGAAATCTTTGGGCTAGTGACCACTTTGGATCTAGGATGATGAGTGTGCGATATTTGTCCCTGCTCAACACATGCAATTGAAATGGAATGTTGGAAATGATCGGCAATGGAAGAAATATATAAGAAAGTATAAGTTACGACGGCCGTGAGCGGATGTGTACTTACTCGGGAAAGACAGGCAGAAGAATGGTGTTGCTCTCTTTGTGCATGAGCATGAAGTTCTGGAGGTACCGCACCGCCTTGGTCCGTGTCCTTGAGCCGTCCTGGAGCTGGCTATCGCGCATGTAGTAGGGATCCGCTACCGTGATGTGGCGGGGTCTCTCTCTGTTGATCTTCATCTGAAGATTGATCGCGTATAGGCGGACCAAGTTATAGTCGAGCCGTTTCGAGTGAAATAGATTGAAGACGTCCTCGAACGCTATGAAGAAGATATCCGCGGGGTCTTCATTGACGAAGTTCTGGTCGGAAGGCACCTTGACCGAGAACACCGGGTAATTTGGATCCTTTTCTTTAAGAAGGACGCTCTCTTGATAATGAATAGAGTGCTGCAAAGGGAGCATTTGTCCACTTGCGAGGTGTTCCATGTCCGGAGGCAGTATAGGTTTACCATCTTCATGACACCGGGGCAAGCCATCCGGTGTAGGTGGTACCATGTCGTCGGCCCGGATCCTCTTAGGAGCAGGCTGGCTCGAAGATGCGCCCTTCTTGGCTCCTCTCTTCCTTCCCTTCTTCACCTGACCTCACGGGGGTGCTTGTGGTGGTGATGGTGGTGCGTCGGGTGCTGGTGGTGCTTCTGAGGTTGCTGGGGTTGATTTGGGTGGCTCCCCGATGATCGTCTTACGCAGCGTGTTAGGGCTGAAAATGGTAGCACGCTTGACTTGAGCTGGATTGCCAGCCTCCGGAGGAGTGTCTTGAGAAAGACCCGTGAAGACCAGGCGCTGCTTCGTGACTGTAGGGGGACGACTAAGTTGATCGCCTTGTGTGCGGAAGGCTTGTTCATCCATAGGAGGCATGAACATATCTTGGCTGCAGGCGCCAGTGTTGATGTAGGCATCGATGTCATCATCATCATCTACATCGTTGCCATCAAGTGGCGCCATGTCCTGGACCTTAGGTGGTGGCGGTTGCGATGCCGCCGCTTGGCGTACCGTGCGTCTAGTAGACGGTCGTTGCGGTAGCGCTCCCAACAACTGTTTGTGGCGTCTGGTGGTGACGGCGATCGTCGGTTCCTTCCGGGTGGCGGCGGCGACCGCCGGTTCCTTCAGGGTAGTGGGGGCGGCAACCGCCGTTTCCTTAAGGGTGTCGTCGGCGCTGGCGATCTTGGGCCGGATGCTAGGGGAGGTGGCGCCGGTGCTTTTCTTACCACTCGGAAGACCCCCCCCCAGACGAATCTGGTTCTTCGGCCATGTCATAAGCCATGAGGTGCAATCCCCAAGGGGCAAAACGTCGCCTTCGTCTGTGCCCGGAGGTTGAAAGGGGGGGATGGCGTAGCGGTACTCCGGCACTACCATTACCAACTTGACCTTCGCCACGTCTTCCGCCAATGTAGCGCCGTGCATAACGCGGGAAGCCATGACATAGCCGCTAGCAACTTCCACCAACTTGCCGCCGGGCTCCACCGTTTGCAGAAGTATGCATTGTTCATCCTGAGTCAGGGGCGCCATGTTGGGCATCGTGAGATGGCAGTCACGAAAGGCATATATAGTTAAAGAAGATGACGCGAAGGAGTAACTAATGAGTTTACCTCCTTGATGGCGTCGATCTCGGCTACTGTCGATACAAGGGCGGCGGTTGGGGGCGTCGATGCGACCAGTTGGAGCTGCGGCGGCGTCTGGTGGAGCCCCGACGCCGGCGTCGGGTGGAGCGGCACCATCGGCGACACGTGGAAGCTTGAGTTGCTGCCGCTAATGCTAGGCACATGTATCGGCCCCACTTGACCTCCCGCATTCCAAGCAGCTAACCCCTCCATCAACCCAGGGGGGATGATCTGCCGGATCTTCTCGTCCAATAACTTGTTCATCATCTCCGTGTTCTCCAGAGGCTTTTCGGCCACCAGCTTCTCTAGTGACTCCACCTTCTTCTTCAGCTCCTGAACCTCGGATTTATCCTTAGCCGATGACCTCCTCTCCAGCTTTCTCGTCTTGGCATCCGATCCGTAGTACTCGGATAGCTTCATACTTGTGCCAAAGCCGGACACACGGCCACCCGACGTCGGTGGCTTGTCTAGCTCCCTCTCCTTGTATTTGTTCATCGCCCTGTTGAAAGGCGTGTCCCACGGTTCCGTCGACCCCTGGGACGACGGGCCAGCCTTCGTCAACTCTTCATCCTTCAGACAAAGGAACTTAAGGTTAGCCCATTTGGCTTCATTGCCTAATAAGATGAGCGAAATAATATAGAACTATCCTTACCAGGTACTTCTCGAAATCCTTCACGTCTTCGTGATCCGTAATAAATTCCCCCGTCTCCCAGTCTAAGTAGTAGCGGGACCGGACAAAGTTCCTAGCCTGTTCATCCTGGATTTTGTGCCAGGGGTTTTCTTTCCCCAGGCGTACCATCTCGGCATCCTCCTTGTCCCAAGTGGGTTGTTTTCCTCGGTAACCGCCGCTTCCGCAATGGTGGGTCCCTAAGTTCAAATCCCGCATTTTCTTCCCCCAGGCGGTCCATTTTTTAATAGCGTCACTCTCTAAGTAAGACTTGAATGCATTAATGTCTTCTAAGGAGAGCGACGGGTCTTTGCTACTTATCCTCTCCCAGCTTTCACCGGCCTCGATTTTCTCTTCAGCCGGTTCTTCCAGCTGCTCAAGGCGGTGCTCATCTTCGTGAGAGCTAAAGAGTCCACCTTCTTATTGAACGGCTCCGGGAACGTGTATCGTTGGTGAAGCTTCTGGAGGAGGGATTGGGCGATAGCCTCGTTCTCCTTGCTTCTGAGGTCCTGAGTTAGGATCGGCACGGTTTCACGGACGATGCACCCTAGTTGCATGCTGTACCCTTTGGCAACCCACGAAGGCTCCATCGGTAGGCCACTTTCGGAGACTACCGTGACAGCATCGGTGACGTTGGCGAGCACTTGCGGCCTCCGATCCCTCCTTGGCCTCCTCGCCGTCCTCTTCTTCTTACCCTCCTGAGGGTTGCCGCCGCTATCACCTTCCGTGCGGTTGGCCGCGTTCTCTTCACCGGTCGTCTCTTCACCGGTCTGGGCGGCGTCGTCCCAGGTATCGTCATCGTCGCCGGTGTCGGCGGCGGCCCCCCGGCCCTCTCCCTCGGAGGCAGTGTCCCGGCCCTCTCCCTCGGAGGCGGCGTCCCGGCCCTCTTCCTCAAAGTCGGGCGACTCGGCGGCGGCCTTCCGGGGCTGCTCGTAGCCCTCCCAGAAGTCCTTGTTGGCCTCTCTCGCTTCTTCGTTCTGGCTCCTGGGCTTAGAAGTGTTGCCCGACATGTTTATTTGCACTTCATTAAAAAGAGGCAACAAGTTAGTACAAAAGTCAACCAGAAAATTCGGCATGACTTTTGCTAATTTTTCTACGTAGGAGTGCCCATTTCTCAACCGAAACGGAAGTTAATCAACACTTCGGGAGAAATGGGCAACTCAATGAAATCCCTGCAAAAATATCCACCATATATCGACCATACAAACTTGCCCATCTACAATACATCAAACAAAAGCCAACATAAACCTGGAGCATCTATTTCAGCATATTTTTTAACCTAGCTGGAGCAGTACAACAACAATGACTTTCTTAACCTGGAGCATCTACCACCTGGAGCACTACCACCTGGAGCACTACAAATCTGGAGCACTACCACCTGGAGCACTACAAATCTGGAGCACTACACAACCTAGAGCACTACAAAAACCAGAGTACATTAAAGCTAGCACTTCACAAAGATATATGGGCAGTACCATTGGTACAGCATATAGCGAACACTGCACAAAAGCATATACAAGATAATGAGCATGAGCATGAGCATGATCATATTTCATAAATGAATTCAAATAGTAGCATTTCATGTACTAGTAGCATTATAGAGCATAAACAAGCAAACAAGCTTATAGAGCAAGCCAACCAGTAGCTACTGCCAACATGTGACTTCAAATGAAAATGCTATTATTCCAGATATAATTAAATAGCATTCCTATTTTTATGTACCCTGGATCAGTAGCATGCATTTGACCAAAAGGAAGCGAAGTAAAGTTAATATAGCAGCAACTATATATGAACCAAGCTACTACATTTTCCATTTCATCTAAACCAACATAAATCAACTAAATGAACCTAGCTAGCTACTGCATTTTGCATTTCATCTAAACCAACTAAACCAATTATATAAATTGCTTACCATTTCATTTTGCATTTCCTACTGCATTCATTTTCAACCAAAATATTAGTTTCAAACCAGAGAGCAGCATGATGCAATTTCATTTTATTAACCAGAGAGCAACATGAGCAACATAAGTCATTTACTTATTACTAGTCACTCATAAAGCAGCATCCAGCTCACCCAAAAATCAAACAGCAAGCAATGAATAAAGAAAACAAAAGCTGCTATCACAAGCAATTTGAACCAGTAGCAATTTATGGCAAGCATGAGCATGAGCAAGCATTTTTTCATTTCATTATTGTTATGAGCATCAGCATGCCCACAGCAGCACCAATAAGCGATGCGATTTATGGCAAGCATGCACTGGTTTAATTACTGTAACACACTAAATAGTATTGGCATAATCATGCACTTGATAATTGCAATATGGTTGTTCATTTAAAAAATACTACTTATTGCTATATCAACCAGTACCAACTTCATTTGCAAGTAGCATTAGGCATTTTCATTTGCATTTGCATTAGGCATTTGATAGATGGATCAATCATGTTGCTTTGTCCCTTGTTTCGTTCCATTTGACCACAATATTGCAGAATCTTTATTTCAAAATATTTATTTGCAACCAGTAGCATTTCAAAATCTCTAGTGAGCATGAGCATGAGCATGAGAATTCGCCCTAACTAGCAGGAACCCTAAAGCATTTCAATTTGCAAACAGAGACTATGAACTCCAATGAACCCTAATTAGCAGGAACCCTAGCCGGGAGGGGGGAAGGTGGAGGGAAGGGGAGAGGGGAGGGAAGAGGGGAGGGGGAAGGTGGAGGGAAGGAGAGAGGGAAGCTCACCGATGGTGACGGTAGCGACGACGGTGGCCTCTCCTCTTCCTCCTCGAGGTGCAGCGGCCTCCTCCTCCTCGATGTGCGGCGGTCTCCTTCTCGGGTACGTCCTCGGTGGCGGCGTGGCGGTCCTCCTCCTCCTTGATCTGCGGCGGCGGCTCGGGGTTGGGCGTCCTGCTCGGCGGCGGCGTGGCGGTCCCCTTCCTCCTCCTCGGCGGCAGCGGCGCTTGGTGGCGGCGCTTGGCGGTGGCGGTGGTTGCGCTAGGGTTGGCTCGTTGTCGGGGAAGAAACTGCTAGTGTGGGGAGTGGGGAAGAAAGGTTCAAGTTATTTCACCAAGTGTCTTAATTCTGTGGCGCACCCCTCTAAGTGCGCCACGATTAAGCATTGTGGTGCATCGGCTCTTTCATGCGCCACGAATTCCTTAATTACTGTGGCGCACCTAAAGGGGGCATCAGAATTTAGACACTTAGCAAAACAAAAGCAGTTCTTCTTTGTGTCTGACGGATACATAGTACTAGTCTAGTGGTTAAGGCCAATGTTAGGCCATTAGTAGCCAGGTTCGAACCCTGGCTGCCACACAATTTTTCTTCCTTTTTTTTCATATTTTAGTTACATTTCAATAAATAACACAACATTATTTAGTAATTAGTAGAGAGAATTATAAATTACTTGTCTCATACAAACATGTTCTTGTTTCTCTCACACACACATGCATGTACTTGTCTAACACACACACTCACACACATGTGATAGACCAAAAAAAGATCTTCTTCGTCCTGGCAACGAGCTCTAGCGTCTTGATACGTCTCCGACGTATCGATAATTTCTTATGTTCCATGCCACATTATTGATGTTATCTACATGTTTTATGCACACTTTATGTCATATTCGTGCATTTTCTGGAACTAACCTATTAACAAGATGCCGAAGTGCCGATTCTTTGTTTTCTGCTGTTTTTGGTTTCAGAAATCCTAGTAACGAAATATTCTCGGAATTGGACGAAATCAACGCCCAGGGTCCTATTTTGCCACGAAGCTTCCAGAAGTCCGAAGATGAGACGAAGAGGGGCCACGAGGGGGCCACACCCTAGGGCGGCGCGCCCCCCCCCCCTTGGCCGCGCGGCCCTGTGGTGTGGGGCCCTCGTGCCGCCTCTTGACCTGCCCTTTCGCCTACAAATAGCCTCCGTCGCGAAACCCCCAGTACCAAGAGCCACGATACGGAAAACCTTACTGAGACGCCGCCGCCGCCGATCCCATCTCGGGGATCCAGGAGATCGCCTCCGGCACCCTGCCGGAGAGGGGATTCATCTCCCGGAGGACTCTACGCCGCCATGGTCGCCTCCGGAGTGATGTGTGAGTAGTCTACCCCTGGACTATGGGTCCATAGCAGTAGCTAGATGGTTGTCTTCTCCCCATTGTGCTTCATTGTCGGATCTTGTGAGCTGCCTAACATGATCAAGATCATCTATCTGTAATTCTATATGTTGCGTTTGTTGGGATCCGATGAATAGAGAATACTTGTTATGTTGATTATCAAAGTTATATCTATGTGTTGTTTATGATCTTGCATGCTCTCCGTTACTAGTAGATGCTCTGGCCAAGTAGATGCTTGTAACTCCAAGAGGGAGTATTTATGCTCGATAGTGGGTTCATGCACGCATTGACACTGGGACGATGTGAAAGTTCTAAGGTTGTGTTGTGCTGTTGCCACTAGGGATAAAACATTGATGCTATGTCTAAGGATGTAGTTGTTGATTACATTACGCACCATACTTAATGCAATTGTCTGTTGCTTTGCAACTTAATACCTGGAGGGTTCGGATGATAACCTGAAGGTGGACTTTTTAGGCATAGATGCAGTTGGATGGCGGTCTATGTACTTTGTCGTAATGCCCAATTAAATCTCACTATACTCATCATGATATGTATGTGCATGGTCATGCCCTCTTTATTTGTCAATTGCCCAACTGTAATTTGTTCACCCAACATGCTGTTTATCTTATGGGAGAGACACCTCTAGTGAACTGTGGACCCCGGTCCAATTCTCTTTACTGAAATACAATCTACTGCAATATTGTTCTACTATTTTCTGCAAACAATCATCTTCCACACAATACGGTTAATCCTTTGTTACAGCAAGCCGGTGAGATTGACAACCTCACTGTTTCGTTGGGGAAAAGTACTTTGGTTGTGTTGTGCAGGTTCCACGTTGGCGCCGGAATCTCTGGTGTTGCGCCGCACTACATCCCGCTGCCATCAACCTTCAATGTGCTTCTTGGCTCCTACTGGTTCGATAACCTTGGTTTCATACTGAGGGAAACTTGCCGCTGTACGCATCACACCTTCCTCTTGGGGTTCCCAACGGACGCGTGCTGAACGCGTATCACGTCTCTTCGCAATCTTCTTGCCCTTTCGGTTGTTGGCGGTTGAATACTTTATGCCGGCCACCTTGAGATTTCTTCGCGTGAACGGACAACCTTTAGAGGGTAGGGAGGTCTTCCTTCTTACTTTACTAGTAGTAGGCATGTCAAAGTGCCTGTCGAATTCCTCCTCCATCTTCGGGTCACCGTTCTTGTCCAAGTCTTCCTCGTTGGCGTCTCCTTGCATTCCTATGATGCTCCTCTTGCCCCTCCTCACGACAACACGGCTAGGCCTCGACGGATCGGTGATGAAGAAGCATTGGTCAACTTGGCTACCGAGTACCCATGGCTCATTTTTCGCGGATGCGTTCTTCGATTTTGCATCGGGTATAACCATGGTTGTGAAATATCGGCCTTCTTTTTCGACCTTCTTGGCCCATCTCACACGAAACATTGGCACAGTCTCTCCACAGTAATTGAGCTCCCATATCTCCTCGATCCTTCCAAAAAATCTTTCCTTGACATTAGTCTCGTCATCGGCGTATGACAGCATAGTTACTCCTGAGTTTTGATTTTCACTATTTCTGTCCTTTTCCTCGGTGTAGAATCTGTAACCGTTGATGTCGTACCCCTGATAGGTCCTTACGTTATGCGCGGGTCCCTGTGATAAGGTGTATATGAGTTTTTCATCTTCGGTAGAAGGCGTATTTCTCTGTGCTTCAACCAGTTGAGTTTGCTTGAACCAACGCGTGAAGCTGGAGTTGTGCTTTTTGGTTACGTCTCCCATCTTCCTCGGCCGGCCCATATCGATGTAATTCTGCTCGACCATGCTTTTGTGCTCTTGCACGAAAGGTTCGGTCAGTTTTAAGTGTTGTAGCGCGACCCGGTGAGCCCTGTCAAAGTCGTCGCGTCGATTTTCAATGCCGACATGGACTGAGCGGTAGCCCTCGCGGTGACCGACTCCAGCGAGCCTCCCGAGGTGCTTCCTGGGGGGTAGACCAACATGATCCTCATCGTCCTCGGTGCTTAGATAATTCAGCGAAGGAGATGCACTCGTAGGTTAGAAACCCCTTGGCCATGCTTGCGTCCGGACGGGCCCTATTGCGAACGTATCCTTTCATGACACCGTTACGCCTTTCGAAAGGCATCATGTTGTGGAGGAACGTTGGGCCGAGCTGCTTGATGTCTTCAACGACATGGAGAAGGAGATGGACGCATATATCACGTAATGCGGGCGGGAAGTAAATCTCGAGCTCACATAGTATCACCACGATCTCATCCTGTAGCATCTTGAGCTGCCTCACGCCGATCGACTTCCTGGTGATAACGTCAAAAAAGTTGCATAGGCCAAACAGCGTATCACGGACGTGCTCGTCCATTATGCCTCGGATCGCAACGGGAAGTAACTGCGTCATTAGCACGTGGCAATCGTGAGACTTCATCCCGGTGAACCTCTTCTTCGCTACGTCCGAGATATCTCGCTTATATTCCCCGAGTAACCGTGAGGAACTTTCACTCCTAGGAGGCACCTGAAAAACTGCCGAGCTCCTCCGGACTAGTTGTGAAGCGAGGCAGCGGGAAGCTGCACCGCGTTCTTCTTAGCCCTTTTACGGAGACGTTGAGTCCCTTCCGTCTGATCATCATCATCATCGTCGATATCGGGGCTTGAAGATCTTTCCCGATGCCAAAATGTTTAAGATCGTATCTTGCTTTCGGTCCATCCTTGGACTTTTCGAGTTGCAAAGAGTGCCAAGCGGACTCTCGGTAACGTTCTTCGTAATGTGCATGACATCGAGGCTGTGGGGCGTGTGGAGGACCTTCCAGTACTCCAAGTCGTGGAAAACAGACCTCGCTTTCCATACACCGAGCAGCGGCTCGCTTCGGTCGCTTCTTTCCCGGCTGGGCACTCCTTCCAATTTTTCGAAGATCATCGATTTCTCGCGCCGCTCCTCGGGCGTGGGGGTCCATCGGGCTCATCTTTACCATTGAACAGATCACCGCGTTTTCTCCACGGGTGATCCAAGCGAAGCCACCTTCGAGTACACTGGTAGACGGTTTTCGAGGACCCGGGATCCCTTGGTAGTTGTAGATGCGGGGTATCGTCCATGCACTTCACACAGCCGTTGAATCCGTGGCCCACCTGGGCGTATACATATGCGTAACCAGGATAGTCCGTGACCGTCGTGGTCAACGCGGCTCTCATATCGAAATAAGTTCTAGTGTAGGCGTCCCACGTACGGGTGGCGTCTTCCACAACGTGTCTAACTCCTCTTTCAGCAGCCCGAGATACAAATGCATGTCGACACCTGGTTGTTTCGGCCCCTGAATGAGAATACTCAGGTGTATGTACCTTTGCTTGGTGCACAGCCACGGGGGTAGGTTGTAAGGCCATACAAACACAGGCCAGGTGCTATGCGTGCTACTCTGGTTGCCGAACGGATTGAGTCCATCGGTGCTCATACCCAGCCTGATGTTCCTTGCGTCGCCCCCGAACCTAGGGAAGGCGATGTCCAATGCTTGCCACCGTCCGGCGTCGAAGGGTGTGTCGACATATAGCCCATCTCCGGATCTTCTTCGGGCTTCGCCTTTCCGCGTGCCATTGCATGAGCTTTGCTTCCTTAGGGTCCACGAAATACCGCTGCAGACGGGGAGTGATAGGAAAGTACCATACCACCTTTCGAGGTACCTTCTTGTTCCCAACCTTGTACCGTCCGTGGCCACACACCGGACATGTGGTTCTGTCCTTGTACTCGCACCTATAAATCACACAATCATTAATGCAGGCGTGGTATTTTTCGTGCGGTAGGTCAAGGGGACACACGACTTTCTTGGCCTCCTCGGTACTACTTGGCAATGTGTTCCCCTCCGGGAGACGATCGTGCCAGAATTTTAAGTTCTTGCTGAAGCTAGAATCGGTCCACTTGTTCTGCGTCTTCATCTGCAGGTAATCAAGCATTACATGCAAGCGCGTATCCTGCGGACGACACCCAGGAAAGATCGGAGTCATCCCGTCTTTCTCCATTTGCGACAGCTTGGCTCTCTCTCTAGCTGCAACTCTATCGTTGCTCGTCTCCTGGAGGAGAAGATCTTGAACATGAGAGTCCCGCAAGGCCGAAATTAGCGGGGTCGCGCCGGAATCTTCTTCTTCATCATGATGATGTTCTCCGCCGGCATCTTCTTCTTCATGATGATCTTCTCCGCTGACTTCTTCTTCATGATGATAGTCCCCGTCGGCATGATGATAGTCTTCTTCATGATGATAGTCATCTCGCTCGACATGGTCTTCATGCGCACCATTTGATGGGGCCGGCCGCGCCTGGTTGTCTTGCATGAAACCGCGCCTCAGTAGGTGCTCCTCCAGTTGTCCGGAATCAGGGTTGATCCAGCGCTCGAGTTTGCATGATCGACACGGACATCTTATCTGGCGCCTATTGTTCCGAATCATGTCCTCCTTCGCGTCTATCTTGTATCTAGAGATTCGAGCAGAACTCATCGAGAGGACCATGCTTGCCTGCAAATGGTATACATAGAACAGGAAATTAGAACCGCACCAAATGCACACACATGCATGGGCCGTACCTCTCCTCAAGGTATTACATGGAGCGGAAAAATTCGGCATGACCTCTCCTCAAAGTAGGACATATGGGTAGTGCAAAACTTGCCGAAACGGAAATGAATCAACATTTCGGCAAACATCCATGCACCACACCGGCACACACACAAGCGCTTCACCTGCAACAAGCATCGGTACACACGACGGCCACACAAGATCTACAAGCATATGCATGTCTCCTCCAAGCATATGTATGTCTCCTCCAACTACTCACCTTCTAGATTCGATACCGAGACGAGACCGCGATCGATGAGTTCGAGAGGAGGAGAGAGTATGGAGAGCCTTCTCCTCAACTCCAATTAAGTATCAACCAAAGTAAGTGCAATAAATACCCAAGCAAGTGAAAAGTAGAGTCAAAATGGTATGAGAGAGAAGGGGGGGACGAGCTAGATGGAGGAAGAAGAATGGCTTGTGTAGTGTGGTAGGTGGGAGGTTGGCTCACTTTTGTATATCTGGTTCGCTAATTCTGTGGCGCACCTGAAAACATGCGCCACAGAATACCTTATTTACGTGGGCGCACGAGCCAAGCTGCGCCACGTAATAGCTTATTTTTGTGGCGCAACATTGCGATGCGCCACAGAATAGCTTATTTTTGTGGCGCACTGTGGCCGTGCGCCACAGAATATCTTATTTTTGTGGCGCACTGTGGTACGTGCGCCATAGAAATAGTAAAACCAATGATTGGGGGTGTCAGCTGGTGGGGCCCACCAAGTTTTTGTGGCGCACGGTTCTTTGGTGCGCCACAAAATTAAGCTATTTTTGTGGCGCACCTTGCCTGGTGCGCCACAAAAAAAGTTTCTGTGGCGCATTTTTCGTGGTGCGCCACAGAACTAAGCTCCGCCTATAAGGGTTTTCCTACTAGTGATGTAATGGACACACCCAATTAAGCGTAGCATAAGATCTCGTCATTAAGTTATTTGCTATAAGCTTTCGATACATAGTTACCTAGTCCTTATGACCATGAGATCATGTAAATCACTTATACCGGAAAG
Source organism: Lolium perenne (assembly GCF_019359855.2). Lineage (NCBI taxonomy): Eukaryota > Viridiplantae > Streptophyta > Magnoliopsida > Poales > Poaceae > Lolium > Lolium perenne. Next base: position 258,429,279 of record NC_067246.2, on the reverse strand, counting down.
GTACTTTGATTACACCAAACACCACTGCGTAAATGGGTGGCTATAAAGGTGGGATTAAGTATCCGGAAAGTATGAGTTGAGGCATATGGATCAACAGTGGTATTTGTCCATCCCGATGACGGATAGATATACTCTGGGCCCTCTCGGTGGAATGTCGTCTAATGTCTTGCAAGCATATGAATAAGTTCATAAGAGACCACATACCATGGTACGAGTAAAGAGTACTTGTCAGGAGACGAGGTTGAACAAGGTATAGAGTGATACCGAAGATCAAACCTCGGACAAGTAAAATATCGCATGACAAAGGGAATTGGTATTGTATGTGAATGGTTCATTCAATCACTAAAGTCATCGCTGAATATGTGGGAGCCATTATGGATCTCCAGATCCCGCTATTGGTTATTGGTCGGAGTGAGTACTCAACCATGTCCGCATAGTTCACGAACCGTAGGGTGACACACTTAAAGTTGGATGTTGAAATGGTAGAACTTGAATATGGAATGGAGTTCGAATATTTGTTCGGAGTCCCGGATAAGATCCCGGACATCACGAGGAGTTCCGGAATGGTCCGGAGAATAAGATTCATATATAGGATGTCATTTTATGTGAATTAAAATGTCGCGGAAGGTTCTATGGAAGGTTCTAGAAGGTTCTAGAAAAGTCCGGAAGAAACCACCAAGGAAGGTGGAGTCCACATGGGACTCCACCTCCATGGCCGGCCAACCCTAGTGGGGGAGGAGTCCCAAGTGGACTCCCCCTTAGGGGGCCGGCCACCCCCCAATATGGGAAGTGGAAATCCCACCTCTAGTGGGAGTCCTAGCTTGGGTAGGTTTCCCCACCATATGTAAGGTTTTTGGTTCGGGTCTTATTCGAAGACTTGGAGACCAACACTTGGGGTTCCACCTATATAATGAGGGGCCAAGTGGAGGGGGCCGGCCACCCAAGAACCACCAAGGTGGCCGCACCCCTTAGTGGCCGGCGCCCCCTCTCCCCAAACCCTAGCGGTCTCTCTCCTCCACCACATCCCGCACGCTTAGCGAAGTTCCGTCGGATTTCTCCACCACCACCGACACCACGCCGTCGTGCTGTCGGATTCAAGAGGAGCTACTACTTCCGCTGCCCGCTGGAACGGGGAGGTGGACGTCGTCTTCATCAACAACCGAACGTGTGACCGAGTACGGAGGTGCTGCCCGTTCGTGGCGCCGGAACCGATCGTGATCAAGATCTTCTACGCGCTTTTGCAAGCGGCAAGTGAACGTCTACCGCAGCAACAAGAGCCTCATCTTGTAGGCTTTGGAATCTCTTCAAGGGTGAGACTCGATACCCCCTCGTTGCTACCATCTTCTAGATTGCATCTTGGCTTGGATTGCGTGTTCGCGGTAGGAAATTTTTTGTTTTCTATGCAACGTTATCCTACAGTGGTATCAGAGTCGTGTCTATGCATAGATGGTTGCACGAGTAGAACACAATGGTTTGTGGGCGTTGATGCTTATGTTATCTTTAGTTTGAGTACTTTGCATCTTTGTGGTATAGTGGGATGAAGCGGCTCGGGCTAACTTTACATGACCGCGTTCATGAGATTTGCTCCACGCTCGACATGCAACTTGTATTGCATAAGTGGCTTTGCGGGTGTCTGTCTCTCCTACTATAGTGAAGATTCAATTTACTCTTCTATCGACAACACTAGTATCACCATTGTGGTTCATGTTCGTAGGTAGATTAGATCTATATCGAAAACCCTAAACCACGTAAAATATGCAAACCAAATTAGAGACGTCTAACTTGTTTTTGCAGGGTTTGGTGATGTGATATGGCCATAATGTGATGATGAATATGTATGAGATGATCATTATTGTATTGTGGCAACCGGCAGGAGCCTTATGGTTGTCTTTAAATTTCATGTTGAGTAGTATTTCAAAGAAGTTGTAATAGTTGCTACATGGGATAACAATCATGAAGACGGCACCATTGACCTTGACGCTACGCCGACGATGATGGAGATCATGCCCGAAGATGATGGAGATCATGTCCGTGCTTTGGAGATGAAGATCAAAGGCGCAAAGACAAAAGGGCTATATCATATCACATATGAACTGCATGTGATGTTAATCCTTTTATGCATCTTATTTTGCTTAGATCGCGACGGTAGCATTATAAGATGATCCCTCACTAAAATCTCAAGATAATAAAGTGTTCATCCTTAGTAGCACCGTTGCCAAGACTTGTCGTTTCGAAGCATCTCGTGATGATCGGGTGTGATAGAATCAACAAGTGCATACAACCGGTGCAAGACAGTTTTGCACATGCGGATACTAAGGTGGCCTTGACGAGCCTAGCATGTACAGACATGGTCTCGGAACACGAGATACCGAAAGGTAGAGAATGAATCATATGGTTGATATGATGAACACTTTGAATGTTCGCCATTGAAATCACACCTTGTCTCGTGATGATCGGACTTAGGTGCGGTGGATTTGGTTCGTGTGATCAGTAAGACAATGCGAGGGATATTGTTTTGAGTGGGAGTTCACCTAGTTTTTAATTAAGTTGAATTAAAATTTGAACTCAATTTGTCATAAACTTAGTCTAAACTATTGCAAATATATGTTGTAGATATGGCGTCCCTAATCAATTTTAACCAGTTCCTAGAGAAAGAAAAGCTTAAGAGCAACGGTAGCAACTTCACCGACTGGTTCCGTCATGTGAGGATTTTCCTCGCTGGCGGAAATCTGCAATATGTGCTTGATGCACCGCTAGGTGACCCTCCCGAAAACAAACCGATGAAGTAAAGAATGTTTACGCGACTCGGAAAACTCGGTACTCTCAAGTTCGATGTGCCATCCTATGCGATCTGGAAGTCGATCTTCAAAAACGTTTTGAGCACCACGATCCACATGAGTTGATAGAAGAGTTGAAGACTATTTTTGAAACTCATGCGGCCGTGGAATGCTATGAAGCATCGAAACACTTCTTCAGTTGCATGATGGAAGAAGGTAGCTCCGTTAGTGAGCACATGCTCGTTATGACCGGGCATGCGAAGAAACTCAGTGACTTGGAAATAGTTATTCCTAATGCACCGAGGATTAATCGTATCCTTCAATCACTGCCACCTAGTTACAAGAACTTTGTGATGAACTACAATATGCAGAACATGAACAAAGAGTTACCTGAACTCTTCTCCATGCTTAAAGCTGCTGAGATTGAGATCAAGAAAGAGCACCAAGTGTTGATGGTCAACAAGACCACCAGTTTCAAGAAACAGGGCAAGTCTAAAGGCAAATTCAAGAAGGGTGGCAAGAAAGCTACCACGCCTCCTGTGAAACCTAAGAATGGCCCTAAACCTGATGCTGAGTGCTATTACTGCAAGGAGAAGGGACACTGGAAGCTTAATTGCTCCAAGTATTTGGCGGATCTGAAGAGCGGCCTTGTCAAGAAGAAGAAAGAAGGTATATCTGATATACATGTTATAGATGTTTATCTTACTGGTTCTCGTACTAGTACACAGGTATTTGATACTGGTTCGGTTGCTCATATTTGTAACTCGAAACAGGAACTAAAGAATAAACGAAGACTACTGAAAGATGAAGTGACGATGCGCGTTGGAAATGGATCCAAAGTCGATGTGATCGTTGTCGGCACACTTCCTCTACATCTACCTTCGGGATTAGTTTTAAGCCTAAATAATTGTTATTTTGTACCCGCGTTGAGCATGAACATTATATCTGGATCTTGTTTAATGCAAGACGGTTATTCATTCAAGTCTGAGAATAAAAGTTGTTATATTTTTATGAATAATATCTTTTATGGTCGAGCACCTGAAAAGAATGGCTTATTTCTGTTAGATCTCGATAGTAGTGATACACATATACATAACATTGATGCTAAGCGAATTAAATTGAATGATAATTCTACTTATATGTGGCACTGTCGTCTTGGTCATATTGGAGTGAAACGCATGAAGAAACTCCATGCTGATGGATTACTTGAATCACTTGACTTTGAGTCACTTGATAGATGCGAAGCATGTCTGATGGGAAAAATGACTAAGACTCCATTTTCTGGTATGATGGAGCGAGCTACTGACTTATTGGAAATCATACATACCGATGTGTGTGGACCAATGAGCGTAGCATCGCGCGGTGGTTATCGTTATGTTCTAACCTTCACAGATGATCTGAGTAGATATGGGTATATCTATTTCATGAAACATAAATCCGAAACTTTCGAGAAGTTTAAGGAATTCCAAAGTGAAGTAGAAAATCAACGTAACAAGAAGATCAAATTTCTACGATCTGATCGCGGAGGTGAATATCTGAGTTATGAGTTTGGCATGCATTTAAAGAAATGCGGAATACTTTCACAATTGACACCGCCGGGAACACCACAACGTAGCGGTGTGTCCGAACGTCATAATCGAACTCTCTTAGATATGGTTCGTTCTATGATGTCTCTTACTGATTTGCCGTTATCTTTTTGGAGTTATGCATTAGAGACAGCCGCATTCACTTTAAATAGAGCACCATCAAAATCCGTTGAAACGACACCGTATGAATTATGGTTTAACAAGAAACCTAAGCTGTCGTTCCTTAAAGTTTGGGGTTGCGAAGCCTATGTAAAGAAGTTACAACCGGACAAGCTAGAACCCAAAGCGGAGAAATGCGTCTTCATAGGATACCCTAAGGAAACTATAGGGTACACTTTCTATCACAGATCCGAAGGCAAAATCTTTGTTGCTAAGAACGGAACCTTTCTTGAGAAAGAATTTCTCACTAAAGAAGTGACTGGAAGAAAAGTAGAACTCGATGAGATTGATGAATCTTCACTAGTTGATCGAGTAGCGCAAAGCATCGAAGATGTTCCTATGCCGCCTACACCAACAACAGAGGAAGCTAATGATAATGATCATGAAACTTCAAACGAGATAGCTACTGAACCTCGCAGATCGACAAGGGAACGTGCCACTCCTGATTGGTATGATCCTTGTCTAAATGTCATGATTGTGGACAACAATGATGAGGACCCTGCGACGTATGAAGAAGCGATGATGAGCCCAGATTCCAACAAATGGCAAGAAGCCATGAAATCCGAAATGGGATCCATGTATGATAACAAAGTATGGACTTTGGTAGACTTACCTGATAGCCGAAAGGCTGTCGAGAATAAATGGATATTCAAGAGAAAAACAGATGCTGATGGTAATATTACTGTCTATAAAGCTCGACTTGTCGCAAAGGGTTTCCGACAAATTCAAGGTGTTGACTACGATGAGACTTTCTCACCTGTAGCGAAGCTAAAATCTGTGAGGATTTTGTTAGCAATAGCTGCATTTTTCGATTATGAGATTTGGCAGATGGATGTCAAAACGGCGTTCCTTAATGGAGACATTGAGGAAGAGTTGTATATGGTACAACCCAAAGGTTTTGTCGATCCTAAAAATGCGACAAAGTATGCAAACTTCAGCGTTCAATTTATGGACTGAAGCAAGCATCGAGAAGTTGGAACCGACGCTTTGATAAAGTGATCAAAGACTTCGGGTTTATACAGTGTCATGGAGAGGCCTGTATTTACAAGAAAGTGAGTGGGAGCTCTGTAGCATTCCTGATATTATATGTAGATGACATATTATTGATTGGGAATGATATAGAACTATTAAGAAGTGTAAAAGGTTATTTGAATAATAGTTTTTCAATGAAAGACCTCGGTGAAGCATCGTATATATTAGGCATCAAGATTTATAGAGATAGATCAAGACGCCTAATAGGGCTATCACAAAGTACATACCTGGACAAGATTCTAAAGAAGTTTAGAATGGACGAAAGTAAGAAAGGATTTTTACCTATGTTACCAGGCAAGGTCTTGAGTAAGACTCAAGGACCGGCTACTACAGAAGAAAGAGAAAGGATGAGTCGATCCCCTATGCCTCGGCGATGGGCTCTATCATGTATGCCATGCTATGTACTAGACCGGATATAGCACATGCTGTCAGTTTGACTAGCAGATATCAAAGTGATCCAGGAATGGAACACTGGACAGCGGTCAAGAATATCCTGAAGTACTTAAAAAGAACCAAGGATATGTTTCTTTGTTATGGAGGTGACCAAGAGCTCGTTGTAACCAGTTACACCGATGCAAGTTGGAACACTGATACTGATGACTCTAAGTCACAGTCTGGGTACGTGTTTATATTGAATGGTGCTGCAGTAAGCTGGGCAAGCTCAAAGCAGTGCACGATGGCGAAGTCTTCAACAGAATAGGAGTACATAGCGGCTTCAGAGGCTTCATCAGAAGCGGTATGGATGAAGAGGTTCATTGTAGAGCTCGGTGTGGTTCCTAGTGCATTGGACCCATTAGTCATCTACTGTGACAACATGGGTGCCATCGCCAATGCACAAGAACCAAGGTCACACAAGAGGCTGAAGCATATCAAGCTGCGTTTTCATTCGATTCGTGAGTACATCGAAGATGGAGAAGTAAATATTTGCAAAGTACACACTGATCTGAATGTAGCAGATCCGTTGACTAAAGCTCTCCCTAGGGCAAAGCATGACCAACACCAAAGTGCCATGGGTGTTAGGTACCTTACAATGTAATCTAGATTATTGACTCTAGTGCAAGTGGGAGATCATGGAGATATGCCCAAGAGGCAATAATAAAAGTGGTTATTATATATCTTTATGTTTATGATGAATGTTTATATACCATGCTATAATTGTATTAACCGAAACATTGATACATGTGTGATATGTAAACAACAAAGAGTCCCTAGTATGCCTCTTAACTAGCTTGTTGATTAATGGATGATTAGTTTCATAATCATGAACATTGGATGTTATTAATAACAAGGTTATATCATTATATTAATGATGTAATGGACACACCCAATTAAGCGTAGCATAAGATCTCGTCATTAAGTTATTTGCTATAAGCTTTCGATACATAGTTACCTAGTCCTTATGACCATAAGATCATGTAAATCACTTATACCGGAAAGGTACTTTGATTACACCAAACACCACTGCATAAATGGGTGGCTATAAAGGTGGGATTAAGTATCCGGAAAGTATGAGTTGAGGCATATGGATCAACAGTGGGATTTGTCCATCCCAATGACGGATAGATATACTCTGGGCCCTCTCGGTGGAATGTCGTCTAATGTCTTGCAAGTATATGAATAAGTTCATAAGAGACCACATACCACGGTACGAGTAAAGAGTACTTGTCAGGAGACGAGGTTGAACAAGGTATAGAGTGATACCGAAGATCAAACCTCGGACAAGTAAAATATCGCATGACAAAGGGAATTGGTATTGTATGTGAATGGTTCATTCGATCACTAAAGTCATCGTTGAATATGTGGGAGCCATTATGGATCTCCAGATCCCGCTATTGGTTATTGGTCGGAGTGAGTACTCAACCATGTCCGCATAGTTCACGAACCGTAGGGTGACACACTTAAAGTTGGATGTTGAAATGGTAGAACTTGAATATGGAATGGAGTTCGAATATTTGTTCGGAGTCCCGGATAAGATCCCGGACATCATGAGGAGTTCCGGAATGGTCCGGAGAATAAGATTCATATATAGGATGTCATTTTATGTGAATTAAAATGTCGCGGAAGGTTCTATGGAAGGTTCTAGAAGGTTCTAGAAAAGTCCGGAAGAAACCACCAAGGAAGGTGGAGTCCACATGGGACTCCACCTCCATGGCCGGCCAACCCTAGTGGGGGAGGAGTCCCAAGTGGACTCCCCCTTAGGGGGCCGGCCACCCCCCCATATGGGAGGTGGAAATCCCACCTCTAGTGGGAGTCCTAGCTTGGGTAGGTTTCCCCACCTTATGGAAGGTTTTTGGTTCGGGTCTTATTCGAAGACTTGGAGACCAACACTTGGGGTTCCACCTATATAATGAGGGGCCAAGTGGAGGGGGTCGGCCACCCAAGAACCACCAAGGTGGCCGCACCCCTTAGTGGCCGGCGCCCCCTCTCCCCAAACCCTAGCGGTCTCTCTCCTCCACCACATCCCGCACGCTTAGCGAAGCTCCGCCGGATTTCTCCACCACCATCGACACCACGCCGTCGTGCTGTCGGATTCAAGGGGAGCTACTACTTCCGCTGCCCGCTGGAACGGGGAGGTGGACGTCGTCTTCATCAACAACCGAACGTGTGACCGAGTACGGAGGTGCTGCCCGTTCGTGGAGCCGGAACCGATCGTGATCAAGATCTTCTACGCGCTTTTGCAAGCGGCAAGTGAACGTCTACCGCAGCAACAAGAGCCTCATCTTGTAGGCTTTGGAATCTCTTCAAGGGTGAGACTCGATACCCCCTCGTTGCTACCATCTTCTAGATTGCATCTTGGCTTGGATTGCGTGTTCGCGGTAGGAAATTTTTTGTTTTCTATGCAACGTTATCCTACAAAAAGGGTGGGTTTGCAGGGTCGCGGAGAAGGCGGTGTGGGCTTGGATCCTCTTTCCTGGCCTCACACCAAAGGAAGTGTGAACGAGGGCAAGTCCCTGCGGATGGCAAAAAGGATGAGATCTCTTATGGGAAAAGTAACTTACCTCTGCAGAGTGTATCAAATTGTGGCTGTCACTCCTTGTTCCGGGAAGGGAACTGCGAACGCGGCAGGAAAGGAACTCCACGAAGTTCTGGTCAACCTGTGAAGACTGATGGGCATAGTTTTCATAATAAAAGCAACCTTTTGAAGAAATGTTTTTGAAACATGCATTGACCTGAGATTTCCTGATCAATGGTCGTAGCTAGTGCATCAAACACCTTTTACTCTTTTGAACTTGCTGAGTACCTCTGTACTCACTTTCTTTCGACACCCTTGCTAGACTGTGATACGGAAGTGGAGGCCATCGCCGATGGAGCACCGGAAGGATACTGCGAGCTGGTCTACGAGGAACCTGATCTGACCGGAGGGGTGGAAGGAGTAGACTATGGGATAGTCTACGGACCCGACAAGAATGAAGCGGAGGAGTAGTAATGAACCGTGGTATCATAGAGCCAAGCAGCGTAGAACTTACCTAAATAAGTTGCTGAGCTCTCTTATATATATATATATATATATATATATATGAGTTGTAACCGTACTTAAGTAGTATCTTAGGGTGTTCTCTTCGGACCTGTGAGAATACCAACTTGTCAAGACTATGTGTTGTAATAATATTTGGAGTGTTATGACCTGCAATGTTTCTGTTGTACCACTCTGAGGGATATGGCAATTGTGAAGAAGTCCCTTCACAAAGATCATATCAACGACTTGTATACTACAACATGCAGTGGTATGATGGGTCACCGCAACAACCACATCAGAAACTGGAGGACGAAGTGGAGCGTCATCACGAAGATGAAATCCGATCGCATTCTGGACTGGAGCGAAGCTGGTTGCTTCTACGGCGGTGATGAAGGGGCGGCGGACGAGTACATCCTGGTACGAATCCTTATTGAGCTCTTGCATAGATCTCAAAGTATATACATGTCAATGTCGTGTACGCTTGCTTACAGGTGTTCCTTGTCGATTGCAGCGGTACCCGAAGCACCGTCTGTACATCGGCACTCCGATCAGCAACTACGCTCAGATGAAGACGGTCTTCACTCCCCGGTTCGTGTGCAAGGCGCAGCTGTTCCAGCCTAACTTGTTGGTCATGGCTATCGACTTCATGGCAGACAATGAAGCCGAGTTTGCCGTCTACCGTAAGCTGCAGCCACCGGAGAGGAGAATCTGGCTTAGGATCTGACTCCACAACCAGTTTCCTGCTTAGTGCTTCTGCTTCCTTCGTCATGAACCGCTGATTTTGGGAGGTGGTCTTGTATCCCTCCATTAGCTAGGACTTGCTACAACCCGATCCCCGGTTTGTAATGATGAACTTGTTCGAGGTGGTATATACTAACCCCTCGTGACGAACCTGTGATGCATCACGAAGTAGTTGCTTCATTCGTGATGCATCACCCACTAAGTAGTAGTTGCTATGTATTACCAGCATCTTTTCTGATTAACTGAATCTCATGTGTGATGTTATTCAGTGATGGGTAACCTCACCACTCAAAGTAAAGGGGTTACCACAACACTGAGCTATCTGCAACCAAACAGGCTGTGGGCTGCATGACCTGGGAAGAATGGGCTGAAAACGGGCAACCAAACGATGGGGCATGGGTTCCTTCTCCGGTGCGCAAAAGGGCTCACAGGCTACCAAACGACCGGCTGAAAGTGGCCCCTGGCACGTTCGCAACGCGCAATGCCCCCATCTCGCTGGCGCCATGCAGCAAATCGGCCCAGGCAACCAAACGCGCCCCAAGTCTACAGAGCATTCACATATGCATGACATCTGTTCAGACTTGGTCCTATTCCACCATGCACACAACAACATGATATAATCCCCTATATTGAGCACTAATAACAATATTAGTTCCAACAACCTGACAGTTGCTGAGGAACTGTAAAAATTACAAAAAATCAGTAATTTGAATTTAAAATATTTTTTTACCTTTATTCGGAAATCGTCCTAGATTTCTTGGTAAGAACCATAACCACAAATTACAACCCCAAAAAAATGTAGTTTGGTAATCAAAACCTAGGTAACTGCATCACCCATCTAGGACTTGGGCATGATCCAAGTTGACTAGTCCCTTTGGAGTCTTTTCTTAGGCAAGGCCCCAAATAGCATTTGGTAACAACACTCCACCCTTTAAGCGAGAGGCTTAAAAAATCTCTACATTGCGAACGATTTCATGGGAGGCCAAGGCGGAGCCGTGGAGTTGTGGAGGTGTGCAGGAAAACACACATTTTCACTATAGTCATCTTCTACGTGTTTCTACGATATTTTCGTGGCACGATTTCTCACCGTCTTTTTTTCCTTTGCCTACTCCATCTCGTTACAGCTACATGCCTACATGGGCTAACACTATTTCGGATCTCCATTCACTTGCTGCTTAATGTGTTTTTCTTGGTGTTAAGACAAAGAAATAGACCTAGTTTCCCGTTCAAATGCAACAACTGAGTTGTGAGCTATGACTCTCTTGATATCAGAGATGACTTAGTTACCATGGTTACTTGAGAATTTTTGTGTTTATGTTACTATACGTACTACCCTCTCGTCAGATAGTACAAGTATTATCAGTATTGCGCGTGACTCTGTGAAACATGAGCTCACCAAACATAATGGTGTTGATATTTCGCTGTTAGCATGGGTGTGTAGGATCGTTGTTTCTCTTCAGTATGTGCCTTCAGAGTTGACGGATTGTCGTCGTGGTGGAACGGCAGATGCCATGGGATAGCTTAAGTTGGGGCCGAATGTACGCTTGAGGATCCGGGTGAGGGTTAGGTTAAAGAGAAAAGAGAGAGATGAACTCCGGATTGTATTGATGAACTTGCCTACGGCCAGATGTCAGAGATGTACGGTACAACACCTTCTTCTATTCGCTACTCAATCGATCTCTGTCTGTGTCCCTCCCGCGCAGGGGTGCCCTCCCTCTCCTTATATAGGGGATAGATGGCTTACAAGGGAAGAAACCCTAATGGCATCTTTGATGAACTAAGCTACTTTATAAAGCTTCTTTGGCCCCAGTAACACCGCTTTTTGTCTTTAATCAGAGACTAATGACATTGTCCGGTATCTTTAACGTCAGCAACTCCTTTGGCGTCAGGGCTTCGATTAAAGCTGATGTGCTTTGCTCATCCCGTCCTTTGGTCCTTGAGGAATCTTTGACTGGAATGCCGAATTGCTACAGTTGAGCCTATGCCGGATCTCCGGTACCTCTACCGGTGAGCTCCAGTATCTTTGCCTTGGTGGTTAAAACTCTCTTGCTCCCCGTACTCCGGCATACCCCTCCTGGGATACCGGATTGTACCAGCTTAGCGTTGTTTAAACTTAACCTTTAGAATCCGGATCAACCTTTAATCCGGTATACAAATGACACATTATGGCATATTCGCCATAGGCTTGGCCTACCGGGGGCCATCCCCCTGACATTAGTCCCCGAAGCTGTTGTGGTCTGGCGGTTTCATCCGACGGGCCATGCCAGGTTCCTGTACCAAGTGTAGCGGATTAATCATTCCGGTTTCCATTTATACTTAACCGGTGTCCTACCGGATTCATACCGTGAAACCGGATTTCTCGAAACCTTTCCGGTTTCTTTCCGACGGTTTCTTCGTCATTAAGTTCTCCTCGGCGAAGTCGAGAATATCTCGAAAACTGTGCCTATCAGTGACATGCGCACTGTTACTGACGCCGCAGTGTCAGGTGTCAAATCCCTCGTCTCCCGCGCGCAGTTAATGCATCGCAATTGATCCGTGTGGCCGCTTGAGGAACGCGTGTATTCCAGCGCCACATGGCGGCCCACCAGCTGAAGAGACGTGGGCCGAGCGGTTTTCGGCCCACTAACTCCTTTGCTTATAAAAGAGGCGATGGTTCCTCCTCGTCTTCCCCACTCGCACTCTCGCCATTTCCCATATTCAAGCTCTCTGCCTCCCGAACCGCCGCGCAGCTGCTCGTCGCTGAAGCCTATTCCTCCGGCGAACCTCCGCGGGGAACTGCACCTTGGGTTTCCGCACCGCTGCTCGCCGTCGTACCTCCCTTGTTCGGCGAACCTGTGCAGTGCAGCCGCGGGGACCTTCCACCGCCACTCTCAGGTTAGTGCATCTTGGCATGTGGCCTTTCCCTCCTCTCTGTTGTTCACGTTCTTCGTCAGTACGGTAGATTTATTTACTTCTTTTCCTTTCTTTTTCTCTCTTGTCTTTAGATCTTGGCAAGCGAGTAGATCCGGTGAAAGTTGTTGTTAGGTAGCGCCAACACTTAGACAAATGGCTACCAAAGAGTCCGGTATGGATCTTTCCGGTAGCACCCAGTTTAGCGAAGAGCCTGTGATCTCCTCGGGCGGAGAAGAAGCCTTGGACCAAAAAACTGACGGGCTCGAAGAGGAGCTCGATAGGTTAGAGAAAGAAGAGGCCGGCAGACCGGATCAAGATGCCGGTCCAAACCTTGCGGCCTACACGCACGGCGCTTGGAGGGGCTCAGATGTGAGCCAAGCCGAGATCGACTGGCTATACCGGTGTCGGAGGATACCGGAAGAGGTGTCCTGCCAGATTCCGGGTAACGAGCTCGAGCCCGCGCCCCAGCCCGGCAAAGTCATGGTCTTCACCGCCCATTTTGAGCGCGGTTTTGGCCTCCCAATGACATAGGCATCCCCAATGGGCCTGCCAAAGATGGTACCCGAGGTTTACTGAAGGCCCACGACCCGAAGTTTATGAAGCCCGGAAGACCAATTAAGAGATAGTTTGGAAAGATAGAGTTGTACTAGGAATAATGACTTGTAACTATTACGGGACGAACTCAAAGAGTCTCCCGGACTTTGTAACTTGTACATCATGAAACCCTCGTTTCCGCCTCCTATATAAGGGGGAGTCGAGGGAGAAAGAGAGGATCGATTTCATTGTCAACACAACCCTAGTTTTCTAGCAGTCGAGTACTTTTCCGGCTGAACCCTCGAGATCTACTTGCCCTCTACTTCCTACGAAAACCCTAGTCTACAATCCGTAGGCATTGACAAGTCGATACCTTGTCACCCAGCATCGGACTTCTTCTGACGCTTCCTCGAGTTTTACAAACTCCAACCTCACCATTTCCCGGCCAATGCCGTTTTCTATCTTTCCACCTTTGTTTCTTTTATGGAAGGTTTCATCGGCCTCTGGCCTACGACCGAAACCTTCGCCCGCTTCTACAATCTCCGGATCAACTCGATCCAGGACCCAAATCTCCCTACTCCCAAACCGGTAGTGCAGTGCGGGGTGTGCATAATCACGCCCCGCCAGGGGAGCCCATATTAGAAACTCTCCGGCTTGGAGTCCTGCCGGAAATGGCAGCAGACTTTTTTCTACGTCTGGAATCTTGGGCTAGTTTACTTCCTCAACCTTCCGGCTTATGTTCCGGGCGCTCCGGACAGAACCAATTGGTAATTCAACCCCGGGAACAACCACGCCGAGACCAACTGGATCGTCCGGTATCTTGCGGTCCTGAAGAGGGACACCGCACTCTCTGCGGATGATATTGTGCGGACCTTCATCACGCAGCGGGTTCTCCCGCTGCAATGCCGCGCTCACAAGATCTGCTAGATGAGGGGGCGGTTTGATCCCACCCGGATCACCACCATCTGGCTCAGCAGAGCCGACGTGGCCGCCAAGGCCAAACAAATCTCCAACACCAAGATATCGGCCGAATGGAAATGGGGCCTGGAGCCTTACAGCCGTAAAAATCCGGCACTGTCCTGAGTAAGATCTCGGGGGCTCCGGAATGTTGTTTCCGGAATGTTGAAAACTTCTTTCTGACATGTCTGTGCCTTGTGTTGCAGAACTTTGCCACATCAGTGCCGACGAGCCGGAGTCATATGCTCCCTGACACGCCTACGAGGACGACAAGGAACCAGATCCTTTCAGCACCGGAAACGTGAACGAGATGGGCGCCACCCACACTTCGCGTTCGGGTAATACCTCCGCATCTCGCCCTTCAAGAACTCGGGCCGGTGATTCCGGCAGCGATGACGATTGCGTAATACTTAAGGTATTTGATCTGCTTCTCTTTATCTTATGCTCACTGCTATGCCGGTTTTAGCTGATCGGGACCCCCAGGTGCTGGAGCACGTTACTCCCCTCGATGCTGAGGTCGGGGATCCTCCGGCCTCTCGAGTCATCGCTTATATCGGAGTCCGCGGATGACTCGAAGGACATGTCGCTAAAGATCTTGGTGAGTTTTTTACTTGCCCTGGTGCTGATGAAGCGTGGCGACGAAGTCTCCTCGTCGCCTGACTCGATTGATGATGCTGAACTCGAAAAATCGGGATCGACCGCTGATAATCCCGACGAGATCGGAATTTCGAGACGATACGCTCCTTCTTTCTCGACGCGGAAGTGGAACCTTCCGAACGTCATCTCCATGGGCTCCTCCAGATACGCATATGCATCCAAACGGCAGGGCGGGTGAGGTACAAAATCAACTAGACCAGTTTCGATCTGTTTACCTCTGTCCATCGCATTGCTTGCAGTTGACGAAGTCGACGATCTTGAACGTGTCATCGAGATCAGATCCTTGACACCTCTAATCCTCACAGACAGCGCCAATTGACAAGGGGTTAACTTATCAATGCCTACGTATTGTAGACTAGGGTTTAGTTGGAAGTAGAGGGCAAGTAGATCTCGAAGGTTTCAGCCGAAAAGTACTCGACGATTATGAAAACTAGGGTTGCGTGAACAATGAATCGATCCCTTTCTTTGCCCCTCGACTCCCCCTTATATAGGAGGCGGCGCCAAGGGGTTCGTAACATACAAGTTTACAGAGTCCGGGAGGGTTTCCAACCCGTCCCGCAAGATTACAAGTAGTATTCCTAATACAGCTCTAGCTTTCCTTGATTACAACTTGGGCTTCCGAATCTTCTTATTCATCGAGTCGTGGGCCTTAAGCAAACCCCGGGTACCACCTTCGGCAGGCCCATTGGGGATGCCTATGTCAGCTCCCGCCTCCGATGCCGGTTCAAGCGGGGTATCTCCTCCCAAACACCGAAAGGTCCTAAGCTCCAAGCCCCCGAAGAATAAAAAGAACTCCATTCCCACCTCCTCCGGGTAAATTTTCTTAAAGCACCTTTCTGGTTTACATGTTCTCTTTCTGCAGCTCTCGTGGTTAACTTTTCCTTCTTTCATTCTTCAGACCCGCTCTTGAGCTTACCAGGAGCGCATCCGACATGAGGCCTGCAGCTCCCCAAGACACCACCAAGCCTCAGGACCCTCCTCACAAAAGTCCAGCACACTCTGGTGCCGGCAAAGCTCCTTCCTCCCCTCAGGGAGATACAACAAGTTCGGGGAACGCGGACCCTAACAAGGAACATCACCGCGCGGAGGAGGAAACTTCTTCCCCTCCAGAATTAGAAGATACCGGTGCCAGCAACACGGGCACCGGTTCATATCAAATCGGGCGGTTGGAACCTTTGGTTTTCGCCCGCCCTGGAAAAAAGAACAGAAGCACCAACGGCCTCGCCTGCCAAGACTTCTTCCTCCTCGCAAACGAAGCCATCCTCTCCAACCGAAGGCACTGCTGCTCCGCCGCCGGCCTCCGCCGCCGGCCTCCTCCGTCAATCCTCCCTCTGGCCCTTCCAGCAAGAAGTTCTCCCGGAAGGTTGCCAATGTTACCGCGGAGCAGCTCTCTAGCGCTGTTAAAGCTGTTGTGGTCCATCCCACCATCACCTAGGCTCTTACTCTGCACGTCGGACGCGCTGCAACGGTATGTCGATAAATGGAATAATTCCGACATGACCGAAGCTACCCTTGGCGTTGACAAGGACAAGAAGGTGGTGGTTTACACCCGCGGCCCTCGGAATATGGTGCAGCACCTGGCGCGGCTCAAGCATGCTGTGCGGGAGTTTGACAACGCCTGGCACGATGTGGACAAGAACATGATGGTAACTTTTTCTTTATACCGAATTGTTTCCAACTTAGATTTTATAGATATATATCCTCATAGTCCCTGAGTTTCGGGTTAAGCACGCAGTACTTAGCGCGAAACTGTTGCAAAACCGGCATCTCTCACGGTTAATTTTGCAGGGCGTGTTGGACTCACGCAAACAACTCTTTGAGGAGCTGTTGTGGGAGCACCGCGACCTTACCCAGGCCTTTGCCGCGCTCCAGCTTACCCACAGCCAATGCCAAGGTTTGTTTGAGCTCACCGACTTCTTTTGTACCAGTTCTGCTTCTGCATGTTTTTACTAAACTGTTTGTTTCGCGCAGCTGCGCTTCCGGAAACTTCCCTCGACGAGCTGACCAGCCAAGTTGCTGCCCTCAAAGGTAAGCCGTTTCCGCCAGTTTCTTTTTCCTTTTTTGTTTTATCTCACTAACCCAATTCATGCCGTATTTCCAGCTGAAAAGGAAGAGCTGTCCGCCCAGCACCGGCGAGACCCGCAGGCTCAGCGAGACGAAACCACCAACATGAAGGCGCAACTGCTTTAGGTCGGGATCCAGCATGCCCAAGCGCTGAAGGAGGCCACTGCCGCTGGTGAGGCCAAGGTTGAGGAGGCCAAGAAACAGTCTGCTGATGCCCAAGAGCAGCTGCGCCAGGAGCTTGAGCAGGAGAGGAAGCTGCTGAAGCTGGAGTAGGAGCGGAATGTCTCGCTTGGCCAGATGATCAAGGACACTGATGATAAAGCCCTGAGTAGGTGTTCTTGCCCTTTTCTTACAGGATTTCTTTTCTTACCGGTGTATTCTCACACCAGCTTCTTTTGATTTTTCCTCAGAATTGTTTCCGGATTCTCACGTACGCGCGGAGGCGACCGTTTCCAAGCTCCGGACTAAGAATTCGGCTCCTCACGCCAGTGCCCCTGGACCGCAGAGGACCATCTTGCCGCTCTCTACTCCCGCATCACACACATGAAGGTTGTCGACCGGCACATTGGCCAGCTGCCGGAGGCCGCGCTCAAGATCTTCAAGTGTCTCTGGCCTGGGGAGCTGGTTCCGGACAACCTCAGCGCCCTTTCCATCTGGCTTCTGGATGCCGGCAAGCGGTTGAGCGAGTGGCGGCACTATGCTGCGCGTGCTGAGGCTGACACAGCGCTGCGATTCGTGTGCTCCTGGTACGAATCTCTGGATCTGGAGAGCTTGCACAGCATGCGTGCCGATGCTCCAACAGACACCGATCTGCCGAAGACTACCGCGTGCCGCGTCCGTGCCTACCGCATTGCCAGCTATGCCTCTACCAACACCTTCATTCCTCATCCAGCCGATTTCGAAGAAGAATTCACTGATGATGACGAAGAAGCCGAAGAAGGCGAAGAAGAGGAAGAGGTTGAGATCAATGCTCCTGAAGAACCCGCTACCGGTAACAACGAACATGCTCCTAAAGAACCCGTCGCCACCAAACAAGCCCCGGAGAGCTCATCTCCGCTTTACAAGTGAAAACCCTGGTTCCTGTCTTATGATAAACAATTCGTGAAATCCCCCGGTATGCCGGGTGGTAAGATGTAATATACAGTTTAAGTACTTTTGGTGGTTTTGAACTGCAGTAGTTAAATAGGTTTGCATGGTTGAACCTTTAAGCTTATTATGCTAAACCGGTAAATTTGGTTTAACCGAAACCTTTCGGTTTGTTTTGCTTTTTATCTTGCATGGTGAACACTCCGGATTTATTCCCGAGTTCAATGTAATGCACACTTGGTTCTTTTACTTTGGCTCTGTCTACCTCTTTTGGCTGTTTGACGTATGAGGCCCAAAGTTCTTTGGCCAAGCAAGCACTTTCTCGAACTTAGAGAAAAAACTCGAATTTTCCACAGAAAACCGGTATTGCCGGGGTTAGTTAAACTTTTTTCGGATTGTTTGTTTTCGGTTTCTTTCTTGTTTTTCATGTGCTCAAATCCTTCCGGTTTGTCTTGCTTTCCATGAAGCCGGGTTGCGGACAACAGCTAAGTCGAAGATTTACCTTTAGGTTTAAACACATTACTAAACCGGAAAGGAGAATCTCCAACAAACAAACCGGTATACGGAAAAAATAAACACATTGCATACGATTCCGGTAAAGGCAGTACCTGAGATACATTTGCGTCTGTTTTGACAGATTTCTGCCATGTTTTGCATTTGCGTCTTATGCTTCGTCTTTTTGAGTTCTTTTGTGAAAAGGAGCTTTGGGAAGAAGTAGCTACAATAGGATATGTTAAAATGACTGTTTGATATGTGCCATTACCGAAGCCTTGCTGGTTTGATATATTTTTATTTGCACTAATGTTGCTAATCAATTGTGCTGAGTTTTGTGTGAAGGAAGTTTTCAAGTGTAGGGAGAGAAGAATGATAAAATAAGATGCAGAATGGACAAAACCTCAAGCTTGGGGATGCCCGAGGCACCCCCTCTTTATCAGTAAAAAGCACCAGGTCATTTTTCAATGCGCTATATTTTTATTGCTTCATGCATTATGTGCTTTTCTTGGAGCGTCTTTATTTTTGTTTTCTGTTGTTTTGTTTTGTTTGCTGTAACAAGTGGTTGGACCCCATCATATTTGTTTTGGAGAGAGATACGCTCCGTTTTAATTGCATGAACGCTCTAGTTTTCACTCATATGTTCAACGAGCGTTCTATTTTTGCGAGTATTGCGTTTAAGCTGTTTTTCATTCATATTATGTTCAGAGCTTGTTAGTTTCCTTATGAATAGCTCTCTGGTCTTTATGTTTATTATCTATGAGAGTTGTTTCAAATAAGTTGATTGGTGTTGGATACGAGTAAAAAGTCTCATATTAATAGTGATGCAAATGAAAGATCTCCTTTGATGTTTCAATTGAGTTGACTTTATGATCATATAGTTTTTGACTTTTAATATCACCATATGCTTTGATTAATAAGTTTTATCGCTATGCATGATTATGGCCATTATTGCTCCCTTAGTCGGTCGCCCCCTTTCTTTTGCTAGCCTTCATTTGTACTGAGTATGAGCTCTACTCGTGCATCCAACTCCCAAAAACCAAAATGCTAATCGTGTCCACCATATCTACATATATGTGGTATTTTATCGCCACTCCAAAGTAAATTGCTTGTGTGCTACCTTTAAACCTTTCAAACATTTATTCCTTGTTTTTGCAATATATAGCTCATGGGAAAGTAGCCTAAAAACTATTGTGGTAAGGAATATGTCACTTATGTATCTTAGTTCTTATAAGTTGCTTGTTGAGCGGTAACCATGTTATCCGGGGACGCCATCAACCTATCACACCTTTGTTGAATATCATGTGAGTTGCTATGCATGTTTGTCTTGTCTGAAGTAAGGGAGATTTACCATGAGTTGAAATGGTTTGAGTATGCATATTGTTAGAGAAGAACATTTGGCCGCCAACCAAAGCCATGTATCATGGTGGAAGTTTCAGCTTGGACACTCAAATCCTCAAAATCTCTTATGAGAGTATTATTATTGTTGAATGCTTAAAGCATTAAAAAGTGGAGCCCATTATCTGTTTTCTATGTTGTCCCGATATGGATGTCCTTAAGTTGAGATCTATCAAAATCGAGAAATCAAATGCGATTTATCTCCTTGGACCATTGTACAGGTGGCATAGAGGTACTCCTTTGTGACACTTGGTTGAAACATATGTAATGCGATGATAATCCATGGAAATCCGAGCTAATTAGGACAAGGTGCAGGCACTATTAGTATTCGATGCATGAGGCTTGCAACTTATAGGAAGTTTTATACATAACACATATGAATTATTACTACTGTTGACACATGCTTTCAAAATAAAAAGCTCTAGCACATGAGTAATCCCTGCTTTCCTCTGCGAAGGGCCTTTCTTTTACTTTTATGTTGAGTCTTCATCTTCTAAGTTCATGCACCATTAAGAGAGCATAGTTGTCATTCTTAGTTTTATGTGCATGGTTACAAAATTATTATTGATTGAATCATGAATCTGTTATTACTTGAGCTTAAATTATTTGTATCTAGTCATCCTTTGAACTTTGAAGGTGCATGTCACTTCAAAAATTATTCGTTTGTTATCACTTACCTACTCGAGGACGAGCATGAGTTAAGCTTGAGGATGTTGATACGTTGCAAAAGTATCTATAATTTTTGATGCTCCATGCTTGTTCTACACCAATTTCTCTGTGTTTTATGTACACTTTGCATCATTTTATGACATTTATTGGACTAACCTATTAACAAGTGCCACAGTGCCAGTTCCTGTTTATTATGTCTGTTTATTGCAGAAAATGTCCAAAAATGAAAGTGCTCGAAAAATTCTGGAAAAATCACAGAAGTTCTAATATACTAGAAGACCCCGGGAACCAGAAGGAGAGCCGGAGGGGGGCTACAGGCCGCCCATACCAGGCCCAGGCGCGGCCAGCCCTGGCCCGCGCCTGGGGGTGGTATGGTGGCCTCGTGCACCCCCTCGCGTCGCCTCTTCGCCTATAAGACCCCTCTGACCTAAAAACTCCGCTACATATCACCCTCTGTCCACGAAAAGTTCCGTAGCCGCCGTCATCGCCGAAACCAAGTTTCCGGGGATAGAAGTCTCTGTTCCGGTACCCTGCCGGGACGGGGAAGTGCCCCCGGAGCCATCGCCATCGACTCCACCGCCTCCACTTCGACTCCATGATGGTCTGTGAGTAGTTCCCGCAGGGACTATGGGTTCTTGGCTGTAGCTAGATGGTACTCTCTCCCATGTGCTTCAATACAATGATCTCATGAGCTGTCTTACATGATTGAGATCCATATGATGTAATCTGTGTTGTGTTTGTTGGGATCCGATGGATTGATCATTATGTTCAGTATATCTTATAAGTTTGTGAAGTATTTGTTGCTGCAATATTGTTATGTTTAATGCTTGTCACTAGTGCACGAGTGGCATGATCTTAGATCTAGGCTCTATAATTGTTGCTTGGATTGTATCTACAAATTGTATGCACATGTCTTTGTCCGGAACCCGAGGCCCCAAAGTGATCTCGAATTGGGATAACCGGAGGGGATGGCTTTGATATGAGGATCACATGTTTTCACAAGTGTCAATGCTTTGCTCCGGTGCTCTATTAAAAGGAGTACCTTAATTACCAGTAGTTTCCCTTGAGGCCCCGCTGCAAACTGGCTGGTAGGACAAAAGATGTTATGCAAGTTTCTCATTGCGAGCACGTATGACTATATATGGAAAACATGACTACGATATTAATAGAATGGATATTTTGTCTTAATGCTAAATTCAATTATGTCAATTGCCCAGCTGTAATTTGTTCACCCAACACTTGTTATCTAGAGAGTTACCTCTAGTGTAGATCGCCGGGAACCCCGGTCCTTTATTTCATCATCATTGTTTTCAATCAACTACGCGTTGGGATATTTTCCAGTGTCATTGCCTCTGTGTTACTGCTACTGCTGTGTTACTATTGCTCTCATATTACTGTTGCATCACATTTCCCTGTCAACACGCCATCAAAGTAGTACCAACTATTTTCTGGCGCCGCATCATATTACCACTGCTTTCACATCACCCTGTTGCTAGTGCTTTTCCAGGTGCAGCTAAATTGACAACTCCGCTGTCAAGTATTATAAGTATTCTTTGGCTCCCCTTGTGTCAAATCAATAAATTTGGGTTTTAATTCCCTCGAAGACTGTTGCGATCTCCTATACTTGTGGGTCATCAGTGCCTCTTGTGCGGGGCGATAGTTTTGCCCGGTTTCACCGTTTCCGGCATAAGCATTTCCGACATTGCCATTTCCGGCATAGCCTGCCCCTTGGCTCTTTCTACCGGCGTCATGTTGCCCGGCTTTTTGTTTTCCGGATAGAACCGGATCATACACAGTCATCTGTTGTGCATTCACATCTTTTTATCTTCTCCTGTCCGGATGGGGGGACGATGCCTGCCCATGGGACTTGCTTCCGACATTTTTTGCCGAACGAACAGATTGTGATGCCGCTTTGTTATTCTGGGCCATCTCTGCATTTTGTGCCTCAATTGTATCAAGTAACTCTTTTACTCTAGCTTGTTGTTTTACTAGAGCATCTCCTGTTAACGATTCACATGCTTCTACTGCAGCTCTAGCAGCTTCAAAGTTTTATCCGGACTGCTATACTTAGGATTTTCTAGCAGACCCAAAGATACATATGCGCTCTTACCGGAAAGAACTTCCCGGCGCAGATCCTGGTCTAAGTTACGACCTCTAAGCTGGTTTCCCACTACTCTAGCAGGGTTCGCGCTAACGGAAGCAATGCCATGTGCAACGTTATACTCACGGAGGGTCAGGTTGAGATCCTGCTAGGCCCGGATGACATCTGCTGCAGCGGAGAGTAGCTTCTGCCGCTGCGCCTCCAGCTCAGCCTGGGTGGCCGTGGCATCAGCGTTGTGCGCGATGGGCGGGGCCAACACGCTCATGGCAGCTTGCAGCGGGGTTGCCGCCGGTGGCGCGGTAGAGGTACCGGCGAGGATCTCGTCGCGCTCTGTAGGAGTCTTCGCCGTGCGCCCGGACTTGGTTTGCCCAACGCCCTCCTCTGCAGCACCTTTGCCAGCGCGTCTTGCGCCGGCCATCATCACCTCGACGCTGCCGGCGGTGCGGTCGGAGCGCGACCCGCGAGCAGCTGAAGATCTTGGCGGATCCGGCGCCACCAGCACCAGCGATGGGTACTGGGGCTCCGGTACGGTGCCGAGGTAGCAGTGAGAGCCGAACTCGATGATGCAACCATTCTTGGGGAAACGGCCACCGTTGGCGAAGCAGCCCGCGTTGTCGTTGATGAAATCCAGCGAACCGAGGCGCTGGACGAGGCCGGACACCACACGCTCGTCGGAGACGGTGAGGAGGCCCGCCCGGATATGAACTCCAGCAAGCTCAGCTGCTGGCCCCACGGTGGGCGCTAACTGTCATCGTGGTGGAACGGCAGATGCCATGGGATGGCTTAAGTTGGGGCCGAATGTACGCTTGAGGATCCGGGTGAGGGTTAGGTTAAAGAGAAAAGAGAGAGATGAACTCCGGATTGTATTGATGAACTTGCCTACGGCCAGAGGTTGGAGATGTACGGTACAACACCTTCTTCTATTCGCTACTCGATCGATCTCTGTCTGTGTCCCTCTCGCGCAGGGGTGCCCTCCCTCTCCTTATATAGGGGAGAGGTGGCTTACAAGGGAAGAAACCGTAATGACATCTTTGATGAGCTAAGCTACTTCTTCTTTGGCCCCAATGACACCGCTTATGTCTTTAAGCAGAGACTGATGACATCGTTCGGTATCTTTAACGTCAGCAGCTCCTTTGACGTCAGGGCTTCGATTAAAGCTGATGTGCTTCGCTCATCCTGTCCTTTGGTCCTTGAGGAATCTTTGAATAGAATGCCGACATGCTACAGTTGAGCCTATGCCGGATCTCCAGTACCTCTATCGGTGAGCTCCGGTATCTTTGCATTGGTGGTTAAAACTCTCTTGCTCCCCGTACGCCGGCATGGGATACCGGATTGTACTAGCTTAGCGCTGTTTAAACTTAACCTTTAGAATCCGGATCAACCTTTAATCCGGTATACAAATGACACATTATGGTATATTCGTCATAGTTTTGGCCTACCGGGAGCCATCCCCCGACACGGATTTATGCACGAAAGCACAAACTAGAGCACAACATGCATTTTACCTCCCCAAATTGACGAGTGTTGTAGATCTACCATAAGTTTGAGAGAATGAGGGAAGAGAGTTAGAGTTATATTAATGATGGCTTTTGGCATCCTGCATATTTTGCCTTTGGGCTACCACATATGCATGTATATATCAGGTCTTTGCCCTCTTGAAATCTATTATCATAAACATGGACAAGATTAAGAAAAAACTGTTAAACGGGTTCAGCTATTCAAGTGGATGACTTATATTGTCGTATTCATTTCTGCCAAGTTCTTTCACATTAGAATGCAAAATTATTATAGATACACTTACCTTGTGGACGTTAAATACTAAGGGCATCTCTAGCCGTTCGACGCATTTTAAGCATAATTTATATCCGTTTGCGATAGCTATCAGCAAAAGCTTCTTTTTTTAATGTAGTATTTCCACAAAAAATGGTCACATGTCCGCATATATCTGTCCCTTTCCTAGCGGCAAAAACGTATTTCTAAACCGCAAAGAAGGAGAGAGAAAAAAGATACCCTTTTGTGTGGTCATATTGACCACATAGATCTATCCTTAAAGGAGAAAAGAGAGGGCCAATCAAGCTAAAACGGACGCGCGCAGACGTATTCTTGCTGCATATTTGCATCAGATTTGCGTCAGGACGAGCGCTGCGGACATTTTACGTCTAGCCGCTGGAGCGCGTTTTTTTTTTTCCACGCAAACGCAAACAGACGCTTTTGATTTGTTTGCGTCATCGGTTGGAGATGGCCTAACTGAACAAAATATGAGTTATTCATCTTCGGTGTACATATCTAATATCAACATCTGAGATTTGTATATATACGGGGTGGCTATACAAGTTCCAAGTGGATTTCATTTTACTTTATCCGTAGGCCCCCACGACCCAGCCACCGGGAACGCACGCACCATACTCGGGAGTCGGGAGCCAGGACGGTAGTGAAGACATGGCGTTCAGCACTGGTTATCGCCTTATTGGGCATTCCACAAAAGCGCAGAGGTTCCGGCCTTCTCCTTCAGGAAGGCAGAGTACCAGCGAGCGGAGAGCCTGGCTCGCCGTGGCCGTCTCTCGTCAGCGAAATCGACGCTGTACAGGCCGTACCTAGACTGGTATCCTGACAGGAGCTCGAACAGGTCCATGAACGCCCAGGCGAAGTAGCCTCTCACGTTGACTCCGTTCCTGCACAACAAGAAAGGGCATCAGGATGGAACCCACTTCTTCCGTATACCTGTTCGGGTCTCAAGTAGTATCTCTGTAACAAATATTAGCCGTGTGGCGAAAATGTTAACTTTTGAATTCCAATGTTTCTTTTAAACAAAATTCCACTGTTTTGAAACGAATGAATGGGCTGACCTACTGCAATATTGTCTTCAAAAGAATTGCTGATTTTTTTTTTTATGTGTTTGATCTTGACGCACCTCAGTGCGTGTAGTGTGTTTTCCATGTAGCTGCTCAAGTAGGCAATTCTGTCGGTGTCATCTAGACTTCCGTCGGCAGATCCCATACCTGACCAGATGTGAAACAGGACACATGATAAAATGAACAAATTTATTCGTTTAAACATACTTGCTTCTGGTGGGAAATTGTGCTTGCCATTCTCTTGGATATAAATGGGAAGGTTCCCATAGGTTCCTTTCAGGTACTCCAGTACAAGTTGCAACCCTTTGGGATCACTTGGAATATTTGAAGGGGCACCCTGCAGACCAATAAAAAAGATGATCTGGACAGTTATTGTCAACATTGTAATAACAGTTTTAAGCCATCTTTCTTTTCTATTCTCTTGATTCTGTTTAGAAAAAATAAGCCAATGCATATAAACTCCAAGGCCAATAAAACTGAAGTTGGCACAGAACACATTAGACATAATTTTTTACCTGACCAGCTGGCGGGTCAGTCCTAGAACCTGCATCATACAAAGAAATCACTTGTTAGAACACTACTGCCACTCTTTTCTGTTACATTTGTCCAGTAAAGTGGTGAACAGATAGTATAATTTGTGATTAAAATGGTCAAAAAACAGTTGTGTCATGCAGTACATTGGCAGAAATGTAACTCAAACCATGCTCTGAAGATAAAGAATACTAGACACTAAACATGTCTAGGGATGACTGAACACTACCCTCGGAGAAATGCCCAGCTTATATGTGACTCATGAATCTGGAAAGGCTACTTGCCAAGGGCAACAATCCTAGTATGACTATCCAGGAAAAGATACTTACCTCTGATATAAATTGACATGTCTGTGTTGTAGTCTCGAACACCTGTTTCCAGAGGGCGATCATTCACGTAGAGAGAATAATAGTGATTTATTCCTATAAAATCTAAAGAACCCTTGATGAGTTCAGACTGATTTTTTGTGAAGGATGGAAGGCGAGAGCCAACATTCTTCTTCATAACTTCTGGGTAGTCCCCAAACACCAATGGATCTAATATCCTGCAAGTACAGGCACTTACGATCTCATCAATGCACATATTATACAGGTGAAATGCTTTCTGT
The DNA here is from genome assembly GCF_019359855.2 of Lolium perenne. Lineage (NCBI taxonomy): Eukaryota > Viridiplantae > Streptophyta > Magnoliopsida > Poales > Poaceae > Lolium > Lolium perenne. Next base: position 258,402,687 of record NC_067246.2, on the reverse strand, counting down.
GACAAAATGGAGGTAAAATATCATACCAGCCAAACAAGAAATCTTTACATCTCTGAGCTGCTTCTAAATCCACAGTGGAATTTGTCAACGGATAACTCCAGTAGGAGTAGAAACTTATGCCAACAACTCCTTTTTGCATGGGCTGCATACAAATGGTTCCTTTTTGTTTTTATTAGCATATACCTCTGAAAATTTTGCACTGCAACAGGGAAATAATGGAGAAAGTAATAATGTTTGTAGGAAAAAAGAACAGTGATCACAGTCCACTCAATTAACAGAATAAGAGTCTATGTACATTTCGGTCAAAAGATTCTATGTACATCCCTCTTTTGAAGGAAACAAGGCCAGGAACCTGAACAAAGTAAACCAACTATTCCACCAAGAAATATTAGTCAACCCGTTGCCCAATGCTGAACCATGTATTAAAAAGATATATTAAAATGTGGTTATATGTAATATATGACTGAAAACGGTGCCTCCATTACTGAGAAAAGCTTAGATGGCTTAGAGTGACACAGTTTATGAAGAAAGCAGCACCAAAACTAATTTGAGCACAAGAGCATTCACTCACTTGATACTTTTCTTTGTACAGACTGAAAACTGATGCATGCGCCAAAAGGGTATTATGAGCTGCTACGTAAGGTTCAGTACTAGAGTCCCCGAGAGTGCACTTTGCTGCTCCAAATGGATCGGAACAACGTGCAGGAGGGAATATAGCAACATCATAAGAGGCCATTAGACCAATGTTTGGCTCATTCACAGTCGTCCAGGATGTAACCCTATCTCCAAACTCCCTGAAGCAAATATCTGCATATGCTGTGAAATCTTCCCTGCGTTTTGTAGATGTGAAAATATGAACATGAAAATTATTATGTCGTAAGTATGAAAATGATATATAAAATTGTCACTACAATAGATTTATTTATTTATTAGTGAAAACATATATGAACTTACACAATTCTGGGGCTTAACCATCCACCATACTTGTCTTCAAGAATCTGAGGGAGATCTAGATGGTGAAGTGTGATATGGACTTGTATTCCTAATATAAATAACACAGACACCGGATGGTTCAAATGATCAATGCCTTCTACTTTTATTTTGTGTGGATTTATTGAAACAAAACAATGCATACGCCGAACATGTGAAGTATGACCCAAGAAGTGATTGCAATTGAATATTTAAATACTCAAAGATCTTACAAATATCTTACCATGATTTACCAGCTCATCAATTAGGTTATTGTAGTACTCCAGACCTTTTGGATTGACAGCCCCGCTTCCATCTGCAAACCCAAAATTTCAGAAACGATATGATTAATTAGAAAACTAAAGCGGATGGTTTTGATAAAGGCGCTGATGAGTTCTGTACTTGGAATAAGCCTTGACCAGGAGATGGAGAACCTATAAGCCTCTAGGCCAGTCTCAGACATGAGCTTAACATCCTCCTGCAAAATCAAATAAGCCAAATTTCTTTTAGAAAGAAATGCTCAATATTTTACAAATGACCCATATTATTTACCATGTATTTGTGGTACCCATCTGCCGCAACATCCCCTGTGCTTTTGTCTACCATTTTGCCTGCAAGAACAAATCAAACAGTCAAAATTGACCTAACCGCAACAAACAAAGTCTTGGTTAACCACATCAAGTTCTGATCATGGGTATTCCTAATTCCCAGTTTGTCATTTCAATTACTCAACATTCAGTTATGCTTCAGCATCAGATATATATGCTGTGCAAAATTGTTCTAACAAGAGGGAACTAGTGTTCAAAACCCACGCAATGCATCAGGACTCAGGAGAACAGATCACAGGCTGCTCAAGGGTCAAAACATGAAAATTATCTACAATCATATGGCCCCATGCTAAAACAAAATGTAGCCAGACATTGCAGCACCGGAAAACCAGACACAAATTTCAGGAACATGTAGGAACCAACCTGCGTGAGTGAAATTGTCCCAGCAGCTTGGGCTCCTGCCATCCTCAGCAACAGCACCCTCATACTGCAAGCAAAAGAAACGTCGAATTCAATATGTACAAAGAAACCACTGTATCAAGGACGTCAGCCGATGAACTAAGCACGGCAGAACTTTCAGCACAAACAAGATAGACTACTTACTTGATATGCTGAGGTTCCAGCTCCGAAGACAAAGTCATGGGGGAAATCACTTCTTGTGAAGCCAAGATCAGTCGCAGTTGCATCCTGAACCCAGAGGGGGATTAGGAGGCAGAAGAAGGCAGCAGCGCCCATCTCTGCTGGTGCTTTTCTGCGCTTCGGAGAAGACTTTTATCAGGTATATTAATCTCAACAGCAGCCTCAAGCTCGTGCAACGCAACCATATTAAACAGCATGTATCTGAAGTCAAACATCATGTGGACATGTGCAGCTACAATTTTAGCACTGTGCTGCACATGCTTCTTTTTCAACAAATATACTTGGGTCTTGATTTTTTTAGGATATTCTTTTTTCTGTTCGTGATCGGCGCGCTGAAGTGGTTGCGCGCTTTTGCCCCTGCGGCATCCCACTAGCGACAAGCCCACATGGACAATTTGGACGAACGCGTCAAATAGCTGGTGGATAGACACAGATCAGTACCAGCATCGATTAAGAAAAGACATCTCGCTTAGAAAATCAATCGCGTGTGAGTCACAGGATTTAATGGAGAAAGGATGAGGCTGAGAGCTGTTGGGCCGCGTACCAAAATAAATACTACTCCCTCCGATCCGGAAAAAGCGTCGGAGGCAGCAATTATGCAAAAAAAACCTCGGTCGTTGCCCTCAAAACTCCCGTCCGTCCTCACCCAGTCGTCTCATCCTTGGTGTGTGGCCGCAGGCGAGTTCACGAACCAAGTCCCCTTGCTCGCCATTCGCCACCACCCAGCTCATGCCCATCACACCAGGCCGTGTCCGGCGTCCGACGACCGGTACGACCTCCAAGATCGAGCGCCCCAGCGACCGGATCGAGCTCCACCGCCACCAAATCGAGCGCCCCAGCGACCGGATCGAGCTCCACCGCCACCAAATCGAGCGCCCCAGCGACCGGATCGAGCGCCTCTCGATCGAATCGACCAGATCGAACCTCGCCAGGCGTCCCACCACCCGTCCCCAGATCCCACGATGACCGCCAGTCAATGGCTAGAAGAGGAATGGGGTCGTGCTTCTTTTTGTGAATTATGGAGGGCTTTATTGTAAAACGTAATTTATACAGTCTCCCGACACTTTTTTCGGACCGGAGGGAGTACTAGATTTAGATGTGCGCCTTGGCGCACGATCCCGTGAAGATCATGCCAATGTTTATTTTATATAAAAAAGATAAAAATAATTGCTAATATGATAATACATTTCTTACGAACAGCAAAAGAAACATCTACATATTACTTATTGTAACTTATTTTACTCTTCTTGCAGGATCAATTCTAAATAATGTAAGGAAAAAAATGTTCTCCACAGAGACAACCAAAATTTTAGGTTTAATAGGTTTTCTCCATCAGTAATATGTATCATTTTTATTCACCAGTTTATGGAACTGAAAATAATTTCATTGTGTCTTATTAAATTATATGCCAAGTGGCTATTACTTGGATTATAATATTCATCTACATCTGCATTCACTATTATTAGAAGGTCTCTAATCACGTGTCCATTCACATCCTCAGATGTGTCCACGAAAATTGGAGTATGTAGTTTAGCTAGGTGTTCAATGGTTGGCCTGCTTGGCAGTGCCTTAGATTCTGCACAACTTGATATCGAATTTATTTGATGTATAATCACTGACTTTGCATTGTCAGGTTCTGGATATGGGGAACTTTCAGGGTTGCAGTGGATGCAAGAAAGGTATATTGAAGTTCATTTTCACATCCCTGATTAAATAAGGGGACTATCTATGTATAGCGGGTTTAAATTGTTTATCGGTGAGGCCTATGTCTTCATTCTCTAGACAAGTGCTTAATATTATTTATCTTAACTATTTTGGTGTTAGGTGGATAAGTCTGGAAAAGCATTTGGAGAATTAGAAAGAATTAGTTCTTTTAGATCTACAACCAAGGTACACCTGTCACATTTTTCTTGTATCAAACATGTATTAATCTTCAACTCTTACGATTTCTTGTATTCGGATTCTAACAGCTGGTTAAATCATCTCATTTACAACCATGGTTTTAAAGGCGCCAACCTTTAGACGCCTAAGGCAGACGTTTTTCTAAGGCGCCGGGGGGGGGGGGGGGGGGGCGCTTAGACCCTTAGGCCTCGCCTTTAAAACCATGTTTACAACGGTATTTCCTTTTCTTGGTGCAAGTACATGTTATGGCCATGTTTCCTTTGTGCCACCGAAGCCCATGTTGCGACAATGTCCATGAGTAGCTTATGTACATGAGTGGTAATCTAATATAAAATCTAGAACTTTGACCAACTCAATTGAGCGATTGAAAATCTAATCAGATGAATTGTGCAATAATGGAAGAGTGAGCAATTTAATTAACAACATGAAAAGTAAAATAGACGTTGCAAAATCTGTATAATTATGTAATGCATCTGGTCCTCTTAGTTGCCACATAAAAATCAACACATTAACAAAAGGAAAACTCTCAATCGCAAGATGGAAGAAGCATGTTTTTTTCTAATGATACCAAGCCAAAAGTGATTCAACATGAGCACCTAGCCGTAGGATGGAAGGAAAATGTGCCAAAGTACTTATCATTGTGGAACTGGACTACTGGAGGCGATACATGAACTGCATCCCTGAAATTCAAATTTACAAAAATGTATAGGGTATTTCACGTCAAAATGTATGTTACGTTTACAATGAAAAACAATCGTAAGGAATTTTGATTCTGTTACACATATCTTTACATTCGACAACAACTTTAGCAAAGAAATGACAGCTACTCTAAAAAATTCACTATTTCTTGTAGAGCTAAAGTTAGATATATTTTTTTCATTATCACTTGGCCTGCACAACCAAGAGCAGAACGCACGGCATCAAGAAATTGGGATGATACATAGCAATAAGGAGCCAACTGCCAAGACATACCTACATCGTGCTTGACTGCTTCGCTGAAGGAAGGACTTTGATACCACTTTACAAAGAAAATGAGCAGAACACCTCATTACTCCCAATGTTTACAAAGAAAACGAGCAGAACGACTCATTCCGCCCAATGTTTATGGCACCCTCAGCTACCAACATCATCCTCTCCCGCTACTTTTAGTATAGGATGATATAGCATGCTATTTTTCTCCCATGGACCATTATTCAGTCCAAACAGTATCAGTAATCATGTAGCTACTAAGGGAGAAAATAACATTGGTATAATCAATATTTCTAATAACTATTAATAATAATGCCTATAGAGCTAAAAAATCTCCGGAGATCTAAGAGTAGAGTACCTATCAGGTTGCTGAGTCACCTAAGTGGCTGAGTAAGACTAATATTTCACTTTTCAATTTGAAGTGAAAACCACCCACTTTACTGGACACTTGCAAGTAATTCACACAACTGGTTGGTGTGGTTAGATATCTCACTTGTATTGCATTTCTACTGAAACTCTAGCAATATGCGAGTTAACGTGCTCGAGTGGTACTTTACAAATCTGCTAAAACCCCACTTACAGCATATGAGAGGTGGCAGTACACATGAACAACCAATATATAAGCCTTCAAAATTTGCATTTATCAATTTTGTCTACTGATCGAGAGATCGAGATGTACATGAGTCATGAACTCCATCCTTTTGCTTCATTGAGATACACAAATGAGCTCCTAAAAATAGATGGCATGGTACTTCAGTCATTTATGTATCTATACACAGTACTCGTATCAGCAATCATGCCTGAGAAAGCATCAAATATATTATTAGCTATGTATTGAAATTTTAGGCTACATACACTACATAAAAGTATAAATAATTAGGTATTATATAACTTTTTCCAATTGGCATATTTGGAAGCACATTGGTAAGTCCTAAATAAACTATTGGATACTGAACAGCCTGGGAAACAACCTGTGTGAAAAGAGACATAATACATGAATAATGGGCGGGTCCTAAATCTGGATAGATGAGCTCAAGTGATAGGAAGATATAAAAGCAAAAAAGTCACATGTTTTAACTAAATTTCAGAAACTAAATCTATTGAATAGAATGGATATTACAGACCTAAATATTTCTATCTTGCCCACTTGTCTTCTCATCAAAGATTATGTAGGCATAAATAAAAAGGAATTTGGACAAACAAAGATCAAATATTAGGGGATTAAACCATAATGGAGTAGTGGAAGAGACAGATACATAGGAAAAAATGCACACCTGCATTAAGGGTCCTCTTTTCCAAGGATCTGCAATGCACTAAATCCAGAAGGTTGAGCATGAATCAAATAGCAAACATCTAGAGAGAGAGAGAGAGGTTGATCTAGCTGCATAATATCAAAATCATCATTTAGAGCTTGTCGCAATATTTAAAAGAGGTAGACGTTTGTGATGAATGAAATTAACTTCTTCAGCCTTTTTGAAAGGATCGTATGCCGCACCTAGAGGGGGGGTGAATAGGTGCTAACCAATTTTTAGTTCTTTTTCAATTTAGGCTTGACACAAAAGGTAAATTCTCTAGATATGCAACTAAGTGAATTTACCTATATGACAAGGCTAACAACTAAGCAAGATATAGCTAAGCAATATAAGAGATAGAATAGGATAGAGGTAACCGAGAGTGGAGCACGTGATGACACGGAGATGATTCCCGTAGTTCCCTTCCTTTGCAAGAAGGTACGTCTACATTTGGAGGAGTGTGGTTGTTACGAAAGCCAAACCAACAGCCATGAAGGCTTCACTCAGATCTCCGGTGAGCAACGCCACGAAGGACTAGCCCACTTCCACTAAGGGATTTCCTCGAGGCGGAAATCGGGCCTTTACAAGGTTCTTGGGGCACACATCCACAACCGAATTGGAGGCTCCCAAATCTGTTACAACACAACAATCAACAACAATACATCAACACAAATCAACTAGGGAACCAAATAGGAACACTAGCAAGGGGGCCCTCAACAAAATGAGGAGGAAATGCAAATTGCTTCGGTGAAGATGTAGATCGGGGTCTTCTCCTTCGATTCTCCAAGACACAAGGGATTTGGGTGGTTGAGGGAGGAGATCCGATGGATTTGGTGTTCTTGGTGGCTCAACAATGGTGTATGACTTTTTGAGGAAGAAGTGAGCAGCCCTAACACTTGGAGAAGAAAGATATATATAGCAAGGGGAGATCCTACCGTTGGAGGGTGCCGGCCGGTAGTACCGGCCAGGTTGGGCAGGTACTACCGCCCCCAGGTGAGAGGCGCGGCCAACAGGAGGAGGCCACGTGGCCGAGGGAGCTCGGGCCGAGAGGGGAGGCCGGAGCCTCCGGCCGGGGTACCGGCCAAGGTACCGCCGGGGCTCCAACCTCCCTGGCTGGTATACTGAGGCGCCCCGCGCCATCCGGTACCTTGGGCGGTACCAAGGCCGGAGCCTCCGGCCGTGGCCAGGCCGGCGGTACCGCCCAAGCCTCCGGCCCCTCCTTTTCTTTCTTTTTCTGTTCTTCTTCTCATTTCTTCCTTTCTTCTTTTCTTTCTTTTCTCTTCCGATATCTTGCACGCTCTTCACACCTTGGGCATCTAGAGAAAGTAGTAACCTACAAATCTTATATATTCAAATGTTCATATATCATCATTGTCATCAACACCAAAACTATATATAAAATGAGATATGTTCTTTCACTTTTACCTGGTATAATTCCCTTTTCTGAATGTAGTTCAAGAACAATTTCCGTATCTATCATTTGAATTGGTAATGTAGAAAATTAATTGGATATGCAGGGGAGAAGAATATATGCCAATTGATGTAGCATAGTTTTTTAGGGAAGAGGCCTACCGCTTGGTCATAGCAACCCCTTTTTCAAATTTAGACGCTCTGCTTTCCTAACTGCCTCTCAGTCTGTCAGTGTCTCGTATCCATCAACTGATACAATCACTTCCTTCAAAACCTGCAATGTCCTATGCAGGGTAAGAACACCATTTACATAAAATTGTTCGTCAACTTTGCTTAACCAATGCAGAACTGGAACAAAACTTAAATTATGCATAGTATGTTAAATGAAAGGCACCATAAAATACATCACCTTTGCAAACAACTAACCGCATATGTCAGCATGAGAAGCATCAACAACTTCTTGAGAAATGCAGAGGCACTTGGAATGCCACCAAAGCTTTCATTTCATCCTTGCTTAGGTGTCTCTCAGCTACAAACTACTGAAGCTTCTCTCTGTAAATGCCTGAAGTATGAAGTCGCATTAATACATGCTGATACTCACAATAGATAATATAGACATATACGGTAAATAAAATGGTGCAATAAAAGGAAAGTGTTAGCCTTCATGCATCTGGTTAGCGAGATAAGCATCCCTCTACCCACAAGGTAACACACGCTTAAAACTTCATCAAGTAAATAAGGAGATCGATGAGTGCAAGAAAATGCTAGGTGAGAGACACTACTAGGGAAAAGCCTATAGGTGGAGGCAAGTGGTGCCGGCGCACCACCATAGGCATGCGCCGGTGGAACTTGTTGCCGGCGCACCAGGAAACCGCCGCGCCGGCGATGCCGTCCCACTGCCGGCGCACCAGCTGACACGACGCGCCGGCGCTATTTCCTGGCAACACCTCTCCCCAACTCGGCCAGGCCCATGAAGCATTGCCGGCGCACCAGCCCAGGAGCGCGCCGGCGGTAATTTTTCTATTACCGGCGCGCTCTTGGGCTGGTGCGCCGGCAATGCTTCATGGGCCTGGTCTGGAGCAGATATAGCCGGATGGGCTATACACCGCCGGCGCACCAGGTCTGGTGCGCCGGCAGTAACCTGGGACTTATTACAGCCACCAACCAGCACTCACAAGCCACTACACTCACTCCTCATCCACACAACCCGACCCTTCTCCCAACCCACCTAATATTTGCCCATTTCTACCCCAACTTTAGCCAATTTGACCAAACAAAATCATATTTTTTGAGCAAATCTTCCCTTCCTACATGCATCTCCCATATCCCTATGTAGATCTAGATCTATCTATCACGCATTGACCGCTCAATCTAGATCTAGATCTAGAAAGTTGGCTTCCATACGCCATGGTAGCGGCGCGACGTCTCGATCTCGTTGACGAATATATCAAACAAATAGGTGATTAATGAACAAATAATTGAGGAATGAAATCGACTTATGTTGGACATTTGAAGAAAAGCTCTCGTGTGTGGCATATATATATGTTGTGCTTGTGCTTGTGTGTGTTGGCGTTGAAAATGAGTTGCCAACGTTGCGCCGAAATGTTGATTCTTTAAGTTTCCGTTTCGGCACATTTCTGGCGCTCCTATGTCCTACCGTGTAGGAAGGTCATGCCGAAATTTTCCGTGAAAACTACCGACGGATGCATGGTTCTAATGAATTATGTAATCTTACCATGCAGGCGATAATGGTTATCGAGATGAGTGAAAGCATCGTGATGAGATATCTGAAACACGCGATCATCGACATGTATGAAAATAACCGCACAGAGGTATTGTGTCCGTGCCGGAGATGCAAACGAGGGAAATGGTTTGACCCGTATTCAGGCAAATTGCAGGGGCACCTGCTCACTAATGGTTTCATGCATGGACACACTCAATGGATGAGTGATGATGGCGCGGAGGTCAATGGGGCGACGGCGGCAGGTGGTAAAAATGGCCGGCAAGAAGGAGGGCATCATGATATTGATGACGATGAAGAGTTTGTCGCACAGGACGATAACCTTGACGACGACAATAACCTTGACAACGACAATAACCTTGACGACGACGAAGAGGTGCCGCTAGCTTCAGTCGTGCGGGACCCTCATCTTCAAGATCTGCTTCTCGAAAAGACGAAAGGCGCCAAGCGGAAATCAAAGCTTGAGCAACTCGAGATAGACTCGAATACTCCGTTGTACGACTCAGGTCGCGGGTTGGGGGAGTCTCGCTTGAGAGTAGCTCTCGATGTGCTGCAGATGAAGGCGAAACACGGATGGACGGACACAAGCGTCGACGACATCCTGGAATACGTGAAAGATCTCCTTCCTGCCGGGAACACGTGTCCTGGTAGTCTAGCCGAGGCCAAGAGAATCACGTGCCCTCTCGACTTACCCCACGAAAAGTATCACGCCTGCATCAACGACTGTATCATGTATCGCAAGGAGCACATGGACAAGACCAAATGTCCTGTGTGTGAAGCTAAACGGTACAAGAAAGGGAAGAAGAAAGCTCCTCGGAAAGTTGTGTGGTACTTCCCGCTCGCCCCCCGGCTTCAACGGTTCTACGCGGACCGCAAGGAAGCAAAGCTCATGCGCTGGCACGCAGAAAGAAAGGAGGCAGTGTTGAATGATAAAGAGCGGATTGAGCACCCAGTCTTGGACGCACCCTTCGGATGCAAGCCGGTGGAAAGCATTAGACAATGAATTCGGAAGTTTTGGGGCAGATCCCAGAAACATCAGGTTGGGTGCGAGCACGGACGGATTCAATCCGTTCGGAAACCAGAGCAGCACACATAGCACATGGCCCGTGTTTGTATGGATCTACAACCTCCCGCCCTGGCTGTGCATGAAGAGGAAGTACATACATATGAGTATGCTAATTCAAGGGCCGACACAGCCAGGAAACGATATCAACATGTATCTCGAACTATTAAAGGAGGAGCTTGAAACGTTGTGGGCGGAGGAAGGGGTAGATACATGGGACGCCGTCGCGGAAGAATATTTCCCTTTGAGAGCCGCGTTGATCACGACGGTGCAGGACTACCTCGGATACGGTTACATTTCGTGCCAGGTGTGCCATGGACACAAGGCATGTGTCAGGTGCATGGAAGAGACGATGTTTTTGCAGCTTGGTAAGGATCCCGGCTCTTCGAAAACAGTTTACATGGGGCATCGAAGGTGGCTACAGAAAACTGACCCGTGGAGAAAGCGTGGAGATCTGTTCGATGGTACAAATGAACCCCGAGGACCTCCACGTAAGAAGAGCGGCGAAGAGATCGATACATTACTGAAAGGTTGGAAGGAGTGCCCTGCGCCGGGAAAGATTCGTCAAAAGCCTGGAGAGACGAAGAAGAGGACAAAGGACACGACGCCGCTCATTGGTGTATGGAAAAGGAGGTCCGTGTTTTGGGACTTGCCGTCGAAAAGTCTCGATACACCTCACTGCCTTGATGTCATGCATATTACAAAGAACGTGTGCGAGAGCTTGCTTGGCACTCTTCTCAACATGCCGGACCGGACCAAAGATGGGACGAAAGCAAGACATGACCTGAAAGTTTTGGGCATCAGGGAAGAGCTTCAGATCCCGCCAGCCCAAGAGGGACAGTCGGAGGAGGAGGCGGACGGCGGTCAGAAGCGCAAAAGGATTAAGCAGCCAGACTATTACTATCCCCCCTCCTGCTTCACTTTTAGTCCGGCCGAGGTCGATCAATTTTTCAATTGCCTTGTAGGAGTCAGAGTGCCCTTCGGTTACTCCGGGCTAATAAGCAGATACATGGACCCCAAGAAACGAAACTTCAGCGGCATGAAGTCTCATGACTGTCACGTGATGATGACGCAGATTCTTCCGGTTGCAATCCGAGGTATAATGGATGACCATGTCCGTGCAACGCTGATCGGGCTCAGAACTTCTTCGACGTCATAACTCGGAAGTCGATAAGCGTGAAGAAACTCGCAAGGCTCCAGGAAGAGATCGTGGTGATCCTATGTGAGATGGAGATGTACTTCCCGCCTGCATTCTTTGACGTGATGGTCCATCTGTTGGTCCATATCATGGATGATATCGTCAGTCTAGGGCCGGCATTCTTACACAACATGATGCCGTTTGAAAGAATGAATGGGGTCATTAAAGGATACGTTCGTAACAGGTCACATCCGGATGGAAGCATCGTACAGGGCTGGCTCACCGAAGAGTGCATCTCTTTCTGCACGAATTATCTAGACATCGAGGACCCTGTTGGTTTGCCTCAAAACAAGCACCTCCGCAGGTTCGAGGGAGTAGGCCACAAAAATGGAAGGAAGGAACTGCACGTGCACATGTCTGGTCGGAGTTCCGACTTTGACAGGGCCAACTTAGTAGTGCTACAACACATTGACTTGATCGATCCTTGGTTGAAAGAGCACAAAACCATGATAGAGAACAGTGGCAAGCCGATGATGACGGAAGCAGAAATATACATAGAGCACAACTCCTCTTTCGCGCGCTGGTTCAAAGACCACATTGATGCTAATCCCCCACCAATGGATTCTGACAAGGATAAACTAGTATTGGCCTTGTCACATGGCCCCGTGCCCAACATCATGACTTACCAAGCGTACGATATCAACGGGTACACATTCTACACGGAAGAAAAAGACAAGAACAGTGTTTACCAGAACTCAGGGGTAACGATGGATTCCTGGACGGGTGACGTAAAGACTAGATACTACGGAAGAATAGAGGAAATCTGGGAGCTTAACTACGCTGGGGAGAAAGTGCCGATGTTCCGTATCAGATGGGCTAAGAGCGTCAGAAAAGAAGACCGGTATTTCACCACCATTTTTCTACCCGAAGCCAACAAATCAAAGTCCACGAACGCCACCGCGCAGAATGAGCCATGGGTACTGGCAGAACACGTGCACCAATGCTTCTTCATAACCGACCCATCCAGGCCTAGCCGTGTTATCGTGAGGAGAGGCAAGAGGACCATCGTCGGAATGGATGGAGTCGCTAACGAGGAAGACTTCGAAGGACAAGTCGGAGACCCAATGATGGAAGAATCCGAGGACGAAGAGACAACATAAACCACAAGAAGAAGCAGGACCACGCTACCGAGGTCAGGTCGACCCTTCAAAAGAAGAAGTCACGACACGGGGCTAAATTATTCAACGACGAGCAAGAAAAGCAAGAAGAAAGCGAAACACTCTTCTCAATCGATGATGTAAAACTTTATTTGCAATCTATAACTCATATTTTGTGTAATTCATAACTACTCATATGGTCATGGCCAATATTTTATGTATGACTAATTAATATTGTGTTGGTCAATATTTTGTGCATGTATATATAACTCTTTTTTTGTAATGCATAATTAACTCATATTGCTTTGTTATTATCTTGAAAAGAGAAGGAAAAAAATAGTATAGGATTTGTGGGAATAGAAAACCAACATAAAAGAAAGAGAAAGGAAATAAGGAAATGAAGAAAAAGAAAATAAAAAAGGAAATGGAAATGGCCAGGCCTGATTTGGAACAGGGACAAGTCCCAGGTATAGCCGTGCCAAGGTTATTGCCGGCGCACCAGGGCCTTAGTGCGCCGGGGGTTACACTTGTCCCCGGCGAACCAAAGGGGTAGTGCGCCGGCAGTAAGGGGTCCAGCTATAGGGGGGACTTAACCGCACGCGTGTGTCGATCCTCTTCCAGTCACATTCTCTTCACGCGCCCTAGCACACGCCGAACCCTAGCACCGCCGCGTCGTCGTCGACCTCTCTGCACGCCCCTGCGCCGTCGTCGACCTCGCAGCACGCCGGAGCCGCCGCGCAAGGAGGAGCAGGGCGTCGCCGCGGAGAGGAGGGGGAGGGCGTCACGCGCCGGCCACCGTCGCCACCGTCGACGAGAGGAGGAGGAGGCCGTTGCGCGCCGGCCACCGTCGCGGAGAGGAGCAGCAGGGCGTCACCACCATCGCCGTTGGTAAGAACCTCTCTCCCTTCCCCTCTTCCTTCCCCTCTCCATCCCCCTCTTCCTTCCCTCTCCATCCCCCTCTTCCTTCCCTCTCTCTGCGCCGTTGTTCTTGCAGTAGTTGAATTCTTGCGCCGATTCTTGTATTACTCATAGAAAATTTAATTTGATGCCCTGTACCCTTGCAAATTTGATGCCCTGGTTGGCCCTGTACTGCCCTATTCATTGGTTCAAATGCTACTGCTTATGCTCAATTTGCTACTGCTCATGCTCAATTTGCTATATATTCATGTTAAAGAATTAAATAAATGCAATAGCAGGTGAAAGAGTCAATTTTGAAGTTCAAATTTGAAAAATTAAGCACATCATTGTCTATATGAGTTAAGTACTTAGGTTGATTAGTTAGTTTTACTCAATGTTAGGCTTTTTCTACAGCAAAATTGATGATCTAGGCTTTTTCAATGTTAGGGTTCATACAGAATGAACAAACAGCAATCAGGCTTTTCCAATACCAACCATCATACTGACCAATAGCACTAAAATCATCAATTTGAAATTTTCTGGTTTGAAATAAAATGATGAAATGCAGTAGCAAATGATGAAATGCAGTAGAAAATGATGAAATGCACTCATATTCATTCTCTGGTTTGAAATTTTGAGAGAGCACTAAAATGAATTCATTCTCTGGATGCAAAAAATGCTATATATGCAATTATCAAGCTTGCCATAAATGCAAAAATGCTTGCTCATGCTCATGCTTGCCATAAATTGCTACTGGTTCAAATTGCTTGCATTCTCTGGTTCACATGCTATTTTAAATCATATTCATTCTCTGGTTCAGTTTGTGCTATTTTAATTTCTCTGGTTCACATGCTATTTCTCTGGTTTGAATTTGTTCTCTGGTTTGAAAATAGAAAATGAAATGCATGCAGTAGATTTGTTTATATGAAATGCAAAATGCAGTAGTTGCTACTGCTGCTATATATGCAGTAGTGGTTCTTCATTTAAATGCCTACTGCCAAGAATTGGTTGATATATAAAATTCATTGGTTGATATGCAAAAATTCATTGGTATTTGCTTCTTATTTTTGAATACATAAAAACTAATTAAGCATCAAATGGCACCAGTAGCAAGTGTTAGGGTTAGGCATACCTCACATTTATTCACTAGCAGTAGGTTTACTTTATTTAAAAAGAACAAGTGATATGTTCATTCTCTGGTTCATTTAAAAAGAACAAGTGCTATGTTCATTCTCTGGTTTTAAATGGATGCTGTCAACTGATGTACACTGTTAAACATAGCTGTGTTCTGTGTTGTACACTTTTATTTTTATCTGCTTACTTCTTATTTCTGCACTCACACATTCACTACCAGAGTTAATCTAGCTTCCCTTATTCGCAAAAAAAGAACAAGTGCTATTTTATGCTACTGTAAGTGCTATGAAATGATTTTGTGTCAGGAATTCAGTATGCATATAAAATGATTTTGTGTCTCTGGTTAAATGCATGCTACTGAATTTGTTCTCTGGTTTGAAAATGAAATGCATGCTACTGGCATGGTGCTGCTGATGTTAAGTGCATGTTGATGTATATCAAATGATTAAGTGCATGTTGATGTATATGGTGTTGTGCATGCTGATGTATATGGTGATGTGCATGCTGATGCAATGGTGCTGCTCTCCACACTAAATGATCAAGAATGAAATGGTGCTAAAGTATATGGTCTTCTTTTTGCATTTCTGTACATTTGCAGGGATTGAGTTGCTATTGAGTGCCGGAATGTCGATTCATTTCCGTTCCGGCAATTCTAGCACTCGGCATGACCAATTTTTAGCAAAGGTCATGCCGAATTTTTCCGTGAATTCTAACTCTTTTTCATCTTCTATTAGTGCAAGCCACCATGTCGTCTCAAGAAGAGTTAGAGGAGCACTACAATAGGCACTTCTTTAGGACGGAGGAGGATGCCGAGGCCGCTGGTGTTGGCGGCGATGAGGACCATGAGATGGAGGATGCCGCTGGGGGTAGTGCCGACGAGCCGAGCGGCAACGAGGCAAGCGCCGCCGCCGGGGGTAGTACCTACGAGCCTAGCGGCGATGAGGCAACCGGCGCCGCCGGGGGTGGCGGCGAGACAAGCGGCGACGATCCTAGCGGCGCCGCCGGGAGTAGTGGCACCGGGACAAGTGGAGCCAAGAGGCCGCGGAAGGCAAGGCGCCAAAACACGGTCGGCACCGGCAGAGACACAGTCAAAGAGGTGGACCCCGCCAGTGGTTTGCCGGTGGAGCCTAAGGATGTTGCCAAGGGGTACGGCAACCAACTGGCATGTATCCTCCGAGAGGTCGTCAATCTCAACGAGACGGACCTTCGAGCTGAGAGCAAAGCGCCTTTGCGAGCCCAGCTCATTGCGAGGTTGCACGCACGATACAAGTTCCTAGGCGACTACGCCTCCAGTCATCAAACCAACAACATTGTGAACTCACAAGCCCTCCTGAAGTTCACCAAACACCTCAGCAGCTATAAGTACATGGTGCGGAAGCTGATTGCTGAGGGCAAAGGTTTCGAAGAGGTCCACTCCGCCTTTCCGCATGTCACCCAGGCGGACTTTGATGCTTTTGTGGCCAATGAAGAGCTACAAGCAACCAAGAATCGCAAGTTGTGGGGGAAGGAAATGCGGGAGCTTAACATCGGCAACCACAACCTTGGGAGCCGTGGGTACGAGGGAAAGGAGCCCTATTGGGCGAAGGAGGATGAGGCGTATGTAAATGCCGGCATTGAGAACCCCTGGCTCAAGTACAAGGACCCGCTTGAAAGAAGATTCATCAGGTCCCGGTACCATAAGAAGAAACTAACCGGGGAACTTGTCACGGACCCGAAGGTCGTAACCGACATAATTTGGTTCACGAACGACCAGAAGGTCCTGGCGTTGGAGAAAAAACTGGTAAGCAATTTACCGGTTTAATTAGATCAAGTATCGTTCATATAATAGTAGCAACATTTCTAAATGGTTCGCGTTTCTTCCGCAGGAAGAAGAAAGACAAAGACTTTCTCAAGGTGACGAAGGCTCCTCGTCCCAGGCGTCGACGGGCAGGGTAGCCTGGGACAAGCCTCTCGTACGGGCGTTAAACATCGTTAATGAGCATTCACCGACGAGAAGGCCGCATAGAGGCCGTGTGGCTGGCGCCGGTACAGGCTACAAGCATGGTCACTACGGCTTGTCGTCTGCGACCGATAAAAATACGCGTAATGAGAGGAAGCAGCGGGAGGCGGAGGAAATGAGGGAGTCAATCCTAGCCCAAGTCCAAGCTGGTTTGGTACCGCAACTGGTACCGCAACGCAAAGCTACACTCGTACCTGAAGTCAAAGCTGAAGTCGCCGCTGGAGTCCAAGCAGATTTCAACGCTCTACAAGCGTGGTATGAGGGTGGCAACCAAGGCCCCCCCGAAAATGCAAGTGGTTAGCTTCAACGGCAGCAACTCGATGGTGCCGCCGTCCGCCGGCAATGACAATGTTATAATGGAGACTCCTCCGGCCGCCGGCAATGTCGCTGGTGCTAGGGATTCACCGTCCATGCCGGGTAGCAGCCCCTCCGTCACTTGCACGCCCGCCGCCGCATGTGCTGGCCCGTCGACATTAGCCGAGCTCAACGCCCTCACGGTAATTAACTAATGTGTACATCAAGTTAATATATTAGTTTCGTCATCCTTGCCCTCTCTCTAACGCCATACACATGTTCTCGCAGGCGCTCTCGACGCCATGCACCTTCTTGATGAGAGTAAACGACGAACTCAAAGACGTCGCGAGGGGGTCCATCCTTCGGCCCCTGGATAAGAAGTGGCACACACGAGATATGGCGGATGACGTTTACCGGGTTGAAGTGGATCGGGCGTTACCGGGCTATGAGGATTTGTTTCCTCCTAATCAACCGCATGGTGCCGATGACGATAGCCCGTTGAATCTGGCCTCACTGAAGGGTTGGGTACTGCTATGGCCGAAGACCCTAATTCGGATCAACACCTACTCGGGGTCGACGGCAAGCACAGACAAGCACCTTGCGGCGCCACAGGTCAGCGTCCGTCCTCGACAGCCAGCGGCGCGCGTGGTCATCGCCCCACCAGAACGGCCGGCTGCGCCGAGGTCAGCGCCCCACCACAACAGCCGGTGCGCCAGAGGCCGAGGAATACGAACGTGACAACTTCCAATGGGATATTCCTACGTCTTCACAAGTTGTCCATGAGGATGCGCCGGGCTTGAAATATGTGTGCTCCAAGAAGCTGTTCGATTCTCAAGAAACGGCTGAGGAGGTAAATCCTGAGGAGGTCGCCACCGCCGCCGTCAAAAATATGTTGAGCCCAAACACACTCCGTGCTACGGCCACTACGGCGATGGATGGTCCAGCACTACAACCCAAGAAGAGGAAGAGGGCAAATAAGAAGGACGCCCAAGACAAGGCGGCGGCGGCCAAATCCAAGGACAAGGTCCCACTCCTTGACAAGTTGCCAAACAATTGGCGACCTCTGCATCACTTGGGTCAACCGATGCTGCCGGAGCATGTCGTGAAGAAACTCACCCCGGATATGAGGAGCTTGCATGAGACTGTCTTGCATGTGGAGAACCTTCTTCTCAAATCAAAAGATCCTGGTTACCCTCTCTTCGTGGCAAAGGTGCCAACTGGCATGAACTTCGTCGAGAAGTACCCCGCGGACTTGTGCTTCATCCGGTTCAACGACATCTTCAGCATCTATCGCATGCAAGCGCTCCACTTTAGTGTGGTTCGCCTAGTTGCTCTTAGCTTGTCTTCCCAGATTGTTAAGGAGGGGACACCGACCATCGCGATAATGGACCCCTTCTATATGCGGGAGAGCATCATCTGCAACCCTGGGGATCGCGCGATTGCCACCCAGCAGGTCGAGGATTTCATGCTGGCGAACATTAAGAAGGGTGCCATTCTCATCCCTTACTTCCCCGAGTAAGTAATCACTCGCTAGTCCCCCATCACCATTCTATCCTATATCTCCATTTGCATTTCCAAAGGTTAATCCATGTGTTTTCCGCAGAGACAAGTTCTGCACCCTCATCGTCGTGCACCCGCAACACTCGCATGCAGTCTATCTCGACTCGGGTAGGGACCGCAAGAAAGACTACTCCCACATCAGGGCCCTTCTCAATGATGCTCTCACCGGCTTCGCCAACAAGGCAGGCCCCTCAAAGTAGAGAGGAAATCCCGAGGAGGCTTGGTCTTAACCCACACAACCAACTTCCCCTGCCTCAGGCAGTCGACGCCCGACAATGGGATGGACGCGTGGTACGCCATCCTTCAGATGCAGGAGTACATAAAGTACGCAGATGACATGTTGCTGCCAGAGAATCTCAGAAACAGGTTTGCAAACATGGCGGATGTCCCTGATAGAGAGATTAGAAAGAACTGGGGTCGCATCCAGCAGTTCATTTGCACGATAATCCTGCAGGATGTCAACAATAGGTCTGGCGAGTTCTTCTACGGCTATGGTCTACCACCTAATGACGAGATAGACCTCCGCTTGGAGATGTCGCGTGATGAGAGGCCGTTCAACTCGCTTGAGGGCTGCCGTCCATTCCCCCCTAGGCGTACAACCTGATCCTACGACGGGAACACTTGCTAAAGCTTGAACGATATGTCCTTGAACTTCCGTACTGTAATAATTGCTATATATTCCCATAGAATCGACTAGTTGCTTTTATTTAGTTGTATGAATGTGCATGTGAACATGTGTCTGTAGTTTCATTTACTTTGCTATATATTTCAAGATTATGGCGTACATAGCTTAATAATTATTTGCATTTACTCGACCACTACTTGCCTCGTATTTGGAGTTCGCCGATGATTAGAATGTTCGGCCAATCGTACACTCGGGGGTGGAGCCAGTGAGCCTTGGTGCGACGGCCACAAGTATCAATCTATTGTGCATCCTACCTAGCCTCACTGACTCCATCCCTGGATGTTAATATTTGTTTCGACCGACAAAGTATGAGGCACGCTATTTAATTCGTACTACTTGTCTTCTATTTGAGTTCGCACTTCTTAATTGCATTGGCCGATGATTAAAATGTTCGGTCACTTGTACACTCTGGGGTGGGGCCAGTGAGGCTTGGTGTGATGGCCACAAATATCAATCTATTGTGCATCCTACCTAGCCTCACTGACCCCATCCCTGTATGTTATTATTTATTTCGACCAACAAAGTATGAGGCACATGCTATTTAGTTCATACTACTTGTCTCTTATTTGAGTTGGCACTTGTTCATTGCATTGGTACTAATGTTTTACTTGTCTTGTGAATGGAGATGCCGACGACATATGTCGTGTACAAGGGGAGGGTTCCTGGAGTCTACGACGACTGGGAGGACTGTCGGAGACAGGTGCACCGTTTCAGCGGCAACAGCTACAAGGGATACCCCACTAGGGTGGAGGCGGAAGGAAGATACGCCCGTTATCTAGCGGGAGAGATGAGGGACATGAGGAGGAACCGGATGAAGACCATGGCCTTCGTGATGATGGTCATCATGACCATGTTGGTCATGTTCTATGTGATTGTAGTTTAGGTTAGGACCTACATTGTGAGGTGTATGACGATACTTGTGACGACTATGTACCGAGACTTCTAACTTTGTGAAACTTCGTCGTTCGGTGTTGCATATGCACATGTGTTGTATGAATCAACACATTCCGGAACGAGACTTGCGTAATTGTGTATTGATACCGAAAATGAAACTTGGCTCTCTATGTGCTTCTCATATTGCATGTAATGCTGTCTAAATATGAACTGCGTTGTAAATATATACTGCTGTCAAATATGTATTGTAATATGCTAGAAAAAAAGCTGGAAAATGAATTTTCGAATATAATTACCGGCGCACCTAAATGCCCTACTACCGGCGCACGTGGCACGCGCCAGTGCTGGAAGACCTACTGCCGGCGCAGCTGCACGTGCGCCGGTGGAATTACGCTTTGCCGGCGAAGCTGGGGTGGTGCGCCGGCAGTAGCTGACATATCGCCGGCGCACTACCTGGTGCGCCGGCAGTGGCCATTTATCACCGGCGCGTTCGCACCGGCGGGCTCGTGGTGCGCCGGCAATGGGCCTTTTAGGTTCGCCGGCGGTAGGCCTTTTCCTAGTAGTGAGAACTTTGGTGATGCCAAAATAACATTCATAGCAAAATGATTCACAAAGAAAAACCAACATAAATGTAGAGGAGGAAGGGTAACTACTAAGAATCTAGAGAACTTTCACAAAATGAAACCAAACTTAATAAACCAGTGAAAATTTGAAGCCACAAAAAAACTATATTTGAAGGCAGTAAAGAAAGCCAAACTGTTAGCAGCTGATAACTGCCTCTGGTTTCACCCAGTCCAGAGATTTTTTATGAACTTGAAAAAATTGCTCTACAACAACTTCTTTAGGTGGTATAGAATCCAAAATTAAACAATTAGAGGGTATGAGGCCTGTTTAGACCCGTATCTTTCATTTTGTAGGAACTGCCAAACCCGATTGAGGACAACCTTGTCAATACTGCAATAGGACCATCCCTACTGAAATGTTTTTAGAAATAAACAAGAACTACATCGACATAGCAGAGTGATACAATGGGTCTCTTTCATTGAAGGCACCAAGTAGACTGGAAGATTAATCTTCATGGCTTCTTCGCGGAAAACATGAGGAACATATTTGACATACTTATAAGGAGAGTATATCTAGCTGACCTTATAAAAGCTTTTTTAGACCTTAGAAATCAATGAAATAATTATGCATAGAAAGTGCAGCTTTAGCAGATGACAATGAGGCAGATCGAACGTTTAAATGTTATAAAAGCTTTTTTAGACCTTAGAAATCAATGAAATATTTATGCATACAAAGTGCAGCTTTAGCAGATGACAATGAGGCAGATCAAACTTTTAAATGGCTCTTGCTTTCGGTATACGCACTGTCACCACCATCACTTTGTAGTTCTACTCGTAGTAAAATGTTGGTAAGAGTTGCCATTGCTAACAGTGGCGATGATATTACCTAACACATGGATATAGAATAGTGGATGACAGGTATTAGAAGCACATTAGACAATTATAGATAAAATAACATGTGAAAAAATTATATCCAGCAACTAAACATAATGAATGCTCTTAAAAAGTTATATAACTATTGACTATTTCATAATGTGAAGTCCTTTTACAAGACGGTATGAGACACACAATGTAAATATTGTTACTGAGATATATAGGCATCAGTGAGGCTACACTAAGCAAAACAAGTAACAAAGCAGCATCCTGAGTGAGTATGTCCAAGTATGTACTGTTGAAGGAACTTTGAAATCTTACTAAAATAAGGACCTATGCCAACCAGATAAAAAAATTCCAAGGAGAGATGCTCCCATTCAAGCTATCAGATAGGCTGTACCAAACTAAATGAGAGTTTCTGAAGCTTGGACTGCCTTCCATCTAAACTTATAAGCTAAGGAAACATTATATATTTTCGTGAGTTGTTCCTTCAGCAACTAACTATCTCTGAAATCTCTCCAAAACCTTCTATTTGAGTACAAAGTGAACTATTATGGCGGTAACATTTAATTTACCAATTAGTTGGTCAATATAGTTTGATTGTCAGAATTTTCTGCGTATAATTAATTATCTATAAGCTACATACTACAATCAAGTTCGCTAAATGAGAACACACCCAATAATGTATCAGTGCATACATGAATAAGAAACTGAAAAAGGTATCCATTAGGACACTCGCTAATTGGAACCCTTAAAACTGCAAACTACGGCCAAACTTGCTAATACCTGACGCACCCTGCAATATTTGTGGTACAAATTCCCCAAAACCATAGGAATCACATTAAAGACACAGCCAGGTTTGTAAGTCCTCAACTCCCTAAACCATTTGTGCTTTTAGTTTCAGTTGCAACTATTTAATAGGGAAGCACACTGAATATGCATCACAAATGACATGGACCAGAGAGAGGCTGACCTATTATTGGAGATCCAACTGCTCATTGAACAGGTTGTGAACAACGGGAGTGAATGCTCCAACCCCAGGCCGTAGTAAGTTTTGTGAGAATAGGTGACGTTCTCCGAACTGCATTTGGAAAAATTGCATATATGCTCATATCACTGTACCTGGAATTGATTTTTTACAGAAGAATGGTGTAACACTCATATTAAATTGCAGTCCACTACTGGATGCAACAACTGAACCAAATGCAGAATAAATTAAAATACACAAAAGAAATGGACATACACTGAAGATTTACCTGTCCAATTCCTTCTGATCAAGTTGTCAAGTGTCTAGCAACTTACTTAATTGTTCATCGAACAAATTAACATGCTCTCTCCCAATGTCCCAAGTAATATCCCAGAATTGGTAGGCTAGTCAAATAGGCAATAATTCACATAGAGAGAGCTTCTCTTTGCATTCAGCAAGTTACAACCTGAGGTCAGGTAGGACAAAAAGAAAATCAAGTTAGCTAGCCGAAGCGCAAAAAATGCAAGTGTGGAGACATTTGGAACCCAACCATTCCATGTAGATAAGAACATAATTTAAGAGAAATCTTATAAAATAGTAATAGGCCTTAATTATCACGTATAGATGCCAAAATAAGTTTTGAGAAGCAGAACATGCACATATAATGAATATCATGTCTTACCTTGTTGCAATAATCCGTCAGTGAAAATTAGGAGGGCGTTTTCATGGATCTACAGATGCTAAAATTTCTCATTATAAATCCATCAAATAGTTGGCAATATATCGAAAAGCGGCAAAAAGATGCATCTGGAAATATATCGGAAAGTGGCAAAAAGAAGTAAATGTAGCAGAAGAATCGTGAATATGAAGTTACGAACAAATCTAACTGGGTTTAGTAGCCTTAGTAATGACCATGAATACGTAGCATATTTTATAATATGCTTGTACATACCACTCGAAAGCAATCAAGTACCTATTAGTCTACCACAAGGAAAAACAGTTGCATCATATCTGTAGCTGGCCTAATAACTAACTATCATTGTCTAACAATATTATAGGATAGGATATGGTGTACGCCGATGTTCTTAGCAAGCATGAAACTAAAAAGCGTCACTAAAAGATGGAGAGGAGATGGGGAAGGCAGAATTGGCCAAAACATAATCAAAATTGCTTAATCCTAGTCCTAAAGCTCCTACAACACAAAATAAAACATAACTGCATTTTAGGCTCTTGTAGCTGGCACAAACATCATCCAAGA
The DNA here is from genome assembly GCF_019359855.2 of Lolium perenne. NCBI lineage: Eukaryota > Viridiplantae > Streptophyta > Magnoliopsida > Poales > Poaceae > Lolium > Lolium perenne. The sequence continues at coordinate 258,378,735 of NC_067246.2, read as the reverse complement.
ACCGGACTCCAAATAGTTCAGAGAAGCATTGTAGACTTGTAATTAATTTTTAAGAAAATTATCTAAGCCAAGAGCATAACTACAAGCAGCAGAAGTAATATACATATACTTGCAACTGAAATATAAACTAAATTCATGAGAAACTAAGGCATTCAACAATTCTCTTCACAATTAAGAAAACACAGGAACATATTTTATTGGCTGGATTTGTTTGCCTTACAAACTAAATATACTTCTTGTGTGCATTGAGTCCGTTTATATGGCAGGTGAAATTCATAATTCTCCCATACCTAGTTTATCCTATACCAGAAAAGTGCAAGATGAGCCCAAAAGGCCAGCAAATGGGAGATTGTGGTTTTCCACAGGAATCCTACTTTTTATGGGACCAGAAAATAAATGGATAAGCATTGCATCTTGCCGATTCACTATCTCCACCTTGTCGTAACTCCTTATCCTGCAAGAACAACACATAATAGAGTAAGAAAATCTGAAGTTTCAATATGCCAGAAATTGAATCAATCTTGTTACTGAAGGTTACTCCACCTTCCAGTTCGTCTCAGGATAAGATAACTGGCTGTGCTCTTGGATGGATGGTTCCCTCTACAGGGAAAAAAAGGAGAAGGACGGAAGACACCTGGGCTGGTCTTGGGTGCCCTCCTAGACGAATTGGGCGCTGCACCACTCTCTGTAGCATGTTTTTTTGGCCAAGAACAACGGCGGCCGAACGAAACTCACAACGCCCTCCATTGCAAAGAAGAGGAAGAAGTTGCCATGCTAGTCAGCGTCCTCCTTGACGAACTGGGCCCTCCTACGCCACCAGCTCTCCCCTGCAGTAGTCGCCGCCCCCCTAGCGAGGGTTGCTGCTCCTCGCGGCTGCTGACCAGGAGATGTCGGCGTCGGTGTCGACCGCGCGAGGCCGCGCTGGTCCCGGCGATGGCGACGACAAGGCAGCGCTGCTCCCGGCGATGGCGACATCAGCGGCGTGGCGATGTGCTACCTCGGGCGGTCGCAGCGTCGACGACGCAAGGCGGACGCAGCGCAGCACACCGCGAAGGGCACGCGAGCGCTGGCGGCATCCTCCGCACGTGCCGCCTCGTCGTGGTCGTGCTTCACTGCTTCCCCACCATGTGCACGGCTGGCGTCGGCCCAACGGCGGGAGGTTGCGGGTGGAGGAGGAGGACGAGGGAAGAGGAGGAGAAGCGACGGGGGCGGCGGCTGCGGGGTGGCTGCCTGCACGCTGATTGGGGAGAGATGGCTAGGGTTTCCCTCATTGTGGGATGCTCCTTTTATACCGGCGCGGTAAAAAAATGGACGGCTCAGATTTGACGAAGATAAAATCAAAGTTCAGTCAAATCTGATTTACCTAGTTGCCCCATGGGGTGGCATCGTTTATACCTTTAGATGAGCGGCATGGATGGCGTCACAGATCTTCTCCGTGGCCCTTGCGCTCTGGAGGAACTGGAAAATATCCGAGCACGCTGCGGCCGGCTGGGGAACGAAGGGCTTCGCGACACCGCCTTAATGAAAGAGCCCATGGTTTCAGAGGAATCGAAGTGCCCGCAGGTGGAGCAAAAGAAGAATATGGCGACGGGGTGGCCATTGCTGGCTCGCCGCCGAAGAAGACGCTACAGTCAGTGGTCAGTGGTCAGTCTTTATCGAAAAAAAAAGTCAGTGGTCAGTGGACTTTTTTTTTCTGAGGGGACCTGAGAAGACGCTCGGGCGGCTCCCGGGGCGGCTTGACCAAAACCCTAGCCTCTCACCCCACCCCACCCCAACCAACTCCACCACACGGCAGATGGCGGTGGCGGGATCTCATCTTCGAGCACGACTAGCGGCGGTGGGGCCTCCTCTTCCTCCCGTGATGGGATCTCCGGCCGTGACGGCCCTGGACAACTCGTCCAGCGGAGATGGATACTGGGACGGTGGCCTCGTACTTCTTCGGCAACATTGGCGATCGTTGTGGTTGCGGGCGTCTGGTTCAGCGGACTTGGTACGGCCCAGCCCCTCATCTCCCATGGTGCGCGTGGTAATGGCGGTGCACACTACTGAGATCTACTCCATACCCGGTTGGGAGGTGGCGGGCAGCGGCGTGGGGGCCTGCCCATCTGCCTAATAAAGGAGGCGGTCCTTCGCTCTTTTCGCGCTAAGACGGTGCTATGCTGGATGTGGGCCCTCATAGATCTAGCCGGTGACGTGTTCCGGAAGGCTCCATTGACAATCTTCATTGGGCATCTGATGCATGTAGATTGCTGGATTGGATGGGATTTGGTAATGTGCACCCATATATCTGGCCATGCGGCTTCATGAGGGAGTGACACGAAGCTTCGCTATTTGTTGCCATCATGGGAAATGTCGGTTTCCGATTTTCGTGAAGAAGATAGTGGCGGAGGATGTTATGGCAGCTGAGGTCTGAGGTCTAGTAATGGCGGACAGAGTCTTCGTGGCGAAGATGACTTTGCTTCGTGTTTCTTGACTTGAAGCAGCGACATCGGCAAGCGGAGACGGCAACAGAGAAGGAGTACATAGTCTTATCTTTCAGGGTTAAAATACAAGGTCTAGTTTTAATTGGTTATGCCTGACAGTGACCTCTTTGAAGGTATTGTTTTGAGATTGAATATGGGTGTGCCTGATAATAACCTTGTTGAAGGCATTGTTTTAGGAGCGCGGACTCTGAGTGTTGTCTAGACAGTGGTTTTTGTTGCAGCTACAATGTTTTGATCACCGTAGCGGGTTTTTTTTCTTCTTCTTTTTGTAGTAGAGTTGTGCGCATCCATAATGTCTTTAGGATGTCTCATTATCGTAGAGGCTTGATGTAATTTGTATCTTCGCGATACTCATATATTCTCTTTGTAAAAAAAACAGCCAGTGGACGTGGAGCTCCACTCAGAGACCTCTCATCCGAGTGTGGTGGACCGGGTTTACGAGTTTTTTTCCACGTTGGAGAGAAGTTTCACTGGACTTCTATTTCTCGAATAGACATTTCTATGAATTAGAAGGAGAATGCAAAGGAAACAGATGAGACAAAGATATAAAAGAAAGTTTTAAAAAAAGGAGAAAGTAAGAAAGGGAACTACAGTACTAGAGAGCACTAGAACAGTGCCCAGTCTGATCTCTTACTTTGCCCAGTTAATGCTGTCAAGGAGATTAGCTTTGTGCCATCCTTATTTCTGGGCTTTTATGGGCAACAACAATTTTATTATATTTATGTAAGTGTATCGGCTGCACGCTCATGTTCTGTATATTCAAATTTAAATGCGGGTATGTGATAGTGTGGGTGGTGTACGCTCATGGGCTTTGTGTTTTTCTTGCCACCTTAGCTGATGCCTACCCTGGGTGTGATAGCCCAAGATCGGCCTTTGGGAATGACAATCTAACGAGTATCGAAGCAAGAAGACGGGTGCTACAACAAAGGTATCTGCAGTTGCTTGATGGTTGCTCCCCTATGCCCGAGTCTGTCTTTGTCAGCGCGGTGTAGGTGTGTCATGTCTGGAGTGTTTGTTAGTGTGGCCTTCTAGACTCATGTGTTGGCTTGAGTGGGTGTGTCCCTATTGGTTGGGTCTTTTGTTAGGTTTGGCTGGCGGTGAGTGTGGTGGTTGGTGTTTGGATGTCCTAGCTCTATTGTTGTAGGTTTTTGCCCGATTTTCTCCTAAAAATTAGGCATCTTCTTCTCAATTAATGGATGAGGCAAAGCTTTTGCCTCCGTTTCAAAAAAAGATAGAGTGGGTGATCATAGTTATGCTAATCAAGCTTAGCAGTCAATACTCCATCTAAAACTAGAAACCTTTCAACATGATGAATTCTTCGCTGTGTCGTTGTTTGAATTCTTGATGCTGCAGCTATAATTTATTGCTTTTGTTTTATGTCTTTTTTTTCTGCAGGCAGTGAAACAGGAAATTGTGCAATCAGATGTTTAGTTAAAAGGGGACAGAAGTATGGTACATGCTGATCAGGTAATTGTTTGCCTCCAAGAGTCTATGTTTTTTTTGCTTGATGATGATTCATCGATGCTTATACTTGAACCATAATTTTAAGCTGGTTGAGTATCCTTTTGACGTTTCTTGGTTTATCTTATTGTGGATGCTACAATCTTTATGTAGGATGGCTTAGGGGTGTAAAGAACACATATGATCTTGTGCATCTCTTATCAATATGTAAAAAGATGTTCTTTCTCCGAACTCCCCATTTACTTGCTATGATTTTTCTGTTTACGGCAGGGTCTCGAATATTGGCAATTCTCTTGGTGAATATCGAAGTAACCTCCATTTCTTTTTTGATGGTGATTTAGGAGATAATTTAATCATGTTTATGTTTACTTACTTCTACATGAGATCCACATCTCTTTTGGTAACTAATTTTGTTGGATGTATGCACGGGTCATGCCTAGAGTTACATATTAACATGGTTTATGAGTAGAGTTTGAAGAGGTCCTAAAAATATTTTCAGCCAGTTATTTCTGTATGAGATTTTGCCACTTAAATTGTTATGCAAGCTTTTTGCCTAATGGTTCGCTTTGGATTTTGAGCTCCTCTTTCTTTTCAATTGTATGATAGTGAAAGATATACTAATAGGATCATTGCAGTTAGTGAGAATTATGGATTTCCAGATTGCGGCTCGGTGCCTTTCATCCTCAGTTGTACGTAGCTTCAGCTCGAATAATAATGTATATGCTCATCTCTATAAATTCTAGAGCAATCATGGCATAAGTCTTGGTTGGTACTGGGTTTACTCTTCTGATATACTAATTGCAAAAAATAATAATGGTGGCGATTTCTTTTGTCTTGCAGGAGAGTTATACACGTAATAAAGCTAGAAACTTGGTGCATCCTCTTCCTAGAGAGTCGCAAGAGCAGCATAGTTAAATACCCTCATGTATTTATTGACGTCATTCTATGCCTACTAGGACTGATCAAGGGCTTGGTCATGGAGGGTGGCATCATCGAGGGTGACAATAATGCGTACGAGCAATTAATCATCAAATGTTAGCTTGAAAAGTAATATGCAAGCAAGTGTTCATTAGCCTTTAATCCTTGCAAGTTCATTTTTATAAAAGTGAGATTTTGATTCCTAAATATAATTAGGAATTGAATCTGTACTACTTTTTCCTTCAGTAAAATGTGACTATCTGTGCAAGAGTTGTACAAGTCAAAAATGAACACATGCTATCTGATTATTCACAAATATGCTGATTCTGAAATAGCGTTTTAACATCAATTTGTATAAATGCGCACATTGTTCTCTCAACTTATTATCAAGTGAATTACAGATTGATCATCAGTTGCAAAAGACGGAGAGGGACCAGCCGCCAAGGCGCGCACCTAAATCTTGTTTATTATAGCCGCTGATGCATTTTGGGGCTTGAACGTTAGGCCACGCACATAACGAAGTTGAACAATCTACCACAAGCACTCCTCTCTTATATGTCACCTTTCTTAACAAGATGGTTTAGCATCACACACTAATACTTACTCATTACGGCATGATCAAACACGACTGACGGCATCTGCTTTTCATTTCTACGCACAGGCTTAAAGCGTCTCGACAATGTTTCAAGGAACAGAGGCTCCGGTCATCTGAAGAACTCACTGCTACCATTTTACATATTGTCATATACATACACTTTACAACAGGTTTGTATGTAGTTGCACTTATGTGACAACAAAAGCTCTCCTGTGTCCTGTGAGTGGGCTATTATCATGCTGTGTTTATGTTCGGCTTTACAAGGTTGACCGTATCGATTGTATGTACCCCTATGTTTCTGAGATATAGCAAAATTGAGGTGCGTTGTCAATGTTCACTGGTTCAGTGCTGTGGATGGTGCAAATTTCTTATGTATGTTGTGAGTGCTGTTTTCGCTAGTTCTGTATATTATCTAGAGCTACTTTGGATCTAGCTCCTTCTGTGCTTTTGTTTTGTTGTCAGTATAAGTTTCTTGAAACTCGATCGTGGCAAAATCTAAGAAGCATATACCTTCCTTGAAACGATATTAGTTAGTTGGGATTTCTATTTTCGTGCCCTCGGTTCCTTAGTTGTGCTCAGTTTTCCCCAGCTCCTTAGTTTTTCCTCAGTTTTCCCCAAGACCTTGTCTGAAACCATCACAGATGCTGTAACGGCCGGTTGCCCGACGGTTGACCGTTATCTTCTGACTAGTGGGGCCACGTAGAGCCCGCAAAGACACGTCAGACCATCCATCTTTGTTTGACCGTAAGCATCGCTGTATCCCTGACCAAAACACGCACGAGTGGGGCTTCGGTATATCGAATGACAAGTGGGCCATGGCGCTGATACAAGGGGCAATACACGGGTAGGAATATTTTTAAACGGAGCTCTACAGCGATGGCACGGAGGAGGTGGCCTGCGGGGTGCCGAGATGAGATCGACGTCCACAAAGAACTGCATGAGGCGAGACCAGACGCATTAGATAGATATGAACTAGACGCGTTTAACCATGCAAAGAAGAGAAGAAATGGTCGACGACATCGACGACTACCTCAAAACTTTGACTGACCGTGTCCGACACGAACGCGAGCAATGTAGAGAAAACTAGTGTCTCTCCTTTCTGGCGTGTATAGATGGGTGCTAGAAGAGTGTGGTGGCGAAGGGAAAGACCTCGCGGTGGTCTGTGGCGTCCAGCATAGCGGGGCGGCGTGGCCGTGCCCACATCGGCGTGGATGCATGTTCGGCATTGGCATCAGCATGTACGTTCGGCATTGGCCTCGGCGGTATCTCTGGTGTGTCAGTGATCGAATGAGGGGACGGGATTGAGGGTGCATCCCGACGGTGACCTAGCAGTGGCGTCGAGCATAGACGTTCTGACCATGCCGATATCGGCATCGGCAAAGTTTGGAGGCTGTGGTGCTCGAATCAAGGAGGGATTTGTTTCTTGTACGCCAAAAGTGATTTGAAACAAGTTTCGTGTTGAAGGTTAGGTAACGAAAGTTTGTAACTAAGCCCAAAATTATACTAGCGCCATGGTGAGGTTCTTTTTGATAGAGCTATACGGTTGGGCAAACTTTTTTGACACTTTTTAGATAGGGTTCCTTGTTGTTACACGTATGGCATCATGTATGGCAAATTTGGGATCATTTGGAGATGTTCGAAAAAATCACTTTGCTTAAACGCATGCCGTTTCGTCTCACTGAAACCAGCTTTTCTAACAAGGTGATTTATTCTACCTTCTCTAAATGACCTCAAATTTCATACAGCTGATCTTCTATACATAGATAGATAGATTGTTTCGTTTTTATATTTTTCGAACTTTTTATTTCCCTTTATAATATCCAATTGATTTTCAGGTCAAAACCTCGAAAAACAGCATCATGTACGGCATCATTTTCGCCATAAATTTCAAATTTTGTGAAACTTTCCCTTTTAGATATTCCTTGTTGTTATAGATATGGCATAATGTATGCCAAATTTGGTTAGGTCTCACTGAAACCAGCTTTTGTAACAAGTTAGGTTTTTTCGACCTTCTCAAAAGGGATTTTTTTCTACCTTCTCTAAATGACCTCAAAAATCATACAGACGATCTTCTATACAAAGATAGGTAGATTGTTTCGTTTTTACATTTTTTTGAACTTTTATTTCCCTTTATAATACCCATTTGTTTTCAGGTCAAAACCTTGAAAGTTAACATAACTAGATGGTGAACCCTTCCAAACTTCAAATACAGAGATAGATAGATTGGTTCGTTTATCATTTTTACCGTGAATAGTAATGGCTACAAGAAATCGGTGATGGTCTATCATTTTTTTGCGTGAAAAGTAATGGATACAACAAATCGGTGATGGTTTATCATTTTTTGCGTGAAAATTAATGGCTACAACAAATCGGTGATGGTTTATCATTTGGGATTTTCGTGAAAATTAATGGCTACAACAAATCGGTGACGGTTTATCATTTTTTGCGTGAAAATTTATGGCTACAACAAATCGGTGATGGTTTATCATTTTTTGCGTGAAAAGTAATGCCTAAAAGAGTTTATAATTTTTAGCGTGTGAAAATAAATACAGAAAACCGCCCTTTAGCATACTTAGAGAGTGGAAGGTAACCGCCGACAGAGAGATAGAGGGGTTATCCTGCCCGTTAGATCATACGATCAACGGTCGGCGGGCACGATCCGCGTGACATGGGCTAGACCAATCAGGGCAATGTTGCACGTGTGAGAGAATTTGTGGAGGGAGAGGGCAAAACTGAGTAGTATCAAGAAACCAAGGGCACCTATGTAATAAACAGACTAAGGGATTCAAATATGAGATTTAAAAAATGGAAAATGCGTGTTTTGTACAATAAAACCCATCTTGGCATATCTCAAACTATTTGCAATACAAATATACATGAGTGTGAGAATTGTGGCCTCATTTAGACAAAGTATGTTTTGGGGAAAGCTGTTTTGGGAAGGGCTTATTGTGGAAAACCATGCACCTTCATAGCTACTAGGTGATTTGAGAAGGCCTTTGAGAAGTGGCAATTTGTGGTAAAACTTGATTTATCTATGACTTATCTATGTTTTGAGAACTGGCAATTTGTGGTAAAGACTCCATGAGTATGTGCCACTATTTTTCGGAATTTTTTGCACATCAAATGACTCATTTAACTAGTTAATCTCATTTGTTGACTGTCTGTTGACCAGCTACTTGAGGGTAAAACTGAGCATATTGCACTAGCCAGTATTAGCACTCAAGGGGAAAACTGAGCACACAAAAAATGCTAGTATAATGCTCGAGGTTATACCTGAGTATATCTAAATTTCCAGGGTTAGACTCGAGGACGCGTGTTGCGGTGTAGAAATGAAAGACGTGCAATTGTTGACGCGTAGACGCCGGTCGCGGTGCAGAAGTCGAAGACGTGCAATCGTGGACGCGTGGCGCATTGCAGAAGTCCAAGACGTGCAGACGTGCAGCGGTGGACGCGTAGGACGCGGGTCGCATTAACCACCCCTTGCCTTTATAGACGCCTCCTCCCACTATCTCTGTCACTCTCACTCGCCTACGCAACGCCGCCTCTCTCACGTCCCATCATCTTCTCCAAAGCAAAAAAAACCCTCTCCCTCTCCCTCTCATCTGCCGGCGAGATGGACAAGGAGAATGCCAATCCCATCGTCCACGGCGCCGTCGGCTCCAATCGCGACGCCTCCCTCTTCGACGCCGTCCCCTCAACGGACGTCGCCGCCGTCCCCTCAACGGACGTCGCCGCCGCCTCCGTCGGTGCATCGGAGGCTGCTGCCGCCGGTCGCGGTCAGATCCCGCCGGGATATGACCCCTACGAGCCGGTGCCGTACGTCCCGCCCCCGAACCCCTACGACACCTCCATAGAGGACCCATGGAACGAGGTAACTACGGTTTGCTTCCTTTTTTGTTCCCCATTCCTTTTTGAACCCTATTTGTGCTGGTGTAGATGGATCTTGCAGGATAACGTTGCATAGAAAACAAAAAAATTCCTACCGCGAACACGCAATCCAAGCCAAGATGCAATCTAGAAGATGGTAGCAACGAGGGGGTATCGAGTCTCACCCTTGAAGAGATTCCAAAGCCTACAAGATGAGGCTCTTGTTGCTGCGGTAGACGTTCACTTGCCGCTTGCAAAAGCGCGTAGAAGATCTTGATCACGATCGGTTCCGGCGCCACGAACGGGCAGCACCTCCGTACTCGGTCACACGTTCGGTTGTTGATGAAGACGACGTCCACCTCCCCGTTCCAGCGGGCAGCGGAAGTAGTAGCTCCTCTTGAATCCGACAGCACGACGGCGTGGTGTCGGTGGTGGTGGAGAAATCCGGTGGAGCTTCGCTAAGCGTGTGGGATGTGGTGGAGGAGAGAGACCGCTAGGGTTTGGGGAGAGGGGGCGCCGGCCACAAAGGGGTGCTGCCAGAATGTGTTGCGGTCAAAACCCACCGGCGAGCAGCGACGGGCAACACAGTAGAGCCGGGAACAACTTAGGGCTGCGGCTGGCCCTGGTCCCTCCGAGCGATGGCCCGCAAAGCCTCTGGTACACACGTCCGATGCTGATGCAAGGGCGTGCCACCTGACCTATACCTGGTCAGGAAGGTGATGGAGATGCCTCGCTTAGTTTCCTGCATGGCATACACGTAAACATTAAATACGAGCCTCGATCGGCTCTCAGGTTATCCTGTGAATCGGCTCAAGGAGCCGATCCACCCATGATTCGTACGAGGTGCACGAATATATGGTGATCCTGCTTGATCAAGATAAAGCTAATGCGATCTACGACGATTTAGGGTTTTCACCGCATAATCGGATCATCCTACTCACGATTGGGCCTCGCGGCCACGCACGGTGATCGTAAGCCGATCCTAGACAAGGCCTAAAAACCAACACGAGGTTGATCCCCGGAACATCCTGTCTAGGACTAGCAAACGACACCCTACGTGCCGCTGGATCCTCCAACCCTTTGTAAGGCCTAACTATTGCAGATATTAAACTAATCCTTGAAGAACAAGGAGCAACCGTAACGGATCGGATCTACTAAAAAATGATCAAGCGGGGTGCCGCCCCCACACCTAAGATAGGTGTGAGGGCGGCTAGATATGCAAGGGTTGCACTACGATAGCATATGATACGAAGAACAATGCTAACCCTAACATATCTAAGATAACTACGTTGCTCGCCATCAAAAAGGCTTCAGTACGAGCAACGCGTGAACAACATAAAGCTTGTGCTGCCTAGATCGCAAGATGCGATCTAGGCAGCATGATGCTTACCGGTAGAAACCCTCGAGACGAAGGAGTTGGCGATGCGCCGAGATTGATTTGTGGTTGAACGTTGGTTGTTGTTTATTCCATAAACCCTAGATACATATTTATAGTCCAAGGGACTTTCTAACGTGGGAATAATCCCCACCGTGCACGAGACAAACTTTACCTAAACGACACGTATCCTACTATGTTACAGATACACGGGCCAACTAGCCCAAACTTTGCATGTAAGGCCGATTCACGTAATTCTTCTATGTATATTCTTCAAATCCATCTTGATCGCGGCCCACCTCTGACTCGGTCAAATTCTGGTGATAACACATGCCCCCCTGGTTTTGGAATTGGTAATTCCAAAATCACTCTGCTTTTTCTTCGTCGGGTCATGTCGTGGCAGAACCGTCGCAGTATCCTTCATCATGATGCCTTGCCTTCTCAACTTCTCCGCGTGACCTGGCAGTTTTTTTTCTTTTAGGCACCACTTCCTCGGAAACTGCTGTGGCATTGAATTTCCACTATATCCCCTTTTATTTAACCGCTCCAAACAGTTGGCTTCTTCATCCCCTTCGCATTAGCACTCCCAAAAGCCCTCCTGCGCCACCATGTCTTCTTCCTCCTCTGCGTCATCGGATCTTTCCACCCAGTCCTCTTCCTCTCGCGAGCCGACGCCGGACCCGAACCCGGCGGAAGTCCACGCGGCCAACACCCGCCGCGCCATTGAGGCCGGGGAGGAGTCTAGCCATGACTTCTCCATCTGGTCAGAGGACGACAAGTCCCTGACCGACGGGGAGAGCGACCTCCGCTTTCTCGCCAACAGGGAAACGGAGGAGGAGAGCGACGATGATCGCTTCTCCTGCGACGACTTCACCTCTCCTGAGGAGGAGGAGGAGGAGACGGAGGAGGAGGAGGAGGAGGACGACACCCCCTCCAACGAGCCGCCGGCCAAGCGGTTCTGCCCCTGGCCAGGGAACCTCAGCGACTTCGACAGCGACGACGACGACGCTGACGAGGAGGATGAGGACAACGAAGGCCCGGTCGGCGGCCACTGGAGCAGCGATGACGAGCCCGCCGGGAGTAGCGCCGACAGCGGCGACGATGGCGATGACGAGGGCAGTGACGGCCCGTAGATAGGACTTCTAGCATAGGACCAGTAGTAGTAGATGGGGCAATGTATCCCCTAGTATTTCCTTTTGAGAGCAATCAGCTCTTTATGTAAGAAATCCTGCTTATCAACGAAGAACTTCTCTCAATTTGATTTTGCCGATTCCCTTTGAGCTTAATTTAGCCGATTTCCTCTCATACTGATCTTGCCGATTTGTCCCCTTAGCCAATGCGTAATGAGCCGATAGCAACGCATCGGTCCTTTAAAATTCACCCTTCAATTCTTCAACTGATGATTTTGAGATCTGGTGGACAATGTAGAGTCTTCAAGAGAGCCTTTGAATTCCTCCAACCAGGTCTAATGGTCTTCTTCAAGCACTCATCATTTCGTGAAGAAGGTTGCGACGAAGGATCAGCCAATGGTATCCCCAATCGGCTCCTAAACAGAGCACTTACCAGGCCTGCTGCCCCCCGAGCCTTGCTCAAGGCGAAAATATCAGTGAGGATGTACCAAAGCCGATCACCTTTCTTCCCTCGAAAGCCGATGTATCATCCTCGACAAGAAGGTTCAAGCCCCAGAATCGGCTCGAGGCAGCTGAGGAAGCTCTCATTGTTTTACTCCCTCGAGGAAGCAGAAGGCCCCACAGCTGAACTGGACTTGGTGAAGATCCTGCGTAGTTATACTAGAGTCGATGGCTGTGCATCGGCTTTGTGTCATAAGAATTTAAAAAAAAATTTACTGGCCGATTTTCTATCGGCCCCCAATGTTTCACTGCACACAGGTTCATCTGCACCTGTTCATCTGATTGGATGCCCCCCGAGCCGAATCTGCCAGGTGACTGCAGATATCGGCTTTGTGGTTAGCCAAGGCACTGTATTTGCACGTCGGCTCCGCTAGGATTCGTGTTGACTCTCATCCGCCGACGTGACAGCTGCCCAATAGATCAATGTTGAACGTAAGCAGAACCTGTGGTGAAGATAATTTTGGCCGATTGCTGAAAATCGGCCTCCATATTGATCGAAACGCTCAATGAAGGGCTTGTAATTTTCCCTCATAGATTTTTTGGGGCCGATCACAAGGATCAGCCTCGCCACGTTTGCTCATCAGTTTGCTCTTGCTACACGGTCAGGCCGGTGGATAAGACCAGCCCATCCTCATCCTTTGTCATGTCGATGCGCTTGTTGTCGTCTACCTTGAGTGCATCGTTTAATCTTGGAGCACTAAGCTCCATCGGAAGGACGAGCACCATGTTTGTGCCAGCCGATGTCTCATCATCGGCTTTCCTTTGCTTGGGGCGCCACTCCATTTTCCGTGGACGACCCTCTTCATCCAGGGTTCGCTGAACTTTCGCAGCCAGATCAGGTCGCGCCTTCCTTAGCGTATGCAGGTATAACCTTTCGGCTTCCTCCAAGCCGCGCAATCGTTGAACCCTGCGCTTTTGGGAACGGCTGAGCCCGTCAGGGCACCACCTTGGCCGGTGGTACCTGTCTTCTTCTTCTTCTCCCTCGTCTTCTGAATCCTCGAGATCTTCCAAACGAGGGGACTCCGCGCGTTTGCTTTGTGGTGGGAGAGGCCCTAGACGTTTGAACACGGACACGTTGGCTGCCTCCTTCTTCTTCTGGTTGCATTCTGGGCAATTGCCGATTGTGGGCAATCGGCTCATTCCTGAATCCCAGCAGTGTCTGAAGAAGGGGCAGTCCCAGTGCCTATCGTTGTCGTCCTGCTCCCTTGATTTTCCTTTGGCACGGCGCTCGTGCTCCTCCTCATCGCGATCATGCCGACGATGTCTTCTGGCTTCCCTAGCCAGACGATCTCTTTCGTCCTCATTACCGGATCGTCGGCGTTGGTCATACTGACTCACATACTTGTTGAGGAGGTGACCAGAGAGGGGTCGCTGATATCTTATGTTCTTCACTTCTCCCTCTGTGACGTAGCGCTTGCCATCATGATGGAGCCGATCGCGTGGAGCGGCCTCCTCTGTGTCCTTGCTATGAGAGCAGCTGCCCTCGTCTCCATCCTTGCCAGCGTGGTGTCCAAGTCCTACCATGTTGATGCTGAACGAGGATCCTGGCTGGCAACCTTCAGGGTAAGTGCATTCCACCATGTTAACGGCGGGGAAGGGTTGGGTGTCGACCTTCATGGCGTACTGGTTGAATATCAGACGTCCTTATTCTATCGCCATTTGGATCTGCTGACGCCACACCCTGCAGTCGTTGGTGGCATGGGAGAGCGAGTTATGCCATTTGCAGTATGGCTTTCCATTCAGCTCCTGTACCGTGGGGAATTTGAGACCTTCGGGTATCTTCAACTGCTTCTCCTTGAGCAGGAGGTCGAAAATTTGCTCAGTTTTGGTCACATCAAAATCAAAACCCCTGGGCGGACCTGGTGGCTTAACCCATTTGCAGGACACGGGGGTTGCCCCCCGAGTCCATTCAGCCACTGCTACCTCTTGATCTCCCGCAGAAACTTCGTCTTCCTCTGCCTCGACCAGGACTACTGCACGCTTGAATTTGTCCTGGTACAAGTCCGGGTGGCGCTGTTCATATGCCGACAGTTTCTGAACCATGTGCGCCAGTGAGGGGTAGTCTGCTTGGGAGGCCATGTCCTTGAGCGGCGCTGCAAGGCCCGCCACTGCCAACTCGACTGCTTCCTTTTCAGTCACACGAACCGAATAACATCGGTTCCTAAGATTCCTGAAGCGCTGGATGTATTCTGTCACAGTTTCTCCACGCTTCTGACGTATTTGTGCTAGATCGGCAAGGCCAGACTCGGAAGCCTCTGAATGGTACTGCGTATGGAACTGTTCTTCCAACTGCTTCCAAGTCCGGATCGAGTCTGGTGGCAACGAGGTGTACCACCCGAAAGCCGATCCCGTGAGGGACTGTGAGAAGAACCTCACGCGTAGTGGATCCGACACTGAGGCCGTTCCTAGCTGTGCCAAATATCGGCTCACATGCTCGATGGAGCTGGAACCATCTGATCCACTGAATTTGGAGAAATCAGGGAGCCGATATTTAGGTGGTAGCGGGATCAACTCGTACTCGTTGGGGTACGGCTTGGAATAGCCGATTGCCCTCCTTTTCGGCACCATGCCGAACTGGTCTCTCAGTATAGTACTGATCTGATTCGCTGTGCTGGCTGCAGGAGTTGAACTCTGAAGATTCGCCGGGGTGGCGTACTTAGCCAGCCATGCTTGCTTTTCCAGCTCTGAGCCAACTGCAGGAGCTGAGCTCTGGAGGTTCGTCGGGGTGGCATATTTAGTTAGCCACGTCTGCTTCTCAAGATCTGTTGCTGACGTTCCTCCTGCTTTCCCAGAAGTCCCTGATGTCACGGCCTGGTTTGTGAGCGCCCAGTTACCGCAGTCTGGCACGTATGTGCACATATACCCGTGAGGGATCTCCTTAGGCGCCTCATGCAAGAATTGGCAGTCACTAGGGTCACCACCGATCTTGTAGACGACGAATGCCGGTGAATTCGGCACTTCTGGTGCTGCCAACGCAAATGGCAGCAGTGGACGGGACTGGAGTGGCATCTCTCCTTGGTGTGTCCCGAGAGCTGGTCCTGACGGAGAGTACTGGTGTCTCATGATCTCCTGGATCACCTGGAGAGCGACACGCTCCAAAGTGTTCACCAGGTTCTCAGAGTGGCGGTGCAGCGAGTGAGCCACCAAGTAGTTGATCTCCTGACGTAGGGACCTGGTGCGTTCTTCTGACGGGGCAGAGAGGTCTATCCCATCGAGTGCACCATTAGGCGAGAACCCCTTCCACCTGATGCCATGTGAACGGGTTGTGTGGAAAGAGCCGATGAGGTCGGCCTCGAGGATTGCTTTGACCTCGTCATACTTCTTCTTGAGCTCGTCGGTCAGATCCTCGTACGTGACTGGTGTGCCGTCCGCCATCTCAGAAGTAGATGGCGATGTGGTTGATGTCGAAGCTTGTCCCACCGGGCGTGCCAGAATGTGTTGCGGTCAAAACCCACCGGCGAGCAGCGACGGGCAACACAGTAGAGCCGGGAACAACTTAGGGCTGCGGCTGGCCCTGGTCCCTCCGAGCGACGGCCCGCAAAGCCTCTGGTACACACGTCCGATGCTGATGCAAGGGCGTGCCACCTGACCTATACCTGGTCAGGAAGGTGATGGAGATGCCTCGCTTAGTTTCCTGCATGGCATACACGTAAACATTAAATACGAGCCTCGATCGGCTCTCAGGTTATCCTGTGAATCGGCTCAAGGAGCCGATCCACCCATGATTCGTACGAGGTGCACGAATATATGGTGGTCCTGCTTGATCAAGATAAAGCTAATGCGATCTACGACGATTTAGGGTTTTCACCGCATAATCGGATCATCCTACTCACGATTGGGCCTCGCGGCCACGCACGGTGATCGTAAGCCGATCCTAGACAAGGCCTAAAAACCAACACGAGGTTGATCCCCGGAACATCCTGTCTAGGACTAGCAAACGACACCCTACGTGCCGCTGGATCCTCCAACCCTTTGTAAGGCCTAACTATTGCAGATATTAAACTAATCCTTGAAGAACAAGGAGCAACCGTAACGGATCGGATCTACTAAAAAATGATCAAGCGGGGTGCCGCCCCCACACCTAAGATAGGTGTGAGGGTGGCTAGATATGCAAGGGTTGCACTACGATAGCATATGATACGAAGAACAATGCTAACCCTAACATATCTAAGATAACTACGTTGCTCGCCATCAAAAAGGCTTCAGTACGAGCAACGCGTGAACAACATAAAGCTTGTGCTGCCTAGATCGCAAGATGCGATCTAGGCAGCATGATGCTTACCGGTAGAAACCCTCGAGACGAAGGAGTTGGCGATGTGCCGAGATTGATTTGTGGTTGAACGTTGGTTGTTGTTTATTCCATAAACCCTAGATACATATTTATAGTCCAAGGGACTTTCTAACGTGGGAATAATCCCCACCGTGCACGAGACAAACTTTACCTAAACGACACGTATCCTACTATGTTACAGATACACGGGCCAACTAGCCCAAACTTTGCATGTAAGGCCGATTCACGTAATTCTTCTATGTATATTCTTCAAATCCATCTTGATCGCGGCCCACCTCTGACTCGGTCAAATTCTGGTGATAACACCACCTTGGTGGTTCTTGGGTGGCCGGCCCCCTCCCCTTGGCCCCTCATTATATAGGTGGAACCCCAAGTGTTGGTCTCCAAGTCTTCGAATAAGACCCGAACCAAAAACCTTCCATATGGTGGGGAAACCTACCCAAGCTAGGACTCCCACTAGAGGTGGGATTTCCACCTCCCATATGGGGGGGTGGCCGGCCCCCTAAGGGGGAGTCCACTTGGGACTCCTCCCCCACTAGGGTTGGCCGGCCATGGAGGTGGAGTCCCATGTGGACTCCACCTTCCTTGGTGGTTTCTTCCGGACTTTTCTAGAACCTTCTAGAACCTTCCATAGAACCTTCTGCGACATTTTAATTCACATAAAATGACATCCTATATATGAATCTTATTCTCCGGACCATTCCGGAACTCCTCGTGATGTCCGGGATCTTATCCGGGACTCCGAACAAATATTCGAACTCCATTCCATATTCAAGTTCTACCATTTCAACATCCAACTTTAAGTGTGTCACCCTACGGTTCGTGAACTATGCGGACATGGTTGAGTACTCACTCCGACCAATAACCAATAGCGGGATCTGGAGATCCATAATGGCTCCCACATCATTAGCTTCCTCTGTTGTTGGTGTAGGCGGCATAGGAACATCTTCCGGTACTGCGCTACTCTGATCAACTAGTGAAGATTCATCAATCTCATCGAGTTCTACTTTTCTGCCAGTCACTTCTTTAGTGAGAAATTCTTTCTCAAGAAAGGTTCCGTTCTTAGCAACAAAGATTTTGCCTTCGGATCTGTGAAAGAAAGTGTACCCTATAGTTTCCTTAGGGTATCCTATGAAGACGCATTTCTCCGCTTTGGGTTCAAGCTTGTCCGGTTGTAACTTCTTTACATAGGCTTCGCAACCCCAAACTTTAAGGAACGACAGCTTAGGTTTCTTGTTAAACCATAATTCATACGGTGTCGTTTCAACGGATTTTGATGGTGCTCTATTTAAAGTGAATGCGGCTGTCTCTAATGCATAACTCCAAAAAGATAACGGCAAATCAGTAAGAGACATCATAGAACGAACCATATCTAAGAGAGTTCAATTACGACGTTCGGACACACCGTTACGTTGTGGTGTTCCCGGCGGTGTCAATTGTGAAAGTATTCCGCATTTCTTTAAATGCATGCCAAACTCATAACTCAGATATTCACCTCCGCGATCAGATCGTAGAAATTTGATCTTCTTGTTACGTTGATTTTCTACTTCACTTTGGAATTCCTTAAACTTCTCGAAAGTTTCGGATTTATGTTTCATGAAATAGATATACCCATATCTACTCAGATCATCTGTGAAGGTTATAACATAACGATAACCACCGCGCGATGCTATGCTCATTGGTCCGCACACATCGGTATGTATGATTTCCAATAAGTCAGTAGCTCGCTCCATCATACCAGAAAATGGAGTCTTAGTCATTTTTCCCATCAGACATGCTTCACATCTATCAAGTGACTCAAAGTCAAGTGATTCAAGTAATCCATCAGTATGGAGTTTCTTCATGCGTTTCACTCCAATATGACCAAGACGACAGTGCCACATATAAGTAGAATTATCATTCAATTTAATTCGCTTAGCATCAATGTTATGTATATGTGTATCACTACTATCGAGATCTAACAGAAATAAGCCATTCTTTTCAGGTGCTCGACCATAAAAGATATTATTCATAAAAATAGAATAACCTTTATTCTCAGACTTGAATGAATAACCGTCTTGCATTAAACAAGATCCAGATATAATGTTCATGCTCAACGCGGGTACAAAATAATAATTATTTAGGCTTAAAACTAATCCCGAAGGTAGATGTAGAGGAAGTGTGCCGACAGCGATCACATCGACTTTGGATCCATTTCCAACGCGCATCGTCACTTCATCTTTCAGTAGTCTTCGTTTATTCTTTAGTTCCTGTTTCGAGTTACAAATATGAGCAACCGAACCAGTATCAAATACCCAGGTACTAGTATGAGAACCAGTAAGATAAACATCTATAACATGTATATCAGATATACCTTCTTTCTTCTTCTTGACAAGGCCGCTCTTCAGATCCGCCAAATACTTGGAGCAATTACGCTTCCAGTGTCTCTTCTCCTTGCAGTAATAGCACTCAACATCAGGTTTAGGGCCAATCTTAGGTTTCACAGGAGGCGTGGCAGCTTTCTTGCCACCCTTCTTGAATTTGCCTTTAGACTTGCCCTGTTTCTTGAAACTGGTGGTCTTGTTGACCATCAACACTTGGTGCTCTTTCTTGATCTCAATCTCAGCAGCTTTAAGCATGGAGAAGAGTTCAGGTAACTCTTTGTTCATGTTCTGCATATTGTAGTTCATCACAAAGTTCTTGTAACTAGGTGGCAGTGATTGAAGGATACGATTAATCCCCAGTCTGTTAGGAATAACTATTTCCAAGTCACTGAGTTTCTTCGCATGCCCGGTCATAACGAGCATGTGCTCACTAACGGAGCTACCTTCTTCCATCATGCAACTGAAGAAGTGTTTCGATGCTTCATAGCATTCCACGGCCACATGAGTTTAAAAATAGTCTTCACCTCTTCTATCAACTCATGTGGATCATGGTGCTCAAAACGTTTTTGAAGATCGACTTCCAGACTGCATAGGATGGCACACTGAACTTGAGAGTACCGAGTTTTCTGAGTCGCGTAAACATTCTTTACTTCATCGGTTTCTGTTTCTGCAGGAGGGTCACCTAGCGCTGCATCAAGCACATATTGCAGATTTCCGCCAGCGAGGAAAATCCTCACATGACGGAACTAGTCGGTGAAGTTGCTACCGTTGCTCTTAAGCTTTTCTTTCTCTAGGAACTGGTTAAAATTGATTGGGGACGCCATATCTACAACATATATTTGCAATAGTTTAGACTAAGTTTATGACAAATTGAGTTCAAATTTTAATTCAACTTAATTAAAAACTAGGTGAACTCCCACTCAAAACAATATCCCTCGCATTGTCTTAGTGATCACACGAACCAAATCCACCGCACCTAAGTCCGATCATCGCGAGACAAGGTGTGATTTCAATGGCGAACATTCAAAGTGTTCATCATATCAACCATATGATTCATGCTCTACCTTTCGGTATCTCGTGTTCCGAGACCATGTCTGTACATGCTAGGCTCGTCAAGGCCACCTTAGTATCCGCATGTGCAAAACTGTCTTGCACCCGTTGTATGCACTTGTTGATTCTATCACACCCGATCATCACGAGATGCTTCGAAACGACAAGTCTTGGCAACGGTGCTACTAAGGATGAACACTTTATTATCTTGAGATTTTAGTGAGGGATCATCTTATAATGCTACCATCGCGATCTAAGCAAAATAAGATGCATAAAAGGATTAACATCACATGCAGTTCATATGTGATATGATATAGCCCTTTTGTCTTTGCGCCTTTGATCTTCATCTCCAAAGCACAGACATGATCTCCATCATCTTCGGGCATGATCTCCATCATCGTCGGCGTAGCGTCAAGGTCAATGGCGCCGTCTTCATGATTGTTCTCCCATGTATCAACTATTACAACTTCTTTGAAATACTACTCAACATGAAATTTAAAGACAACCATAAGGCTCCTGCCGGTTGCCACAATACAATAATGATCATCTCATACATATTCATCATCACATTATGGCCATATCACATCACCAAACCCTGCAAAAACAAGTTAGACGTCTCTAATTTGGTTTGCATATTTTACGTGGTTTAGGGTTTTCGATATAGATCTAATCTACCTACGAACATGAACCACAACGGTGATACTAGTGTTATCGATAGAAGAGTAAATTGAATCTTCACTATAGTAGGAGAGACAGACACCCGCAAAGCCACTTATGCAATACAAGTTGCATGTCGAGCGTGGAGCAAATCTCATGAACGCGGTCATGTAAAGTTAGCCTGAGCCGCTTCATCCCACTATGCCACAAAGATGCAAAGTACTCAAACTAAAGATAACATAAGCATCAACGCCCACAAACCATTGTGTTCTACTCGTGCAACCATCTATGCATAGACACGGCTCTGATACCACTGCAGGATAACGTTGCATGGAAAACAAAAAATTTCCTACCGCGAACACGCAATCCAAGCCAAGATGCAATCTAGAAGATGGTAGCAACGAGGGGGTATCGAGTCTCACCCTTGAAGAGATTCCAAAGCCTACAAGATGAGGCTCTTGTTGCTGCGGTAGACGTTCACTTGCCGCTTGCAAAAGCGCGTAGAAGATCTTGATCACGATCGGTTCCGGCGCCACGAACGGGCAGCACCTCCGTACTCGGTCACACGTTCGTTTGTTGATGAAGACGATGTCCACCTCCCCGTTCCAGCGGGCAGCGGAAGTAGTAGCTCCTCTTGAATCCGACAACACGACGGCGTGGTGTCGGTGGTGGTGGAGAAATCCGGCGGAGCTTCGCTAAGCGTGCGAGATGTGGTGGAGGAGAGAGACCGCTAGGGTTTGGGGAGAGGGGGCGCCGGCCACTAAGGGGTGCGGCCACCTTGGTGGTTCTTGGGTGGCCGGCCCCCTCCCCTTGGCCCCTCATTATATAGGTGGAACCCCAAGTGTTTGTCTCCAAGTTTTCGAATAAGACCCGAACCAAAAACCTTCCATATGGTGGGGAAACCTACCCAAGCTAGGACTCCCACTAGAGGTGGGATTTCCACCTCCCATATGGGGGGGTGGCCGGCCCCCTAAGGGGGAGTCCACTTGGGACTCCTCCCCCACTAGGGTTGGCCGGCCATGGAGGTGGAGTCCCATGTGGACTCCACCTTCCTTGGTGGTTTCTTCCGGACTTTTCTAGAACCTTCTAGAACCTTCCATAAAACCTTCCGCGACATTTTAATTCACATAAAATGACATCCTATATATGAATCTTATTCTCCGGACCATTCCGGAACTCCTCGTGATGTCCGGGATCTTATCCGGGACTCCGAACAAATATTCGAACTCCATTCCATATTCAAGTTCTACCATTTCAACATCCAACTTTAAGTGTGTCACCCTACGGTTCGTGAACTATGCGGACATGGTTGAGTACTCACTCCGACCAATAACCAATAGCGGGATCTGGAGATCCATAATGGCTCCCACATATTCAACGATGACTTTAGTGATCGAATGAACCATTCACATACAATACCAATTCCCTTTGTCATGCGATATTTTACTTGTCCGAGGTTTGATCTTCGGTATCACTCTATACCTTGTTCAACCTCGTCTCCTGACAAGTACTCTTTACTCGTACCGTGGTATGTGGTCTCTTATGAACTTATTCATATGCTTGCAAGACATTAGACGACATTCCACCGAGAGGGCCCAGAGTATATCTATCCGTCATCGGGATGGAAAAATCCCACTGTTGATCCATATGCCTCAACTCATACTTTCCGGATACTTAATCCCACCTTTATAGCCACCCATTTACGCAGTGGTGTTTGGTGTAATCAAAGTACCTTTCCGGTATAAGTGATTTACATGATCTCATGGTCATAAGGACTAGGTAACTATGTATCGAAAGCTTATAGCAAATAACTTAATGACGAGATCTTATGCTACGCTTAATTGGGTGTGTCCATTACATCATTCATATAATGATATAACCTTGTTATTAATAACATCCAATGTTCATGATTATGAAACTAATCATCCATTAATCAACAAGCTAGTTAAGAGGCATACTAGGGACTCTTTGTTGTTTACATATCACACATGTATCAATGTTTCGGTTAATACAATGATAGCATGGTATATAAACATTCATCATAAACATAAAGATATATAATAACCACTTTTATTATTGCCTCTTGGGCATATCTCTAACAGTCTCCCACTTGCACTAGAGTCAATAATCTAGATTACATTGTAAGGTACCTAACACCCATGGCACTTTGGTGTTGGTCATGCTTTGCCCTAGGGAGAGCTTTAGTCAACGGATCTGCTACATTCAGATCAGTGTGTACTTTGCAAATCTTTACTTCTCCATCTTCGATGTACTCGCGAATCGAATGAAAACGCAGCTTGATATGCTTCAGCCTCTTGTGTGACCTTGGTTCTTGTGCATTGGCGATGGCACCCATGTTGTCACAGTAGATGACTAATGGGTCCAATGCACTAGGAACCACACCGAGCTCTACAATGAACCTCTTCATCCATACCGCTTATGATGAAGCCTCTGAAGCTGCTATGTACTCCGATTCTATTGAAGACTTCGCCAGCGTGCACTGCTTTGAGCTTGCCCAGCTTACTGCAGCACCATTCAATATAAACACGTACCCAGACTGTGACTTAGAGTCATCAGGATCAGTGTTCCAACTTGCATCGGTGTAACTGGTTACAACGAGCTCTTGGTCACCTCCATAACAAAGAAACATATCCTTGGTTCTTTTTAAGTACTTCAGGATATTCTTGACCGCTGTCCAGTGTTCCATTCCTGGATCACTTTGATATCTGCTAGTCAAACTGACAGCATGTGCTATATCCGGTCTAGTACATAGCATGGCATACATGATAGAGCCTACTGCCGAGGCATAGGGGATCTGACTCATCCTTTCTCTTTCTTCTGCCGTAGCCGGTCCTTGAGTCTTACTCAAGACCTTGCCTGGTAACATAGGTAAAAATCCTTTCTTACTTTCGTCCATTCTAAACTTCTTTAGAATCTTGTACAGGTATGTACTTTGTGATAGCCCTATTAGGCGTCTTGATCTATCTCTATAAATCTTGATGCCTAATATATACGATGCTTCACCAAGGTCTTTCATTGAAAAACTATTATTCAAATAACCTTTTACACTGCTTAATAGTTCTATATCATTCCCAATCAATAATATGTCATCTACATATAATATCAGGAATGCTACAGAGCTCCCACTCACTTTCTTGTAAATACAGGCCTCTCCATGACACTGTATAAACCCGAAGTCTTTGATCACTTTATCAAAGCGTCGGTTCCAACTTCTCGATGCTTGCTTCAGTCCATAAATTGAACGCTGAAGTTTGCATACTTTGTCAGTATTTTTAGGATCGACAAAACCTTTGGGTTGTACCATATACAACTCTTCCTCAATGTCTCCATTAAGGAACGCCGTTTTGACATCCATCTGCCAAATCTCATAATCGAAAAATGCAGCTATTGCTAACAAAATCCTCACAGATTTTAGCTTCGCTACAGGTGAGAAAGTCTCATCGTAGTCAACACCTTGAATTTGTCGGAAACCCTTTGCGACAAGTCGAGCTTTATAGACAGTAATATTACCATCAGCATCTGTTTTTCTCTTGAAGATCCATTTATTCTCGACAGCCTTTCGGCTATCAGGTAAGTCTACCAAAGTCCATACTTTGTTATCATACATGGATCCCATTTCGGATTTCATGGCTTCTTGCCATTTGTTGGAATCTGGGCTCATCATCGCTTCTTCATACGTCGCAGGGTCCTCATCATTGTTGTCCACAATCATGACATTTAGACAAGGATCATACCAATCAGGAGTGGCACGTTCCCTTGTCGATCTGCGAGGTTCGATGGCTATCTCGTTTGAAGTTTCATGATCATTATCATTAGCTTCCTCTGTTGTTGGTGTAGGCGGCATAGGAACATCTTCCGGTACTGCGCTACTCTGATCAACTAGTGAAGATTCATCAATCTCATCGAGTTCTACTTTTCTGCCAGTCACTTCTTTAGTGAGAAATTCTTTCTCAAGAAAGGTTCCGTTCTTAGCAACAAAGATTTTGCCTTCGGATCTGTGATAGAAAGTGTACCCTATAGTTTCCTTAGGGTATCCTATGAAGACGCATTTCTCCGCTTTGGGTTCAAGCTTGTCCGGTTGTAACTTCTTTACATAGGCTTCGCAACCCCAAACTTTAAGGAACGACAGCTTAGGTTTCTTGTTAAACCATAATTCATACGGTGTCGTTTCAACGGATTTTGATGGTGCTCTATTTAAAGTGAATGCGGCTGTCTCTAATGCATAACTCCAAAAAGATAACGGCAAATCAGTAAGAGACATCATAGAACGAACCATATCTTAGAGAGTTCGATTACGACGTTCGGACACACCGTTACGTTGTGGTGTTCCCGGCGGTGTCAATTGTGAAAGTATTCCGCATTTCTTTAAATGCATGCCAAACTCATAACTCAGATATTCACCTCCGCGATCAGATCGTATAAATTTGATCTTCTTGTTACGTTGATTTTCTACTTCACTTTGGAATTCCTTAAACTTCTCAAAAGTTTCGGATTTATGTTTCATGAAATAGATATACCCATATCTACTCAGATCATCTGTGAAGGTTAGAACATAACAATAACCACCGCGCGATGCTACGCTCATTGGTCCGCACACATCGGTATGTATGATTTCCAATAAGTCAGTAGCTCGCTCCATCATACCAGAAAATGGAGTCTTAGTCATTTTTCCCATCAGACATGCTTCACATCTATCAAGTGACTCAAAGTCAAGTGATTCAAGTAATCCATCAGTATGGAGTTTCTTCATGCGTTTCACTCCAATATGACCAAGACGACAGTGCCACATATAAGTAGAATTATCATTCAATTTAATTCGCTTAGCATCAATGTTATGTATATGTGTATCACTACTATCGAGATCTAACAGAAATAAGCCATTCTTTTCAGGTGCTCGACCATAAAAGATATTATTCATAAAAATAGAACAACCTTTATTCTCAGACTTGAATGAATAACCGTCTTGCATTAAACAAGATCCAGATATAATGTTCATGCTCAACGCGGGTACAAAATAACAATTATTTAGGCTTAAAACTAATCCCGAAGGTAGATGTAGAGGAAGTGTGCCGACAGCGATCACATCGAATTTGGATCCATTTCCAACGCGCATCGTCACTTCATCTTTCAGTAGTCTTCGTTTATTCTTTAGTTCCTGTTTCGAGTTACAAATATGAGCAACCGAACCAGTATCAAATACCCAGGTACTAGTACGAGAACCAGTAAGATAAACATCTATAACATGTATATCAGATATACCTTCTTTCTTCTTCTTGACAAGGCCGCTCTTCAGATCCGCCAAATACTTGGAGCAATTACGCTTCCAGTGTCTCTTCTCCTTGCAGTAATAGCACTCAGCATCAGGTTTAGGGCCAATCTTAGGTTTCACAGGAGGCGTGGCAGCTTTCTTGCCACCCTTCTTGAATTTGCCTTTAGACTTGCCCTGTTTCTTGAAACTGGTGGTCTTGTTGACCATCAACACTTGGTGCTCTTTCTTGATCTCAATCTCAGCAGCTTTAAGCATGGAGAAGAGTTCAGGTAACTCTTTGTTCATGTTCTGCATATTGTAGTTCATCACAAAGTTCTTTTAACTAGGTGGCAGTGATTGAAGGATACGATTAATCCCCAGTCTGTTAGGAATAACTATTTCCAAGTCACTGAGTTTCTTCGCATGCCCGGTCATAACGAGCATGTGCTCACTAACGGAGCTACCTTCTTCCATCATGCAACTGAAGAAGTGTTTCGATGCTTCATAGCATTCCACGGCCACATGAGTTTCAAAAATAGTCTTCAACTCTTCTATCAACTCATGTGGATCATGGTGCTCAAAACGTTTTTGAAGATCGACTTCCAGACTGCATAGGATGGCACACTGAACTTGAGAGTACCGAGTTTTCCGAGTCGCGTAAACATTCTTTACTTCATCGGTTTCTGTTTCTGCAGGAGGGTCACCTAGCGCTGCATCAAGCACATATTGCAGATTTCCGCCAGCGAGGAAAATCCTCACATGACGGAACCAGTCGGTGAAGTTGCTACCGTTGCTCTTAAGCTTTTCTTTCTCTAGGAACTGGTTAAAATTGATTGGGGACGCCATATCTACAACATATATTTGCAATAGTTTAGACTAAGTTTATGACAAATTGAGTTCAAATTTTAATTCAACTTAATTAAAAACTAGGTGAACTCCCACTCAAAACAATATCCCTCGCATTGTCTTAGTGATCACACGAACCAAATCCACCGCACCTAAGTCCGATCATCGCGAGACAAGGTGTGATTTCAATGGCGAACATTCAAAGTGTTCATCATATCAACCATATGATTCATGCTCTACCTTTCGGTATCTCGTGTTCCGAGACCATGTCTGTACATGCTAGGCTCGTCAAGGCCACCTTAGTATCCGCATGTGCAAAACTGTCTTGCACCCGTTGTATGCACTTGTTGATTCTATCACACCCGATCATCACGAGATGCTTCGAAACGACAAGTCTTGGCAACGGTGCTACTAAGGATGAACACTTTATTATCTTGAGATTTTAGTGAGGGATCATCTTATAATGCTACCGTCGCGATCTAAGCAAAATAAGATGCATAAAAGGATTAACATCACATGCAGTTCATATGTGATATGATATAGCCATTTTGTCTTTGCGCCTTTGATCTTCATCTCCAAAGCACGGACATGATCTCCATCATCTTCGGGCATGATCTCCATCATCGTCGGCGTAGCGTCAAGGTCAATGGCGCCGTCTTCATGATTGTTCTCCCATGTATCAACTATTACAACTTCTTTGAAATACTACTCAACATGAAATTTAAAGACAACCATAAGGCTCCTGCCGGTTGCCACAATACAATAATGATCATCTCATACATATTCATCATCACATTATGGCCATATCACATCACCAAACCCTGCAAAAACAAGTTAGACGTCTCTAATTTGGTTTGCATATTTTACGTGGTTTAGGGTTTTCGATATAGATCTAATCTACCTACGAACATGAACCACAACGGTGATACTAGTGTTATCGATAGAAGAGTAAATTGAATCTTCACTATAGTAGGAGAGACAGACACCCGCAAAGCCACTTATGCAATACAAGTTGCATGTCGAGCGTGGAGCAAATCTCATGAACGCGGTCATGTAAAGTTAGCCCGAGCCGCTTCATCCCACTATGCCACAAAGATGCAAAGTACTCAAACTAAAGATAACATAAGCATCAACGCCCACAAACCATTGTGTTCTACTCGTGCAACCATCTATGCATAGACACGGCTCTGATACCACTGCAGGATAACGTTGCATGGAAAACAAAAAATTTCCTACCGCGAACACGCAATCCAAGCCAAGATGCAATCTAGAAGATGGTAGCAACGAGGGGGTATCGAGTCTCACCCTTGAAGAGATTCCAAAGCCTACAAGATGAGGCTCTTGTTGCTGCGGTAGACGTTCACTTGCCGCTTGCAAAAGCGCGTAGAAGATCTTGATCACGATCGGTTCTGGCGCCACGAACGGGCAGCACCTCCGTACTCGGTCACACGTTCGGTTGTTGATGAAGACGATGTCCACCTCCCCGTTCCAGCGGGCAGCGGAAGTAGTAGCTCCTCTTGAATCCGACAGCACGACGGCATGGTGTCGGTGGTGGTGGAGAAATCCGGCGGAGCTTCGCTAAGCGTGCGGGATGTGGTGGAGGAGAGAGACCGCTAGGGTTTGGGGAGAGGGGGCGCCGGCCACTAAGGGGTGCGGCCACCTTGGTGGTTCTTGGGTGGCCGGCCCCCTCCCCTTGGCCCCTCATTATATAGGTGGAACCCCAAGTGTTTGTCTCCAAGTCTTCGAATAAGACCTGAACCAAAAACCTTCCATATGGTGGGGAAACCTACCCAAGCTAGGACTCCCACTAGAGGTGGGATTTCCACCTCCCATATGGGGGGGGGGGGGGTGGCCGGCCCCCTAAGGGGGAGTCCACTTGGGACTCCTCCCCCACTAGGGTTGGCCGGCCATGGAGGTGGAGTCCCATGTGGACTCCACCTTCCTTGGTGGTTTCTTCCGGACTTTTCTAGAACCTTCTAGAACCTTCCATAGAACCTTCCGCGACATTTTAATTCACATAAAATGACATCCTATATATGAATCTTATTCTCCGGACCATTCCGGAACTCCTCGTGATGTCCGGGATCTTATCCGGGACTCCGAACAAATATTCGAACTCCATTCCATATTCAAGTTCTACCATTTCAACATCCAACTTTAAGTGTGTCACCCTACGGTTCGTGAACTATGCGGACATGGTTGAGTACTCACTCCGACCAATAACCAATAGCGGGATCTGGAGATCCATAATGGCTCCCACATATTCAACGATGACTTTAGTGATCGAATGAACCATTCACATACAATACCAATTCCCTTTGTCATGCGATATTTTACTTGTCCGAGGTTTGATCTTCGGTATCACTCTATACCTTGTTCAACCTCGTCTCCTGACAAGTACTCTTTACTCGTACCGTGGTATGTGGTCTCTTATGAACTTATTCATATGCTTGCAAGACATTAGACGACATTCCACCGAGAGGGCCCAGAGTATATCTATCCGTCATCGGGATGGACAAATCCCACTGTTGATCCATATGCCTCAACTCATACTTTCCGGATACTTAATCCCACCTTTATAGCCACCCATTTACGCAGTGGTGTTTGGTGTAATCAAAGTACCTTTCCGGTATAAGTGATTTACATGATCTCATGGTCATAAGGACTAGGTAACTATGTATCGAAAGCTTATAGCAAATAACTTAATGACGAGATCTTATGCTACGCTTAATTGGGTGTGTCCATTACATCATTCATATAATGATATAACCTTGTTATTAATAACATCCAATGTTCATGATTATGAAACTAATCATCCATTAATCAACAAGCTAGTTAAGAGGCATACTAGGGACTCTTTGTTGTTTACATATCACACATGTATCAATGTTTCGGTTAATACAATTATAGCATGGTATATAAACATTCATCATAAACATAAAGATATATAATAACCACTTTTATTATTGCCTCTTGGACATATCTGCGCCGATTTTATTGGGCTAATATTTGCGCCGATTTTATTCCATTTTGCTTTGATCCCTCCTTGATTTCGTTTAAGATTTGGGGTTCGGCCGTTTGGTTAATTTATGCAAGTAATAATGGGATCTCAATCAGTTAATTTATGCAAGTCATCATAGGATCTCAATCAGTTATTTTATGCACGAATCAAAAGATATCAACCGTTTAATTTTGCAAATAATCTGGAATGTGTTCAAGTTCAGATCTGGAATATGTTTCTTTGCCTATGATGAATCGGTGGGCACTGATTTTTACAGGGAGGGTTCAGCGAACCATTTCTGTGTACAAATCTGTTGTGCATGAGTTTTGGTTCGCTTACACCGTCCCTGTAGACATATAATCGTGTCCACTCTAACTGAGGCTGCCTCTGTTTTTCCTAACTTTGTTATCATGCACGTTAGTCATCGTTGCAACTCATTCACTAATAAATTCCCGTTTGATATGGATCAGCTGTCTGGCAGCGACGTCGGCAACGACGACGAGCACCATGACGTCAAGACTCGCCAGGTGCTGCGGAGGCTGCAGGTCGGCCAGTACGTCTCCTACCTCGCCGTCGCCAAGGGTGTCTACAGGTGCCCCTTCTGCACTAGGAGCCTCGGCGGCACTGACTTCAACTGCCTCCTCACGCATGCCGAGAACATCGGCCACACCAACCCCAAGGTTGGCGCGTCGGTGAACCCCAACTCCTTCCGCGCCAAGCACTTGGCGCTCGGCATGCACCTCCGCAGCATCCAGCGGGTGGAGATCTCCGGCGGGCGCATGCCTCCGCTCAAGCCCAAGGCTCCCAAGGGGAGCAACAAGTGGAGGCAGAGGCAGATGGGGTAGGCGGAGTCCTGGACGTGTGCTGCTGCTGCCTCCTCCATTTTGTTGTTGGGATCCCTTTGTTGTTAGCTAGGGATCCCTCGTTGTTATGTTGTTAGTATGATGGTGCTGTACTGCTGTGAAGAACCTCGAACCCTACTATGTTTGGCTGCTGAATGCAGCTTATTATATATATTATCTATCCCTATTCTACTATATGACCTTGTGAATTTATCGTACATTCCCTATAGATTTGCTTCTAGATTTAACTACATACATATGGACCAGATGGAGTACTAGATTGGGCTCCCTACTAGATTTGCTGCCATATTGGGCAAACAACGAGGGCCAAAAGGCACAAATAATAATTGAAGAAAGACAGAAATGCAAACTTCTCTAGATTTGATACTAATTAGGTGAAAAAAGGCAGAGAGAAGGAGGCAGAAAAGGTACTCTTAAAAGGGAAATGCCAATGGCCGAGAGAGACAAAACTCAGCTCCTGCTCACGTGCAACCAAACGCTATCTCGTCCTGTCCCACGCGGTCCCTTTCTACCAGCCCCACGCGACGCGGGCCCACACGACGCGGCCCCACACGTCAGCACGGAGCGGTCAACTTAACGGGAATCCTGCCGTCTGAGCTGCTTCTGCGGGTTTCAAACAAGCACTTGGGGAAAACTGAGGAAAAACTAAGGAGCTGGGGAAAACTGAGCACAACTAAGGAACTGAGGGCACGAAAATAGAAATCCCTAGTTAGTTCTTTCAGTCTAGGACTAAATACATGTCTTGCACATACTTCAAGGGAGTAATTGCAGAAGATCTTTATTTTCTGCATTTAGAAGATGCTCCTTCGCTAGAGCTGCTGCAATTCCCTTCTGAAGAGCATCCAGCTTTTGCGCAAACGATGAAATTCTTGCGAATACCTTTGTTTATGGTGAGAGATCAGTATGGCTGTGCAACTACCAAAGCTGGTAGCACAAGGCAATTGTTGACAAAAGTATGGAAACATGTGGATACCGCACTAACAGAACGGAATGAACTAGAACAAGTTATTCATTTCATACTTTTGATTAAAACTACAATCTCGCTAGGAATCAGATTTGCCAAGACAAATTCAAGTACTCGAACTAAAACCATGATACTTATTATGGATCGGAGGGAGTTCATTTTTTTGTATGTGGCTGCTACTAGCACACTCCTGCTATGAAATGCAGCGCTACTCGGCGTGGATACAAAATGACATCTGGACTTATTATTGCCAACGATTACATCATCATTACTATGCGTCTTGGTCTGGATCACCTTCACCCCACTATCAAATTTCTGGAGCATTGTTGGGATACTTATTGCAAATAAATATGTAGAAGCAAACATCAAAACCATATGTATGGCTGGCGACGAACAAGTTGAAAAGGTATATTCTTGTTTTTACAAAACCATGTGCAGGAATAATATTACTCTTGTTTTTACACCATCTTGGATGTGTATATTCTGGTAATAAAAGGCTTCAGAAATTATCAAGAAAATGATATGCA
This sequence comes from Lolium perenne, assembly GCF_019359855.2. Lineage (NCBI taxonomy): Eukaryota > Viridiplantae > Streptophyta > Magnoliopsida > Poales > Poaceae > Lolium > Lolium perenne. The sequence goes on along the minus strand of NC_067246.2, from coordinate 258,346,574 downwards.
TACAAATCAAATTTTCTCCCAAAGGAATTAAGCAAAAGCTTGCAAAAGATTCTCCAGTGAGATCAATTCTAGAACAAATGAAAAAATTCAATTTCATAACACAAGTCACGAGGGATTTTTTCACATTTGATCAGTTCCATTTATTAGCAGCATGAAAATACTGAAGCATACAAATGACCAACAAGTACTATTTTGTATGGGTAGAGGTTCCCATTGGATGAAAGGACAGGAAAACCCCTGTTTCCGTCAAGCGCGAACAATTTGTACTCCAAATTACTGCTGTGCTTACATTATTGGTGACGAAGTTCCCAGCTACTGATTTGGTAATTGGCATGTGATTTAATAAATTCATGCATTATTATTCAACTACACAGTAAGTGTGATTTTCCACCAGAAGTGCTGGAAAACCATGACCGAGCACAACGCACGATCAGTTTATTTTGTCACGGGAGACCCGATGCCGATGGTCAACAGGAAATGACATAACCTTGATATTGTGGCCACGCAGATCGGTCAGCACATGCGAGCGCCGCCTCCCGCCGAGCTGACCTCGCCTCCGCCTCCCAGGGCCGCCGCCCCGGTGTCCAGGGAGCCTCCACAATATCGTGCGTAGAGGAGGCACATGGAACTGGTGCGGCCCTCCGCCGTTGGCGGCCGGGCGCCGCCACCACCGCCGTCCACCAGTGGAGACAGTGGCCAGGGCAGAGGGGATCTGGGGCCTTTTCTTTTTAGGGTTTGGGCTCTCGAGAGTCACCCCGCGCGAGAGCGACCCGGGAGAGGAAAGTCGTCCATGCCTTCTCTTTTCAATAAATTGGACCCCGAGGTTCTTTCTATAAACTTTTAATCGAGATATAACAATGTAAAAAAGATACACATGAAAAAAAATCAATTGAAAACACATGGAGTCAAGAAATTAACCAGGTAACTTTACTTTATTCCATAAAAAATACCTAACTCTACGAAGTTGCTCCACACATATATTCTCCACAATCTTACATCTTCAGACACTTTTTAGATGTTACCGATCTAGTAACCATTTGAGGATGCCTAAGTGCGACGATTGTACAGTTGCATCACCTTATCATGCATATTCACATCGAAGATCCATTCCTCTGCATAATCACCCTCTAGTAGTATGAAGTTCAGAGCATGGACATCATGCGTGCTCACCATAGGGAATTGTGGCACACACCGTGGAAGAGATGCACTTTGACAGTTTGAAAGAGCCCACAAATCATCTCGTCGGAACGTGCTAACTTGATCCCATTTCAACTCTAGCATTCTCAAAGACCAAACCCTTACTGCGAAACCATATTTCTTCCTTCCAAAAAGGCCATTGTCGACGTCAACAAACTTGACAATGCCATTGCAGACACCAACAGTTCTGTGTGTCTCAGGGTATAAGCGACCTTTGAAGAAGTCGATAGGTGTTGTCCAAACTTTTACCCAGGAAGACGGATGAAGCGGAGCTGTGGAGGGTTGTCACCAGTAGTAGTTGTTGGAATTTTGGGCATTTGGCCTTTGGTCCGTGGCCCATTATCAAATTCTGAAACTCACATGGTCCATTCCAATAATCAGTGGCAGCACTAGTGGGGGGCTAAAGTTTAGTCCCACATTGCTAGTTGGGAGAGAGTTGGAGTGGTATATAAGGTGGGCTGTTCTAGTCCTAGTAAGTGAGTGAGAAGAGAGAGAGAGCCCTCGCGCACTCCTCCTCCTCCGCCCGCCTCGCCTCGCCACGTCCCGACGCGCCGAGCCGAGCTTATCTTTTTGCTGTTTGGGAAATTAATTGTGTAATCAATTACGAGTCATTTACGGACGCGTAACTCAGCCGTTTTGCCTTCCGGTTTTTCTGGATCGTGGCTGTGCCGACTCGGACGTGGGCTGCGCCCCACGACCTTCCCGAACCGCACTATATAAGCGCGGACGCCAACCCTAGTCTTAATGAGACACATATGCGACTACCTGTTTCCAGTTCATTGCGCCGCCGCCTTCGTCTTCCTCATCCCGTCCGTCGGCGTGCACCGACTACCGGGACAGTAGGCCTCCGGAACCCTGCCTCTCTTCAACCTGTACGGGTGAGGGGCAATCAGGTTTTCGGGGAGCGGTCAAGCGCGACTACTGGCATCACGACGTCGTCATCGGACGACGAGTTTCTCCACACCGACAACTTCTTCCCGGACCTCAACGACTTCTTCAACAACCTCAACATGGGTGACAACGACGCTGCTGCGAAGTATGTGATTTTATCGTTTCTCTTTCAGTTTCTGTTAGAGTTCCTTCTTCTAGTCTTTGTGGTAGATGCGATCGGTTTATCTTGTTTAGATGTGATCTGTCCATCTATCTTACTAGTCTGCATGATTAGTATACTCTTTGTTTTCGTAGTCATGATTTATCAATTATTTCTACGGATTATTTCATATGGATATTTGCTTATATATTCAACAATCCAAAAACCTGATTATAGGCAAATCAATTCAAGCAGCGTTGCTGCCGCTACTCGACCTCCCCTCTTTGATGGTATGCATTACAAGAGGTGGCGCACAAAGGCAGTTCTATGGTTTACAAACCTAGGCTGTTTTAGCGCCACAGATGCTAGACCTGAGGGGCCTCTCTCTGCAGAGGAGCTGGAAAAGTTTGAGAAGGTCGACGCCATGTTTAAGGCGGCCTTGTTCAGCATTCTTGGGGACAACATTGTTGACCCGTACATGGCTTTCGACCATGGTAAAGATGCGTGGGATGCGCTCGAGGCTAAATTTGGGGTCTCGGACGCTGGCACTGAACTGTATGTCATGGAGCAATTCTATGACTACAGGATGACTGATGAGCGCTCCGTGGTTGAGCAGGCTCATGAGATTCAGTCCCTTGCCAAAGAACTCGAGCAGTTTAAGTGTACCTTACCGGACAAATTTGTGGCCGGCGGCATTATTGCCAAGCTTCCTCCCTCGTGGAGGAACTTTGCTACTTCTCTGAAACATAAGAGACAAGAGTTTTCCGTTTCGGATCTCATTGGCTCGCTTCATGTGGAAGAGAAGGCGAGAGCAAACGACACACGCGCTCGTAGTTTTGAGGGAGGTTCTAGTGCCAATGTGGTACAGAAGAAGAACTTCCAATCTCACAAGTCTAAGAATAAGAACAATGGAAAAGGCAAGTTTGACGTGAAGAACAAAGCCTCCAACTCAACCAACTTCAAGAGGAAGACTCCTTATAAGAAGAAAGGGAACTGTCATGTTTGTGGCGCTCCTGGACATTGGGCTCCTGATTGCCCAGAACGCCATGATCGGCGTGAGAACAGCGGCAAGTCCGCAAATGTTGTTATTGGTGTTGATACTGAGATGAAGGACGTTGGGTATGGTACTTCTCCTACTGTCCTTTCAGTATGTAATTCTCCTGATTGGTGGATAGACACCGGAGCCAATACACATGTATGTTCTGATGTCTCTATGTTTTCTTCTTATCAGGTCGCAAGGACTTCTTCTGTGTTGATGGGAAACGGCTCACGTGCTTCTGTTCGTGGTGTTGGTACGGTGGATCTGAAGTTTACTTCGGGAAAGACCATCCAGCTGAAGAATGTGCAGCACGTTCCTTCCATTAATAAGAATCTCGTTAGCGGATCGCTTTTATGTCGAGATGGTTTTAAGTTGGTTTTTGAGTCCAATAAAGTTGTAATTTCCAAGTGTGGACAATTTGTTGGAAAGGGTTATGTGTGCAGAGGCTTGTTCCGCTTATCTCTGTCAGACTTATGTACTCAAATTATTAATCACGTTTGCAATGATAGTGAGTCCGATATTTGGCATTCGCGACTTTGTCACATTAATTTTGGGTGCATGACGCGGCTAGCGAATATGAATATAATTCCGAAATTTGCTATTGTCAAGAAATCCAAGTGCCAAGTATGTGTGCAAGCTAAGAAACCACGTAAGTCTCACAAGACTGTGGAGGCAAGAGACTTGGCACCGCTGGAGCTTATACATTCAGATCTTTGTGAAATGAATGGTGAATTGACAAAAGGAGGAAAAAAGATACTTCATGACTTTAATTGATGACTCTACTGGATATTGTTATGTGTACCTCCTGAAATCTAAAGATGAAGCTCTTAATCACTTCAAAATCTTTAAAGCTGAAGCAGAAAACCAACTTGATCGAAAGATCAAGCGGCTAAGGTCTGATCGTGGTGGAGAGTATTTTTCCAACGAGTTTGATTCTTTTTGTGCGGAGCATGGTATTATCCATGAGAGGACGCCTCCCTACTCACCTCAGTCAAATGGGGTGGCCGAAAGAAAGAACCGTACTCTAACTGATTTGGTTAACGCCATGTTAGATACATCGGGTCTATCCAAGGCATGGTGGGGGGAGGCGATATTGACTGCATGTCATGTCCTAAACCGTGTCCCCACAAAGAACAAAACCATTACCCCGTTCGAGGAATGGGAAAGGAAAAGGTTGAAACTCTCTTACCTACGAACTTGGGGCTGTATGGCGAAAGTAAATGTGCCAATACCCAAGAAGCGCAAGCTTGGACCAAAAACCGTGGATTGTGTTCTTCTGGGATATGCATTTCATAGTATTGGCTACAGATTTTTGATAGTAAAATCTGAGGTATCCGACATGCATGTTGGTACTATTATGGAGTCGAATGATGCGACTTTCTTTGAGGACATCTTTCCTATGAAAGAAACGTCTAGCTCATCAATTCAGGAGATGCCCAGTTCATCTACTCAGGAATTATTTCCTGAACCTACCATGGCTAGAGAACACTTTGATAATCCTATGGAGGATGACAATGAAGCTCCTAGAAGGAGCAAGAGACAGAGGACTGCAAAGTCCTTTGGACATGATTTCATTGTGTACCTCGTGGATGATACTCCCACTTCTATTTCAGAAGCCTATGCATCTCAGGATGCTGACTACTGGAAGGAAGTTGTCCGTAGCGAGATGGATTCCATCTTAGCCAATGGAACTTGGGAGGTTACTGATCGTCCTTATGGGTGCAAACCTGTAGGATGTAAATGGGTGTTTAAGAAAAAGCTTAGACTTGATGGTACTATTGAAAAGTACAAGGCACGTCTTGTGGCCAAGGGTTATACCCAGAAAGAAGGTGAAGATTTCTTTGATACATACTCACCTGTTGCCAGATTGACCACCATTCGAGTGCTACTATCCTTGGCTGCCTCACATGGTCTTCTCGTTCATCAAATGGATGTTAAGACTGCTTTCCTAAATGGAGAGCTTGAAGAGGAAATTTATATGGAGCAGCCTGATGGATTTGTAGTAGATGGTCAAGAAGGAAAGGTGTGTAAATTACTGAAGTCTTTGTATGGGCTTAAGCAAGCACCTAAGCAGTGGCATGAGAAGTTTGAAAGAACTTTAACCGCTGAAGGCTTTGTTGTAAACGAAGCTGACAAGTGTGTATACTATCGCCATGGTGGGGGCGAGGGAGTTATTCTTTGTCTCTATGTCGATGACATATTGATATTCGGGACCAGCCTTACTGTGATTAAGGAGGTCAAGGAGTTCCTATCTCGTTGTTTTGAGATGAAGGACTTGGGAGTAGCTGATGTGATCTTAAACATCAAGCTGCTGAAGGATGACGATGGTGGGATTACATTGCTTCAGTCCCATTATGTGGAAAAGATTCTGAGTCGCTTCGGGTATAGCGACTGCAAATCTTCTCCAACGCCTTATGATCCTAGCGTGATAATTCGTAAGAATAAAAGAGTTGCTAGAGATCAATTGCGATATTCGCAGATCATTGGCTCGCTCATGTATTTAGCCAGCGCCACGAGGCCTGACATCTCCTTTGCTGTAAGTAAACTCAGCCGTTTTGTGTCTAGACCTGGAGATGTTCATTGGCATGCTCTTGAGAGAGTTTTGCGCTATTTGAAAGGTACTGCGAGTTATGGCATTCACTATACTGGGTATCCAAGGGTACTTGAGGGTTATAGTGATGCAAATTGGATATCTGATGCTGATGAGACTAAGGCCACAAGTGGTTATTTATTTACACTTGGAGGTGGCGCTGTTTCCTGGAAGTCTTGCAAGCAGACCATCATTACGAGGTCAACTATGGAAGCAGAACTCACAGCATTAGACACAGCCACTGTTGAAGCAGAGTGGCTTCGTGAGCTTTTGATGGACTTACCTGTGGTTGAGAAACCAATACCCGCTATCCCTATGAACTGTGATAATCAAACTGTGATCGTCAAAGTAAACAGTTCTAAGGATAATATGAAGTCATCAAGGCATGTGAAGAGGAGACTGAAAACTGTCAGGAAAATGAGAAACTCCGGAGTTATAGCGTTGGATTATATCCATACGTCTAGAAACCTGGCAGACCCCTTCACAAAGGGACTATCACGAAATGTGATAGAAAATGCATCGAGGGAGATGGGTATGAGACCCACACTATGAGCTGCCCACGGTGGTAACCCACTCTATGTGATCGGAGATCCCGTGAATTAGAACTGGGAGACAAGCTGTTGGTCAGCTGAGAGGAGAGTATATATCCCTATAGCAATTTTACCACTCCATAAGATGCAATACTCTCCTAATCTGCATGGCAGGTTGATAATTATCTTAATGTGTTCTAAGTGGCTTATTTTAGCAGAGATGTTGTCCTGCAGAACATCTTTTTGAAGAACACACCTATACGAGTTTGATTGTTAAACGTTGCAATCTATGAGAGTTGGGTGCTCTCTAGTAAACTCATGAAAGGCCCTAGAGTATGACGTATAAGCTCCAAACCGCGAGGAAGCCTCGCGGCAGCCTAGTATCGGTCTAGGCTTTGTATGAAGCTAGTGTGCAGAAAACTTGTAGTTCAAGGCATAGTCCACTATCCAAGTTGCAATCTAGTGAAATATGAAGCCTTAAGTGGAAGTTCAACTTAACAGTCTCCACGACATACCGGTATATAAAACAATGTTCTGGAAACTTACTGATGAGATGTGCCAATGAGAGTTTGTGGGGGATTGTTGGAATTTTGGTCATTTGGCCTTTGGTCCGTGGCCCATTATCAAATTCTGAAACTCACATGGCCCATTCCAATAATCAGTGGCAGCACTAGTGGGGGGCTAAAGTTTAGTTCCACATTGCTAGTTGGGAGAGAGTTGGAGTGGTATATAAGGTGGGCTGTTCTAGTCCTAGTAAGTGAGTGAGAAGAGAGAGAGCACTCGCGCACTCCTCCTCCTCCGCCGCCCGCCTCGCCTCGCCTCGTCACGACACGTCACGACGCGCCGCGGGTTGCGGGTTGCGGGAATCTCGCCGAGCCGAGCTTATCTTTTTGCTGTTTGGGAAATTAATTGTGTAATCAATTACGAGTCATTTACGGACGCGTAACTCAGCCGTTTTGCCTTCCGGTTTTTCTGGATCGTGGCTGTGCCGACTCGGACGTGGGCTGCGCCCCACGACCTTCCCGAACCGCACTATATAAGCGCGGACGCCAACCCTAGTCTTAATGAGACACATATGCGACTACCTGTTTCCAGTTCATTGCGCCGCCGCCTTCGTCTTCCTCATCCCGTCCGTCGGCGTGCACCGACTACCGGGACAGTAGGCCTCCGGAACCCTGCCTCTCTTCAACCTGTACGGGTGAGGGGCAATCAGGTTTTTGGGGAGCGCTCAAGCGCGACTACTGGCATCACGACGTCGTCATCGGACGACGAGTTTCTCCACACCGACAACTTCTTCTCGGACCTCAACGACTTCTTCAACAACCTCAACATGGGTGACAACGACGCTGCTGCGAAGTATGTGATTTTATCGTTTCTCTTTCAGTTTCTGTTAGAGTTCCTTCTTCTAGTCTTTGTGGTAGATGCGATCGGTTTATCTTGTTTAGATGTGATCTGTCCATCTATCTTACTAGTCTGCATGATTAGTATACTCTTTGTTTTCGTAGTCATGATTTATCAATTATTTCTACGGATTATTTCATATGGATATTTGCTTATATATTCAACAGTAGTCACTTGAGAGGCCAATAAACCACGGTGGTAATCCACCCAGTATATTGTTCCGTCTGGAGAGGAGAAAACCTTGTCCGTCTCCCATAGGTGCGGCCTGAGGGCGTCGCCGTCGTATGGCATTGCTGGACTACTGAGATCCCACACTTCGGTGGCAGATGAGTAGCGCAAGAGCTCGGCAACCTTGCCCGTTTCCTGAGTGAAACCTGGCGTCTTGAATGTTAGAAACGAAGCCACAACGAATCCGTCGACGGTAGGGACGAGGCCGAAAGCTTGGGCAAACCCTGGGAAGGTATTGTGATTGGGGAGACGGCGGAGCCACGGGCACGCTGGGTTGGTCTTGTACACGAACAGGTTCTTACTGTACGAGAGGTCGGCAGCGACGTCGTCGCAGACGAACATTAGGACGAGGAGGAGGTCGCCGCAGGCAGCCAGCACCGAGGGCTGCTGGAGCAACGTGTCATCGGTTTGCATGTGGACGCAGACACTAGTAGAAAAAGGGGCAACCGTACCAGTTTCAGAGGGGCTTTTGTACCGGCTAAGCAACCGGTACAAAAGATCCGGTACAAAAGCCCCCCCCCCCCTTTCGTACCGGCTCCTTACGAACCGGTATTAAAGGGCCTCCACGTGGGCACCCAGGAGGGCGCAGGGCTAGGGAGCTTTGGTACCGGTTTGTAATACGAACCGATACCAAAGGTTGTCTGCCACGACAGAGAATATGCAGAAATTTCTGCCGCGGCAGAGAATTCAGGATTTAGGGTTTTAGGAGGGGTTTAGGGGTATCGGACCGTTTCATATCGCGTCGATGCGCCTGCTACGCGTTTGGGTTTAGGTAGTACATGAAGATAAAAGTGATGCATAGCAACTTGGTGCATATAATATAACACATGTAATTGCATAAGATCGCAAATTAAGTAGTATGCATGAAGATCGATCTTCATGCATATATAGTGGTACTCTCTGAGGCATACTATCTATTACATGTAGCATAGTGGTACTCTCCGAGTCAAACTATATGTTACATGTACATCTTCATTCATAGTGGAACTCTCCAAATGGCGGTATGACGTCCCGAAGGAAAAATCCCGCCAATTCATCGCCAATTGCTTTGAAGCGTTCCTCGATTGAGATCATGTCCCGCTTTTTTGCCAACTGTAAAAGAATGAGATACAAATGAATACATGAGCTATGTGTGTGTGTATAGATATTAAATCACAAACAAACAATTATTACTGAAACTAAGCACAACTTATGGTAACAAAATAAATTTGTGAATATTTTTTCGTAACTCTTTATTTCTTTGATTATTCGTTCTCTCGCTGACAATTCTGTGGATGTACTCGCAAACGTAGTATCCACATAGATTAGTCCCCTCTGGTTGTTGCGGGCATTTCTGTACAACAATATAATTCAATGAAACAATAATCAAGTATGATAAAGGTGTGTGGACCTAGGTAGTACTACTTACTTTGTTCGCACGCTATATCAGCTTCGGTTTCCATTCATGGGACCGATCTTCCTTGATGAATATTTCCCATACACTGCCCGACAAAAGAAAATGCATAAAAGAGTTATCAATTAGTTCATATCAGGAAATTACCGAAAAGGCCGATAAGAATTAAAATTACTTTTTGAGCATTAAAAAACACGTCTTGTATAGTATAGCCTATTTGCTTTGTGAGTCAAAGACTTCAACCTCTCCTTCATGATAAATTCAAATTCTAAATGTCCATTAAACATCTGTAGTTGATTTTAATTGCCTCTTGATTAGAAGAAATACTTTATCACATTATGGGGTAGTAATATGTTTTGTACATATCACAAACCTAGAAAATGTGAACATATGAGGTTATGCCAGTTAGAGTTGATACTCTTAATTATCTTGTTCCTAAGTGGCATGTTTGCTCAAACAAGCTCCATTTTTATTAAAAATCTTTTATTACTCATCTTATGGGTTCTTGTTTGTGTAAGAAATTCTTGGTGCGGTTTTTCCTCAAATACATATCTCTATATCTTATTTGGGACACCGTTTGCTTCAAGTTATTCTAATCATTGCCGTGTGTGATTGTTTGGCTAGTTGAAGCTATCAAGAATCTTCATCTGTGCATAGTCCTTAATTATATATACTTATCCTATGCCTTTTATTGTGAAGTTGATCCTTACTATCATTGTCAATACTCCACCAAAAATTAATTCCAATATACTCATTCTCTTTGACAATTTATAACCTTGTATGTGGTTGAATTCATGGATCATCTTCACCTTGGATTATTTCTTATTTTCTTATTTTATTTCCAACAAATCCTTGTTGCCCCCATATGTCTTCCTTGTCCCTTTGAAAAATCTTTTGATAAATCCTCTTGATTCATGTCAAGTGTTTATTATGGAAGACAAACCTTTTCCTTACGGTACATTGTGTCATTGTGAAAAGTGTAGAGGGTTTGGTTTATTTGTTCGAACCTTGCTCTTTTGGGAGTTTTGCTATCTCATTCCTTCTCTTATGCTTTATTTGTTGAATGAGATAAATCTTTGAGCATGTTTGCTTTATTTCATACTTTATGCTCAATGGTTTCTTCTTAGTTCATTTGTTGAACTTTGTTGAACAAATCTTTTATGATTTGCGCATTTGATATAGTTTGGACAACAAATTTGTTTGGTCACACCTTTATGCCCTCTTCAATTCATTTGGTGTTTTGTCCAAAGTATATCTGTCTTGGATCTTTAAAAGTCTTTGTGAATGCTTATATGTAATTTGTTTATATTTATAGCATGCTTTCTTTCCTTGATCCATTATATAGGGTATACTCCATCAAATCCTAAATGGCTAAGATGTGCATGAAATTCAAATTTCATCGAAATATGCACACATTTATATGGAGTGTGTCCTATATATTGTGGTTAGTCTAACCATGTTGGACCCAATAAGTTTGGGGGCCAAGATGTACTTGAATGATGTTTTAGGTACATTGGAGATGCAATGGAGGCTTGTCTCATCTATAAGGAAGGTGTTGTCATCATATGAGAATTGAAGCTAGGATGATTGATGAACTCTTATCTACTACATCATGCCATTGCTATCTCGGTAACAAGTATCTTATTCATGCATACCCATATAGCATCCAACCTCTTGTAGGTTGCATCTTGGCATGAAATTCTTTATTTCGAAAATATTGCGATTCTTGAAAAATCCTTTTTATAAAAAAAACTTCTTATTGTACATTTGAGTAATTTGAGAAGATGCATATGATAGGAATATATATATATCATGTTTATGATTCACCTATCCCAAATATGCCCTCTAGCAATTTATTGCATATCAATTCCTCAAAGAGCTTTTATGTGCAATATTGATGAAATTACGAAATAAATCCTATTTGTGATACTTGTTGTCTTTCTCAAAAACACTCCAACTAGCTTTACTTCCCTTTTGTTAGTTGTGATGTTTATGAGATTCTCTTGGTTGAAGTTCTTTCATATACCACAAGTGAAAATTGGAGCCATAGGCTATATATGCTTTTTAAGCAAATATCCTTTGGTATATTTTATGACTTCGTCTTGGATATCTTGTCTTATTTATTTTATTAACCTCTTTTGTGTGCATGTTTCTTTATGGATCATCTTATCCACTTTAAGAACTCATATACATGAGAGCGTTAATCCATCACCTTGATATCCTTGTTCTTTGACAACCATCATTTTATCCTTTTGATTTTAGTGTTGTTGGTAAACAAGATTTATGAGTGCTTGGTTTATTTGTTTTTCTTCATGCACTCATATCTCATAATTGTTGGACTCAAGTTGTTCTTGATAAGCATATTCTATTTATCTTAGTTGTGTTTTAAATGATATAGAGGGAGTTAGGATTCCATGTTTGTGCATATTGTATTCAAATGCAAACATTATAAATTATGCACGAACCTTGGGGAGCTTTCTTATTTTATTTAGAGCACCATATCTCTCTTATCATGATATCTTTGTTTGTCCAATTGGATCTTTGATTGCTTGATTTATTTGTTGAAGCTCACTTCACCATGTTATCTTTATGCAATCTTTGATCCTCAATATAGTTTGACTTCCTTCAAGTATTCGTCATTGGATATGTGCACTTGATTCCACTCAAATTATGAGAAGTGCACACCTTGGGGAGGAACTCACATTATATTGTCTTTCTAAATTTTTCACCCATTTTGGCACTTGTTGCCAATGGGGGAGAAGTTTAGAGGGTTTAAGGGAACGGTTTTATACTTAAGTTCGGTTTGTGCTTAAGTGTTTTTCCTCTCATGCATTCCATATTTATATGTCTTGCATGGTTGTATATATATAGTGGAAACTATCCCAAAGGTTAATCTTTACAATGTGTTCAATGAATTCATGTTCATCACACGTGCATACATTGTGGGGGAGTTTTCTCTATATATATTGGTTCTACTCACATCCCTTGCATTTGTTATAGTTGTGTGAGTAGAGCCGGTTTTGATATGGGCTAGTAGCTTTGTGTTACTTGACCATATCAAATACAACCTCTTGTATACAACTTATTCTTGGATAAGTTGCGTACTTGTTTCTAATATTCATTATATAAACCCTCTTATTGTGATTGTCATCAATTACCAAAATGGGGGAGATTGTAAGGGTACATTGCCCCTATGTGTGGTTTTGGTAATTAATGACAACCCCTATGGACTAATGTTTTCATTGAGTTTATATGAAGGAATATTCCATAGGTACCTTTTGTATTCCATGTGTTGGATTCAAGTATGGATACCATGAAGATAAAGATAAACCTTGTGTATTGGCATCAATATCATCGATTTAAAGATACATATGTGATATGATCAAGAAGAAGAAATGAAGATGGAGTTCTTATGTGGAACTCAATATTAACCATGCTCTATCTTATGTAATAAGCAATGAATGATCAAGATCTTGAGAGCTTGATTCCAAGTGAAGAATTCTTTATACACCTCAAGATATTATGATAGAGTATGAGAAGATACAAGGTTGAGTTGGGCAAGTTCAAGATGAGAATCTCAAGTGGATCACATGCTTGAATCTTGCCGTCCATTTGGTTATAATGGACATGTGAAGATGTGCATCGATGGAGCTTTCTCATCATAGTGTATGGGGGAGCATTTGTGAGTCTTCACGAAGCAATATTGATCAAGTGAGGCATTCCGGCTTGTGTAGAGCTTGAAGTGTTATCATCAAGATCAACCGGGATGCGCAAGGCAAAGGTATGACCTTGATAGGTTTTCCTTTTACCGGTCTCAAGGTGGTTGATGGGAGATCGGATTATACGATAGATAGCCGCACTATTAAGAGGGGCTTTCGGTTGAGTAACTTGATCACATCGTCTTAGGGAGCTCAATCATTTGCATACTTTGCATATCCATATTTCTTCTTGGTGTTTCTCTGTGTGAGGTTCTTGAGCTTGTTGCTAGCTTTACAACAAGCCCAAGTTCATCGAAAACGGAATCCGCATGCATCTTCTATTGCGTTTTCGAGGTTGGGTGATTTTACCGGTTATTCATGATATAAGGTTCTACATTTTATATTCATGATAAAATCCCCTCCTATAGATTCTTGTGTTTTTCACTTTCTGTAGGATAGCATTTGTTGTTATCTTTCAAACAAAACTGGTTTCATTCGAATCGGAGTTCGGGAGCATTCGCTATTAAAGAAAAAGGAAAAAGGAGAAAAGAATAAAAAGAAAAGAAAAGGGGCGGCCAGCCGGCCCAGCCGCCGGCCCACCCGGTCCGCGCCGGCCACGACGTTCGTGCCAATCGGGTCGTGTTCTGAGGCGGCCCCGGTTTGGTCCGGCCCAGGGCCCGGCAGCGGCCGGCCCGCCCGGCTCGGCCCCGGCCTGACCGGCCTCCCTGTCGGCTGGGCCTCTCCCCTCCGCACGGCCCATCTGCGCGCTGCCTCCCTGGGCTATCTGTCGCCCAGTGCGGCTCGCCGCCCCGCCCGGCTGCTCGGCCGGCCCGACCGGACGCCTGACCGGCCTCCTCAGCTCCAATTCCGGTCGGCCGGCTGGGCCGATTTTCTGCCTGTTTTTCCTGCAGTTTTTTCTGTCTTTTCTCCCCAACGGTTTTATTTGCTCCCTAGCTATAAATAGCCCTTCTTCCACCTTGAGCAAGTTAGTTCTTCCTATTCTCTCTCCTCCATTGTTGCCTTTGAAGAACTTGCTCTCTCTCTCTCTCTTGTCTCCCCCCATGATTCTTGCTCATTCTTGAGGGATTTAAGAGAGGAGATCTAGATCTACACATCCACCAATCCATTTCTCCTCTAAGTGAGGGGAACTCTTGGGATCTAGATCTTGGAGTCTGTTGACTTTCCCCATTGTTCTTCCTCTCCAATCTCATCCTAGCATTTGTTGTTTGGGTGGGATTTGAGTGTGAAGGACCTAAACACCTCTAGTGTTCTTGCTTTGCACCATTGCATAGTGTTGAGCTCTCCACCATGATTAGTTCGAGTGAGAGACCGTGAGCTTGTTACTCTTGGAGGGAGACCTCCTAGTTGGCTTGGTTGGTGCCCCGATGATCTCTTCGTGGAAGATTGTGAATGGGCCAGGGCTTCTCCTTCGTGGAGCTTGTGAAGTGGTTGTGGAGCTTGCCATCTCCGGAGCGGAGGAAAAGCTAACCATAAGGAAAGGGCAATTATCATTCGTGGGTGTGATTCGGAGAATAGGGTGAGCCTTCGTGGCACGGGGAATCCTTCATGGGACCTCCATTCCTCCAAACGTGACGTACCTTCTTGCAAAGTAAGGGAACACGGGAATACATCCTCGTCTCCGCGTGCCTCGGTTATTTCTATACCCGAGCTCTCTTTCCTTGTGATAGCCATCGTGCTTGAAGTACACATATCTTGCTATCACTTGTGCTACATATATCGTGTGCATATCTTGCTTAGCTCTAGTTGCTATTGTTACACTTAGTTGAGCTTAGCATATTTAGGGTTTGTGCTTGTAAACTAAACGATAGTTTAATTCCGCATTCTTACAAGACAAATCCGCAAGAGTTTTTAATTGCCTATTCACCCCCCCCCCCTCTAGGCGACATCTCGATCTTTCAATGTGTCCTCTTGCCTTTCTTTTCTTTTTTTCGGTTTGCTAGACATGTCCTTCACATAAAAAACCTGAGCCACTTCACTGGCTAGGACGAATGGTTCGGTGTCGTACCCTAGATTCTTGAGATCCACCGTAGTCATTCCGTACTGCGGGTCTACCTGAACCCCGTCTTTCAGGTTGAACCATTTGCACCGGAACAAAGGGACCTTGAAATTAGGTCCATAGTCAAGTTCCCATATCTCCTCTATGTACCCATAATATGTGACCTTCTTCCCATTGCCATCTGCTGCATCAAAGCGGACACCACTGTTTTGGTTGGTGCTCTTTTTATCTTGGGCGAACGTGTAAAATGTATTCCCATTAATCTCGTACCCTTGAAAAGTCGATATAGTCGAAGATGGTTGCTTGGCCAACAAGTATAGCTGCTCATCATCAGTGACATTCATGAGACGTGTTTGCAACCAACCGCCGAAAGTCTTCATGTGTTCTCCATCAATCCAATCTTCACGTTGCTCCGGGTATTTAGAGCGTAAGATATCCTTGTGTTCCTCTTTGTATGGAGCCACCAAGATGGAATTATATAGAACTGTGTAGTGTGCTTGAGTGAAAGAATTTCCGTCCATACACGTTGTTGCTTTCTTTCATAACGTGCCTTTTCCACGCAGTCTCCCCTCATAGCGCGATTCAGGAACACCGATCGGCTTAAGGTCAGGAATAAACTCAACACAAAACTCAATGACATCCTCTGTTCCATAGCCCTTGGATATGCTTCCTTCTTGCCTAGCACGGTTATGAACGTACTTATTTAAGACTCCCATGAATCTCTCAAAGGGGAACATGTTGTGTAGAAATACAGGACCGAGAACGCCAATCTCTTCGACCAGGTGAACTAGGAGATGTGTCATAATATTGAAGAAGGATGTAACACCAACTCGAAGCTGACTCGAGATTGCACCATATCCTTCTGTAAATTTTGTAGAGTTAGTGGATTGATCACCTTCTGAGAAATTGCATTGAGGAACGCACATAGCTTCACAATGGGTACTCGAACATTTTCCGGCAGAAGCCCCCTCAATGCAACCGGAAGTAATTGTGTCATAATCACGTGGCAGTCATGAGACTTTAGGTTTTGAAACTTTTTCTCTGACATGTTTATTATTCCCTTTATATTCGACGAGAAGCCAGACGGGACCTTGATGCTACTCGGGACTTCAAAAAAGATCTCCTTCTCTTCTTTGGTAAGAGCGTAGCTGGCAGGACTGTGGGGACCCCGGACTAACTGTCCGAAATACCCTGTTATGTATATAGTTCACGATCCCATGATCAGTGCGCCGTGAACACATAACCGAACTGATATCAAATTACACCATCCATTACAAAGCGGAATAAGAAAATTACAATAATGTCACATGACCATTACTTACATAATAGCCTCGAAGGGCCTAACTAAACATCAGAGTAGCATCATCACTTCAACAGCGCGGAGCCCAAGTCATTCGCCTTAAACCCTACAGGCAACTGACTGGGAAGACGTTCCTAGCTCGCATAGACGTCGTCAACTCCTTCTTCATCCATCGTGTTCCTCCAAGTCTGGCCAAGTAAATAGCCAGGGACAAAGCCGTGAGTACATTTGAATTGTACTCGCAAACCATCAAGAAGGTGATAACAATTCTAACTAAAGAAGACAAGAGAGGAAGAATAGTTTCTCTCGTGGATAAAGCATGTGAAAGAGAAATAGTTTCTCTTGTTGATATAGCATACCGGCATCTCAAGTGATGCGGACACTATGGTGGTTCTATGACATCTCTATATCTTTGTTAAAGAAGAGTTAGCATACCACCATCTCATTTGAAGGGATTGCTAGGGAAGTCCTATGACATCTCTATATCTTTGTTAAAGAAAAGTTCCTCTACATGAAACACTAGGAAGGGAGCAACCCAATTTATTTGTCCTTCCCGACCATCTCCATATGGTCGACACAACCTTTCCCGTACCCTTCCGGTACATCAAAACAAGTTCTTTCCTTTCATTTGCCAAACCATTTTGTAAACCAAAACTCATCAGGCTAAGCAACAGCCATTCCAACCGTCCATGACCGCGGACGCGGCTATTCGAATAGATTTAACTCTGCAGAGGGTGCGCACTTTCCCCACAAGAACCGATAAATCCGCCGAGATCATCCCCGTTTCGTCATACTAAAGTATGCGAGTCTCGGATAATCAGTCATAGCCTTTCGCCTGTCTCCCTTGTCATGAGTCCTTCCACTGCGGGCTTACCCCTTCCCGGCACCCCGGCAGCATACCTCCTTTTGAGCGTATCTCCGGCGCCATGACGAGAAGACCCTCGATGTCGTCCGGCTGCAAGTTAATGCAGTGTATTGCCTCCTTTAGAGCGCAACCCGGTGTCAGAGGTCATCGTGACCCTCCTAGAGAGTGGTGAAGGTATCTCATGTCAACTTCAACAAACTACGGACTAAGCCCGTGCCCACTTTGGATATTGTGGTTGCGCTAGTTAATTGTCATGGGTGAGTACTTAGGCGCCAAAGTTTTCATAAAACCCAACCTTTTTCATATCCTCATCATTTTTACCAAATCCTTTCCTTTCATAAATTCTCACTTGGGGAAAACATCATGCCCAAGGTTTTATCAAAAACTTTTACAACAAGGTAAAACCTTGAGGGGTTCCCAACCTAAAGTTTCATGAGCTGAACTACTATTGCACTACGGCCGAGATGAGAGTCATCACGCCATAGAGGGGTATAAAGGTGTAGTGGAGTGAATCATACTTGCTTATGGTAAGCATGTATTATGACAACACAAGGAGGAATATACTCTCAGATTTGTGGTGGTAACTATACAACTTAGATAGTGGAGTATTACTATCCAACATACTCTCCAATAGGGTGCACGGCATACTCCTCTCAATTGGAGAATACACCAAGATCATGACATAGACACCTCTATACTACAAAGGGGTGGGTGTGATGTAAGTTATTTTCTTGAGATTATGCATGCTCAAGTTGGGCATACATGATAACCAATGGGAGTAGCACGGCCATGATGCCATGTATCCCATAATCACAAGACAAAGGTGGAGTATCACCACTAGGGAGTACCCCACTTGGAAACACACATAGATGACATAAATAGAGAGAATAACACACATAGAATTCAAGGTGCTTTGGACATCAACAAATGACATCCAACTAGACACCAAAACAGAGATCAAAAGATGGCTTGCCTTGGCTTATTTGTCCCTGGACTTCTTCAACTTCATCAATATAAGAATCCCGTCAATATAAATAAAATCCTTGTCCGAACCACTTCTTCTTCTTCTCCGGAATTGTTCGCATCTATCGTCGGAAAATATAAAAGGAACACAATAAACACATTGCACCAACAAAACAACATTCAACAAACAACAATAACCATGCAGCCAAGGTATAACATACTAAGGACTTATAGATACCACAAAACAACTTTAAGAGTTTTAATTTAGAAAACCACATTTATTTACCTAGTAGAGGTATGAGTGCGTCACAACTTAGCAATTGCCTCTCTCAGTTATCACCATGGTATAAACCAAATATCCCCTGGTAGATAACATCATGAAGAGGACAAATGCATTAGTTTGGCATCAAACACATACACAATACAATTTCAAACATTTTTGGAAG
This sequence comes from Lolium perenne, assembly GCF_019359855.2. Taxonomy (NCBI): domain Eukaryota; kingdom Viridiplantae; phylum Streptophyta; class Magnoliopsida; order Poales; family Poaceae; genus Lolium; species Lolium perenne. The sequence goes on along the minus strand of NC_067246.2, from coordinate 258,327,877 downwards.
AGTAGAAATCAGTTTTCCCAATTTAATTTGCTCCCAAAACACTACATCCAAAATAGGAAGCAAACCATATTCCACATCATTTGGAAACTTAAGCAAAACAAAAGAGCTAATGTTAAGTTGCAGAGGTTTTGTTTTGCAAGCATAAAACAAAGGTTGCCCAACTCTACTAAAAAGAGTTTGTCAAGGGTTTTAAATAAACCGAAAAGTTTTGCTTCAATAATGCATGTCACACATAAACATTACTAACAGCAAAAAAATATGTGTGAACAGAGACTAACAATATTTTTCCAAGGTAGCCAGTACAAATACAAGACTAACCCAATTGGAAACACACAAAAATATCAAACCTACAATTTTAGGAATTTCTTTGAATCTGACTGTACAGAAAACAAGATCTGTAAGCCATAAATCGTAGAAACATCCTAAAAATATGAGGCCACTGGCATTTGAAAGGTAATTAAACAGAGATTCACACGCAATTGGATTTGGGTTCAAAATATTTCTGAAACTCTCACAAATGGATTTACAAGTTCACTGCATGTTTTCACCATTTGCTTTAACTATGGAGTTGCAGAACAGATAAAGGTTTGAAACTTGTTTGAGATGATTAAGAAAACATTCAGCAATCCTACAGAAGTGGAATCACTCAATTAGGTTCAAAAATGGATTTTTGATGAATTAAAAGCTAACAGCCATGTCTGCAGAACACACAGAATAAGTTTAATTCACCACAAATCGTACACAACTCATAAAAATATGAGGTCAGCTGCATCTGAAAGGTATTGTAAAGGTGGTTCTTACCCAACTGGTTTCATTCAAAAATTCGTTTCCAAGCTCCTGATTTAATTCGACAAAGTCAGATCTGACCAGATCTTGATCTGTAAACCATTTCAATTTCATTAGGTCATTTGAAGTGAACCCAACGCCAAAATGAAGGTACTGGAGAGGGCTTTCACCCAAAATTAAGTTTGCTCAAAAAGGTTTTGTAAAACGGAAGAAATCTAACAAACAATGATTCTGCATGTTTGCAGAACTTTATTTATCATGCAAAATCCGTAACGAATTTGAGGATGAGACCAACGCCAAGTTGTAGATATTTTCAATACCTATCTGTAGAACTTTGAACCACTCGATTTGGATCTGCACACAAGATTTGGCGGATTTTACAAGATCGTACCAGAATCTGAAACAGCAAGAAACAGAAATTACTGCAAGGTTTTGGACGAACTTTGCTCAAGAACTTCAGATCTGAGGATAGCTCAACCTTCTCCATGCTTGGACCAACATGCACCTGCATCAAGATCCAATCTTAGCAATGGAGGGAGAAGAAGAGGAGATTAAACCATCTAAGGTTGGGCAGAAGATGGAGGGGGAGGCTCTCATGGTGAGGATGAGCTTGAGGGAGGAAGGAGCTGCATCTTGGTGAGCTTTCCATGGCCATGGCCGGCCATGAAGCTAGGAGGAGCAGTAATTTCGTGGGGAGAGGTAGGAGGAGAGTGTGTGGGAGTGGAGGAGAGAGTGGGGAGTGGAAAAGTGAGAGCAAGTGAGGAGGGGGTGGGCTGCCAAGCCCCTTTATATAGAGGGAGAGGGGGTGGGCTGCCTCCTCATTGATTGGGTTGGTTGGGAGGTAGCCTCTTCATTGATTGGGTTAGTTGGGAGGCTGGTTTGGGGAAGAGATATTTAACCCAAGCTGAATTTATTTGTGGCATTGGGAAGGGACAAAGGAGGAGAGGCATCCCAAGGTGGAGTAATTATGTGAGAGAGAGGGAAATGGAGAGGCATGATGCATGTGTGCCATGGCATGGCCGGCCACATATTTTTGGCCATGCACAAGTGATCAACAAGAGATAATTGCTACACATGCATGACACCCAAGGTTGAGTGCCTCACAAATTACTAAAATGGTGGCCTAAAAAGATATACAATTTTAGGCAAAGTGATACTAATGCACAAGGGTGCTAAAGTAGATGGTGGTGACATTCTGACCTGATAAAAGATGTGTCCAAGAGATGATGGTGGTGATGGTGATTTAGACAATGGTAGAGCAAGGCTAGGAGAGATGGTGAGTGAAGTAACCATATACTCACAAGGATGAATATATTGACATACATCATCAATTCATGAGGTCAAGGTGATGATGGAAAATAATAGAGGAGTGAGATAGGCATAATGAAATATAAGTTACTCTTCAAATAAGAGGTCAATTGGGAGTGATTTGAAAGTATCAAATGATTATCCATTTGATCAAGAATTGGAGGATGGAGGGGATACAATGTGGTAGATCAGAGATGTGCATAAGATGTGCAAGTTTTGCCATTTGAGAAAGGATTCATTTGAAAAGTATATGGAACACCTCAATTGTCTAGACACAATTGGGAATGAACTCAAGTGGAATGGAATTTTCAAGATGTTGAGAGAAAACTAGTTGGAACATAGGGGTTCAACATATTCTATTTTCTCAAGTAAAGTAGAGTTTTTCTCAAATTTAAAGTAAACAAGAAATGGTATGGGTACCATAAACAAGCCTTTTGTTAAAAACAAAGCAACATAGAGAGTAATGTTTTAGAAATCAGTGCTTGGTAGAAATGGGATGAGAAAACAAAACCCATTTCAGTTCCTTGTTCTCTTTGAAGAATTATCTTGAAAATATTTAATAAAACTAGAAGTAGTTTTGTGATCAAAACTAGAGAAGGAAAATTAATAGGATTTTTGAGAGAGAAAACTAACTTAGGGAGAAGTGTTCTCAAGGGTAGATGATGGCTACAAAATGTACCCACCATTCCCACTCTTGGTTTTGTGAAGATTAAACTTGAATAAAGACAAGAGGTAAAATTGAAGGAAGTGATCTAGAGTTGAATCATTGAATAGGATACAAGATCAAGTTGAATATATGAGCTGCAAGGATTGACTGAGACATGCAAGACGTGGAGGTTGAAGAGGATGTTGCATAGATGAGATCCATGCATTGAGGTCAACAATAACAGTGGTGGTTGCTTAGATATCAACTGCCAAAGTCTGGAACTTATAAGCTTGCCAAAACAGATTGTTGACTTGGCTTCAGAATCAACCTATGATGAGTGGGTATAAGAGAAGGATGTGATGAGGGTAGATGATCCCAAATTTTGGATTCAAGGATGGTTTGAGCTGGACTAACACAAATAGGAATATCAAGATGGCACACTCATGTTGCCATCAGGAGAAGAGTTTGATGTAGTAAAAAGGAAAACAATTTTACCTAAGTCACACATGTGTTTTATTAGGTGAGTTGTATGTCTGACCACTAGAGGTGTTGTTCTTTGAGGTACTCAAGACAGAACTCAACAAGAAATCAAGACAATATATCTAGCGGCAGATCAAAGCAATTCATCACAACAAACAAATCAAGGCAATTCATCTAAATTAGTCTATAGAAAAAGTTTTTGTTCCCCCTAATTTTTGCACTTTGGATAATTAAACAAGCTTGCAAAAAGTTGGGGTGTTACAGATCTTCCACCCTTAAAATAATCTCGTCCCGAGATTACTAAGCATAGAACTAGAGGGGTTGTAAAGTTTAACGAAAATTAGACTCCATTTTTATGTAGACATGCCTTTGTGTGGAGAGGGTCGCAACTTTAGCTTGTGAGAGACATGATGGATTTCTGACGATGGCGAGCTTCATGAAGAGGCTGACGACTCCGTGCAGATGTTGGATCTATACCTTCTTAATGATCCTAGCGGGGTTCATGATTGTGGGAGAGTTAGTGCACCCAATGGTGCTTGAGCAGGGTTGAAAACTTTTTAGAGTTAGCTTAAATTTAGTGGAAGACGAAGTCTTCCACCCTTAAAATTGTTCATCGGGGAGGGGGCGTTAAAAGCGTAAGCTTCGGCCACGGGTCTTGTCGGGCGCTTTTTGGAGAAGCCATTGATCTTTGGAGTTGAACATCTTCAGTGGGCGTTGAGTAGTCCACGGCTTCAAGAGGGGTTAGTGCATCCCACATTTCCAACGGTGTGTTAGAAAGGTTTAAAATGTTAGGGTTAGCTCCAACTTTTAGTGGAAGACTTCCACCCTTAAGATTTTTCATCGGACTTTCGGAAAATCTTAGAGCTTCTGCCTTGCGGTCCTGTCGGGGGCTTCTGAAGGAGTCATCGATCTTCCGTACTCAGTTGAAGAATCTTCAGGGGCGACGTGCAGACCGCAACTTCAAGAGGCACTCACGGTGTTAACTAAACCATAGGGGACGCGCCGTGAGTTAATAAGTTGATGAAACGCCTGGTTGGTACCCATATGAAGCAGCAACAGGGGTCGTCGAAGACAATCTTCAGCTTGAGGGTCGGTGCTGACTTCAGTAGCAACTAAGAAGTTAGCGGGTAAACTACGCCTAAAGTCTTGAGTCTTGAGGTATCTTCAGGAGCCTTCACTTGATGAGGACCAGATGAACCATGTGATGTAGCTTGGCTTTGACGCTATTGTTCACTCAACTTGTTAGACGGTGTGTTAGAGGGTAGTTTTCAAGAAAATATCCTCGAGGTTAGCGCGATTATGCTCCAAGGTTAGTCCAAATTAGTATGTCTTCTCGCAGAGGTGCAGTCATTCTTGAAGGTAGGGCTTCTTCTTTCTTGGCGTAGTCGAGATGCTCCAGCTGATATTGAAGGAAGTTAGCGTAGATGGGGGTTTGGGTTAGTTTTCCTGATGTTTGAAAAACAACTGCTAACGGGGGTAGAGTTAGAGCTTTTCGTTAACTTATCCAACTAACTAGCAGTTAGCAAAACATCGGCGAGGTAGGTGAGGGTGAAAACATCTTTGGGAGGCTTTCTAAGCTAGTTTATCACACTAAGGGTGTTTTTCAGACCGAAAAGCCAAGACAATTATACACACAACAAACAAACAAAAGACACTCAAGGCAGCACACAAGGGAACTACAAGCAATCATCAAACCAGGCATGGTAACCTAAGTACCCATGGAATGCCTAATGCGTGGGGGTAGCTCAATCAAAGCGATTGAGTTTGTCCTATCCATCCTATTGGTTTGGGGGCTGGTCACATATGTTGCCGTCTTCATTTTGCTCTTATGGACTCCAACATGGATTTTCGGGGCAGTTGGTTGCGAAGCAGGCCTGGTGTTCGGTCTTCTATGTTGAGGCGGAGGAGAAAACTGCGTAGTCTTCTTGCTCAACATCCCGGGGACGTGAGGTCTTCGAAGAGGTAGTTGTTGAGGTACTCCCGAAATCGTCAACTTCTTGTAGCTGGCCTAAAAATTACTAGTCAAGAACTGAGGACTTGATCCCAGATGACTGCAAAAAGTGCAAGTCCACGGAGGAAGAAGGTCAGCTCCTTGACAGACTTTGGTGACAACCAAAGACATGATGTTATCATCCCAACAAGCACACGGCTACGTCGGCATCCAATCTTCAATAGCTGCAGTTGGAGATATATGAGTCTTCCTGAGGGATTGAGCCATCTTCGAGTTCGAGTCTCCAGTCTGAGTTGGGGACATCGTCCAATATGTAGGTTTGAATTGGCTGAGACAATAGAGTAAGAATTTTCAAACCTTTTTATAAAGCGGAGAGGTAAGAATTTTAGAAGCTTTGAATAAATAAGAGGAGTAGAAGCTATACTTCCGACTAAAGAAACAATTTGTTTTGTAAATAGTTTTGTCCAAGTACTTGTTTCCTAACTAACGTCCATGCTAACTAAGGTCTCCTACGATCGGGATGGCTCTGATACCAGCTCTGTGGGGACCCCGGACTAACTGTCCGAAATACCCTGTTATGTATATAGTTCACGATCCCATGATCAGTGCGCCGTGAACACATAACCGAACTGATATCAAATTACACCATCCATTACAAAGCGGAATAAGAAAATTACAATAATGTCACATGACCATTACTTACATAATAGCCTCGAAGGGCCTAACTAAACATCAGAGTAGCATCATCACTTCAACAGCGCGGAGCCCAAGTCATTCGCCTTAAACCCTACAGGCAACTGACTGGGAAGACGTTCCTAGCTCGCATAGACGTCGTCAACTCCTTCTTCATCCATCGTGTTCCTCCAAGTCTGGCCAAGTAAATAGCCAGGGACAAAGCCGTGAGTACATTTGAATTGTACTCGCAAACCATCAAGAAGGTGATAACAATTCTAACTAAAGAAGACAAGAGAGGAAGAATAGTTTCTCTCGTGGATAAAGCATGTGAAAGAGAAATAGTTTCTCTTGTTGATATAGCATACCGGCATCTCAAGTGATGCGGACACTATGGTGGTTCTATGACATCTCTATATCTTTGTTAAAGAAGAGTTAGCATACCACCATCTCATTTGAAGGGATTGCTAGGGAAGTCCTATGACATCTCTATATCTTTGTTAAAGAAAAGTTCCTCTACATGAAACACTAGGAAGGGAGCAACCCAATTTATTTGTCCTTCCCGACCATCTCCATATGGTCGACACAACCTTTCCCGTACCCTTCCGGTACATCAAAACAAGTTCTTTCCTTTCATTTGCCAAACCATTTTGTAAACCAAAACTCATCAGGCTAAGCAACAGCCATTCCAACCGTCCATGACCGCGGACGCGGCTATTCGAATAGATTTAACTCTGCAGAGTGTGCGCACTTTCCCCACAAGAACCGATAAATCCGCCGAGATCATCCCCGGTTCGTCATACTAAAGTATGCGAGTCTCGGATAATCAGTCATAGCCTTTCGCCTGTCTCCCTTGTCATGAGTCCTTCCCTGCGGGCTTACCCCTTCCCGGCACCCCGGCAGCATACCTCCTTTTGAGCGTATCTCCGGCGCCATGACAGAAGACCCTCAGTAATCGTCCGGCTGCAAGTTAATGCAGTGTATGCCTCCTTTAGAGCGCAACCCGGTGTCAGAGGTCATCGTGACCCTCCTAGAGAGTGGTGAAGGTATCTCATGTCAACTTCAACAAACTACGGACTAAGCCCGTGCCCACTTTGGATATTGTGGTTGCGCTAGTTAATTGTCATGGGTGAGTACTTAGGCGCCAAAGTTTTCATAAAACCCAACCTTTTTCATATCCTCATCATTTTTACCAAATCCTTTCCTTTCATAAATTCTCACTTGGGGAAAACATCATGCCCAAGGTTTTATCAAAAACTTTTACAACAAGGTAAAACCTTGAGGGGTTCCCAACCTAAAGTTTCATGAGCTGAACTACTATTGCACTACGGCCGAGATGAGAGTCATCACGCCATAGAGGGGTATAAAGGTGTAGTGGAGTGAATCATACTTGCTTATGGTAAGCATGTATTATGACAACACAAGGAGGAATATACTCTCAGATTTGTGGTGGTAACTATACAACTTAGATAGTGGAGTATTACTATCCAACATACTCTCCAATAGGGTGCACGGCATACTCCTCTCAATTGGAGAATACACCAAGATCATGACATAGACACCTCTATACTACAAAGGGGGTGGGTGTGATGTAAGTTATTTTCTTGAGATTATGCATGCTCAAGTTGGGCATACATGATAACCAATGGGAGTAGCACGGTCATGATGCCATGTATCCCATAATCACAAGACAAAGGTGGAGTATCACCACTAGGGAGTACCCCACTTGGAAACACACATAGATGACATAAATAGAGAGAATAACACACATAGAATTCAAGGTGCTTTGGACATCAACAAATGACATCCAACTAGACACCAAAACAGAGATCAAAAGATGGCTTGCCTTGGCTTATTTGTCCCTGGACTTCTTCAACTTCATCAATATAAGAATCCCGTCAATATAAATAAAATCCTTGTCCGAACCACTTCTTCTTCTTCTCCGGAATTGTTCGCATCTATCGTCGGAAAATATAAAAGGAACACAATAAACACATTGCACCAACAAAACAACATTCAACAAACAACAATAACCATGCAGCCAAGGTATAACATACTAAGGACTTATAGATACCACAAAACAACTTTAAGAGTTTTAATTTAGAAAACCACATTTATTTACCTAGTAGAGGTATGAGTGCGTCACAACTTAGCAATTGCCTCTCTCGGTTATCACCATGGTATAAACCAAATATCCCCTGGTAGATAACATCATGAAGAGGACAAATGCATTAGTTTGGCATCAAACACATGCACAATACAATTTCAAACATTTTTGGAAGAGTAGAAATCAGTTTTCCCAATTTAATTTGCTCCCAAAACACTACATCCAAAATAGGAAGCAAACCATATTCCACATCATTTGGAAACTTAAGCAAAACAAAAGAGCTAATGTTAAGTTGCAGAGGTTTTGTTTTGCAAGCATAAAACAAAGGTTGCCCAACTCTACTAAAAAGAGTTTGTCAAGGGTTTTAAATAAACCGAAAAGTTTTGCTTCAACAATGCATGTCACACATAAACATTACTAACAGCAAAAAAATATGTGTGAACAGAGACTAACAATATTTTTCCAAGGTAGCCAGTACAAATACAAGACTAACCCAATTGGAAACACCCAAAAATATCAAACCTACAATTTTAGGAATTTCTTTGAATCTGACTATACAGAAAACAAGATCTGTAAGCCATAAATCGTAGAAACATCCTAAAAATATGAGGCCACTGGCATTTGAAAGGTAATTAAACAGAGATTCACACGCAATTGGATTTGGGTTCAAAATATTTCTGAAACTCTCACAAATGGATTTACAAGTTCACTGCATGTTTTCACCATTTGCTTTAACTATGGAGTTGCAGAACATATAAAGGTTTGAAACTTGTTTGAGATGATTAAGAAAACATTCAGCAATCCTACAGAAGTAGAATCACTCAATTAGGTTCAAAAATGGATTTTTGATGAATTAAAAGCTAACAGCCATGTCTGCAGAACACACAGAATAAGTTTAATTCACCACAAATCGTACACAACTCATAAAAATATGAGGTCAGCTGCATCTGAAAGGTATTGTAAAGGTGGTTCTTACCCAACTGGTTTCATTCAAAAATTCGTTTCCAAGCTCCTGATTTAATTCGACAAAGTCAGATCTGACCAGATCTTGATCTGTGAACCATTTCAATTCCATTAGGTCATTTGAAGTGAACCCAATGCCAAAATGAAGGTACTGGAGAGGGCTTTCACCCAAAATTGAGTTTGCTCAAAAAGGTTTTGTAAAACGGAAGAAATCTAACAAACAATGATTCTGCATGTTTGCAGAACTTTATTTATCATGCAAAATCCGTAACGAATTTGAGGATGAGACCAACGCTAAGTTGTAGATATTTTCAATACCTATCTGTAGAACTTTGAACCACTCGATTTGGATCTGCACACGAGATTTGTCGGATTTTACAAGATCGTACCAGAATCTGAAACAGCAAGAAACAGAAATTACTGCAAGGTTTTGGACGAACTTTGCTCAAGAACTTCAGATCTGAGGATAGCTCAACCTTCTCCATGCTTGGACCAACATGCACCTGCATCAAGATCCAATCTTAGCAATGGAGGGAGAAGAAGAGGAGATTAAACCATCTAAGGTTGGGGAGAAGATGGAGGGGGAGGCTCTCATGGTGAGGATGAGCTTGAGGGAGGAAGGAGCTGCATCTTGGTGAGCTTTCCATGGCCATGGCCGGCCATGAAGCTAGGAGGAGCAGAAATTTCGTGGGGAGAGGTAGGAGGAGAGTGTGTGGGAGTGGAGGAGAGAGTGGGGAGTGGAAAAGTGAGAGCAAGTGGGGAGGGGGTGGGCTGCCAAGCCTCTTTATATAGAGGGAGAGGGGGTGGGCTGCCTCCTCATTGATTGGGTTGGTTGGGAGGTAGCCTCTTCATTGATTGGGTTAGTTGGGAGGCTGGTTTGGGGAAGAGATATTTGACCCAAGCTGAATTTATTTGTGGCATTGGGAAGGGACAAAGGAGGAGAGGCATCCCAAGGTGGAGTAATTATGTGAGAGAGAGGGAAATGGAGAGGCATGATGCATGTGTGCCATGGCATGGCCGGCCACATATTTTTGGCCATGCACAAGTGATCAACAAGAGATAATTGCTACATATGCATGACACCCAAGGTTGAGTGCCTCACAAATTACTAAAATGGTGGCCTAAAAAGATATACAATTTTAGGCAAAGTGATACTAATGCACAAGGGTGCTAAAGTAGATGGTGGTGACATTCTGACCTGATAAAAGATGTGTCCAAGAGATGATGGTGGTGATGGTGATTTAGACAATGGTAGAGCAAGGCTAGGAGAGATGGTGAGTGAAGTAACCATATACTCACAAGGATGAATATATTGACATACATCATCAATTCATGAGGTCAAGGTGATGATGGAAAATAATAGAGGAGTGAGATAGGCATAATGAAATATAAGTTACTCTTCAAATAAGAGGTCAATTGGGAGTGATTTGAAAGTATCAAATGATTATCCATTTGATCAAGAATTGGAGGATGGAGGGGATACAATGTGGTAGATCAGAGATGTGCATAAGATGTGCAAGTTTTGCCATTTGAGAAAGGATTCATTTGAAAAGTATATGGAACACCTCAATTGTCTAGACACAATTGGGAATGAACTCAAGTGGAATGGAATTTTCAAGATGTTGAGAGAAAACTAGTTGGAACATAGGGGTTCAACATATTCTACTTTCTCAAGTAAAGTAGAGTTTTTCTCAAATTTAAAGTAAACAAGAAATGGTATGGGTACCATAAACAAGCCTTTTGTTAAAAACAAAGCAACATAGAGAGTAATGTTTTAGAAATCAGTGCTTGGTAGAAATGGGATGAGAAAACAAAACCCATTTCAGTTCCTTGTTCTCTTTGAAGAATTATCTTGAAAATATTTAATAAAACTAGAAGTAGTTTTGTGATCAAAACTAGAGAAGGAAAATTAATAGGATTTTTGAGAGAGAAAACTAACTTAGGGAGAAGTGTTCTCAAGGGTAGATGATGGCTACAAAATGTACCCACCATTCCCACTCTTGGTTTTGTGAAGATTAAACTTGAATAAAGACAAGAGGTAAAATTGAAGGAAGTGATCTAGAGTTGAATCATTGAATAGGATACAAGATCAAGTTGAATATATGAGCTGCAAGGATTGACTGAGACATGCAAGACGTGGAGGTTGAAGAGGATGTTGCATAGATGAGATCCATGCATTGAGGTCAACAATAACAGTGGTGGTTGCTTAGATATCAACTGCCAAAGTCTGGAACTTATAAGCTTGCCAAAACAGATTGTTGACTTGGCTTCAGAATCAACCTATGATGAGTGGGTATAAGAGAAGGATGTGATGAGGGTAGATGATCCCAAATTTTGGATTCAAGGATGGTTTGAGCTGGACTAACACAAATAGGAATATCAAGATGGCACACTCATGTTGCCATCAGGAGAAGAGTTTGATGTAGTAAAAAGGAAAACAATTTTACCTAAGTCACACATATGTTTTATTAGGTGAGTTGTATGTCTGACCACTAGAGGTGTTGTTCTTTGAGGTACTCAAGACAGAACTCAACAAGAAATCAAGACAATATATCTAGCGGCAGATCAAAGCAATTCATCACAACAAACAAATCAAGGCAATTCATCTAAATTAGTCTATAGAAAAAGTTTTTTTCCCCCTAATTTTTGCAATATGGACAATTAATCAAGGTTACAAAAGTTGGGGTGTTACAAGGACCTTGATACTTCTCTGGATTCAGGTTGTTTCCTTCGTGGATACTTTGCTGGTCCTTTCGTGCATCCGGTGTATCTTTTGTCTTTTCATACACGCCCAAGAAGTTTAGCAGGCTCACGCAAAGATTTTTTGTCACGTGCATCATGTCGATTGCAGAGTGAACCTCTAGGAATTTCCAGTAGGGTAGCTCCCAAAATATAGACTTCTTCTTCTACATGGGTACGTGTCCGTCAACATCATGCAGAACAGATTGTCCGCCAGGAGCCTTTCTGATGCAGCCCCGCCTATCGTCGACGCTACACCATGGCCAAAGAGTCCCCCAAGTGGACCTTCAACCCTAACCCACGCTACATGCGACAAGGTGAACTCCTTCCTCTCGATACTCGACCTCGTCAATACCTTGAATGGAATGCTACCTCATGTCGACATGTTATATGTCATTAGGTACAAGAGTCATCGAGGACCGGAGAGGAGGAACGCCCATGGTGCAAGGAAGCGAGGGAAGGGAAGAGGAGCCATTCATCATGGTGCAAGGAAGAAGAAGAAGAAGCAGAAGAAGAAGAAGGAAGAGGAAGAAGAGGCAAGAGGGGAGAAGGGTCAGGCCGGCCCCAGGACATGCTTCCGGATGGCACAGGCGGAAAATCCGGTCGAAACCGGGCAGTCCGGTCTGGGGGCCGGTCAGACCGGGCCTGGGGCCGGCCTGACCCTTCTCCCCTCTTGCCTCTTCTTCCTCTTCCTTCTTCGTCTTCTTCTTCTTCTTCTTCCTTGCACCATGATGAATGGCTCCTCTTCCCTTCCCTCGCTTCCTTGCACCATGGGTGTTCCTCCTCTCCCGTCCTCGATGACTCTTGTACCTAATGACATATAACATGTCGACATGAGGTATCATTCCATTCAAGGTATTGACGAGGTCGAGTATCGAGAGGAAGGAGTTCACCTTGTCGCATGTAGCGTGGGTTAGGGTTGAAGGTCCACTTGGGGGACTCTTTGGCCATGGTGTAGCGTCGACGATAGGCGGGGCTGCATCATCTCCCCCCCCCTTGGGGAAGAGTCGTCCTCGACTCTTGTTCCTTCTCACCGACGGTGTAGTCCAAGACGATTCTCCCATGTTGTGGTAGAGGGAAAAAGTCGCGGTCGAAGAAGAACTTGGGGAAAAACAACCTGCGAATGGAAAGCTTGTGGATGCCAATTTTGTGATTGGCGAACAAGAAACTCTCAAGCAAATACGAAGCATCAAGTCGTTTCTCCAAGAGGCATTTGGCAAAAATGGGAACCAAAAGAGTGTCGATGTATCCAAATTGTGGTGGGGCAAAAATTTGTGCATGTAAGAGTTGTATGGTGTCAAAAATGTGTGGTGTAGTATTGTCCCAAACAAATGGAACAAACAAAAGGCAAGTATCGGCGGCAAAATTTGGGGCAAAATTGTTATGTGCAATGGCAAAGCAATGGAGACTTCGAGCTTGGGAGATTATGGTTGGCGTGAGCCTAGTATGGGTATCCTCAAGTGTCAAAGAATCCAATGCAAATGCCATAGGTGAAAAGTGAAATCCAAAGAAGAGCAACTTTTTGTGTGACATGTGGCACAAGATGCATAAGGTGTCTCTCACATGTATGACATGGTCCTTGAGATTCTCGAAGTGTATGATGAAAGCATCAAGAAATACAACAATCATTGTGCCAGCAAGATGTGTCAAGATATGTTGCATAAGAGGCAAAAGAGGTGACGAGGAGTTGGACCAAACCGGAAACTCGACAAGGCAAGTCGGAAACCCACGAGGGCGAAGGCTTGTGGGAACATACCCTTTGGTGTGATTCCCGCGGGATAGGTCCTTGTTGGGGTAGCTCTCAATTGCGCGTTTCGTCAACTCATGCTCCGTGGCGGTGGAAGTTGTCATGCGGGTACCTATACACACAATAGAGGAAACAAAAAGCGTGTGTGCATGGTAGAGGAACACATCATCCATCATGATGGTCCAAGACTTGTGCGCATCACCATGAGTGTCAAGCAAAATAGAATGAAATGCATGGCGATGGTGCATATGGCAAGAAGGTGCATGTGGTAACTCATGATCATCAAAGAGTGAGAAGGCTATGGGGGCCATCTCATGGACAAAGAAATAAGCATTCTTGCATACCAAGCATAAGAAAGAGCAATTGTTCACAATCTTGGATGCAAGGATCATGGAATTATGTAAGAATTTTGGGCAAAGCATGTGGAGCATGTTATCATTGTTGTCGACAACCCTATGTAAGGAGCAAGTGTTCATCAAAGGTGTCACAACACAAGTATGATCATGATTGTTAGCATGGCAAGCAAGCGGGGAAAAAGTGAAACTCTCGTAGCATGGCATGGTCATGGTATCACAAGCAATCAATTCCGCATGATCAACAATGTTATCAAGCAAAGCATCACATGGGAAAGTGAAAGTAGCGTGTGAAGTAGCAAATGTATCATCAAGGTCATGCATGCGCTCATAAATCATCATGTCCACTAGTGGGATCATGGCATCACCAACACCTATGTTGTTACCTTTGTAGGCCGACTCATTTGAAGTAGGTGTGGTGGAAGTAGGAGGATCCATGTGGTCTACATGTGCATCTTGGAGCAAGCATGGTGAGATATCTTCATCGTCATGCACCATGTACATCGTCTCCATGATCGGGAACTCGTCCTCCGTGGAACCTAGTGCAACATAAGGAGACACCAAAGAGGGAGAGGTTAATGTGTTAGCAAATGTGATGTCCTCCATGGACCTATCATCTACCTCTCGCAACTCACTTTGTGTATCACTCATGTCCTCCAATTGGAAGCACTCAAACTCACATGTGGAGTAGAAGTCACTCAACTCACTATCACTCTCGCTCAAGTGGGCTAGGTGGCTCTCAAGCTCACATGGGATGGGTACCAACTCATCGATAAAGCATATGGGAGTAGGCTCGACTTTCTCATCTCCATGCGCCTCCATAGGTGAAGGGAAAATCCCATGCTCACCCTTCTCAACTCTATCGCCTCCCAAGTCGTCCTCCATCGGTGGCGCCGTAGTGTCGTGGAGAGCTAGGCTCGGATCCACGTCATCCTTGTGTTCGCCTTGTAGGTCTTCATATTGAAGTGTTGGCGCCGTAGGCTTCTTGGTGGCTTGGCCTTGTAGCTCGTCGAAGTGGAGCATGTCGGTGCTCGTCGATGTGCATTGCCACGCCATGTGACCCTTGGCCTTGCATACCTCACATAGGAGATTGGGACATTCCCGTGGAGGGTGGCCTTGTTGCTTGCACTTGTAGCATCGGAGTCCATAGGCATATGACGAGCTAGAGGCCATTGTGGTGGTGGCAAAAGAGGTGGAAGTCGCCTCATGAGGAGGGTATGCGCGATGTGCACTTGCCATCCTTGGAGTGGTAGACACCGAATGATGGTGTTGGTCGTCTTCATGTTGAGGCTCTCGTCTTCATGCATCATCACCATTGCTTGAGGGGTGTCGTCGAGGATCCGTGGACGATGTTGGTCGATGGCGCTCATGGGGTGACTTGTGTCGGTGAAGATCACGTGGTGACATGTGTCGATGGAATCCATGAGATGGTGGTTGGCGACGACGATCATGTGATGGTGTGTGTCGATGATGATCCTCAACATGCCTAGATGATGGCTCATGTGGCTTGGCATGTCGCTTGTGGCGCCTTGTGGAGCTTGGAGAAGAGTGTCGATGACGATCATATTGGGGACGCTCATGATGCTCCACATGATGTACTTGAAGTCGACGATCTTGTGCATAAGCACTCTCATGGTGGCGCCTTGTGGAGCTCGAAGAAGTGTGTCGATGGCGATCATGTTGGGGACGCTCTTGATGATCCATATGATGGTGCCATCGTGGAGGTCCTCTATCTTCATATGTAGCTCCATTGGCCAAGTAGGTGTGATGTGGGCTAAGACCTAGGGGTGGCCCGATCTTCACGGATTTGGGTGGAATTCGTGGGGGAGGTGGATGAACGCGATGAACACGAAGAACGCGAAGGGGAATCGTGGGGATACCACACACACACGCACACAAATCGGTTTTCCCTCGTTGGCCCGAACCACCAACTCGATAGAGGTTGCGAGAAAAGACCTTCCGGTAGAAGTCCCGCAAAGAGATCGACAAGTCGAATCCCGAGAGATCTAGAAGGGCGAAAAAGACCGGAAGGTTGATAGAAGTGCAAGCAAAAGACCAAATAGGTAGAAGTGCAAGCAAAAGACCAACAATCGGTAGAAGTCGCCAAAGAGATCTTCATGAGTCGACAAGGAGCTCGGGTGGGTAGATACAAGATCTAAGATCTAGGTAGTTTCCCACAAGGGTGAGCAAAGCTCAGGTTTAATTTCACATCAAGTCTAATCTCAGATCTGAGCCAACTAGGCTATTTATAGTAGGTGGGGCGAAGGGGTAAGTTACAAGATGAAAGTGCTGATGTGCTGAAACATGCAGGGGCGGAACTTCCGGTCAAGCTGGGCGGAAGTTCCGGTCCTGGGGGCCGGAAGTTCCGGCCAAGTTCTGGAAATGGCCAAATACCTTGCAGATGGTTCCCGGGATGTATTTGGCATGTTTCCGGAACAAGGGCGGAACTTGGGCGGAAGTTCCGGTCCCTCGGGGCGGAAGTTCCGGCTGGAGGCTTTTCCCTGGGTGCTGGAAAGCATCTTGGCGGCATCTTGGCAGCATCTGGCCGGAAGTTCCGGTCCTGGGGGGGCGGAAGTTCCGGCTGGGGCGCTGTAGCTCCATCTTCTTCATTTCCAGCTCTCTCTCCATTGGCTTGGTCTCCATGGCTTGCTTCTTGGTCGATGTACCTGATTGAACATAGGGTATTTGCATGAAGTAGCAAGCCATCCAAGGGGGTATCAAATGTATACGTGGAGAGGAGCGAATTCACCTCTTGGTGTAGTGCTTGGGCACGAGCTCGTGTCATTGGGCCACGAGGAGGGCTTGTCGGTCTTGATGTAGTGTCGACCTTGGGTAGGGTTGCATCATCTCCCCCCTTGGGAAAGAGTCGTCCTCGACTCTATGTTCTCCTCATCGCCATGATAGGGTGAGAGGTCGGACACATTGAACGTGTTGCTCACCAAGTACTTGGATGTTGGTATGTAGATGACGTAGGCACTGTCGTTGATGCGCTTGACGACCTTGAAGGGACCATCACCTCGGGGCTTGAGCTTGGAGTTTCTTTCTTGAGGGAAGCGGTCCTTGCGGAGATGTAACCATACTAGGTCTCCTTCATTGAAGATCCGTGCCTTTTTCTTCATGTAGCTTCTTCATGTATTGGGCTCGTTTGTCGATGTCCATGTTGACTTGTTCATGTAGCGGAAGAGGAAGGAGATCAATTGCCGTAGGTGGTTCGAACCCGTAGACGACCATGAAGGGGCTTCGCATTGTTGTGGAATGCTTGGAGCGGTTGTAGGCAAACTCCGCATGCGGGATGCAATCTTCCCATGACTTCAAATTCTTTTTGACAAGGACTCGGAGTAGTGTGGAGAGGCTTCAGTTCACCACTTCGGTTTGCCCATCGGTTTGTGGATGTGAGGATGATGAGAACAAAAGCTTGACGTTGAACTTGGCCATTAGTGTCTTCCAAAGGTAGCTCATGAACTTGACATCTCGATCCGACACAATGCTTCTTGGTACACCGTGGAGTCTCACAATTTCCCTAAAAAACAAGGAGGCAATGTGTGAAGCATCATCCGTTCTAGAGCATGGTATGAAATGAGCCATTTTGGAGAATCGATCAACCACTACAAAGATAGAATCATGACCATATCTAGTGCGAGGCAATCCTAGTACAAAATCCATACTAATGTCGGACCAAGGAGCATGAGGAATAGGCAATGGTGTATAAAGACCATAAGGGTTAGAAGTGGACTTAGCTTGTTAGCATGTTGTACACCATCGACAAAGGCGCTCCACGTCTCTCTTCATTCTTGGCCAATAATAGTGAGTGGAAAGCATTGCATATGTCTTGTCTCTTCCAAAGTGTCCCATAAGACCACCACCATGCGATTCTTGTAAGAGCAAAAGTTTGTTGCCCTTGAACAAGAAACCTTGGTGCAAATAGAAATCATCGATGCCCTTATCATGAGAACACTTTGCAAAGAGCGGTCCAAAGAAAGTATCAGAGGCATATAAATCTTTGATTTCATCAAGTCCCAACACATGGAAATCCAATCGAGTGAGTAAAAGGGTGAGTTTGCGGGACAGAGCATCCGCAACTACATTGTCCTTGCCCTTCTTGTATTTGATTACATATGGGAAGGACTCAATGAACTCGACCCATTTGGCATGTCTTTTGTTCAAATTGTGTTGACTTTTCAAATACTTCAAAGACTCATGATCGGAGTGAATGACAAACTCTTTTGGCCAAAGGTAATGTTGCCAAACTTCAAGAACACGAACCAAAGCATAAAGTTCCTTGTCATATATAAGATAGTTGAGGCGTGCGCCATCCAACTTCTCGCTATAGTATGCCACGGGTTTTCCATTTTTCATGAGGACACCACCAATTCCAAGTCCACTCGCATCACATTCAATCTCAAAAGTTTTTGCAAAATCGGGAAGAACGAGTAGTGGTGCCTCGGTGAGTTTCTTTTTCAATTCATCAAAAGCGTGTTGTTGTGCCTTCCCCCAAACAAACGGAACATTCTTTTTAGTAAGCTCATTTAAATGGCAAGCAATGGTGCTAAAATCTTTCACAAAGCGTCTATAGAAACCGGCAAGTCCATGAAAACTTCGAACTTGAGCAACATTTGTAGGAGTAGGCAAATTGTGGATGGCCTCAACCTTTGAAGAATCAACCTCAATTCCATCAGCGGAAACCACAAATCCAAGAAAAACCAACTTGTTTTGAGCGAAGGTACACTTGGAAAGATTTCCAAAAATCTTTTCACGGCGCAAGATGCATAAGACTTCTCTCACATGTTGCACATGGTCCTCGAGATTTTTGCTATATATGAGAATATCATCGAAGTAGACAACCACACTCTTGCCAATGAGAGGTCGCAAGATGTGATTCATGAGACACATGAAAGTCGATGGAGCATTGGAAAGGCCAAATGGCATGACAAGCCATTCATAGAGACCAAGTTTGGTCTTGAATGCCGTCTTCCATTCGTCGCCTATTGCCATGCGAATTTGATGGTAGCCACTACGCAAATCAATCTTAGAGAAAATCGTGGCACCACTCAATTCATCTAGCATGTCATCTAAACGCGGAATGGGATGGAGATAGCGAACGGTAATTGAAAGATCGAGATGTCGCCTAGAGGGGGGGGTGAATAGGCAATTACAAACTCTTGCGGATTTGTCTTGTATGAATGCGGAATTAAACTATCGTTTAGTTTACAAGCACAAACCCTAAATATGCTAAGCTCAACTAAGTGTAACAATAGCAACTAGAGCTAAGCAAGATAGGCACAAGATATATGTAGCACAAGTGATAGCAAGATATATGTACTTCAAGCACGATGGCTATCACAAGGAAAGAGAGCTCGGGTATAGAAATAACCGAGGCACGCGGAGACGAGGATGTATTCCCGTGTTCCCTTGCTTTGCAACAAGGTACGTCACGTTTGGAGGAGTGGAGGTCCCACGAAGGATTCCCCGCGCCACGAAGGCTCACCCTATTCTCCGAACCACACCCACGAAGGATAATGGCCCTTTCCTTATGGTTAGCTTTTCCTCCGCTCCGGAGATGGCAAGCTCCACAACCACTTCACAAGCTCCACGAAGGAGAAGCCCGGGCCTCTTCACAATCTTCTTGAAGAGATCACCGGAGCACCAATCACCAAGCCAACTAGGAGGTCACCCTCCAAGAGTAACAAGCTCACGGTCTCTCACTCGAACAAATCGTGGTGGAGAGCTCAACACTATGCAATGATGCAAAGCAAGAACACCGGAGGTGTTCAAGTCCTTCACACTCAAATCCCACCAAAGCAACGAATGCTAGGATGAGATTGGAGAGGAAGAACAAGGGGGAAAGTCAACCAAAGACTCCAAGATCTAGATCCCAAGAGATTCCCTCACTTAGAGAAGAAACGGTTTGGTGGAAGTGTAGATCTAGATCTCCTCTCTCAAATCCTCAAATATGAGCAAGAATGGTTGGAGGAATCAAGGGGAGAGCAAGTTCTTCAAATAGTAGCAATGGAGGAGAGAGAATGGGAAGAACTGCCTTGCTCAAGGTGGAAGAAGAGCTATTTATAGCATGGGAGCAAATAAAACTGTTGGGGGAAAAAGACAGAAAAAACGGGCAGAAAAACGGGCAGAAAAACGGCCCCGGCCGGTCACCAGGCCGGTCGGCCGGAGCAGCAGCGGACAGGCCAGCGTGCAGCCGGTCGGACCGGCCCAACCGGGTGACGATGGCGCGCGCACCGGGCGGCGGATAGGCGAGAGCGCGCGGGCGCGTGGGCCGTGCGGGGCGGAGGCGGCCCAGCTGGGCGCCCGGTCGGTCCGGAGGCAGCGCCGGGCAGGCCGGTCACGGACCGGGCCTGCGACCGGACTTGGGCCAAAAGGCCCCTGGACACGGTCCGGATGGCACCGGTGCCTGGGCCGGTCGCGGACCGGGTGGGCCGGTGGTCGGTCCGGTCAGACCGGCCGGTCCGCTGGCTCCTTTTCTTCTTTTTCTTTTTATCCTTTTTCCTTTTTCTTTAATAACTAATGCTCCCGAACTCCGATTCGCATGAAACCAATTTTGTTGGAAAGATAACGACGAATAGAACCCCAATAAAAACTGGAAATATGGAGACTCCTCACATAACATTTTTAGATGATTTTAGAGGGGGAGTCTCCCACCGTCAAGAAACGGTAAAGACGTCCAAACTCGAAAACGCAATAGAAGATGCATGCGGATTCCGTTTTCGATGAACTTGGGCTTGTTGTAAAGCTAGCAACAAGCTCAAGAACCTCACACAGAGAAACACCAAGAAGCAATAAGGATATGCAAAGTATTGAGCTCCCTAAGACGATGTGATCAAGTTACCCAACCGAAAGCCCCTCTTAATAGTGCGGCTATGTATCCTATAATCCGGTCTCCCATCAACCACCTTGAGACCGGTAAAAGGAAAAACCTAGCAAAGTCATACCTTTGCCTTGCGCATCCCGCTTGATCTTGATGATAGCTCTTCAAGCTCCATACAAGCCGGTATGCCTCAACTTGATCATCGTTGCTTCGTGAAGACTCACAAATGCTCCCCCATACATCATGATGGGAAAGCTCCATAGATGTACATCTTCACATGTCCATTATCACCAATGGACGGCAAGCTTCAAGCATGTGATCCACTTGAGATGCTCATCTTGAACTTGCCCAAATCAACCTTGTATCTTCTCATACTCACTTAAGATAGAGCATGGCTAATATTGAGTTCCACATAAGAACTCCATCTTCATTTCTTCTTCTTGATCATGTCACATATGTATCTTTAAAACAATGATCTTGATGCCAATACACAAGGTGTATCTTTATCTTCATGGCATCCATACTTGAATCCAACACATGGAATACAAGTAGTACCTATGGAATATTCCTTCATATAAACTCAATGAAAACATTAGTCCATAGGGGTTGTCATTAATTACCAAAACCACACATAGGGGCAATGTACCCTTACAATCTCCCCCATTTTGGTAATTGATGACAACCACAATAAGAGGGTTTATATAATGAATATTAGTGACAAGTACGCAACTTATCCGAGAATAAGTTGTATACAAGAGGTTGTATTTGATATGGTCAAGTAACACAAAGCAACTAGTCCATATCAAAACCAGCTCTACTCACACAACTACAACAAATGCAATGGATGTGAGTAGAACCAATATATATAGAGAAAACTCCCCCACAATGTATGCACGTGTGATGAACATGAATTCATTGCATACATTGTCAAGATTAACCTTTGGGATAGTTTCCACTATATATATACAACCATGCAAGACATATAAATATGGAATGCATGAGAGGCAAAACACTTAAGCACAAACCAAGCTTAAATATAAAACCATTCCCTTAAACCCTCTAAACTTCTCCCCCATTGGCATCGATTGTCAAAATGGGTGAAAAATTTAGAAGGCCAATATAATGTGAGTTCCTCCCCAAAGTGTGCACATCTCATAATTTGAGTGGAATCAAGTGCACATATCCAATGATGAATACTTGAAGGAAACCAAACTATATTGAGGATCAAAGATTGCATAAAGATAATATGGTGAAGTGAGCTTCAACAAATAAAGGTAAGCAATCAAGGATCCAATTGGACAAACAAAGATATCATGATAAGAGAGATATGGTGCTCTAAAAATAAGAAAGCTCCCCAAGGTTCGTGCACAATTTATAATGTTTGCGTTTGAATACAATATGCACAAACATGGAATCCTCACTCCCTATATATCATTTAGAACACAACTAAGATAAAGAGAGTATGCTTATCAAGAACAACTTTAGTCCAACAATTACGAGATATGAGTGCAAGAAGGAAAACAAATAAACTAAGCACTCATAAATCTTCTTTACCAACAACACTAAAATCAAAAGGATAAGAAGATGGTTGGCAAAGAACAAGGATATCAAGGTGATGGATTAGCGCTCTTATGTATATGAGTTTCTAAAGTGGACAAAGTGATCCATAAAGAAACATGCACACACAAGAGGTTAACAAAATAAATAAGGCATGGTATCCAAGATGAAGTCATAAAATATACCAAGGATGTTTGCTTAAAAAGCATATATAGCCTATGGCTCCAATTTTCACTTATGGTATATATGAATGAACTTCAACCAAGTTAAACCTCAAAAACATTACAACTAACAATAAGGGAAGTAGAGCTAGTTGGAGTGTTTTGAGAAAGGCAACAAGTATCACAAATACGGATTTATTTCACAAATTCATCAATATTGCACACAAGAGCTCTTTGAGGAATTGATATGCAATAAATTGCTAGAGGGCATATTTGTGATAGGTAAATCATAAAATATGATATATATATATAACCTATCATACGCATCTTCTCAAATTACTCAAATATTCAATAAGAAGTTTTACTTTAAAAGAGTTTTTCAAGAACCGCAATATTTTCGAAATAAATAATTTCATGCCAAGATACAACCTACAAGAGGTTGGATGCTATATGAGAGTGTATGAATAAGATACTTGTTACCGAGATGGCAATGGCTTGATGTAGTAGATAAGAGTTCATCGATCATCCTAGCTTGACTCCAATCCTCATATGGTGACAACACCTTCCTTATAGATGAGACAAGCCTCCATTGCATCTCCAATGTACCTAAAACATCATTTAAGTACATCTTGGTCCCCAAACTCATTGGGTCCAACATGGTTAGACTAACCACAATATATAGGACACACTCCATATAAACATGTGCATATTTAGATGAAGTTTGAATTTCATGCACATCTTAGCCATTTAGGATTTGATGGAGTATATCCTACATAATGGATCGAAAGAAAGCAAGCATGCTACAAGTATAAACAAATTACATATAAGCATGCACCAAAACTTTTAAAGATCCAAGAAAGATATACTTTGGACAAAACACCAAAGGAATTAAATAAGGCATAGAGGTGACACAAAACAAATTTGTTGTCCAAATTATATCTAAGAAGCAAATCACAAAAGATTTGTTCAACAAAGTTCAACAAGTGAACTAAGAAGAAACCATTGAGCATAGAGGATGAAATAAAGCAAACATGCTCAAAGATTTATCTCATTCAAGCTAATAGAATATGTAAGAGGGAATGAGATAGCAAACTCCCCAAAAGAGCAAGATTCAAACAAATAAACCAAACCCTCTACACCTTTCACAATGGCACAATGTACCATAAAGAAAGGGTTTGTCTTCCAAAACAAACACTTGATATGAATCAAGATAATTTATCAAAAGATTTTTCAAAGAGACAAGGAAGACACATGGGAGCAACAAGGATTTGTTGGAAATAAAATAAGACAATAAGAAGCAATCCAAGGTGAAGGTGATCCATAAATTCAACCACATATAAGGTTATCAATTGTCAAAGACAATGAGTATATTGGAAATAATTTCCGGTGGTGAATTGACAAAGATAGTAAGGATCAACTTCACAATAACAGGCATATGATAAGTATATAGAATTAAGCACTATGCATGGATGAAGATTCTTGATAACTTCAACTAGTCACACAATCACGCACGGCAATGATTAGAATAACTTGAAGCAAACGGTGTCCCAAATAAGATATAGAGATATGTACTTGAGGAAAAACCGCACCAAGAATTTCTTATTCAAACAAGAACCAAAAGATGAGCAATAAAATCTTTTTACTACAAGTGGAGCTTGTTTGAGGAAACATGCCACCTAGAAACAAGATAATTAAGAGCATCAACTCTAAGTGGCATAACCTCATATGTTCACATTTTCTAGGCTTGTGATATGTACAAAACATATTACTCCCCCATAATGTGATAAGTCATTTCTTCCCAAACAAGAGGCAACTAAAATTTAACTAGAGATGATTAATGGATATTTTAGAATTTGAATTTCTCATGAGTATGACACACCACATAGTGACTAGATAATCTTGCAATATCAATACTAAGTGGTGGTACCCATGTACACATTTTTAAAGAAAGAGAGATGCACAAAGCATATCACTCCCCCAAAATGGGATGTTCCATTAATCACTTCAAAGAGAGCCAAATAAGATATCATCAAGATGCATTAGGCTCAAAAACAATACACAAGTATATGATGAGTCAAACAAACATACTTGAATACACAAGATAGGCAAGTAAGACACAACACATACATACACATATTTGGTACAAAAACCAAACATGCAAAGGGGCAAGTAACTTACAATAAACATGAAGAGTTGAAATATAAGTTACCGCAAAGAGGAACATTGGATATAAGATATAGATGATAATCCATACGACTTGGCTTGGTAAAAATATAATATATGAAGATCCCTTAATTCTTCATGAAGTAGCCAAGTCTCCAATGACCTCCAAATGCACCTATTGATCAAGTTTGAGATTGTTGGTCCCCAACCAAGTTGGGTCCTAAGAGATTAGTCACAATAGGCTTGGCAACCCAAATGGTTCTTTTCTTGAAACCACTTTGAGTTCCAACAAACTTGGCAAACACATTGCCATCCTTATCCTTCCCTAGAGAATAATCATTATCAACAATTATAGGGTTAGATAAGGTACCACCTAAGCAAGAAGAAGCAAAGTGCCCCTTCTCACGGCATAAGTAGCAAGTGTTCCCCTTTCTCTTCTTTATTGATTTCTTCTCTTGGGGAACAATATCTTGATTCTTCTTGGGAAGTGGCCTATCTTCAACTTGAGGTCGAGCATGAGCTTGACCTTTACCTTGTGGCCGTTTCCCTTGTTGTTTCTCACTCAAGTGCTTCTTCTTCAATGGGCATGATCTAACATGATGCCCTTCAACCTTGCACTTGAAACAAACCAACTTGGCCGGATCCTTGACTTTGTCTTGGCCCTTCTTCTTGTTGCTCTTGCTCTTGGACTTGTTCTTGTTATTGGAGTTGAATCCAAGTCCACTCTTGTCATTGGGGGATTGTTGCACACTTAGCATCTTGTCAAGTGCGGATTTCCCTTCATGACGCTTTTCCAAGTCTTTCTTTAAAGAAAGGACTTGGGCCTCGAGCTCTTTGATTTCCTCTACATGGTTAGTAGAAATGCAAGTACTAGAGGAAGTAGAAGCTTCATTGTTAGAGCAACAAGGCAAAGTGAGTAATCCAACACAAGGTGTATCACTAGTTTGACTAGATGGATTACAAGGACTAGCACATGGCAATATAACATTTGTAGTAGAGATTGTACTAACATCCATATGAGGCTCACAAGATGTTACCTTAGTGATACTTGCCTCATGAGCTAACTTTAGCCCATCATAGGAAATTAGAAGATCATCATGAGAGCTTGAGAGCTTTTTATGACTTTCTTCCAATTCCCTATAATTGCTAGTTAGCAACTCAAGTTGAGCCCTTAGCTCAACATTTTCCTTTAAGGTCGATGCTTCACAAGAATTAGAGTTAGTAGCACAAGCATCAACAATAGTTTTCTCATTTTCATGCATATAGGATTCAATTTTTTGTGTAAGCATGAAATTAGCATGCTTCTCATCTTTTAGCTCATGCTTGAGGAGAGTGAATCTCATTTCCCCATTTTCAACATGGGACTCCAACTCCACTATGGTTTCCCTATATTTATTCAAGGTATCCATAGAGTGTTCGAGATAAGCACGAGCTTCTTTATTACCACGAAGAGAAGCATATACCATTGCCATATCATGCACCAAGATATTATGTTCTTCATCATTATCATCATCATCACTCTCATCATTAGAGGGTGTGTTAGGAGTCAAAGTAGGAGATACCTTTGGTCCATTTGCCATAAGGCACATGTGCATACCGGAGGATGAAGATGAAGATATTCTTGAATCCTCATTTGAAATCATGTCTTGATCCATAGAGTGTTCGGTTTCCTCTACAATGTTAGTCAACAAGCAACTAGAGGAAATAGAAACATTTTGATTATGGGAGCAAGACAAGGCAAGCATATCCTCATGAGATCTATGTAAGCAATTTACACATGATATGCAAGGACTATCAACACAAGCATGTAGATTATTTTCAATGCAAGATGTGTTTAAGTCCAAAGAGGAAACATTGCAATGAGATAGAGATGAAGAGTCATCACTATTGAGCACAATATCAACATTGCAATTTCCCTCACCACTCACCATATCATTACCTTGTGTCTTGCAACACGTTGGTGAAGTGGAAGAAGATGATATATCATCACGACCGGAGGTGGAAGCAACTTGGAGCTCTTCATGATGTGAAGGGGAAGAGAGCTCCTCGGAGTCACCACCGACCAATTGAGAAGTGGAACCACCAAACATTTCCTTAAGCTTGATCCACATCTCATGAGACGATTTTCGCTTTATATATATCAAGAACCTACGAAAATCGGGTCTCAAAGAGAATAAAAGCTCATTAGATACTTGAGCTTCAAGATGTAAGTTTTTCTCATCCTCTAAAGATAGATTTTGAGAATCCATCGGAGGAGAAAAACCGACATCAAGAAATTGCTCTATATGTGGACACAAGGTCCGAAGCTTACAAAGCAAGCAATTTCGCCACAAATGATAATTTGTGCCAACAAAGATAATTGTGTCATTGTGCACTAAATTACTAGCCGACATCTTTACTCTCAAGGCGGTGAAGCCTTAAACAAGGAGAGACCTCGCTCTGATACCAATTGAAAGATCGAGATGTCGCCTAGAGGGGGGTGAATAGGCAATTACAAACTCTTGCGGATTTGTCTTGTATGAATGCGGAATTAAACTATCGTTTAGTTTACAAGCACAAACCCTAAATATGCTAAGCTCAACTAAGTGTAACAATAGCAACTAGAGCTAAGCAAGATAGGCACAAGATATATGTAGCACAAGTGATAGCAAGATATATGTACTTCAAGCACGATGGCTATCACAAGGAAAGAGAGCTCGGGTATAGAAATAACCGAGGCACGCGGAGACGAGGATGTATTCCCGTGTTCCCTTGCTTTGCAACAAGGTACGTCACGTTTGGAGGAGTGGAGGTCCCACGAAGGATTCCCCGCGCCACGAAGGCTCACCCTATTCTCCGAACCACACCCACGAAGGATAATGGCCCTTTCCTTATGGTTAGCTTTTCCTCCGCTCCGGAGATGGCAAGCTCCACAACCACTTCACAAGCTCCACGAAGGAGAAGCCCGGGCCTCTTCACAATCTTCTTGAAGAGATCACCGGAGCACCAATCACCAAGCCAACTAGGAGGTCACCCTCCAAGAGTAACAAGCTCACGGTCTCTCACTCGAACAAATCGTGGTGGAGAGCTCAACACTATGCAATGATGCAAAGCAAGAACACCGGAGGTGTTCAAGTCCTTCACACTCAAATCCCACCAAAGCAACGAATGCTAGGATGAGATTGGAGAGGAAGAACAAGGGGGAAAGTCAACCAAAGACTCCAAGATCTAGATCCCAAGAGATTCCCTCACTTAGAGAAGAAACGGTTTGGTGGAAGTGTAGATCTAGATCTCCTCTCTCAAATCCTCAAATATGAGCAAGAATGGTTGGAGGAATCAAGGGGAGAGCAAGTTCTTCAAATAGTAGCAATGGAGGAGAGAGAATGGGAAGAACTGCCTTGCTCAAGGTGGAAGAAGAGCTATTTATAGCATGGGAGCAAATAAAACTGTTGGGGGAAAAAGACAGAAAAAACGGGCAGAAAAACGGGCAGAAAAACGGCCCAGCCGGTCACCAGGCCGGTCGACCGGAGCAGCAGCCGGACAGGCCAGCGTGCAGCCCGGTCGGACCGGCCCAGCAACCGGGTGACAGTAGCGCGCGCACCGGGCGGCGGATAGGCGAGGAGCGCGCGGGCGCGTGGGCCGTGCGGGCGGAGGCGGCCCAGTGGCGCCCGGTCGGTCCGGAGGCAGCGCCGGGCAGGCCGGTCACGGACCGGGCCTGCGACCGGACTTGGGCCAAAAGGCCCCTGGACACGGTCCGGATGGCACCGGTGCCTGGGCCGGTCGCGGACCGGGTGGGCCGGTGGTCGGTCCGGTCAGACCGGCCGGTCCGCTAGCTCCTTTTCTTCTTTTTCTTTTTATCCTTTATCCTTTTTCTTTAATAACTAATGCTCCCGAACTCCGATTCGCATGAAACCAATTTTGTTGGAAAGATAACGACGAATAGAACCCCAATAAAAACTGGAAATATGGAGACTCCTCACATAACATTTTTAGATGATTTTAGAGGGGGAGTCTCCCACCGTCAAGAAACGGTAAAGACGTCCAAACTCGAAAACGCAATAGAAGATGCATGCGGATTCCGTTTTCGATGAACTTGGGCTTGTTGTAAAGCTAGCAACAAGCTCAAGAACCTCACACAGAGAAACACCAAGAAGCAATAAGGATATGCAAAGTATTGAGCTCCCTAAGACGATGTGATCAAGTTACCCAACCGAAAGCCCCTCTTAATAGTGCGGCTATGTATCCTATAATCCGGTCTCCCATCAACCACCTTGAGACCGGTAAAAGGAAAAACCTAGCAAAGTCATACCTTTGCCTTGCGCATCCCGCTTGATCTTGATGATAGCTCTTCAAGCTCCATACAAGCCGGTATGCCTCAACTTGATCATCGTTGCTTCGTGAAGACTCACAAATGCTCCCCCATACATCATGATGGGAAAGCTCCATAGATGTACATCTTCACATGTCCATTATCACCAATGGACGGCAAGCTTCAAGCATGTGATCCACTTGAGATGCTCATCTTGAACTTGCCCAAATCAACCTTGTATCTTCTCATACTCACTTAAGATAGAGCATGGCTAATATTGAGTTCCACATAAGAACTCCATCTTCATTTCTTCTTCTTGATCATGTCACATATGTATCTTTAAAACAATGATCTTGATGCCAATACACAAGGTGTATCTTTATCTTCATGGCATCCATACTTGAATCCAACACATGGAATACAAGTAGTACCTATGGAATATTCCTTCATATAAACTCAATGAAAACATTAGTCCATAGGGGTTGTCATTAATTACCAAAACCACACATAGGGGCAATGTACCCTTACAGTAATGGCATTGATGGGGCGGCAATCCATACACATTCGTTGCGACTCATCCGGTTTAGGAACGAGGATCACGGGAACCGCACAAGGGCTTAAGCTTTCACGAACATACCCTTTTTCGAGGAGGTCTTGTATTTGGAGTTGGATCTCCTTTGTGTCTTCGGGGTTGGTGCGGTAGGCGGCGCGGTTTGGGAGAGGAGCGCCGGGTATGAGGTCAATGCGGTGTTCGATTCCTCTAAGCGGTGGTAGTCCATGAGGAAGCTCGTCGGGGAAGACATCTTGGAATTCCTTCAAAAGAGACAACAAAGACGAAGGAAGTGTTGTTAAGTTGTTAGTCTCCGAAGATGGCCCCTTACAAATGAGCACATAGTGCAATTTGGTGGATGGGTTGTGGTGAACTTCTCTCATCTCACTCTTGGTAGCTATGAGGACACTCTTCATCTCACTCACATATGGCTTGTGGCGCTCACTTTCTTTTTGGTGGGTCACTCTCTCACCGCTCATCTCACCAGTGGTAGAAGCTTCCTTAGCCCTCGCTAGAGCCTTTGCATTGTCCGCAATTACATGGCTAGGAGTCATTGGGCGTAGGATGTATGTCTTGTCGCCGACCTTGAAGCTATAGGCATTTGTGTAGCCATCATGGTTTGCTCTTTTGTCATATTGCCAAGGCCGACCAAGTAGCATGTGACACACCGTCATGGGTACTACATCACAATCAAAGATGTCTTCATAGGCTCCAATCTTGAAGGATACGGAGACGGTGTGTTGTATCTTCACATTTCCATTGTCGCTTAGCCATTGCACATGGTAAGGATGGGGGTGTTTCCGTAGTGGAAGGTTGAGCTTGGAGCATAGTTTGGTGCTTGCAAGATTGTGGCAACTCCCACCATCGATGATAACCTTTATTGATTTGCCATTGATTCCGGCTCTTGTTTGGAAGATATTGCATCTTTGGTCTTCATTGGGGAGCACATGGGTTGTCAACACTTTTGTCACCACAAGTGATGGGTTTGCGTCATGCACACATAGGACTTGCTCTTGGTCTTCCAAGTCATCATCTTCATGATTGGTTGCGGCTTGTACCAAGGCTTCATATTCACCTTCACTCAAGTACTCCACATCTCCATCATCTCGAGTTATCATAACTCTTGTGTTCTTGCATTCAAAGGATTTATGTCCTTGAGCACCACACTTGAAACAAGTGATGTTACTAGATCCCATGGAAGCTTTGGAGGACATAGTGGATTGATCCGGCTTGAAGCTTGTTGTCTTGAAGGCACTCTTCGTTTGCTTGGGAGGATCCTTGGATGCACTAGCGCTTGTGTTTTTGATGCTTGAGGAGGTATTTGTTGCATTTCTTGCGGCGAAGAAGGACTTTGTCTTGGCACTTGCTATGTCTTCTCGCACTTGGCGCTCGGCTCTTGTAGCTTGATGAAGTAACTCAACCATGTTGGTGTAAGGCAAGAATTCCACTATCCTCTTGACGGGAATGTTCAATCCATTCAAGAATCTTGCCATTGTTTGCTCTTCTCGCTCGTCCACATTTGCACTCATCATAGTCATGTGCATCTCCTTGTAATACTCCTCGACGGACTTGAAGCTTTGCTTGAGTTGAGTGAGCTTGTCGTTGTCGCTCTTGTTCTTCAAGTGCTTGTTGTTCATTGCGGATACGCTCTTGTTCCCTTGCGCGAACTAGCTCTTGATCATGATGGAGGTGTTCTTGCTCTTGTTGGAATTGAGCATTGAGGTTCTCTTGATGAAGGCGCTCTTCTTCAAGGCGTTGACGTTCTTGAACAAGTCGAAGTCGAGCTTGCTCCGCTTCTTGAGCTTGTTGGTGAAGCACTTGAACATCCACATTATGGTGGCGTGGGTCTTCATTTGAATCATGGTGAGACGGTGTAGGAGCTCTTGACCTTGAGCTATGAGAGCACGAAGACCTTGAGTGGTGTCTTCTCTCTTCTTGACGGTTGAGTGTATGGAGGATATTGTCCAACGCCGTCTTCATTTCCCTTGTCTCTTGACCTTGTATGGCAAGTGTTGCCTTCAACTCATTGCCTTGAGTTTCAATCTTCTCATTGAGGTCTTGAACTTGATTGTTGAGGTCATTCCTTTGCACTTGAGCTCTTTCTTCATAGCGGACATTGGTATCCTTAAGCATGGCTTCAAATTGATTGAGCTTGGCGTGGACGGCTTGAGTAGCTATCCAATGTTGGTGCCTCGTCATCGGTAGTTGGTTCCCTTCTCCACTAGACATGGTTACAACTAAAAACAAGAACTATGTGGTGGGTGGTTAGGAAAGACTACCAAGAGTGTCAAAACTTGCAAACCAAAATCGAAAAGGTGTGTCAAGGCGGAGGGCAACCGATATGTATGCACACACACAAAAACAAAAACTCTATATGGTGTTAGGTATGGATGTGGAAAGCCAAATGGAAGAACCAAACGAAAAGTCTATTGTCAAAAGTGGGTAAGATCCAAAAGTCACAAGTCAAAGGCGGTGATCACAAAAGGCATACACAAGGTGGAACACACACGTGGGACAAAATGGGGATAGCGCGACTTGGAAAATGAGCACGAACAAAATTGGTCCTAACGAAGACTACTAGCTCGGTGTCACGCTAACACAAGAGAGACCGTGGCTTGGTTGCAAAATTGAGAAGCAACAAGATTTGCGCAAGACGCCTCTCTTCTCTTTTCTCTCTTTTGCTTATAAGCTTTGGACTCTTTTGTGTAACTCACACTCTTTTTCTCTTTTTGTATTTTTCTTTCTTTTTCTCACTATGTAAGGATACTACTATCTATGTAAGTATGTCACACTTCTTTTGCTTATCTTTTCACACGAGCTTGCTTCGTAGCTTTACTCAACACACGCACACCCTCACGGTCGGGACGCTTGCGCAATGCTTCGCAACACTAGAAAGCCACTCTCGATAGGAAAGGTACGCAAAAGAGGCTAGGGCTACAAGTTAGGAGCAAGTTATACCACTTGATGATGGTGGCCGACGATCTTGAACTTGCTATGGTGGAGGTGTCAAATGAACCGCTTGGATCCTCGGGGTGCCGTCGTCGTTGTCGATGTTGCGGAAGCTTTGTGGTAGCTGAAATGGCACTCAAACCGAAGTCCAAACACAAGGGGGTTAGTACCAAAATGAAAAACGAAGGTTGCTGTCAAAATTTCGGCCAGCCGGAACTTCCGGTCCTGAGGGGCGGTACTTCCGGTCCCGAGTGGAACTTCCGATCGCAATCAGATCTACGGGTTGTTCGTCGATTTGGGCGGAAATCCGGGCCGAAATCCTTCGAATTCGAGGAAAATTTGGCACTAGAAGGTGTGGGAAGGTGGGGGAATTGCAGATCAACACCAAAGACAAGTTTCCAATGGACCAAAACCACCAAAAACTCAACAAATCGCGAGATCCAACCAAGGCCAATTTGGGGCTATTTTTTGGGAAATTTTTTGTAAATTTTTTTGGGCAAAATTGGTGGAATTGGGTGGGGTGGAGGTCAAATCCGTGGCAACCAAAGAGCTTCTGATACCATATGATGTGGGCTAAGCCCTAGGGGTGGCCCGATCTTCACGGATTTGGGTGGAATTCGTGGGGGAGGTGGATGAACGCGATAAACACGAAGAACGCGAAGGGGAATCATGGGGATACAACACACACACGCACACAAATCGGTTTTCCCTCGTTGGCCCGAACCACCAACTCGATAGAGGTTGCGAGAAAAGACCTTCCGGTAGAAGTCCCGCAAAGAGATCGACAAGTCGAATCCCGAGAGATCTAGAAGGGCGAAAAGACCGGAAGGTTGATAGAAGTGCAAGCAAAAGACCAAATAGGTAGAAGTGCAAGCAAAAGACCAACAATCGGTAGAAGTCGCCAAAGAGATCTTCACGAGTCGACAAGGAGCCCGGGTGGGTAGATACAAGATCTAAGATCTAGGTAGTTTCCCACAAGGGTGAGCAAAGCTCAGGTTTAATTTCACATCAAGTCTAATCTCAGATCTGAGAAACTAGGCTATTTATAGTAGGTGGGGCGAAGGGGTAAGTTACAAGCTGAAAGTGCTGATGTGCTGAAACACGCAGGGGCGGAACTTCTGGTCAAGCTGGGCGGAAGTT
Organism: Lolium perenne; assembly: GCF_019359855.2. Classification (NCBI taxonomy): domain Eukaryota; kingdom Viridiplantae; phylum Streptophyta; class Magnoliopsida; order Poales; family Poaceae; genus Lolium; species Lolium perenne. Next base: position 258,294,497 of record NC_067246.2, on the reverse strand, counting down.
CCGGTCAGGGGCGGAAGTTCCGGCCGGGCCGGAAGTTCCGGCCAAGTTCCGGAAATGGCCAATTTCCTTGCAGATGGTTCCCGGGATGTATTTGGCATGTTTCCGGAACAAGGGCGGAACTTGGGCGGAAGTTCCGGTCGGCGGAAGTTCCGGTCCCTCGGGGCGGAAGTTCCGGCTGGAGGCTTTTCCCTGGGCGCTAGAAAGCATCTTGGAGGCATCTTGGCAGCATCTGGCCGGAAGTTCCGGTCCTAGGGGGCGGAAGTTCCGGCTGGGGCGCTGTAGCTCCATCTTCTTCATTTCCAGCTCTCTCTCCATTGGCTTGGTCTCCATGGCTTGCTTCTTGGTCGATGTACCTGATTGAACATAGGGTATTTGCATGAAGTAGCAAGCCATCTGACATAGGCATCCCAAATGGGCCTGCCGAAGATGGTACCCGGGGTTTACTGGAGGCCCAATACCCGAAGAATAAGAAGATTCGGGAGCCCAAGATTTACTAAGGAAAGATAGAGTTGTAATAGGAAGTGTTGTTTGTAATCTGGCGGGACGAGTTAGAAACCGTCCCGGACTCTGTAAACTTGTATAGCACGAATCCCTCGGCTTCACCTCATATATAAGGGGGAGTCGAGGGACAAAAGAAAAAACCGAATCATTGTCTGCAAATCCTAGTTTTCACAATCGTCGAGTACTTTTCGGCTGAAACCTTCGAGATCTACTTACCCTCTACTTCTAACTAAACCCTAGCCTACAATCCATAGGCATTGACAAGTTAATCCCTTGTCAATTGGCGCCGTCTGTGGGAATTAGAGGCGTAAGGAGCTGATCTCGATGGCACGCTCAAGATCTTCGACATCGTCAACCGCAAGCAACACAATGGATCGAGGTAAACAGATCGCTACTGGTCTTGTCGATTTTGTTCCTCACCCACCCTCCCGTTTGGATGCATATGCGTATCTGGCGGAGCCCATGGAGATGACGTTCGGAAGGTTCCACTTTCGCGTCGAGAAGGAAGGATCGTATCGTGTCGAAATTCCGATTTCGTCGGGATCATCAGTGGCCGATTCCGATTTTTCAAGCTATGCATCGTCAAACGAGTCAGGAGAAGAAGAAACCTCGGCGACACGCTACGTCGATATCGTAGCAAGAGAGAAACTCGCCAAGATCTTCAACGACATATCGTTTGAGTCATCTGCGGACTCGTATATAAGCGATGGCTCAAGCGATGTCGACAGGCATGACTTCATCGACAAATCTCTCACAGTGGGCAAGGTCTTCATCAATCTCAACGATGATGTCACCAAACCCAACATAGATCTGAGTACAAGGTATCATCAGATTTACGCCATTGAAGGTCAAGAGGAGACATCTGAGGCTTTCGACAGTTTGGGAAATCCATACGTCGATCCCTCCAATCTGCGACAAGGCTTGGGCAACAAATACGTCGGGCCGAGCCGCGAGATAGAGTTCAACTTTCACAAGCAGCGTGGGACAGAGCTGCGAGAGCTATGAACGGCACGTAACCAATGGCTACCACAGCCACACCGGAAGAATTGCAAGCATATCAATATAGGCTCGCACGAGCTGCCAGGGAATTGGAAAAGCAGACAATTGAGTTGAACAGAGAAAGGAGGCAGCTTTCGCATCCGGCAGAGAAGGGCAGATCTAAGTCGACAATCTAGAACTACGGGTGATAGCCATCGGGAGGCGCGGAACAGAGCAAGATCAAGGCTGCAACACATACCCGAGGCGTAAAGAGAACACTTGGTTCAAAACCTCGACATGTCCTTTATGTCGATAGATACAAGAGGAAACATCATCCCTAAGACACCGGAGGCTGGGTATATGGCGACACATGCTTTTATCCTTGCATCTAAACCACCTCCGGTGACCCAAGGGAAACAACTGTACAATATGGCGGTAGCAGGAGTTGGAGCTATGGGGACAGCGTTTATATCAACGCCTCCCGAAGGAGTGGCAAGGCAAAATAGTCCGCGACCCGCAGCAAGAACAATGCGGCGACTCGAAGGGCCAAGTGGAGCAAGAGACACAGAAGCACAAGCAAGAGTCGACGGAGCGCGGCAAAACGAAGGGATCATCGGCAATCCCCGAACTCAACGACGAAGATATGTGCGGCTTACCATGCTTCACGAGGAGAGTCCGAAAAACGCGAGTCCCTCGGGATTCAAGTTACCCGATAATTTCAAGAAATTCGACGGCCTTCAAGATCCAGAGGATTGGCTAGTCGACTATCCGGAGACGGTGAAGCCGACAGAGGAACTAGGGCAACAGCCATGCAAAGCATCCAGGTGCACCGAGTGGTGCCGCACGATCATGGATAAAGAAACTCGCTCCAGGATCCATCGACAGGCGGGAAAGTTTCGAGGACGTGTTCGTCAAGAACTTCGCATCCACGTGCAAAAAACCCGCATCGTTAGAGGAGTTGAGAGCGTGTCGACAAAAGCCGAGATGAGCCAATGAGAAAGTACATCCGAGAGATGGAATATCATCAAAAACTCGGCAGAAAACATATCCGACGAGAGAGCAATAGATGCGTTTGTCGCAGGAGTCGTGCGTGGAGACTTTGTCGAGGATTTGGGAAGGACCAATCCAAGGACAAGGTATCCGCGTTAATGGAGATAGCAAATAAATGGGCAGATGGAGAAGACGCTGTCCACAACAAACGACACAGTCGCCGAGAGGAGGACCGTGGTCGAAACTATCAACCGAGGCGAAGATTTCCTCGGACGTACTCGTAACTACGACGCTCCAGGACAAATTTCGGCAGGTTTTCGGACAAATACAGGAGGCAATAGAGATGATTACCGGAGAAGCGGTGAACAGCGAGGTGATAATAGGGATGATTCACGCAACGAGGCAAAATAGTGGGCCGAGGTTTCCAAGACCTTTCGTGTCCCCCGAGGAAATGCTGAACGGACCGTGCCGGATGCACTTCTTCCTCGACAAAGAACGGGAAAAGACGGTCGGGGCACCTGCAGAAGACTGTCGAAATTTTCGTGCAATGTTCGGATACGCGAGAAAATGCTCACGCTCGAGCAGCACAGAGAAACCCTCGGGAGCCTAGGAGCGAGATTCATCTACCGCCACCTCCCGCGATTACGTAAGACAATCGACACCAGCTAAGAATAGCGGCAGCACCTGCACCACCACCCTATGTTGATCCTAACTCCAACGGAGCAGTGTTGATGATTCGAAGGGAAGGCCGTCCAATAGAGCTCAAAAAGTAATCTCACGACAGTGTGTTTATGGCAGAGAAAATGCCTCCACCAACGATTGAGTACCTTAATTGGTCGGGACAAGATATCGGCTTCACAATAGCAGATCATCCGCAGCAAGTTCCTCGACTGTGGCAGCCAAGACTTATTCTCACGGCGATTATCGCGAGGATTTGATGTCTCTCGAGTGTTCATAGACGGCGGCAGCAGCTTGAACCTCATGTATGCAGATACATTGAGGAAGATGAACATATCCTTAGCAAACTTGAAACCAACAGACACAAGGTTCCACGGCATCACACCAGAGAAACCAAGTTATCCATTGGGAAAAATCAATCTCGATGTTCAATTTGGGACCCGAGAAAATTATAGAATCGAGAAGCTCGAATTTGAAGTCGTGGATTTTCCATCACAATACCACGCTCTGTTGGGACGACCAAAGCATATGCTAGATTTATGGCAGTACCACACTATACATACTGTTGTGGAGGTTGCCCGGACCAAGAGGACCAATCACGGTCAAGGGAAGCTTTGCCTTAGCCGATAAGTGCGACAAGGATTTTCACAAAGTTGGCGAAACTTTCGGGATGCAAGCCGAGTACTTGGCGTCAAAAAGCATGACTGATTACGACGTGCTTGCCCGTACGTTGGAAGGCCAAATAAAGAATCAACTTTCAACACAGAGAAAAATTCTAAGGAGGTGCAGATTCACCCGACAGATCCAAAAAGACGACATCTATCGCAAACGATATGGATATCGCATAGGAAAGCGCGCTCGTCAAGTTCCTCCGTGAGAACTGGAAAATCTTTGCATGGTGTCCAGCTGACATGCCAGGAGTACCCAGGGAACTTGCCGAGCACCACCTAAATTTGGATCCAACAGCGAAACCAATCAGACAACCTTTGCGGCGTTTTTCGGAACCAAACCGCAAAGCCATGCTTTCGAAATAAATCGACTCGAAGAAGCTGGTTTTATCGAGAAATATCTACGAAGCCACATGGGTAGCTAACCCGGTGATGGTGCCGAAGAAAAACACGACAGTCCTTCGCATGTGCGTCGACTTTACGTGTCTCAATAAACATTGTCCTAAGGATCACTTTCCCCTCCCAAGGATCGATCAAATTATCGACTCCACGGCAGGTTGCGAACGTCTTTCCTTCTTGGATGCATACTGGTTATAACCAGATCAGATTAAAAGAAGATGATGAAGCCAAGACAGCGTTTATTACACCTTACGGCGTGTTTTGCTACAAGACAATGCCCTTTGGTCTAAAAAATGCGGGAGCAACATATCAAAGGATGATGCAGAAGTGTTTAGCAACACAGATCGGGAAAAACGTGCAAGTATACATCGATGATGTCGTCATAACATCAAAAAAGGGGACAACGTTGATCGAGGATCTCAAAGAAACTTTTGACAACCTCGACAAATTCTGCCTCAAACTGAACCCGACGAAGTGTTCTTTTGGCGTCCCCAAATAGGAGAACTTCGGGGTTTCTAGTTTCGGCAAGAGGGATTGAAGCAAATCCCGACAAAATACAAGCCATAGTAACAATGAGAAAGCCAACAAAGTTGAAAGAAATACAGCAGCTAATCAAGCGAGTCGCAGCTTTGAGCAGGTTCGTCGCCAAAGTTAGGAGAAAAAGCGTTACCATTTTATGCGCTGATAAAACAAGGAGATAAATTCCAATGGAACGAAGAGGCCGACAGAGCTTTCGAGGATCTGAAGCGAAAAATCTCGACACCACCAATCCTGGTGGCTCCAAAGGAAAAGGAACCTCTCCTGCTATATATTGCAGCCACGCCCCAAGTGGTTAGCACGGTATTAGTTGTCGAAAGAGAAGAAGAAGGGAAAATCCATGGAGTGCAGCGGCCAAGTATACTTCGTGAGCGAAGTCTTGTCACCTTCAAAACAAAGGTACCCTCGGTACCAAAAACTAGCATATGGAGTGTTCACGACAGCACGAAAATTGCGCCACTATTTTTCGGCACACCCGATCATAGTGGTCAATGAAGCTCCCTTATCAAATATCTTGAATAACCCGAAGCTACGGGTCGTGTCTCCCTTTGGGGAATAGAACTTTCCCTCGGGACATCACGTATGAAAAAGAAAAGCAATAAAGTCGCAAATACCGCCGGACTTCATCGCGAGAATGGATGGAGTTGCAAAATACAGACCTCCAGATTTATCGAGAACTTGGACCATGAACTTTGATGGGTCCAAGAGACTAGAAGGAGCTGGCGCAGGAGTAGTACTCATATCACCCGAAGGCGACAAATTAAAGTACATCCTCCGGATGACGTTCCTTAACGCATCTAACAATGAAGCAGAATATGAGGCTCTCATACACGGGATGAAGATGGCAAAAGCTGCGGAGCAACTCGATTAAAAATCTTTGGCGACTCACGAGTTGGTGGCTCAGCAAGTTATGAACCAATGTGATGCAATCAATGATAGCATGATGGCATACAAGGAGGTGTACAACGAGCTTGAGAAGTTATTCGATGGATGCGAAGTAAATCATATTAGCAGGTTGAGCAATGACGAAGCCGACGTTCTTGCAAACATCGGGTCACAAAGTGCCTTCCAATCCCGCCGTGTGTATTCTAGGAAGAGATAACAGAGAGATCCACTAAGCCAACAAAGTCAAAAAAGAAGGAGAAGAAACCCTCGGGGGCTGCCAAGGAAAAGCAAGAGGACGAAGAAGAAGATCGGGACTTGGTCATGGTGATACGTATACCGTGGATGCAGCCGTACATATCATACATCATGAGGAAAGAAATACCCGATGATCCAGCTTGAAGCAAGGCGAGTAATTCGACGCTCCAAAGCTTTTACGGTGGTCAAGGGAGAATTGTATAAGCGAAGTATTTCAGGCGTTTTGCAAAGGTGCGTTACACCCGAAGAAGGAAGAATAATCCCGAAGGATGTACACGAAGGAATATGTGGCCACCACGCAAGTAGTCGAGCTATCGCAGCCAAGGTTTTTCGGCAGGATTCTACCAAGTTGACAGCAATCGAGGACGCCAAGGACATAGTAAGAACTTGCGACGCATGTCAAAGGTTCGCCGCAAAACCTCACTCTCCAAGAAGCAGAGCTAGCACCAATACCATTGTCTTGGCCCTTTGCTCAATGGGGACTTGATATGGTGGGTAAGTTACACAAATCCTGGCCAGGAGGAAAGGAGTACATGCTAGTAGCTGTCGATAAGTTTACAAAGTGGATAGAAGCGAAGCCGATAAATTCACCGTATGGAGCATCCGCAGAAAATTCGTAAAAGGCCTCGTCTTCAGATTTGGAGTGCCCCACAAAGATCGTCCACGTACAACGGCAGCAACTTCACATCCCATGAATTCAAAGATTATTGCGAAGAGGTGGGTATTAAGCTGAACTTTGCGTCGCCGCACATCCTCAAACCAATGGGCAAGTCGAGAAAGCCAATGGCATCATCTGCAATGGTATTAAGAAACGCTTGTTAGGACCACCGGAAAAAGCTCGACATACCTGGCCGTAAGAACTACCAAGCGTGTTGTGGAGCATCCGAACAACACCAAACACGGCAACGCAGAAACTCCGTTTTCCTGGTTCATGGAGCAGAGGCAAGACTACCAATCGAGATAGAGCACAACTCTCCACGTGTCGCTGAATATGATAAAGAAACGTCGAGAAGAGTGCTAGAAGACGACGTCGACGCACTTGATGAAGCTCGAGATGAAGTATTATCTCGGGTAACCAAATATCAACAGGACTTGAAGAATTACCACAGTCGACGTTTGCGGCCAAGATCTTTTCAGGTGGGAGACCTAGTTCTTCGGCTCACGCAAAAAAGTCATGAAAAACTCGAGTCACCATGGCTTGGCCCTTACATTGTCACGGAAGTAATTGGAGGAGGAGCATACAGAATAAAGGACAAGAAGACAGGGGTGGAGGAGCCAAACCCCCGGAACGTGGCGCAACTTAGGCGTTTTTACGCCTAGAGTCAAAATATAGTCTTTGTAAAGCTTCAATGTACTGAAACGCCCGCGAGTTTTCAGACGCACTCTTTTCCTTTTTCGGGGCACCGAGTGGGGCCGGAGAAGGTTTTTAATGAGGCGGGCTCGCGGTGCTGCAATATAATAAAGATAGTGACAATATAACTTTTCTTCCTTATCGACATGACCAAAGTCTTCGCTCCGACGAATTTCAATATAGTTCATCGACAAAAGGAAAAACTTGCCTTGGTATTCAAATACCTCGTGAGTCAACAAAAATACAAAATAGTGCTCAACAAAAAGCTTGGGGGCTCATATTCGCCTTAAATATATAAATGTCTTGGTTCAAAACCTCGCAAGTATACAAATATAGTAAAGAGTCACCGAAACACTCGGGGGCTAAACAAACAGAGAAATATAATGATTGCTTTACAATATAGTCATGGATTACAAAGAAGAAATATCTACAAGAAGAAACTAACTAGTCTTGATTCAATATGTCATCAAGAGTAACCCCGTTTTCCTCGGGAGCAGCACCAAGAAAATCGGCATAATGGCCATCGGCAAAAAAGTCGGCATCCATCCGAAGTAGGTCCTCAATCATTTCTTCGGCTATAGGCGTAACCTTCGTGTTAATCCTGTCAACACCAACTCTCCGCCGTTTTACTTTTTGGTGAACCTTCTCGACAACCTGGGTAAGGTCAAGCTTCGAGTGGCAGATTTGGAGCATGATAAGAGCAAATCTGCACCAGCTACTAGTTGAGCTTTGACAAAATCATGGATACTGCGAGCATCCTTGAACCTTTCCATCAATTCAGAAGAGTTTTTGGTTGGACGTTGCGAGGAAACATGGAGTTGTAAACCATGGACAAGGTCTTGGTACGAAGTCGAGGAAATCGCGAGTTTGAGAGGCGCGATCTTGAAATCGACAATTTGGCGGGTCCTTTCCGGGGTAGCCCAAAACAAAGAACCATGGTCCAAGGAGAGATTAACAAGGAGGGTTGTCCTAGCATTCACCCTCTCTTCCTCGGCAGCAGCATCAGTAAAGGCACCTATCAAAACAAAAAAGCGGAAACCTTCAAAGAAACAATAGTATGCAAATAAAGGATATCAGCGGATGAAACAGGCATACCCGACATATCTCGCACCGGCTTCATTCATTAATTCGAGCATGAAATTTTCTCGAATAGTCGCCTTTTCAGCCTCGGAAGCAGCAATTTCCTTAGCAGCTACGGCCTCGCGAGCTTGTTGAAGAGCAATTTTTTCGGCTTCGTATGACTTACGAGATTGCTCCATCATCACAAGTGTTTGCTTCTTCGCATACCGAAGTTGTTGCCGAAGTTCATCCAGCTTCTTGCGACAAGGTATCGTCGACAGAGCGGTATCACCAAAAGCTTTCCTCGCGCGGGAAGAAGAAGGCGAAACATTGGAAGGAGCAGAAGATGGAGTATAGTTATCAAATATCAACTGAAAAATAAACAAGACAACATCAAATAACAAGCAAAGATAGAAGTCTTCATTAATCTCTTGGAATAATTACAAGGGCATTACGGTGGAGTTAAGAAAGTACGTGTCGCCAAATGACTACTTTGGCGACGAAGCAAAAAGAAACAGAAGAAAAACAGAGGCATGCAACTAGACCTCCGGCCTCGAGGAGCTAGGAGTTGAAGGCGGCTTGATCCCCAGATACGCCAATATCTTCTTCGTGTTGGGCTTGGCCGCCTTGATCAGCGACCTCCATCTTGACTGCTCTATCTGATCGGGTGTCGCCAACCTTCATCCAATCAAGCGTCCGTTGGCTGTCGCAACCAGGGCAACGATACTCTCGATGACAACCTTCATATTCTCCCCGACGCATCTTCAATCCCAGGTCTTCCGAAGCATTAAACATCTTGGCGAGGTTAAGGAAAGTTGCGGGTTCTTCTTTCTTCGGGAAGAAATAAGGGAACAACGCTGACAATCCTGCATTAGCATTTGCCACGCCTTCACGAATTTCGCGCCCGTGAAACTCCGAGAGAAAGTGCGTCAAGGAGAGGATCGTTGACAGGATTATCCGCATCAAAATCCTGGTTTGTTTGGGCTGCCACACGAGTCAAGACATCGACCAACAACCAAGAAACAGGAAGTGCGGTAAAATAAAAGGGATTGATAATATTACTCGTAGTACGTCGACTTTGCGACTTCAAACGCTTGAGGATTCCTTCGTCACGAGAAGCTTGTGCAGCTTTGTGCTCATCCAAGGCAGTTGTCGCATCCTCAAGTTTCTTCTGCAGTTCCTCGACACCAGCAGCTTTCGCCTTAGCTTCATCGCCTTCGACCTTGGCTTTGCTAGCGGCGAGTTCAGCTTTCTTGCGAGCCGCCTCACTTTGCTCAAGTTTTTGAGCCGGTGCGTCGGCGCGTTCGTTAGCCTCTGCAAGTTTCTCTGTCGAGATATGGAAAAAGAGAGAAGAAAGATCAAAAAATCGCGGCAAGTAACAGGAGTGACAAATTAAGGAAAAACGACAAGTATGAAAGTCGTTACCTTCGGCTCTATTAGCATATTCACGGTACCCAATAAATTGGGAACCGATGCGGATAAGATCCTTGATAATTGGCTGTTCAACCTTAAAACAGTAATAGAAACATCGGCATAAAAAAAAAAAAAAAAAAAAAAAGATGTGAAGAAACAAAATAAAGAAAATATAGATGTCGACAAACTTACATCATCTAGGAGAGGGGGCGACGAACTGCCCAACTGAGGGGCAGGATCAACAATATTTTCAATCCGTGCCCTTTTTGGTGAAGGGGCACGGGGGCTCGAAGGAGTAGATGTATCAACATTTTGCCGAGGAGGCGACGATTCCTCCCTTCAACCGGTTTTTAAAATAACTAAAGTATGTGACGTGCTCGTTCGAGCAGCCACATCTAAAGTTGGTGTTTCTTCATCATCACCGTGACAAAATAGTGGCAGCATAAAAGCAAGGCAAAATAAAATTCTTCAAATAAAAAAGGAAAAGAGCAAGGAACCTACGAGCCGATGATACTCTCGATGTATGGATCATAAGCTGCTTTTCGAGGTGCGGAGCAGTTTCTTCGGGTTTCGAGGTCCCGGAATCTTCGGCATTGCTCCTTTTCCTTTTGCTCTTCGGAGAAACAGCAGGAGGAGGAGATTGTGCTGATGTTGTATCTTCGTGAGGCAGCATCCTTCTCAGTAGATCCCGCAGATTTTCGAGAATCATGCGGGTTCATTCACAAAAGAGAGGGTCTCTGGTTGACATCATCGACAACGGCTCTTTCTTCGACCTCTCCATCCTCGGGAAGAGGAGGAAGGGAAGCCATAGTAGGATGATTCTACAAAGAAATAGTGACAAAAGAGAATAAGTGAGATACCACCGCAAATAAGATACGAGGAACAGTTCAAAACAAGATAAAACTTCGAGAAGAGAAAATACCTCGGGAAGAGGATTGGAAGCACTTTGTATGGTTCCACTCGACAGAGGAGGGAATAGGATCCTTCTTGCCTAATCGAGAAATTCTTCGAACCAATTTTTCCAAGTCCTTTACAGTAAAGATCACTGGAGATTCTGTTGGCGTCATTTTCACTGTAATACGTCCAAAGGGGATTTTTGCGAGCTCGAAGAGGCTGCACTCTAATCCTAAGGAAGTAGGCAGTAATTTGAACACCAGATAGCTCTTTGCCTCGAGTGTTTTGAAGATGACGGATACGAGCCATGAGCGCCTCTCGTCGCTTTTTTCTCTTCTTCGAAGCTTCGGCATCCCAGAACGGCGACGCCTGAATCCCGGCACTTCCGTCGAAAGGAACTATGTTGTGCTCCACAGAATTGGCGCTTTCTTCGTGGATGTAGAGCCACTTTTTGCGCCATCCTTGGACGTAATCAGGAAACTTGACGTCGAAATAATCGACATCAGTTCGAACACAGATAACAACGCCACCTATGTTATAAGTGACGTTGTGGGAGCCATTACGGCGGAGGCAGAAAATGCGCTTCCACAGAGCCCAATTGGGAGTGATTCCGAGGAAGCATTCGCAAAGTGTGATAAAAATAGAAATGTGAAGGATGGAATTGGGAGTCAACCGTGCGGTTGAATCCCATAAACAAAAAGAAGGCCGCGGAGGAAATCGTGGATTGGGGTTGAAAGGCCGCGGATCGTGTGATCAACAAAACTAACCCGATACTCCATTGGAGGCTTGGGGTAGCTTTCTTCGCTAGGAAAGCGGATGGCGTCCTCCTTCGTCATGAGGCCGAGCCTCTTCGGCGTGTTGATGTCTTGATTGGAGATTTTGGATCTCTCCCACTCAAGATCCTCGGCGGCCATCTTGGATTCCGGCGTGTCGTGGCGAGTCGACGCGTGCGTGGTGGCATCAACGGCGGTGGGCGTAGCAATGTATGTGCGTACGGAAGATTGGAGAGAGTTGGGCGCAGGGAAGTTTTGCGAAGAGGAACAGGTGAGCGGCGCAAGTGAGGGGATGAACGAAGGTTGAAGAAGGGTTTATATAAGATTCGGGTGAAGCAGTGTGCCGTTGGATGAAGAAATCGTGTGGTGAGGATGGATCTTCTAGACACAAGGGCAAAAGAGTATTTTAACCGAAATAGGCGTTACCGTACGTGCGCCAGAAAGCGGAGGACGTGTGTCCACTACTTGCACGACGTGTCAACGTAGTCGAAGCAATGGACCCACCGGGCAGAAAAATCACGACTATTCGAGGAGGATGAAGTCAATTTGATTAAGGGACGTGTGTCGACAAGAATAACGGCGCCAGCAAGAATTATTCAATACCTCGGGACCCTTTGGTCAAATACAAGTTTTTGCCCAAATGCTCGGGGCTACTTCAGAAAAAGTAAATTTTCGAGTATGATAAATATAGAAATTGCGGGAGCCTACAACCAAGCACAAGTCCTTGGCTGTAGCCTCGGGGGCTACTCCCATCAAGAACGCTGTTCGCGCACCCGAGAGATAAAAAAAAAGAGAGAAGAAGAAAGAGATCATATTGGGAAGTAATGAAAATATAGCGACAAGGTGGACTAAAATGTTGAGCCTACAACCAAGCACAAGTTCTTGGTTGTAGCCTCGGGGGCTACTCCCATCGGGAACGCTGTTCGCGTGCCCGATGAAATTAACAAAAATAGAAAAACAAGAGAGTATATTTCGAGTTATAATTAACTCTACATATACTCCCATCGGGAGAACAATATAAGTCATATATGACTCGATAAAATGTGCCATTCCAACAGCCGGAAAAGCACTCGACAATATATTCTCAGAACGCCGAAGTTGCGATCAATTTCTGAATGCCGCAAATTTGCGAAGGTAAGACCCCAGATCCGTTTCACGGGCGTGGCATCGCCAAAGATCAACGCTCACATTTTTATCCGTATCAACAGATACGAAGAAAAATCCTAACGGACGCGTTAGGTACCCGATAAATTTGACTGGGACTCGACAGAATGGTAAGACCTTAAGCGGCACCTGTCGACGTTTACACCAGTATCCCGAGATCATGTCCGGGGACGTGATTTTGAAGTAGGTTTTTGCGGATTGCCACTAGAGCAGTTAACTAGTACCTGATCCGTCAGATGAACTAGCCCCAATTACCAGTATCCCTGTACAATATAGAATTTTATGTGAAGAAATATAAAAGGTTAAAGCTTTTGAGTAAAAATAAACAATGGAGATTTTCCCTGACTCTACGATTCAAGCAAAATCTCGGGGGCTACTGACATAGGCATCCCAAATGGGCCTGCCGAAGATGGTACCCGGGGTTTACTGGAGGCCCAATACCCGAAGAATAAGAAGATTCGGGAGCCCAAGATTTACTAAGGAAAGATAGAGTTGTAATAGGAAGTGTTGTTTGTAATCTGGCGGGACGAGTTAGAAACCGTCCCGGACTCTGTAAACTTGTATAGCACGAATCCCTCGGCTTCACCTCATATATAAGGGGGAGTCGAGGGACAAAAGAAAAAACCGAATCATTGTCTGCAAATCCTAGTTTTCACAATCGTCGAGTACTTTTCGGCTGAAACCTTCGAGATCTACTTACCCTCTACTTCTAACTAAACCCTAGCCTACAATCCATAGGCATTGACAAGTTAATCCCTTGTCACCATCCAAGGGGGTATCAAATGTATACGTGGAGAGGAGCAAATTCACCTCTTGGTGTAGTGCTTGGGCACGAGCTCGTGTCATTGGGCCACGAGGAGGGCTTGTCAGTCTTGATGTAGTGTCGACCTTGGGTAGGGCTGCATCAAGGTGTATGTGGGAGCATCGTCGTTGCTCCTTGTGGAGACTAGGTGAGGCTCCGCCATGGTGTCGATGTCGTACTCGTGGTGTGGCTCCACCATGTCGTCGATGTCGTACTCGTGGTGTTGCTCCACCATGTCGTCCATGAGTGGTGAGCCATTGTCGATGTAGAGCCCGTCGATGTCGTCGTCAAGGTGGTGCTCCACCATCTCATCCATGCTTGAGGAGCTATTGTCGATGTAGAGCTCCTCGATGTCGGTCATGTCGGCGATGCTCGCGGATCCATAGTCGGTGTCGAGCTCCACATGTTCCTCCACATCCGCGGTGCTTGAGGAGGTGTCCTCCTCGGAGTGCTCTATGTACTCCTCTGTATCCTCATCTTCGCTATCCATGTTAGCACGATGGTATGTATATGGTGTATGTTAGTGGAAGAACACTACCTCGCAATCTTACCGTGGTATGATAAGATCGGGGCGATCCAACAAGCCGAGGTCAAAATCAATTGTATCGGGCACTCACACAAAGACACACGCAAAAGCTAGCAAATATGGTGTTAGGTGAGTGTGGTGGAAAGCCAAAAGACGAAATCCGAAATCAAGTTTGTTGTCAAGAGTGGGTGAAATCCAAAAATCAAATGTCAAAGCGATGATCACTATAAACACGGAAAAGATATGGAACGCACACACGAGATGAACGGGGTTAGTGCGACCAAGGAATGAGCGGAAAAGTGTATGAAAGGGTGCTCGGTGTCACACTAACACAAGGAGAGGCAAAGCTTTGGTTGCAAACGGAGAGACAACAAGATTCACACGCGGCCTCTCTTCTCTTTTCTCTCTTTTGCTTAAAAGCTTTTTCTCTTTTGTATTTGGTGGCACTTGCACTCTTTTGTATCTATGGTGGCACTTGCACTCTTTTTGTGCTTTTCTTTCTTTTTCTCACTCTATGTTAGCGTTAGCTCGCTTTTGCTATCTTGCCATACGAGTTTTGCTTAGAAGCTTGACTCCACACTACACACACACCTCACAATCGGGGCCACGTGCAATGTCTCGCAACACTAGATAAGCAATGCTCGATAGGATAGATCGCAAAAGAATAGGGGTTACAAGGTGGGGTGCAAGTTATACCTAGATGTTAGGCGGTGTCGGAACACACAACTTGCGATGAAGGCGGTGATGTCAAGAGTACGGTTGCAAGTCCGGGGTGCCGAGGATGTCGTCGCTTGCTTCGGAGCTGCGGGTTAGTTTCACACACAAGGCACTCAAACCGGAACAAGCAAACACAAGGTAGCGGAAGATGGGTCAAAGTAGCATGGCGGTGGTGGCGGTGGTATGCCGGTGGTGGGGGCGTCGATGCTCTTGCGATTGCGGCGGTGGTTGTTGGGGCCGCGGTGGTGTTTGCCGGTGTTTTGCGTGGGTGGCGGTGCTTACCGGCGGAGGAGAGGAGTGGTGGTGGTCGGCGGTGGAGGTGGAGGGGTGGCGCCCGGCCTGGGGCCCGGTTGACCGGCCCTGGGGCCGGCCTGGCCGGTCTGGGGCCCGGTTGACCGGGTCCTGGGCCGGCCTGCCCGGTCGGCCGCCCGGTTGACCGGATTTCTCAACCGGGGCAGTTTCTCTCTCCTGTTCTTGAGCGAAAATCGACCAAATTGACCAAAAACGGAGGGAAAACGATGGAATTGGGGGCTAAAAGTTGGGGAGATAGTAGATCAAGCACTCCAACACCAAATCCATGGACCAAAACCACTCAAAACGCAACCAAATCACAGATCCGTCCAAAGGCAAATTAGGGCTATTTTTTGGGGATTTTTTGGAAAAAATTTAGAGGGCAAATCCGGTGGGTGGAGGGTCAAATCCGCGGAAACCAAATGCTGCTAATACCATATGATGCGGTATAAGACCCCGTTTGTGGCCCGATCTCGCGGTTGACCCGAAATCCAAAGGGGAAAAGGTGGGGGAGCGCGAAGAACACGAAGAACACGAGGACTCACGCACGCACACCAACCCGATACAACCGAGACTTACCCCCGTGGCTCGATGGACCACGCTGATAGAATCTCCTACGGAAGAGACCGCGGTAGAATTCCGAGGAGAGAGACCGGTGTTGGAGAAGGAGATCGGGGAGAGAGAGAGTGTGTGCTCGCACTAGAATCTCACTCACAGATCTCGATCAACAACAAGGGTTGCCTTGATTACAGAGGGATGAAACCCTAGGGAGACAAAGCTCAACTTCATGTCTAAGCTATCATCTTGTCTAAAGAGGTAAGGGGGCGACCGGGGTGCTTATATAGGCATACAAGGCAGCTTGGGTCGAACGGGTACAAGTTGGTGGGGTCAAACCCGTGAAATCCGGTCCAGAGGCCGGTCGGACCAGGTCTGGGACCGGGCCATCCGGTCCAAACCGGATTCTGGGTCGGGCGGTGACCGGGCGGGGCTCTCGGGGCCCCGGGACATGCTTCCGGATGGCACAGGCGGAAAATCCGGTCGAAACCGGGCAGTCTGGTCTTGGGGCCGGTCAGACCGGGCCTGGGGCCAGCCTGGCCGGTCATAGGGCCAGTCAGACCGGGCCTGGGGCCGGCCTGACCCTTCTCCCCTCTTGCCTCTTCTTCCTCTTCCTTCTTCTTCTTCTTCTTCTTCTTCTTCTTCTTCTTCTTCTTCTTCTTCTTCTTCTTCTTCCTTGCACCATGATGAATGGCTCCTCTTCCCTTCCCTCGCTTCCTTGCACCATGGGTGTTCCTCCTCTCCGGTCCTCGATGACTCTTGTACCTAATGCCATATAACATGTCGACATGAGGTAGCATTCCATTCAAGGTATTGACGAGGTCGAGTATCGAGAGGAAGGAGTTCACCTTGTCGCATGTAGCGTGGGTTAGGGTTGAAGGTCCACTTGGGGGACTCTTTGGCCATGGTGTAGCGTCGACGATAGGAGGGGCTGCATCACTTTCCAAAGATCACTTTTAAATCCTTGACCATATCATATATAGCATCCCCAGTAGGACGGGTAGGTTTCGTTCGGTTATCTGCCTCACCTCCGAAATGCTTTCCTCTCTTTCTTACGTGATGTTGTTTTGGAAGAAATCGACGATGCCCCAGGTACACATTCTTGTTTCCCAAATATATATTGTCAGTCTCACCTAAACAGTGTGTGCATGCATTGTACCCCTTCTTTGACTGCCCTGAAATGTTACTAAGAGCAGGACAATCATTGATGGTTACAAACAACAACACTCGTAGGTTAAAATCCTTTTGTTCGTGCTCATCCCACACAGGTGCACCTTCTTCACGCCACAACTGTAAAAGTTCTTCAACCAATGGCCTCATGTACACATCAATGTCGTTGCTGGGTTGCCTCGGGCCCTGGATGAGCACTGGCATCATAATGAACTCCCGCATCATGCATAACCAAAGAGGAAGGTGTTGTAGATACATAGAGTCACTGGCCAGGTGCTATGACTGGAGCTCTGCTCCCCGAAAGGATTAAAGCCATCTGTACTTCGACCAAATCTTAAGTTCCTTGCGTCATCTGAAAATGACTTGAACTCTCTGTCGATTTTTCTCCATTGCGGCCCGTCAGCGGGGTGTCTCGGCATCACATCTTTCTTACGATCCTCTCTGTGCCATCGCAACAACTTGGCATGCTCTTTGTTTTGGAACAAACGTTTCAACCATGGTATTATAGGAGCATACCACATCACCTTCGCATGAACCCTCTTCCTGGGGTTGGACTCGCCCTCAACATCGCCAGGGTCATCTCGCATGATCTTATACCTCAATGCACTAAATACCGGGCATGCATTCAAATTCTCGTACTCCTTGCGGTAGAGGTTGCAGTCATTGATGCATGCATGTATCTTCTACACCTGTAATCCTAGAGGGCAGACAACCTTCTTTGATTCGTACGTAGTAGAGGGCAATACGTTCTCACCTGGAAGAATCTTCTTTATTATTTTCAGCAACTTTTCAAATCCCTTGTTAGAAGTACCATTCTCTGCCTTCCATTGCAGCAATTCCAGCGTGGTACCCAGCTTTTTCTGGCCATCTTCGCAATTTGGGTACAAAAGTTTGTTGTGAGCCTCTAACATTTTCTCCAACTTCAACCTCTCCTTTTCACTTCCGCAGTTTATCTTCGCATCAAGAATGGCCCGACCCAAATCGTCATCGGGGTCATCAAATATCGGCTCATCAAAAATAGGCTCTTCTTCAGCTTCGTCTTCCTCAATTCTACTATTACCGTCTTCAGTGAACATAGGATAGTTTTCACTATCCTCTTCTTCTTCGTTGTCTTCCAATATAACCCCTCTTTCTCCATGTTTGGTCCAACAATTATAGCTGGGCATGAAACCGTTCTCCAGCAGGTGGACGTGAAGGGTCTTTGAGGTAGAGTAATCCTTCATATTCTTACATGAACTACATGGATAATAGATGAAACCATTCGACCGTCTGTTTGCCTCAGCCACGTTGAGAAAATAATGCATGCCATTAATGAACTCGGAATGGCACCGGTCACCGTACATCCATTGTCGACTCATTTGCATTATATATGTATATAAAAAATCATTAATTAAAAACATCATGGATATATGAGTGACCAACTTAATTAATATTCAAGTTCATCACATAAAACTATGTTTTTGTATAAAAACGAAGAGGCTCACTGAGGTGGTACGGTGCCTGCTAGGGGACGACGCTGGCGATCGACGACGGTGAGGACGGGGATGATACTAAAACCTACAAAACATACTTTAATTTGAGCTCAAATTGTATAAAAAAATCCCTAACTTAGGCATTTCATCGAACACCTTGCTAGCACTAGAAAAATAGTACGAGTTAAAACTACCAAAGAAATGAGCTAAATTAGGAACGCCGGAAGAAAGGATGATATTACTAACCCTTGGATAGATGGAGGTCGTTAATCTTGATAAAATGGTGGAGAAAAAATGAAAATTTGTTGGAGTGTGAGAGGTGCAAAAAATTTAGAAATATGAGAAAGAGAGAAAAAATGAGAAGGATCGGGTTGGGGGGGCAAGGATCATATAGAGGCACCCTTTAGTACCGGTTCTTTAGATGAATCTGTACCAAAGGTCCAGCCCTGCCCCACCGCGCACCTGAATTTTGGCCGAAGACCTTTCGTACCGGTTCCTAACACGAACCGGTACGAAAGCCCCTCCCAAACCGGTACCAGAGCTCCTCGCCCGCCTGAGCCCCCAAACCGGTACAAATGACCCCTTTAGTACCGTTCGTAGGAACCGATACTAAAGGCTTAGATGGTTGCCCCATTTTCTACTAGTGAGGACTCGGCGGGCTGAGGGGGGAGGCGGACGGAGAGGCGGACTTGACGGCCGTTGCTGCTTGAGGTGTAGGCTACCGCCGCTGTTGCCTGAGCTTCTCCTCCCATGACGACGCGAGGGTTAAACAAGGCCGATTTGTGACCAACAACCGGCGGTGGGCAGCAGAGCAGAGGAAAAGAGGTCATGGCGGGCTGCGGAGGGGTTTGGGAATTGCAAAGCATATCAAGTGTTTTCCTTATGCGGAAGGCTGGTCTGGTCTCCCGATATAACCCCTGATTTATTTATGGACGTTGCTACGTGGTGCCATAGTACCGGTTAGCCTACCGGAGTGCCCCCCTATCCGGACGACAAACTTTCCCGAAATGGCAAAACTTTCCCGAAATAGCAAGTGGTCCCATCGCATGTGGACAACCTGTCGCATTCACACGCGTGGACCACCATCACGTGCCCCAAACCAACGGAAACTACATCTTCCAGAAAAAAATTACATCCCCTAAGACAAAAGCAGAAATCCATCGATCAGTACTAGGAGACAGCTATCTCCAGAACCCTACCTGTGTTCCTTCTTCCTCCTTCCTCCCTCCTCCTCTCCTTCTCCAGCCGCCATAGACCAAGAATTCCATGGCTGGAACATAAAGGAAAATTACATCTCCAGCTCTCCAAGAAAAACAAAAACATAGATCAGCCGCCTACCTTCTTCAGGACGAAGAAACAGGTAACAGATCCTTCCTCACCTGTCTCATCTTCCCCCAATCCTAGTTTCTTCACCTGACTCCTCTTCCCCCAATCCTAGTTTCTTACATACTTTTCTTACATCTATGGAAGCAGAATTAAAAATATACCTAGAGGAACCTTGATCTCTTACAATAACCCAGGGATTTGTGATGAAATCATGAAAATACAAACTAAAACTTTGACCTGCACCATGATATTCTTACATCTGTAACACCAGATCTGTAAGAACTACTGCTTTGTAACATGAACTAGAGCTCAGGAAGAACATCGGCAAGAGAAAAAACATGGCAACCATGACTGGAAAAAACATACACAATGGGAAAAAGCGGTACATGGAACCATAAACTGACATGCAAAATTCAGTACAAGTTTCCTTGCACACATTCAGTAGAGGTTTAGCAGCAAGAAGCCATAAACTGACATGCAAACTCTGAATCATGTCTAGAGCAAGTACTTGCACGGCATTGACTAGTTGCAGATTTGTTCAGCACTGACTAGAAACTGTGCATGTAACATTGCAGCAAAAAGGAAACATGATTGAAACCCTCAGGAACCACATGTATATTGCGAAAAGTTGGCGCATTTGCATTGCAGGAAAACATGTAACTTTCAGTTGAATGTCCATCTTGGAGACATGTAGAAACTTTTTTGTGAAGGCAAAAGAAGAACATGGAGGAACCTCGTAGCACAGTAGTAGCAGCATGTACTTTTCATGATAGTTTCCCTGCAACTTCCTGTGGTAGGAAAAGAAAGAAATTTGTTAGTTTTAATTAACTTATCATTGAGCTATGTAAAAAAATAAAAAAATAAAGTATAGAAAATGTACTTTTGCGACAATGAACATGAAAACATCAACCAACAGTCATTTTATTTGCATATCTGAGTATGACACATTCTATGTCAGCTATGGCCAAACTTTCATGTTTTTTCTACATGTACTTGTTGCTTTCTTTTTGCTAATTACAATGCATCTTCTTAAGTAGTTATGGATGGAAGTTATTCTGCTGGAGGACTGGATCTTAATGAACCAGCAAATGAAGAGCAAATAGAAGAAGATATGTCAGGCAACAAGTCAAACAACCCAGATGTAACAAAAAGTTCTGAACATAGCAAGCTTGCAAGTGGGAGCAAGACAGGTGCATCCGCTGACACAGATACTCAAACAGGTCAAACACTGTCAACTGACGATTCAGGAGAAGAAGATGATGATGATGAGGTGCAGTCAACACCATGCAGCCAAGGTGATGTCCAAACACCTTTCCAAGGCATGATGTTTGATTCATGGGAGCAAGCGAAGATGCACTACAACAGATATGCTAAAATGGTTGGGTTTTCAATCAAGTGCAGCACATCAAAGAACTCTACTCTAGATGGACAGAAAGACAAGCAATTGTTTGTTTGTAATAAGAGTGGGAAAAATGCAGACATAAATGAACTTGAAGCACCACCTGTTAGGCAAAGGAGCCGTAGCATCACTAAGAAAACGGAATGCAAAGCTAGGCTACGAATAAAGAGGAGAGGCAAGAAGTGGCATGTAACATATTTCATAGAGGAGCACAATCACAAGTTGATTAAGAAGTTCTCCTTGAAGAAGTACTTGAGGTCTCATAAGGGCATCCCTAAGGAAGAAAAAGATTTTGTCAAGCTTTTGCACAAGGTCAATTTATCTGCTGGTAGGGTCATGCGTATTATGGGAGAAGTGTATGGTGGTCTTGCAAATGTACCATATGATAGCAAGGACGTGAGCAATTACATGGCTAAAATCGATGAAGAACACGCCCACAAAGACATGTCAATGCTGCTTGCTCACTTTGCCAGAATGAAGAAGGAAGATCCCGACTTCTACTTCAACTTACATACAGATCATGCAGACAAGGTTGACCGCATCTTCTGGGTAGATGGACCAGCAATTGCCGCATACAAGAACTACAGCGACTGTCTATCATTTGACACCACATACATCACAAACATGTACAATATGCCGTTTGCCCCATTCATTGGGACAAATAGGTACCGTCAAACAATTCAGCTAGGTTGTGGTTTCCTAAAGAACGAGAATATTGAGAGTTTTGAGTGGTTGTTCAAGGAGTTTCTTGAAGCTATGGGTGGTGTCTAGCCAGATAACTTCATAACTGACCAAGATGCGGCAATGAGATGTGCAATTCTCTCATCATTACCACTTTGTTGTCACAGAAACTGTAGGTGGCACATTATGCAAAATGCACAGGCTGTGTTGGGCAACTTCTTGTCAAAACATGAGGAGCTAAGGCAAGAGTTGAATGCAATTATTGACTACAACATGTCTATTGAAGAGTTTGAAAGTAGATGGGCAGAAATGATTTTCAAGCATGGTGTGGCGGACAACACACATCTTTGTGATTTATATAATATTAGAGCCACTTTTGTCCCTGCCTACTTCAAGGATCGTTTCTTTCCATTCCTACAAACTACTGCCCGTAGCGAGGGGTTCAATGCAGTATTGAAAAGTTACGTTGACCCACACAACAACCTGCACCATTTCTTCGAGCAGTACTTGAAGTTACAGGAAAAAATAGATGTAGCAGAGGATTCAGTTGAGTTTAAAGATGAGGATAAGACTGTTAGAGTATGGGGAGATTACCCTCTGGAAGAGCAAGCTTTGAAAGTGTATACGCTGCCAATATACCTCCGTTTCAGGGTTGAGCTTCGGAAAGTGAGGTCATACAATGTGCAGCAAATTGGTGGTCAAACTTATGTGGTTATGCCAATTAAAACCTATGTTTATGGCTATGGCGATAAAAGCTACAAGGTTGAAGCTAACTTGGATGCCGAAACTTACATCTGCGAGTGTTGCAAATTCAGTAGGGATGGGTTGTTGTGCTGCCATATATTTAGAGTAATGGTGCAGTTAGGTACTACTGACTATATTCCAGAACGGTACATTCTCCCAGGTGGAGGAAACCGGAGGAAACGATTGTGCAGCAGAAAATGGAGTTACCTCAGGTGCCAACAGATAGGAAGATGAATAACAAGGAAAGGCAGCAGCTACGTTATGGTACTCTTTGCAATGAATACTCTAGAGTAGAGAAAATTGCATCTACATCTGACAAAGGAAAGGCTTTGGCAGATAAATACATGCTAGCTTTGGAGAAAGAATTGCAAGAGATGAAAGCTACAGAATCTGCAAAACGGAAGAATAGGAAAAAAAGCAACTACACCTAATGTTGAGGAACAAGAAGGTGAAAATATAGGTGATTCTGGGCAAGGAAGTTCTTCAAAGTTCGATCATGTTGAGGATCCGGTGTACATTGCAAAACAAGGTCGCCCAACAGAAAAAAGAAAACAATCTGGGCTCCATTTGAACCCTTCAAAGGTTGTCAAGTGCAGTGTGTGTGGCTCTATTCGACAAGGTGTTGCCTTAGATATTATAGCCTCATGAGCTAACTTTAGCCTATCATGAGAGGCTAGAAGATCCTCATAGGAGCTAGAAAGCTTTCCATGAATTTCTCCCAATTTCCCATAATTGCTAGTTAGCAAATCAAGTTGAGCCCTTAGCTCAACATTCTCCTTCAAGGTAGATGCTTCACAAGAAGTAGAGTTAGTAGCACAAGCATCATTATCAATAGCAATAGGAGAAGGCAAGTTGGCATGCACTTTTAGATAAGAAGCTTTAAGTTGCTCATGCGACTCGGTGAGTTTGGTGAGCGCACTCTCAATGACCCTTGAGCCCTTTTTGAGTTGCTCAAAATCCTCAAGGAGTTTAGCATTAACAAACACAAGCTTATCATTTTTTAGCTTTAGTTCATTTGCCATCTCAAGAGCTCTATCATGGTTTTCCTTTTCTCTAGACAATTCTAGAGCAAAGGTCTCCTCAAGAGCTTCCTTGATGGTTTGTTCTTCTTCAAGTTCATTCTTTAAAGATGCTACATCATCGGCATACTCTCGTTCAAGAGCACCCTTTTTATCAATGGTGTTCTCATGCATCCAAATAAGTTTTTGGCTCTCAATAGCGGTAGTCAAGATTTCAAAGAAGTGAGTGCTAGCAATTTTATCTTTGCAAATAATCTTGAATACACTCTTACCCTTATCGCGTAGAGAGACAACCCAATCCTCTTCTTCATAAACATCCTCATCCTTATCACCACGAGAAGTATGAGGTTCCATGGTAGGAGATACCGTGGAACCCTTGGCCATAAGGCACATATGAGAACCGTGAGATAAAGATGAGGAGTTACTTGAGGCTCCTTTCAAGATCTTGTCTTGACCAATAGAATCTTTGGTTTCCTCTACAATGTTAGTCACACAACAACTAGAGGAAATAGAAGCATTTTTATCATGGCCACAAGACAAAGCAAGCATATCATCATTAGATTTATTCAAGCAACTTACACATGATATGCAAGGACTATCAACACAAGCATGTAAATCATTTCTAGTGCTAGATGTGTTTGAGTCCGTAGATGAAACATTGCATTGAGATAGAGATGAAGAATCATCAATAGAAAGCTTAATATCAACATTGCAATTTTCATCACCACTCACCATATCATTACCTTGTGTCTTGACACACTTTGGTGAAGTGGATGAAGATGAGAACTCATCACGGCCGGAAGTGGAAGCAATGCAATCATCCTTAATAATATTGGACACATCATATTTATCTTGAATTTTTGTCCATAACTCATGAGCGCTCCCAAAAGGCATGATTGAAGAAGTAACTACATTGCTCACAACAATGGAAAACACATGAGAAGCAAGAGCATCGAGGCAAGAGTTTTTCTCCTCCTCAAGAGATAAATTTTGAGGATCCTTAGGAGAAGAAAAACCCATGCCAAGAAATCGCTCCATGTCCCAGGAGACATACGCCGCAAAATATTAAGCACATAAATTTTCCATAGATCATAATTTGTGCCATCAAATATAACCAAGTTATTGTGCGCTAATCCCCTAACCGACATCTTTACTCTCAAGGCGGTGAAGCCTAAGAATGAGAGACCTTGCTCGATACCAATTGAAAGGACACGGATGTCGCCTAGAGGGGGGTGAATAGGCGATTTAAAACTTTTACGAGATGGGCTTAACAAATGCGGAATAAAACTAGCGTTTACTTTGTCAAGCCCAAAGCCTATATACTATGGTTCACCTATGTGCACCAACAACTTATTCTAAGCAAGAGTTCACCTATGTGCACCAACAACTTATGCTAAGCAATACAAGCAAGTATGTGATAGCAAGATATATATAACTTCAAGCACGATGGCTATCACAAGGTAAAGTGCATAAGTAAAGAGCTCGGGTATAGAGATAACCGAGGCACGCGGGAGACGATGATTTATCCCGGAGTTCACACTCTTGCGAGTGCTAATCTCCGGTGGAGAGGTGCGGTTGCTTAGTGCTCCCGAACGCCACAAGAGGCTCACCTTGAGGTGTGGTTGCTCGATGCACACCAACGCCACAAAGGCCTCACCCCAAGATGCGGTACTCACACCACACACCGAACGCCACGAAGGCGCCTCACCTAAATCTCCGGTGACCCTCGCCACAAAGGCCTAGGTCACGGTTCCACTAAGGGATTTCCTTCGAGGCGGAAACCGGGCCTTACACAAAGATTGGGGCACACATCCACAACTTAATTGGAGGCTCCCAACAAACCGCCACAAAGGCCTAGAGTCCGTCTAGGGTTCCAAGAACCCAAGAGTAACAACCTTCTTGCTTTCACCACCACGAATCACCGTGGAGAACTCAAACCGATGCACCAAATGCAATGGCAAGAACACCACAAAGATGCTCAAGTCCTTCTCTCTCAAATTCCAACAAAGCTACAAAAGCTATTGGGGGAATAAGAGAGGAAGAACAAAGGAATTCACAAAGAACACCAAGATCAAGATCTAGAGAGTTCCACTCACAAAGAGATGGATTTGATTGGTAGAAATGTAGATCTAGATCTCCTCTCTCTTTTCCCTCAAATGGGGGCAAGAATCATGGAGGGATTGAGAGATGGAGCAAGCTTCTCTAGTTCAACAATGGAGGGGAGAGAGAGTGAGAGCAGCACCGCCCAAGGAGGAAGAAGGGGGGTATTTATACCCCCCAAGAAAATCGAGCCGTTTGGGCAAAAACAGGGCCGGATATTCCGGCCCAAGTTGGGGCCGGATTATCCGGGGGCCGGATAATCCGGCCTCAGGGACAAAACCTGGACAAAATCCGGCCAAAAATCCGGCCCCTATCCAGAGCTGCTTTTCTTCCGGTCCTTAGACGATTTCGGGGGCCGGATATTTCCGAAATATCCGGCCCGGATAATCCGGCCCGGATATTTCCAAAATATCCGGCCTAAGAAAACTGCAGAAACACCAAAACTAAAACGGGCATAACTTTTGCATCCGGACTCCGATTTCGATGATCTTGGGCTCGTTGAAATCACAACAATGAGCTCTACAACAATATGCATAGAAACATCATAGTCCAGCAAAGGAGGATAGAAACAAATGAAGAAAGGTTTGACCTATCTCAAAAAGACATACCGGTAAAACCTCCAATCTTGAAAATGCAACAAGTTGCCCATGGAAAAACCATTCTCAATGAACTAGAGCTTGTCATGAGAATAAGCACAAGCTCTAAAACATCACATGGATAAGATCCAAATAAAACCAAGAAAGATGATGAACCAAACTCGAAAACGCAACAAGTGATCTATGCGAAATCCGTTTTCGATGAACTAGAGCTTGTCATGAGAATAAGCACAAGCTCTAAAACATCACATGGATAAGGTCCAAATAACAACCAAGAAAGATGATGCAAGGATGCAAAGGTTTGAGCTCTCTCCGAACGATACGATCGAGTTACTCACTCGAGAGCCCTCTTGATAGTACGGCAACTAAACTATAAACCGGTCTCCAACTACACTATGAGACCGGTGAGAAACAAACCCTATCAAGAGCAAACCTTATACTTGCGCATTCCACTTGAGCTCGATGACGACGATCTTGACCTCAACAAGATGGAACGCCTTTCTTGCTTGTGCTTGCTTGACGAAGTCTTGTGGATTGCTCCCCCATAATCCACCATGGGAGAGCTTCTTCTTCGGCGCATCTTCACATAACCATGACCACCATGTGGATTGCTCCCCCATAATCCACCATGGGAGAACTTCTTCTTCGGCGCATCTTCACATATCCATGATCACCATATGGATGGCAAGACTCAAGCAAAGGATCTCTTCGAGATGGCTCATCTTGAACTTGCACTTCATTTCTTCATTCTTCATCTTCAAGACATACTTGACACTTGATATCCTTCATCAATTTCTTCTTATTGCAACCTTGAAGCCAACATATGGTTCAAGCATTGCCTATGGACAACTCCTACAAATATAACTCAATGCAAACATTAGTCCATAGGGATTGTCATTAATTACCAAAACCACACATGGGGGCTCCAAGCACTTTCAATCTCCCCCATTTTGGTAATTGATGACAATCTCTTTGAGAGGGTTTATATAAGGAATTTAAGTAACAAATAAGTTGGATCTATAGAGCAAACTCCCCCATAATATATGCATGTGTGAATGATCTTGACTTTCATTGCATATATTGGCATTCAAAGCCTAGTGGAGTTTCCTCTAAAGATTCAACTATGCAAAGCAACAAGATGCAATGCAATGAAGGCACATGCTTAAGCACAAAGCAAAGACATAACCAAATTCCCTTAAACCCTCCAAACTTCTCCCCCATTGGCACCAATTGCCGAAATGGGTGAAAAATTTAGAAGGCTAATATAGTGAGAGTTCCTCCATAGCGTGTGCATTTCTCATAATTTGAGTGGAATCAAATGCACATATCCAATTACGAATATTCGGAAGGAATCACACCATAGATAGGATCAACAATTGCAAAAAGATAACAAAGTCAAGACGCTTCAACAAATGAAGCAAGCAACCAAATGAACCACAAAGAAGATATCAAAAAGAAAGATAGATATTATGATAAGATCAAGAAGATTGCTCTAAATAATATGAGGAAGCTCCCCAAGGTTTGTGCACAAAACTATACAATTTGTATTGGAGTATAAAGTGCACAAACATGGAATCATCACTCCCATAATATCATTCAAAAACAAAATATACCAAGTGAATCAAACTCTAATGATCACCACAAGATAGTGCTCTAAATCAAATGAGGAAGCTCCCCAAGGTACATGCATAAATTAAAATGTTGTCTTTGAATACAATATGCATAACATGGAATCCTCACTCCCTCATTACCATTTAAAACACAAACATTTGGAATAGATCATAGATAGAGAAATAAGCTTAACACTTGCAACAAACAAATAGTTGAGCAATAAGTAAGAGGCACCATAATAAAAGGCTCAACCAAGAGGATATGTGAAAGGCATGATAAAGCATATTATAAGACTATTATATGGATGAGCAAAAAGCATCATCATAGTCTTCAATGAATTATATTTCTTAGCATGACCAATCAACATGCAACAAATAAATAAGATATCAAATGGAGATGTATCATCTCTTATGTGTATAAGTTTCTCTAAGTGGACAATATCACAAAGATATTTATCCACAAAGAAACATGCACACACCAAATAGATACACAAGAAAAATAGCATGATATCCAAGACGAAGTCATGCAATATACCAATAAGATTTTTGCTTAATAGCATGGCCAAAGGCTCAATATTATCTTATTGTACATTCATGAACTTCAACCACAAACAACTAAAATACATCACAAATATCAACAAGGGATAGAAGATAGTTGGGATGCATTTGAGAAAGGCAACAAGTATCACAAACGGGATACCAAAAGAAGTAACTAAATTTGCACTTTCATCTATATTGCACATGTGAGAGCCTTGAGGAATTGATATGCAACAAAATTGCTAGATAGGCATAGTTGGGATGGATGAATCATGAGCATGATTTAAAATACTTCCCAACACATGCACTCATCTCAAATTACTCACATTCACAATAAAGAGGTTTCATTAAGACTTTTGCAAGAAGCACAACATTTGCAAATCAAGAGATTCATGCCAAGATGCAACCATAAGGTTGGATACAAGAAAAGTATGCATGAGAAGATACTTGTTACCAAGATAGCATTGGTGTGGATGTAGTAGATATGTGTTCGTTGATCATCCTAGCTTGCCTCACGTTACCATTGAGTCACCACTTCTTTCCAAGAGTGAGACAAGCATTCAATGCATATCCATTGTACCTAACACAAAGGTAAGTACAAAATGGTCCCCAAACTAATTGGGTCCGAAGTAGTTAGACACACTACAACATATAGGACAAACTCCACAATTCTATGTGCATATAGATATGAAATTGAATTTCATGCACATCTTAGCCAAATTAGGATTTGATGGAGTTTACCCTATATATTGGATCAAAGAAAGTGACACATGCCATAAGATATACATATATTAAATATGCATGCACAATACTTTCAAGAACCAAAGGAAGATACAATTTGGACAAAACACCAAATAAACCAAGAGACAATGGTTGTCCAAATTATATCAAAGAATCAAATCAACACAAGATTGACTCCAAAGACTTATCTCATTATAAGAAGCTAATTAAACCTAAGCACAAAGGAATGAGATAACCAACTCCCAAGAGAGCAAGGTTCCAACAAATAAACCAAACCCTCGACACTTTTTATGATGGCACACAGTACCAAAAAGAAAATTTATGACTCCCAAAACCAAATTTTTGATAAAGATCAAGAGAAGTTTATATAACAAATATAGGAGAGCTCCCCAAGATTAGTGCATTATCTAGGATTTAGAATATGGATACAAAATGCACACAACTAGGATCATCACACTACCTATATCTAAAAAAAAAGCTAAGAAAGTTTGAATAGAAAAAAGAACACATGGGAGTCAAAGCACAACAAATTCATGGCAATAAATAAGGCAATTTAAACACAAGAGCCAATGTAGATATGATCAATAAATATCTACCTCATAATTGATTACCAATTGTCCTAGGACAAGAGGTATTAGGAAATATTTCCGGTGGTAGTTTGTAAGTATACATAAGATCATATTTACAACGAACAAAGCATATGGTAAAAGATAAGAGTTAACCATCATGCAAAGAAAGTTTCTTGATAGCTTCATTTAGTCATACCAACATGCAAGGCAATTAATAGTATTCATACCAACATGCAAAGCAATTAATAGTATTCATACCAACATGCAAAGCAATTAATAGTATTCATACCAACATGCAAAGCAATTAATAGTATGACTTGAAGCACATGGTTTTCCAAAAATGTATTGAGGGACACGTTGTGAAAAACCATGCCAAGAAAAAACTTACACAAATAAGATCCACAAAGATATTAGCAATGAAGCCATTTAAGCAAATTGGAGCTTGTTTGAGCAAACATGCCACATAGGAGAGATAATCTACAATATCAATTCTATGTGACACAACCTCAAATGTTCACATTTCCTAGGCTTGTAATATGCACAAAGCTTATTACTCCCCCATAATGTGATAAGGAATTTATTTTCACAAGAGGCAAATAAGATCCAACTAGAGATATTAATGAACATTAGAATTTGAATTTCTCATGAAGATGACATACCACATAGAGACTAGATAATCTTGCAATATCAATTCTAAGTGATATTCCTCATGTACACACATTGTTAGGATTGTGAAATTCCTAAAGGCATATCACTCCCCCAAAATGTTATAGTCCAATAATCTCTCATAAGAGCCATATAAGATACAACAAGATGCAAAGAGGCTCCAACACAAGCACAAATACATGGTGTGCAACCTAACATACATAGCCTTGATTTCTCAAGAAAAACACGTAGGATGCACAACATATACAAACACATGTTAGGAACAAAACTAACACATGCAAAGGGGCGAGTAACTTTCAATATAAATGAGTTGAGCACATGTTACCGCAAGGAGGAACATTGGGTGTATGATAGAAGTAAGATAACCAAAAGACTTGGCTTGAGATAGTATAAATGATGAAGATCCCTTAACTCTTCATGATGTAGCCAAGTCTCCAATGCCCTCCAACAAGCACCTATTGATCAAGTTTTGGATTGTTGGTCCCCAACTAAGTTGGGTCCTAAGAGGTTAGTCACAATAGGCCTGGCAACCCAAATGGTTCTTTTCTTGACACCACTTTGAGCACCAACAAATTTGGCAAACACATTGCCACCCTCATCCTTACGAAGAGAATAAACATCATCAATGGTGATAGAGTTGGATGAGGTACCAATAGTGCAAAAGGAGGAGATGTGACCCTTCTCACGGCATATGTAGCAAGTTCTTTTCTTCTCCTTCTTCTCACTAGATTTCTCCACAATGGGAGCATTGGCTTGATTCTTCTTGGGAAGTGGCATTTCTTCAACTTGAGGTTGAATATGAGTTTGAGCTTGAGGCCGCTTCCCTTTTTGCTTCTTCTTCAAAGGGCAAGATCTAACATGGTGCCCTTCAATTTTGCACTTGAAGCAAACGATCTTGGCCGGGTCTTTGACTTGTACTTTGCCCTTCTTCTTCTTGTTGTTCTTGGACTTGATCTTGTTGTTGGAGTTGAATCCAAGTCCACTCTTGTCATTGGGGGATTGTTGCACACTTAACATCTTATCAAGTTTGCATTTCCCTTCATGACCCTTTACCAAGTCGTTCTTCAAAGAAGAGACTTGGGCCTTGAGCTCTTTGATTTCCTCTACATGGTTAGTAACAACACAAGTACTAGTGGAAGTAGAACCTTCATTGTTAGAGCAACAAGGCAATGAAGATAATTCATCACAAGATTTAGCAATATTATGAGTGGATGAATTACTAGGACTAGCACATGGCAATATAACATTTTGAGTAGTAGTGCTAGTACCCACATGAGGCTCACAAGGTGTTGCCTTAGATATTATAGCCTCATGAGCTAACTTTAGCCTATCATGAGAGGCTAGAAGATCCTCATAGGAGCTAGAAAGCTTTCCATGAATTTCTCCCAATTTCCCATAATTGCTAGTTAGCAAATCAAGTTGAGCCCTTAGCTCAACATTCTCCTTCAAGGTAGATGCTTCACAAGAAGTAGAGTTAGTAGCACAAGCATCATTATCAATAGCAATAGGAGAAGGCAAGTTGGCATGCACTTTTAGATAAGAAGCTTTAAGTTGCTCATGCGACTCGGTGAGTTTGGTGAGCGCACTCTCAATGACCCTTGAGCCCTTTTTGAGTTGCTCAAAATCCTCAAGGAGTTTAGCATTAACAAACACAAGCTTATCATTTTTTAGCTTTAGTTCATTTGCCATCTCAAGAGCTCTATCATGGTTTTCCTTTTCTCTAGACAATTCTAGAGCAAAGGTCTCCTCAAGAGCTTCCTTGATGGTTTGTTCTTCTTCAAGTTCATTCTTTAAAGATGCTACATCATCGGCATACTCTCGTTCAAGAGCACCCTTTTTATCAATGGTGTTCTCATGCATCCAAATAAGTTTTTGGCTCTCAATAGCGGTAGTCAAGATTTCAAAGAAGTGAGTGCTAGCAATTTTATCTTTGCAAATAATCTTGAATACACTCTTACCCTTATCGCGTAGAGAGACAACCCAATCCTCTTCTTCATAAACATCCTCATCCTTATCACCACGAGAAGTATGAGGTTCCATGGTAGGAGATACCGTGGAACCCTTGGCCATAAGGCACATATGAGAACCGTGAGATAAAGATGAGGAGTTACTTGAGGCTCCTTTCAAGATCTTGTCTTGACCAATAGAATCTTTGGTTTCCTCTACAATGTTAGTCACACAACAACTAGAGGAAATAGAAGCATTTTTATCATGGCCACAAGACAAAGCAAGCATATCATCATTAGATTTATTCAAGCAACTTACACATGATATGCAAGGACTATCAACACAAGCATGTAAATCATTTCTAGTGCTAGATGTGTTTGAGTCCGTAGATGAAACATTGCATTGAGATAGAGATGAAGAATCATCAATAGAAAGCTTAATATCAACATTGCAATTTTCATCACCACTCACCATATCATTACCTTGTGTCTTGACACACTTTGGTGAAGTGGATGAAGATGAGAACTCATCACGGCCGGAAGTGGAAGCAATGCAATCATCCTTAATAATATTGGACACATCATATTTATCTTGAATTTTTGTCCATAACTCATGAGCGCTCCCAAAAGGCATGATTGAAGAAGTAACTACATTGCTCACAACAATGGAAAACACATGAGAAGCAAGAGCATCGAGGCAAGAGTTTTTCTCCTCCTCAAGAGATAAATTTTGAGGATCCTTAGGAGAAGAAAAACCCATGCCAAGAAATCGCTCCATGTCCGAGACATACGCCGCAAAATATTAAGCACATAAATTTTCCATAGATCATAATTTGTGCCATCAAATATAACCAAGTTATTGTGCGCTAATCCCCTAACCGACATCTTTACTCTCAAGGCGGTGAAGCCTAAGAATGAGAGACCTTGCTCTGATACCAATTGAAAGGACACGGATGTCGCCTAGAGGGGGGGGGGTGAATAGGCGATTTAAAACTTTTACGAGATGGGCTTAACAAATGCGGAATAAAACTAGCGTTTACTTTGTCAAGCCCAAAGCCTATATACTATGGTTCACCTATGTGCACCAACAACTTATTCTAAGCAAGAGTTCACCTATGTGCACCAACAACTTATGCTAAGCAATACAAGCAAGTATGTGATAGCAAGATATATATAACTTCAAGCACGATGGCTATCACAAGGTAAAGTGCATAAGTAAAGAGCTCGGGTATAGAGATAACCGAGGCACGCGGAGACGATGATTTATCCCGGAGTTCACACTCTTGCGAGTGCTAATCTCCGGTGGAGAGGTGCGGTTGCTTAGTGCTCCCGAACGCCACAAGAGGCTCACCTTGAGGTGTGGTTGCTCGATGCACACCAACGCCACAAAGGCCTCACCCCAAGATGCGGTACTCACACCACACACCGAACGCCACGAAGGCGCCTCACCTAAATCTCCGGTGACCCTCGCCACAAAGGCCTAGGTCACGGTTCCACTAAGGGATTTCCTTCGAGGCGGAAACCGGGCCTTACACAAAGATTGGGGCACACATCCACAACTTAATTGGAGGCTCCCAACAAACCGCCACAAAGGCCTAGAGTCCGTCTAGGGTTCCAAGAACCCAAGAGTAACAACCTTCTTGCTTTCACCACCACGAATCACCGTGGAGAACTCAAACCGATGCACCAAATGCAATGGCAAGAACACCACAAAGATGCTCAAGTCCTTCTCTCTCAAATTCCAACAAAGCTACAAAAGCTATTGGGGGAATAAGAGAGGAAGAACAAAGGAATTCACAAAGAACACCAAGATCAAGATCTAGAGAGTTCCACTCACAAAGAGATGGATTTGATTGGTAGAAATGTAGATCTAGATCTCCTCTCTCTTTTCCCTCAAATGGGGGCAAGAATCATGGAGGGATTGAGAGATGGAGCAAGCTTCTCTAGTTCAACAATGGAGGGAGAGAGAGTGAGAGCAGCACCGCCCAAGGAGGAAGAAGGGGGTATTTATACCCCCCAAGAAAATCGAGCCGTTTGGGCAAAAACGGGCCGGATATTCCGGCCCAAGTTGGGGCCGGATTATCCGGGGCCGGATAATCCGGCCTCGTGGACAAAACCTGGACAAAATCCGGCCAAAAATCCGGCCCCTATCCAGAGCTGCTTTTCTTCCGGTCCTTAGACGATTTCGGGGGCCGGATATTTCCGAAATATCCGGCCCGGATAATCCGGCCCGGATATTTCCAAAATATCCGGCCTAAGAAAACTGCAGAAACACCAAAACTAAAACGGGCATAACTTTTGCATCCGGACTCCGATTTCGATGATCTTGGGCTCGTTGAAATCACAACAATGAGCTCTACAACAATATGCATAGAAACATCATAGTCCAGCAAAGGAGGATAGAAACAAATGAAGAAAGGTTTGACCTATCTCAAAAAGACATACCGGTAAAACCTCCAATCTTGAAAATGCAACAAGTTGCCCATGGAAAAACCATTCTCAATGAACTAGAGCTTGTCATGAGAATAAGCACAAGCTCTAAAACATCACATGGATAAGATCCAAATAAAACCAAGAAAGATGATGAACCAAACTCGAAAACGCAACAAGTGATCTATGCGAAATCCGTTTTCGATGAACTAGAGCTTGTCATGAGAATAAGCACAAGCTCTAAAACATCACATGGATAAGGTCCAAATAACAACCAAGAAAGATGATGCAAGGATGCAAAGGTTTGAGCTCTCTCCGAACGATACGATCGAGTTACTCACTCGAGAGCCCTCTTGATAGTACGGCAACTAAACTATAAACCGGTCTCCAACTACACTATGAGACCGGTGAGAAACAAACCCTATCAAGAGCAAACCTTATACTTGCGCATTCCACTTGAGCTCGATGACGACGATCTTGACCTCAACAAGATGGAACGCCTTTCTTGCTTGTGCTTGCTTGACGAAGTCTTGTGGATTGCTCCCCCATAATCCACCATGGGAGAGCTTCTTCTTCGGCGCATCTTCACATAACCATGACCACCATGTGGATTGCTCCCCCATAATCCACCATGGGAGAACTTCTTCTTCGGCGCATCTTCACATATCCATGATCACCATATGGATGGCAAGACTCAAGCAAAGGATCTCTTCGAGATGGCTCATCTTGAACTTGCACTTCATTTCTTCATTCTTCATCTTCAAGACATACTTGACACTTGATATCCTTCATCAATTTCTTCTTATTGCAACCTTGAAGCCAACATATGGTTCAAGCATTGCCTATGGACAACTCCTACAAATATAACTCAATGCAAACATTAGTCCATAGGGATTGTCATTAATTACCAAAACCACACATGGGGGCTCCAAGCACTTTCAAAGCTACAGTGTCTTCATTTAATTTTGGTTGCTGAAAATGGTTTTCTCCCTGTAAATCAAATGACACTGACTTCTTTTTCCCTGTCGAACTGCCTATTAACACAAACTTGGTACCACTACCATCATAATCTTGATCTTTGGACTGTGCATTTTGGCTGGAAGTTGTATGTTGGGAGGCAGAACCATATAAAACCTGCAACTGGTTCAGAGCATTTGGGGTTGCTAGTTCAGTAAGTTGAGGTACATTACTTGACTGTGGATGTACAAACTGATCATCCAAGCAAACAACATCTTCATGTAAAGGAACTTCATGTCCAAGAATGCTCTTGTTCAAATTATCTTCCTGAGCATTATGGTCTGCCACATCACCGGCCACTTCATCTGCATTTTGTGGTACAACGTTGTCAACATCCATCATTTCTGCATGGGACTGAATTTGGTTTTCCTTGGGGCCTCCCAGCACCTCCTTGGTTGGAGCACGAGTAACTCTTCGCCTTTTCTGTTTCTTACTGCATGGCACTTCTTCTTCTTGATTGTGTTTTGATGTCGTGCCTTCGTTACATCCCAGAGAGCGAATGAATGTGACCAACCCATCTTCGAAAGTAGTGTACATGCTTACAACAGCCTTTCTGCAATTCACAATATCCTGTAGGAAAAAAATAAATTGGAGAACATAAGTTTTCTGTCACATCAAAACAAATATACATCCTACCAACTGGAAAAACATAAGTTCTTGTCAGTATTAGCGAAAAAAGAACAAATGCTGACACAAAAAATGATAGACATGTTTAAGAAGCTATTTAAGAACATATGCTGAGAACAGTAGGGTAGAAAAAAATGCTGCAGTGCAACTA
The DNA here is from genome assembly GCF_019359855.2 of Lolium perenne. Taxonomy (NCBI): domain Eukaryota; kingdom Viridiplantae; phylum Streptophyta; class Magnoliopsida; order Poales; family Poaceae; genus Lolium; species Lolium perenne. The sequence continues at coordinate 258,258,260 of NC_067246.2, read as the reverse complement.
GAGGTACATTTGCTCACCTCTTCTGTGTGATTGCCCGTCAGATGGCGTTTTATAAACATGTCAACTTGCGAAGGTTCAGAAATGAACAATGATAAATTGACCCTGAAGCAAGTTTTCAACTGCAAAAGGAAGAATATCAGTACAATAATTAATTTAAGGGACATTTAGCTGAGAGATGAAAAAACAATACACGAAAATGTACAATTAGAATGACGAAAAACGTACCGGTAAGGCACCAAATGAACCATCACTACGTGTGTCCAAATCACATACAGTGGTGATCATCTTGTTTGTCCAAACTGAACAACGAGTTCCATCCTGTGGAACATCTAGAGCGTCTGTTTCCAATGAATCAACATATAGGACCTGCAAAAAGCACATTCAGAAAAGAAAAATCGTCTAAGTGTTGTCCTCAACATGATTAAGATAGAGGTTAAGATACGAAAGACAATACTGACCATGAGATAACGCATACAAGCCTTGAACCAATTCTTCTTATCCTTTGCACTTGCAGTCTGGCATATGATGTCAACAATAAACTGAGCCCATTTCAAAGTACCTATGGCTTCTATATTCACAACTGACGGATAACATTTTGGACTAACTTTTATCCCAGTAGTAGGAGCAAAGACTGAGCTAATAAGGAATATTACAAATTTCCTCATGTATGAATCATCTGCAGGATATTCTGGACCAAGCTCCTTCTCAACAGTTGAAACATTTGGGTGTACTCCATTGTGAATACCAAACATCTTCAAAACCAAACAAGTGGCGTCAACGTTTGGGTGATAAGGAACATCAGCGCTGCCAACAGAGACACCTAAATCTCTGACAACCGACTCAGCATTGACTGGGATTATTCCTCTTCCTCCAAAATCCAGACAGCATCTTACAGGATCAAAACAAGACATTAAGAAGCGGCAGAGCTCCGGCACAAGCTTGGAACACTTCATCTGAGCAATGTCAGCAAAAACTGATGTAGAAACCAATTCCATCTGTTTTGGTGTCATGCCCTTCCAGACACGAACAATTTTCATAGGAGATGAACGATTGAACAGAGAACTCTGACAAAAACAGCAAAAGAAAAGGAGTGAACCCTGTCAGACCTATGACTAATTAACAAATTTTCACTCCAACATAATTATAGAGAATCAAAGGATTATGGATGGATAAGTACCTGGTTTTTCTTCTTAGTAGCAACCCCCTCTTGATCATTATCCTCATCAACATGTTTATCATCGACAGCAACATCAACAGCTATATCTTCCAGATCGGCTGATGGCAAAGATGCACTTGGCAGGTCTCCAACAACATCTGTCTTTGGTATCACCCCTGTTTCATCACCGAGATCACCCTGCACAGTTGCTTTTAAGTGCAATTTGTTCCTCATTCTGCTGCACTTTGATTTCTCAGGTTTTGAACTTTTTAGAGTATGTTCAGGTCTCTACAAAAAGGAAGATGTAACTGTTTAGTCATCTGGGTAAGCTGTGATAGGGAAAAACCACCATGGAGTGAAAGCACATATGATATGATAGGCAAACATTCATACCATGATTGGTAGAAATGATTGGAGATGATTACACCTGCAAAAACATTAAAAATAATTATGAAAAATACATTATATAGTGCCATATACATTTTGCATGCACTGGATAAAAAAAATACAACATAAGCATCAGAAAAGATGTACAAAAAACAAATGTATATAGTTACTATTTTTTACATCCTAAAAGTAAAAAAGCGAAGCAAATATGTCAAAACATATACATACAAAACAACAAGTATATGGCAATTATATGACAATTTTAAATGTGAACAATTATATGACAATTTTTAACATTATACAACACATTTGCATGGACATGAACATTGTACAGGATGTATATATCAACAAAAATTATAAAATTCCTGTGACTGCCATCATACTGCATGGTTTGAAAAAAGAAATAAATCATATAGAACAAATGTTACATGCAATTCAGATAATTTGCAAAATAATTACTACATCCTGTAGAAAATATGAAGAACCTCAGCAAATAATTACTACATCCTGCAAATAATTACTACATCTTGTAGAAAAATCATCTATGAGGTCAGCAACTAAAAGTCACATGGCGTGTATTGAAAAATACATCCAACAGAGCATTCACGCATTACTGCTAAATAGACCCAGGATGTATAAATAACAAAAAAATGAAGCAAACAAAACTACATCCACCTCCTCTGTGCCTAAAACAGATGCTATCATGGAAAATCGACTTCCGCTGTGCCTAAAACAGATGATCACATGGCGTGTATTGAAAAATACATCCAACAGAGCATTCACACATTACTGCTAAATAGACCTAGGATGTATAAACAACAAAAAAATGAAGCAAACAAACTACATCCACCTCCTCTGTGCCTAAAACAGATGATATCATGGAAAATCGAAAACCTAACGCATTCAGGAACGTAAGCAAAACGCGAAGAATCGTCTAATTGGAGGCGACGGCACGTACGCAACTCCGATTGACTCCTAAGTGGAGGAGAAGAAGCTTAAACGAGGGGAAATCGGCCTACATAACGAGCGAAATCCAACCCAAAAATCAACAGTAAAAAGCATGGACGAAGAACTCACCGACGGGGATGCTCTCCTTCGACGATGTACTCCACGGACCGGTCGGATTTGCGGCCCCCGCACCGCCGCGCCGCCGCCCAGCCGCCGAACGAACCTCCAAGCGCCGCGCCGCAGCGCCGCCGAACGAAACCTCCAAGCGCCGCGCCGCACCGGAACGCCTTGATCTGCTTCTCCGCACCGACCGAGCTGCTACACGACTCGACCACAGATGCTACTACACGATTTGGTCGGGGAGCTTGCCACCGACGAGCCAGATACGGCGGTGGAGATCGGGAGCGGAGGGATTTGGACGAGAGGCGACGGGGACGAGAATGGAGGAGGAAACCGTAGCTGAAACGGCTCTCTCGACGAGAAAAGAAAAAGAAAAAAAGAAAAGAACCCAATCCGTTTTGGACGTTAGCGGGGAAAAATCTGGGAGAGCACCGTGTAAGGCTACAGAGTGCCATAGCATGTAATAGAAATTGGGTTTATTTATGTAGGTAAATGCCTATTAGGGGAGGAGTTGGAAAAGAAAACGGAACTCGATGGATGCGGCCACGCCTAGATCTGGCGTCTATTTAGATGTCGTTTCATCTTGACATATTATAATTTGTTGCACATGACTTCGGAATTTTATAATTTACCATATACTAGAAACATGCACGTTGCAGCGAGAATATTCTAAGAAATGTATTGTATAAATGAAATGCTATAATATACATGAAATATGAATATGTAAGATTGAATTGATTAAAACAATCTAGATCTAAATTTATTTTACATTGTTTCTTTTTTACATTTGATGGCTACAGATTAGTTATATGGACAATTGAATGAAAAAAATGGTGACATTGATAGTTTGCATGCAAGGCTATAGCCGGGCTATTCTATTTAGCGTTTTTTTTTTTAAATATTTCCATCATATCTTACTAAAAGAAAGGAAAACTATGACTTAAAAATGATTCATGATACAATTTATTCAACTATTTAAGGCAAACCAGTACTCCCTCCATCCCAGGAATTAAGCCGTGAAAAAAATTTGATTTTTCCCAGGGATTAAGGCGCATGGATCTACAGCTGGGCATGGGCAGCCCGGCCCGGATGGCCCGGCCCGACCCGGCCCGAAAATCCCGGGCCGGACCGGGTCGGGCTTGCATGTCGGGCCGGGTTCGGGCCTGATTTCGGAGCCCAAACGTAGGGCCGGGCCGGGCTCGGGCTTGCAGAAAACGAAACCTAAGCCTAGTTCGGGCCGGGCTTTGTCAGGCCGGGCCGGGCTTTTCTCTGTTCGGGCCGGATTCGGGCTCGATTTGTAAGCCCGAAGGTCGGGCCGGGCCGGGCTCGGGCTTGCAGAAAACGAAACCTAAGCCAAGTTCGGGCCGGGCTTTTCTCTGTTCGGGTCGGATTCAGGCTCGATTTGTAAGCCCGAAGGTCGGGTCGGGCCGGGCCGGGCTCGGGCCTGGGAATTTAGGTTCAGGCTTTTTCGGGCCTGGCCCGAAACCCGGCCCGAGGAATGCCCAGGTGTAGATAGAACTAGCGACGCCTTCCTGATTTTGCCCCTGTTTTCCCGTTCCCTCTCTCCTCGAGTCGAGCGTGAGTAAAGACCGACGCCTCGACTCTAGCGAGCCGCCGCCTCCAGGCCTCGTGAAGGGCCGCCCTTGGCTCGGATCAAAGCTGTCATCTGCGCATGTACCTGAGCATTTCTCGGGCCGGGCCGACCAAAGTCCGATGTGAAAAATCTAGGCCCAGGCCTGGCCTGGCCCGACCATCGGGCCGGAAATCTTGGCCCAAGCCCGGCCCATCACAGGGAAACAAACCGTTTGGGTCGCCGATTTGGGTCGACCCGCTGGAGATGCCCTAAGCTGCTTCCACTGTTTTTTTGAATAACAGCAGGAGAGCTGCTGTGTTCATTGCATTAGAGGAGATGATTTACAAAGTTAGAGGTCCCAAAACAGGGAACTTCAGAAGGAAACAAGGAGTAGAAAATCAACCGGGATCGAAAGGTGTCCCTCCTACTTGGGCGACAAGAGGTATTGGCGCCCCAGCTAGTCTCCAAACCTGAATCTCCTCTAATGTTTTTGCGATCATCGCACTAGCCGTCCTCTCTTCCTTCTCGAAGATTCGTCGGTTCCGCTCTTTCCAAATCTCCCAACAAACAAGGTTGGCCAGTGTGAGGATTGTTTTGCGCCGCTCCTTGGTTTGTTGTCCGACCAGACTCCTGTACCAACTTTGAAAGTTGTCTTGCGCATTCTGCCAGTTCTGTGGTCTCAAAACCTCTTGATTAAGCTGAGTGGCAACGGAAGACCATATCTTAACAGACTGAAAGGGCATTCGGTGAAGAGATGGGTAGTTGTTTCTAGGTTTCTGCGGCAGAGAGGACAAAAGCTTCCACTGTTGTTGGTAGTTGCTATAGCCTGTGTATGTGCCATAGGCAAATCAGTGGGGGCAACATCAGGTAAAACTAATTAGCAAATAGCTAGCAGATTATATAATGAACTGATCTTAAATCGGATCATATAGAAGAAGAGAGTTTACATGGAGAAAAATAAACTTGCCTTTGGAGTTTGCTCCTTGGTGAGCTCAGTTCCTGCAAACCACTAGCTGAGATGTTGCTTGGCTGATCTGCACAGCTGCTAGGCTCTGTTATCTTGCGAAATGCTGAGACTTGAATGCCTACACAAACCACTGAATTCATAAGCAACACCAATCCTGACTTTTTTAGGGAAGCAGCAAATAAGCACACAAACAAATACGTAGGCACCATCAAATGGGTCCGAACACACAGACAAACAAAGTAGTCACAAGAAGATAACTAATAAGAATATAAGGATTGCAAGAAGCATTGCATAGGCATGCGAACCACAAGAGCAGGTACCTGGAGTAATATCCATATGGCTGGACAATGTACATGCACGGAAAGGATGTTCAGGGTTAAACCTATGGCTGTAATACCAATCATCCGGAAGATAATACAGTGCAATCTCTTTCAGTGCCTTCTTTCCTATGTCAACAGCAGCCACCCATCCATCCCGATGACTGGGTTCCTCCAGAGATTTGAGATAAAGAATATCGTGATCATTATCAGCAGGGATCAGGATGGGGAAAGCTGAGTAGAGGTCCCTGAATGTCACAAGCTGTTGGGTGTCCTTTATGAGCATCATCAACAACTGTTCGCTACCCTTTATCTTAGCAACAGGAGTAGCGCATGTCTGCCGCCAAAAGTTAGCCGATGACGGCGAAACTTCCCTACTCCATGTCACAGCCCTCCAGTCATTCCTAAAGGAGGACAGGTGCTGCTCGGAATTCCTATCCACAGCTTTGCGCTTAAGCCACATGATCAAGTCTGAATCAGAGATAATATCATCCTTGTTTTCAGGAGGAGCAGGATTCTCCATCTCAATAAACTTGAGCACGCCATTGACGCATGCGAGATCCCGAAACCAGCTTGCTGAGCGGGATGGTTCCTCCAGTAAAGGGTGTTTCTTCATCTTTTTGGTGGGGGGCAAAGCCCGTGCGGTTGCCGGCGGCGGCGGATCTCTGGCTCCCGCGCGTGAGGTGGTGGCGCGGGGCTTCTCCACTCTGACGGCGGCGATCTAAAGCGACGAACCGATGACTCCTCGCGCGGTGGGCCGGCGAGCCGCGGCGAGGCGGTTCCTCGTGGTGCAGGCGGCGGAGCTCGGCAAAGCTGTCATCTTCCCCGGACGGCGGCAGCGGCGGCGCGGCTTCTTCAGGCGGTGGGTGCTCGGGCAAAGAGGCGGCGGCCTCTGGTGGTGAGGCGGCGTCGTCTATGGCGGCTAGCGGCGTCCGCGGATGCGCGCCGTCGTCCTTGGTCGCGTGGGCGGCAAGGTGGCGGTGGACGGCGGTCGCGACGCGGTGGCTGCCCCAGCGACCACCCGTCGGATCGGAAGGTCGGCCTTTCCCTCCCTCTGGTCCTCTTCCCCACCAGGTTTGGTAGTCGGAGCCTGCTGGTTTCGGTGCCGATTGGGGGTGGTGGTGTGAGATCGGGTCAGGAGAAATCCTTGGTCGGCTGGTTTGACCACAGCAGTGGCGACGCCCACGGGCGCCGTGTATCCCTCTTGAGGCGCTGTTGAGGTCCCGATTCTCCCCACCCGGCCGTGTTCCCGGGTGAAAACCTACAATCCTTCGGATTGGGCGACGACGACGCCATGGGCGCCGTTTCCTCCTTGGGGGCGTGGCTTGGGGAACAGTTGGCCGGTTGAGGGTGCCTTTGGTGGTTGGAGGCTGGTTGCGGTGGTATCCGAGGCTTCTTGGTGCCCTGCTCCTTCCTCATCGGCCGATTACGGTCCCCGTTACGTTCCCAGCGGCAGCTCCTTCGGTGTGTGGCAGCGCAACCTCGATGGTTTGTCGGCTTCGGCGAGGGGTCTCTAGCTCTGACCAGATTGGTGTGTGGTCAGTATCGGCCATAGCTCAGGGGAGTGCATCTAGCGTCCGACGGTTCGGCGTCCTTCGAGCCAGGACGAGAGGGAAGGGTCCCTCTTCGGCGCTGGAAATGGTCGATGCTGCTCCCCCTCCCATCATGTGCTGCAGATGATGGTCTTCCTCAAGGCGGCAGGCGGTTCCCTCGAACCTGGGCTGTTCCTTCCTTGGTGGCTTCGCGAGGAGGCTTCGACATCAACAAGCTGTGTTCTTGTGTGTATCTTGTGCTTTTGGTGTTCGTTGTTTGTAAGCTGGTTAGCATCTTGTATCAAACTCGGCCGTTTGTGGCTTTATTAATTTAAAGCTGGGCACTTGTGCCTTATGTTTAAAAGAATGGGATATTTTTCTTTGTACCTGTTTCCAGGCAACGGCTCAGGCATCGGGATGAAGAAGCTTACACCACCGCCAGCAGCAGCAGTGGGATCGGGATCTTGAAGGCGAAGCAAGTCGCACACCAGAAGACCGTGTGACAAATCAACCCACCCTAGTAAGCCACCTTGTCCAAGCGTGATCACCTTGTCCGCTATAACCCTATCGACCCCAGGACATGGATTCTGCAGTGTCCTAGTGCTCCATGATTTTCTCTCCGACGAGTAGATTCGAAGCTGATAGTCGTCGCCCGATGACGACGGTGCATCACGGAGAGCGGCCACGAGATAGTGGCCCCCTTGGCCGAGGATGCCAAACTCCCTGACCCCGCGCAGATCATCACCATCAGAGCCAAACTCGTCGGGAGTAGGGATCCGCTCGAGCGACGGGGGAGCGTCACCGGCGGCCTTGTACAGAAAATACTCGCGACTGCCGGCGCCGGCGTAGAAGCCGGCGCGGAGAAGGACGAAAGGTCCGTCCGCGCCGACCACCTGTGGCAAAACTAAGAAATCGGGGTACGCCTTGTGCCGCGAAGCAGGGGGCTTGGAGCAGTGGATGGAGAAGAGGGACAATTGGGGTGGGTCGGCAATCCAGAAGGAGACCGCCATGGTGTAGCCATCTTTGGATTTGGCTGTGGCCGTGCTATCGTTGGTGCTGTCGGTGAAGCGTGGTTGCCGGGCGAGGAGAATCGAGGCCAGCCGACCTCGATTCCGGCCGTTGGCGGCGGCGTCGCCCATCGATTTTGGAGATTTGTGGATTAGGTCGTGAATCGGTAGTTGATGAAGGAATCACGAGTTTCACAATAAGGATCGGATTCAGTACACATTAAACCGACTTTCTTTATAATTTGCCCTATTCCTCCCTTTACAGATCTTTTAACTTTTTTACTCCAAAATACGTTGTGTAATACGGTACATGTACCCCTATGGCTGAAACTCACGTGGCTGGATCAAATCCCCACCCAGTCGACCGATCAACCAAATCAATCGTGGTTAAAAGAAACAAATCAGTCGTGGACATTGCAGGACTCAATAATCTATTCTGTGAAATATACTACGGAGTAGTGTCAGTTCTAACCGCTCCAACACACACGAGAGAAAGGGATCGATCTGAATGCCACAAGGCTCGCAATGATCCTAGTTTCTAGCTGACGAAACTGACAGAACTGGGCTCAGATTTACCTCTATTTTCTTACACTTGTTTATATTCAATGCATGATAAAAAAAATCTTGATAGGTTTTGCTATTGGTACCCTCAATCACAGTATTCCGTTGGCTCCCCACTCACTTAAGTTTCCTTAGAAACTAATAATTTGCTATTTTGTTTTCGACTAGGGCATCAACGACATCGGGAGTACTTTGAATATTATCCAATCCAATGATGGAAGGAGTTCAGTTGATAGAGTCATTGATTGATCTCAGATTGAGATAGCAGCTGCGAACGAAAATGAAATTAAAGTTCCTGTAGCAGAAGATAACTTGTGCTTGATGCTTGGTATTAATGATAAATCCGGGCATCAACGAGCTAGGCAGGAGCAGCTATCGAAGCCTCCATTGCAGATATCAATGCTAGTATATATTATATTGATGAGGATTTACTTGCTAATGCGGCGCTCCCTGTACCTAACCATATGCCCAGAGAGAATCACTTTTGGTATGACAAAGAAGATCCATTTTCAGAACCCTCTCGAGAACATTCACTATTAAAGGCAAGTTTGATATTCAGATAGTGACACTACTAGATTTATAAGCCATTGCAAAGGAGAAATATGTCGTTGGAGAATAAACGTCTAGGACAATAGAAGATGGAAAAATAGTTAGGGTAATAACTCATCTAGCATCAACCTTTGATGTTGTATGTTGCAATTATTTTATAAAATTACATGCAACTAACGGATGATATTGTATTTTCGTGCAGGTAAACGAAATAGTAAAGGTAAACAAAATAGTAAAGCCTCATAATTGTTGTCTCAAGCATGGGTGGTAGAAAAGTCAGTTGGCATACTTCGGACTGAACCTAATATAGGTGCTACTGATCTAAAAAAAAGGTTGAAAGACAAGTACAAAGTTACTATTGGATATCACACTGTTTGGAGGGCCAACTTATTTTGATTCGTAATGGAATTTGGAGATCCAGCCACTTGACCTAGCGGAGAACGACTCCTTCGTGTTGGCCATCGCCCATAGCGAGCTGGAGGGGCTCGACCGGTGGAACAGCCTCGCCGTCCAACTGCGCAAGTCCGCCTTGGCTTAGTGTGTGCCGGTGTCTCCTCCGGTCACGCCAACGCGCGAGCACGTGCGCGCTCCACCTCCTTCGCCCGCGCATACGCCGCCACAACCCACACGAACGCCTCCACCGCCGCCCAACAGGGCACTTTCTACTAGGCATGGTCGTGGCCGCCTCCAGTCTTGGTCGTCATCGAGGATGACGACTAGCAGTAGGCGGCCGTGGAGGCGCGCATACTAGGGTTTCATTTCTAGCCTTTTTTCTCAGCATTGTATAAATTACTTTCTATCAAGAAAAAATATCAACAAATTATTTTGCGTCGGACCGGTAGGTCTACCCGACGCAAAAGGTTAATGGTGCCATGGCAGCCAAATCGTACGCGTGGTCCGACACATACAAAAACAGACGGTTACTTTTGGTGACTGAAATATGTTAGGCCCTCGGAGATGCTCTAAGTCCAGCCACAAGAGTATTTTACACTGTATTTTGGAGTAAAAATGTTAATAGAACGGAAGAGGGAGAAATAGAGCAAATTATAAACAAATCAGTGTAATGTGTGACAAATAGTAAAATAGCAAGTAATCTGTGGAAAATTAAGGTATACTAGTACTAAGTAAAAAACCGTGGCAACTAATAAAATATCTCCACACTTTGGTGGCCCAATATTCCAACCTCTCGCTTTCTTGGATCCGTAACGTCGACCGGGCCAGCATAAATGGTGCACGTCGATGCAATGCACTGGTTGGATCATATCGTGTACCTTCTTCGACTTCTAAAAATGTAGCGTTTTCTTCAAAATTCCCTTTCAAAGAAAATGGTACTAGCACAGGTCAATAAAAGAAAATTAAAGTGGCATCTTTTTTTTCTCTTTTTAATGCGTTGTAAAGTTTAATCAGTTAGAAAAATGATGGGTTATAGCAATTTTAGCCAAATCCCATGAAATAATGTCTCTGTTGTTGGCATTTTCCTAGATTTATTCCAGGATTTAACCGGCAATATTATTTTAGTGGTATGTTCGTTAACAACAAGCCGACTACGATAACTTCATCAACTAGGATCTGTCGGCTCGGTCACTCAGAGGTGCTCATAGGATATTTTGTGTTGTGTGTATTTATGTTAGTGAGCGTATGTGCGTGATTGTGAGCGTCTACGTTATACTGTGTGTTCTCAAAATAATTGAATATATGTGTATTTTCTATAATCAGTTTATTAGATTACACTAGGTCAATGGCAAGTGTCGTGGATCCCAAGTTTGAGTGATCCTTTTTGTTTAGAAAAATAATAAAATTAGTATTTGCGAGTTTTAGAAAATATAGACTTTTTCTGTACAGAATCAATGATGTATATAACCTACAAGCGTGCAAAATTACAATGCATAATTCTTCATAAAATGGGTTGAACAAAAGTGACAAAATATGGTAAAATTGTCAATTTTCGTGTAGCGCAAAATACACATCCAAATTTTAGCAAATCTAAGCCATCTATTTATGGATAGAGGCAGTATTAAAAAATTTATATTTTGCAGTTGTGGTACAAATCATCGACCTTCTTCGACTTCTAAAAAAGTAGGGTTTTCTTCAAAATTTCCGTTCAAAGAAAATAGTACTAGCACAGGTCAATAACATAAAAATAAAGTAGCTCTCTAAACTTTTATTTTTTAATGCTCTGCAAAGTTTAATCAGTTAGAAAAATGATGGGTCATAGCAATTTTAGCGAAATCCCATGCAATAATATCTATGTTGTTGGCATATCCCTAGATTTATTTCAAGATTTAACCGATAATATTCTTTTAGTGGTATGTTCGTTAACAACAAGCCGACTATGATAACTTCATTAATCTTAAGACTGTCTGCTCAGTCAGTCGGAGGTCCTCATAGGATATGTTGTCTTGTGTGTATTTATATTGGTGAGCATACATGCGTGATTGTAAACGTCTACGTTATACCGTGTGCTCTCAAAAAATATGAATATTTACGGATTTGTACAATCAGTTTATTAGAACACACTAGGTTAATGGCAAGTGTCTTGGCTCCCAAGTTTGAGTGATCCTTTTTTCTTTCAAATAATAATAAAATTAATATTTGTGAGTTTTAGAAAATATATATTGTTTTCTGTACATAATCAATGATGTACACAACCTACAAGCATGCAAAATTACAATGCATAATTCTTCATAATATGGGCTAAACAAAAGTGACAAAATATGATAGAACTGTCAATTTTTGTGTAGCTCAGAATACACGTCCAAATTTTAGAAAATCTAAGACATCTATTTATAGACAGAGACAATATTTAAAATTTTATATTTTGCAGTTGTGGTACAAATCATCTACTACATCTAGATCTTTTAAACTCTTTTTAAAACTCTTAAATGTGATTTAAAAAAACAATGGGATCATTAGGGCCCGAGAGCCAAAAATCTACACTCAGGCCTTGTTTACTTGTAGAGTATTTATGGGGATACGAGGGGATTATTTTGTATCCCGAAAAATCCCCACTAGTCCATTTACTTTTCCGGTTTTGTGCGAAATAATCCCCAGATATCCTCTCTCATCCCCTCACATCCTCATATTTTTTTTGCCTAAATTAAAAACTCTACATCATACTAGTGTATTTTTAGAGAAGGTATGTAAGGGGATTGGGTGAACACCAAATCCCTTCCTATGGACCCATTGGAAAGAAAGTACAAGATAAATAAACAAAGCCTCAATGTTGCAAAGGGTATATTGCTAGTTTGCTACTTTGGGACGTGAACTCTGAAGTTTAGCTGGAGCCTGGAGGGTTGTTCTTGTCTATTTTGCTATCCCTGACGCTCTATTCCTGCATCATCATCTAAAACAAAGCAAGAAGACAAGAACAGCCTGGAGCATCAGGGTTTTAAAAATCGAAGGGAAACGGTGCATCAGACCGTTGCTTCCAGCACTTGCTTGGCGTTTTGCACGGAATCAATCGCGACGCCTCAGACTCGATAGAACCAAGCAGCAAAGGTTTCCGTTAAGCTTTTCCCAAAGTTAATTAATAATTTTCTCCCCGAGCAGAGCAGAACACGTCGGCTCGCAGCCACTAATCCCCAACGCCTTTCTCGCTTCGCCTTCCCTTCCCCATCCCTCTCCACTCGCCACGGCCGCCATTCCCGTCTGCCTCCTCCTCCTCCCCTCCGGTAAACCCTAGCCGCCGACCCTCCAATCCCCCCCACCAGCGCCCCAATCCGTCGCCCGCTCGAGCTAGGGCTCGTCGATTTCGGGCCGGCGCTCCGTTCTCGCCGATTTCACTGGGCAGATTTTTTTCTTCTTCCGGGGGGATTTTCTGCTTTATCCGGTGGAGATATGGGGAGCCGGAGGGAGGAGGAGAGGAACGAGAAGATCATCCGCGGCCTCATGAAGCTGCCGCCCAATCGCAAGTGCATCAATTGCAACAGCGTGGTAATCATCTCTAGGTTCCACTTGCTTTTACCGCGTTGCTATAAGCTGATTGCCTTCTGTTCTGCTTCGTGGATCGATCAGCGCGATGCTGTGGCATCCGGTGATTAGCTCAGATTTACGAAATTTATCGTCTCTGCTGCGAATTAGTGTTTGTTCGCTCATGTGTAAGCTGCAGCTGTCGGTGGGGCGATTTTACTTTTTTGTCTTTGACCCCCAGGTTGCTATTACCTGTATCGTTGTTTTACGAGTTTATTAGGTCCTTGCTTGATCAACAGTGTGTCGTCCCTTGCTGGGTTACTTTGGGTTTATAAAACTGCTGCTAATTTCGTTGCAATTAAGTAATCTAGGATTGCTGATTTGGTCTGTCAATAGTTAATTCCTTGACTTCCCTAAAGCTTGCTAATTAGGTCACTCCTGTACGCAGTGGCTGCTCTTTATGTGATAATGAAGTTGCTTATAGCTGCCAAATTGCTGAAATATTAGTGTATTACATGTCGGTGGAAGCAATATGTGTGCCCTTGTGCAGTTTTGGGGCGATAGATTTTCTTAGTATATTGTTTCAAGGATAGTCGCTTAGTTAGCTGAAAAGTCACTACCTTGCTTAACTGTTGTTGAACCCCACCTTTGGAATGTTGTGTTAAGTATAATGAGGTCACACTCTATTTATTTAATCCTTTGACTGATGCCATTATCTTGACACTATTTTGAATCACCCAAGTACTATTTGCTTCTTTTGTAGGGGCCACAATATGTATGTACCAATTTCTGGACATTCACATGCTTGTCATGCAGCGGGATACAGTGAGTATTTTGCATATTTGGGAATTTAGCCGACCATATATTTATATGTGTTTAGTTGTATACAAAATCAGTCAGCAAGAAAATGCGGTGTGGTATTGGATACTACCTCCTCTCATTAATACTATGTCTTCCTAGAAAACATGCACTCGACACTTTATCTACTAATAATATGTAAAATATTTAGATTTGCAAGTTGAAAGTAAGTATCATTAAATTCAGCAGGAAGATTATTTTCACAATATAAATTTTCTACTAACATATGCCTACAAAAACTCATGCTCAAAGATGCATATTGGAGACCATGTCAACTTCTACAACGTCAACTTATTTATGAACGGATGGTACTTGTAGCAAAATTAAGGAGCATATGCTCTTTGTTTTTATCAAGTAGTTAATAATCCGATATCACAGTGTATTACACCATAACTTTCTAATCCTTAGGTCATACAAAATTTTCCGTTTTATCATTCTAGAACTCTAGGAAATAAGGTCATTCCATGATTGCCACTGTATGGTCTGGTTCCTCTTTTTTCTTTTCTTTGCGGGACTGGGGTTATGATTTATGAGGAATGCGGTAGACACATGGTGATATTTTAGCTAATTCCTAAACCAAACATCCAACTAGCCTGTGGGCATATTAGCATATAGCTGCAAACAAACAATTTTCCATTGTGGAAATCGATAATATAGTTATTTTCTACTGCTAAGATATTTCCTTTGCTGACATACCCCTGATAGCATTTTTTTTTTCATGTGTTTTATCTAACAGCCGTGAGTTTACTCACCGTGTGAAATCAGTGTCAATGGCTAAATTCACTACCCAAGAAGTGCGGGCTCTTGAACAGGGTGGTAACCAGGTAACTCAGTTCAGAACTGTTGTATTGTTTCCATCCAGAGTGACTTGTTCAACTTTACGGCTTACACTGGAGTTGATGACTGCAGCGTGCACGTGATATCTACCTAAAAGATTGGGATTGGCAGCGAATGAGATTGCCTGACAACAGGTGAGTTTATATCGCTCCCAAGTTCTTCATAGGCACTTCCTGCATTCCGCGCTATGAAAATTTCTGCATCTCCTCTTATGCTCCCATTTTTTTCTTCTGTTTCAGCAAACCAGATAGGATAAGGGAATTTATCAGAGCTGTTTATGTAGACAAGAAGTATGCTGGTGGGAAGTCCACCAACAAACCAGCCACCGATAGTGAGGTAAATGAGTTAATCTAAAGAGTGTTGATCTCGGATTCTGGAAGTGTTGCATTTGCCCTTGCCTAACCTTTAAGATTTCTAACACTTGGTGTTCATGCTGCAACCTTTTTTCATTATTTGCCATACCTCTGTGCTAACTATAGGTTCCATTTTTTCAACAGAGTGTAAAGAGCAACGAAAGTGAAATAAGAAGACCTGACTCCTATCATTCATACTCGCAAAGCCCACCGTATGATATGCAGTATGAGGATAGACGATATGGTAAGCAAGTTAACACGCTTGCTCGAAGGCCTTCGGATAGGGCACTCTTTGATGGGAAACTCGGCAGCATATTGTACAGTCCAGGTCGTGTCCGGGATCAGATGCATGAAGATCGATTTGCTAACGAGAGTCACGGGTCAAGATTTTCCGACTTTTCAGCCTCAAGCACCGGCGACTTGAGAAACGATGCACTTTCTCCTAGCTCTCAGGATACAGGGTACAGCAGCCCTTCCGTTCACCATTCAAGAAATGTATCATCTGAAAATCCCCAGTCCCAAAGACATCCAAATGCAGTTCCACAAATAGGTGTCAATGGTGGTCGACATTCACAGGTTATCGATCCTCCCATCTGCTTCTTCACTTTGTAGCAAAATTACATTTTGACTTGTGCAAATCTTGAAGTCGAGTGGCTTAGGCATAAAATATATCTCCTTCATATGTGCAGCGAACAGCTTCTTCTGGAAGTTTGGGATCATTTGACGGTAGCTCAGTATCTAATAAATCAGTTGATTCGGGTGTCCTACCTGATGCACCTACAGAGAGGCCAGTGACTGGGGCATCTTCTGTACCTCATTTGGCACAACCAAATGCCTTGCAGCGCAGTACAAACTCACCAGCCAGCCATATTGCTCCCACCCAAGGATCTGTGCAGCATTTGCCAGTTTCGCCGCAACCACAACCAACGGCTTTCAGCAATCAAGACCTCTTTGATATGTCAACAATGCCACAACCTGGCACTAGTTCTGCTTCAATAGATCTGTTTGCTGGCTTTAATCAACATACCGCATCAATTTCTAGCGGTCATTCTGATGTTGTGAATGGAAGTGCACATAATGCTGTGGTTCAGAAGGTTGTGACGCCTTCATCATCTGTACCAGCAGGAGCACTCCACACATCTGATCCTGTGCACCAAGATCTCTTCAGTCTGTCAATTTTGCAGGAACCAGTAACGTCCTCTTCCCCTCCGTCAGTGGATCTGTTTGCTGGCTTTGACCAACAACTGGCACCTATTTCTAATGTTCATCATACTACACCAGCCGCTCCATTACCTGCTAATGAAGGGTGGGCATTCTTTGACACACCTCAATATGGATCGTCGACTTCTGTTTCAAATGTGCAAGCTCAGGTCCCCGCTGCATTGCCTCAAAGTGATGGTATTACCAAAACAGTTGATCAATCAACATTGCCAACTCCACCACCAAATGCCATTATTAGACAAACATCTCTGCCTATTATGGATCAGTGGAGTTCAGATGCTGAAGAGGTGAAGATCCCTGTCCCCAAGGAAAACTCCCAGGTACTGTGACATTTTTTGGGTATATTGGAGCTTGTAAGGTTTCTTTTAGCCTTATTCTTACTAAGTTAAATATAAATTTTGATTTCCTCTGTTGCTCTCCAGACCTGGAACGCCTTTTGTGAATCTACTGAGAACATGCCTGATAATTTGTTTGCATTTAATACTATGCCTCAAGTACCAACTCATCAATTCACCGCACCCAGTGTTCCATATGTTGTATCTGGAACTCCGCAGGTGTGTAATTGGTGTTATTATTGCTAAATAAAAGAAGATGAAAAGAATATATCTCAAAGAAGGCTAGACTAACATATTGAATCATCCTTCTAGGTTTTGGCTAGGGGTGAGCCTGAAAGGTCAACTCCTGGGGATATGTTCCCTGGCTTCAATGTGTCACCTGGTGTCCTGGGTGAGCCATCATATCCTGCACCAATTCAACACGAACTGGTATGTGTTATCCATGATTGTTCTTTCCTCTGCTCCCATGTCAGTTGTTCCATATGATTGGAAGCTTGCATACCTGGATATATAAATGGATAGTATGCTATCTGATGTGTATTTTATGATTCATGTGTTTTAACTTACTGCAGTATTTATCTTTCTATAAGCTCTTTTGAGGTGATACTAGGCCTTATAGTTTTTAGTTTCGGCAGTACGGATTGAGGCATCCTGCATGCTCTTGCTTTTGCATCCATCGGTTTTGTGACTATGCACATTGTATGTAAACATTTTGTTGCTGTAGGAAGATTTGTGATGCTGTATTTGCTTTATTTGCCTGCCATGGAGCTAGTGGATAACTGAAGCCATTTGACCCCAGAAGTATCAGTTTGTCTCTAACTTTTTTATGTGTCTCTTAAATTGTTCTTTTGAATATGGTTTCAGGGCATGATGTCTCAGCCTGCAAAATCAACAAATCCATTTGACATGGCATTTGAATCTGACATCGAAGCCAACGACATGGTGTGTAATTGTACTGCTATGTTCTGATATGCACTTCTAACTATTATAACGTGGTCTACTAATTAGTTCCCTTTGTTTGTTAAAACACGAAGATATGCTTTCGAATAAGTTGTTGCTAACTCACGTAAGATCCTAGGGCTACTGAGATATTATCATAAACCCTTCTGTTTTTTGTGCTGCTATCTGCAATGTACTATCTCCGTTCCAAATTATAAGATGTTTTGGAAGGCCAACGTCTTATAATTTGAAACAGAGGCTGTAGCTGTTTTCGTACTGACAAAACTCTCTTGAATTTTTCATAAAAGAAAACCAATGTTTCTATGTGTTATTATTTATGAGTTTTTTTATTCATGTTTTCAGTTCATGGATTTTACCTCGCTACAAGCAACATTGCCAGATCCTCATGTTCCCGCAGAGTACTCTGGGAACTTAGCAGAGTCATGGATTTCTCAGAATTCGACCGTGCCATATATTCCTTCTGTGCCTCATGGTAAACCACCTCTTCATTCCAAATTGATCCTCACATACAAGTAGACAAACACGTAAATGCATGGATTTTCATTTTTTAATATTTCATGGTGAATTCAGGAGGGTTGTCATACATCCCGGGACAAGTACAAGACCCCCACATGCTGTAAGCTCCTCTCAACCTGTTCTTATAGTTTGTACGACATCCGTTTAAAAATAGGTGTCTTAGTTTTGTCTAGGTACGGATTTATCTAGACACATCTTAGTTATAGGTACATTTGTATCTAGAAAAAGTTGAGATGCCTATTATTAGATGGAGGGGGTAATAGACTTTATTATTGACTAATACCCTGTAACAGGAACTCAACACAACAAGGATCGAGAAATCCATTTGAATGAGACAGGCTGGTAAAGATTGGTGCTCATGACGGACAGACGAGGAAGCCAATTTGCACTGCTCGGAGGAAGGACCATCGGGTGTACTATATGCTCGAAACACCACAGTAACTGTATATCTTGGATTTCATTGTCTCACTCTTGGCTCTCCTGTATATCAGAAAGGAATGTGCGACCGGGTGTGCTGGAGTCTTTCTATCCAAAGCAAAGCTGGTGTGTCCTTTAGCTCTGTTGTATATCCCTAGCTGGCGGTTTTGTGAAAACCATGCGTTTGCTGTCAAGTCTCACAGTATGCTATTTGCCTGTGCTTTACGTATGTGCTATACTCAGTCCAATTGCTGATCCAAACGAGGATGTGATTGACTCGTTTCCTCATATGAGGGGATCATTGGCATTCTTGTGTCCATGATGATCTTGTAGCAGAAGTACGTCCTGGACCGCTATGAGATGTTTCTTAAACTGGCATTACCTTGTTTGGCAAGTTGAAGCTGTGTGCCCTTCCTTTGATCAATACATACATTTATATATGTTTCTTAGATGAACATATTGTTATTTTCTATAACGTTCTAAAATTATTATTCCTGGGATTGGGGCCTTGAAGCTGTATTTTCCCCATTTGTGTCAGTTTCATCATGGCCTTGAAGCACTAGGTCATCACACCGATACTATTGAGGTTGTCCCCTCACTATATCTACCCCTGTCCCCTCAATCCGGTCACCATTGGCACTGCCGCGCCTGGGATCTTCTTGTCTCACGTTCCTATTTCTTCTGCCCATCCCTCTTCCAACGATCGGTTCCCATTTTTTTCCGAAGTTAAAATGTAGAAAATGATAAAAGGTTGATGTCATATACATGAATTATTTTTATTAGTGAATTTCAATGTTTACCTTCTAGTTATGCATTTGTGACATTAATTACCTCGTCGAGTGAAATTTTGTGAAAATTACCCATTTTAAAAGCTTTAGACCCTTGTTTTCTGATGTATATCCATTGGGAAAGGTGTTAGTGATGATCAGGGTCCAAAAATATCAAGATGATAGTGAGAAACGAAACATACGGATATGGATTAAGGAATTATGTATATAATCATCCATGAGGCTCTCCGATATTTACATACTTTGGTCGCTCACATCAACGTATGGTGGCTACTCCTATCGAACAATTACAAGCAAGATGTTAAATTAGGGCGAAAGCCAAAATATGTCCCAATTACACAACTACAGGGTAAAAAGTGGAATTCACTCTATTTTTATTGATATATACAGCCAATAAAGCATAACACTGTTTGAACAAAAAAATGTAATTTCTACGGTAGGCAAAAAGATCACACATGCTTTTTTTACATCACAGAAAAAGGCTATAAAACGATCACACCGAGTGTAGCACGCGGGCGTGAAGGAACGGTCAGACCACAGTCCTCGCCTCGTCTCCTTGCCGGACCCGTAGTCTAAAACCCTACCCAAAATCTTTCCCCACCCGCCTCCGCCCGCCCACCGACGTCACCATGCGCCCCTTCCACCCTCCCCGCCCCACCGCCGCCCAACCCCACCACCCGCGCCCCGGCGACCCCGGCCGCCCTCCCCTCCTCCCCCACCCCGCGCACCAGCACGCCGCGTTCCCGCCGCCCGGCCCCGGCGGCGGCGGCGGCGGCTTCGGCGCCGTCAACCCCATGGTGGCGGCGGCGGCGGCGGCGGCCAACCCTTTCCTCGCCATGCAGCTCTTCGGCCAGGCGCAGCAGCTCCAGAACCTCGGCTACCTCGCCTCCTTGATGCAACAACAACAACACCAACAACATCAGCAACATCAACATCAACAGCAGCAACAACCCTTCTTTCCAGGGGGCTTCACGCCGAATCCCAACCAGTTCGGGCCTTTCCCGGGCATGCAGGCAGGATTCAACGGCGGCGGGGGGTTTCTGCCTGGCGGCGCTGGGTTGGCCGGGCCGAGGCCGCCGCTGCCGATGATGGGCGGTGGTGCGGGGAATGGCTGCAACGGCAGCCCTGCCGGAGGTGTCGGGCCTGGTGGTGCTGGGTTGGCCGGGCCCAGGCCACCGCTGCCGATGATGAGCACTGCTGCAGGGAATGGCAGCGGTGGCGGTGGTGGTGTTGGGCCTGGTTCTCCGAGACCTGTGCTGAACGGTGATGGGAAGGATCAGAACAGTGGTGGGAGGGGCACTCAGGTGGGTGAATCATTTTCTGCTCTTTATTGCAATTGATCGATCGAAGATTGGTTATAGACCTAACTGTAAGCATTTAACCTTTAGGATCGTATGTATCAGCGCGCTCTAGTAGTTATAGGACATACTTAATTCTTCTTCTTCTTTCCTGAGGAATTGCATATTTTTTCTCCTATAGTCGCATATTGCATTCTCATCGCTGAGTGATGTTGTTTCAAGGATGTACTGCAATATTGGTTGGACTAGGGTACTCAATCCTCATGTTATGGTATACAAATAACCTGTGGCTGATTAATAATCTAATCATCTGTCTGCAATACATGGATTTATCTGTTCGTGCCTCTTGTATACAGTAACTGCTCTTACGAGCACCACATCCATCTATTAGGATTTAGGAATGCCCTTCTGTTGTTTAGCTCAAAGTTTGTTCTCTTCTCACACGTTTTTTTACTTTTCTTAAGTATGTGGAAATGATTTCCTGGCCGTTCTAGAATGTTGTTAATCGATTGATATTGCTGATGCTGTAAGAAATTTGTTCGATAATTTCTATATATTTGCTAAACTCTCAAGAGCAGACTTGTTTTTACAACTATTTATGTGCTACTTTATTATTTTCTCATTAGTTTGATGTACTGGTTGCTGTTCTTATACACCGCAGTCTTAAATGATTTAGTTGCTGTTTCTCTGAATTTGTAACAGGTAAACCACACTAATAACAAATCAGATGGTATCTCCCAAGTTGTCTCTGAAAATGGCGAGAGGAACAATACAACAGATCAGAAAACCCGATTCAACCCTGGAACAGATGGTAGGGATGGAAGGCAATTCGGCCCATCTGGTGGAAGGGGCAGAGGAGATGGTAGGGGCGGAAAGCAATTTAGTCCATCTGGTGGGAGGGGAAGAGGAAGAGGAGATGCCAGGGATGGAAGGGGGAGAGGGAGAAATTTCAATCAAGGCCGCGGAAGAGGTACTTCGATTATGGCACACAAATAGAATTTACTCTGTTTCAGTTCATGCTTTTGAATATGCTTTCTAGCAATTGAACGCCACGACTACCTAACCTATACTTTCACAAAGTCGAGATACTATGTTTTGGGGAAAAGGTGTGTCCGTCACAATTAAGTAGGACTGCAGGGAGTGTCCATATAAATGCATGATATTTCGTTGCTACAATGCGTTCTTTTTGCCACTAAAAATTTAGTACTTGCATTCTTTGTATCACCTTGAAGTGTAATACATTCGATATAATTTGTGGGTACCTTTGTTACATAATTAATCTATGGGTACTTAAAGCTTCATTTTAATTTCTTATAGTCACTAACTGTAAAGAAAGTAGAAAGCGAAGGGACAGTAAAATGTTTGGACAGATTATACCCTCTGCTTCCTGGAAGGTTAACTTCATCAAAAGCATCCAGTTACTTCTAAATAGTGTTAAAGAGAAGGACAATCCCCCTCTGCTCAATTAGATTCACTATAGCTTAATTTTCTCTGTATATGTCTTGCTGTGTAGCCTACCCAACTGGGTTCCTTGCATAAGTTGTATTTCTCATGTTTATTCTATCAACTAAACTCATTGCCAGGGTCTCCCTACATAATCTCTTCAAAAAGAAGTATAAGAAAAGTACAATTGAATATACTGCACTATACCTTTTCATCTTATTTGCCCCAGTTTTGTGTAGCTTTGTGCTATTTTATATTCTTATGATACATTGTATTTGATCACCTTAGCTACATGGTAGAAGAGCATGCCAGCATACCATTGTTATCTACAATTTTTTCGTATCTTAGCTACATGAGCTAATTTATTACCTTTTCAGGAAGAAACGACTGGAGAGATGGAAAATCCAATTTTACAAATAGTGACAGTCCAACATCAGGAGGACGTCACATTGACAGTCCAACAGCATCTGAAGGAGGCCGAAAGTATGTAATATTGAGAAAGAGTTTATATACATTTTTTTGGATATCTGCATTTCTTCTAGTATGTTTGCAGTAGAAATGGCTTAGTTGATGTGGTTTCCCCATATTTTAGCGCTAACTAGCTTGTGGTAACAATATCTGTTACTCAGCTAGATGCTCATATTTTTGTCTAACCACCAGAACGTTTGTCCCTTTATTCTGAATTATAAAGCATGTTAATAGTTGTCTTGCAAATGACTAAACTCTTGTATGTTGCTATATATTTAGGTGTTAACTTGTTGGTTCTTTTCCAGTTGACATGTTCATAGAATATCTTGCTGGTTACCGTTGTTTTAGTGATTTAGTGTATTCTTGCAGGCGTCCTCCTATCATTTATGACCAAAACGAAGTTAAACAGTGGCTACAGGCACGCAAGAAGAACTACCCGACAAGTGTTAACGTAAACAAGGTCAATGTTTATATAAATGTCTTTTATTTAGATCTGAGCAACTCCATGTGAACATGGAAGGAACGTTTGCTGACTGCTGATATCCTAACACAGAAATTGACTCAGAGTCAGTTGGACGATCAAAAGAAAGATGAAGATGCCCAAATGCGCCGTCAGGTAAGCCACACTAGTTTTGTGATTCATATATTCCTTTCTTTATATTTTAAAGGAGAGGGGAATTGATTGCTTTAAGTGGGTCCTCTAAGTAGAAGCTTTGCCTGCAGTATTGAAGGCTTCAGCATACTGTATCTTTAGACTATGCTGTTCCAATATTTCCATCTATGGCATGTGTAATGTGTTAGTCTTACACACGGCTGTTTCGTGCTGTAGGAACTCAAGGAAGTCCTTGCAAAGCAGAAAGAATTGGGTCTTGAGCTCCCTGAACTACCACCAGGCTACCTATCTGATACCGACGGTCAACCCAGGGAACCTCAGGGCAACGAAAAGGAAAGTAAATGGAGAAATCAGCAGAGGGATTCTCGTTTTGGAAACCGCGGCAGGGGCCGTGGCAATAAGAGACAGAGGAACGATCGCGGAGGATTTCAGTCGAAAAGACCCAGGGAGTGGAACCATAGTCATGCAATGGTCAAGAGTAGAGAGCCCACCCTGTTTCAGAAGCTTGTTAGTTCTGATATCAAGAGGGACAGGCATAGGCTCCTGCACACGTTCAAATTCATGGCCCAGAACAATTTCTTCCAGGACTGGCCTGATAAGCCGCTGGAGTTTCCTAGTGTGAAGGTGAACCAGGTTGAGCTTGAGATTGATGATATTGCCGCAGAAGACTTGGATGATGATGACTTGCCGGATGCCGAGGCGGCCAAAGACGTCAGCGTTGAGCTGAATGAAAATGGTGATGAGCAAGTCTTGGGTTCCAGTAGTGACGAGGAAGCTGGGAGCAAGGAGGACGATGAAGCTGAAGAAGAGGAAGGCGAGGTTTCGGAGGAGGATGCTGGCGCGGAGGAATGTGATGCATCCGAAGAAGAATTTTCAGCCTGAAAAATCCGGCTGGTCCAAGCATCTAGCATGGTTTTTCTGTGTGTATAGTAAAGTCCGTACACAGGATATGTGCAGCTTGGTTACACATTATCTGATCCGCTTGAGCTATGAATGATTTTGATGTAATCTTGTTGAACGGTTAAACGATTTTGTTGTTCCAAGGAAAGGAAAAGACACATCCATGTGAGGGCATCATTTCCTTTGTCGTGTGCTGTGGATGTGTCGATGCTCCAACTAAACGATGTCTATTGTTCCTAGGCAATATTCTGTGCACACAGGAACTACCTAGGGGCTGATTGGTTCTTGGCGCCAGATTCCGAGGGAAGCTGTGCAATCTCTAATCACGTTCTGCAGCTAATTTGGTTGCCATCAATTCCATCTACGCTCTGTAGCAAAACCAAAGCCCCATTTGTTTGGTTGCCTCCAATTAACGTATCAAGTAATTGACAGTCGTTTGGTTACATGTAATTTCCATGATAGGTTACCTTGGCGGCAATGTGGCGAGCTACCAAACATAGAGACAACGGTTGTTCATGCAAGGACTAATATCTAGCACATAATCAGTACAACTAATATAGTAGCAGCAGCAGATTATAATCACAAAGATAGCAACACAAGCTCAACCTGGTTCACGAATAACTGCTCGTGATAGCAACACAAGTCGATAAACCAAGGGGGTTAGTACATTACACCTAGCAGAATATGGAAAACCTCAGCATCAGTTTTTATCAAGCCTAACTACTCCCAAAATATACATCATCAACACACAACAAGCACCACTACCACCCCATGAGAGCCTACTCCTCACAGGTAATACGTCCTTAGAAAGATAGTAAACCAGCTCATCACAAGATAACTGGTGGCAATAAGCCTTGTGCTTCATGACATACCTGAGAGCACGGTGGATCCTATACTCCGAAATCTGAAACTTACTACTACCTCTGACTTTTTTTTTTGAAAAAGAGGCAAAAGCTTTGCCCCATATATATTAATTAAGAAGAGGATGCTCGGTTTTTAGGAGAAAACCGAGCGAAAACCTACAGCAAGGGGCCAAGCCCACACAATCAACACACTCACACAAACCACAAAGCGACACAGACAAACACTTGAACACGAGACTCCAATGCCGTGCCAAAAAAGACAAGCCACGACACTGGCAGGCACCCGTCAACCAATTGCGGATCCGGGGAAGGCAACTGACAAGGTGGCGAGAAAATAGCAAACCTCTCTGGCGACGACAGCTCCGGGCACCGTTTGTAACGGCCAGACATAGCAACCCCATCACCAATAGAAACAACCTGACTGCCGGACTCAGACGAGAGAGAAACTGCAGCGTCACCAGCACCACACTTCTCAAAGGCCACCGCCTGACATGGCGGAGAAACCACATCCAAGGACTCGTGCGAGTTGGGCCTCACTTCCTCGACGGAAGGGGGCGAAAGCACACCACCACACAACTGTAGGAGCTCAGGCATGATCTGCATGACCGGAGCCGTGATCACCGAACTCGTCCTAGCACGAGGAGAGAAACAACCATGAAGGCTCGCTCCACTCGCACCCACTTTGTCATCATCAGGTACAACCAAAGGATCGGCATGCGTCAGGGAGAGCCTACCCAACGCCGCTTCTGCCCGCTCCAGAAAGCCCCCAATCGCTAGCATCCAGCCATGCAAGGAGTCAACGGCCTCGTGAAGAGGACGGATGGCCTCCTAAAAAAACTCAGCTTGCTTCTCTAAAGCGGATTCCATATCCGCTGAGGCCAAAGAGCCAACAGGAGCAGAAACAACTGACGCCCAGGACCGACGACGAGGCACATCAAACGGCAGCGAGACCTCAACCTGGGCCCGACGAGGAGCAGTCGCTTGGCAGGGCGATGACGCGGCAAGACCTGCCAACAAGCTGAGAGGACGCCAAACGTTACATGTTTAAAGTTTATCTAAATTCAAATGTATCTAGACACTCTTTGGTACATAGATACATCTAAATTTAGACGAAGCTTTCAACATCTATTAATGGACTGAGGGAGTAGTAAAGTTGACTTGGGGCTTACTGAGCAGCACCCTGCGTGTTCAGAAGGTCACCGGTGTCAATGTGTCGTTGCCTAGTACATACTGTATGAACATGCACCGCCGCCGTCGTGTCCTGATGGCCACCCCTTCCTCATCACGGCGTGACGCGAAACCTTGGTTTTCATTGTTGTCACAACAGCGACGTCTACATGTTCATGCTCCTCGATCTCCCAAGGACGGCTCATCAATGCCGACGATCGATCAGAGTTTTCCCCAACTGATTTCTGGAGCACGTAAATGGCTGAGCCTGAAACGCGGCCCACGTTTCCTCCCAGTCCCAGCTAGGCACAACGCATCGGGGCAGCGCTAGCTAGCTGTGCATTCATGGCGCGGCATCCAAGGTTGATAGTCAGTTATTCACACACACATGGACGGTTCTTCGTTTCGATTGGATTTTCCGAGCTGCTACGTTGCAGCTCAGCGCAGTGATGGCGGGCGGGCGGGCCGGACGGCGACCGCTCGCATTCATTCGCGATGCGGAGTAGCCTGCCCCAACCAGCAACGGCGATGCGTGCAGCGGAGCGGCTGGCCGGCGAGATTGGTCCGGAGCAGGATGGGCACCGTACTGTCGTGGACCCGATCACTATTGGATTTGACCCATCTCACGCTAACGAAACAAACGGCAGCTCTCAGAAAGTTTGATCACGTATCAGTTTCGAAATTCTCTCCGGCCTGTAAACAGTGGCCCGCTCCGTGACAGTGTAATTGTGCTCCGTGACAGTGTGTTCTTGCAGTCTGGGACGCCACCGCCCGAATTAATCATGCGGTACGGCCAGTCTAAGGGCATGTACAATGGTGATATCATAGCAGTGCCACGTAGGATAAACGCTGATGTGGAGGAAAGAGAAAGATGAAAAAAGACTTTGCCTTCTCTTAGCTAACATCTCTTAGCACAATCTCTCTCACCACAAATTTAGGATGCCTCCTTACTAAAGATAAGAATAAAAAATAACCCATTGTACATCATGTTTTATTGTTATATCTAGATTACGTGGCAGGGTTAAGATAAGACAGTTTTATCAACCATTGCACATGCCCTAATCTCCCCGGTCTGCATAGCGCAGAGAGGCTCGTGCGTTTGGATTTACTTGAAACGAACTGGTTTGTTCGTCGATTCATTCCTGAACCGGGACTGGCTTGGAGTGCTCGGCTGGGTCTGTATAAAATTGCATTGCCCCATCTAATTTAAGTTTAACAACAAAGGGGAGTTATGAAAATCGAACACTGTTGGGAGGGATTTGTCTGCTCTCGTGCTATTCCCCAATATATATAACCACACATGTACGCGTAGACGCGCAAATACCTCGCCTCCATACACCACCACACCTGACTCCTCCCAAGTCCGAGGTAAACACACATGCTACTCGATCGATGTTCTTAGGGTTGAATCAATGCCTCAAGTGTTTAATTGATATTTGAAGTGTTCGTAGTGTTCAATTGATGTTGAAGTGGTAAATTTGAAGTTTGAAATGTCGAATTGAAGTTTCCAAATAGTCCCTGGTGCCCTAAAATGCATCATGACATAAAATACATCATCTTCTCAACCTAAAACTGAGTTGGTGATGTAAATTTCACTTGTTAGTTGTAATGCAAAAAATTATAGGACACCTATTTAATTTTAAGTGCCTTAAAATACATCATCTACTCCAAAGGCAGTAATAGCAAAATGTCCAAAACAAAAATGCACCTAGCCAGACGCGCAGCTACTCTAGCTCGACCGACCGGCCCACTTCGATCGGTGCGCACCAGTCCACTTGCAACGATAGCTTGTGCAGCTGTGCTACGAGTATTTCCCGGCTTCCCGCTATATATAAGCACAGATGTAATGGTACACGCGCAGAGACCTCGCCTCCATACACCACAGTATCACTCCTCCCAAGTCCCAAGTGAACGCACGCTCGATCGATGGCGATGCTGCGGCTGAAGTGGGCGGCGGCGCTCGCGGTGCTAGCGGTGGCGGTGGGCACGGCATCGGCGGCGCATAGTTCCGCGCCTGCCCCTGGCGCTGCGGCTCCGGCGGCGCATCATTCTGCTCCTGCTCCTCCCATGGCCGCGACACCGCCGGCGCATCACTCTCCTGCTCCTCCCATGGCCGCGACGCCGGCCCCGGCGCCGGCGCCGGGGGCGACGATCAGCCCGGAGTGCATGGACGCGGTGCTCAACATGTCCGACTGCCTGCCGTACGTCACGAGCGGGAGCACGGACAAACACCCGGACAAGGCCTGCTGCCCGGAGCTCGACGGCCTGCTGCAGTCCAACCCCGTCTGCCTCTGCCAGCTGCTCGCGGGAGGCGGCGAGTCCTACGGCGTCAGCGTCGACTACAAGCGCGCCATGGCGCTGCCGGGGGTCTGCCGCCTCAACGCGCCGCCGCTCAGCGCGTGCGCAGGTACCTGTCTCATACACATTTCGAACCTGTATAACTTGTTAGTGGTAGTAACTTTTTTTTTTTTGCGGGTAGTGGTAGTAACTTACATGGAGGAAAAGAAAAATTATAGATATATGCTCCGTTGAGTATGCACAGAATATAGATTTCTTCTCCGAGAGGTGATAATTTGGTGGAATAAGGGAGATCCTCGTTTGCTCATACCATAGCTTTAGCAGCAGTGTGACCAATCTTTATCTGGATATGGTTTCTCCAACTCAATTGTTCGACTTAACATTCAAGTATCATCGAATTACCCTCGCAAATAACTTATTAACCCAATTTTTTTTTAACATATGCAGCTTTTGGGGTCCCTGTTGGGCCTTCTGCTTCATCGCCATTAACAGACGTCTCCCCATCCGGTACTGGACCGCAAATGCCTGGTGAGCCATTACTACTCCTCTGCTAGGCTTGCTGCTTCAGTCCTTTTTTACTAGAGTAACTCTTACTAGTAGTGTCCTCGACATGATTGCAGTCCATACCTATCTTGAAAAATCAGAAGTTACTATCCTTTTACTACTGCTCCAGTTTTTCCGTCGTAAGATTACTTTTCACATATCCGTTTAGAAGTCAAGCAAAAGTTTTGTACAATAAGGCATTGGAAGTATCTAGAAATCTGAATGCAAATTTCTCTAGATATTTCATATTTCATCCCACTCTACATAGGAGAACAGAGGATAGTTCTAGTGTTCTACACAATGTTCATTAGAGTTCTTAACTGGTGTGTGCTGTTTATCATTCTACTTGAAGATGGAATACTTGTTCGCTCTTCATTGGAGCATCGCACACTGCTAAATTTTGCTTCTGACGTTCATCTGCCCCGTGTGTGCTGTGTGTGCAGAGAACCCGCCTTCCCTATCGCCGTCCAAGTCGGCCAGCTCCAGCCGCTTCACCGCCCGTGGACTCGCCGCTCTCGCCGCGCTACCGCTCGTGATCACGGCCGCCGCCATGTTCTAGACCAACATGAGTTTGGGGCTGTGACATGTTCTCACACGTCTAGCCCGATGATTACATTCTTCTCCATTCTTGCCTCACATTGTCTATCGTCCGAGAGATTTTTTTCCGGTTAATTCGTTCCTTGTGAATTGTGATACTACCTCTTTTACTTGCTATATTGCTAAAGACGGTGACCTCCTGTGTAGTTCGTAGTTTTACATCGCTATCTTCATCTTGTTACAATGTTACCTTTGTTACATGTTGATTCCTCCTATAGACCAAAGCATAAATCGCCATTAATTATCGTGGCAAGCTGCTGGTCGTGCGATCACGTGAAGTGTTCGCTGATGAATTTGAGCATTTATTTGGCCGGCAGAGTTGGAGGTTGGAGAGGCTCGCGGTGTGGGAGTGAAGAATCATTGTAGGAGTAGTCGCCATCGGCAAGCAATGCAATCGTGACAGGCCGGCACAGACGATTGTTGTTGGTTTCATCAGTGTCGAGATTCGTTCGATTCAATTCCTCAGCTGCTACCTGTACTCGGTAGCTCTCCGGCGCCTCTCCAAAACCGCACCTCCCCGTCTGAATTTGCCTGCATTTATACACGAGTCTGAAGAGGCGATTTCTTGCCGTCCAATAGGAACAGTTTTCTACGGCACAGCTGCCTCCCATTCCCATGAAGAATACAAGTCATTTTCTGACTTTGAGCACATATACTAAAGCACAGACGAACAGCTTCAGGCGCAACTCCTTTTCTCCTGCTGTGAACTTTCGGTCTGAAAACGAGCTTCTTTTTAACACCGCAAACTGATCTAGGAGTAGTTCCATGGTTTCCTGCCACGCTTCAATCGCATAACAAAGGACATCAAAGCAGCCAGAAGAAATAAGAGGACGTCTCAGTTTACGGACAGAAAAAGCTCTACTGAATTCGACTGGACCACGTGCAACTCACACGATTCTCATGGAACTGACAGTGCAAAAAAGGGGTCTTTTGCATTTCAAAACGTTAGTGGCTTCGTGATGTCATAGTGCAACTAATCATTCTTCCACGTAGCAAAGATAATAGAGAAAAGAATATTAGGCGGTTAAATCATATCAGATATATAACCAAACCATTTCATTGAGAACAAGACTTGTCTTTTCTTTGCAAGGGCATTGGAAAGAATAGCTGAATCGGCTATACAGATTAGACATTATCCTTATACCTCCCCAGACATTTTTCAGAGAATTGTATATACCAATCACTGCTGAGCATGTTGCCCCGTTTGAAAGAGGAGCACCAGGCTGGGTTTTTATCCACCGTCCAGACAGAACCCAAGAGGGATTCTTGAGAACATGGTGCATATACGTCTTTTCCTTGTACAACTGGTATGCACGCTACTGTGGTGTTTTAGAGCTCAGACTCCGTGATAGGCCTGCAAAATGGAAGTGACAAACGTAGTGGGTAAATCAGTCTTCCATATGAGTCCAGAGCTAAAGTGCATGTAGTTATTACCTTTTCAAATCTATTTACGGCTTCATAATATAACTAATCCTGCCTCTCCAGATAGTTCTATGTATTTTAGGAGAAAATGTAATAGAAAATTCTGTAGTTAAACAATGAATCAGGTTCATTCAATTATGTTTCTGTAACCTAACCAGAAACTAAAAAGGAGGGAGTCTATTGTTGTTACTTTGTAGTTGTGACCTATACGCACACACCTGTTTAGTTATTATACGAAAGCTTAGGATATGAAAGATCTAGAAAAGGACCACTGTGTGTAAGAAGTGCAGTACCTTTACCCTTATTCTTGTCCTTTGGTAACAGCTCTTCAGCACCAATTCTCATATCAGCATTAGACGAGCGCCTCCTTGACTTTCTATCTAATGCCTCGACCTCGACGATGAAGGTTCCACAGACAGGACGATGATCTGAAAATTTGGACTCCCCGCGGTAGTAGGATAACTGTGAAGTGCCATCTCCACGCCACAATATCCTGTCACACCTGAGCAAGTTCTACTACTTGAGACGTATTCAATGCAACAAGTCACGCAACAGATGGTTCACACACATAATACTCAGTCACTGGAAGAAAGTAACTTTAACTACATTACTGTACATTAAAACTACATCATGCAGCATTTAATTTTTTAATATGCTGTGGCATGGAAGTAATTAGCACCACATGCTAAGGCCTCTTTGGTTTAATGGACTCTCAAAGAACTTTTGGAGGATCTTGATCCTTACGAATTTTTATGTTCTAAGATATGCAAAGTGTTTACATGTTCTAAACAAAACTCTTCGAAACATTCCAATGCTTCCCCTATGGTGCAATAAAATAACCATTCAACTTTGTAGGATTTAAGATGGCATAACAATCACAGAGGCCCTGTGTTTGTGCCAGATTAAGACATTATTGTTTCCATGTTTTTCAAACAGGGCTTCATTTTCACAGAACTAGTTAAAAATGGTGCATACCATGCTGGTGTTCTCCTCTTTTTATTTGATGTTGCAGTCTCACCAGCATAAGCATCCGAGTTGCAGGAGTACTTGTATGTTGGAGCAAAATATATCTTCCCCTCATTCCACCCCTTAAACACTCGTCCAGCATCCCGTTCAATTTTAAGCTGAAGGACAAAATAGGACATAACATTAGGGAAGAAAATATTTGCAGAAGAGAATTACAGTTGCCAGAATAAGGACATCTTTTGAAATATTTTATGTTACCTTTTCTGATTTATTTAGTAGCACTAACTTCTTACAAAACTGGAATTTGTCAACTAATAAGAAGTTACCTGATCCTTTTCAAAAAGGGCATCCCAATTATTTTC
Organism: Lolium perenne; assembly: GCF_019359855.2. NCBI lineage: Eukaryota > Viridiplantae > Streptophyta > Magnoliopsida > Poales > Poaceae > Lolium > Lolium perenne. The sequence continues at coordinate 258,226,009 of NC_067246.2, read as the reverse complement.
TGTCAAAAACTTTTTTGTATCTGCGTAGCTCAGTGCAATACGGTAGTTCAAATCCCCAAACCATATCACCTTGCTGAGACCAACAGTGAACTAGTTAATTCTAGAATACGAAACTGACAAGAAGATGTACAAACATAAATATCACTGCACTCTTACTCATGCTCAAGAATTCTCTCTGGGATTCTTCGCCCAGCTCTCCTGCAAAGCCTTGAAAACAGCGTGAGCCGCAGTATCTCTAGAACATCAGAGTTTCTTTTGAATTCATCGCCTTCTTTCTGACCTGAAGCCAAATGGCTGCAGATGAAACAAAAGCTTGTCTGGTGCACTGTCATGCTTACTGATATGCATCCCTGCAGTAGAAGTGTATTCAGGATACGGATAATTGATTACAGGATTACTTCAAATCTGATTCAGTCCTGACCTTGTTTCCTAGACAGCCCAGAATTCCTCGCCCTATGCACGACGTTCTTAGATGGCCGATGTGCTGCACTAGTTCTTTCTTTACCCAAACAGTGACAAAAATACCAACCATTTGTTTGCACACTATGAGATTATATTTTAGTTGATCCCTTGCAGTGGGAGCAGAAATTACTTCACTTAGAACAGAGCTGCGAGAATCCCTTGTATTCTCTTTCTCTTCCTCTCCCGAGGAATCAGTCTCGTCAACGTGTTTTTTCGGGCGTCGAAAGCAAGCATCCTTGTAAGATGATTTGATCATTTCGATTGGGCAGTTGCAGGTCTTAAGCTGCTTTCTGTGGAGTGGCATGAAGGGTTTACTAATGGATTTCAGAAAAGACTTCTGAAATATTGTAGAACCACTTGCTGTTTTTGTTAAGTCAGAGAATGAAGCATCGAGGCTTGAAGAAGCTCGGGAGGAGGTTGATTCGTTGGAGGGAGATGGCTGATGCTGAAAGACATTGGTATCATTGTCAGCAGGCCGGTTTAATGCTTGGTTTATAAGAACAAGCCATTTTGCAGCTGGTTCGTTGTCTTCTACCACAAGCACGTTACCAGCATTGAGCGGAACAATTTCCTGAAAACTGTTTAACGATTAAATGAGAAGAATTGATGGCATGAATAAAAAAATCACTAGATACCCTTGAAACTTCAAAATGGACCAGGATTTATTGTGCTGAATACAAATACTAAATGTCTCAATGACAGTCCATTGCCACATCAAACAAAGTTTACTTGTAACTTTTCAGCTATGCACTGAATCTTTTTATATGAGAAGAATTATATTCAAGCATTAAACAAGCTTTATAACTAGTAATGTTGGCAGAAAAATATCTTTGTATCTGTTAAAAGATCAATGGAAAACCTACCCCAAAACATAAATATCTGAATTGTCATCAGGTGGAACAAAATCATCCATGTTCAGTTCAGCAGTAGGTGCTTTCCCACCAACATTCCAGGTAGAGACAAATATTCTGTTAACAAAAGTAGAGAGTAATGAATCTGATCTGTTGGCATTGAAAGGGATGGGAAAATGGTAGGATACGAAATTTCAGCTATGTACCTGAGGGTCTCAGTTGTTTTATTCATAGAGGGTTGGGCCAGGAAATGGCTGAGACGTATGCTCTTAACTCCTGGTTTGAATTAAAGCGGCAAAAGAAATCGATTGAAATAATCAAAATAATCAGACAAAAGCACAGGTTCTGCTAGATATTAAAGTACCTGATAATGTTCTCAGTGGGGAAGAGGATACTGTCTTACAAGAACTTAGTCCTAGGTCACCTGCTGTAGTAAATATAGGAGCATATAGCACAGTTAATTCCTGCACGTTGTTTCGTGACTATGGTGGAGCTTCACATTAATATCTATATAATTTTAGACCGTGCTTCCTAAACTGAAACAATGTCATGCTTTGGTTTGTTTTGGTTCTACAAAACGATGCAGTGTTCAGAAAAATGAAATGACGGGTTATGGTCAAAGCCTTTATGTTACATGCTTGTTTGGAGTTTCGACTTTGTTAATCGATTTTACAAAAGCATGCTTTCTGGGTAAAACTCGCCACTGTTGATTCAAAGTGGTTATTCAGTTAGGGAACAGTGTGGTGAAAATGTTGCTTGACTAAAGTTTGTTTCAAATTTTTCCTTCAAAAATATTGTTGTACTGTTTTTATTTTGAGTTTTGCAGAAAACAGGAAAGACTTTTTTTTCTTCTTAATATTCATAATTTCGAGTTATGAATATTTTTTCAGGTTTAACGAAGCAAGGTTTTAGATTCACGACCCACACTGAAATAGATTGAATTAAATCTAGCTTTGGTGAAAGATTGGATGAATACAGCCCCCACAGATATCTCCATATGTCACATAGGAAAGGTAAAGGGCAAATGGTAGATTAGTGTTTCCCGAAAATGAAGGTATGTTGTGAAGGGGTGGATCTGAACCAACCTGCATTGCAGCTTGAACCGTCTGTCCTCTTTGCAGATTTCTTCTCCTTTGTACCGAAAAGTTTTGGGTGACAACCCTGGAACGCAAATCCAGTATCTTTTTTAAGACAAAGTTTTTTTTTACATCTATAGACAATGCAGTTGAGGAAATGCATGTCACCTTCATTTTTTCCTCGCCGCCGGTGAAGGCCATCACATCAATAGCTGAACCCAGAACAAGCCTCTCCCTCTCTCAGTTCCAAGTCCGGTCAGCAAGTCCTCCAATACTCCAAGGTCGAAGGATCTGCAAGGAGAGTTCATCACAGGATTCATACAAAGATGCAAAATTGGAACCATAGCACTGCAAATTATGTTAGTGAAACAAACGAAACAAACGATCGAAAAAAAAAAACCAGCCGGCTGAGAACAGAGCAGCAAGAACAAACCGATCCTCGCAAAAATCCCCCGACAGTTAGGCGTCGTCAAGATGCAATTTTGTATCCCGATCTTCCTCTACGGATCCCACACGCCCAAAATTCGCAATGCCAGAAGGACGGACGGACGGACGCACCCACCTTTAATCAAAGAAATCAGCCTCCTCCGGCCAGATCCTGGCGCTCCCGCGATCCCAAACCAAAGCCCTCACTGCTACTACAACTCCTTTGGCGGCGGCGCGCGGCGAGCCCTGGAATCCGGCAATGAGGAATGCAGGGCCATCGGCGCGCGGGGACCCCACTCCCCCTCCGTGTAGTACCTCCTTTAAACCAATGCAGGGGACAACCGCGGCGGAAGGATAGAATAGTTTAAGGGACGGGCTGCCGCGGTGGCCCGAGGGATGGGAGGGAAGGAATGCGCCTCGACGATCCGCGTCTGCATGCGGCGGCGGCGGGCGGGGCGGGCGGGGGTTGACCGGAGCAGCGAGTTAGAGGGGCGCACGCACGTGAGGCGGAGAGTGGAGGAGGTGGGGAGAAAGTGGGGGAGGAGTCGGACGCGACGCCGACCGTGTCAGCCAGCCAGCAACGGGATTTGCTTGGATTTTGGTGGTTTGGATGGACGTGGTGGTGCTGCTTTGGGTTCTCATGGAGATCCGTGGAGCGGGCGTCATGTGCCTCCCATAATTCCGTTCCGGAGCCGACAGCAACGTGACACACGTCGACTCATGATTCCCGAATCTATCCAACGGAATGCCACACTCGCAAAAAAAAAAAAAACTCCCTGAGTCGCAAAATGGGCCATTTTAGGCATACTAGTTGAATGCCCGTGCGCTGCCACAGTTAATCCCGTGTGTTTTTGAACAGTCACATGTACTATTTTATAAACATTTAGATTCCAATTCGCTTGAAGATATTACTTAGGTAGTTGCAAAGTGTTTATGCATGAAAAAAATTATAGACATGCTTTAGTTGATTTCTAATTGCACGGTGACTTAGTTCGCCCTCTTGTTTTCCTCCGAGCTTCCTTCTGCTCAGCCCTCTTCTTGATGCTTGTTGTCAACATCAAATCTCTTTTCTCAGCCCAGCATTTGGATCACCATTTGTCATGAAGATGCAGATCGGAATATTTGCCATTACAAACAAGAAAGTGCAATATTAGTACCTTGAGACATGCTTCAGAAAGGTATAGCAGCATCATTTGGGAGATACAAATCTTAACAATCATGTTTAGGAGAAAATCATGCCACTATGAGCTGAAATAAACATTTCCATTCTACTAACAATGTGTTCATGATAGATATATATATCCAAGAAAAATCAATGAATAGACAAGTCACTTGAACTAATGATTAGGAAGGCAAAGACAGTAAGATTAAGGTGGCAGTAAGAGATCAAAATCTCGGCCATAATTTGCAGTTAACTGCCATGGAAAAAATCTGCATATGGTTATAGCTTTCTGATTTTGAATGTAAAAAGTAGAAGACATGAGATGCATGTGGATTTAACTCGTTTTGGCTGTTTTTTACGCAGTATATGCCGATTGAGCCCAACATTAGTACCAAAACGGACGAGCAGTTTTAGAAACTTAAAGAAAACTAAGAGATTAGTCTGCCAGATCCATCACTTAGCATATACACACATGCACAAAGCTCACAACTTATTTCATTTCACCATTAATACTTGAAAGATCATAAGACTAAGAGATTACTGCTTTTATTTGTTGAACTCTATCCCCGGTCAGTTTCCACCTCATGTGATCGATGCAGAAAGAACTCAGGCTAAGGTGGCCTTTGGGTTCTAGGGATATCTTTTGGACAGGAAAGAAATCCATCAAGCACTTCTTGAATTTTTGCAGAATACAGAGTTAAGGAAGGATAGGGAGAAGTCACTGATGAAGGATAGGGAGGGGAGTGGGGGGTGAGAGGAGAGGCGTACCTCAACGCGATAACTAAAGTGAGAATTCTCATGGTAGCCGATATGACCATTTTATTTTCAAATTGATGCTTCAAGAAAGAATACGCACAAATTTCTTAGCTCAAAAACGAGCTGCATACCTACAGATTAGAAGAAATAAAATTTAGTATCATGCATTCTAAAAACTATTTGGACCAGGAAATTTTGTACGTACGATAGTGGGTCATTCAATATTCATAGATGTCAAAGAAAGCTCGTAATACTTTTAATGCAAAAATATTTCTACTCAAACTCACGGGCTGCGAAACAATGTAGGTCAATCATCTGCATTGCAGATTTTGGAAGGACATATGTATGAAAAGTTCATTACTACGCAACCGATGAAAATATGATGAAGAGTATTCACTAAGAAATCTGAAGTGGCGATATCCACTATGGAAGTACCCATCAAATGATCATGAGAAACTTGTCAGAGATATAAAACTGGTAGGAAGATATCAAGATGATGCCAAACATATATGTTTCAGAAAAAGGTCTAGCCATCAGTATAAGCGACCCCATTTGAATCCTCTCACCAGCATGAATCACCTCACCAGCATGAATCACGCTACCTTCTACTCTAGCCATCAGTATAAGCGACCCCATTTGAATCCTCTCCCCGTCCGCACCTTCTTGGCATGCAGTTTCAGCTCCGATGGATTTAGTTTACCCCAAATCCGACAACCCAACACAAAATCTCTCTCCCACAAGCCATTTCCGGGTCGCATACCTCCTCCACCATGGTGAAGCCTCTTCGACCTGCGCCCACCGACACTTCACCCGTGCCACCGCGATCCTCAAACTTATGAGTCACTCCTCCTCATCACTTCAGTACTATATATTTTACCTAGGACCGAAGCTCCATGCACATATGCCTCCATCTTGCATGCATTTCAATTATTTCCATTATCGCTGGCTTGTACTGTGCATTTGTTAAAAAATTATAATGCTACACTCGAAACAAATTGAAAGCAGTCTCTGTTTGACACTTCCAAGCAAATATATATTTTAGTAATATAGATTAGAACTCCAAGTGTTGATAATCCTTGCAAAAATTTGGGTAAGAGAGTGTACTTAAGTCATGGCAGAGATACATTTATACTTTTCTGATTATTGAGGTTGTTTTTGCAATTTTCAAAAATAAAGATGGTTATACTGTATATAAAGATGAAAAATAAAAGGGAAACAAACTGTGACTACCAGCATATGCTTCTGATCCCTCAAGATTACTCTGGTACTGGTATTCGGTATTCGCTCATCTTCAGAATACATGGATTTAAGTTATAGCATTTCTCGTCTTGAATGAAAAGATAAAATCTGCACCGAATGAAATTAATTCAGAATTAAAGAATGAGTAATCTAAGTAAAACAATTGGCAGAAATAAATTTGGAAAATTGGATATGAGTAATACATAGAGACACAAATGGCAGTTTATATCAGGGCCGCAGACTAATAGAAATATTCCATTTCCATTTTGAATACAATGGTATACTCTTGCCCTTGAATTTACTTGAAGAAACTGTAGGCCGGTAGAATCCTTGCACAAGAGATTGATACGATTCTGCAAGGTGACAGTGACAAGCACATCTAGGATGGAACTCGAATTGAATTCAGATAAGCTGACTTAGCAAGGAAATCGTGTTCTTCTAGTAGTAGAAAAATGATACAGAACACATATTCAGCAGCACCTTGCATACGCATCACGAATTGCTGATTTGCTCATGTCCATGTACTGTCCTAGTCTGTTTTCAGATACTCGTCGACATGAATCTCCACAGCTGAACAAATCTTTACAATATTTATCAACTCTTGGATTTGGTTATTTATCTAGCAATGTAATAAGTAAAAAACCACGAAGAATGTTAACAGAACCAGAAAAGAAGGCTTGTTGTAAACAAAAGCTACTGGAGAAGACAGTGCGGATGTCGTGAAAAAAACATGCTGACATTTGGCTTTCATGGTGGAGAACAAGGATCTGTGCACAGGGTCAACACGGATCGCCGCGTGAGCGCCGGCAGTTGGGATAGAAATCTTGCTGCCTCCAGGCCACGCCGCGGACATCCACCAGGAGATGCAGTGCGGCCCCGATCCCCAGCTTGTCGGCGTCGGTGCACAAGGATATTGGCGTACACGGCGCGCAGAGGAGATGGCCGAGGGGATGGCTTTGGTTCTCTCAAGCTTGGAGTGATGGGCATGGCGCACGGTGCCTCTGCATCCGGCGGCGGGACCAACGCAACATGCGGTTGAGGAGGCGGTTCCTCGCCTGAATGGAGATAAGGGGGCGTCGCAGAGGTGGCGGAGGGGTGGCGGCGCGAGAGGGGGCTCCAAGAAGGTCGTGGGGAAGACAGACATGGGCATAGGCATGGTCGTGGGGAAGATTGGCTGCCATGGTGGTTCCAATCGGGAGAGATGTGAAGAGCGTCCGTTTTTCAATTTGCGGATCGCTCCATTTTTTTTTTGTGCGGGATGGGTAGGGGCAATCCGGATGTACCAACCATCTCACCACCTCTAGCCATTTAATATACTCCCTCCGTCCCGAAAAAAGCTGCGCGGGGGAGAATTTTTTTGAACTGTCGACCATTTTACAGAAAACCCCTTTACACTTTGAAATCAGCCCAACTAACTCCCCACAATCAGCGCACGGAAATAACGCACTGAATCAGCGCCGCGCGCGTGATCCGGCCGTGATCCGCCAGCGATCCGGCCGCGATCCGCGCTGCACCCCTGCATCAGCTCGCCGACGCCCTCCACTAGCTCGCCGGAGCCCTCCACTAGCTCGCCGGCGCCCTCCACCAGCCGCCGCGAGCAGCTCCACCTCCGGCGGCCGTCTGCCGCTCTACTCGCCGTCGGAGGGCCGCCGCCGTGAGCGGCTCCATCTCCGGCCGCCATCCGCCGCGACCACGCGCAGGGGCCGCTGTGAGCAGCTCCATCTCCAGCCACCGTCCGCCGCTCCGCCCTCCGTCTGAGGAGCCGCCGCGACCACGCGCAGGTGCCGCCGTGAGCAGCTCCACCTCCGGCCGTCGTCCGCTCACAGCGTCCTCCGTGCGCTCGCTGTAGCTTCAACGAACGTGGAGGCCATAGTTCTCCACCTCCTCGCCATCCGCCGCTCTTAGCCGAGGGCGTCCACTCCTCCGCCACTATCCACGTCTGGCGAGTGCGTCGCCAAAAGAAGAAGGCAGCAGCTGCTGCAACTCCAGTCAATTTGTCGGTGAAGGAAAGGTACCTACAATTCCCACCAAACTTGGAAATAGCTGTCATCAGAGATTATCTGGGTGATTACTTTCCGTATGTACAGACTGGTAATGGTAAGAAGCATTACCTGACATGCTGAAACATGACTCAATCCATCAGTGTTGGTCTTCTGATCGTCCACATGATCACCTTCCCTGGCAACCTAGACAACATTTACCTCATGCAAATTTGGGTGATTATAGTTTCCTTATTTACCTCATGGTGTTCACAGAAATATAGATGGTGGCAAGAAATCCTGGTGTATCATGCAAATTTGGGTGATTATAGTTTCCTTATTTACCTCATGGTGTTTCACAGAAATATAGATGGTGGCAAGAAATCCCGGTGATATCATGCAAATTTGGGTGATTATAGTTTCCTTATTTACCTTATAGTGTTTCACAGAAATATAGATGGTGGCAAGCAATCCCAGAGATATCATGCAAATTTGGGTAATCATAGTTTCCTTATGTAGTGACACAGTAATGGCAAGATTGCATTACCTGACATATTGAAACATGTCAACTCAGTCCATTAATTTTGGTCATCAGTTTTGGTCTTGTGCTGGTCCACATGGCCACCTTCCCTGACAACCTTGACAACATTTCAATTTAAGCTAAAAGCAACTGTAGCAGTTCACATGTCTCAATTATGTAGAGTTGCTGATAATGCACAGTGCATTTGCATATCCATAACAAGAACATAAGAAAATGATAAGCATAGTTGTAACTTCAAGGACAACAGGTACTGAAATGCCATTTCGTTCAGAGAATGATTATCTGCTAAAGTTAATGTGACCAGAATTTTATTTGCTAAAATGAAATTGCAAATTTAAACTGGCCTGTTTGCAGATAATAACACATCAATAAGGCCGTATCTGCCTGAACTCATTACTTATCAGCTGCTCCTCGCAGGTCTTCCTTTCAATTGCTCCTCGCCGGTCTACCTTTCAGCTGCTCCTCGCCGGTCTACCTTTCAGCTGATCAGCAAGTTCACTATGGTGCTCCCAGACCTCAACAACGCCCCACTTGACCTCAACTACACTCCACTTGACGAAGATGATGTCCACATACCTGCAGTAGAAGAGGAGATGTTGGTAGATCAAGATGAAGAAACCAATATGGAAGGAGCAACTAGTAACAACAGACACGCAAACCTAACAAATGAGCAAAGATGGGGGCTTTACTTTGCTTTAGAAGTAATCAAACAAAGAGATGGAAAAGTTGACAAGACAGACAAGCAGCTTGTTGCATGCCTATTGAAGACAAGCCTACGAACTGTCGAAACGATATGGAAACAAGCAAATGACCAGATTAAGGAAGGTCTAGAAGTTGATGTGTCGAGCAGAAAGAAGGGAAATGTTGGTCGTAAGAGAAAGGACCTCGACCTCGAGAGGATTTTGACGGTCCCTCTTAACAAGAGAAAAACAATTCGATCACTATCCAGGGCCCTTGGTGTTTGTCCCTCCACATTACACAGAAGGTTCCAGTGGGGTCAGGTGAAGCGTGTCACTAACACTTTAAAGCCGTTGCTAACGGCAGCAAACATTTTGATGGCAAAATCGGCACGTGGGCTTTTGTGACGAAAACCCCAGCGGTTAAAAAGAGCAAAAACAGGCCAAAAGGGACAATGATAGTGCAACCATTGAAAGTCACTCGAGAGGTTATGCGGAACTATATGTGCAACCTAGTGATACCTGCTATACAGGACAAGTGGCCAGACGAGGATGTAGGAAGAACAATTTACATACAGCAAGACAACGCGAAACCTCACATCCTACCTCATGATGAGGTTTTCCGATAGGCCGTAGCACAGACAGATCTGGACATTAGGTTGTTGCAGCAACCTCCTAATAGTCCAGACATGAATGTGCTCGACTTATGTTTCTTTCCATCTTTACAGTCCCTCACTGATACTAGAGCACCTACAAGTATCCGGGAACTGATAGAGGATGTGCAACAAGAGTATGAGAACTACAAGGTCAACATGTTATATCGAAGCTTCTTGACACTCCAGGCATGTATGAGAGAGGTCATGAAAGCAGGAGGGGGAATAAAATACGAGCCCCCGCACTTGCATAAGGACCTGAAGGAGAGAGAAGGAAGGCTACCAATCGCTCTATCAATCACATCCGAGCTACTTGTAAAAACTAAAGAGCTTATAGAAAAAGGAGAGGCAAATTAGAAAGAGTATGAGTGGAATAGGAGTGTTATTGTGTTCATATGGATATTGTAGAGAAAGGAAGAGTAATGCTACTGTAGATAAATGAGTATTGTTTTTATGTTGTAATTATGCCTAGTTATAAGGAGAAACTTCGGCTCTGTTGCTTCAAGTACTGTCATGAGGAGCTAGTGGGTTAATTTCCTAACTCTGTCCATATGTTTGTTTTAATGAACTAGTCTCAATGACGCAACTTCTATGTGCTCTACACTAATTTGACTGTCTATGTTTGTTGCATCCTTCTGTGGAAACTCAAAGCATTTGAGTAGCAAACTGGCAGGATATTTGGATATGCTTTAAGAATTATTGGATGTGCTCGCAGCAGCCTTTACTGTTGTCGTACTGCAGCTTTCACACTATGTGAAATGTGACAAGTAGACAGATAAACGATACTGAAAATGGGATTATAAACTGTAACTACCAGCTTGACAGTTAACCCTTGGTTTAAATTTGGTTTCTCGGCATGCTTGGGCAGGTTAGGTGCCGCTTCAAGAACATAATGCCTAGGCACCTAAGTTAATAATGTGGTTAAAAAAGGAGCGGGAGTTTTTTGTGTTCTAACCCTTAGCCGACATATAGAGTTTTACAAAAGAGAAAAACATAATCTCGCAGGCATCTGATAAAACGGTGCTCGAGCGAGATGGTTTACCCAGAATGAGTCCCCTGAATGAGTCCTCGAGCGAGCCACCTTCTGGACCTTCCCTTCACCGTCGGCGGCCACTTGATGTCGACAGAGCCGTCCGGAGTTGTACTCACGAGCTTCGAAGCTCTCTTTTTTTGGCAAGAACCGTGTTCTCCCGATCTGTTGACACAGTAGACGCAATTGCTTAGAAAATAAACATCGAATTTTCCATAGATCAATATCTATCAGGACATCAAGTGGGAATGAATCAGAATAGTAGACCATCAGCTAGCACAAGCTTAATCAGTAATAACAAGGTGACACAAGGCAAACCATAAGATATGTGCCTTGAGGTACCCAAACTATTCTGAATCATATGACAAACAGCTTCTAAAGTTCAGTGAAGGAACTCTCAAAAGTCAAAACTGCACAGTAAAATCAAATGCGTGTACACTGCCCTTTACAATCAGGAACACACCATCGCATCAAGCATACAAATGGGAAGCAAATTGCAGATTAGTGCTCTAGGGAGGAACGGATCTGAAATTTACGAAAGACAAAGAAAAGCGCCCCAAGAACTCGGCCACGAACCCCACGACCAAGCAACAAGCAAGCGGTTGGCGCAAAAGCGAGGCGTTTTCGAAATATTTAGGCAAGCACGAGCTTAATGCGGCACGGGAATGTCGCGAGAGACGAGACGCACGCACCGGTGGAGGCGGGGAGTCGGTTGCCTCGCCGGAGGAGGACGCGCCGTGCGCCGAGCGGAGAAAGAAATCCCCTTCCCTTGCGTCGGCGGCTCTCCGCTCTATCTATCCGTGGCCCCGCAGCCGGCGCGGCGGCGCACTGGAAACCAGATCATACGATTCGCGGCGGCGGCACATCGTGGGCGAGACCGTCGCAGCCGACGGCGCGACTTGGCACCGGCGCAGCGTGGGCGGACCGTCGCGGCGGCCCGGCAGCGGAAGGACGACGGGTTCTCATCGCCTCGCCGTGACCACAAAGAACCGATTTTGGATCCAAAAATCGATCCTTGCGAGCATGGGCTAGGGTTTGTGGTCGGGCTGCCGGATAAAGCTTCCATGCCATGGGATCGACAGAGGAGGAAGAAGGGTTTCCGTAGCGCTGGTCGGGTGGCGTCGGGGCGCGCGGCGGAATCGGCCGGCCGCGACGGGACGGAATCGGGATTGGGGATCGGTGGTCGCGGACAGATGTTCTCAGGTGAAAAAGCGCGAGGGGGTTTTCGCAAAAACGCCAGCGCGCAGCTTTTTACGGGACGGAGGGAGTACCTGATTTCTAACTATTGCCTGGGCACGCTGTAGTTTTACACGGTGCTCCCCTCTCGCGGTCGTCGGATCGTGATCGAACGGCTCGAACAAAGCAGCGCAAGCGAGAAAAAAAAAAGACGACTACCTCTTCCCCGTTTCCCCGTTCAAAGTCAACTTCGTCCTCAACTCCTCTCCTCTCACATCTCAAAAAAAAAAAAAAAACTCCTCTCCTCTCTTCACCCGTGTCCACTTCCTCTTACCCCCTCGTCGATCTCCCCACTAAATCAGCCTCGTCGGCGACGAGCGGTCCGCCGGGAAGCCGGGGGGTGCTCGTCCTTGTGGGTGCGAGCGGTGGAGCAGCCTCTCTGCGGACGGCGCGGATCGACGCGTCCGAGGCTGGCGCTGGGATTCGACGCATTTGAGGTGGGTGGACGGGCTTGGAGGCGGAGGCGAGAGGGCATCGGCGGCGTGGTGCTGTGTCCAGGCTGCGGTGTACTTCCGTCCTTTTTTGGAGCTGCTTCGATCTCGGGTGTTTCCCCATCCGGTTGTTGCTTTTCCGCGGTGCTGATGTAGGGTCGACGTGCTTTCGATTTTAGTTGCTTAGCAGTCGATTCGCATTTGATCGTAGTTGCAGAGATATAGCCCCGGCTAGCCTTGGAAGATGCGCAGGCTATGGTGGCAAATACTTCGTCGAATTTTTAGGACTGAACGAGTGTTCCAGCAGGTATACTCGTAGCAGTCGTAGGTCTCCGTTGTTGCCATGCTCCATGGACGAGCTGGCTCCGCCCAATGCTTGATTTCTACCTCTTTATCTAACATATTTCTGTCACGGTGGTGCTTGTAGGGCAGTTTCAGCGTCGCTGTTACATGCCTCTGTTTCAGTTTTAGTGCATGGTGCAGATAACCCATGTAGTTCATACATGTTTCTTTTTTCTAAATGGTGTTGATATATTATCAAGTAGAAATGTCAGGGTTATAATCAATCACTGTTTAGCTGGTGCAGAGCAGTACATCACACCAGTAGTCAAGGTTCTATGACTATAAGCTGCCAGGGAGGTGCGCCGTTGACTGATCTTGGGATTTTCTGAACATCTAGCCTATAAGTTTCGGATGGAATGGGCAAACTGCGCGGATTAAGCATACAGCAAGATGGCTTGAGAACTTCCCCAGGAACTAGAGTTTAGAGCATTAACAACATCCTGACAGTCACACTCCATGGTTATGGGTTGGTTGAGAGTGGTCTCAATCTTCATGCTTCATAGGACAGCCAAGGCTTTAGCTTCTTTTGTTGATTGGCATCACATAATAGAGCCTCAAGCAGACATGATAATTTCCCCTGTATGGTTCCTGGCTATTGCCCCTAGTGCCCCGTACCATCTTCAGAAATGAAGGAGGCGCCGGTGTTGATTTTCAGCCGACCTGTACTAGTATTGCTCCAGGAAATGCAAGAATATCTGCCAGTTATAATATGATCAGTAGTAACACGTTCAGGAAAAAAACGTGATCTTCCCTTTTCCTTTATGGTTGTGTTTGTTCCAACCATTCTTGATCAAAATGGTGGTGTTAAGATAGTTTATAATGAACTAAGCTGAGTTATTGATCAAAGCATCACCTATGCCGAAGATGGTGTCGTTGCGCAGATGCCACACCATCAACCATAAGAACAAGAGCTTTGATCTCATTTCCATTATATGATTGTCTAGGATGACCCATTCATCCTCAGTTTTCCCCGCGTCTTCTTCTTTGGGTAGATGCCAGACCTCACGCATAGCCTAACGGAGGGCTTGAGCTTTGGTGCATGACATGACCGCACAGAGTTCAGGTCATACATGTTTCTCCATACCATAGTATGTTTTGATGCATTTTTATAGTGTGCAGCTATGTGCTCTGAGTTTTTTCTGTTAAAATAGCACTTTGTCGTATGTTCAATTTTTGTTGTGAAGCAAATGTGTTCTTAAAATCTTATGGATGTAACAGATCCACTCAATCAATAGTACCAGATGTATTTTTTTATACACGGGGTGTAGGTTTATATTTTTCACTTTGAAGGTTTTGATCATACACACTGGCTAGTTTTCTGAATATCATGTAGGATGTAAATACATCCTGTTTCGCACGACTGCATTGTCTTGCCTACACGTAGGATGTATATTTCATATTCCTGAGTTTTTTTCATAAGGATATACAATATGATCTTCCAAAAGTTAATTGGATGGAACAAACACATGAAATCATTAGTATTAGATGTATTTTTTAAATGTTGGATGTATGTTCTCATACATGAACGTTAACATCATTACTATTATATGTATCAAAATACTAAGTATGTTTTTTGATCGCTGTTTGTACAATAGCTGGATGCATATTTCCATGTTTTAAGAAGTAATTTGTATGTAACAAACTAATAAAATCATTAGTACTAGTTGTAGTTTTTTTCACATGAAGATTTTTTTGAGAATAAATGGTTAATGCATAATCTGTAGCATGTAAATATTAGTCATTAAATACGCCCTGGTTAATGAATAATCGATTGGACTTCATCGTCGCCTTTGAATCATAGATTGATAGCGCGTTTTTCTGTTGACAGTTCCATGTCAGCGGTGTTGCTCCCAGTAACTTGCTTGCCATGCTTCGCTGGTTTAGTTACATCTAGAGCTTGTGTTCAGCTTTGATGTCAAGCTTGTTCCATAAGTGGTGGTGCCTTCTCTGCCGTCCCAAGTGTGTTCCGTGTAGTGTAGTTGTGCTCCTGCTTTTAGTTTTAGCTTGTTGTTTGATCAACTTTGCAAGAGGTTCTCCTCAACACCTCTTATCGTTCGGCCGTGATGGCTTTATTAATTTAAAGTTGGGCTTTATAGCCTTTTATCTATCAAAAACTCAACATGGTAGCTGCCTGATGCCCACTATTAGATCGGTTTGAACATGTGGGGATTGAACCCGTAGCTGGGAACTAGTTTGGATGGGTTTGTGTGGAAAATTGTTGTAGTTTGGTTTGGTTTGGATCCTAGTATGCAGCATTTAGTTTGGTTGGGATAGGTTGGTACACACTTTGTACAATTTGGGTTGGATTTGATCTGGTTTGAAAGCATTAACAGCCGTAACAGTAAGGGATCTTCTAATTTTTTGCTTCAACTGTAAGTAAAATTATGCGTATGGATGTATTATTATGCCCTTATTGTATCATATGATGTACTTTTATATTCCTTGAAGTTTTGGTCAGATTAAACTGTAGGTTTCTTGTTTGATTTTTTTATTCAACATGATGTATTTTCATAATAATATTGTGCATACAGGATGTATTATTGTATCATAGGAAGTACTTTTGCATCCCTTAAAGTTTTGTTTCACATTACACAATAGGGCTCTTTCCTAATTATTTTTTGATTCAACATGATGTATTTTCTCGTTAAAAATTTGCATATGGGATGTATATTTCTAGTCATATGATGTTATATTTTTATTCTCTCAAGTATTGGGTCAGATTAGACAGTATATTTTTCTTGATTCAACATGATGTATTTTTTATTCTGATGCATGTTATTCTTACATCCCTCGATTATTATTTTTAATCAAAACCACATCAATGTGTTTTCAATGGTATATGTAGTTTTACAACTAATGAATTGCATATGTTGTTTTCGATTTAGTCTGCATTGTCGCACAACCATAATGTAGTTGTTAATAGTTTGTGATGTATTTTTCCATGTAATATATTTGCTAAAAAATATTTACACAAGCAATCTGGATGTAATTTTACAACTATCAGCTGCCATGTGTTTTTACTGTGATGTAATTTTAGTGTAAAACATAATAGGTTTATTACATCCATCTATTTGTTTTCATTTTTATCTAATACTCTCATTTTCCTTGGTACCTAGATTTATAGATCTAACTCATTTTCTCTGCCTGTATTTTTTTGAACACAAGATTAACTCACAGATGTAAATAAACCCAATATATTTACATCTACGTGGCGGCAGGGAGAGGCCTGGTACTTCTTGTCGATTACGTAGAGAAAAAATTCATCTACGGGTTGCAAAGCAAGCAATGTATTTTGTTACACTAAAAGGACGATGGTGCAGTTGATATTTTTTTGGGTTTTGCCGACCCCAGATGTGAATGTATTTTTTACTGTACAAGATTTACACTTTATTTTCCATGTACTAGTACTAGGGCGTTGGACTTTTGGGGTCCGCATTAATTGTGGTACCTGTACAAATCGTGGGAATACTGCGCACGGCACACTGCAGTAAGAAGAAAGGCTGGGCGGTCAAACTTCCCCTTTTAGGCCCTGTTTGTTTGGGCTGCAGCTTTTAAAAAGCAGCTGTATCTGTTGAGCTGTGGAAAAGCAGCTGTAGGAAGCAGCTGTGAGAAGCTGAGATTTGATGTTTGGTAGGAGTACAGTGGATGGCTGCTGTTGCTGGTAAGAAGGATGAAATGTCTGAAATGCCCATGAATGTTGAAGTTGTATAAATACTAATTTGACACGAATTAGCTAATTCTAACTATTTTTTCATATTAAATATAAAACATCTCATATATTTAAAGATAATAAGAGAGTATCTTTGGTTAGGCTAGGCATTTGGCATTATCTTAAATACATTTCTTAGGCTAAAATAATTTTAAATACGTTTTTAACCAGAATATATTATCTTAAATTACATGTTTCTTGGGCTAAAATAATTTTAGAGGGAATACACATATCTCAAATTTTGGAATCACACACAGATCTATACACACATATCTCAAATTTTGGAATCATCCATGTACAAAAAAAAAGGAGAAATGGTGGGACTGCCGGAGAAGAACTCGGGGATGATGGCCGATCTCGGGGATGGTGGCTCGGGGCGGCGTCCAGAGAACTGCGGTCAGGGAGCAACTGGCGCTGGCGGTCCTGATGGCCCGGTGGTGCGCGCGGAACTCCTGGAGGTCGTCGAACCGGCTGGGGAGCGGGACCGACGATGGGCGGAGCTCCAGCGGACTCGTCCTCTGCAGAGAGGAGAGTGTGGTGGCCGACGGGGACGAGCTCCGCCCAGTCGATTCGCCGCGAGCTCGACAAGGTCGGGAACGGAGAGGAGGAGGAGCCCTTGTACTTCGGCGGCGGGATCTGTGCCGACGAGGCTGGGGAACGGCGGCGGCGCCAGGGCGCTGCAACCCTAACCCTAGCCGGCCAAGGATAGGAGATGGGGATGAGGGGGGAAATGGGGTCGGGGAGGAGGAGGTGTCGGGCTGATTGGGGATTGCAAGGGCAGATGGAAATATATATATGAATGGCATTGTTTTCTTGATTATTGCGAAGTGTAGGGGGTATGTTGGTCCAGTGTATGTCAGGAAGCAGGACAAAGCTCGGGAAGCACCTCGCCCGGTGCTTTCGCTGCTTTTCAGCCTTGCAGTGCATTTGGCGAGAAGCGATTCTCCACCACGCTTTCCTATTTCTCGCTGTTTGTTTGGGCTTCCGCTTTTGCAGCCTAAAAGCAGAAGCAGAAGCCCAAACAAACGGAGCCTTAGTAATGGCGCGGGTCAGTGCTTTCCGTTTTTTGGAGGGGCACTGTGGAAGACTACACGGTGCTAGGGCACTGTGTAGCCACGTCCTTTAATATACTCCCTCCGTCACGTAAAACATGTCGCACCTCTCCCTTCCCACAGCTCATTTTCATTTTTGCAGAAACCCCCCTAAAACATTTTGATTGTTTTAAATCTAGGCCTGAAATCAAATTTGAAGCAAGGTTCTTCTCGCCGGCGTGGTTCCCTGGTGCGGACGCCGTCCTCCGTCGCCGGCGTGGTTCCCGCGGAGGTGCACAGCTGCAGGCGACCAGATCGAGCTGCCGGACTCCATCGAGGACGCACACGACCTCCAGGACTCCATCGAGGACGCCAGCATCGCGGAGGCGCAGGAGCTCGCCGCAACGATGGACGGGGCAGCTCGACCTGGCAGCCGGCCAGCCTGCTAGCCCCGCTCCTTCCTCCGTCAGCGCCGCCCCGGTCGTCGTTCTCCCCCACCTCTGCAGCCTGCACCGAGCGCGGGCCTCGCCGCAGCTCCCTTGCACCCCGCGCGCGATTCACACCACCGGGGCTGGAGTCGTCCTCGCCGGTGAGCAAGCAGTCGCCACTTCGCCCCTCCTCCCCCGAAGCCGCCCTACCCCGCACGCATCCATTCCCGGCCGCCTCGGCGACATCTGAATCTCCGCCCGCAGGCCACCTGCATCTCAGGCTCTCCGCCCGCACACCGTCGACCTCGCGCTCGCCCTCAAGCACAGCCAGATTCCCCCATCCTGACCTTCTCCTCGACCTTCTGCAGCCGGTGTCCAACAGAACCAACCTCTTCTGCCCCGACGTCCTCCTCCAGGAGCTCAAGGTCAGCTGAATCACTGAAACCTGTGCATCTTGGTACTGTTTAACTGGAACTGTGTGCAGTTTTGTACTCCTGAAATGAAATCAGTGAGTATTGTTAACTGAAATGAAATGGTACTGTAAGGTGCGGAGGGGTAATAGACCAAACACTCATTTGACGCCCTATGCATATGAAGGTTGCTAATGAATTCAGAACGAGTACCAGACTGGAGTACAATCAGCCCCAACTTAAAAATAAATGGGACAAACTGAAAAATGACTTCAAAATTCATGTACTGTACTCCAGTTCTTCCGTATCTGAAAAATGACAAGACTGGAATACATTCAAATGGAACAGAGGGAGTATTCAAAAATATTCCTGTACATGCAATCAGTTCTTGCATATCTGTTACAGGGAATGTGCACCACTGAAGTAACAACACTGTCTACTGAAGGAAGGGTGAGCCCAGCCAAACATGTCTATGAAGCTCTGGATTATGCAACATTCATGCATGCAGTTTTAGGCCAAAACGCACCTTTTCCGGATGTGTATTGCAATCATCAGCAAGGCTGCAATCATCAGCAATCTTGCATATCAGGTTCTTGCATATTTTAGATGAACTCAAATCGAGTCCGAGAATCCAAAAGAGGTTGCTCAGAAGAGATAGATGTATCCCAACCGCTATTGCTCTCGCGTAAAGACTTTTTTTTACGCGACAGGAAAAAATGACTACGAATTCCCCTTTTTGTCCTAAGACTGCGGAGGAAATTAGGTGAAGTACTCCAGATACAAAGTACGGAAAAGTATCTAGAACTTCTCCCCCTGGTCCTACTCCCCAACCTAGAGTAGCTAGGTGTGGAAGTAAAATTAAGCCTTGTTCATACATGGGCTTTTCTGGTACGAAATGAGCCACTTCAAATAGGTTCATTGCTCCGGCCCAGAATACGATTAATCCGGCATGAGCTACGTGAGCTCCAAGTAGCTTACCGGACAAATTGATAAGTCTGGCATTCCCAGCCCACCAAGCAAAGCCGGTGGTTTCTTGGTCACGACCAGCTAAAACGAAAGTTCCATTAAAGAGCGTTTCCACGTGGTAGAACCTCCTCAGGGAATATAAGATTTTCATGAGGCTGATCCTGAGCTGCCATCCACGCACGAATACCCTCGTTTAAAAGAATATTTTTGGTGTAGAAAGTCTCAAATTCAGGATCTTCCGCTGCACGGATTTCCTGGGAAACAAAGTCATAGGCACGTAAGTTCAGAGCCAGGCCTACTACGCCAATAGCACTCCTTTAAGAATAGTTTTGCGCCATACCAGTGTGCTGGTTGAATCTGCTGGAGTATTTCTCTTTCTCCACGGGTCTACCCTCCTAATGATGCTGAGCTATCCTCTTCAGATACAGTCCGACTTCGCTGGAGTAGTAGAGATCTAGCGGGCTGACCCAAATCGTCAGATAGTGCATCCAGCGAAGTCACCCATTCGATCCGCTGGCAATTTGGACCGCACACAGAAAACAAACAATTTAGATTGAAGTTCAAAAAGCGCTCGAAAATTTGATAGAAATTTCAATAATTCAAACATAATTTACATAGTTAAAAACTAAAATATAAACCCTAGTTTGTTGCGCCGCCGTCTTCTTCATCGTCGGAGATGAGGTCAACGAAGGACGGGGGCGCCCACAACTGTTGCGCCTAAGAAGGGACCTCTGGCGGTTGCGGCACATGATGCGGCTGATGCGACATCTACTACGGTGGTTGCACGTACTGCGGTGGTGTCGCTGGCGGCGCGTACTGCAGAGGAGGTAGGTCAAGAGCTGGATGATGTCCACCAGCCCTAGCCAGGACCACTTCGACTCCTTGTCAGCCTTTGATGCGGCCAGGACGACGGTCGTGGCCGCCTCCTTGTCGTAGTCGTCGGGGACGAGCGCCTCCAGCTTCACAGTGGCTAGAGGCACGTCATCCATCTCGTCGCCCTCCTCGTTGTCGTAGCCGATCTCGTCCTCGTTGTCGGGTGCGGCATCCCCGAGCAGAAAATCCCCTTACTGTGGATCGTCTGGCGTGCCTCATGCTCCGAGGCAAGGAAGGCGCGCCAGAAATCTTCGCACCGATACACCTCCTCGTGCTGCAACGCTGGCGATAGCTGCTCGATTCGCCGGCGCATCTCCTGGCGCAGCACTCGTCGGTCCGTGGGAGGAGGCGGAACAGGGAGCCTCCACCTGTTCAGATGCCACCTGTGTGGCCGGGAGACGTTGCGGTGGCATCAGGGGTCGCCCTGCGCCCACCGCCGATGCCCCTCCAACACCGGCAAGTATCGACGGTTGTGACCTGGTTGCCGCGGAGGAGGAGTTGATGTCACCGCCTGTAGACCAAAAAACTACACCGGCTGTGGGGGTGGAGGAAGCAGGCGGGCGCGCACAGGGTTACTTCGAGGCGGAGAATCCTGGCGGGCGCCGGCGGCCGGACGAGGACCCAACCTCGTGGTCGTTGGCGGTCTTCTTCATCCACTTTGGGAGCTTCATCATGGCGAGATCACGGAGGAGTGGCAATGGCGGCAGCCGTGGGAGTGGGGGAGAAGAGGCGGGCGCAACGGGGTTTAAGTATCGCTGGCCATCAATGCCGGCGCAGAATTTGAGGCGGCGAGTGCAGTGGTCAGCGGCGGCCTTGATGGCTAAATGCTACTGCCGGCTAGCCTTCTGTTGTCGGGTCTCTTCCAAGCGGACTCGCAGCACGCGCGATGTCAGCGCAGCGTCCGCGTCAACGCATCGGTTCCCCCAAATTTGGTAGGCTGATGAATCGCGGTGGATGGGTCAGTCCGTTTGGGTTGTCCCACTGGAGCATGCGCGGTCTGTCCGTCTGCCCACGCGGACCATTTTGGACAGCCCAGGAGCATTTGGGTCAGTCCTTTGGACATACCCTTAGAGAATCTTCACATGACGCCTTTAAATAGACATCGACAAATAGCATTGTCACATCCTCCCTTAATTTTGAGGAGTGGCTGCTCACCCTGATGTCTTTATAACAAACACCCTCACCCCTCCCCTGCCCCAGGACGAAGTTGAGGTTGCCGATGTCCGCCTCATAGGCCACATCTTCTGGGCGGTGGTCGTAGTCGTCGTCCTAGAACAACAAGGAGAAGCCGTTGTTCGACTCGCTGTCGACGCAGATAACAACACCACACTCGGTGGAACACCACCACTTGGCGTACTCAGGGTCCACGGGCGCTATGTCCAATGACCGAAGGATCACCTTAGTCAGTGATGAGTGCATTTTTGAAGTATGGTTATCTTATGTTTCTGTATGAGTAGTGATAGGATTTTGGTATTTTATGACGCTCGTGCGCACCTTTTATGCTTGTATCCACATCATCCCAAAATATGATGATATTGATGAACGTATCCGTCGAAGCTATCATACTGAAAATAAGCATGATATTTTGAATGATAAAAGTCATTTAAATGATTTTCCACGCACCTAGGTGGAAGTGTATGGATCCCCCATGTGTGATTTTGGTAATTAATGACAATCCCTATGGACTAATATTTGCATTGAGTTATATTTGTAGGAGTTGTCCATAGACAATGGTTGAACCATATGTTGGCTTCAAGGTTGCAATTAGAAGAAATTGATGAAGAATATCAAGTGTTAAGTATGTCTTGAAGATGAAGATGAAGTGAGGCCTTGATACGTCTCCAACGTATCTATAATTTCTGATGTTCCATGCTTGTTTTATGACAATACCTACATGTTTTGTTCACACTTTATGATGATTTTATGCATTTTCCGGAACTAACCTATTGACAAGATGCCGCAGCGCCAGTTCCTGTTTTCTGCTGTTTTTGGTTTCAGAAATCCTAGTAAGGAAATATTCTCGGAATTGGACGAAATCAACGCCCAACATCTTAGAATTCCACGAAGCTTCCAGAACACCCGAGAGTCACCAGAGGGGGGCCACAGGGGCCCCACACATGTAGGCGGCGCGGCCAAGGGGTGGGTCGCGCCCCCCCCCCCCCCCTATTGTGTCATCGCCTCGTCAGCCTTCCGACTCCGCCTCTTCGCCTATTTAAAGGTCCCTGACCTAAATCTTCGATACAAATAAGCCACGGTACGAGAAACCTTCCAGAGCCGCCGCCATCGCGATGCCAAGATCTGGGGGACAGAAGTCTCTGTTCCGGCACGCCGCCGGGACGGGGAAGTGCCCCCGGAAGGCATCTCCATCGACACCACCGCCATCTTCGTCACCGCTGCTGTCTCCCATGAGGAGGGAGTAGTTCTCCATCGAGGCTAAGGGCTGTACCGGTAGCTATGTGGTTAATCTCTCTCCTATGTACTTCAATACAATGATCTCATGAGCTGCCTTACATGATTGAGATTCATATGAGTTTTGTATCACTATTAATCTATGTGCTACTCTAGTGATGTTATTAAAGTACTCTATTCCTCCTCCATGATGTAATGGTGACAGTGTGTGCATCATGTAGTACTTGGCGTAGTTTATGATTGTGATCTCTTGTAGATTATGAAGTTAACTATTACTATGATGGTATTAATGTGATCTATTCCTCCTTTCATAGTATGATGGTGACAGTGTGCATGCTATGTTAGTACTTGGTATAATTGTGTTGATCGATCATGCACTCTAAGGTTATTTAAATATGAATATCGAATGTTGTGGAGCTTGTTAACTCCGGCATTGAGGTGCTCTTGTAGCCCTACACAATTAGTGGTGTTCATCATCCAACAAGAGAGTGTAGAGTGGTTTTATTATGTGATCAATGTTGAGGGTGTCCACTAGTGAAAGTACGATCCCTAGGCCTTGTTTCCAAATACTGCAATTATCGCTTGTTTACTGTTTTACTGCATCTGTACTTCCTGCAATATTACCACCATCAACTGCACGCCAGCAAGCACTTTTCTGGCGCCGTTACTACTGTTCATATACATTCATACAACCTGTATTTCACTATCTCTTCGCCGAACTAGTGCACCTATACATCTGACAAGTGTATTAGGTGTGTTGGGGGCACAAGAGACTTCTTGTATTGTGGTTGCAGGGTTGCTTGAAGGGATATCTTTGACCTCTTCCTCCCTGAGTTCGATAAACCTTGGGTGATCCACTTAAGAGAAACTTGCTGCTGTTCTACAAACCTCTGCTCTTGGAGGCCCAACACTGTCTACAGGAATAGAAGCGTGCGTAGACATCAAGCACTTTTCTGGCGCCGTTGCCGGGGAGGAAAGGTAAAAGGTACTCAGACGCTGGTCCCAGGTAACCAAACACTTTTCTGGTATCGTTGTGAGTGCTCGAAGCTATTTCCTTTGGATCCTGCAATTGCATCTTTTTGTTTCTTGTTTACACTAGTTAGGCATAATGGACAACAATGAGCTTCTTAGTCTATTTCCTGATTTAAGACATGGATGGTTTGATGCGGAAATTAAAAAACCTATGGAACCTTATTTGCATGCTAGTAGTAATGATATTAGTATGAACGCTTTGAACACCATTGTTGCTAATGATATGGAAAATTCTAAGCTTGGGGAAGCTGGTTTTGATGAGCATGATATTTTTAGTCCCCCAAGCATTGAGGAGAAAATTTACTTTGATGATACTTTACCTCCTATTTATGATGATTATAATGATAGTAGCCTTTTGGTGCCACCTACTATGGAGGATAAATTTGATTATGATTACAATATGCCTCCTATATTTGATGATAGCTACTTTGTTGAATTTGCTCCCACTACAATTAATAAAATTAATTATGCTTATGTGGAGAGTAATGATACTTTTATGCATGAGACTCATGATAAGAATGATTTATGTGATAGTTATATTGTTGAGTTTGCTCATGATGCTACTGGATATTATTATGAGAGAGGACAATATGGTTGTAGAAATTTTCCTGTTACTAAAACACCTCTCTTTTTGCTGAAAATCTTGAAGCTGCGCTTGTTTTATCTTTCTATGCTTGTTGCATTATGCTTCATGAACTTGTTTATTTACAAGATTCCCATTCATAGGAAGCATGTTAGGCTTAAATTTGTTTTGAATTTGCCTCTTGATGCTCTCTTTTGCTTCAAATACTATTTCTTGCGAGTGCATCATTAAAACTGCTGAGCCCATCTTAATGGCTATAAAGAAAGAACTTCTTGGGAGATAACCCATGTGTTTATTTTACTACAGTACTTTGTTTTATATTTGTGTCTTGGAAGTTGTTACTACTGTAGCAACCTCTCCTTATCTTTATTTTATTGCATTGTTATGCCAAGTAAAGTCTTCGATAGTAGAGTTGATACTAGATTTGGATTGCTGCGCGATAGTGATTCTGTGCATCACGAATTTGAGTCGCCCCGTCTGTAGGTAACTCAGAAAATATGCCAATTTACGTGCGTGATCCTCAGATATGTACGCAACTTTCATTCAATTTGAGCATTTTCATCTGAGCAAGTTTAGTGCCCCAGAAAAATTCGTCTTTACGGATTGTTCTGTTTTGATAGATTCTGCCTTTTATTTCGCATTGCCTCTTTTGCTATGTTGGATGGATTTCTTTGTTCCATTAACTTCCAGTAGCTTTGTGCAATGTCCAGAAGTATTAAGAATGATTGTGTCACCTCTGAACATGTGAGTTTTTGATTATGCACTAACCGTCTAATGAGTTTGTTTCGAGTTTGGTGTGGAGGACGTTTTCAAGGGTCAAGAGAGGAGGATGATATATGATTAAGAAGACTGAAAAGTCTAAGCTTGGGGATGCCCCCGTGGTTCATCCCTGCATATTTCAAGAAGACTCAAGCGTCAAAGCTTGGGGATGCCCAAGGCATCCCCTTTTTCATCAACAATTTATCAGGTCACTTCTCTTGAAACTATATTTTTATTCGGTCACATCTTATGTACTTTACTTGGAGCATCTGTTTGTTTTTATTTTTGTTTTGTTTGAATAAATTCATGCTTGTGTGGGAGAGAGACACGCTCTGCTGGTTCATATGAACACATGTGTTCTTAGCTTTTAATGTTCATGGCGAAGGTTGAAACTGCTTTGTTAATTGTTATATGGTTGGAAACAGAAAATGCTACATGTGGTAATTGGTATGATGTCTTGAATAACTTGATACTTGGCAACTGTTGTGCTCATATAGATCATGTTTAAGCTCTTGCATCATGTACTTTGCACCTATTAGTGAAGAAATACTGTAGAGCTTGTTAAAATTTGGTTTGCATGATTGGTCTCTCTAAGTCTAGATATTTTCTAGTGAGGGTTTGAACAACAAGGAAGACAGCGTAGAGTCTTATAATGCTTGCAATATGTTTTTATGTGAGTTTTGCTGTACCGGTTCATACTTGTGTTTGCTTCAAACAACCTTGCTAGCCTAAGCCTTGTATTGAGAGGGATTACTTCTCATGCATCCAAAATCCTTGAGCCAATAACTATGCCATTTGTGTCCACCATACTACCTACTACATGGTATTTCTCTGCCATTCCAAAGTAAATTGCTTGAGTGCTACCTTTAAAATTCCATTCTTTGTCTTTGCAATATATAGCTCATGGGAAAAATAGCTTAAAAACTATTGTGGTATTGAATATGTACTTATGTATCTTATTTCTTAATAAGTTGCTTGTTGAGCGATAACCATGTTCCTGGGGACGCCATCAACTATTTCACCTTTGTTGAATATCATGTGAGTTGCTATGCATGTTCGTCTTGTCTGAAGTAAGGGTGATTTATCATGATCAAATGGTTTGAGTATGCATATTGTTAGAGAAGAACATTGGGCCGCTAACTAAAGCCATGTATCATGGTGGAAGTTTCAGTTTGGACAACAAACCTCAATCTCTTATGAGAATTTTATCTGTTGTTGAATGCTTATGCATTAAAGAGGAGTCCATTATCTGTTGTCTATGTTGTCCCGGTATGGATGTCTAAGTTGAGAATAATCAAAAGCGAGAAATCCAATGCGAGCTTTCTCCTTAGACCTTTGTACAGGCGGCATAGAGGTACCCCTTTGTGATACTTGATTGAAACATATGCTATGCAATGATAATCCATGTAAATCCAAGCTAATTGGGACAAGGTGCGGGCACTATTGGTAATCTATGCATGAGGCTTGCAACTTGTAGGATATAATTTACATGATACATATGCTTTATTACTACCGTTGACAAAATTGTTTCTTGTTTTCAAAATAAAAGCTCTAGCACAAATATAGCAATCCATGCTTCCCTCTGCGAAGGGCCATTCTTTTACTTTTATGTTGAGTCAGTTTACCTACTTCTTTCTATCTTAGAAGCAAACACTTGTGTTAACTGTGCATTGATTCTTACATACTTGCTTATTTGCATTCATCATATTACTTTATGTTGACAACTATCCATGAGATATACATGTTACAAGTTAAAAGCAACCGCTGAAACTTATATCTTCCTTTGTGTTGCTTCAATGCCTTTATTTAGAATCTATTGCTTTATGAGTTAGCTCTTATGCAAGACTTATTGATGCTTGTCTTGAAAGTACTATTCATGAAAAGTCTTTGCTATATGATTCAGTTGTTTAATCATTATCTTTATCATTGCTTTGAATCACTGCATTCATCTCATATGCTTTACAATAGTATGATTAAGATCATGTTGGTAGCATGTCACTTCAGAAATTATCTTTGTTATCGTTTACCTACTCGGGACGAGTAGGAACTAAGCTTGGGGATGCTGATACGTCTCCAACGTATCTATAATTTCTGATGTTTCATGCTTGTTTTATGACAATACCTACATATTTTGTTCACACTTTATGATGATTTTATACATTTTCCGGAACTAACCTATTGACAAGATGCCGCCGTGCCAGTTCCTGTTTTCTGCTGTTTTTGGTTTCAGAAATCCTAGTAAGGAAATATTCTCGGAATTGGATGAAATCAACGCCCAGCATCTTAGAATTCCACGAAGCTTCCAGAACACCCGAGAGTCACCAGAGGGGGGCCACAGGGGCCCCACACATGTAGGCGGCGCGGCCAAGGGGTGGACCGCGCCCCCCTATTGTGTCATCGCCTCGTCAGCCTTCCGACTCCGCCTCTTCGCCTATTTAAAGGTCCCTGACCTAAATCTTCGATACAAATAAGTCACGGTACAAGAAACCTTCCAGAGCCGCCGCCATCGCGAAGCCAAGATCTGGGGGACAGAAGTCTCTGTTCCGGCACGCCGCCGGGACGGGGAAGTGCCCCCGGAAGGCATCTCCATCGACACTACCGACATCTTCATCACCGCTGCTGTCTCCCACAAGGAGGGAGTAGTTCTCCATCGAGGCTAAGGGCTGTACCGGTAGCTATGTGGTTAATCTCTCTCCTATGTACTTCAATACAATGATCTCATGAGCTGCCTTACATGATTGAGATTCATATGAGTTTTGTATCACTATTAATCTATGTGCCACTCTAGTGATGTTATTAAAGTACTCTATTCCTCCTCCATGATGTAATGGTGACAGTGTGTGCATCATGTAGTACTTGGCGTAGTTTATGATTGTGATCTCTTGTAGATTATGAAGTTAACTATTACTATGATGGTATTAATGTGATCTATTCCTCCTTTCATAGTATGATGGTGACAGTGTGCATGCTATGTTAGTACTTGGTATAATTGTGTTAATCTATCATGCACTCTAAGGTTATTTAAATATGAATATCGAATGTTGTGGAGCTTGTTAACTCCGGCATTGAGGTGCTCTTGTAGCCCTACACAATTAGTGGTGTTCATCATCCAACAAGAGAGTGTAGAGTGGTTTTATTATGTGATCAATGTTGAGAGTGTCCACTAGTGAAAGTACGATCCCTATGTCTTGTTTCCAAATACTGCAATCATCGCTTGTTTACTGTTTTACTGCATCTGTACTTCCTGCAATATTACCACCATCAACTGCACGCCAGCAAGCACTTTTCTGGCGCCGTTACTACTTGATGTCTACTCATGCTTCTTTTCCTGTAGACAGTGTTGGGCCTCCAAGAGCAGAGGTTTGTAGAACAGCAGCAAGTTTCCCTTAAGTGGATCACCCAAGGTTTATCGAACTCAGGGAGGAAGAGGTCAAAGATATCCCTCTCATGCAACCCTGCAACCACAAAGCAAGAAGTCTCTTGTGTCCCCAACACACCTAATAGGTGCACTAGTTTGGCGAAGAGATAGTGAAATACAGGTGGTATGAATGTATATGAGCAGTAGTAACGGCGCCAGAAAAGTGCTTTGCCCAGGACTGGCGTGTGATGGATGGTGGTAATATTGCAGAAAGTACAGATGCAGTAGAACAGTAAACAAGCAGCGATAGCAGTATTTAGGAACAAGGCCTAGGGATTATACTTTCACTAGTGGACACTCTCAACATTGATCACATAACAGAATAAATAGATCGATGCTAGACTCTACACCCTCTTGTTGGATGATGAACACCACTAACTGTGTAGGATTACAAGAACCCTCAATGCCGGAGTTAACAAGCTCCACAATATTCAATGTTCATATTTAAATAACCTTAGAGTGCATGACAGATCAACATAACCAAACCAAGTACTAACATAGCATGCACACTGTCACCTTCACGCTACGAAAGGAGGCATAGATCACATCAATACCATCATAGTAATAGTTAACTTCATAATCTACAATAGATCACAATCATAGCCTACGCCAAGTACTACACGATGCACACACTGTCACCATTACACCGTGCAGGAGGAATAAACTACTTTAATAACATCACTAGAGTAGCACACAGATAAATTGTGATATAAAACACATTGCAATCATAAAGAGATATAAATAAGCACTTCACTATGCCATTCATAACAGTGAATAAGTATTCTGTGAAATATAGCCTAAGAGACCCACACGGTGCACACACTGTCACCTTTACACACGTGGGACAAGGAGTCTCCGGAGATCACATAAGTAAAATCCACTTGACTAGCACAATGACATCTAGATTACAAGCATCATCATATGAATCTCAATCATGTAAGGCAGCTCATGAGATTATTGTATTGAAGTACATAGGAGAGAGATTAACCACATAGCTACCGGTACAGCCCTTAGCCTCGATGGAGAACTACTCCCTCCTCATGGGAGACAGCAGCGGTGATGAAGATGGCGGTGGAGATGGCAGCGGTGTCGATGGAGAAGCCTTCCGGGGGCACTTCCCCGTCCCGGCGGCGTGCCGGAACAGAGACTCCTGTCCCCCAGATCTTGGCTTCGCGATGGCGGCGGCTCTGGAAGGTTTCTCGTACCGTGGCTTTTCCGTATCGATGTTTTAGGTCAGGGACCTTTATATAGGCGAAGAGGCGGAGTCGGAGGGGCGACGAGGCGATGACACAATAGGGGGGCGCGGCCCAGGCCCTGGCCGCGCCACCCTGTCATCTGGGGCCCCTGTGGCCCCCCTCTAGCGGCTCTCATGTGTTCTGGAAGCTTCGTGGAGTTTTAAGACTCTGGGCGTTGATTTCGTCCAATTCCGAGAATATTTCCTTACTAGGATTTCTGAAACCAAAAACAGCAGAAAACAGGAACTGGCACTTCGGCATCTCGTCAATAGGTTAGTTCCGGAAAACGCATAAATATGACATAAAGTATGCATAAAACATGTAGATATCATCAATAATGTGGCATGGAACATAAGAAATTATCGATACGTCGGAGACGTATCAGCATCCCCAAGCTTAGTTTCTGCTCGTCCCGAGCAGGTAAACGATAACAAAGATAATTTCTGGAGTGACATGCCATCATAACCTTGATCATACTATTGTAAGCACATGTAATGAATGCAGCGATCAAAGCAATGGTAAATGACATGAGTAAACAAATAAATCATATAGCAAAGACTTTTCATGAATAGTACTTCAAGACAAGATCAATAAGTCTTGCATAAGAGTTAACTCATAAAGCAATAATTCAAAGTAAAGGTATTGAAGCAACACAAAGGAAGATTAAGTTTCAGCGGTTGCTTTCAACTTGTAACATGTATATCTCATGGATAGTTGTCAATGCAAAGTAATATAACAAGTGCAATATGGAAGTATGTAGGAATCAATGCACAGTTCACACAAGTGTTTGCTTCTTGAGGTGGAGAGAGATAGGTGAACTGACTCAACATAAAAGTAAAAGAAAGGTCCTTCAAAGAGGAAAGCATCGAGTGATATATTTGTGCTAGAGCTTTGGTTTTGAACACAAGAAACAATTTTGTCAACGGTAGTAATAAAGCATATGTGTTATGTAAATTATATCCTACAAGTTGCAAGCCTCATGCATAGTATACTAATAGTGCCCGCACCTTGTCCTAATTAGCTCGGATTACCTGGATTATCATCGCAATGCAGATGTTTTAACCAAGTGTCACAAAGGGGTACCTCTATGCCGCCTGTACAAAGGTCTTAAGGAGAAAGCTCGCATCGGATTTCTCGCTATTGATTATTCTCAACTTAGACATCCATACCGGGACAACATAGACAACAGATAATGGACTCCTCTTTTATGCATAAGCATGTAGCAACAATTAATTTTCTCATATGAGATTGAGGATATTTGTCCAAAACTGAAACTTCCACCATGGATCATGGTTTTAGTTAGCGGCCCAATGTTCTTCTCTAACATTATGTATGCTCTAACCATTTTAGTGGTAAATCTCCCTTACTTCAGACAAGACGGACATGCATAGCAACTCACATGATATTCAACAAAGAGTAGTTGATGGCGTCCCCAGGAACATGGTTATCGCACAACAAGCAACTTAATAAGAGATAAAGTGCATAAGTACATATTCAATACCACAATAGTTTTTAAGCTATTTGTCCCATGAGCTATATATTGTAAAGGTGAAGAATGGAAATTTTAAAGGTAGCACTCAAGCAATTTACTTTGGAATGGCGGAGAAATACCATGTAGTAGGTAGGTATAGTGGACACAAATGGCATAGTGGTTGGCTCAAGGATTTTGGATGCATGAGAAGTATTCCCTCTCGATACAAGGTTTAGGCTAGCAAGGTTATTTGAAACAAACACAAGGGTGAAGCGGTGCAGCAAAACTCACATAAAAGACATATTGTAAACATTATAAGACTCTACACCGTCTTCCTTGTTGTTCAAACTCAATACTAGAAATTATCTAGACCTTAGAGAGACCAATTATGCAAACCAAATTTTAGCAAGATCTATGTATTTCTTCATTAATGAGTGCAAAGTATATGATGCAAGAGCTTAAACATGAGCACAACAATTGCCAAGTATCACATTATTCAAGACATCATACCAATTACTACATGTAGCATTTCCCGTTTCCAACCATATAACAATTAACGAAGCAGTTTCAACCTTCGCCATGAAAATTAAAAGCTAAGAACACATGTGTTCATACGAACCAGCGGAGCGTGTATCTCTCCCACTCAAGCATTTATTCAAACAAAAACAAAAATGAAAACATACAGACGCTCCAAGTAAAGCACATAAGATGTGACCGAATAAAAATATAGTTTCAAGAGAAGGAACCTGATAATTTGTCAATGAAGAAGGGGATGCCTTGGGCATCCCCAAGCTTAGACGCTTGAGTCTTCTTGAAATATGCAGGGATGAACCACCGGGGCATCCCCAAGCTTAGAGCTTTCACTCTCCTTGATCATGTTGTATCATTCTCCTCTCTTGATCCTTGAAAACTTCCTCCACACCAAACTCAAAACAACTCATTAGAGGGTTAGTGCACAATCAAAATTTACATATTCAGAGGTGACACAATCATTCTTAACACTTCTGGACATTTCACAAAGCTACTGGAAGTTAATGGAACAAAGAAATCCATCAAACACAGCAAAAGAGGCATTGCGAAATAAAAGGCAGAATCTGTCAAAACAGAACAGTCCGTAAAGACGAATTTTAAAGAGGCAACAGACTTTCTCAAATGAAAATGCTCAAATTGAATGAAAGTTGCGTACATATCTGAGGATCACTCACGTAAATTGGCATAATTTTCTGAGTTACCTACAGAGAATTAGGCCCAGATTCGTGACAGACAGAAATCTGTTTCTGTGAAGTAATCCAAATCTAGTATGAACCTTACTATCAAAGACTTTACTTGGCACAACAATGCAACAAAACTAAGATAAGGAGAGGTTGCTACAGTAGTAACAACTTCCAAGACACAAATATAAAATAGAGGTACTGTAGCAAAATAAACATATGGGTTATCTCCCAAGAAGTTCTTTCTTTATAGCCATTAAGATGGGCTCAGCAGTTTTAATGATGCACTCGCAAGAAATAGTATTTGAAGCAAAAGAGAGCATCAAGAAGCAAATTCAAAACACATTTAAGTCTAACATGCTTCCTATGCATAGGAAATTCAAAACACATTTAAGTCTAACATGCTTCCTATGCATAGGAATCTTGTAAATAAATAAGTTATGTAGGCATAATGCAATAAGCATAGAAAGATAAAACAAGTGCAGCTTCAAGATTTTCAGCAAAAAGAGAGGTGTTTTAGTAACATTAAAATTTCTACAACCATATTTTCCTCTCTCATAATAATGTCCAGTAGCATCATGAGCAAACTCAACAATATAACTATCACATAAAGCATTCTTATCATGAGTCTCATGCATAAAATTATTACTCTCCACATAAGCATAATCAATTTTATTAGTAAAAGCGGGAGCAAATTCAACAAAGTAGCTATCATTATTATTCTCATTATCAAATATAGGAGGCATATTGTATTCATAATCAAATTTATCCTCCATAACAGGCGGTACCAAAAGACTACTATCATTATAATCATCATAAATAGGAGGTAAAGTATCATCAAAGTAAATTTTCTCCTCAATGCCCGGGGGACTAAAAAGATCATGCTCATCAAAACCAGCTTCCCCAAGCTTAGAATTTTCCATATCATTAGCAACAACGGTGTTCAAAGTATTCATACTAATATATTTCATGGGTTTTTTTAATTTTCGGATCAAACCATCCATGTCTTAAATCAGGAAATAGAATAAGAAGCTCATTGTTGTCCATTATGCCTTACTAGTGTAAACAAGAAATAAAAAGATGCAATTGCAGGATCTAAAGGAAATAGCTTCGAGCACAAACACAATGGCGCCAGAAAAGTACTGTTACCTGGAACCGGAGTATGAGTGCCTTTTACCTTTCCTCCCCGGCAACGGCGCCAGAAAAGTGCTTGATGTCTACTCATGCTTCTTTTCCTGTAGACAGTGTTGGGCCTCCAAGAGCAGAGGTTTGTAGAACAGCAGCAAGTTTCCCTTAAGTGGATCACCCAAGGTTTATTGAACTCAGGGAGGAAGAGGTCAAAGATATCCCTCTCATGCAACCCTGCAACCAGAAAGCAAGAAGTCTCTTGTGTCCCCAACACACCTAATAGGTGCACTAGTTCGGCGAAGAGATAGTGAAATACAGGTGGTATGAATGTATATGAGCAGTAGTAATGGCGCCAGAAAAGTGCTTTGCCCAGGACTGGCGTGTGATGGATGGTGGTAATATTGCAGAAAGTACAGATGCAGTAGAACAGTAAACAAGCAGCGATAGCAGTATTTAGGAACAAGGCCTAGGGATTATACTTTCACTAGTGGACACTCTCAACATTGATCACATAACAGAATAAATAGATCCATGCTAGACTCTACACCCTCTTGTTGGATGATGAACACCACTAACTGTGTAGGATTACAAAAACCCTCAATGCCGGAGTTAACAAGCTCCACAATATTCAATGTTCATATTTAAATAACCTTAGAGTGCATGACAGATCAACATAACCAAACCAAGTACTAACATAGCATGCACACTGTCACCTTCACGCTACGAAAGGAGGCATAGATCACATCAATACCATCATAGTAATAGTTAACTTCATAATCTACAAGAGATCACAATCATAGCCTACGCCAAGTACTACACGATGCACACACTATCACCATTACACCGTGCAGGAGGAATAAACTACTTTAATAACATCACTAGAGTAGCACACAGATAAATTGTGATACAAAACACAATGCAATCATAAAGAGATATAAATAAGCACTTCACTATGCCATTCATAACAGTGAATAAGTATTCTATAAAATATAGCCTAAGAGACCCACACGGTGCACACACTGTCACCTTTACACACGTGGGACAAGGAGTCTCCGGAGATCACATAAGTAAAATCCACTTGACTAGCACAATGACATCTAGATTACAAGCATCATCATATGAATCTCAATCATGTAAGGCAGCTCATGAGATTATTGTATTGAAGTACATAGGAGAGAGATTAACCACATAGCTACCGGTACAGCCCTTAGCCTCGATGGAGAACTACTCCCTCCTCATGGGAGACAGCAGCGGTGATGAAGATGGCGGTGGAGATGGCAGCGGTGTCGATGGAGAAGCCTTCCGGGGGCACTTCCCCGTCCCGGCGGCGTGCCGGAACAGAGACTCCTGTCCCCCAGATCTTGGCTTCGCGATGGCGGCGGCTCTGGAAGGTTTCTCGTACCGTGGCTTTTCCGTATCGATGTTTTAGGTCAGGGACCTTTATATAGGCGAAGAGGCGAAGTCGGAGGGGCGACGAGGCGATGACACAATAGGGGGGCGCGGCCCAGGCCCTGGCCGCGCCACCCTGTCATCTGGGGCCCCTGTGGCCCCCCTCTGGCGGCTCTCGGGTGTTCTGGAAGCTTCGTGGAGTTTTAAGACTCTGGGCGTTGATTTCGTCCAATTCCGAGAATATTTCCTTACTAGGATTTCTGAAACCAAAAACAGCAGAAAACAGGAACTGGCACTTCGGCATCTCGTCAATAGGTTAGTTCCGGAAAACGCATAAATATGACATAAAGTATGCATAAAACATGTAGATATCATCAATAATGTGGCATGGAACATAAGAAATTATTGATACGTCGGAGACGTATCACTACTGCTCATATACATTCATACAACCTGTATTTCACTATCTCTTCGCCGAACTAGTGCACCTATACATCTGACAAGTGTATTAGGTGTGTTGGGGACACAAGAGACTTCTTGTAGTGTGGTTGCAGGGTTGCTTGAGAGGGATATCTTTGACCTCTTCCTCCCTGAGTTCGATAAACCTTGGGTGATCCACTTAAGGGAAACTTGCTGCTGTTCTACAAACCTTTGCTCTTGGAGGCCCAACACTGTCTACAGGAATAGAATCCGTTTTCTCTTGATAGGTTTTCTTTCTTTAATTACCGACCTCTCGGTGTAGTCGGAGACCGGTTTATAGTTTAGTTGTCATACTATCAAGAGGGCCCTCAAGTGAGTAACTCAATCGTATCCTTCGGAGAGAGCTCAAACCTTTGCATCATTGCATCATCTTTCTTGGTTGTTATTTGGATCTTATCCATGTGATGTTTTAGAGCTTGTGCTTATTCTCATGACAAGCTCTAGATCATCGAAAACGGATTCCGCATGATTTACTTGTTGCGTTTTGGATATTGGAGTTTTTCTCAGTTTCTCATATTGAGAGGTTTCACTCTAAAATTCATAGAAAATCATCCCCAACTTGTTTCCATATTTCCAACAAAATTGGTTTCGTCTCAACCGGAGTCTGGATGCTAAAGATCTGTTCGTTCTTGTTTGACTGTCTTTGTCATTTTTCTAGGGGGGCGGGGATAATCTGGGGGCGGATATTTGCAAATATATGGGCCCCACAAATCGGGTAAAGACTTAGCGGCCAGGCTTATAGTACCCTCCCCCCCCCCCCCGCGATATTTGGCCAGACATTTCATGTCAGGACGAATATTCGGATGCAGGGGGTGGATATTCTGGCCACCACTTAGGCCGGATATTCCGGCCTGGAATGTCCCAACAGACATATTTTGTGGGCGGCTATAAAAAGTCCCCTTCTTCCTCCTTGGGCACCTAACCCCTCTTCCCCTTTTGCTCTCCACCACTACTGACCTTGAGAGCTTGCCCTATCCCTCTATTCCTCCTATGCTTCTTGAATATTTTTGAGGGAAAAGCTAGAGGAGATCTTGATCTACATTTTTACCAATCAAATCCCTATGTTTGTGAGTATAATCCTCTAGATCTTGATCTTGGAGTTCTTTGTGAATTTCCTTTGTTCTTCCTCTCTTCTTCCCCACAAGCTTCTGTAGCTTCGTTGGAAGTTGGGAGTGAAGGATTTGCCATTGCATTTGGTGCATCGGTTTTAGATTTCCACGATTATTCGTGGAAGTGAAAGTGAGGATTTTGTTACTCTTGGGTTCTTGGAACCCTAGACGGCTTTTATACATTTGTGGTGACTTTCTTGGGAGCCTCCAATTAAGTTGTGGGTGTGTGCCCCAAGATTTGTGTAAGGCCCGGTTTCAGCCTCGAAGAAAATCCATTAGTGGAACAGTGAACCAGGCCTTTGTGGCAAGGGTCACCGTAGAATAAGGTGGGGCCTTCGTGTCGCTTGGTGTGTGGTGTGACTACCGCATCTTGGAGTGACACCTTTGTGGAGTTGGTGTGCATCGAGCAACCACACCTCAAGGTGAGGCCTCTTGTGGCGTTCGGGAGCACTAAGCCACCACACTTCTCCAATGGAGACTAGCACTCGCAAGAGTGTGAACTTCGGGATAAATCATCGTCTCCCGCATGCCTCGGTTATCTCTATACCCGAGCTTTTTTTACTTATGCACTTTACTTTGTGATGATAGTCATCGTGCTTGAAGTTATATATCTTTATATCACATAGTTGTTTGTATTGCTTAGCATAAGTTGTTGGTGCATATAGGTGAACCATAGTATATAGGTTTTGGGCTTGACAAAGTAAACACTAGTTTTATTCCGCATTTGTTAAGCCATCTCGTAAACTTTTTAAGCCGCCTATTCACCCCCTCTAGGCGACATCCATGTCCTTTCAGTAGGGCAACTTCAAATATGAAACAGAGTAAGTACAAAACATCCACACATTTCAAATGTGTAGTAGACTGTTTTAGTGCACTTGTCTAGCAAGATTTAGGTCATGCCATGGAACTACAGGTGGTTTCTTTATTTTCCACCATATAATCTGCAAGACCAGTGCGTTGACTATTTGACATTTTAAGAAAGGGAGTGACTAGACTCAATCGTCTTATAAGTTACTTCGTTCTCAATCAGATGATTTCATCAAATCTTAGTTACAACGCATGTTGCAACTCATGAATAGCATGAATCACGGTGCAAAGTTGGCGGTTCAGAACAATTTCTATAATTGCAACTGAAAAAATCAGTTGCAACCCAATTTGTAACTCATATGCATGAATCACGATGTAATTACTTAGTTCTCAGCTAGCAAAACCGTTTTAAAAAACGAAAACAGGTTCAAATCCTCACAAACATATATTTAGGCAATTTGGCCCAGAAGCTTCGAGAGGTCCATTTGACCCTGCATGTATGGGATAAGAGGGATTTAGGGGAGACGAAACGATGGTTGAAGGAACTCCAATCTGATCTTGACTGGGTGTTGAGTGGTCCTCTTTCAAATGAAGCAATAATGATGCAACAAAAAATCCAGCTATATATTGAGAATATACATGAGCAGAACGAAATCAATTGGATCCAAAGAAGTAGGGCTAGTTGGATGAAAGGTGGCTACCGGAACACATCCTTCTTTCATAGTTTTTCCACGGCTAGAAAAAATAGGAACTTCGTAAAGAAATTGAAAGATGAGAATGGGAATTGGATTGAAAGATGGGATTATATTTCTGGCCATATAAATGGTTATTTTAGCATCCTCTTTACTTCTGAGGTGGATTCTCCTAATGAAGAGGTCATCAATAAGGTAAATCCATGTGTGTCTGAGGCTATGAATGATTTTCCGTGTTCTCTTTATACAAGAGAGGAGGTTAAGAAGGCCATGTTTAATATCAAGGATTTGAAGCCGTCCGGCTCTGATGGCTTACATGCCATTTTCTATAAAAGGTACTGGAGCTAACTTGGAGAGGAGCTGATTGATGAGGTTTTGTTGGCAATAAATTTAGGTGTAGTACCTGATGATTAGAATAAGACTGCAGTGGTCTTGATACCAAAAGTGGAGAGTCTTGAGTTGGTTACACAATATAGGCCTATAAGCATGTGTAAGGTGATCTCAAATATTTTGGCGGCAAGATTGAAAATTATTCTTCCAAAAATTATCTCCCCAACTCGTAGTGCTCTTGTGCCTGGTCGTTTGATCATGGATAACGTCTTGGTGGCCGTTGAATCATATCAAACAATAAAAAGGAAAGAAAGAAGGAAAATATGGCGTTTATGCAATTAAATTGGATATGCACAAGGCATACGATCGGGTAGAGTGGAATTTTGTAGAAAAAAAATTCTTGCTTCATTAGGGTTTCATGCTATGTGGATCAAATTGATTATGTATTGTGTTGGCTCTGCCAAGTACCAAGTGAGGTTCAATGGGAAAGAAACTGATCAGTTTGTCTCGACCAGCGGGTTGCGTTATGGAGACCCCTTTCTCCTTACTTATTTCTTTCATGTGCAGAGGCATCGACAAGTTTACTGAAACATGAGGAGGAGATAGGGAATCTGATTGGAGTTAAAGTATGCAGAGCGGCCCCGGAGGTCTCACATTTATTGTTTCCAGGCGATTCTATCATTTTGATGAGAGAGGATTTACAGAATGCTATGACGCTCAGGAGGACTTTACAAGATTATTGTGATTCATCTGGGAAAATGGTGAGTGAAGACAAGTCGAGCATTTTCTTTAGTCCAAATACAAGAGTTGAAACAAGACTAGAAGTATGTTCAGAGTTGAACATTCTTACTGTGTCTCAGCCTGCCTCCTTTAATAGGCATGGACAAAACCGATTGTTTCTTGCATCCTGTTGAGAGAGTTATTGCCCGGTTAGCAGGGTACAAGGAGAAGTTTCTATCCTATGGTGGAAAGGAGGTATTATTATTTGAAGGCGGTGTTCCAGGCGACACCCACGTTTGCAATGTCTATTTTCAAGCTCCCCAAGCTAGTAACAAAAGGGATCACAAATGTTTTGACCTATTACTAGTGGGGAGATGAAGATGATAAGAAACACATGCACTGGTTTGCTTGGTGGAAGATGTGTGTACCAAAGAAGAAGGGTGGCATGGGGTTTAGAGACCTCCACTATTTTAATCTAGCAATGTTGGCCAAACAGGCTTGGAGACTTGTGTGGGCCAGACTCGCTGTGTGCTCAAATTCTCAGAGCTAAGTACTATCCTAATGGGGATCTACTCAATATTGAATTAAAGAAGGGTTCATCTTACACGTAGCAAATCATATGGGCGGGAATCCAAACACTCAAGATAGGTCATATTTGGCGAGTTGGGGATGGAGAAAACATTGATATATGGGGGATGCCAAGATCCCAAGCAGCCCATCGAGGATGGTGATTACACCAAGAGGACTGAATGTTGCAACAAAGGTCTCTAAACTTATTGATCCAGATACTCAGACCCGGGATGAAGGAGAACTTCGATCTGTTTTCTTCTCGGTGGATGTTGGGAGAATCCTAAAAATCCCACTAGCGATGGGGACGATGGGGGACTTTGTGTCTTGGGATTATACGAGGAACGACATTTTCTAGGTACGTTCGGCTTACTTCGTAGAATGGGATCATCGGCATGGCCGCAAGCTTCTGAGAACTAATGCTCAAGCCGGGTCATCTATTAACCCAGTGTGGGCAAATATATGGTCTCTTAGAGTGCCAGCTAAGGTTAAAATTTTCTCTTGGAGGCTACTACCGGGCACTTTGGCGTGCAAGGGGGTGCTGGCAAATCTTCATATTATTAGGAGCGGTCTATGTACCATATTTGCAGTTCATTGTGAAGGCACTCTACATCCTTCTTCAAATGCCCTAGAGTAGCTAAAATCTGGGAAAATCTTGAACTCTCGAGTCTGATACAGGAGGCGGTTACTGAAGACCGGGCAGGTTTAGGCGTTTTTTAGGTGATCATGAGACGGAGCAACGAGACACTGGTGAATTTGAATGGTATAGGACTAAAGGAGCTTGTTGCAATGGCGTGTTGGTATATGTGATGGGATAGAAGAAAAATTGCCCATGATGAGCACGTTCAGAGGCCAGCAAAATCCTCACAGGCTATTCAGTCCTTAACACTAAACTATGACAAAGCTTTGACGAAAAATGCAAGAGTGAGAAAGGAGGGGTGGGAAAAACCAAGAGATGGTTATGTTAAACTAAATTGGATGCTGCGTTTTCGGTGGAGTCTTTCTCAGGAGCCTCGGGAGCAGTGATTGATGATCATGGAACTTCCATAGCAGGTAGCTCCACTGAGATACCACATGTAGGTGATGCAGCGACGACAGATGCCAGGGCACCGCGTGATGGTCTCCTACTGGTAGCCAAATCGGGTTCACCAAAATTGAAGTGAATAGCGACTAGATGAAAGTCACTGAGGTAATGAAAGAAGCGGGAAACTCAATCGGACCTGCTGCTGCGATTTATGAAGAATGTTCTTTTCTGTGTTGAGGTTTTGCTCATGTCTTTTTTAGTTATAGCCCTAGGGAAAGCAACTGTGTAGTCCACTATCTTGCTAGTAGAGCGGAGGGGCTTCCAGTAGTTTGGCATGAGGATCCGCCCG
This sequence comes from Lolium perenne, assembly GCF_019359855.2. Classification (NCBI taxonomy): domain Eukaryota; kingdom Viridiplantae; phylum Streptophyta; class Magnoliopsida; order Poales; family Poaceae; genus Lolium; species Lolium perenne. The sequence continues at coordinate 258,185,018 of NC_067246.2, read as the reverse complement.
ATTTTATAGTAGGCTTGCTAGCCAATGATGTAATCATGTTTATGAACCAATAAAGTTGCCGTGGTAGCTTTCCCTAAAAAAGGGTTCTTATTATTAAAACAAACTGATGTAGAGGCTTCCTCTACCCATTCCTTTCAAAAAAGAATTGTTAAGCCGTTTTGAAGAAAAGCCAAGACATTTCCCCGACGTCACTCCCATATTTTTCGGACGTTGACAATCCCGATCCACAGCCGTATAGTTGGAGGGTTAGGGAAATTACACCATAATTCAGTAGATGTAGCGTTACTGACATACCAGTAGCTTTGTGCTGGTCGATGAGGTATATGATGATCTTAACAAGAGAAACCATGTACCCAAGGCTGAGAATAACCATTTTATATGCCCCATATCAGTTGCCACAGAAGAACAATGCCGGCGACGATCGACGATTTGACATCATGGCTATATATATATACGGCATGCTTTCGCAGAGGTCGCCCCATTAATTTGCTATACTTGCGATGGCTCCAGCCATTCATCCCTGTCTGCTTCTGTGCCTGTGCCTGCTTTTTGTTGCTCCTCATCTTAGCAGCTGTTACCACACCAGCAACACTTATGGTGGAAGGCATGTCCTTGTTCGTTCATCTCACGACTCGAGGATCCAGTCCACCTTCACGTCTATCCCTTCTGGTGATGATTCCTGCATCAAATCTTTGCACACCAAGATTTAATTAGAACCCCCTCTCAATCTCTCACACTCTCATGCACATTTAACATGCTTCAACAGTGAGCTCGTTTTATACTACTCATGTGCTAATAACTTGTCCCCATTTTTCAGGAGACGGCGGGCTACCTGTGATGCATCGGCTGAGCCCGTGGTCTCCTTCTGACGCTGGGGTCGGCGACGCCTTCTACCGTGACACCCTCCGTCTTCACGCGCTCTTTGGCGATTCCACCGGTACCCCGCTCGTGGCATTGCCGGGCGCGTTCGAGTACCACGTCAGCATCGGCTACGGCACGCCGGCGCAGAAACTCACCATGGGGTTCGACACGGCCACCGTGGGAGCCACGTTTCTCCGGTGCAAGCCATGCGCTGCCGGCGATCCATGCCACAAAGCCTTCGACCCGTCCCGTTCGTCTTCCCTCGCGCAGATCCCATGTGGCTCGCAGGACTGCCCGTTCAAAGCATGCTCCGGCCCAACCTGCAATGTTGCCGTGACAAAGAAGGGCGCCGTCGTGCTGAACGCCACCTTCGTGACGGACACGCTCACGGCTGCGCCGGCCATCCCCGTGAATGACTTCAGGTTCGCCTGCCTGGAGATGGGCGGCGCCAGAACGACTGGCAGTGACAGCTCGTCCGGAGTGCTCGACCTCAGCCGTGAGAGCCACTCTCTGGCTTCACGAGTCGTCTTGACTCCGGAAACGGTCACCTTCTCCTACTGCCTGCCATGGGACCCCACCTCTAGGGGCTTCCTCTCCTTCGGCGCCGCCCGCCCGGAACGCGCCGGCCGCGGCGTGACCTACGCCACGCTACGGCACAACGCCGCCCGTCCGAGCATGTACTTCGTCAAGCTCGTGGGCGTAACCGTCGGCCTGTCTGAGATCCCTGTTCCCCCCGCGCCGGCGATCGCCGGTGACGCGCTGGTCGAGGTGCACACGACCTTCACGTACCTGAAACCGGAGGTGTATGCGGTTCTTCGCGACATGTTCAGGCGGGGGATGAGGCAGTATGTGGTGGCACCGTCGTCGAGCGGGCTCGAGACATGCTACGACTTCACCCACCTGAACACCATCGATATGCCGATGATCTCGCTGAGGTTCGAAGGCGGGGCGACCCTGGAGCTCGGCATCGAGCAGATGATGTACTTCAAGGATCCCCGCAACATCTTCTCCGTGGGGTGCCTCGCTTTCGCTCCGGTGCCGGCCTACGCACCAGTTGCTGCGGTTATCGGGTCACTGGCGCAGTCACAGACGGAGGTGGTCTATGATGTGCTTCAAGGCAAGCTTGGGCTCGTCCCCGACCGCTGCTAGCTGATCGATCAAACGGATCAAGCAGCACGTGGGGGCGTGCATCTATCCGTCGCATCTTGGTATACACCAATGGTTTGCTTCTTCAAAATGACTTGATAATATGATTCATAACCGACGTGTCAGTTTGTCACCGTGAAGTTCTCAACATGAGAGATAAGCAGGAGCTTCGGAAGCTGCTGTTATGCGGCCTTGCAAGTTGCTTATTTTCTGCTAGATACAATGCTTACACTTGATGTTATTTCAACATTTTTGCCGCCATATTTTACATTGGGTTGTTGTACCTCTCCTCCATTTTGATTCACATAAGATAGATTATAAGACGGCTTTTAATCATTTCATCTTGAAGATCCTTTTACAATGTCTCTTGTGTACATCAGTACATGGTGATTGCAATGATGCCCCTATGCCTAGCGCTGTAGTTTTGAACTAAAAATAGGATACTTATTATGAATGGGAGAGAGTACTTTAAAAAACTTGAGCTCAAGAAGTAATTTTACTGGAAAAGCTAAAGCACTATATGCTGAACTTGGTATCAGACTTGATTGACCATGTAACAAAAACATGGAACGAAGGTCTGGCCCGATCGATCCGCTTTTTCACCGTGAAAAGAACTAGTTGCATGCACTAAGAGCAACTCTAGCATATACCGCAAAACTCGGTATCGAACCGTAAACCACTTTTGCTGTTTGAGATTTGCTAGATACCGCATAAATGAACTACATAATAAAAAAAGGCCTTGGCGCCAGATTTTTAAAACGATTTTACTAGTTCATACAAAAGGACACAATTAAACATTAATCTGGATGCAAAGCTAGAAACTAGTTGCTTAGCTAGTTCATCGTGTAGATCTAACATAGCCCTTAAAGTCCTGGGATATCTCAGGGTCATCTACGATGAGGCGCCAACGCTGGCGACATCAATCATCATCATTGTAGTTGACCACGACCAAGCAACTGCTATAGGTTTCATCTGCAATGCAGTGCCACCGCGCCTCGGCGAGATCCACCTTCTTCTGATCGGCATTATCACGGTGGAGATTGGAGCTATCTGAGATGGTGCTATCAAGGTAGCGGCGCTAGACGACTTGCAAGTCATGGCACTTGTAAGGGTACATTGCGCCTAGTGTGTTTTTGGTAATTAATGACAATCCTCTATGGACTAATGTTTTCATTGTGTTTATATGAAAGAATATTACATATGTGAAGTTCATATGTTATTCAAGTGTGGATGCCATGAATATAATGTTATACCTTTGATATTCGCATCAAGATCATTGATTTGAAGAGAAGGATATGATATGATCAAGAAGAAGAAATGAAGATGGAGTTCTTGTGTGGAACTCAACCTAGTTAGCCATGCTCTAACTTATGTGTTAAGCAATGAATGATCAAGATATTGTGATAGAGCATGAAGAGATACAATGTTGACCGAGACTAAGAGTGGAGATTGAATTCAAGTTGGTCAACACATGAAGCATAAAGATTGTACCACTTTGGATCATGTGATCTTGTGGGCGGTAAGCTTTGCCAAATTTTGCTTCATGTGCTAACCCACTATATATGTGCAGTTGTGTTGTCTATATGGTTAGGTACCTTGCCATGGATATGCATCAAGAGTATGATCTCACATAGCCCATGAGAGGATGGCATTCAAGTTTTGGATGTCATCAAGGTTGATAATGGCAAGTTCAAGATGAGCATATCGAAGATATCATGCTTGAGGCTTGCGGTCCATTTGGTGATAATAGACATGTGAAAATGTACCTCAGTTAATCTATCCCATCATGGTGTATGTGAGAGCAATTGTGAGTCTTCACGAAGCAACAATGATCAAGTGAGACATTCCAGCTTGAGGGAGCTTGAAGCGTTGTCATCAAGATCAAGTGGGATGCGCAAGGCAAATGTATGACCTTGCTAGGTTTTAGTTTTACCGGTCTCAAGGTGGTTGTTGGGAGACCGGTTTATAGGATAGATAGCCGCACTATCAAGAGTGGTTTTCGGTTGAGTAACTTGATTGCATCGTCTTAGGAATCTCAATTCTTTGCATTCCTATATTCTTTTTTGCTTCTTTGGTATTCTCCGTATGAGGTTCTTGAGTTTGTTGCTAGCTTTTCAACAAGCCCAAGTTCATCGAAAACGGAATCCGTATGCATCTTCTATTGCGTTTTCGAGTTTGGACGTCTTTACCGTTTGTTGATGTTAGGAGGCTCCCTTTCTAAAATCATCTAAAAACATTTTGTGAGGAGTCTCAGTATTTTCAACAAAATTGGTTTCATATCAATTGGAGTTTGGAAACTACGTGAGAGAGCTTTTTTACTTCTCAGAAAATGATCGTTTGAGCAAAGTCGAGCAATCCGACAGGACCGCGTCCTGCTGCCGGGTAGTTCAACACCTGGCCCAGCCTACTGGGTGTGGCGCCGAGTGTCCGAGCCGCCTGGTCGGCCCGGCCTCTAGCCCGACCCACCAGGTGCTGTTGTCGGGTGACCCGGCCCCTGGCCTTGCCGAGTTGTACGCCTGGTTGCGCGACTCTGCCCTAAAACGGCTAGTTTTCTCCTTGGAGTATTTATATCCCTTCTTCCTCCTTGAGGATGTAAGGTCAACCATTCTATTTGCTCTCTCTCTCTCTTCTACTACATTGTTGAATCTAAAAGCTTGCTTTCTCTCTATCCCTCCCATAATTCTTGCATCTTCTTGAGGGATTTGAAAGAGGAAATCTATATCTACAATCTCCACCAATCAATTCCTCCTCTAAGTGAGGGGAACTCTTGGGATCTAGATCTTGGAGTTATTTGTTAATTCCCTCATTTGTTCTTCCTCTCTAGTTCCTTCATAGCATTTGTTGCTTTGGTGGAATTGGAGTGTGAATGATTTGACCACCTTTGGTGTTCTTGCTTTTACATCCTTGCAAAAGTATTGAACTCTCCATTACGATTAGTTCGAGTGAGAGACTGTGAGCTTTTTACTCTTGGAGGGGTTACCTCCTAGTTGGCTTGGCGGTTGGTGCTTCAATGGCCTCTTTGTGGAAGATTGTGAAAAGGCTCGAGTTTCTCCTTTGTGGAGCTTGTGAAGTGTATGTGGAGCTTGCCATCTCCCGAGTGGAGAAAAAGCTAGGCATAAGGCAAAGGCCTTTATCCTTCGTGGTATTGGCTTGGAGAAGAAGGTGGGCCTTCGTGGTGTTCGGGAGACCTTCGTGGTAGCCCGCATTTCTCCAGTGTGACATACCTCACCTTGTATGGGGGAACACGGGAATACATCTTCGTCTCTGCGTGCCTCGGTCATCTCTATACTCGAGTTTACTTTCCTTGTGATAGCCATCGTGCTTGAAGTACATATACCTTGCTATCACTTGTGTTACATATATCTTGTTCCTATCTTTCTTATCTTGAGTTGTTGTTGCACTTAGTTGAGCCTAGCATATTTAGGTATCATGCTTGTAAAATAAACGTTAGTTTAATTCCACATTCTTACAAGCCAAATCCGCAATAGTTTTAAAACACCTATTCACCCCCCTCTAGGAGACCTCGTCCTTTAAGCACTTCTGCTCCGCAACGGCGAGGGTTGCGCTATCGTCCGAGAAGTCTGAGGAGTCGTCCTCTGCACCAGCAGGTCTAGGTGCCAACTACATGTGTAGTGGCACCGGAGTGAAAGCTCTCACGACGGCCTGCAATGGAGAGCAAATCGTAATGGAGAGCTCAAAGTCTCTCACTTGAACAAATCGTAATGAAGAAGCTCAACACTATGCAAGTATATAAAGCAAGAACACCAAGAAACATGCTTAAATCCTTATCTCTCAAGTCCCACCAAAGCATCAAATACTAGGGAGGCACTAGTGAAAGACTGAAAGTGCATGAATCCCCATGCGTGGTTTTGGTAATTGATGATAATTCCCATGGACTAATGTTTTCATTGAGTTTTATATGAAGAAATCATCCATAGATAATGTTTGAAGACCATGCGTTTGATTTAAGGGTGGATGCCATGAAGACATAATATATGTTAAATATTGGCATCGAGCTCATAGATTTAAAATGTAATTCAATATGACCAATAAGAATAAGAAATGAAGATGGTGCTCGTGTGTGAAATCAAATAAGCCATGTTCTACCTTATGTGCTAATCCATAAAGGATCAAGATCTTGAGAGTTTGATTTCAAGAGAAGAATTCAAGATATGAATCTAAGTCGGTGTCATAATAGATTCATGAGTTGAACTATGATTAACCAAGATTTAGATCATGTAATGAAATGAAGAGTTGTTTACTTACCTCAAGATATTGTGATAGATCATGCCAAGATATAATTAAATTTGACCAATAAAAAGAGTGAAGATTGGATTCACGTTGGTCAACACGTGAAGCATAAAAAATGTACCAAGTGGGATCAAGTGATCTCGTGGTATGGTAAGCCTTGTCAATTATACTTCCTAAAATAACTCATAATATATGTTATTATGGTGTCATGTGGGTTTTGTATCTTTCTGTAGGCATGCATCAAAAGTCAGATTTCGTATAGCCAATGAGAGAATGACATCAAGTGGTGATGTCCATCAAGATTGAGAAGGGTAAGTTAAAGATGATCATCTCGAGAAGATCATATGCTTAAAACTTGCCGTCCATTTTATGATGATGGACATGTTAACATGTTCCTTATGAAGCTATCCCATAGTGGTGTGTATGTGGAACAATCATGAGTTTTCACGAAGCAACAATGACCAAGCGAAGTGGTTCCAACAGGTCCACGCGGTACGTACTAATGGGGACGTGTCGTTCTCCCCAGACCCCATCAGCTCCCAACACGCCACCTCGCAGTCCCACGCTGCACGCAGCTTCCCAAACCCTAGCGCGCGAGCTTCTCGTCCATGATGAATGTGTGGCCGCCGCCACAGGTTTCCATCGACCTCGGCAACAAGGACTAGACACTGGCGGCACTGACCAGGAGGACGAGGAACCACCGGCTTGCAAGCCATTACCCTATATTTTTCCTTTTCAGTGTAAACTGTGAACTTCTGGGTCCATAGCTATGCCCTATATTTATGTAAACTATGCTAATTTTTCTTTTCATTTTTTTGTGGTTTAGAACCGTTGGGGCTGCTCGCTACCACAAATAGGCCGTCTTACTTGTGTCCGCTTGCCACCGCATACGGACAAAAACATATCGATCTTGTGTCCGAATTGCGGTGGTCCGTTGAGGTGGCCTAAATCCAAGTGGATACCAAATGCCAAATTGATGTGCTACGAATTTTAACAAGTTAAACTTTTGATGTTTTTAAACTTTGAACTGCGATGAGTTTTAAACTTGGCACCTTTGGCACCAGCACACACCAAATCCATTCGCCGATGCTCCACGGAGCCACGCTGTGCGCCCCCGCTCAAGGAAAATCTCCTCACCTTTCTTGTTTTCTCCCCGGATGCAACATCTCGGACCGCAAGAGGCAGCCACCCTCCCGCGCCACCTCCTAGAAGCCCACGTCGTCTCGCTGGTCCGCCAATGCTCCGGCCACCGCGCTCTCCGCGGCGCCCACGCGCGCCTACTCAGGCTCAGCCTCCCGCGCCTCACCTACGCCTTCGCGCTCTCCAAGCTCCTCGCCGCCTCCGCTGCCACCTCCTACGCGCGCAGCCTGTTCGACCAAATCCCCGAACCGACCACCTTCTGCTACAACTCCCTCATCCGCGCGCTGTCCGGCACCAGCAACACCGCCGCGGACGCCTTCCTGCTCTACCGCTGCATGCTGCGGGCGGGCGCCCCGCCACCCAACAGCTTCACGGTCGCGTTCACTATCAAGGCGTGCGCCACGGCTCCGGCTCTCAGAGAGGGTCAGCAGCTACATTCGCAGGCCTTCCGTCATGGGCTGGAACCGAGCCTGTACGTGCAGACCGGGCTGCTTAACCTCTACGCCAGGTGCGAGGAGGTTGCGCTCGCCAGGGACGTGTTCGATGGCATGGCCGAGGACAAGAATTTGGTCGCCTGGAGCTCCATGATCGGCGGGTACTCGAGAGTGGGGATGGTGAACGAAGCCTTGGACCTCTTTCGAGAAATGCAGGCTGCTGGGGTGAACCCGGATGAGGTCGCGATGGTCAGCGTCATCTCCGCATGCGCCAAGGCAGGCGCTCTTGATTTGGGCAGGTGGGTGCATGCTTTTATAGATAGGAAGAGGATCACAGTCGATCTTGAGCTGAGCACGGCGTTAATTGATATGTATGCAAAGTGCGGTCTGATAGAGCGGGCAAGGTCGGTGTTTGACGCTATGGTGGAGAGGGATACCAAGGCATGGAGTGCGATGATAGTTGGGCTGGCGATGCATGGGCTTGCAGAGGATGCCTTGGGGCTTTTCTCAAGAATGCTACAGCTTAAGGTAAAAAAAGTTGCACCGATTTGTTTACAGTTATATTTGCTTGGTTAGCTTTTGTTGATAACATGATCATATACATTAGCTCGCGTGGTAAAATGTAATGCTGGTTACCTTTGTTCAGCATCTGGTTTTATGCTATTATACCAGAAAATTTTCTCACTTTTCTCATGAACGCCTAATGTGCTTAACTGATTTCATGCACTACATGGATGATCTCTACCTACACTGTCTGATGTGTATCAGCTCACGTGCTCAACTTTGCTATAAATTGTCATAGCGTGCAGTCTTTACAAAGGAGAGTTTGTATCCATTCTAATGGCTCTCACCAAAATTCTCGTGTTTATATTTCAGGTGAGACCCAACAATGTCACATTTATAGGTGTTTTGTCCGCCTGTGCTCACAATGGGTTAGTGGATGATGGCCGGCGATACTGGTCTACTATGCAAGAAATGGGCATTAAAGCTTCAATGGAGAACTACGGTTGCATGGTTGACCTTCTCTGTCGGTCTGGCTTTTTGGATGAAGCTTACTCATTCGTTACAGACATGCCCATATCACCAAATTCAGTAATTTGGAGGAATCTTCTTGTGGCGAGTAAAAACTCGAACAGAGTTGATATAGTAGAATCGGCTTCTAAGAGGCTCTTAGAGTTGGAACCTCAAAATTCAGAGAACTATGTGCTCCTCTCTAATCTGTTTGCGTCGAACTCCCAGTGGGATAGAGTGAGGTATATGAGGAAAATGATGAAGGCTAACAAAGTTACTGTTGTTGCTGGCTGTAGTTCGATTGAAATAAATGGCTACATGCACAAGTTTGTGGTGAGCGATGGTTCACACCCTGAAATCAAGGAGATAAGGCTGGTGCTGAGGGAAATAGCTGACCGGGTGCTACGTGCTGGACACAAGCCTTGGACTGCAGCCGTTCTACATGATGTTGATGAAGAGGAAAAAGAAGTTGCACTTTGTGAGCACAGTGAAAGGTTAGCCATTGCGTATGGGTTGTTGAAGACAAAAGCACCACATGTCATTCGGGTAGTAAAGAATTTGCGGTTCTGTCCTGATTGCCATGAAGTGACAAAAATAATAAGCAAATCATATGACCGAGAGATCATTGTCAGGGATCGTGTTCGTTTCCATAGATTTATTGGAGGACATTGTTCTTGCAAGGACTTCTGGTGATTGCTTAACCGACTGAATAACGTATATTAAATGATTATTCAAAGCGTGCCAGATGTGATGCCTTAAGAAGAAGGTTGTTTCAGAAGTGATAAGATGGAAATACCAGAAAAAACCACATTGTGCAACGACGTATGTGCATGTTCTCACACCTAGATTAATTAACTCCAGGTGCAGATATTGGAGCTTCCTATTCTGATACCACCACTGAAAGTTATTGAAGTATATTTTACATCACCGAGGTACTTTTTTTTTTACCGTAATTTGATGTTTAGGTCATGTTGTTCATATATAAATTAGTGATGGAGGTATGTTCTATCAACCTAACATAACCTAAAAGAGAAGACGACTATGTTGCTGTCATGACTTGTTTAAATGTCTGTTATCGGTCTCTGTCCATGCGTTATCAAATATTAGTTGCATCGTTTGTAACATACTTCAATGGAACTATATTTTACATCATTGAGGTACTCTTTTTACCTTATTTTGACGGTTAAGTACTGTCGTTCTTATCTAAATTAGCGACAACGGATTTTCTACCAAACTAACATAACCTAGAAGAGAAGGCGACTGCATTGCTGTCATGGCTTGCTCATATGTCTCTGAAAGGTCTCTGTCCATGCTTTCTCAATGTTTGTTTTTTGATACATGCTTAAACAAAATAATGATTAATTGTGCCATTGATAACACGACCTCTACATGTTGATCAGTTCTAAAACTACCATCGGATGCATTAGAATTCAAATGTTTGATTAATGTTTATTCCCCATGACAAGGTGGCTACTCGATGGGCACCAACATTTCTCAGTACTAAACCCCTCCATTTCCCGCATGGTGCTACCAGCAGGCATAAGGTCCAAGAGTTTCAGACCACAGTGGAAGAGCAGGAGGGCTGGGACGCTAGAACATTTCGCGTTTGTCAGGCAAGGTAGCTGGTGAACATGACCTGTTCGGTGGCTGCTCGTGCCGGTCCCAGAAGTAAAAAATGGTGTTGCTAGGCTTTGGAGGCACGACTCAACTTTGCAATGCTGAAAATGTGTGATTCGATGTGAACTGGGAAACTGGTTACATCACCACAAGCCTATTAATCGGTTACTGTACTGGTTACATCTTACACCTTAATTTAAATGTATCTACACATGCAATTTAGACAAATCTTACACTCGCCTTTTACCCATTTTTTCAATTTCTTGGAATGAAAACATCTCATCTCATCGCCATTACAACTTAATGGTAGACAGAGTACTAATCATCTCATCGAAAACTTAACAGCTAGCCAAACGAAGGCTAACAGAAAAAAAAAAGAAGAATATAAATTCAGCTTCAATATAAAACTTGATGATTTGTAACGAAGCCAAACAAATTCAGCTTCAATATAAAACTCAAACAGACAGCAAAATAGACATCGTGCTGATTACACAAAATAAACACAAGGGCGTACATACTTCAACTGACAATTTTTATAACAACGATCACTGTTGCTGAAACGAATGTGGAGCAAACCGTTCAACAAAGAATGAGATACCAACTCTGAAGTTCACATACTGAAACATAAGCAAAGTAAGGCTTTGTTGGTAGCCCGATACCAGGAAGCAGCCTATGAGTAGCACCCACGAGGTCTCGCATATACTTAAGAAGCTAGTTGGTTCTGACCCCAAAAGGAGAACATCCCCTTGTACTTGGCAGCCACAAATTGACGCGATAGCATGCTCAAGGGCGCCTCCTTGCAGCTGCTAGCGCTACGCTTGATTGGTTCAATGCTCTTCAGTACAGGTGCCGGAGATACGGCCTCTTCCTTTTTGACACTATCTGGTGGCAGCCATAGAGATAATTTATGATACTCAGGAACTGTATTCTCAATGCTGTTGATACTGCTGGCATGTGCCTGACGATGTTGAGGATCACTTGTGTCAGTTCTGCTGCTAATGCTATTGTCGTATGCCTTGAGATGTTGAGGATCACTAGTGTCAGTTCTGCTGCTGCCGCTGGTACTGCGGTAAGATGATTTCTTATCTCTTTTGCTGCTGCTACTGTGGTGAGAATGCTTCTTGTCCTTTTTACTGCCACTGCTACTGCGGCTGCTGCTGCTTCCCTTTGGAGGCTTGTACTTGTAGTTGCTCTTCCTCAAACTTCTATGGTGAGGCCTCACGGTGTGCGAGTCAGAAGTAACAGGAGGATCATATACATCAGGGGCCCATGAAACACTCAAATTTGTGACAATACCCCGCTTCGCTCGGCTTCCTTTCATTGCAGAAACCAGCACTGGGGTCACCTGCATATACAATGGATGTTACAAATCAGGGTATGGTCAATCCATGTCCAAAATAAAACATTCCACGGAAGCAATACAATAATTGGAGAAGAACAGCCCTAAGAGATCATGCATATTTCACATATAATTCAGATAAGCATAGTCCAGCCACTAAAATGAACAGAAAAAAAAAATATAAGTAAATAATGCAAACGAATGAACATCATTCTCAAATCTATTCAGACAAATATGCAACATTGCATCACAACTGGCATAGAGGCATCAACCCAACATATTTATCCAAACAGAGTAGTTAAACCTCCTCCTACAGAGGAGTGGAATATCACAAGCGCAGAATTACATTTAACTATCTGGAATTCTAAACAAGTTATAATAATTTATGAGAAGCCAGAGTCATTGGTAAAAAATAAAGGTGTAATGCTTACAGAACCATCTTTCAATCAAGCTAAAGGGTTATTGCCCTATGATTCATTTGGTATAAATAGAACAAGAACAAACACTTTGAATAGCAAGATAATCCTAACAAGGAAGACTCCATACTTCCTACTTCAATGAAATACTCACCTTTGATACAGAATCGCCATCCTCTGATTTTCCAATTGAAGATTCAGATGCATTGCCACTAAGGGAGGCTGACGATGTGACCAGTTCAGTGTCAACATCCACCAAGCCATCAGTCGAATCTGATTCAACAGAAAGTGAATCCTCATTTTCATCAGAGTCTTCGCTCAGATCTTTCCCTTCATCATTGTCATCATATACCTGCATCACTTCAGCAAGAGCCAGTCCGATTTCCTCGACACCAAAACCATCTTGCGCATGCGCTACTCTAGCTTCAAAATTCTCATCTTCAGGGCGAGCACAAGAGCTGTGCTGAGAACCTGCTTTTTCACAGGTGCTGGGGCAGAGACATGAGCTGCTGCTCACACCTTCGGCACTGAAGCCTACCAAAGGTCCGCCCATCCACAACCTTAACCCCAAGGTCAGAAGAGAACTCCCTGCATAGCAGGACAAAGCTTGAATCAGAAGCAAACCTTAGAATAATTAAAAGGACTACACAACAAGGACCACACACTAGAATACTTGGTAGAGTTTTAAGACAACATAACAGAATCAAGTGCACATCTATGTGCATTCATATATATTATTCATATTTGAAGCTCATGTAAACCAACTACGCGCAAAAAATGTTAAAAGCCTGTCAATAGCATGGGCTACAATGTTCCCTGATGGTGTAAATAAATAAAGAGCAACAATCTATCTTATAACTGTATATGGTCATAGATATTTCATATTTGAAAGAATCGTAATTCCATGTTCGATATCTGAACATTTCTACGACATTTGCAGTTCCAACAGAAAAGTAAACCTGCGCGTATTTACAATTTCAAAAAAAAAATGGAACCGGCAAATTTTCCGTACCTCTTTCGTCGGAGAAGCAGCAATCACAGGCGCCAACACACCGGTCAAACCCAGAGACCAAACTTGCGGAGACACGAAATCCCGAGACCAAGCAACAGACCCTCACAACCGGACAAGCCTCAGGACGAGCGCAGGGGCGAGATCGAACCGAAGGTCGTGGGCGACGAGGGGGAGGCAAACGTCAGAGGCAATTAGAACTACTACTACCAGGATTACCGATACCACTACTACTAAACCGATGCGAGGACGAGAGCTGGAGGCGGTGCGAGGAGGGGAAGGAGTCGGCGGACGCGACGGCGCGGAGGACGCAGCAGCAGGAGGGGCACGCGGCTCGCGCCGCAGACATCGTATCCTCGCCTAGGTATCCAACTTGTCGGATTTCGCGGCTACCACCTGCGGGCGGAGGAGGATCAGGGCGGGGCGGGCCGGCGCGGGGAGGGTCACGCCCTGCGCGTGGGTCGACCGGACCGGCGGTCGGAGATGACGACGGCGGACGGCGACGGCGAGGACGGAGAGGCGATTTGGGGATCGGATCGGCGGAGGATGCGGGAGGCGAGGTGCGCGGATTGGCTACTGGAACGGCGAGAGGCCGGGGGCGGATCGGGGTGCGTCTTATATTTCGGATGCCTGACGAGTGGGGCCCGGATACGGACGAGGATGGTGGGTGACAGGCTGGGGCGGGCCCCGCGCGCAGTGAGAGGTGGACGGGTCAACAGCGTGGCGGGCGGGAAGATGCGGCACGGAAGGCGCGCCACGTAGGATACACAGCCCGGGGAAAGGGGGAAACGGTTTTCGTATTTTCTCGATTTGGACCAGGCAAAAATCGCGATGAATATCAGGCATGATCTTCAGTGCCATCTTGTTTTGACTGAGATTTTTCTTGTTCTTCCCGTTTTGGGGGAGTCATGTCCATCGTGTGCTCGCTGAATATCGATGCGTATGCTAAACATAGATTTGGGAGTTGGGATGCAGCTGTAGGCGAAACTGCCGTGGCAGAAACTATCGCCGTCAGACAATTGGCACCGGCGCCCAAGTTGAAAAAAAAAAACAGTATGAGCACATTTATAAATGAATGCTGATGAAATGTTAGTACGAGTTGCACATATATCAGCCACAGCCATGCATATCCAAACTCGAAACAGGAGGCAACATATACAACAGTCAACAGATAGTTTCATACAGTGCAGTACGTCTCTACAGAACACAGGTCAACCCAACCCAAACAATCGGGTCAGATATGTCGTCCTTCTGCTGCAGAACAGTTGACCGCCCACGGTTTCGTGGAGGGCAAGCACCAGGGCCAGACTAATCTGCTCTGCAAAATGGTTGGCGTCCCTGTGCCATGGGGTCGCTGGCAGCTGGGCGGCGGAGGATAGGATTCTTCCGGCCACTTGGAAAGCTCTGCTGAGCCGAGCTTCAACCATTCTGCCCGCGCGGAAAGGAACAATGCCACGTACGCCATGTGCACACAGCACACATGCCATGGCGCAATGAAAAAGTTGAAAACGAACCCGTCGGGGAATCTGCGGTGCATCAGAATCTTTTGCCCTGAGATGCATAGCACTTGCTGCATTGCAGTAGGCTCTTGAGCAACCTCCTCCACTGCAGGAAGGATGGGAAACAGAACCGTCTGGCTTTGATTCGTTTCCAACGGCCACGAGACACCTTTACCTGCACAAAATAGAGTAAATGAAGCTGGCGTTGTTAAATTCACAGAAAAAATGTGGCGCCCATACTACGTTGCTACTTATCCACTTCGACTACGGAAAGAACTATGAGCACGTCATTTCAAAAAGAACTGTGAGTGTGCACATCAGACACCATGCTCCTCTATCGTGAAAGTAAAACATGTTGCAAATGAATACGACTTTGTTGGCCCAAATTCTAGTAACATGAGGCAAAGGAAGATTCGATGGCAAAGAACAGTCTTACTTCAGCCTCTTCCTCTTCGCTTGAGGTTCATCGACAGTTGAGCTTGTCTGACTACTATTCTGCAGTGGATGATATTTTGCTCGTCTCAGTGCTTCCTCACACTCGTTCAACTTCAGCTTCTCCTTGTTCTGTTAATAGATCAAAAAGCACAACTATAGTAAGGCTAGCCATGTAAGGTCTTCTGCAAATTTGCTGAAACCAGAGATCACATACGTAAACGTTCTTGTAAGTTGCTATTTGTTGCTTACAAACTTTCAGCTCCATGCGTAGATCGCTAAGGCGAGAATCAACAGGAACAGTGCATTGCTGAACCAACTGTTTCTGTCGCCCACGGACTACTTGTGGTTGCCATACGTTCAATGCCACAGAAGCTCTCCTGTTGACATTTCAGACAATAATGAATTAGGCAATCAGCATATGTGACCAGGTGAGATGCACAGACGTATGAGACTAAGCAAAAAATCAATGACGTGATGTACTCTTGTGTTGAAGTCTAAAGTTTCAGTTTCCCTGGCTGAGAACCTTCGGAGAAAATATTTTTTTTAAGGAAAGCAGATAATGGAGTACTTAATATAACTTAATTTTTCATTGACCCATAGAAGAAACTTATTTTAACTCTACAGCACTTTGCTATCGATGCTTAATACAGGCCCGATTGCAACCATAAGCATTCTCCATGATGCTAAATTCCTAACGAGGTACTTCACACAGCCTGTATTTGTTCCTTTACCAGACAAGGACTACAGAAGCAACATCTTAAAAAAGAGATGAATGCACACAATTATGGGTGAAGTGATCTGGATAGCAACCTACTTTGCAGAAATGATTGCACTAGACTAAAAATCTACATGTTTCTTGATGTTCTATCCACTATGTATAATATGTATTATTCATTTCTGCAGTTACAGCAGACCTGAATGTTGGCAAGTGAGGTACAATTCCTTTGTGCACTGTTTGAATTATTCCCTTGACCATATGTAAACAGGAGCCTTTTACCCTGATACAACAAAATAGTAATGAAGGTGTTTCTAAATTTAATGCACCGTGTCAAGTTCCAATATCAACACGTTCATATGAGAGAACTTGAGTTATCTTATTTTAGCTCAAAAGGCAGCATACGGATAGTACCGATGAGGAGGAATTTCCCAAACATACAAGAATAAGATAAAATCGAGGAACTGATGTACTCTTATACCAAGGTCTAAATTTTCAGTTTTTCCTGCCTGAGAAACACTGGAGATACTAATTGTTTATGTAAGGATAAGGAGAGCAGAGAGTGTATCATATAACTTAATTGTCCATTGACCATTAAAAGAACCCTGGTTTACCCCAGCAATTTAAGCTATTGATGCTTAAAATGAAGCCCTATAGATACCAAGGATAGTGTAAACAGGGGCATTTTACCCTGATAGAACAACATACTAATGGAGGTGTTTCTAAATTTAATGGATCGTTCCAAGTTCCGATACAGAGCATAAACATGAGATAATCAGAGTTGTCCTATTTCAGTTTAAAAGGCAGCAGAAGTAGCTATGCTATGCTGAACGTGTCAGCCAAGAGAACAACCTCGGACAAGCTCTTGCGAGATAAGCAGTACCAATAACCATGGAAGCAATTGTTCTGACTTATGACAAACATTTTGCCAACTAAATAGCAGTGCAGCAAGTCAAGTGCTGGACAGGCGTGCAAGAGACTGTTTTGCTAAAGGAGGTCTTAAGTTAGTTACTCCCCACTATGAGTAGTCTTACAGGACCAACAGGCAACAGCAGGAGATCACTGAGATTATAACCAGAGTTTCCCTGTACAGTTGTGAAAGGGTAGCAGGAGAAACTCACACTAGCCTTGAGCAATAACTTTTGCCCCCATAGTGCAGCTACGGGCAATTCAGTACTAATTCTAACTGATTAATCGGGGATACTTGAATAATTGCTACTCCAATCGTCCCAAAATCCCGATGCTCTTTCTACTCGTTGCATTAGCTAGTCTGTTAAATTGATGTTTCTACTCACAACACCAAAAAGGCATTCAACTCATGGAGAGAAAAAAACACAGGTTGAGGAAATTACAACCGACCTGACCCTCTCGAGGTTGTCCAGCTCCTGCGCGGCGGCCTTCATCCTATCCCCCTCCGCGCGGATACTCCCCTCCAGCTGCGTCAGCCGCTTCCGGCACGCCAGCAGCCGCCCCTCCGCCTCGTACACAGCGCGCCGCCTCGCCTCGGCCATCCGCAGCTTGTGCCTCTCGAACCTGCGGCAGCGGAGCATAAGTCAGGCGCCCAGACGGGGGATTAAATAAGCTGAACAACGAGGCGGGGAGGGGTAATTACTTGGTTTTGTAGAGGGATTTGGGGTCGACAAGCTGCAGCTGCTGCGAAGAGGAGGGCTGGGATTGGGAGGGGAAGTCGCGGGAGAGAAGGCTCGACCAGAGGGAGGGGTGGAGGGAGAGGCGGCGGAGGCGGCGGGAGGCGATGGCGAGGCAGCAGAGGTCGCGGAACCCCAGCGCGGCGGAGGCGGCGCCGAGCTCCAGGATGCGCGCCCACAGCTCGTCGGGGAGATCGGACGCCGACATGTTGATCTGAGAGCGGGCGGGCAACGACGCAGCTGGCTATCGCGCCTTTCCCTCGACGGCTCGGCGGGCTAGAGAAATCAGGAAGGCGCGTCCGCCGACTGAACTAGAAAATACCCCGCGCGTTGCTGCGGGATCTTTTAGAAACTAATAATTGACCACATCAAATGTTAAAATCTCATATGAAAATAGTGTAGAATAACTTAGAGGTTATCCAAATATTGTATAATTTTAGATAATAGTGTGATGCACACCAATAAGTTTCTTGTATCAAATGAGTCGATGATCCCAAATAAAAACATCAAGTTTTCATCTTAACAAAAAAAACTCTGAGAAGATGAACAAAACCATAATTCGGGATGTATTGCATTCTAGTTGGAATACCTTGAAAATTACCAAGGCAGAATCGGAACAACTTGTTTTCTTTGCTTCTTTATTTTAAAATTTGCATGCAGAGTTGTAGTCCTTGTTCCTACGAAGCAAACCTGAAGGTCACTGATCGATTGTGCATATACGCATGTATGTTTACCGCTTTGGGTTATGATGATGCACGTGGAATGTCATGTGTTCGTCCAATCAGGTTTGTTCATATTCGCAAAAAAAAAATGTTCTCACGAAACTTAGCTACTACATACCTGACATAGAGGCAGACAGAGCTATAGATGCCAAGGAAAATGTTCTCTGCATGAATGACAAATGACATACCTATTGCACCTCATGTAGATGGTAGAAGATGGTGGAACTGTTATAGATAATTATCGTATAGAAATTAGTAACCTAAATTAAAACTAACCAGCATAAATATCATATAGAAATCAAGAAATCCTACAACAGCAAGTGGAACTGTCATACAATCAAAGAGAGTGCCTCACATGGAGGAGAGATCAAGACCCACGGACATATGAATGTCGGGCCAAAATTGGTGTGGGTTAAACCTGTCAATAGAAATGGAAATAAAATTGAAATCGGATAACCTACAGACGAGCGAAATATCAAACAAAATAAATAAGGAAGGAAGAGTGCGGAGAAAAAGTGTGGATCTCATACCTGCTATGTAGAAAAGGAGCATGTCAATGGACATGGCAGTATCGCCGGCGAATGTATCATCTGCAGTTCAGCATTGAGAGTTTGATCAATTCAGTTCCGATTCCTGATCTGTATGCATACATAATTATATAAAACACCAGAAGGAAATACGTGTTAGAACGATAACTCAAGATAGGTAAATTCAAGCCTTTAGAGGTTCTAAATTTAGTGGTAGGAAACAGAGACCTAGAAGTAGACAGATCCTAGCACTTTGTAACAGGCGATCTGTATATAGTTCCCGCAACATGCAAAAAGCCAGCCATGATTAAATCGCACATGAGACAAAATATCATCATCATCATAATAATTTACTGAAAAGAATGAATATGTAGCAATGCACATATGATAGATACAGGGGCAGTTGAACTGGTGCGACTCCCTGCAACAAAATAGGGTAGAACATCACGCCATTTCCAGCAGCAACATTCAGCATGTTGGTTCCATATCATCAGGACTACTGTGTAGTGTGTACCAGACTACTGAACTACGGCCGGCCAATGGAGACATCCGAGAAGAGAGAAGCAGAATTCCGGCTAGCTTCAGAAGGAGTGCAGATGGCGGAGTACAGGGCCTTCATATCATTTGCAATACACTCCCACACGATGAACTCCAGACTTCAGATGATGATCAGGATCGGTGTGGTTCAAGAGGGCATGAAGAGGTGCTAGCAGTAGATGGTGTGGCTGTGTGGGAGGTCGGAGGAGGATTCACTAGTAAATATATTTCTTGGGACCGGCCGGAAGCAATGCATGTACTAATTATTACTGACAATTAATCTGGAATAGATATGAGCAAAGAGGAGACCAAGAGGTGCTTGCCTTGTAGTGGAGAATTGGAGGAAGTGGAGCGGGTACTGCTTAACAAAATTATTATTATTATTATGTACGCGGAAGTGGAGTCAATTGGGTATGGAGGTGGAGCGAGGGATGGAATGAAAAGAAATGCTGACTAATTTTTTCAACCTGATTTGTTGATTGGTAAAAAAATGTAGGCCCACCTGATGATGTGGCATGCTTGCATGTTAAGAGAATTATCCTTAGTGGGTTGCTCCTATTTAGATATTATAGATGTATCTGAACGTTTTGACTTTGGGTGGTTATCTTCGAGGCATTTTTTTTTCCCCGAGGCATTTTTTCACAAGCAGATGCATGATTCTCACGTCACGAGTCACATTTGAAACAGCAGATAAATCTTTGTAATTTGGTTTGAACGGGACCAGTTTAACAGGCGAGCACGTAGTTTAAAAAATTACTTTGACCATTATTTTGGTCAATAAAATATAGAATATATGTTACAAAAATTATATCATTAGAAACCTTGTTTAAATACGAATTTAATGGTATAAATTTTGTAGATATATAATTTATATTTTATTGACCAATTCAACGGTCAAACTTTACCTTAAATTGCGTGCGCGCCCGTTAAACCGATCCGGAGGAAGTAGCTTAATAGCAGATGCATCTGAATTTATGTGAAGTTGCAAAAAAAAGTTCCCAATCTCAAGATAAACAAAACTAATAACGTGAACCATAAGCCCACTAAAAGAGAAGAAGAACATACAGACTATCAAGAAAAAGATGAGATCATACGATACAAGGCTAACCAATAAGAACAATGGACAAATTTAGTTTGGTAAGATCAGCTGAAATATCATGTCACACAACTATTTTGCTCCAGGTCCTAGACTATTGGAGAAAGGTCCTAAGCGAGCTGCAACATCTAATTCTTCATGTTTCACCATCGCGTTCGAGGCAGATAGTTAAAAGTCTAAATCATCATTTTTGCTCGGTTTTCCTGGAACCAAGTTGCAGTTCTGCAGCCAAACTGCGTGCAATGTCAAACTTCCATGACCATTCACCCTTGGCAATTGCATTTCAAAACTTCAGACCCTGCTTGAAGTGCATCTACCAGGGACTTTGACTCTTCAAATTCCACATGTCACGGAAGGCAGTCCGGTTTACAAACGATCACATTCACCGTTCTAGTTAGTCAGTTATCTCTTCCTCATTCTTCGAACCGAGTTATATATCGGACGGAACAGGATGCTAGAGATATATCTCTCTCCAAAGCTGGGGAAAATAACCTGCAAATTCATGTGTTCAATTAAACATGTGAGTCGATAGGAGGATGTTCATTAGAAAGGAATATTTGTTTCAATATTTAAACAGCTAGACATGCTATCATGATAACATATTCAAATGGATGAAATGTCTCACCGCAATCAGCTTTCCAGCATTTTCAGGTCTTTTGGCCACGTTCATAGCAGCGACTGCTGCAGCACCTGACGAAATGCCAACCTGTAAAAACAACCAACGTAACAAGTCAAGGATCTCAGTTTGGGAAATTTAAGGCAAATGCTACCACAAACAAAAAGCCAAATTGGTAACTTTTATTTGGTTGTGCAGATGCTTACCAGCAGGCCCTCTCTCAGTGCAAGTTGCCTTGCAACATCAACTGCCTCTCCCGTGGTAACCTGCATGCAAGTTCAACAATCATAATCAATTTGATGGCTTATAAGAACTGTGAAGTTCAGCCCAATCCACAACACATAAACAGAGTACTAAAGTTAGCATTCCAGACCTTCACAACCTCATCGAGCAGCTCAACATCTAATATGCTTGGAATATAACCTGTCATTGGAACATTAACCAAAGAGGTGTAAATTCCAATGACAGAATATTTAACAACCTCATCTCATCAAATACATTCACTTTCTATGTGCTATTTCATTTACCTGGGCTGTCGCCAGAAATGATACTAGTTTCAGCAGGTTCTACCCCGATGACCTGATAATGACATGACAAGACAAAGGTTATACAAGCGTATAACAGACAAAATTGACTGGAAAATACATGGGCACAGTCAAACAGTTTCAGGTTGCAAAATTTTAGGGAGATGCCACTGTGGAAATATATCAAGTTATCAACAATGTGGAAATCACCATGTTTCTAGAAATTCTGATGGTAAATAACTTCAGAATGAAACAAGGAACAGAAGGATGGCACTACTATTTTTTTCATAGACTAGTTAAATAGTAGAGTACATGTAAGTCCTCCTGAAAGCTGAAGTGCACGAATGTAAAAACAGTATTGCAGTACTCAATCAAGCAAAGATGCAAAATCTAGTAGAACAACATTAAGCAAAGATGCAAAATCAATTAAACCAACGTAACCATGGCAGGAGAATAAAATCTAGTAGAACAAGATTAAGCAAAGATGCAAAATCAATTAAGTTGACACAATAAAAGATAATCATTTTAGCGCAATTTATTTAACATGAATCAAACAACTTAATGAGGGAAAGAGTGGAAACCTTAACATCCTTGTTCATCATTTTCAAGTAGCGACCAGTGCCGGTAATAGTACCGCCTGTCCCAATGCTTGCAACAAGTATGTCAACAGTACCCAGTGTGTCCTCCCATATTTCTGGGCCTGTGGTTTGAAAGTGGATCTGTAATTATCCAAGTGGCTTTTCAATAGATCATTTAAAGAAGTTGGCAAATGAATGAATTTCACATGTGCCGTGTTACAGATGTCATATGAGTAAATGACAATGACTTGAAGTGTCAACCTCACTGTTAGCTGAATTGTTGAACTGATGAAACATGTACGCATTTGGCCTCTTTGAAACAATTTCCTCAGCTTTATCAAAAGCTCCTTTTAGTCCCTTTGTAGGGTCAGTTAACACGATTTCTGCTCCAAATGCGCGTATAAGAATACGCCTCTCAACATCTACTGATGACGGCATAGTTGCTATGAATTTGTATCCTCTGGCAGCAGCTACTGAAGCTAGGCCTATGCCAGTATTCCCTGTAGTTGGTTCTACCAAGATGGTCTGCAGAAGTATAAAGCAACGCCATAAGTTACCACCTTCATGATGATAATACTCTAGACATATACAGAAGGGCAACCTAACCTTATTTGGAGAAATTAGTCCTTTCTCTTCGGCGTCAGTAATCATGCTTAACGCAATCCTGCCAAAACATATTGAATGAGAGGTGGTACAAACAACATTTGCATTGCATGGTGCAACAACAATGCAAACCTGTTGTGATAAGAAATAATTAATCTCAAGAAAACAATGGATACCTATCTTTGACGCTTCGGCAAGGTCCCATGTACTCAAGCTTTGCAGCAATATTAGCGACACAACCTTCAACAACATTGTTTAGATATACCATTGGGGTTTTCCCGATTAGCTGATCAAGAAGATGGAAAACGTTATATGAAAACAAAAAGGAAATAGAAAAGGACCTATGGGATTTCGGTAGTGCCTAGTTTGATTGATTTATAAAATTCATATATCAGTGAAAATAGCCGATGTTCAGTATCCAAACCAGACATAAAATGTTGCCTAAGCATATCACAACAATCCAGAATCGAACACCCACTCTCTCAAGTATAATCCGATTTTTTGGTGGCCTCAGACAACTCCTGGATGCGGTTTTATAGAGGCCACAAAGATAACTACAGTGTAAGAAGCACAAAAATAATTAGGGTGGGAATAGGCCGCACACCTGTGTGACGTCCAGCGCGATGTTCACCGCTTCAATCTCATCGACGTACTCCTCCGGGATCTCGACGGCGGCGGGGGCCGCGACCCTAGGCGAGGAAGCCGTGGAGAGGGGCCGACGGGCTGAGGCAGAGCGCGCGGAGGCGAGGAAGCGGGGTGCTCGTCGACCGCTAGCGTAGGCGGTGGCGGCGGTGGATGGGAGGAGGAGGGAGCAGGCTGGCGGCGCCGCCGTCGCCATGGCCGCTGCCTGCGCGAGGGGTTTTAGAGAGGGGGAAGAGAGGAGCGCCGTCCTTCGGATAAGGGGAAATGGGGAATGCGTTGTCGGGTTCGGGGGTTTAGCCGCTTCCCTGGCCAGTTCTGTGAGTTGCTCTGAGATTGGCAATTTAGAATTTGCAACCTAAAATTTTCTGCAAAATATCTGCGTTCGAAACCAGGCTCTCGAAGTGCCACCACCACGGTAAGGCCTTGTTTGGTACTAGTGTATCAGTGAAGATTACTGGGGATAGAGTATTGGGTGAATTACTGCCAATCTCCACAAAACCCCATCCCCAATCCACTAGGTAGGGGTAGAGTATTGAGGATTGAAAAAATTACACTAAAATTTGGGGAAAAAGTGGGGATTAAACTCTCTCATACTCTAGCACCAAACATGCATTGGGGATAGGTGGGGATTTAAAATTTTGAGCGGATTATCCCCGCTAATCCCCACTAAAACTCTAGTACCAAACAAGGCCTAAATAGGGCGAAACTGAGTTTTTGTAGGGTGAAACTGAGTTTTTGTAGCACACAGACCAAATTCGGTAATCCCTTCGTTCAATAATTCTTGTCGTTCGTTTTAGTTCAAATTTAAATTAGAATTATGTAAATAAGGGAGTACTTAAATCTAGGCCCCGTATAAAATTAAAATTAGTGGTTTCCTTATAAACACCGACACGAGCATACCAACGCCAACACAGGCTAGCAGCTCTGAAGGTACAAGTGAAGAGAAACTCGGTTAGGAATAGAAACTCAGTTTTAACTTCCTTAAACAATGGTACCATCATATTGGATTGTGCTTGTGTTAACCAGGGGGAATACAAAGTTTTACTTTTACCAATAGGTAAAGGACAGTGCTGATAATCCTCCGGAGGCTAATTTCTCCCGTGCCTCCGACTCCCCATCGCGACACGTGTCCATCAAGGACCACCACCCATGTGCATCTTCAACCCCGTACTTCTTCAACCTCCTGCACAGAAAAAGAACAAAATAATCTCCACACCACACAGACGGCAACAACCACACCACCACAGCACCACCGTCCCCAATGCACCCAGAAAAAAGTCCGGCAAGCTCGCCGGAGACGCGTCAACTCCGGTCGGCAGCACCACCGCAGCATCAACGCCCTCTCCTTGCAATACCGCCTCCACCCGATGGTAGGGCCGTCACCTGCGGTCTGCCGACCCTGTCGCTATGCGCCGGCGGCGGCGTCCAGCTCCGACGGTGCTCCTTTGCAGGTCCGCCGACGCGGGTTGCGCGGCTGCGCCGGTCGACGGTCCTTTGCGGCTCCCATCGATGTCGATTGCGGCTCGGCGGAGCCCGTTTGCGGCTTCGGTGGAGGCCGTTTGCAGCTCCGGCGGTGGCCGCTACGGCGGCCGGGCGGAGGCCGTCTGCGGCTCCCGTCAATGCCTATTGAAGCTCGGCGGGCGCCGGTGCGGCTCGGGCAAAGTCCGTTTGCGACTCCCGGCCATGCCGGGTGCGGCCCGATCGGAGGCCGTTTGCGGCTCGGCGGTGGCCGCTTGCGGCCGGGCGGAGGCTGTTTGCAGCTTCGGTCGATGCCTATTGAAGCTCCAGCGGAGGCCAGTTGCAGCTCCCGGCCATGCCGAGGGCAGCTCACCCGGATGCCGTTTGCAGCTCCTGGCGATGCCGTTTGCAGCTCTGGTGGAGGTCGTTTGCAGCTCCGGCCGTGGCCGCTTGCAGCCCGGGCGGAGGCGGCGCATGGAGCCGGCGCCGCGGGGGAAGGAGCGGCGGCGACCGAGATGGAGGCGGCGGCCGTCGTGGCGGACGAGCCGACACCGCGGAGGAAGAAGGCGGCGGCGTCGAGGCCGGCCGTCGCGAGGAAAGGAGCCGGCGCCGCGCTCCCGTAGAGGCTGACCGCCGCCGCCTCGGCGCGAGGACCTCACCGGGTCGGTGACGGCCCCGGTACAGAGCGCGCTCGGTGGTGGGCAGCGACGGCGGGGAAGCTTGCGGAGGTGGAGGGCCATGGCGGGGCAGCTCGCGGAGGTGGAGGGCCGGCGGCGAGGCGCTCGCGGAGGTCAAGCCGGCGGCGGGCGCGGCCTCAGACCGTGGGAGGCGAGCACGTTCGGGAGGAAAATTCTGGGGAGGAAGAAGAGGAGATAAGGTTTAATGTGGTCCCGGTGGACGCGTGTCACGCTGCCAAACCGGAGGTTGCAAGCCCGGGTGCCTCCGCCTGATAATAAGCATTTTCCATAGGTAAATGCCATTATATCTCTGTTGAGCCCACGGTTGGTCGCATCCAATGTTCACATTTTGAACCAGTAATACAAGTGGAGTCGAATGACATGTGGGCCTCTGCCGAGCTATGCAGCTAACACTTGCCCACAAAAATCGAGGTGCAAGAATCGTGTCTTACAGCTATAATCATGCATTGCTTCTGTAAGCTATCAAAAGGGGTCAAACACCGTCTCGGCCGTAGGGGCCTTATTCGGGTCCTCCAGAAGCCTAGAACTGGAACTGCATCTCCTTTGTGTACCCGAGCTCCTCAAGGTGCGCAGCCATCGCCTTGTTCATAGGAGGAGGGCCGCATCTCAAGACCTGAAATGGTATTGAAAAACATGCATTAACCTGGAGAGGCGATAGAGGCACAAGTTTCTGAAAAAAATGACCGGACACTTGCTGCACCTGCTTGTAAACAAAGTCCAAAGGAATAAAAACTTAGCTTTACCTGAATATCGTCAGCAGGCGCTGGGCAATGAGTTTTAACCATATCCTGGGACACAAACCCAACACCACCGTTCCAGACTTCAGGAGGCTGCAGAAGCAAATGACAGGATCACAATCTATTGCAATGCCAGTGTAGTAATGTTAGTTATAACCGTCAATGCACCTCTGTACCATGGACTGGTGATGAGAGCACAGTTATTTTTAAACATAAAAGAGAAATTAATAACGCGGTTATATTTCAGAATTTGAATTTCGTCCAATCAAATATGTCTGTCGCACATACTAGCAATTATTTATTTAAAGTATCCCAACAATACGCAAAACCTATCTGTGTGACAGTCTTTATGCATAGCACTCTGCCCTGCAATTATCTAGCAGTGCTACATTACCGTGTTCCGTGTGCTCAACTACCAACAGAACAGCCCATGTTATGGCTATGAGACTCACAACAGAAACTGCTCCTGCTAGTTCCGAGGATAAATGTAGAATATAGAGTCCTGGATTCCAATGTTGCCTAAGAAAGCTACTAATGCCTTCCATGCATCAAATGCACCATACTGATTTGATGCACATGTCTAGTTAAAACCTGAGAAGAACATAGGGTGCACCTGATTCAACACATAGTAGATCTTAAAGCGGTCGGGGTATTCTTCAGCCATGCTGTCCAGCTCTTCCTGCACAGATTCAACAGACCTATCAATTTGGCACGAAAGCAATATAGAACAATACTACCATTGAAGTGCATTCATCACACAAGAATATCTCTTTGCTCAATCACATGTTGCTTTCATGGGTTTGAGTAACTTATCAGTTATACACTACATCAGAAAAGTAAGTTAGTGAAGCTATATATTAGTTTGAGTTACAAAGTACAATGTATGACTTCCCTTTTGCTGCAGTACAAGTTGTGCACAAGTTCTGTATTACCTGAACATTCTAGTTTTTTCGCACAAAAAATACCCTAAAGTGAGCAGAAAGACAAAAAAAAAAATAGTACTTGACATTCAAGTGTTATCATCAACAGCTAAACAAAGTGAATATATAACTGATACGACCTTGCAAATGTGTCATATGCACGCACTTCAGCTCCGATCTAGCGGGTCAATAGTTTGAACATATATGTCTAAAATATAGATTATGTATCCGATGACTGCACAAAAACCAAAATAAGGGTTTCTACATAAAACAAAAAAGGTGATTCCACCTTCAGAAGGATGTCTTCAGTTGTGACATTTGCATAGATTAGATGAACCTTCGTTTTGTCATTAGGGTTCTCAAGAATTGCCCTTGCAACCTATGAGAACAGAAAAAATATTGTTAGTGGAGACGAGAAAAAACTGGCTTGTAGCATCATTGACTGCAATGCTGAACTTCAAACTTGTGTTTACCTGGAACATCGGAGTAATCCCTGATCCACCAGCTATCATTCCGAAAGCTCTAACTTGCCCGACTTGGTACTTGAAACGACCCTAGACCAGCGAAAAAATCGTGTTAAACTTACAATTGAAGGCCAAATAAGCATGACATCGTGAATGTGGACTATAAATAAGAACACCTGTGCTGGATAAGAAAGAGTATTACCTTAGGTCCCTTCACAGACATATAATCGCCGACTTTCATTTCACGGAAGTGATGGGACATTCTTCCTTGAGGGTACATCTGCATTTTGAGGAAAAGAAAAAATGTTAAAGAAGCAAGAGTTAACAAACTACGGGTTTTCTTTTCTTTAACATTGTGAAGCAGTGTGAAGCAGTGTGGCACAAAAGGATAAAGGTTCAAGATTGTGAAGCAGTGTATTTACGCAGTATAAAGAGGTGAACACATACCTTTATAACAAGCTGAATTCATGATTGTGAAACAAAATATTTACATAGTATAAAGAAGTGAACACATACCTTTATAACAAGCTGGAAATTTCCGAGATCAGAATCCAAGGTAGTAGGTGTGTAAGGCTTGATTACTTCTTCACCAGTAGCATCTTGTCCTCTGTCAGAAGGAGGGAACATAACACCGTTTAAAATAAAAGGTCATTATGGAAGCAGCCTACAGAAATCAGAAGCAAAATGGAATTCATACCTGCAGCTGATATGTTGACCAATTGGAAGGCCTAACGCAGAAGTAGGGGTTGGAAGAGCAAATCGAAACTTAGCAACATTGTGGCTTATTTGAGTCTTTTCCACAAGTTTGAACTCCTTGAAGTTCTCAGGATCCAAGCAGCCTGATTATGGGAAAAGAACACCAACATGACATTAAGCTATAGCATATTAGCCTCCAACAACAGGAATAATGTCTGAGCACAAGTTATTTATTTGGGTGATGAAAGAAAGAAACAATTGATGGTAGATGAGTCACACAGCTCCACAAGCAACTAATTCTAAGATACTAGAGAACCACGCACAATAAAGAACAAAATAAACAAGATATTGCAGAGTACAAGACGCC
The DNA here is from genome assembly GCF_019359855.2 of Lolium perenne. Taxonomy (NCBI): domain Eukaryota; kingdom Viridiplantae; phylum Streptophyta; class Magnoliopsida; order Poales; family Poaceae; genus Lolium; species Lolium perenne. The sequence continues at coordinate 258,156,314 of NC_067246.2, read as the reverse complement.
CATTTATTGAACTCACATCAGTAGATATTAGACACTAGGCATGTAAAATGGGTTGTTTGTTTAGACCCTGTAGTCCAGGCAATAATTCTTTACAAGCACTTTTCATGGTAACATGGTAAGACTAGATCAACCAAGACAAATGGGAAAATTCAGCCAGTAGCACAGCTCTCTGCTTAGAGAGAAACACAGCTGCAACATTCTGACCATTAGGTTTCACTGAACGAGACGTCAAAACTGAAACACGAGTAAACAACTCCCTAGGAGTTGTATCTTAGTCGTCCAACAGACTAACTTCAGGCATCAGCAGTACTAAAGTGGCTCTGTTTAACATAGAGAAATAGCTAATAAGCCATATTGTTTCTCGTGTTCTTGTATCCGTACTGTGACAGTTAGCGGCTTCGAGACTACAAATGGACACTCAGCAGAACCAGTCAGGTATGGCGTAGCTAGTAAAAAGTAGGGGCAGAATTAGCTGGTACCACTACCACGCATATCAGAATGGGCAGAATTAGAAGGGCTCGCGGCTCCACTCGCTTTCCACCGAAACTAATCGAAAGCCCACGGATTCCGGACAACCAGATCGCGTACGGATCACGGGCATCTCGTCTAAGCATGCATGCATCTGCGCACAAACGAGCGTACATACCCTTGGGCTTCTTGGATCGTCGGAGGAGGAAGGCGCCGCCCACGGCGACGGCGACGACCGCGACGGCGATGGCCGCCATGGTCTCGACGCTCCGGCCCTGCAGGAAATCCATGGCTCACGCCGGCGTCCCCCTCGCGACGACGTCTGGCTGCAGGGGGTTGGTTGGTTGGTTGGGCGCCTCAGTTTGGTCTGCGGTGCCTGTCCGGTGTGGGGATTTAGCTGGGTTTAGATATGGTGGAGCGGGTTAGCTGCGAGAACGGCGGTAGGTGGCGGTGGTGGTGGTGCCGTGGTGCTTGCGGTGGTGGTGGTAAGACGGAACCGGTGGGCGCGGTGGCGGAGATCGCGAGGTCGTATTCGCCCTTCTTTGCCCACGTCAAAATTCAGACTTGTACTGACTGAATCTCTGGCGCGATTCCCTGTCTGCACTGCAAATCTGCCTTAGAAAAACTTACAATATGTGCCAGTTTGCACACCAGACATAGCGCCTGATCCGAGACCGCTCTTTCTCTGAAACCACAATCTCCTGAATTTCTTTTTTTTAGATTCTCCTGAATTTCTTCAAAATTCATACTGGTACAAGAATGTTTACAAAAAAAATTGTATCTTTCAGCGTTGTATTGAGTGGTAATGCAAGGTTCGCACATCACAGTACTGGGGCTGGGAGAGTAATTTCCTGCCAACATCAGTCGCTGTCTTGGCCCAACTCGTTTCCGGCGTGGTGTCTGGTGTGTGCTTCCCGATCTGGGTATACTTGCTTGCTTGGTCAGTTGTTTAGACCGCTTTATGGTATACCACTTGTGCATGTCCCATTTCCTCTTCCTGTGGTCGGATCGGAATATCTCAGGAGCGGATTACTTACTTTTGACTTTGGAGCGCCAGCCGCATCACCTTCTCTTTCAGCTGTCAAAGAGATGAAATGCATTTTTTTTAGAGACACGGTACAAACGTAGACGCTCACATAGAAGACTGAGCCAACGAATTGGATCTTGAAATTGACGAAGTCGCCACTGGCGCCTCGCTGTCGACGGGAACGCCGTCTCCCACTGAATGAGACACACAGATATCAAACCTGGAATTTAAACTCTAATGAAATAGGGGTACAACCACCCTCATAACCATCCAATCTCAGATTGGTTTCCGATGAAATGCATATATTGTTTGCCACTTTGCTAGATTTGGCCTTCCTTATTAGAGACTGCAGCTGCATGACCAAATCAAGTTTGTTCGGCCTTAAACGGCTGAGCTATTGGCACTTCTGGGTCATGGTGGGCATAAACGGAAACTGAACTGAAGCGCTGAAACCAAACTAACCAAAATCTCGGTTATTCGCATCACATGCTAATTTTTCTTTCCATTTATACTAATGAACTGGATTTGGTAGAATTCGATTTTTAGCCCAACCAACCGAACAAGACTGAACAGACCAAATTGAGCAATCTCCCATCAATTTGGGCATAAGCCCGTCGTTCCATAGAAGCTCAATTGTGTTGGGTTCCACAAATTGTTCGTTGTATGATTTTGATTGTTGATGTAGTAGTATCTAGACACATGTAGCTACTCCTTGTTTTAATCATTCATGAGACTTCTGAATAGCAACCTTACGGCCCCATACGCAATCCCTACCTCTCAAGAGAGTACCCATGTGGAGACTGCTCTGCTTGAGCCTCTTCCTCTGGATCCCCTCACCGACCTCTCCCCCCCTCGCCGCTGGTGGCCATGGTGGCCGACGACGAGTGGGAGAGGGTTCTGGTTTCTTTTAATTGTAGCTTCTCCGGTGAATAAGGAGGCGGCTAGATCCAGATCCACCCATGCTCTTCCTTGTGTTCTTCTTCCTCTCTGCTTCGAGGTGGATGGACGGGGGAAGAGTGCTGGAGGGCCTTATGCTAGCACCTCGCTGCCGAATCCATGGCAAGGAGTGGCTTTGGTTGGCCTTGCTCCATCATCTCTCTTCTCTTCTTGCTGCAATAAATCACACAAGTGGTGCTATGTGGAAGTTGTGGTTGTTCTTGTCGCGACGACGCGCTCTTTGGAGAGCTCACCACCAGGGGACTCATGTTGGATGCTTTGCCTCGCCCCTGAATCCTAGATTTTTTGTCAAAAAGGACCACCCTCCCCAATTCATTGACAAAAAGGACCATCTATGAGTAGAATTGACAAAAAAAAGACCACCTCGTATGTGGCGGCAGAGCCCCCAGGCGACACGTGTCGCTTGCCGCCACAACCGGAGGCGGCAGGGCCTGCCGCCATTGCCTTGCCTGTGGCGGCATGTCCACATTATCCTAATCTATGAATAGTAACCAGTTTTGAATTTTTTTTAAACATCTCAAAAAAATCGAAAAATATATCTACATGTAGCTAACTCTATGCACTACAATCGTGCAAAAAATTCAATGTAAAATACGTTGTATTTTGGGCTCAGCAAAAAAGACAAATTCAACAAATTTTGTAGCTAACGTGTACTGTTCATCGATCAGGACACTATTCATTGATTAGGTGGACATGCCGCCACGGGCAACGGCGGCAGGCCCTGCCGCCTCCGGCTGTGGCGGCAGGCGACACGTGTCGCCTGGGGGCTCTACCGCCACACATGAGGTGGTCTTTTTTATCAATTCTACTCACAGGTGGTCCTTTTTGTCGATGAATTGGGGAGGGTGGTCCCTTTTGACAAAAATTCCTGAATCCTATGGCTGATTGGTAGCCCTCGTCCACGAGTTCAACCTCCATTTGGAGGTCTTTATCAACCATGCACTGGAGCTCGTTGTCGCTTCGCCCCCAAGTGGCTCGTCCCCGTAGGCGTCGAGATGGCCGGCGTTTTTGGTTCTTCGTCGGAAAGGAGAGCATCTCGAGCAACTTCCTCTCATATTACAGTGCGGTTTGTGCCTTGCGGTCGCCGGCGAGTGGTGGAGTTGGCTCTGAGGCACCTGATTATTTTTTCCATTTTTGTGGTAGGGTTCTTTTTGTAAATTTTGATACCTTATCTTCAAATTGTAGGTTTTTGAGGGCAATAGTTATGAAAGGGCATCATTGTAATTTATGTGCCCACCGCTTATAATTCAGCTTCCGAGCCTTTCGTGGCCGTTCTCTGTTAAAAACTAGCAACCTTCCACAATTAGTGATTATTTGTCGTTTTCTTGCGCAGTTGATGCGTTTTCTATTATTATGTTAATCACTATAACCCTGTTTGATTGCACACAATGAGCCTCAAAATTGAATTGGCAATGGAATACATAATCAATGATTTTAATGGAATACCATTTTGGTTGTTTGGATGCGCGTTGGTATTCACATGTAGAATCAAGGTTACAATGGAATTCTAAATCCTTTTTGGATGTACATTATGTGGAATTGAATTTTATTTTGACTTTGAATAATATAAATTGTGTAATATGACTGAAAATATACATGTACATATAAGAATGATTCAATATTATTTTTCACATAATAACAATTTAATAATCTAGAAAATACTTCCATTTGACACAAAATAGTGTGAACTACTTGCAACAATTTGTAAAATATGGATAATAAATACATTCCATAAACTACAAAGTGCATCAGAAGGTCATGGAGCAGTACATAAGAATAACCAGACACGGTAGCAATCATCAAGGCAAGTTCAAGAGCCATGGCTTTCTCATCTCCATGGATAGTGACATGAGTGATTCAAACCTGCGCGGCGGTGAGCTTCCCATAAGCTATTAGCAGATCAGTACCCTCCAAAATTGGTATCTTCTTTAGTTTAGCAAGGATTTCAGATGAAAGGAATCACCTTTGGTGGTCAGATGAAAATTTCTTTTGGTTAACCATAGCTCATTATAGCATCTTGTCTCCCACTCATTGTATGTTTTTCTCAATACATACTTCCTATATGCAACCTTCCGCTCATAGTTATTCATGGCTCCTAGGTCCATCGGTGCCCTTAGAGTACTAGCATAAGCTAAAGCAACCATAGACACGTCGAAATACATATTTGTAAACACTATCCTTTTTCTGTTTCTTCTTTTGTTCTCTTCGGTAATGTAGCCAACCAACTCTTGGTGAGACATTATGATGCTACAATGCACACAAAGTTTGAAATCTAATTATGCATCGCATACACACTTTAAATCAAACATTCATCATAATTATGCATATCATATCAACATGTAAGCATTCACATGATGAACAACACATTTGCATATTGCCCAAGTTCATATCTCATATCATACACTACAAGAAAAGTTCAAATAGACAACGTCTCAAAATCGTCCGCTAAGGGGTATTTTTCGTCGCCTATGGGCCTAACCCGACGATATGGGTTCTGTTGTCGAAACTGCGTCAGGCAAAGTCCTACCACGTATTTTTCGGTCCGTCGCGCTTGGGTGCCCTTCCGCCACGGAAAATCGGACCGTTGCAGAAGTGTTTCCGGGAGCCCGTTGACTGCTGACGTCCAGTTAACGGCGTTAACCGCTGAAACCCCGTGGTAGATGGTAGGCCCACACGAGGCCTGCCACATCTTAAGCGGGCCGGCCCATTAAGTTTGCGGGCCGGGCCAGCTGACTTAGTTTGACCGGTCAACTATATAGCTGGGCTGGTCCATTAGTTACGTGGGCCGGGCCTAACCTCTAAGGTTGACTGGTCAAAACATTAATGGGCCGGCCCACTAAGCATGTGGGCCGGGCCGAATGCACTCGTTTGACCGGTCCAACGAGCAAAAGGCCGGCCCACAAAACATGTGGGACCCACTTTCATGTTATCGGGCCGGCCCATTTACAAAGTGGGGTCCACCTTAAAGCAAGTGGGCGGCCCAAGAAGTTATTGGGCGGCCCAATTAGCTGGGTCCCACTTTCCTCGCTAATCGGCGGCCCATTTAGTGCGTGGGGTCCACATTAGATCAAATGGGCCGGCCCACCAAGCCGATGGGCGGGCCAAAGCACGAGTGGATCCCACTTTCTGTTAATGGGCCGGCCCATTTAGTATGTGGGGTCCACCATATAGCAAGTGGGCCGCCCAACAATATAGTGGGCGGGCCAAAAACACAGTGGGTCCCACTTCCCGGTTAAAGGGCCGGCCCATTTAGTATGTGGGGTCCACCATATAGCAAGTGGGCGGCCCAACAAGATAGTGGGCGGGCCAAAAGCACAGGTGGGTCCCACTTTCTGTTAAAGGGCGGCCCATTTAATATGTGGGGTCCACCATATAGCAAGTGGGCCGGCCCAACACGCTAGTGGGCCCGGCCAAAAACGCAGGTGGTCCCACTTTCCTCTTAAAGGGCCGGCCCATTTAGTATGTGGGGTCCATCATGTAGCAAGTGGGCCGGCCCAACAAGACAAGTGGGCGGGCTAAAAGCACAGTGGGTCCCACTTTCCTGTTAACGGGCCGGCCCAAAGTAAGTGAGCCGGCCCAAAATGAAAGTGGGTCCCACACTATCGTTAATGGGCCGGCCCAATCTGTTATAGGGCCCTGGTTGTTTGACTAGTCAACTTGCATTAAATTTCATGAGCCTAAAATCGATATCAATGATACACACAATTACATACACAAATAAAATAACTAGGAAAATTACAAGGCAATTAATGTGCCCAAATAAAAAAATTACATAGAATCATTGAGGACTTCTATTAGCATCATCAATAACATGTTGACATTTGGCAATCGCCTTGATTGAATCTTGTGTACTCTTGGTCAACATATCGACTCTGAGACCTTAAAGCGACAATACCATGTCTTTTATAAAGTACAACCTTGAGATGTTCAACTGTTTGATGAAAAGAATGGTCTAGGTTGACTGGCTATGAGAGGATGCATCGTAACAAAGATCGAACTTTTGTGGGCCTCTCTTCTAATGAAGATTGCTTCATCGTAACTGCATTACGATAATAATGCAAAAAGATTAAACGATGAACTATGCAAACATGTATTAAGCATTGTCGATATGAGATAGTCACAAGTACTAAGCGCAGACTTACATTATATCGTTGCATAGGCTCACGCCGGAACCTTTTTTGCGCTATATCTTCTACTAAGGACTTCTTCATTACAACTGCATTCTAGTAATATTGCAAACATAGTTACAACAGTGAACTATTCAAACATTTATTATGCAATGTAGATATAAGATAATAACAAGGTGCATAAATAAGACAATGTATGGAACTTGTACTAAGCAGACTTACATCATAATGTTGCACAGGGTCGCTTTGGCGACTATCTTCTAATGATGACTGCTTCACTAAAACTGCATTACAGTAATATTGCAAAAATAGTTACAACAATTAACTATTTAAACATGTATTACGCAATGTAGAGATCGATAACGACATTTAGCGTAACATCTTGGCTCATTGCAGTCCTTCTCTTGCGTGCACTAGTCGTGGTCGACATGCCTGTCATTTTAGGTTCAGCCATCAAGTGAAATGCTAATCCTCCTGCTCCATTGTCCTTAATCTGTGTTTAGATATCACATTTAAGACCAAGTCAGCTGGTTTCAAATAACAAAAAACTTGAGCTGCCAAATGAATAAGCCAATATTTACCAGATATCATATTAAAACCAACTAGATGTTGCTTTGCATGAGATATGAATTTCAGACATTCAGATTTAGAGTAGGGTAATGCCAAGGTTTTCCACATAAAGTAAACTGGCATTAAGAATGACCAAATGTCAGGTTCAAATCACCTTCGCAGTTTCTCCAAGACAAGCATATCAAATAGGCAGAAACATAGTAAAGCATGGATGGCATTGCTATGGCAGGGTTCCAAGTGTTTATCTCTTGCATAAGGAACAATGCATATAGGTTATAGATAATAACGGAAGTAAACTGCCAAAGTTACCAACCAAGAACTCAGATTCCAACCTTCCCTAGCGTCCCCGCTGTTAATGTTGGATATTCTAATAAGTGGTTCGCATGATCAATCCCTAGGAAAAATAACATTGACAAGTTAGTCTACGATAATACAAAGACCGGACATGCACGCAGCAATAACTATACAAGGCATGCGACATGAGCATTCATGGAAAAAAATAGCTATAAGCTAAAGACGAGGTATAAGAGCAAGCAGATTGGAAATGCACATAGCATGATTATAAAAAGCGATAAAAGAATAGCAGACACGAGAAAACAGCTAGCGGCTAGCGGTGAGCTAATGACGTGGTATAAGAACAACCAGATTGGAAATGTCCATAGCATGACTATAAAAGGAATAACATGCAGTACAAAAACAGTTGGCAGCAAATGAATGGGTCCCCTATAAATATGTGGATGCACACAGGTGTCAGTAGAATGAACAGGATGGTAGCGACCGGATAATGCTTTAGTACTGTACAATATTTGAACGAACTTCATGCGAAGTAACACATCAAGAAATTTAATGGCATATGAGATATGCAAATAACTACACAAAACATGGCTAAAGAAACACCGCGATCTAACGGGCCAGCGTACTAACCAAGCTGCGGCGGGGTGGACGGGGGCGGCAACTTGCATTCCAGCGGCGGCGAACGCGGGAGACGATGAGTCGACCCTGTTTCTGTAGAAGCGGGCGTTAGTGAAGCGTATCTGGTTGGCTGGCAAGGGATTCGGTGAAGTTGATACAGCATTGCGCCGAGGTAGTCGGTGGAATAGATCGGCTTACGTGGAGGGGCCGCGGTGAAGTAGACACGGTTCCGTTGGAGAGGATCCGGTGCGTCGACAGGAAAGGCGTTGATTGCTACGCTGTGGATGAGGTCGGCGGTGAAGCAGATCCGTCGGTGGCGAGGTCGGCGGTGAAGCAGATCCGTCGGTGGCGAGGGCGGCGGGGGAGCGGATCAGGTGGGTGGACAGCCAACACGATCAAGGCTAGGCTGTGGAGGAGTATGCCAGCGGCGAAGCAGATCTAGTACTGTAGAGAGTCAGAGCTTTGGCGTGTGAGAGTATTTTTGAGCTAATGGGGCGAATGGTTGGTGGGTGGGTGTGGGCCTGTGGGGAGGGTTCAGGATCTAGGCAAGATATTTCATTGTTACCGAATGAGCCCTCCATGGTCGGTGGGTTGTAGCTTCCGGACCAGGGTTAAAAGGGTAAAACTGGTCACGGGATTTTCGAATGGATGCGGCGGGATGATTTGGCGCGCGGCCGAAATTTTCAGTTTCAAGCTACGAGCAGAACGACAAAAATAATGTTCTTCCCCAGGGAGCTCTCATTTCTTCCTCTTCTCATTCTCTCTCGAGTCTCTCCCACTCCCCTGGCTCCTCTCCCCCTTCTCTCCGGCAGCCTCGCCGGCCGGAGATGACGCCGACTTCTCTCTGTATATCGTACACCCTCCGAACTAAATTAATTGATTCAACTTTCCTTAGACGTGTATGTATCTCGAGTAAAAACTTGTGTGGATACATCCATATTTAGATAAGCAAAGTTGAGTCAGTTAATTTGGATCCGAGGGAGTTTATGTTGTTGTAAGCTTAGATCCAGTGTTTCCCATGAGCAGAATGGCGCAATGGAGTCGGGGATCTCGTCATCGGCTTCAGATCTGGCCTACGGTGAATCGGCGGATCTTGCTGGCCAAACCCGATCTGGTGCCATCAAGGTGATGGCGCTAACGGTGAGGCTTGCTTTGGTCAGTGCTTCAGATCTGGTCAATGGGGAAGTCAAGCTGCTAACGTTCACAAGCTCGGGGCATACGACGGCGTCATACGTCTTGCCCGTGAACATCTTGGCCTTTCAGCGGCCCTTCTCAGAGCCAATGTGCCGTTGCTGAGGCCCTTCTTCTCCTTCGTCCTGGCGACTACCGGCGACACCGTCCCAAGTGGTGCGTCCCCAGCGACGGAGTTGCTGGAAAGGATGCGGAGCTGAGATCTGATGTGCGGTCCAGAAGGACTCGACTGATTTTCTGCTATATGTTTTGGGGTCCTTTTTGTAAAGTTGCAGGTCCTATTAGTTATTGTCTAGTTCTCTTGGACCTCTATGTAATTTTTTGGACTAGTTTCCATTTGCACCGATAAACTTAAATTTTGACAAGTTCACGGGAAAAAAATTCCTTTGCACATATGGCCTATCATGTATGAACATTCTTGAGTTTTAAACTATATGTAATGGCCAGCACTTGCGCAAGGGGCTCGTCTAGTGCGCACTAGTTTCCATTAGCACCGATAAATATGAATCTTGACAAGTTCTTGGAAGAAAAAATTGATTCACATATAGCCTATCATGTATGAACATTATTTGGATTCAAACTATACATAGATGGCCAACACGTGTAAGAGGGGGTCCTCTAATGTGCACTAGTTTCCATTAGCACTGATAAATTTGAATCTTTACAAGTTCTCGAAAAAAATTGCTTCACACCATATGCCCTATCATGTATGAACATTATTGGGATTCATATTATATATAGATGGCCAACACTTGTGCAAGGGGTCCTCTAATTCTTGGGGATTTCAATCTATCTATCTCTCTCGATCTATCGTTGGTGGCGGTAACAACACACATATGCATGCACTTTATGCGCAAAGGCGCGGGTGCCTCTAATAATTCATGTGTGTGCGTATATTTGAACATATTCTTGGGGATTTCAATCTCTATCTCTCGATCTATATATCGTTGGTGGACAAGAAACACACTTATATATATACGCATGCACTTTATGCGCAAAGGCGCGGGTGCCTCTAATAATGTGTGTGTGCACTCGATCGATGATCCCTAAACCTAAAACCCTAATCCCTAATTATACCCTAAACATACACCCTAAACACCCTAAACACTAAACCCTAGACCCTAAAACCTAAACCCTAATTAAACACTACATATATATAGGCCAACGACACTTAATTGCGCATCAAGCAGGCGACCAAATAATTAGCGCTGATAAATTAATTAACTTGAATCTTGACAAGTTCTCTCGAATGAAAACACATTTGATTAAGTTGCCTCATAATATATATACAATTAGTGTGCATGCGCGCATGGCATACCATGGACATATCATTCGTGCATATATATATCTCAATATATATCTGAACATATTCTTGGGGATATATATATATATATATTTCAATCTCTCTCTCGATCTATATATATCGTTGGTGGCCAAGAAACACACTTATTATATATATACGCATGCACTTTATGCGCAAAGGCGCGGGTGCCTCTAATAATGTGTCTGTGCACTAGCTCGATCGATGATCCCTAAACCTTAAACCCTAAAACCCTAATCCATGATCCCTAATTATACCTTAAACGTACACCCTAAACACCCTAAACACTAAACCCTAAACCCTAGACCCTAAACCCTAAACCCCAAACCCCAAACCCTAAACCCTAAACCCTAAACCCTAAACCCTAATTAAATAACCTTAACCCTAACCCTAATCCCTAAAACCCTAGCTAGCTAATCCTAAATCCTAAACCCTAATTAAACCCTACATATATATAGGCCAACGACACTAAATTGCGCTTCAAGCAGGCGACCAACTAATTAGCGCTGCTAAATTAATTAACTTGAATCTTGACAAGTTCTCTCGAATGAAAACACATTTGATTAAGTTGCCTCATAATATATATACAATTAGTGTGCATGCGCGCATGGCATACCTTGCACATATCATTTGTGCATATATTTCAATATATATCTGAACATATTCTTGGGGATAAATATATATGTTTCAATCTTTCTCTCTCGATCTATATATATATCGTTGGTGGCCAAAAACACACTTATATATACGCATGCACTTTATGCGCAAAGGCGCGGGTGCCTCTAATAATGTGTGTGTGCACTCGATCGATGATCCCTAAACCTTAAACCCTAAAACCCTAATCCCTAATTATACCCTAAACGTACACCCTAAACACCCTAAACACTAAACCCTAAACCCTAGACCCTAAACCCTAAACACTACACCTAAACCCTAAACCCTAACCCTAGACCCTAAACCCTAACCCTAGACCCTAAACCCTAATTAAACACTAAACCCCAAACCCTAAACCCTAAACCTTAGACCCTAAACCCTAATTAATTAACCTTAATCCTAACCCTAACCCTAAAACCCTAGCTAGCTAATCCTAAACGATAAACCCTAATTAAACCCTACATATATATATAGGCCAACGACACTAAATTGCGCATCAAGCAGGCGACCAACTAATTAGCGCTAATAAATTAATTAACTTTGTTGAATCTTGACAAGTTCTCTCGAATGAAAACACATTTGATTAAGTTGCCTCGTAATATATATACAATTAGTGTGCATGTGCGCATGGCATACCTTGCACATATCATTCGTGCATATATTTCAATATATATCTGAACATATTCTTGGGGATAAACATATATATTTCAATCTTTCTCTCTCGATCTATATATATATCGTTGGTGGCCAAAAAACACACTTATATATACGCATGCACTTTATGCGCAAAGGCGCGGGTGCCTCTAATAATGTGTGTGTGCACTCGATCGATGATCCCTAAACCTTAAACCCTAATCCATAATTATACCCTAAACATACACCCTAAACACCCTAAACACTAAACCCTAAAACCTAAACCCTAATTAAACACTACATATATATAGGCCAACGACACTTAATTGCGCATCAAGCAGGCGACCAAATAATTAGCGCTGATAAATTAATTAACTTGAATCTTGACAAGTTCTCTCGAATGAAAACACATTTGATTAAGTTGCCTCATAATATATATACAATTAGTGTGCATGCGCGCATGGCATACCATGGACATATCATTCATGCATATATATATATCTCAGTATATATCTGAACATATTCTTGGGGATATATATATTTTTCAATCTCTCTCTCGATCTATATATATCGTTGGTGGCCAAGAAACACACTTATTATATATATACGCATGCACTTTATGCGCAAAGGCGCGGGTGCCTCTAATAATGTATATGTGCACTAGCTCGATCGATGATCCCTAAACCTTAAACCCTAAAACCCTAATCCATGATCCCTAATTATACCTTAAACGTACACCCTAAACACCCTAAACACTAAACCCTAAACCCTAAACCCCAAACCCCAAACCCTAAACCCTAAACCCTAAACCCTAAACCCTAATTAATTAACCTTAACCCTAACCCTAACCCTAAAACCCTAGCTAGCTAATCCTAAACCCTAAACCCTAATTAAACCCTACATATATATATAGGCCAACGACACTAAATTGCGCATCAAGCAGGCGACCAACTAATTAGCGCTAATAAATTAATTAACTTTGTTGAATCTTGACAAGTTCTCTCGAATGAAAACACATTTGATTAAGTTGCCTCGTAATATACAATTAGTGTGCATGCGCGCATGGCATACCTTGCACATATCATTCGTGCATATATTTCAATATATATCTGAACATATTCTTGGGGATAAATATATATATTTCAATCTTTCTCTCTCGATCTATATATATATCGTTGGTGGCCAAAAAACATACTTATATATACGCATGCACTTTATGCGCAAAGGCGCGGGTGCCTTTAATAATATAATGTGTGTGTGCACTCGATCGATGATCCCTAAACCTTAAACCCTAAAACCCTAGTCCATAATTATACCCTAAACATACACCCTAAACACTAAACCCTAGACCCTAAAACCTAAACCCTAATTAAACACTACATATATATAGGTCAACGACACTTAATTGCGCATCAAGCACGCGACCAAATAATTAGCGCTGATAAATTAATTAACTTGAATCTTGACAAGTTCTCTCGAATGAAAACACATTTGATTAAGTTGCCTCATAATATATATACAATTAGTGTGCATGCGCGCATGGCATACCATGGACATATCATTCATGCATATATATATCTCAATATATATCTGAACATATTCTTGGGGATATATATATATTTCAATCTCTCTCTCGATCTATATATATCGTTGGTGGCCAAGAAACACACTTATTATATATATACGCATGCACTTTATGCGCAAAGGCGCGGGTGCCTCTAATAATGTGTCTGTGCACTAGCTCGATCGATGATCCCTAAACCTTAAACCCTAAAACCCTAATCCATGATCCCTAATTATACCTTAAACGTACACCCTAAACACCCTAAACACTAAACCCTAAACCCTAAACCCTAAACCCTAAACCCCAAACCCCAAACCCCAAACCCCAAACCCTAAACCCTAAACCCTAAACCCTAATTAATTAACCTTAACCCTAACCCTAACCCTAAAATCCTAGCTAGCTAATCCTAAACCCTAAACCCTAATTAAACCCTACATATATATATAGGCCAACGACACTAAATTGCGCATCAAGCAGGCGACCAACTAATTAGCGCTAATAAATTAATTAACTTTGTTGAATCTTGACAAGTTCTCTCGAATGAAAACACATTTGATTAAGTTGCCTCGTAATATATATACAATTAGTGTGCATGCGCGCATGGCATACCTTGCACATATCATTCGTGCATATATTTCAATATATATCTGAACATATTCTTGGGGATAAATATATATATTTCAATCTTTCTCTCTCGATCTATATATATATCGTTGGTGGCCAAAAAACACACTTATATATACGCATGCACTTTATGCGCAAAGGCGCGGGTGCCTCTAATAATGTGTGTGTGCACTCGATCGATGATCCCTAAACCTTAAACCCTAAAACCCTAATCCCTAATTATACCCTAAATGTACACCCTAAACACCCTAAACACTAAACCCTAAACCCTAGACCCTAAACCCTAAACACTACACCCTAAACCCTAAACCCTAACCCTAGACCCTAGACCCTAATTAAACACTAAACCCCAAACCCTAAACCCTAAACCCTAGACCCTAAACCCTAATTAATTAACCTTAACCCTAGACCCTAAACCCTAAACACTACACCCTAAACCCTAAACCCTAACCCTATACCCTAAACCCTAATGAAACACTAAACCCCAAACCCCAAACCCCAAACCCTAAACCCTAAACCCTAAACCCTAATTAATTAACCTTAACCCTAACCCTAACCCTAACCCTAAAACCCTAGCTAGCTAATCCTAAACCCTAAACCCTACATATATATAGGCCAACGACACTAAATTGCGCATCAAGCAGGCGACCAACTAATTAGCGCTAATAAATTAATTAACTTTGTTGAATCTTGACAAGTTCTCTCGAATGAAAACACATTTGATTAAGTTGCCTCGTAATATATATACAATTAGTGTGCATGCGCGCATGGCATACCTTGCACATATCATTCGTGCATATATTTCAATATATATCTGAACATATTCTTGGGGATAAATATATATATTTCAATCTTTCTCTCTCGATCTATATATATATCATTGGTGGCCAAAAAACACACTTATATATACGCATGTACTTTATGCGCAAAGGCGCGGGTGCCTCTAATAATGTGTGTGTGCACTCGATCGATGATCCCAAAACCTTAAACCCTAAAACCCTAAAACCCTAATCCCTAATTATACCCTAAACATACACCCTAAACACCCTAAACACTAAACCCTAGACCCTAAAACCTAAACCCTAATTAAACACTACATATATATAGGCCAACGACACTTAATTGCGCATCAAGCAGGCGACCAAATAATTAGCGCTGATAAATTAATTAACTTGAATCTTGACAAGTTCTCTCGAATGAAAACACATTTGATTAAGTTGCCTCATAATATATATACAATTAGTGTGCATGCGCGCATGGCATACCATGGACATATCATTCATGCATATATATATCTCAATATATATCTGAACATATTCTTGGGGATATATATATATTTCAATCTCTCTCTCGATCTATATATATCGTTGGTGGCCAAGAAACACACTTATTATATATATACGCATGCACTCTATGCGCAAAGGCGCGGGTGCCTCTAATAATGTGTCTGTGCACTAGCTCGATCGATGATCCCTAAACCTTAAACCCTAATCCATGATCCCTAATTATACCTTAAACGTACACCCTAAACACCCTAAACACTAAACCCTAAACCCTAAACCCTAAACCCCAAACCCCAAACCCCAAACCCTAAACCCTAAACCCTAAACCCTAATTAATTAACCTTAATCCTAACCCTACCCCTAAAACCCTAGATAGCTAATCCTAAATCCTAAACCCTAATTAAACCCTACATATATATATATATATATATATAGGCCAACGACACTAAATTGTGCATCAAGCAGGCGACCAACTAATTAGCGCTGCTAAATTAATTAACTTGAATCTTGACAAGTTCTCTCGAATGAAAACACATTTGATTAAGTTGCCTCATAATATATATACAATTAGTGTGCATGCGCGCATGGCATACCTTGCACATATCATTTGTGCATATATTTTAATATATATCTGAACATATTCTTGGGGATAAATATATATATTTCAATCCTTCTCTCTCGGTCTATATATATCGTTGGTGGCCAAAAAACACACTTATATATACGCATGCACTTTATGCGCAAAGGCGCGGGTGCCTCTAATAATGTGTGTGTGCACTCGATCGATGATCCCTAAACCTTAAACCCTAAAACACTAATCCCTAATTATACCCTAAACGTACACCCTAAACACTAAACCCTAAACCCTAGACCCTAAACCCTAAACACTACACCCTAAACCCTAAACCCTAACCCTATACCCTAAACCCTAATGAAACACTAAACCCCAAACCCCAAACCCTAAACCCTAAACCCTAGACCCTAAACCCTAATTGATTAATTAACCTTAACCCTAACCCTAACCCTAAAACCCTAGCTAGCTAATCCTAAACCCTAAACCCTAATTAAACCCTACATATATATAGGCCAACGACACTTAATTGCGCATCAAGCAAGCGACCAACTAATTAGCGCTGATAAATTAATTAACTTGAATCTTGATAAGTTCTCTCGAATGAAAATACATTTGATTAAGTTGCCTCATAATATATATATATATATAGTGTGCATGAGCGCATGGCATACCTTGCACATATCATTCGTGCATATATTTCAATATATATCTGAACATATTCTTGGGGATAAATATATATAGTTCAATCTCTTTCTCTCTCGATCTATATATATCATTGGTGGCCAAAAAACACACTTATATATACGCATGCACTTTATGCGCAAAGGCGCGGGTGCCTCTCTAATAATGTGTGTGTGCACTCGATCGATGATCCCTAAATCTTAAAGCCTAAAACCCTAATCCCTAATCCGTAATTATACCCTAAACATACACCCCCTAAACACCCTAAACACTAAACCCTAAACCCTAAAGCCCTAAACCCTAAACACTAAACCCTAAACCCTAAACCCTAACCCTAACCCTAACCCCTAGCTAACCCTAAACCCTACATATATAGGCCAATGACACTTAATTGCGCATCAAGCAGGCGACCAACTAATTAGCGCTGATAAATTAATTAACTTGATTCATGCATATATTTCAATATATTTTTGAACATATTCTTGGGGATATATATATATATTTAAATCTCTCTGTTATCTCGATCTATATATCGTTGGTGGCCAAGAAACACACTTATATATATGCGCATGCACTTTATGCGCAAAGGCGCGGGTGCCTCTAATAATGTGTGTGTGCACTCGATCGTTGATCCCTAAACCTTAAACCCTAAAACCCTAATCCCTAATCCCTAATTATACCCTAAACGTACACCCTAAACACCCTAAACACTAGACCCTAAACCCTAGACCATAAACCCTAAATGTACACCCTAAACACCCTAAACACTAAACCCTAAACCCTAGACCCTAAACCCTAGACCGTAAACCCTAACCCTAAAACCCTAGCTAGCTAACCCTAAACCCTAAACCCTAATTAAACCCTACATATATATATATATATATAGGCCAACGACACTTAATTGCTCATCAAGTAGGCGACCAATTAACTAATTAGCGCTGATAAATTAATTAACTTGATTTTTGACAAGTTCTCGATCTCCAATGAAAACACGTTTGATTAAGTTGTCTCATAATATATATATAATTAGTGTGCATGTGCGCATGGCATACCTTGCATATCATTCGTGCATATATTTCAATACATGTTTGAAGATATTCTTGGGGATATATATATTTCAATCTCTCTCTCTCTCGATCTATATATCGTTGGTGGCCAAGAAACACACTTATATATACACATGTACTTTAATTTATTTGCCTCACAATATATATAATAAATATGCATGCATGGCCTAACCATGTATGCTTATATATGTGTTTAATTTGGAGATTTCAATCGCTCTCTCGCCGCTCTCTCGTTGGTGGCTAACAACACACACATGCACTTTGTGCGCAAAGACATGTGCCTCTAATAATGTGTGCGCAGTCGATCGGTCTAGTTTTGATTAATCATAGCACACAAATATAGAAGTTGTATTTGAATCCACACAACCCTAATCTAAAACACATAGCCCCTAACATGGCCTAATTAACTGACCCCTTCTCTCTAGCTAATTAGTGGAAATTGCACAAAATCAAAAGGGGTCCCTCACTAATTATACATATATATCTAGATTGTGATAAACTTTTGCCCCATATTTGGTGGATGGGTGCATCTTGGCATGTAAAACAATTAATGTTTGCAAATGGCGTTGTCAAAATTTATGTACAAATGATTTCTTTCCATCCAAAGTGCATAAAATGGGAGTTTTAATGAAGAAGGTACAAATAAAACAGCTCAACGTGCCTCCACACCCCGATTTTCACAGGAAGTAGAGCATATTTAAAGGATAATTCCAGAGTTTTACTATTTTTCAAGCAACTTTGCTAATTTCCACCCACTCACATGACTTTATGTCGATTTAACGAAAATAGGGCGAATTTAAACTACATGGGCGGGATAGTTTGAATTGTGCACGCGGCAAAGGGAACCGCCTATTCCTCAACCTTGTGCACGGCAAATTACACACGCAAATCCATTAAACACCACCTACCGGGCGGCCCGGCCGCATGACCCCCCACCCACCGCTACACAACTTATCCCCGTCTGTGCGAAGAGCTTCCCCTCCCCGTCCCGTCCGTGCGAAGAAGAAGCTTCCCCTCCCCGTCGTTCTTCTCGAGACGCACCGGCGGTCAAGTTGATCCACGGTAGGGTTGCTATCTCTAGCTCAATCATGCATCGGGCAAGACGGCCTAACGATTTATATTTTCTTGATGCTGCTAAAAAAATCGTCAGTATGCTCGAACTAATTGGCACTTTATAGTTTTCCGCTCGATTTGTCCTCGATCAATTTGTTCATTTGCGTGGGCATATAGAGTCAGTTCTGCACTCGATCCGTTAATTTGCTGAAATGCCATGGTAGAGATTTGTACACGATCTGTTTGCTAAAATGTCGATGGGGGCATTTTTTGTTTTGTACTCGACATGATTGCTGAAATGCATAATCATGTACTAGTATAGTTTTGTACTCGATGGATATACATTTCCTACTTCGCCTTAAATTAATCACCAACCATTGTATCTCATAATTCAACAGATGGACAGAACTTGGATACTGCATGGACACTTATGTTCCCCTTCATATATAAATGGTGTTCAACCCTTTATGGGGTTTATTAGAGCTCATGAAGGTCACGACCTGGACGTGTATTGCCCGCGCTGCACATGTATGAATGGTGAGAAGAGGCCTCACCATGTAGTGGAAGATCATTTACACATTTTTGGGATGGACCGCACATATGTTAGGTGGGTTTATCATGGTGAACCACATAATGATCCTTCAGCGGGAGAAGCAGATCTTGCTCACACTGTATGTGTGCTGGCATATGTAGTTAATTATTTATATTGATGATGCCGCTGTTTCGATCAATAGTTTGCATTGCTGTGCAAGTTCTGTACTCAAATTTAACTTGTTGCAGATGGATGGACGGGAAGGAGAGAAAAAGCGCTTGCTTCAGGAACCGGGTTTCAGCTCTGGGACATGTGTTGTGCCAGATGAGAAGGTAAATATGTAAAACGACATTTGTTCAGGTTGCATCCCTTAGATGTTTGTCTAATCTGTTGATGTACTAATTGCAGAAGCATAGAGTTGAAGAGGTCTCTCAGTTTGATGGGAGATTTGAAGATGAATCTCAGTTTGATGCACCTGTGGATGGTACTGATGACGGGCCTTTCATAGACGAAGGTCCTGCACCTGAGATTATCCAGCCTACAGAAGGAGGCCGCGGATCGAGTACACAGCTTTGCGTTGAAGTGGATGCACGCCCAGAGATCATCAGTTGCGTCCGGGTAGTCTCAAGACCACCCAGCCCTGATGCACCTGTGGATGGTACTGATGACGAGCCTTTCATAGACGAAGGTCCTGCACCTGAGATTATCCAGCCTACAGAAGGAGGTCGTGGACCGAGTACACAGCTTTGCGTTGAAGCGGATGCACGCCCGGAGATCATCAGGGGCGTCCCGGTAGTCTCAGGACCACCTAGCCCTGATGCAAAATGTTGAGATACTTTATGATTCGTACTTTTATGTTCTGGTGTTGTAGTATGTACTATCTTTGTTATGATTTGTACGCCTTTGGCGCTAGAACTATAATTAAGTACTCAGTGGATGATCGTGTTGCAAAATTTGACACCCACACAATCAGTTCATCGTATGAGTAGTAGCACAATTACTTCTACAGCCAGTCCTGCCAGCGCATTAATTGGTAGCATGAAACACTTTCAGGCACTCCCCTCTGATTCATATTAATTGACTCAATTTTGTCTAGATATGGATGTATCTAGATGCATTTGTTAACTAGACTAACAAACTTGAGTCAGTTAATATGAATCGGTGTAAACCGCCCAAGTCCTCCAGCAGCTAGTTTATTGACTCTGGACTCCAAGCCTCTCGCGGCAAGCCATCGACGAAGCTTTGACCAGATCTTGGCCCGCTTTTTTTTTGGCGAATAGCAAAGCTTTGACCAGTTCCTCTCGGGATACAGCACGCCGGTGAGCTTGCACGGTTGCCATGAGCACTTTCCGCCGGAACTTCCTCTGCAGCGCCCTCAAGCCGCCGCTGCGAGACAGCACGCAGTGCCTCGAGGTGGACGGAACGGACGAACTCGGGATCTCAGGGCGGGGGGTCCGCCTCGTCCGGGAACGATCTCCAGCGGGTTAACTAGGACATGCATGGCGGCCAGGGGATTTGTTTTTTTTTTGTTGTTTGAGCTTGGGATTTGGGGTTTTTTCGGATAGGGGAGGAGGAACCGAGGAAGAGGAAGGAACAACCCGCGTGCTTGGCGCGTGGCAGTGTGCTTGAATTTCGATTTTTTGTGAAATGTTTCATTTCCCCGCTACAATTCGGGGGTTTTCTTGACGCGCCAATGCGTCCCGCCGTGCAGGTTCAAGTGAATTTGGGGTGCCACACTATGGGCCCCAGTTTCAGTGAGACATGTAATGACTAGTCACAGCAGTAAGTTCACTGTGTAATAAAATATGTTACCCCTCCCCTTTATGTAGCCCCCTTTGTCTCTCCCGATCGAGTGCCGACAGCCGACGGATGCAAGCCGCTAGCTCGATCCCCTCCTTTCGCCTCCACCGTCCAGGCATCCAGCTTGGAGGGGCAAGCTGCATCTAGACCAAGCGGATTAGGTAGTACTAGTAATGCTCTTTCCTTTCTCGAGATCGGTTCTTTTTTCCTCACCTCGATATCTTGCGCATCTACTATTTCCTATTAAGGCGAAGGGGTGTCTTCTGGTCACCCTCGCGCTGGGCGTTAGTGTTGGGGGTGGGGGCGGGGGCTACCTTTGCTTGGATTGGGGTGTTCTTCCTTTATTTGTCGACATTTGCAACCTTTGTAGTTTCTGCAGATCCTCAATGTATCTTTTGTCACCTTGTACAGGAAAGGAAATACCTCGGTGGTGGTGGTGGGGGCAATGGAGCGTAAGGCCACCACGCATGTGGGCAGTTGGCTGAGCCTGAGCTGCGTCCCAGCCCATAAAGCGGGTACTCCGTTTGCTTATCCACTCTGTCTGTCTGCATCCTCAATCTGTTCCTGTTACGGAAGATGCTTAAAGTAGCACATGTCTTGACTGTTTGTGCATAAAGCCTCTGTGACACCATGCTCTATATTCTCTGTATCAGGTTGGTACCTCCAGGTTCCGTGCTGAGGCTATGGGGAACGAGAATAGCGCCCCACCTGCTGCAGGAGCATGGCCCAATCTGCAGCACAAGAAGCGAAATGCCACTGCCGAGATGGGCAGGGACCGCCGAGGGGTAACTTTTTTTAACCAACTTACCATGATGTAGTCTGAATCTGATACTCCCTCAGATCCAAATTAATTGACTCAACTATCTGTAGATACGGATGTATCTAGATGTGTTTTTAGCTCTAGATACTACTACCTCCATCCCAAAGCTTAGGGATTATATTATTTTTAGAAAGTCAAACTATATCATGTTTGACTAAGCTTTTACCAAAAATCATTAACATGCAAAATACAAAATTAATATCATTAAATAGGTTGTGAAATATATTTTCCTACGGTATCTACACAATATTATATTTGTTGATAGAATGTTCTAAAGTTTTGGTCAAACTTTACTTGTTTTGATTTCTCAAAAATAAATAAGCCTTAAGCTTTGGGATGGAGGTATCTAGACAAAGCTGAGTCAACTGGAGTAGTTTTTTTTGTCTGTCCATAGCTAGTGTTCATGGTGCAAAAGGCTAAGAGCATCCACTATATGCATCAGTCTATCTCATACAGTAATTCAATATCACTTTGAGGTCTGCCTTTTGTTTTGCTATTCATATGCATCGAAACTTTTGGGCCTTTACTCAAAAGGAAGATCAAAGCTGGTGATCGGGCTGCCGATATGTTGATGCCGACCCCATCTTCTAAATGCCTCTACAAGCACAAGGCCACGCGCCATGGTGGTGATCTTTTAATGAATATGGTATATTTTCTTAATCCACAAAACATGCCTTGATATTTGTCTGTTTATTGTCGGTTTTTTCTAATGCTTGCCAAAAGTTTACAACAGCAACAACAACAACCAAACCTTTCAGTCCCAAACAAGTTGGGGTAGGCTATAGTTGAAGCCCATAAGATCTCGAAGCCAAAAGTTTAGAAACACCAAATTCGTTTGCTTACAATCATCATACAGTAATGTTCATCTACTCTCCGAGTTCCCTAACCCAACAAAAAATGATGTTAATTACGATTTTTAGATTAAAAGAGCACCATTAGGCGCTGTTAATTACGATTTTGAGATTAAATGTCATTTGCAATTGCTAATTACAATTTTGAGGCAAATGATTAGTTTAACCTTGATCTATTCCGCTCTCCATTTTTTCCAACCGAAAAAAATGTAACCATTCCATTCCTCTGAAATGGAACCATTCCATTCCATTCCACGCTGTTTCAGAACCGAACACACCCTTGCATTGTTGTGAACTGTTGTCCATACACAGCCATACCCTTCCACTTACATCCAGCACTATATGCATCGATCTGTCTCGTAGTCATTCAATATCACTGCTGAGATCTGTTCCCATTCTTATGCAGGCTGAAACTGCTGCGCCTTTACTCAAGTGGATGCAAAATGAGGCCGATGAGGCTGCTGTGAGGACGATGGTGTCGGCACCATCATCCGAAAACCTCTACAAGCACGAGGCCATGGGCCAGCTGGGTGGTGACCTTTTAATGAATCTGGTATATTTTCTTAATCCACATACATGATTTTATTATTATCTGTTTAATTACTGTTGGCTTTGCCTAATGCTTACCAAAAGTTCGAAACAACTGCGTTTGCTTACAATCATCATACACTAATTTTTCACTTTTCAGTCTGTCTCATCCAGTATATAAACTGTTGAGTTCCGTTGGCTTCTTTTGTAATCATTTGCATTGTTGTCAACTGTTGTCTATGCACAACCCTATTCTTCCACTTACATCCTGCACTTTTTGCATCAGTCCATCTCATAGATTTATTAAATATCAATGATGAGTTCTGTTGCTATTCATATGCAGGATGAAGCTTCTGTGCCTCTACTCAAATGGATAAAAAATGATCCTGATGAGGCTGCTATGAAGATGATGGTGCCGCCACCATCTTCTGAAAACCTCCTCAAGCACAAGGCCACGGGCCAGCTGGGTGGTATCCTTTTTAAGCAGGTATATTTTCTTAATCCTCATACATGATTTGATTTGTCTGTTTATTGCTGGCTTTGTCTAATTATGCTTACCAATAGTTCAGAAACACACACAACCCTATTCTTCCACTTACATCCGGCACTATATGCATCAGTGTCTCATAGATTCATTTTATATATCATCACGATGTCTGTTGCTCATCAATTTTCATATGCGAGTGAAACTGCTAAGCCTTCATTGGTCAAAAGGATTGTAACTGCTGCCGATGAGGCATCTGCAGAGGCTGCCACCAAGTTCACCCCCACCTTCCGGATGCTTATATAAGCTCAAGTCCAAGGACCAGTAGGCCGTAACCATCCAAGGGTTCGGTATATTTTCTTAAGCCACATATACATGCCATGATTTATTTACGATATTATCACCGGCTCATCTCTTGCTTCTTGGAATTCGGAAACGCCAAATTACCATGCTTATATTCATCATACACTAAATTTTGACTGTTCAGTTTGTAACATAGTGTTATGCACTCGCTTGTTAACATTTGCATTGCTCTGAACTATGCACTTTACACAACCTAATTCTTCCACTTACATTCAGCGCTATGCACCAGTAGTACCTCCCATGTTTCCTTCACCATCCCGATGCCGAGCTTGCGGGAATATGGCGGGCCCATGTACATACCCGCATATAACACCTCCTATGGCTCTATCTACCTTTCTAATAACTCCTTCACGAGTTACAGTATGTATTCTCGGTGGTTTAGCATGAATTGGCATATAGTAAAGTCTTGTTTTTAGTCTTCCTGCTTCTTACATTAGTATCAATTTTCACTGCAGATGTACCTTGTGAACTTCGTCCAATGATTAACCAGATGTGTCCGCATGAAGGGTCTTTCACTATGCATGGCAATGGAAAATTGATGAACACCTACACGGTCTATGAGGTGTATGTCTACAAGACGCAGGCCATCACATATTTGTATGGACATGATTGGAGAAAGTTTGCTTTTGACTACGGTCTGAAGAAGGGCGACGAGCTGAGGATCAGAAACTCAAACAGCAGATATACGTAATCGCTTACGTAGTTGGAGACACTTCCAAATATATAATATGTAACTTTTTGTACTCATATCCTTTGATTACTGCATTACGAGCGGTTGTTCTAAACCATTCCCTCTGTTCTAGCTTGCTGGGTTTAACATGATCAAAGCTGCAGATCCCCGATGGAACGAGAGCGGATGTCACAAAGGGCACCCACACCGGCCGGCACCGGCTTCCCACTCTCTGCATCGCACCGGTTCTGTACCGGACCGTTTATTGCATCTACCCAGCAGGCCCCTACATCAACATTGGTTCCTGTAGAGGCCCCATATACTACACCTGCCCGGCGGGCTCCGCATCAACCTTTGGTTCCTCTAGGCTGCACCGTTCTGCACCTGCCCAACTCTCTGCATCAGCACCGGTTCCTCTAGAGGCACCGTTTATTGCACGTGCCCGACAGTCTCCTGCATCGGCACCGGCTCGTGTACCAGCCCAGCTCCTGCACCTGCCCCGACTAGATCACCGAGGTCTCGGCTCATTCTTTGTGGCCACCCGTGTGGTGATCAGGACGCATCTGAAGGCTATGTTCGTGAGTATATGACATCATAACTGCTCTTATCTTGATGTCTTCTCTGCTCAAAGTCTCACATGGTTCAGTCTTCAGTGCATTGGTGCCATTGACTAATTTTTGTTGGTATCTCTTGCTTTGAATCAGAAATTGCCTAAAAGTATCGCCAAGGATCTCAATGCTGGCCGAAGGGGCAAGATTTCCCTCGTCATGGAGAGTGAAGGTCTCACCGTGGAGGGACGGTACTCCGTCGGTCCACGAGATGGCCGCTTGGCTGTTACTTCCAGGTGGAAAAAGTTCATTGACGGTGCCAAACTTCGCATTGGATCAAAGTTGAAGGTCAAGATCTTTCGATGCCTTTGTGACATCTTTGGTCATCAAGTTTGCGGTTGTCTAGTTCTATTGTCCCATGAGCCCTTAGCAAATGCATTTGTAGTTATACTTATATAAGGTTATCTTATCTGAACTGCTAAATAATTGTATGGGTGGTAAAACTCTGGCAAGCTTTTGCTCTTAGCAAGTATGTATGTATGATCAGCTATTATGATAACTAATGTTTGTGTTCATCTTAATTTGCATTTCCGTTTTAGAAAAAAACTTAATTTCTATTTTGGCTGACCTGTTAGAGAACTATCAGATTGAATCCACAACATGATTCAAATAGATTCATTACACCAAGCCACATGTCTTGACCTTGCTATACACTAGTTCCATTAATCAGTGCAAGAAGGCTTACCTGAGCTGCCTGAACCACGGCAGATTCGAATCCACCTTAGCTATCTAGCTAGAAATACAACCTTTGCGGAAAAGAGGATTTGCGATGCAGGAGAGGTGACATTGGGGACCCATGAGCCGACGGCGTCGTCAACGTTTTAAAGGCGGCAGGAGATCGAAACAAAAAAAAGCCAAAAATCAGTTGGTAAACAAAATCCAAGAAATGAAACTTTTACCTTTCTGAGAGGATGACATGCGGGACCCATGAGGCAGCAGCATCCTCAACTATTCCAAGGTGGCAGGGGATCAAAATAAAATAGGAAATAACCAGAAATTAATTAGGGTAAAAAATAAATCTATCAAAGGAAACCTTTATTGTTCATAGAGGATGACATGTGGGACCGACCTGCCAGCTGCGTCGTCATGGTTTCAAAGGGGGCAGGGGATCAAAAGAAAAAGGAAAATAACCAGAAATTAGGGGTAAAAAATAAATCCAACAAAGGAAACTTTTATTGTTCATAGAGGATGACATGCGGGACCCATGAGCCAGCAGCTTCCTCAACGTTTCAAAGTCGGCATGAGATTGAAAGAAAAAGGCAAGTGACCAAATATCGGGAGCCAAAAATAATCCAAGAAAAGAAATTTTATTGTACATAGAGGATGACATGCGGGTCCCATTTTGCGGCCGGTCTCAACATTTCCAAGGTGGCACAGGACCAAAAGAAAAATGAAGTAGCCGAGAAATCGGGGGTGAAAAAATCCAAGAAAAGAAAGATTTCAATTGGGCTGCATCTGGACATCTGGGCCTTCGAACTATCCTGCTGGGCCTTTTGACTCGTACAATTTCAGCCCACTCCAAAACAGGAAAGTTCGGATTTTTCTAAAAAAACAGGAAAGTCCTATGCTTCGCAAAAACACAAAACAAGGAGATTCAACATATAAGTTTGTTTATGTAAAAATAAAGATTTAATTTATCCGTTTGCAATAGCTCAGAGCGAAATACAATGTTTATTGTCTGCAAAATAATCAAGATATCACATGTTTCTTGTACGGGGAGGCTGACATCGGGGACCCATGAGCCAGCAGCGTCGTCAACGTTTTAAAGGCGGCAGGGGATGGAAAGAAAAAAAAACAAAAAATCTGTTGGTAAAAAATACAAGAAAAGAAACATTTTCGTTCTGAGAGGATGACATGCGGGACCCATGAGGCAGCAGCATCCTCAGCGTTTATTGTTCATAGAGGTTGACATGTGGGACCCGTGAGCCGGCGGCGCCACTGAACGTTTTAAAGGCTGCAGGAGATCGAAAGAAAAAATAAGCCAAAAATCGTTTGGTCAACAAAATCCAAGAAAAGAAACATTTACCGTTCTGAGAGGATGACATGCGGGACCCATGAGGCAGCAGCATCCTCAACGATTCCAAGGCGGCAGGGGATCAAAGGAAAAAAGGAAATATCCCGAAATTAATTAGGGGTTCAAAATAAATCCATCAAAGGAAAATTTTATTGTTCACAGAGGATGACATGTGGGACCGACCTGCCAGCTGCGTCGTCATCGTTTCAAAGGGGGCAGGAGATCAAAAGAAAAAGGCAAATAGCCAGAAATTAAGGGTCAAAAATAACTCCAAGAAAGGAAACTTTTATTGTTCATAGAGGATGACATGCGGGACCCATGAGCCAGCAGCTTACTCAACGTTTCAAAGGCGGCATGAGATCGAAAGAAAAAGGCAAGTGACAAAATATCAAGAGCCAAAGATAATCCAAGAAAAAAACTTTATTGTACATAGAGGATGACATGCGGGTCCCAATTAGCGACGGTCTCAACGTTTCAAATGCTGCTTTATATCAAAAGAAATAGAAAGTTGATTGTTCTTAGAGGATGACATGCGGGTCCCATGAGTCAGCAGCTTACTCAACGTTTCCTAGGCGGCAGGGGATCAAAAGAAAAAGGAAATAGCCAAAAATCAGAGGGTGAAAAAAACCCCAAGAAAATAAAATTTTATAGCACATAGAGGATGACATGCGGGTCCCATGAGCCAGCAGGTTCCTCAACGTTTCAAACGTGGCATGAGATCGAAAGAAAAAGGCAAGTGACCAAATATCAGGAGCCAAAAAATAATTCAAGAAAAGAAACTTGAGTGTACGTAGAGGATGACATGCGGGTCCCATTTAGCAGCAGCGGTATCACCGTTTGAGAGGCTGCACGGGATCGAAAGAAAAAGGCAAGTGACCAAATATCAGGAGCCAAAAATAATCCAAGAAAAGAAATTTTATTGTACATAGAGGATGACATGCGGGTCCCATGAGCCTGCAGGGTCCTCAACGTGGCATGAGATCGAAAGAAAAATGCAAGTGACCAAATATCAGGAGCCAAAAATAATTCAAGAAAAGAAACTTGATTGTACATAGAGGATGACATGCGGGTCCCATTTAGCAGCAGCGGTATCACCGTTTGAGAGGCTGCACGGGATCGAAAGAAAAATGCAAGTGACCAAATATGAGGTTCCAAAAAAAATCCTAGAAAAGAAAGTTTTATAGTACATAGAGGATGACATGCGGGTCCCATTTAGCAGCAGCGGTATCACCGTTTGAGAGGCTGCAGGGGATCGAAAGAAAAAGGCAAGTGACCAAATATGAGGTTCCAAAAAAAATCCTAGAAAAGAAAGTTTTATAGTACATAGAGGATGACATGCGGGTCCCATTTAGCAGCAGCGGTCTCACCGTTTGAGAGGCGGTAGGGGATCGAAAGAAAAAGGTAAGTGACCAAATATGAGGTGCCAAAAAAAATCCAAGAAAAGAAAGTTTTATAGTACATAGAGGATGACATGCGGGTCCCATTTAGCAGCAGCGGTATCACCGTTTGAGAGGCGGCAGGGGATCGAAAGAAAAAGGCAAGTGACCAAATTTGAGGTGCCAAAAAAAACTCCAAGAAAAGAAAGTTGATTGCTCATAGAGGATGACATGCGGGTCCCAATTAGCAGCAGCGGTGTCAACGTTTCCAAGGCGGCAAGGGATCAAAAGAAAAAGGAAGTAGCCAGAAATCAGGGTGTCAAAAAAAATCCAAGAATAGAAAGAATTTTGGTTCATAGAGGATGACATGCGGGACCCATGATCCTGCATCGTAAACGGCTCGATCGGAGAGCGTTGAACGAGATGGCGCGATCGAGAAAAAAAAACCATGCCAGAGAGGCTGCCATCTGGGCCCTACATCCCTCGGCGGTGCGGATTTGCGTTGACTCGGCCGGTGTACCCGAGAATTCGAGATGCACCACGTCCCGGGCCACCATACGCAACGTTTTGGCCAGTTTCGTCGGGCTAGGTGGCCTCAAAAACGAGAAAAAAAACGTTTTGACATGCACAACGGACAGACCCAAAATCGTCGGCCATGGTACACCAGCAACCATGGCGCGACTTCAACTTCGTCGACCATGGCAACTTTTCTTGTAGTGATAGAGTATAGAAAACGAATTGCAAACCTTCAATTGGACTCACCACTTCTTATTCTCCTCACAATTTGCAAGTTCGAAAAAAAAAACACATGAATATGAAAATTTCATCAAGAGCCCGGCCGACCTGCCCCAGTGGCGAAACCAGAGGAGAGGGAAGGGCACTGTCCTCCCATACACCCGTCGTTCGCCCACCTTCCACCGTCATTCGACCGCCTCCCACCGTGGTTCTAGGGTTAGGGTTCGGCCATGGAAGGGAGGGGCGGCCAGGGGAAGGGGTGAAGGGGAGGACGGGGAAGAGGGGGCAGGGGCAGAGGATGGCCGACGGAGGGAGAAGCATGGGAAAAGGGAGGGCGGGGTGGACGTACATGCGCCGCCGCCGGGAGGACCTTCTCCGTCACGCGAGGACGCACAGAGCGCGGGCATGAAGTCGCGAGCTTACCGCTTTACTCAATTCCTTCTGTTTTCGAGCTCGGGACCTCGAAATGTTTGGCCGTCCAGTTCGATTGCGCGCGACCCACACGTGGAATTGGAGGAAGGTTTCTAGGCCCAGATTCTGTGCACATCCAAACGGAGTGATTAGGGCCCCAATTCTAGATTCTCTAGTTCCAAGCTCAATTCTTTGCAACCAAACAGGGCATATGTGTTTTTTTGTGACGCCTATTATTTATTCAAGTGAGTTGGTTCATTCGGTTTTAACCGAAATCAAATAGAATTTATAGGTTAACTGAATCTTTGGTTTTCTAATTTTTTCATGCCAATTTTCGGTTACCATAATGGAAAACCCAATTTGCTCAAACACCACAAAAACAGAACCAAAATTTCGGTTTAAACGGAATGCCCACCCTGACTTCTGGGGCTTTGGAACGAACTACCGATGGGCCTTAAGAGCATCTCCACTCGTCTCCCCGACGAGGCCCCGAGCGACATTTTTCCCATTCGGACGGCAAAATTCGGCCTAGTCGCGCCCCCGGTACCTCGTTTTCGTCCGGATTTGGCCCTTCATCCATCCGGCGAGCCCACGCCATCCCCGATCCCCCGAGGCGCGCTCGGGGACTCCGGACGAAAGAATTTGGCGCGAAACATCGTGTGGACCCTCGTAGTCGGCGAAAGGAAATCCAAATCCTGTCGTTTTCCCTCCAATTTTCTTGCATATCCCCAAACTCTCCCGCCGAATTTGTCCATTCTCCTCCTTGTATTCCAGTTCCAGTTCCCGTCCTCGTCTTCTCGTCCACCACCGTTCTCCTCCTCGTCTTCTCATCCACCACCATGCCGCCGAAGGCGACGGCGAGGAATCCGCGGGCGAAGAAGGAGCGGCCGCCGGGTATATCGAACGCAGAGTGGGCAGCGGACGAGATCCGGCGCGAGGTCGAAACAAGCGGCAGGGCGGAGAGGGTGAAAAAAGCCACCGCCAAGAGGGCGGCGGCGGCCCAGGACGAACAAGCGAGGAAGATCAGCATGGCCATGAGCATGGGCCATGTTCACGGCGGCGGTGGCGGCGCCATGTTCCCCGGCCAATGGCCGACGCAAGGTACAAGCAGTTCCCCGTCGTCTTTCTCCCCTTCGATCTACTCGCCGTTGCCGCCTGCCATGTTCCAAGAATGCGCCTACGTCTAACCGTCCAGGTTCACGCCGTCGCCGCCCGAGCTCGACGTCGGCAGCGGCGGCCAGTTCGAGGGCACCTCGCCGGCCCTGCGACGAGGGCCGTGATGTCTACTTCCCCCTCCTTTTCCTGTAGACAGTGTTGGGCCTCCAAGAGCAGAGGTTTGTAGAACAGCAGCAAGTTTTCCCTTAAGTGGATCACCCAAGGTTTATCGAACTCAGGGAGGAAGAGGTCAAAGATATCCCTCTCATGCAACCCTGCAACCACAAAGCAAGAAGTCTCTTGTGTCCCCAACACACCTAATAGGTGCACTAGTTCGGCGAAGAGATAGTGAAATACAGGTGGTATGAATATATATGAGCAGTAGCAACGGTGCCAGAAAATAGCTTGCTGGCGTGTAGTTGATGGTGGTAGTATTGCAGCAGTAGTAACACAGTAAAACAGTAAACAAGCAGTAGTAACGCAGCAGTATTTAGGAACAAGGCCTAGGGATTACACTTTCACTAGTGGACACTCTCAACATTGATCACATAACAGAACAGATAAATGCATACTCTACACTCTTGTTGGATGATGAACGCATTGCGTAGGATTACACGAACCCTCAATGCCGGAGTTAACAAGCTCCATAATTTGTTCATATTTAAGTAACCTTATAGTGTAAGATAGATCAAAAGACTAAACCAAGTACTAACATAGCATGCACACTGTCACCTTCATGCATATGTAGGAGGAATAGATCACATCAATATTATCATAGCAATAGTTAACTTCGCAATCTACAAGAGATCATGATCATAGCATAAACCAAGTACTAACACGGTGCACACACTGTCACCTTTACACACGTGCAGGAGGAATAGAACTACTTTAATAACATTGCTAGAGTAGCACATATATAAATTGTGATACAAACTCATATGAATCTCAATCATGTAAAGCAGCTCATGAGATTATTGTATTGAGGTACATGGGAGAGATGAACCACATAGCTACCGGTACAGCCCTGAGCCTCGATGGAGAACTACTCCCTCCTCATGGGAGCAGTAGCGGTGATGAAGATGGCGGTGGAGATGGCAGCGGTGTCGATGGAGAAGCCTTCCGGGGGCACTTCCCCGCTCCGGCAGCGTGCCGGAACAGAGACTCCTGTCCCCCAGATCTTGGCCTCGCGATGGCGGCGGCTCTGGAAGGTTTCTGTGGTTTTCGTCGAACTTATCAGGGTTTTCGATCCAGGGGCATTATATAGGCGAAGAGGCGGCGCGGGAGGGTCGAAGGGGCGACGACACCATAGGGCGGCGCGGCCAGGGCCTGGGCCGCGCCGGCCTATGGTCTGGGGGCCCTGCCCCCTCCGGTCCTTCCCGGGTGTTACGGATGCTTCCGGTGAACATACCAACTAGGGCGTTGATGACGTCCGATTCCCAGACTATTTAGTTACTAGGATTTGAGAAACCCACAACAGCAGAAAACAGGAAACGGCACTACGGCATCTTGTTAATAGGTTAGTTCCAGAAAATGCACGAATATGACATAAAGTGTGCATAAAACATGTAGATAACATCAATAATGTGGCATGGAACATAAGAAATTATCGATACGTCGGAGACGTATCAGCATCCCCAAGCTTAGTTCTGCTCATCCCGAGCAGGTAAAACGATAACACAGATAATTTCTGGAGTGACATGCCATCATAACCTTGATCATACTATTTGTAAAGCATATGTAGTGAATGCAGCGATCAAAACAATGGTAATGACATGAGTAAACAACTGAATCATAAAGCAAAGACTTTTCATGAATAGCACTTCAAGACAAGCATCAATAAGTCTTGCATAAGAGTTAACTCATAAAGCAATAATTCAAAGTAAAGGCATTGAAGCAACACAAAAGAAGATTAAGTTTCAGCGGTTGCTTTCAACTTGTAACATGTATATCTCATGGATATTGTCAACATAGAGTAATATAATAAGTGCAATAAGCAAGTATGTAGGAATCAATGCACAGTTCACACAAGTGTTTGCTTCTTGAGGTGGAGAGAAATAGGTGAACTGACTCAACATTGAAAGTAAAAGAATGGTCCTCCATAGAGGAAAAACATCGATTGCTATATTTGTGCTAGAGCTTTGATTTTGAAAACATGAAACAATTTTGTCAACGGTAGTAATAAAGCATATGCATCATGTAAATTATATCTTATAAGTTGCAAGCCTCATGCATAGTGTACTAATAGTGCCCGCACCTTGTCCTAATTAGCTTGGACTACCGGATCATCACAATGCACTGTTTTAACCAAGTGTCACAAAGGGGTACCTCTATGCCGCTTGTACAAAGGTCTAAGGAGAAAGCTCGCATTGGATTTCTCGCTATTGATTATTCTTCAACTTAGACATCCATACCGGGACAACATAGACAACAGATAATGGACTCCTCTTTTATGCATAAGCATGTAACAACAATTAATAATTTTCTCATTTGAGATTGAGGATATATGTCCAAAACTGAAACTTCCACCATGGATCATGGCTTTAGTTAGCGGCCCAATGTTCTTCTCTAACATATGCATGCTTAACCATAGGGTGGTAGATCTCTCTTACTTCAGACAAGACGGACATGCATAGCAACTCACATGAAATTCAACAATGAATAGTTGATGGCGTCCCCAGTGAACATGGTTATCGCACAACAAGCAACTTAATAAGAGATAAAGTGCATAATTACATATTCAATACCACAATAGTTTTTAAGCTATTTGTCCCATGAGCTATATATTGCAAAGGTGAATGATGGAATTTTAAAGGTAGCACTCAAGCAATTTACTTTGGAATGGCGGAAAATACCATGTAGTAGGTAGGTATGGTGGACACAAATGGCATAGTGGTTGGCTCAAGTATTTTGGATGCATGAGAAGTATTCCCTCTCGATACAAGGTTTAGGCTAGCAAGGTTTATTTGAAACAAACACAAGGATGAACCGGTGCAGCAAAACTCACATAAAAGACATATTGAAAACATTATAAGACTCTACACCGTCTTCCTTGTTGTTCAAACTCAATACTAGAAATTATCTAGACCTTAGAGAAACCAAATATGCAAACCAAATTTTAGCATGCTCTATGTATTTCTTCATTAATGGGTGCAAAGCATATGATGCAAGAGCTTAAACATGAGCACAACAATTGCCAAGTATCACATTACCCAAAACATTTATAGCAATTACTACATGTATCATTTTCCAATTCCAACCATATAACAATTAACGAAGCAGTTTCAACCTTCGCCATGAAAATTAAAAGCTAAGAACACATGTGTTCATACGAAACAGCAGAGCGTGTCTCTCTCCCACACAAGCATGATGTAATCCAATTTATTCAAACACAAACAAAAATAAGAAACATACAGACGCTCCAAGCAAAGCACATAAGATGTGATGGAATAAAAATATAGTTTCAGGGGAGGAACCTGATAATGTTGTCGATGAAGAAGGGGATGCCTTGGGCATCCCCAAGCTTAGACGCTTGAGTCTTCTTGATATATGCAGGGGTGAACCACCGGGGCATCCCCAAGCTTAGAGCTTTCACTCTTCTTGATCATAGTATATCATCCTCCTCTCTTGATCCTTGAAAACTTCCTCCACACCAAACTCGAAACAACTCATTAAAGGGTTAGTGCACAATAAAAATTAACATATTCAGAGGTGACACAATCATTCTTAACACTTCTGGACATTGCATAAAGCTACTGGACATTAACGGATCAAAGAAATTCATCCAACATAGCAAAAGAGGCAATGCGAAATAAAAGGCAGAATCTGTCAAAACAGAACAGTTCGTATTGCCGAATTTTAAAATGGCACCAGACTTGCTCAAATGAAAATGCCCAAA
Source organism: Lolium perenne (assembly GCF_019359855.2). Taxonomy (NCBI): domain Eukaryota; kingdom Viridiplantae; phylum Streptophyta; class Magnoliopsida; order Poales; family Poaceae; genus Lolium; species Lolium perenne. Next base: position 258,121,366 of record NC_067246.2, on the reverse strand, counting down.
TTTAATGAAAGTTGCGTACATATCTGAGGATCATGCACGTAAATTGGCTTAATTTTCTGAGCTACCTACAGGGAGGTAGACCCAGATTCGTGACAGCAAAGAAATCTGGAACTGCGCAGTAATCCAAATCTAGTACTTACTTTTCTATCAACGACTTTACTTGGCACAACAAAACACAAAACTAAGATAAGGAGAGGTTGCTACAGTAGTAAACAACTTCCAAGACACAAATATAAAACAAAGTACTGTAGCAAAATAACACATGGGTTATCTCCCAAGAAGTTCTTTTCTTTATAGCCATTAAGATGGGCTCAACAGTTTTAATGATGCACTCGCAAGAAATAGTATTTGAAGCAAAAGAGAGCATCCAGAGGCAAATTCAAAACACATTTAAGTCTAACATGCTTCCTATGCATAGGAATCTTGTAAATAAACAAGTTCATGAAGAGCAAAGTAACAAGCATAGGAAGATAAAACAAGTATAGCTTAAAAAAATTCAGCACATAGAGAGGTATTTTAGTAACATGAAAATTTCTACAACCATATTTTCCTCTCTCACAATAACTTTCAGTAGCATCATGAGCAAACTCAACAATATAACTATCACATAAAGCATTCTTATCATGAGTCTCATGCATAAAATTATTACTACCCACATAAGCATAATCAATTTTATTAGTTGTAGTGGGAGCAAATTCAACAAAGTAGCTATCATTATTATTCTCATCATCAAATATAGGAGGCATATTGTAATCATAATCAAATTCATCCTCCATAACAGGCGGCACTAAGAGACCAACATCATTATAATCATCATAAATAGGAGGCAAAGTATCATCAAAGTAAATTTTCTCCTCCATGCTTGGGGGACTAAAATGATCGTGCTCATCAAAACCAGCTTCCCCAAGCTTAGAATTTTCCATATCATTAGCAACAATGGTATTCAAAGTGTTCATACTAACATGTTCCATGGGTTTTTATAATTTTCGGATCAAACCATCCATGTCTTAAATCAGGAAATAGAGTAAAAAGCTCATTGTTGTCCATTATGCCTTACTAGTGTAAACAAGAAACAAAAAGATGCAATTGCAGGATCTAAAGGAAATAGCTTTGAGTACTTACGACGCCGGAAAATAGCTTGGTAGCCGAGGTCCGGAGTGTGAGTACCTTTTACCTTTCCTCCCCGGCAACGGCGCCAGAAAAATATTTGATGCTGTCCAGGACTGGCGCGTGGTTGACGAGGGAGGAAATTCCTGTTGTGTAGCTTTCTGGTCCCCGGCAACGGCGCCAGAAAAATAGCTTGATGTCTACTTCCCCCTCCTTTTCCTGTAGACAGTGTTGGGCCTCCAAGAGCAGAGGTTTGTAGAACAGCAGCAAGTTTTCCCTTAAGTGGATCACCCAAGGTTTATCGAACTCAGGGAGGAAGAGGTCAAAGATATCCCTCTCATGCAACCCTGCAACCACAAAGCAAGAAGTCTCTTGTGTCCCCAACACACCTAATAGGTGCACTAGTTCAGCGAAGAGATAGTGAAATACAGGTGGTATGAATATATATGAGCAGTAGCAACGGTGCCAGAAAATAGCTTGCTGGCGTGTAGTTGATGGTGGTAGTATTGCAGCAGTAGTAACACAGTGAAACAGTAAACAAGCAGTAGTAACGCAGCAGTATTTAGGAACAAGGCCTAGGGATTACACTTTCACTAGTGGACACTCTCAACATTGATCACATAACAGAACAGATAAATGCATACTCTACACTCTTGTTGGATGATGAACGCATTGCGTAGGATTACACGAACCCTCAATGCCGGAGTTAACAAGCTCCACAATTTGTTCATATTTAAGTAACCTTATAGTGTAAGATAGATCAAAAGACTAAACCAAGTACTAACATAGCATGCACACTGTCACCTTCATGCATATGTAGGAGGAATAGATCACATCAATATTATCATAGCAATAGTTAACTTCGCAATCTACAAGAGATCATGATCATAGCATAAACCAAGTACTAACACGGTGCACACACTGTCACCTTTACACACGTGCAGGAGGAATAGAACTACTTTAATAACATTGCTAGAGTAGCACATAGATAAATTGTGATACAAACTCATATGAATCTCAATCGTGTAAAGCAGCTCATGAGATTATTGTATTGAGGTACATGGGAGAGATGAACCACATAGCTACCGGTACAGCCCCGAGCCTCGATGGAGAACTACTCCCTCCTCATGGGAGCAGCAGCGGTGATGAAGATGGCGGTGGAGATGGCAGCGGTGTCGATGGAGAAGCCTTTCGGGGCACTTCCCCGCTCCGGCAGCGTGCCGGAACAGAGACTCCTGTCCCCCAGATCTTGGCCTCGCGATGGCGGCGGCTCTGGAAGGTTTCTGTGGTTTTCGTCGAACTTATCAGGGTTTTCGATCCAGGGGCATTATATAGGCGAAGAGGCGGCACAGGAGGGTCGAAGGGGCGACGACACCATAGGGCGGCGCGGCCAGGGCCTGGGCCGCGCCGGCCTATGGTCTGGGGGCCCAGTGCCCCCCCTCTGGTCCTTCCCGGGTGTTCTGGATGCTTCCGGTGAAAATAGGAACTTGGGCGTTGATTTCGTCCGATTCCGAGAATATTTCGTTACTAGGATTTCTGAAACCAAAAACAGCAGAAAACAGGAACTGGCACTTCGGCATCTTGTTAATAGGTTAGTTCCAGAAAATGCACGAATATGACATAAAGTGTGCATAAAACATGTAGATAACATCAATAATGTGGCATGGAACATAAGAAATTATCGATACGTCGGAGACGTATCAGGCCGCTCCCGTTCGGTGCGATGGCGGCGCCGAACGACGAGGAGATCCACGAGATGATCACCTCCGACTCCATGGCCGCCGCTGTGAGCCCGGGCTTCTTCATGGCCGCCCCCGCTGCGAGCCCGGGGTTCTTCACGCAAGAGGAGGCGAGGGAGACGGCAGCTGTCGCGGCGCGCAACGAGTATGTGGAGGATGTGGCCGACGGAAGCCAAGCCGTCGAAGAAGAAGATGAAGAAGAAGAGAAGCCAACTAAAGCCGCTGCCAACCTGTCGAAGGGAAAGAAGAGGAAGAAGGACTCACCGCCTGCCGAACCGCGCATCAAATGGATGCCGAAGGAAGAGTAGTGCCTCGCCGAAGCTTGGATGACCGTGTCCATGAACGGCATAACCGGGGCCAATCAGTCGCTCGACACATATTGGCTTCGAGTGAAGCAGGCGTTCGACGAACGTAAACTCGTCGATCCCTACTTCAGCAAGACGAACATGAACCGGGGAGACAAGGCAATGGCCACCCATTGGGGGATCATACAGACGGCGTGCAGCAAATGGCACGGCATACAGGAGGAGATCGAAGAACGGCCGATGAGCGGCCACGACTTGGAGCAAAAGGTATGCTCCGTCAACCCTGCATCACCGAGGTTAGCTGTGCACCGTGTAGATCGTCGTGAGCTGATCCGTATCGCCGTAATCCTTTTTCCCAGCTGCGCCGTGCTTTGGACATGTACATGGACGACACCGGCATGCAGTTCAAGTTCCTGAACGTCTACGCCCGCATCGAGAAGTGCGAGAAGTGAGTGGAAACCCGCAAGAACCTCTCGAAGAGCAAGACCGAGCAGTACAACCCGGACACTCCGGCGGCTGGCTCGGCGGATGGGCGCCCGGAACTCGGCCAGAAAAAGCTCAAAGAGCTCAAAAAGACGGGCAATCCCGCCGACAGGATGCAGGCGTCGATCGACAAGTGCTGGGCCGACTTGAGGACGCACGCCGACGGGAGGAACTGAAAGGACACAGATGTCGCCTAGAGGGGGGTGAATAGGCGGTTTAAAACTTTTACGAGATGGGCTTAACAAATGCGGAATAAAACTAGCGTTTACTTTGTCAAGCCGAAAGCCTATATACTATGGTTCACCTATGTGCACCAACAACTTATTCTAAGCAAAGGTTCACCAATGTGCACCAACAACTTATGCTAAACAATACAAGAAAGTATGTGATAGCAAGATATATATAGCTTCAAGCACGATGGCTATCACAAGGTAAAGTGCATAAGTAAAGAGCTCGGGTATAGAGATAACCGAGGCACGCGGGAGACGAAGATTTATCCCGAAGTTCACACTCTTGCGAGTGCTAATCTCCGTTGGAGAGGTGCGGTGGCTTAGTGCTCCCGAACGCCACAAGAGGCTCACCTTGAGGTGTGGTTGCTCGATGCACACCAACGCCACAAAGGCCTCACCCCAAGATGCGGTACTCACACCACACACCGAACGCCACGAAGGTGCCTCACCTAAATCTCCGGTGACCCTCGCCACGAAGGCCTAGGTCACGGTTCCACTAAGGGATTTCCTTCGAGGCGGAAACCGGGCCTTACACAAAGGTTGGGGCACACATCCACAACTTAATCGGAGGCTCCCAACAAATCACCACAAAGGTCTAGAATCCGTCTAGGGTTCCAAGAACCCAAGAGTAACAACCTTCTTGCTTTCACCACCACGAATCACCGTGGAGAACTCAAACCGATGCACCAAATGCAATGGCAAGAACACCACAAAGATGCTCAAGTCCTTCTCTCTCAAATTCCAACAAAGCTACAAAAGCTATTGGGGGAATAAGAGAGGAAGAACAAAGAGGAGAACACAAAATTCTCCAAGATCTAGATCCCAAAGATTCACTCACAAAGAGGTGATTTGGTTTGGTCAAAGTTGAAGGAGATTTGCCCTAGAGGCAATAATAAAGTGGTTATTATTTATATCTTTATGTTTATGATAAATGTTTATATATCATGCTATAATTGTATTAACCGAAACATTAGTACATGTGTGATATGTAGACAACAAGACTTGGAGACCAACTCTAGTGGGATTCCTAGCTTGGCTAGGTTTCCCCTCCATATGGAAGGTTTTTGGTTCGGGTCTTATTCGAAGACTTGGAGACCAACTCTTGGGGTTCCACCTATATAATGAGGGCCAAGGGGGAGGGGGCCGGCCACCTCAAACACCACCAAGGTGGCCGCACCCCATAGTGGCCGGCGCCCCCCTCTCCCCAAACCCTAGCCTCCCCGCTCCTCCACTTCCCGCACGCTTAGCGAAGCTCCGCCGGACTTCTCCACCACCACCGACACCACGCCGTCGTGCTGTCGGATTCAAGAGGAGCTACTACTTCCGCTGCCCGCTGGAACGGGGAGGTGGACGTCGTCTTCATCAACAACCGAACGTGTGACCGAGTACGGAGGTGCTGCCCGTTCGTGGCGCCGGAACCGATCGTGATCAAGATCTTCTACGCGCTTTTGCAAGCGGCAAGTGAACGTCTACCGCAGCAACAAGAGCCTCATCTTGTAGGCTTTGGAATCTCTTCAAGGGTGAGACTCGATACCCCCTCGTTGCTACCGTCTTCTAGATTGCATCTTGGCTTGGATTGCGTGTTCGCGGTAGGAAATTTTTTGTTTTCTATGCAACGTTATCCTACAGTGGTATCAGAGCCGTGTCTATGCATAGATGGTTGCACGAGTAGAACACAATGGTTTTGTTGGCGTTGATGCTCTTGTTATCTTTAGTTTGAGTACTTTGCATCTTTGTGGCATAGTGGGATGAAGCGGCTCGGACTAACTTTACATGACCGCGTTCATGAGACTTGTTCCTCGTTCGACATGCAACTTGTATTGCATAAGAGGCTTTGCGGGTGTCTGTCTCTCCTACTATAGTGAAGATTCAATTTACTCTTCTATTGAAAACATTAGTATCAACGTTGTGGTTCATGTTCGTAGGTAGATTAGATCTCTCTCGAAAACCCTAAACCACGTAAAATATGCAAACCAAATTAGAGACGTCTAACTTGTTTTTGCAGGGTTTGTTGATGTGATATGGCCATAATGTGATGATGAATATGTATGAGATGATCATTATTGTATTGTGGCAACCGGCAGGAGCCTTATGGTTGTCTTTAAATTTCATGTTGAGTAGTATTTCAAAGTAGTTGTAATAGTTGCTACATGGAGGACAATCATGAAGACGGCGCCATTGACCTTGACGCTACGCCGACGATGATGGAGATCATGGCCGAAGATGATGGAGATCATGTCCGTGCTTTGGAGATGAAGATCAAAGGCGCAAAGACAAAAGGGCCATATCATATCACATATGAACTGCATGTGATGTTAATCCTTTTATGCATCTTATTTTGCTTAGATCGCGACGGTAGCATTATAAGATGATCCCTCACTAAAATTTCAAAATAATAAAGTGTTCATCCTTAGTAGCACCGTTGCCAAGACTTGTCGTTTCGAAGCATCTCGTGATGATCGGGTGTGATAGAATCAACAAGTGCATACAACGGGTGCAAGACAGTTTTGCACATGCGGATACTAAGGTGGCCTTGACGAGCCTAGCATGTACAGACATGGTCTCGGAACATGTGATACCGAAAGGTAGAGCATGAATCATATGGTTGATATGATGAACACTTTGAGTGTTCGGCATTGAAATCACACCTTGTCTCGTGATGATCGGACATAGGTGCGGTGGATTTGGTTCGTGTGATCACTAAGACAATGCGAGGGATATTGTTTTGAGTGGGAGTTCACCTAGATTTTTAATTATGTTGAATTAAAATTTGAACTCAATTTGTCATAAACTTAGTCTAAACTTTTGCAAATATATGTTGTAGAGATGGCGTCCCCAATCAATTTTAATCAGTTCCTAGAGAAAGAGAAACTTAAGAGCAACGGTAGCAACTTCACCGACTGGTTCCGTCATGTGAGGATCTTCATCTCTGGCGGAAATCTGCAATATGTGCTTGATGCACCGCTAGGTGACCCTCCTGCAGAAACTGAAACCGATGAAGTAAAAGCTGTTTACGAGACTCGGAAAATTCGGTACTCTCAAGTTCAGTGTGCCATCCTGTGCAGTCTGGAATCCGATCTTCAAAAACGTTTTGAGCACCACGATCCTCATGAGTTGATGAAAGAGCTGAAAGCTATTTTTGAGACTCATGCGGCCGTGGAATGCTATGAAGCATCGAAACAATTCTTCAGCTGCATGATGGAAGAAGGCAGCTCCGTTAGTGAGCACATGCTCGCCATGACCGGGCATGCGAAGAAACTCAGTGACTTGGGAATAGTGATTCCTAACAGACTGGGGATTAATCGTGTCCTTCAATCACTGCCACCAAGTTACAAGAACTTTGTGATGAACTACAATATGCAGAACATGAACAAGGAGTTACCTGAACTCTTTGGCATGCTAAAAGCTGCTGAGATTGAGATCAAGAAAGAGCACCAAGTGTTGATGGTCAACAAGACCACCAGTTTCAAGAAACAGGGCAAGTCTAAGGGAAAATTCAAGAAGGGTGGCAAGAAAGCTGCCACGCCTCCTATGAAACCTAAGAACGGCCCTAAACCTGATGCTGAGTGCTATTACTGCAAGGAGAAGGGACACTGGAAGCGTAATTGCTCCAAGTATCTGGCTGATCTGAAGAGCGGCCTTGTCAAGAAGAAGAAAGAAGGTATATCTGATATACATGTTATAGATGTTTATCTCACTGGTTCTCGTTCTAGTACCTGGGTATTTGATACTGGTTCGGTTGCTCATATTTGTAACTCGAAACAGGAACTAAAGAATAAACGAAGACTACTGAAAGATGAAGTGACGATGCGCGTTGGAAATGGATCCAAAGTCGATGTGATCGCTGTCGGCACACTTCCTCTACATCTACCTTCGGGATTAGTTTTAAGCCTAAATAATTGTTATTTTGTACCCGCGTTGAGCATGAACATTATATCTGGATCTTGTTTAATGCAAGACGGTTATTCATTCAAGTCTGAGAATAATGGTTGTTCTATTTTTATGAATAATATCTTTTATGGTCGAGCACCACAAAAGAATGGCTTATTTCTGTTAGATCTCGATAGTAGTGATACGCATATACATAACATTGATGCTAAGCGAATTAAATTGAATGATAATTCTACTTATATGTAACCTTGTCGTCTTGGTCATATTGGAGTGAAACGCATGAAGAAACTCCATACTGATGGATTACTTGAATCACTTGACTTTGAGTCACTTGATAGATGCGAAGCATGTCTAATGGGAAAAATGACAAAGACTCCATTTTCTGGTATGATGGAGCGAGCTACTGACTTATTGGAAATCATACATACCGATGTGTGTGGACCAATGAGCGTAGCATCGCGCGGTGGTTATCGTTATGTTCTAACCTTCACAGATGATCTGAGTAGATATGGGTATATCTATTTCATGAAACATAAATCCGAAACTTTCGAGAAGTTTAAGGAATTCCAAAGTGAAGTAGAAAATCAACGTAACAAGAAGATCAAATTTCTACGATCTGATCGTGGAGGTGAATATCCGAGTTATGAGTTTGGCATGCATTTAAAGAAATGTGGAATACTTTCACAATTGACACCGCCGGGAACACCTCAACGTAACGGTGTGTCCGAACGTCGTAATTGAACTCTCTTAGATATGGTTCGTTCTATGATGTCTCTAACTGATTTGCCGTTATCTTTTTGGAGTTATGCATTAGAGACAGCCGCATTCACTTTAAATAGAGCACCATCAAAATCCGTAGAAACGACACCGTATGAATTATGGTTTAATAAGAAACCTAAGCTGTCGTTCCTGAAAGTTTGGGGTTGCGAAGCCTATGTAAAGAAGTTACAACCGGACAAGCTAGAACCCAAAGCAGAGAAATGCGTCTTCATAGGATACCCTAAGGAAACTATAGGGTATACTTTCTATCACAAATCCGAAGGCAAAATCTTTGTTGCTAAGAATGGAACCTTTCTTGAGAAAGAATTTCTCACTAAAGAAGTGACTGGAAGAAAAGTAGAACTCGATGAGATTGATGAATCTATACTCATTGATCAGAGTAGCGCGATCGGAAGTTGTATCGCATCGCCTACACGGCAACGAGAGGAAGCTAATGATAATGATCATGAAACTTCGAACGAGGAAACTACTGAACCTCGCAGATCGACAAGGGAACGTACCACTCCTGATTGGTATGATCCTTGTCTAAATGTCATGATTGTGGATAACAATGATGAGGACCCTGCGACGTATGAAGAAGCGATGATGAGCCCAGATTCCAACAAATGGCAAGAAGCCATGAAATCCGAAATGGGATCCATGTATGATAACAAAGTATGGACTTTGGTAGACTTACCTGATAGCCGAAAGGCTGTCGAGAATAAATGGATCTTCAAGAGAAAAACAGATGCAGATGGTAATATTACTGTCTATAAAGCTCGACTTGTCGCAAAGGGTTTCCGATAAATTCAAGGAGTTGACTACGATGAGACTTTCTCACCTGTAGCGAAGCTAAAATCTGTAAGGATTTTGTTAGCAATAGCTGCATTTTTCGATTATGAGATTTGGCAGATGGATGTCAAAACGGCGTTCCTTAATGGAGACATTGAGGAAGAGTTGTATATGGTACAACCCAAAGGTTTTGTCGATCCTAAAAATGGTGACAAAGTATGCAAACTTCAGCGTTCAATCTATGGACTGAAGCAAGCATCAAGAAGTTGGAACCGACGCTTTGATAAGGTGATCAAAGACTTCGGGTTTATACAGTGTCATGGAGAGGCCTGTATTTACAAGAAAGTGAGTGGGAGCTCTGTAGCATTCCTGATATTATATGTAGATGACATATTATTGATCGGGAATGATATAGAACTATTAAGCAGTGTTAAAGGTTATTTGAATAATAGTTTTTCAATGAAAGACCTTGGTGAAGCATCGTATATATTAGGCATCAAGATTTATAGAGATAGATCAAGACGCCTAATAGGGCTATCACAGAGTACATATCTGGACAAGATTCTAAAGAAGTTTAGAATGGATGAAAGTAAGAAAGGGTTCTTACCTATGTTACCAGGCAAAGTCTTGAGTAAGACTCAAGGACCGGCTACGGCAGAAGAAAGAGAAAGGATGAGTAAAATCCTCTATGCCTCGGCAGTAGGATCTATCATGTATGCCATGCTATGTACTAGACCGGATATAGCACATGTTGTTAGTTTGACTAGCAGATATCAAAGTGATCCAGGAATGGAACACTGGACAGCGGTCAAGAATATCCTGAAGTACTTGAAAAGAACTAAGGATATGTTTCTTTGTTATGGAGGTGACCAAGAGCTCGTTGTAAGTGGTTACACTTACACCGATGCAAGTTGGAACACTGATCTTGATGACTCTAAGTCACAATCTGGGTACGTGTTTATATTGAATGGTGCTGCAGTAAGCTGGGCAAGCTCGAAGCAGTGCACGGTGGCGAAGTCTTCAACAGAATCAGAGTACATAGCGGCTTCAGAGGCTTCATCAGAAGCGGTATGGATGAAGAGGTTCATTGTAGAGCTCGGTGTGGTTCCTAGTGCATTGGACCCATTAATCATTTATTGTGATAACATGGGTGCCATCGCCAATGCACAAGAGCCAAGGTCACACAAGAGGCTGAAGCATATCAAGCTGCGTTACCACTCGATTCGCGAGTACATCGAAGATGGAGAAATAAAGATTTGCAAAGTACACACTGATCTGAATGTAGCAGATCCGTTGACTAAAGCTCTCCTTAGGGCAAAGCATGACCAACACCAGAATGCCATGGGTGTTAGGTCTATTACAATGTAATCTAGATTATTGACTCTAGTGCAAGTGGGAGACTGAAGGAGATATGCCCTAAAGGCAATAATAAAGTGGTTATTATTTATATCTTTATGTTTATGATAAATGTTTATATATCATGCTATAATTGTATTAACCGAAACATTAGTACATGTGTGATATGTAGACAACAAGAAGTCCCTAGTATGCCTCTTAAACTAGCTTGTTGATTAATGGATGATTAGTTTCATAATCATGAACATTGGATGTTATTAATAACAAGGTTATATCATTATATAAATGATGTAATGGACACACCCAATTAAGCGTAGCATAAGATCTCGTCATTAAGTTACTTGCTATAAGCTTTCGATACATAGTTACCTAGTCCTTATGACCATGAGATCATGTAAATCACTTATATCGGAAAGGTACTTTGATTACACCAAACACCACTGCGTAAATGGGTGGCTATAAAGGTGGGATTAAGTATCCGGAAAGTATGAGTTGAGGCATATGGATCAACAGTGGGATTTGTCCATCCCGATGACGGATAGATATACTCTGGGCCCTCTCGGTGGAATGTCGTCTAATGTCTTGCAAGCATATGAATGAGTTCATAAGAGACCACATACCACGGTACGAGTAAAGAGTACTTGTCAGGAGACGAGGTTGAACAAGGTATAGAGTGATACCGAAGATCAAACCTCGGACAAGTAAAATATCGCGTGACAAAGGGAATTGGTATTGTATGTGAATGGTTCATTCGATCACTAAAGTCATCATTGAATATGTGGGAGCCATTATGGATCTCCAGATCCCGCTATTGGTTATTGGTCGGAGTGAGTACTCAACCATGTCCGCATAGTTCACGAACCGTAGGGTGACACTCTTAAAGTAGAACTCGATGAGATTGATGAATCTATACTCGTTGATCAGAGTAGCGCAGTACCGGAAGTTGTATCAGTACCGCCTACACCGGCAACAGAGGAAGCTAATGATAATGATCATGAAACTTCGAACGAGGAAACTGCTGAACCTCGCAGATCGACAAGGGAACGTACCACTCCTGATTGGTATGATCCTTGTCTAAATGTCATGATTGTGGATAACAATGATGAGGACCCTGCGACGTATGAAGAAGCGATGATGAGCCCAGATTCCAACAAATGGCAAGAAGCCATGAAATCCGAAATGGGATCCATGTATGATAACAAAGTATGGACTTTGGTAGACTTACCTGATAGCCGAAAGGCTGTCGAGAATAAATGGATCTTCAAGAGAAAAACAGATGCAGATGGTAATATTACTGTCTATAAAGCTCGACTTGTCGCAAAGGGTTTACGACAAATTCAAGGAGTTGACTACGATGAGACTTTCTCACCTGTAGCGAAGCTAAAATCTGTAAGGATTTTGTTAGCAATAGCTGCATTTTTCGATTATGAGATTTGGCAGATGGATGTCAAAACGGCGTTCCTTAATGGAGACATTGAGGAAGAGTTGTATATGGTACAACCCAAAGGTTTTGTCGATCCTAAAAATGCTGACAAAGTATGCAAACTTCAGCGTTCAATCTATGGACTGAAGCAAGCATCAAGAAGTTGGAACCGACGCTTTGATAAGGTGATCAAAGACTTCGGGTTTATACAGTGTCATGGAGAGGCCTGTATTTACAAGAAAGTGAGTGGGAGCTCTGTAGCATTCCTGATATTATATGTAGATGACATATTATTGATCGGGAATGATATAGAACTATTAAGCAGTGTTAAAGGTTATTTGAATAATAGTTTTTCAATGGAAGACCTTGGTGAAGCATCGTATATATTAGGCATCAAGATTTATAGAGATAGATCAAGACGCCTAATAGGGCTATCACAAAGTACATATCTGGACAAGATTCTAAAGAAGTTTAGAATGGACGAAAGTAAGAAAGGGTTCTTACCTATGTTACCAGGCAAAGTCTTGAGTAAGACTCAAGGACCGGCTACGACAGAAGAAAGAGAAAGGATGAGTAAAATCCCCTATGCCTCGGCAGTAGGATCTATCATGTATGCCATGCTATGTACTAGACCGGATATAGCACATGTTGTTAGTTTGACTAGCAGATATCAAAGTGATCCAGGAATGGAACACTGGACAGCGGTCAAGAATATCCTGAAGTACTTGAAAAGAACTAAGGATATGTTTCTTTGTTATGGAGGTGACCAAGAGCTCGTTGTAAGTGGTTACACCGATGCAAGTTGGAACACTGATCCTGATGACTCTAAGTCACAATCTGGGTACGTGTTTATATTGAATGGTGCTTTGCGATGGTGGGCAAGCTCGAAGCGATTGCACGGTGGCGAAGTCTTCAACGAGAATCGAGTACATAGCGGCTTGGAGGCTTCATCGAAGCGGTATGGATGAAGAGGTTCATTGTAGAGCTCGGTGTGGTTCCTAGTGCATTGGACCCATTAATCATTTACTGTGATAACATGGGTGCCATCGCCAATGCACAAGAGCCAAGGTCACACAAGAGGCTGAAGCATATCAAGCTGCGTTACCACTCGATTCACGAGTACATCGAAGATGGAGAAATAAAGATTTGCAAAGTACACACTGATCTGAATGTAGCAGATCCGTTGACTAAAGCTCTCCCTAGGGCAAAGCATGACCAACACCAGAATGCCATGGGTGTTAGGTCTATTACAATGTAATCTAGATTATTGACTCTAGTGCAAGTGGGAGACTGAAGGAGATATGCCCTAAAGGCAATAATAAAGTGGTTATTATTTATATCTTTATGTTTATGATAAATGTTTATATATCATGCTATAATTGTATTAACCGAAACATTAGTACATGTGTGATATGTAGACAACAAGAAGTCCCTAGTATGCCTCTTAAACTAGCTTGTTGATTAATGGATGATTAGTTTCATAATCATGAACATTGGATGTTATTAATAACAAGGTTATATCATTATATAAATGATGTAATGGACACACCCAATTAAGCGTAGCATAAGATCTCGTCATTAAGTTACTTGCTATAAGCTTTCGATACATAGTTACCTAGTCCTTATGACCATGAGATCATGTAAATCACTTATATCGGAAAGGTACTTTGATTACACCAAACACCACTGCGTAAATGGGTGGCTATAAAGGTGGGATTAAGTATCCGGAAAGTATGAGTTGAGGCATATGGATCAACAGTGGGATTTGTCCATCCCGATGACGGATAGATATACTCTGGGCCCTCTCGGTGGAATGTCGTCTAATGTCTTGCAAGCATATGAATGAGTTCATAAGAGACCACATACCACGGTACGAGTAAAGAGTACTTGTCAGGAGACGAGGTTGAACAAGGTATAGAGTGATACCGAAGATCAAACCTCGGACAAGTAAAATATCGCGTGACAAAGGGAATTGGTATTGTATGTGAATGGTTCATTCGATCACTAAAGTCATCATTGAATATGTGGGAGCCATTATGGATCAACAGATCCCGCTATTGGTTATTGGTCGGAGTGAGTACTCAACCATGTCCGCATAGTTCACGAACCGTAGGGTGACACACTTAAAGTTGGATGTTGAAATGGTAGAACTTGAATATGGAATGGAGTTCAAATATTTGTTCGGAGTCCCGGATGAGATCCCGGACATCACGAGGAGTTCCGGAATGGTCCGGAGAATAAGATTCATATATAGGATGTCATTTTATGTGAATTAAAATGTCGCGGAAGGTTCTATGGAAGGTTCTAGAAAGTTCTAGAAAAGTCCGAAAGAAACCACCAAGGAAGGTGGAGTCCACATGGGACTCCACCTCCATGGCCGGCCAACCCTAGTGGGGGAGGAGTCCCAAGTGGACTCCCCCTTAGGGGGCCGGCCACCCCCCCATATGGGAGGTGGAACTCCCACCTCTAGTGGGAGTCCTAGCTTGGCTAGGTTTCCCCTCCATATGGAAGGTTTTTGGTTCGGGTCTTATTCGAAGACTTGGAGACCAACTCTTGGGGTTCCACCTATATAATGAGGGCCAAGGGGGAGGGGGCCGGCCACCTCAAACACCACCAAGGTGGCCGCACCCCATAGTGGCCGGCGCCCCCCTCTCCCCAAACCCTAGCCGCCCCGCTCCTCCACTTCCCGCACGCTTAGCGAAGCTCCGCCGGACTTCTCCACCACCACCGACACCACGCCGTCGTGCTGTCGGATTCAAGAGGAGCTACTACTTCCGCTGCCCGCTGGAACGGGGAGGTGGACGTCGTCTTCATCAACAACCGAACGTGTGACCGAGTACGGAGGTGCTGCCCGTTCGTGGCGCCGGAACCGATCGTGATCAAGATCTTCTACGCGCTTTTGCAAGCGGCAAGTGAACGTCTACCGCAGCAACAAGAGCCTCATCTTGTAGGCTTTGGAATCTCTTCAAGGGTGAGACTCGATACCCCCTCGTTGCTACCGTCTTCTAGATTGCATCTTGGCTTGGATTGCGTGTTCGCGGTAGGAAATTTTTTTTTTCTATGCAACGTTATCCTACAAAAGTGTGGATCTAGATCCCCTCAATCTTTCTCTCAAAAAGATGAAAGAATCATTGGTTGGGGAAAGAGAGATCAAGCTCACAAAAAGTCAACAACAATGGTGGTGAGCTTGAGAGAGAGAGGAGGAAGAAGAAAGAGCAAGCGATAAAAAACCGGAGAGAGAGGGGGCATAAAAGGAGGCCCCAAAATTCTGCCCGTTGGAGGCAGGTGTGCGCGTGGGAGTAGGGACCGGTAGTACCGGCCAGGTTGGGCCGGTACTACCGGCCAGTGTTGGCAGGAGGCGGCGGAGGTGGCGAGCTGTGGGCAGGGAGGGGGAGGCCGGAGCCTCCGGCCATGGTACCGGCCGGGGTACCGCCGAACCTCCCCATAGCCCTGGAGCTTCTCTGTGGGACTCGGCGCCTTAGTGGTACCGCGGGCGGTACCGAGCCCAGAGGCTCCGGCCATGGTGAGGCCGGTGGTACCGCCCGTGCCTTCGGCGGCTGCGCCTCCTCTCCTTTTCCTTCCTTTTACTTTTAAACCCAAATATGGAAAAGCAAATATCTTGAGATTGGAGAACCCAAACGAGATGAAACCAATTTTGTTGGAAAGAGGTCGAATATTTGTTCGGAGTCCCGGATGAGATCCCGGACATCACGAGGAGTTCCGGAATGGTCCGGAGAATAAGATTCATATATAGGATGTCATTTTATGTGAATTAAAATATCGCGGAAGGTTCTATGGAAGGTTCTAGAAAAGTCCGGAAGAAACCACCAAGGAAGGTGGAGTCCACATGGGACTCCACCTCCATGGCCGGCCAACCCTAGTGGGGGAGGAGTCCCAAGTGGACTCCCCCTTAAGGGGCCGGCCACCCCCCATATGGGAGGTGGAACTCCCACCTCTAGTGGGAGTCCTAGCTTGGCTAGGTTTCCCCTCCATATGGAAGGTTTTTGGTTCGGGTCTTATTCGAAGACTTGGAGACCAACTCTTGGGGTTCCACCTATATAATGAGGGCCAAGGGGGAGGGGGCCGGCCACCTCAAACACCACCAAGGTGGCCGCACCCCATAGTGGCCGGCGCCCCCCTCTCCCCAAACCCTAGCCGCCCCGCTCCTCCACTTCCCGCACGCTTAGCGAAGCTCCGCCGGACTTCTCCACCACCACCGACACCACGCCGTCGTGCTGTCGGATTCAAGAGGAGCTACTACTTCCGCTGCCCGCTGGAACGGGGAGGTGGACGTCGTCTTCATCAACAACCGAACGTGTGACCGAGTACGGAGGTGCTGCCCGTTCGTGGCGCCGGAACCGATCGTGATCAAGATCTTCTACGCGCTTTTGCAAGCGGCAAGTGAACGTCTACCGCAGCAACAAGAGCCTCATCTTGTAGGCTTTGGAATCTCTTCAAGGGTGAGACTCGATACCCCCTCGTTGCTACCGTCTTCTAGATTGCATCTTGGCTTGGATTGCGTGTTCGCGGTAGGAAATTTTTTTTTTCTATGCAACGTTATCCTACAAAAGTGTGGATCTAGATCCCCTCAATCTTTCTCTCAAAAAGATGAAAGAATCATTGGTTGGGGAAAGAGAGATCAAGCTCACAAAAAGTCAACAACAATGGTGGTGAGCTTGAGAGAGAGAGGAGGAAGAAGAAAGAGCAAGCAGTAAAAAACCAGGAGAGAGAGGGGGCATAAAAGGAGGCCCCAAAATTCTGCCCGTTGGAGGCAGGTGTGCGCGTGGGAGTAGGGACCGGTAGTACCGGCCAGGTTGGGCCGGTACTACCGGCCAGTGTTGGCAGGAGGCGGCGGAGGTGGCGAGCTGTGGGCAGGGAGGGGGAGGCCGGAGCCTCCGGCCATGGTACCGGCCGGGGTACCGCCGAACCTCCCCATAGCCCTGGAGCTTCTCTGTGGGACTCGGCGCCTTAGTGGTACCGCGGGCGGTACCGAGCCCAGAGGCTCCGGCCATGGTGAGGCCGGTGGTACCGCCCGTGCCTTCGGCGGCTGCGCCTCCTCTCCTTTTCCTTCCTTTTACTTTTAAACCCAAATATGGAAAAGCAAATATCTTGAGATTGGAGAACCCAAACGAGATGAAACCAATTTTGTTGGAAAGAGGTCGAATATTTGTTCGGAGTCCCGGATGAGATCCCGGACATCACGAGGAGTTCCGGAATGGTCCGGAGAATAAGATTCATATATAGGATGTCATTTTATGTGAATTAAAATATCGCGGAAGGTTCTATGGAAGGTTCTAGAAAAGTCCGGAAGAAACCACCAAGGAAGGTGGAGTCCACATGGGACTCCACCTCCATGGCCGGCCAACCCTAGTGGGGGAGGAGTCCCAAGTGGACTCCCCCTTAGGGGGCCGGCCACCCCCCCATATGGGAGGTGGAACTCCCACCTCTAGTGGGAGTCCTAGCTTGGCTAGGTTTCCCCTCCATATGGAAGGTTTTTGGTTCGGGTCTTATTCGAAGACTTGGAGACCAACTCTTGGGGTTCCACCTATATAATGAGGGCCAAGGGGGAGGGGGCCGGCCACCTCAAACACCACCAAGGTGGCCGCACCCCATAGTGGCCGGCGCCCCCCTCTCCCCAAACCCTAGCCGCCCCGCTCCTCCACTTCCCGCACGCTTAGCGAAGCTCCGCCGGACTTCTCCACCACCACCGACACCACGCCGTCGTGCTGTCGGATTCAAGAGGAGCTACTACTTCCGCTGCCCGCTGGAACGGGGAGGTGGACGTCGTCTTCATCAACAACCGAACGTGTGACCGAGTACGGAGGTGCTGCCCGTTCGTGGCGCCGGAACCGATCGTGATCAAGATCTTCTACGCGCTTTTGCAAGCGGCAAGTGAACGTCTACCGCAGCAACAAGAGCCTCATCTTGTAGGCTTTGGAATCTCTTCAAGGGTGAGACTCGATACCCCCTCGTTGCTACCGTCTTCTAGATTGCATCTTGGCTTGGATTGCGTGTTCGCGGTAGGAAATTTTTTGTTTTCTATGCAACGTTATCCTACAAAAGTGTGGATCTAGATCCCCTCAATCTTTCTCTCAAAAAGATGAAAGAATCATTGGTTGGGGAAAGAGAGATCAAGCTCACAAAAAGTCAACAACAATGGTGGTGAGCTTGAGAGAGAGAGAGGAGGAAGAAGAAAGAGCAAGCAGTAAAAAACCAGGAGAGAGAGGGGGCATAAAAGGAGGCCCCAAAATTCTGCCCGTTGGAGGCAGGTGTGCGCGTGGGAGTAGGGACCGGTAGTACCGGCCAGGTTGGGCCGGTACTACCGGCCAGTGTTGGCAGGAGGCGGCGGAGGTGGCGAGCTATGGGCAGGGAGGGGGAGGCCGGAGCCTCCGGCCATGGTACCGGCCGGGGTACCGCCGAACCTCCCCATAGCCCTGGAGCTTCTCTGTGGGACTCGGCGCCTTAGTGGTACCGCGGGCGGTACCGAGCCCAGAGGCTCCGGCCATGGTGAGGCCGGTGGTACCGCCCGTGCCTCCGGCGGCTGCGCCTCCTCTCCTTTTCCTTCCTTTTACTTTTAAACCCAAATATGAAAAGCAAATATCTTGAGATTGGAGAACCCAAACGAGATGAAACCAATTTTGTTGGAAAATAAGGAAACTAGCCAGGGATGATTTTCTATAAATTTTAGAGTGAAACCTCAAAATACGAGAAACCGGGAAAATCACCGATATCGAAAACGCAACAAGTGATAAGCCCGAAATCCATTTTCGAAGAACTAGAGCTTGTCATGAGAATAAGCACAAGCTCTAAAACATCACATGGATAATACCCAAATAACAACCAAGAAAGGTGATGCAAGGATGCAAAGGTTTGAGCTCTCTCCGAACGATACGATCGAGTTACTCACTCGAGAGCCCTCTTGATAGTACGGCAACTAAACTATAAACCGGTCTCCAACTACACTATGAGACCGGTGAGAAAGAAACCCTATCAAGAGCAAACCTTATACTTGCACATTTCACTTGAGCTCGATGATGACGATCTTGACCTCAACAAGATGGAACGCCTTTCTTGATTGTGCTTGCTTGATGAAGTCTTGTGGATTGCTCCCCCATAATCCACCATGGGAGAGCTTCTTCTTCGGCACATCTTCACAAATCCATGAACACCATATGGATGGCAAGCTTCAAGCATATGATCTCTTCGAGTTGGCTCATCTTGAACTTGCACTTCATTTCTTCATTCTTCATCATGTTGATGTCTTGAGATAACTTGAGGGCTCACTTCATCTTCATCTCCAAGACATACTTGACACTTGATATCCTTCATCAATTTCTTCTTATTGCAACCTTGAAGCCAACATATGGTTCAAGCATTGCCTATGGACAACTCCTACAAGTATAACTCAATGCAAACATTAGTCTATAGGGATTGTCATTAATTACCAAAACCACACATGGGGGCTCCATGCACTTTCAGGAACGACAAGTTCGACGGCAGGTGGCGGGAGATGCTCGCCAACCAAGGCGTCCGGATCGCCCTGCTGAAGACGACGACGGCGGCGAAGAAGAGGAACACTGACTTGGCGTTTCTGATGGGCGGGAACACGGATCTGATGGACGAGGAGACGAGGAATTGGTACCAGGGCCACCGCAGCGACATCCTCCGAGCCACTCCGGCCAGTTCTTCGTCGTCTCCGCCGGCTCCTACCTCGTCTTCCTCACCGTCCACGCCGTCGACTGCCATTGCTTCGTCGTCGACTGCCGCTGCCGCTTCGACCACGGTGTGTGAGGAAACTGGTCCGTCGGACACCGCCGTGCCAGCCGGGACTGCCGATGAGCCTGTTTCCGTGTAATTTTCCTCCTATCGCCGATCTGTGGCTGATCCTTTTGCTGGTCCTTTTGCCGATTAACTGGCCGTATTTGTAGCGCGAGACGACGGTTTGTTTGAATTTAAACTATGTCCGCCGGGTGGACGACTGGAAATACGGTACTCCCCACGACTTTATTTCGTCCAATCCGGCGGTTGTTTTGATAGGGCAAAGGTGTCCGATCTTTCGATGAGATGGGGATAAATCAATTTGTTGGTGGAGTTCGTGCTTGACGATCCGACTACACATGCAAAGCTCGTGCGCCAATGCAATCGCTAGGACAATCTCCGGGAGTTACTGATCTTGCGGGAGCACGATCAGCCTGACCAGCAAGGGTCTTAATTCCCACCTGAAATCGAGAACAAGTAAGAACTAATATTGCAATCAGAATATTGCGGATATAGATGAAATCTTGATTGATAATGGTGGGATTCTGAATAGTCGGTCTTGTTTTGGGGGTTGGCCTCAAAAGAAGTACACGTAGTTGCAGCAATTGGCTAACTTTTAATCTAATCAAAATCCAAATTCTAATGACGGCTACAGAGGGATATATATGGGGGAAGTGAAGGGATTTTCGTCCAACCAGCTAGGGTTGGCCAAAAACACCTCTAAATGGGCCTTCCTCCACTTATATGACCTCTTAAAATCCCCTAAAATACCTAATCCGAAAATACATGGGTCTGGCCCATTAAATAAGGTGACGCAGCACCATAAATAACTCTTTGGACGAATTTTATGATGGAGTAACTTGTATTATTCATCCAAGCATCATTGCTTCACTATGGTGGCTTCAATGTTCTGAAATCCTCGCTTGCAATGCCATCCTGAATCCTTGCAGGTCTGCTGCCATCTTCATGCACGTTCCTAATCCAATGCTTGGCGTCCATGCTAGATCCATTCCTAAATAATATAAATACATTTGATTTAGGCAGCATCATATTCTCATATATATCACGAAGGATTCCTAGTGACGAATGTACCTGAAATGTGGTTGTAGGAGTATTGGTTGTATCTATCATAGAGATGTCTTCATCATCCTCCCCTACTTGAATTGAAATCGTCCTCGACGTAATCTCATCTTTTTCACCAAGATATGCCTTCAAATCGGAGGTTGGGATGTCCTCATCATGTTTCGTCCGGATTTCGTCGTGGGCAGGCCAAATGAGTGGGGCTTAACAATTTGCACTTCTGGGGCTTTCCTCCAGGCCTCATCGTTGAGAATTCCTATTCATCACCCGCGGGGAGTTTTTGGGCCGCGTCCCATTAACATGCAGGGAGCCGGTTTTCGTCGAGTTTTTTTTTGTTTTTCTAGGGTTTTGGTTTTCTTTCGGCTTTTCTTCGATTTTTTGATTTTTTCTGTTTTTTCTTTTTTAACAAATTTTAAAGTGGAGCAAAATCTAAAGTTAAGCAAATTTCAAATTTGAATAAATTTTTGAAGTAACAAATTTTTAATCTTAGCAAATTTCAGATCTGAGCAAATTTCGAATCTGGGCAATTTTTAAATCTAAGCAAATTTTTGAATCTAACTTTTTTTGAAATAACCCAACTAATGGACGAGGTCCATTAATGGTTATAAACCATCGCTAAGTGGTGATGGTTAGCACAGCCCCTCATCGTTACCGCACTGACCGCCTGCAAGTCAGGCCCTCTTAAGTTATGGGCCCTGCTTCGACGCAGAAGTTCTAGGCTCTCACAACAGTGGGAGTGAGGAGAAGCTCTATGCAAACACCCTTTCAGCACTTCAAATTCTGAAACATTACTCCCTCTCTCACAGTTTATTAGACGTGCGCGTACCCTAGGTGGCAAATTTGATCAAGTTACGTTTAGTTGTATGTTATATAAATTATATTATTAGAAAGTTTAGATGTTCTATTTTCTAATGATATAATTTTTGCATTATATAATTTAAATTATGAGACAGAAACCTAGAGACCTAGGGATACGAGAAGACTAGTAAACTAAAACAGAGGGCTTAAACGTGGGGCCGTGTTGACTTTGCCCTCTGTGGCGTTCTTGGCGATTTGCCGGAGATTGGCGTCATGCCGTTTTAATCCCCCTCTGATTCTTCTCAATCTGCCTAGATCCCTCTAATCTTCCTCGATCTGTATGTTCTTGCCTGTGTGGTGTCTGCTGGCATGCTGTTCCTTCCCTCCTGATGATCTTCCTCCGATCCTTCCCCAAATCTAATCTATTCTCTCATTCAAATCTTTACCTATTTCTCTACTCCTTGATCTATCTGCCTCCAATCAAAATTTTAAGTTTCCTCTAGCCTCACCCACGATTCCACTCTCCCAAAAAAAAAGAGAGAAAATCTGCTTCTTAATCTTGTTGGTGCTCCCCTGATTTCATCGTCATGTATGGCTTCGCCCTTCGTGTCCGGACCTGTTCCGTATTGTTCTACATCATGTTCATCACTCCAAGAGCGGCTCCCCAATCCTAATATCACCAGGCCCCAACCCTGGTAGATTCGTTCTTGTTTCACCCTTTTCTTAAACTATTCCAGTAGAAGAGAAGTGGAGTGATCTTGCTTGAACTCCGCTCCTGAGCTTTGATTCGGCAACTTGTTGGCGCTAGGCCATAAGGCTCCATGAAGCTGATTGGGTGGAATTGCCAAGGCAAGGGCAAGAACCTTGACCGTTCTAGCAAAATGGAATTTCTTGCCAGACTCATGAACTCAACCGGTGCACAGGTAACTTTCGTCTCTGAAACAAGATCATCCAAAATTACTCCTGTTCAGCTTAATACTCGTTTTAATATCCCAGGTAGTTTTGTAGTTCCTTCAGTTGGGCTCTCCGGGGGCCTCTGGTTGTTGTGGTCGGATGAAGTTCAAGTCTCAGTCATTTTCTCCAACCGCTACCTTATCTTAGCAGTAGTTGTTCACATAGCTACTAGTGCTCAGTTTTTACTGGCTTGTGTATATGGGGATCCCCATCATCGCTTCACCAAGATGATTTGGGACCAAATTTACAATTTTGTTCATGACAATATAGGAAAGCCGGTAGTTTGTATAGGTGATCTCAACAACATCATGTGCGCTCAGGACACCACCTCTAGTAATGTAAATTATTGTCGTATGCGTACTTTTAATGGCTATGTTAAACAGTGTGGTCTTATTGATCTTGGCTTTAGCGGTCCTGCTTACACTTGGACAAATAAACGTTTCACATCTAATATTATTTTCGAAAGACTTGATCGCTGTCTTGCAAATGCTGAATGGTGTGATTTGTTTCCAAATACAAATGTGTTTAACCTTCCTATCATGTTTGGTGATCATGCTCCTATTCTTTTATCAACTCAATCTCAATATCGTAGACCAAAGCTAAAATTTAAATTTGAGAATTGGTGGACTACGGAAGAGGACTTCCAAAATGTTGCTAAAACGGCTTGGGAATTGTCTGCTAACAAACCTTTCCATTCTAGAACGACTAACCTTGCAGGTACTCTAAAGAAATGGTGCAAGAAGAAAAAGCCGATTCAACATCAACTTGATACGCTTCAACAACAAATCAACTCCATCCAAATGCAGCCTATTCCAGACCAAGATCACTCCCTCGAGGTAAAGCTTATATCTCAGTATGAAGAAAACATGACAAAACTTACAGAATTCTACAGGCAAAGAGCGAAAAAACACTGGGCTACTCAAGGCGACAGGAACACTTCTTTTTTTCATAATGCTGTCCTCAAGCGCAAGCGACGCAATCGTATTGTGTCCATTAAAGATGCTCGTGGAAATAATCTTTTTGACCCTGAAGACATTGCTAATGAATTTGTTGACTATTTTAAAAATATTTTCCGCTCCTTGTGTCCTAACAATGACAGGCCGTTCATGAATACCTCTCATCCACAAGGTGAACAGGATTTTACAAACTCGATCCCAGACAAGCAAGAAGTTTGGGAAATTCTCAAGTCCATGAGGAGAAATGCTTCGCCAGACCTGATGGGTTTAATGTAGGATTCTACACATCGGTTTGGAGCTGGATTGGAGAAGATGTTACTAATCTGGTTAGAAATTTCTACATCACGGGTAAGCTCCCTCCTCGTCTCAATGAAACTCAAATTGTTCTCATTCCAAAAAAACTGGTTTGCCATGTTCCATCAGACTATAGGCCCATCAGCCTTTGCAACGTTGTTTACAAAATAATTGCAAAATCTTTGGCTAATAGATTGAAACCACATTTACCAGACTATATACATCCCTCTCAACAAGCTTTTGTTGAAGGTAGACGTATTAGTAATAATATTATTGTAGCTCAAGAAATTGCTCACTCTTTGTCTCTTAATTCTTGGGATGGCTCTGATTTTATGCTAAAAATCGATTTAGCCAAAGCGTTTGACAGAATTGAATGGCATTTTATTGTTTCTGCTCTTACACGCTTAGGGCTTCATGGCCATTTCATAAATTTGATCCATGCTTGCATCTCGTCGCCTATGTTTTCAGTTATTATTAATGGTCAATCTTTTGCCCAATTTAAAAGTAGTAGAGGCATAAGGCAAGGATGTCCTTTGTCGCCTTCGCTATTTGTTCTTGCAGTAAATGAGCTTTCCCTCGCGCTACAAGAAGCTCTTCAGGGCAACCACCTATCTGGTATTTCTCTTGGTTCAAATTGCCCTCCGATTCATTCTCTGATGTTTGCAGATGATCTCTTGGTTTGTGGAAAAGCTAATATGCAGGAAGTAAACACTATATCCCATATCTTGCAACAATTTTGTCAACATTCGGGTCAGCTCCCAAACTGGAACAAATCAGGTATAATGTTCAGTAAAAAGGTTAATTTGCAGGTCAAACAAGACATCAAGGAAATTTTCCCGGTTTCGGACATTGACAACAACACTATCCATTTAGGACACCCACTCACACTTCCAGCAAAGGATAGATCAGCAGCATACAACTTCATCTATGACAAGTTTAAATCAAAGCTGAGTGCCTACAAAGCTAATAGGCTTTCACATGCAGCACGATTAACACTTATTAAATCTGTGTTTTCCTCTATCCCCGCTTACTATATGTCAAATATTCTCTTCTCAAAAAAATTCCTAGCGAAACTCACAGCTATTATTAGGAATTTTTGGTGGACAGGGGTGAAAGAAGAACCATCTACGAAGACTCTTTGCTTAAGAGCATGGGCAGACATTTGCACGGAAAAAAGAATTGGTGGCCTAGGAATTAGAAACTTGCAGGCTATTAACCAAGGTCTAATTCTCTCGGCGGCTTGGAGGCTAGCAAAGGAGCCCCAAAGTCATCTTGCTCTAATACTTAAGTCGAAGTACCATAGAGACACATCCATTTGGAGGGCAAAGCAAAACATGCCAAAATCCGCCTTTTGGGCAGCAATTCTCAAGGTTAGACCTTTGTTAATCTCGGCTTCTTTTTGCCAAATTGTTGATGGCAGTAGCTCCATTTGGAGTTCACCTTGGTTCTCACAATGGCAATCCATTTATGAAAATCTGATTATCCAACAACCTCCCTATAATTACCCGGCTGTTGTTAAGGACCTTTGGGTTCCAAATCAAAAAACTTGGAATATTCAGCTTGTCAAATCTTTGTTTGCTGCTAATACTGCTGATGCTATATTGCAAACGCCCATTGTTAATGCTATTGGACAAGATATCTTGGTTTGGAAACTAACCCCTGCAGGTGAATGTACTTCCAAAAGTGCTTACAAACACTGCTTCAATAATCTGGCACTACCGGCAAATCAGAGGCCGAAATCTGTTCCAACCCATGTAGTTAACCTTCTCAATCAGGTATGGAAGCAGAAACTCATGGCCCCAAGAGTCCAAACTTTCGCATGGAGATTACTTCGCCGAGCGCTTCCAACGGGTAAGAGAGCAAGTAAATTCTCCAAACATGTAGGTGAAACTTGTGCTAGATGTGGTGGCCTAGAGGATGAAATGCACATGCTTTTTCTCTGCCCTTTCTCAAAAGCTGCATGGTTCTCCTCTCCCTGGTTTATTAGAACAGAGGTTATTGCTGCAAACCATCATTCAGTGGCTCAGATGGTTCAGGCTTTGCTTGCTTCTAATCATCCTCATATCAATACTACTAGTCTATACACATTCTTGTGGTGTCTTTGGAAGGCAAGGAATGATGCTCTATTTGGTAGAAAAATTTGCAGGCCATCACAAGTATTTCCTGTAGCTAACGCCATCATGCAGGAATCAAAGCTAGACGATATGAAGACACAACAGGAACAGAAATCCACTAATGTTATGGACCAACGGCCTGTTCCATTGCAGGATTCTTCTTTGGTTGTAGGTAATGCCATCTTCTGTGATGCAGCATGGAAAAATGAAGGAAATGTCCAATCAACTTCCGCAGGCATAGGCATCATCATGCGATTGGAAGACAATCAACACTGCCAGCAGCTACATGTGTCAGCTTTGTCTCCACCGGCATCTTCACCCCTCCAGGCTGAAGCGTTTGGGCTGCTCCTTGCCACCATGTTGGCTGAAGTACTTCACATAGACGAACCAAAATTCTTCACAGATTGCTCTGTGTTGGTGTCGGCAGCAGCGGCAACATCCATCTTCAAAGACGCAGGTCACTGGAACATTAGACCTATCCTTGCTACAATACAGGCATCCTCAACTTTCCATCGTAGCAGGGTATCCCATATCAACAGGTGTTATAATGTAAAGGCACATCATCAAGCAAATCTAGCGCTTAGAATTCAGAAGAGGACTCTACTTGTTAGGTGCCTTTCTTCGGACACATGTCTTTGTCCGGGTAGAGATGTTCTCTCCTTGTTAAGTGTGAGTCCGTTCACACTCCTCTCTGTAAAGTGTTGTTAGATGTAATAAAATCTTTACATGTTCAAAAAAAAAAAAAAAAAACAGAGGGAGGGAGTAGTTTACACCCGCATCGCACTTCTCTTAGACTATCCCATCAAAGCCCTGTTTAGCGCGCTAGTATTAGTGGAATTAGTGAGGATAATCTGCAGCAAACTCTAAATCCTCACTTATTTTAAATACATGTTTGATACTAGAGTATTGAGCAGGTTTAATTTCCGCTTATCCGCAGTTTTACTTAATTTTAGTGTATTTTTTTGGATCCCAATACTCTACCTTACCTAGTGGATTGGGGATGGGGGTTTTACGGGAATTGGATGATGATAGAGGTTAACCCAACTCTAGAGTATTATCCCCACTAATCCCTACAAACACTCTAATACCAAACAAGGTCCAAAAGCCTACAAACACTCTAATACCAAACAAGGTCCAAAAGGGAGAACTGAACGAGTAAATGCAGCAAAGCAACGTACACCAAGAACATGATCTTACTTACACCGACGAATACTTTCAGTTCGAAAAAGTTAAAACAGAAGAACCCATAAGCTTTGACTAACGGAAGAGACAGCTTGCTCGCTGACCCGGTGAACTGGTGCTCTATAAAAAAAATACTCCTTTGAACAAGTCAATCGCTGCCAAGCGACTGCGAAGAACTGCTACTGCCTCAAATTCTATGAACTGTCCATTTCTTCCATTACCTGGGACCATGTGTTCTGCTACGGAATGGGCACTTGAAAATTTTCTCGAGATCACTACTTATTTTCAATAGCTTGTATGAAAGGGATTCTTTCACACGAAGATAGTACATAAATAATTAAGTATGTTGGTCTCTACCCGTCAAAAAGGTCAAAGCAGCTGTAGCTGAATTGAACCACAAAGGAAAAGGAGGTTTCACTGAAGAATATGCAATCATGCCTGCTAAGGATCTAGCGAGGCAGCAGTTTCTATCAGAAAAAATGACGAATGCAAGAAAATCCATGTGAGGGAGCTTTATCTATAAAACAATAAGAAGCAACCAGTTGAACAAGCAGCACAACCCAACGTACACAATGTCAACATATCATGACTGAATTGATCGCAAAAAAAAAAATATCATGGCTGAAAGACTGAATATTGTTGTGAACACTCACAGCACCAGTGTGCAAATCAACGATACCGGCACTTTGACTTGAATAACTTCAGCTAGAGCTAAATATACAAGGTGGTAAATATCGGAAAACATGAACTGGAAAACGTTTTATAATGCTGGAGTTCTTTTCATAGAACGCAGAAACAAAGCAACTCTATAAGTTGCAAATTTTATTTAAAATGCTGTCGCAGTAATCCATGAACACTCCATGATAATAAAAGCAGGTAAAATGAGCTATGTGCAAATATGGTAATCAACGTACCATCCCATGGGACGCAGAATCACCGCCAGGACAATAATAAGGGGAAAAAACATGTAAATCACGTACAGTTAGCATACGTGTACCATAATCCATAAGAAATGCAAGGTCTGATTCTGTTTAGTAAGTGACTAAAAATATGTCTAGACTGGGAGGTGACAACCCATGACACAAGTGCTAATGAAACGACTGAGCAAAATAATAAGATTGAAACAGGTGAAGAAAACAAATGAAGAAATGTGTTAGTTTATATTACCTTCATTGTTATTATGAAATATCGGAGTGACATTGGACTGAAATGTGTTAGTTCAAGCAATTTTAAAGTTGTCATCTTAAAATTAAAAAGAATATTGGATTGCCAACCTATGATGCAGTGGTCAAGATACAAGAACATCTCAATCTCGACAAGTAATTCATGGCAAAAACTAGTAAAAGAAGAGTTATCATCATTGCCATGAAGGAGCTAGAATTTTATCCCTAGACAGCCTGAATCAAGTAAAAAAAAATCCTCAACTGGAAATGAACACAAACATAGAAAATGTAAAAGCAGTGGCATCAAAAAAGAAACTTTTCATGATCAAAGTAGGTGTAAGAAAATTTATAGACCAGCAGAGATCAATCAGCCAATATAATAAACATGTGGCAAGAAGAGCAACCTTGGGTTTGCTAGTATGTATATGCAGAATGTGATGATGAACAGAGAAACAGGAAGCAGGGTTATATCTATATCCAAACACATATCCTCTGCTTTTGGTAACACATAATCTAGAGTCTATAGACATATAAGTAGTAACTATTTCTATCACCCATTTATTTCCCTCTCCCTCTGAACTTATTACTGATCGAGGGCTCGAGGACTCATATACTTCAGCCAATACAACTAGTGATTAAATACAAAAAATAAGCATTGTACAGTTTATAAGGAAAATCGGCCGAAAACAAAGAAGAAACTTGTCAGCATCAAAGTCAGTATAAGAAAAATTATAGACCAGCAGAGATCAGTCAGGCAATAAAAAAGATGAGCATGTGGCAAGAAGAGCAACCTTGGGTACGGTAGTATGTATATGCAAAATCTGATGATGAACAGAAAAAGTGCAAGCCGGTTTATATCTATATATCCAAACATATATCTCCTCTGCTATTGGTAGCACATAATCTACAGTCTGTTGATCAGCGATCCGGTATCCAGATATGTAAGTAGTAAGTATTTCTATCATCCTTTTATTTCCCTCTCTGTATACTTATTACCGATCGAGGGCGCGACGACTTATATAGGAGTACTAGTATTTCAGCCGGTACTAGTAGGGATTATTGCTAAGAAGAAGAGCAGGATGAAGAAGGCATGTATCTACTTCTTGATCCTGCGCACCTTCTTCGCGCCCCAGACCTCCATGCGGCCCTTGGGGCAGCCGCAGGGCGCGCGGAAGACGAGCACGGAGCGTCCGTTGGGCGGCGCCATCTTGCGGAGCTCGACCTCGAGCTCCCGGTGCGCGTCGTCGAGATCCACGGCCCGCGCCCCCGTGCCCGCGGCCGCCGCCGCGAGCAGCGCCGCGGCCGGCGAGCGCGCGGCGGCGCTGGGCCGGCCGCGCACGCACTCCTCCGTCTCGAGCTGGATGTCGAACTCCACGGCCTTCCGGAGCCCCCGGCAGCGCGGCTTCCCGCACCGGCGCGCGTGGCGGAGGAGGAGCGCCCAGCAGAGCGCGGCCGCGGCGAGGGTCGCCGCGGCGCCGGCGATGGCGGCGGCGGAGAGGTAGGGGGTTGCTGGGTGGAGCAGGGTGGTTAAGGAGAGGATGAGGAGGTTGAGTTGCGGGATGATGAGGAAGCCCAGCGCGGCGAGGACCGCGAGGAGGAGGAGCGCGTCGATGGCGGCGGACATGGAGGAATTTTCGCAGAGGTCGGTGAGGTGCCTGGAGGAGGGGGAGGAGGCGCGCTTGGATCGGGCGTAGGTGGCGTCGGCGGCCCTGCGGTGGTGCTCGAAGGCGCGGAGGAACTCGATGAGGCTCCGGCAGTCGGCCATGGCGCGGCGCCGGCGGGCAATTGACGAGTTTGTTTGCGTCCTGGTGGAGTTTTGGAATGGAGGAAGGGAGAGAGGGGAGGTGAGGCGGTGTGGTGGGGGCGTCGGGATCTGTGGGATTTGGGGATCGGATCGCGGTGGGGTTGGGGGACTCGGCACGGTGATCGATCGGGGTTGGGCTCGGTCGTCGACGTGTCTCGTATCGTCTCGTCGCGTGACGTGCTCGGCTGCGAACGTGCCACTCGGTGTGGAAGGGAACGACGTGTGTGTGCGCACCTCCACCAGTATATTTTACATCATATATCAAATGATGCATTATATCTCTTTTGGATCTATTTTACGTTTTTTACTTCACCACTGCGTGCATTGTGCGATACGCGGCAATGTCCGCCCCGTCGGATCGACAGACGGCCATCCGCATGTACTCCTGGCGGAGGATGGCGCGCTCCTCATCGCGGCACATCACCTCGAACACCGGCGCGAGGAAGTGGCCCCCCCCCCCCCCCCCCCGCCGCCCCCTTGCGACTCTCGACCCTCCAGGAAGTTGAGTGGGCTGTGGAGCCGCCACACCATTGTGTCGTACGTGTGGGCGTCGAGCATCTCCATGCACGGCGCGTCAAGTGATGGAAACGGTGGCTTTTTAGAGGAAACCGCGCGACACGGCCAGCCGGGTCCTGAACTACTCGGGGTGGGGCATGATGGTGGCTTGGGTGGTGGCCGGCAACAACTCCGCGCGGGAGGAGGGCAGTCGGGTGGAGATTAAAGGCAAAGTGACGGTTGGGCGGCTGCTCTTGGGCCTTTTTTACATCTACATTATCTGATCGAGCTATTTTGTCCAGTGTGATGTATATCGCATTTTTTTACATCTACATCATCTCCTAGGATGCTCTAATAGGATTACTTGGGTGCATGCTACATTGGCTGCCCCCTATGCACATGCCACGGAATAGGCACGTCGACACCCCGCGTCTCATCGGATGGCTTCCCGTTGGCCCATTTGCCAGAATGTAGGAACCGCATGGTAACTTATTTAATGACCCGCCTGTTTGGCGTGTTGGCCAGATGGATCAAACATACGTCCACAATGTGCTAGCTCGACTTTCGAGGTGTCAAAGATTAATGGCGCCATCGGTTCGCCCACCTACATTTCGATGTTATGAACCCTCCTCCTCTACTCGCAGCGTCAACAACCATTGTCGAGACCACCGCCACTCCAAACCCTATATAGTTGAGAGGGCCACGAAGCAATGGGACGCAATGACCAAGAATCCGGAGGGAGTGGCGCCAGGGGCGGTGGCCACGAGTCACACCTCTCACGCGGAACCTCAACATCAACAAGTGATGGTCCTTCCAGAGGCGTGGCTTCTTGTGTCGCTAGACTAGCGCCACCCTGGCGGGTGGAAGGTCGGAGAATGCCACTCGTACTGTCCAGGAGCATGCCGACCTTGTCCCATACATCCACCAAAGTCGAGTCGCCCTCCCGCACTAGGAGCAGGAGAACCCCGACTAGGTACCCCCCCTACGGAAGGCCATACAACCGCCTCCGCCGACACACGTTCTGGGCCGCAAGGACGTTGATGCCATGCTTGCCATGCAAGTCCACGAGCCACTGCCACGTTGGGTTCCGTGGTGCCTACCTCCACCGTACGGCAATCCACCACCCATGTTGAGGTCGTCATCCTCACACGCCTAAGGGCTGCTCGTCCCTAAGCTAGAGCCGTCCTCGCCTCTGCGTCGCTCGGTTGACATCATTTTAAGGCCCCATGAGATGGCACGCTAGCCACAGCCAAAGTGGACTAGGTACCTCCACTGCCAGGCACAACTACGGGCTCCCGATGACTCGGATGAATCGCCGAGGATGACCAAGGCGCTTCGAGAGTCAATGCACGATGTGCAGCCCCCCCCCCCCCTCCCGCAGATTTCGAGTTCCCCAAAATGGTGGTCTGCCCAACGATTGCGGTGCCATCATCCATGTTGACAGTGAGTCGAGCGGCTTCTCCTCGTCGCTCTGGGACGGTGACGCGATGGTGGCGGAGAAGATGGTTGCGATGCCACAACGGGGCGCTGGACTTCAGCCCATTCGACACACGCGTCAAACATATATAGGGTTTAGTTAGATTTAGGATAATTTTGTCAAAACTCTTGTAAACAAACCTAAATTTAAATAAATTTTCCCAGTATATTTGAATTTCATTGTTAAAAAAATGGAGGCGTTTTCTGTTTCTTCTTTTCTCGCCGTGCACTATCGAACAAGGACGATACGGACGGAGGAGGCGCGCATACGGCATACGCGCGCACCCAAGATGTCAACGCTGCAGACGTTACGGTCACCTTTGGACGCGTCCGTCAGTGGCAGTACGTCCCACGATCGGTCATTCCTCGGCGCCGTACGCCACTCCCTGCTCTTGCGCGTTTCTGGACCAAAAGCTTCCGTGCACAAGTGCGCGACGACACTATCAGGAAAGGAAAGCCTCGCAGCAGCAGCAGCGCACGTCTCTGGCACGCAGAATTTCGCGCCATTAATAAAGGATGGCTGTACTATAGTATAGCGACTTTCCGCTCGTCCTTTCGTCCTCCTGGGTCGTCCTGATACGGCGTTTGCCTTTTTCCATCTTTCCGTGGAGCCTCTGTGTTGCCGCTCTGGTGCATTCTGACCAGGGAATGTACCGTCTGACAGAAGAGCAGGAGGACGCCCAGTCTGGGTGATCGCGATGCGTTGCGAACTGGTAGCCGTAAAAGGTGGGCGTCGATCTTGCCGCCGATGAATAGGTTTGAGATAATTGCACAAACTACCAACTCCACCGACTCGAATTTGTT
Organism: Lolium perenne; assembly: GCF_019359855.2. NCBI lineage: Eukaryota > Viridiplantae > Streptophyta > Magnoliopsida > Poales > Poaceae > Lolium > Lolium perenne. The sequence continues at coordinate 258,088,403 of NC_067246.2, read as the reverse complement.
TTTGCGCAAATCAGACGACTCTGGGCATAATTTGATGTAAGACCATGCACTATGTTGTAACAAAGCGAATCACAGAGGTTTTTGATTTGGTTCCATACATAGCACAACATCGCATGGTAAGCTATGACAAAAAAAAGCGGATCAACAATTTAGTTCTGTTCATATCGATAGAAAAATCTGTTCACATCGGACATGCAACAAGTAATTTTTTTTTTGTTGAGCCCCACTTGCACATGATGATGCTCTTCTACACATAGTAGAAATTCAGCAACGAACCTTTGTCTGACAGAGTTTTTGGTTGGTTCAGCGCCACATAGCACATGGCCCAAAGAGCTCACCAGTGTACTCCATCTATTCCAATGAGCAAGTCATCTTCGTTTTTCGTGTTTTATCTTTGGAAAAAAAATTCTATGTGTATAATTTTCTTCGATATAAACCATTTAGAAAGTATTTTTCGATATGATTCTAACAATATCAATTATGTACTATATATTCGAGATATTGTTATCCAATATATTCAGTTAAAATTCACCTTAAAATACACGTGTGTCTTATTCATAGAGACGGAGGTAGTATTCGATAGTTGGAACCTATTAGGACCCACCTTATGAGTTGGCCTAGCAATCGCTATGCTATGACATGAGATGTCTGTTCATTGCAATGTAAAATAATCGGGTGCAGCAAACCACGACCCGAGAAAGATTCTCCCACTTCCCCTTGCCTCCGAGATGGGGATGGCCCGCCGTAGCTGCATGGGGTGACGGCAGCAGCGGTTCCAAGTGGTTGACCAAAGCCGGGCCAAGGTAGACCGTGAACTAGACAAATTTCTTCCCTACCCACATTAGCTCCCATGCAGCAGCGGCGGCCAACAACTATAGTGGCTCCAAGTGCTCAAGCCGAACTGGCATGCTGGGATTAGATCGTCGGATTCCATTGTTGGCATTACTGTTGTTGTCGGCCGACCATTGTAGTCACCGGCTAGTCCTTGCAACGACCCGCCGTCGCCTTGGAACAAAGGAACAACACCAAGGGTAAGCCTGTTTCGCCCTAGACCATCCACTTAGAGTCACTCCTGTTACCGGTCATGTGTCGACGCCACTTCCGCCACCACTTCTAGGTCATCGCGTCGGGCCGCTACTATCGCCTAGGAACAAAGAGGGCATGAGAGAAATCAGTTCAGATCTAGGTCTGCCACAACCCCACTTTGCTCGACCTCTTTGAGCTGCTCCAACCGCAGGTTTGGCGTTGTCACCACCACTAGTTCATTAAAGCTATTTTTTGAAATGGATTAGAGTTGTTAAAATACTCATTAAGCTTTTTGCGACAGACTACCTCTAGAATCACCAGTTTGTGAAAAAACAAATTAGAGTTACTGGTTTATGCAATTTTACACCAAGAATTGCTGATTTGTACAATTTTCTCGACAGGTTTCGGAAGAAAGGGTAGACTTTGTATTGCTCCCCGCTCAGGTGGCCCTGCTTGATTTAAAAACGAGAACTCTTGCCGGGCGATGCCGAACTTGAGAAGCTTTGTGGCCACCATTCCGTCAAAGAACGACGCCATGCTGCTGTGTTTTGTTGGGGAAGATTGCTCATGACGTGAAGCCGATGAACTCGGGATAATGGCACATGGAGAAATAGTCGAGCAGGTGCGTGACATTGTCAACACCGGCCGTAGTCGTGGTCGATAGAGTTTTCGTCGGTTTCACATGGAGTAAGACTGCATTTGCTTCAGCGTTCAACTGAATCTAACTAATAATTCCATACCATTGTTGACCAAGCTTGTACATGGAACAGGACAACTGATTCTGTTGCTGAAATTTCGTTGGTTCGTTCATCCCTATGATGGTAACTTGGGATGCTATAAATGAATACGCCATCCATTAACCAACAGCACTTGAAAGGACCCGATCAGGACGGGAAGTTCAACAAATTTGAGAAAATAGAAATTACTTAGGAAACTTTTATATGAACTCATAAATTCGAAAATACATTTACAATTTTCAATAAATTTACTTATGGGGGGACGGGGATAAATCAAAAGTATAGTGGGAAATACCAATTAAATGAAGAAAAAACAGATGTCAAAATTCATGGAAAAAATCTTCCTTGGTGTTGCTTTCTACGTGTGGCTAAATCAAAAGTATAGTGGAAAATAGCAATTAAATGAAGAAAAAACAGATGTCTAAATCCATGAAAAAAAATGCTTTGGTGTTGCTTTCTACGCGTGGCATCTATCCTATGTTTTCTGATTTTCCTCTATATTTATTTCCTTTTCTATTTTTCTTTGCATACATGTCCATGAGTGCACAAAATATCTTAGCCATATCTGTGATTCTTTATGAGTGAAAATCAGAAAATTAAAAATAGAGAAAAATCCATTTGACCTCCTATTCGGAAAAATACCCGCTACCATCCACTTGGACCGACACTAATTCAATAAGGGTTGTATATCTCACTTATTGGCATAATAGTAACGTTACAAGTTTACTTTTCTTGTGGTTTGCTCTGACTTGATAAGTTTATTAGGATACATGCGTGTTTGTGTGGATCAAACACTCATTTCTCCAAAAAATTCGTTTTCTAATTCTCTGTTAATTCTGCTCATGCATTTCTACCATCTTTTTTTTTTTGTAAAACCAGCTCCCCTACATCATGAGTTAGAAAAGAGTATAATTGATTAGCACCTGACCGAGAATCAACATGTGGTTGGATTGTTAGGATGACAGTGGCACCTCCAGGCCACCAGAGACACTTAGGTGTCTCATAAACGAAATATTTTTCAGTGCGAGGCGACATTTTCACCGACAGCGAGACGCATGTGGTAACTTCGTCAATCAGTTCTTCGACGCAGTCTCTTGGAGATGCTCATAGGGGTAGAAGGTGTGCGTGCGTGCGTTTATAGCGGTAAGTGCGCGCGTATGTGTGAGCGTCTTTAATTGTACCGTGTTTCGCAAAATAAAAAATTAGACGTGAAGCTGAAGAATCCTACGGGGTCTAAGAGCATCTCCAGTCGCGTCCCCCAAACCGCGCCGGATTGAGCGTTTGGGGGACGTGTTTCGTTCGTGCCGCGTTTGGGGGACGTCGCTCCCCAGTCGCGTCCCCCAAACAAAATTTCGCAAATTTTAAACTTAACTAGATTCGATTAGATTCGTCCAAACTTACATAGATTCGAAAGAAATTTGACTAACTTTAAAACTAAACCTAATCTAGAACCACTTGCGGCGGCCGGAGGCGTCGTAGTACTGCTGGAAGTTGTACATCTCGTCGGTGACGACCTCCTGCTTGACGCGCTCGTCGACGGGCTCGTCCACGGGCTCGTCCTTCACCAAGCCGCTTGGTCCCGCCTCGCCGTCGTCGGTGAGGTCCACCAGCGGCTTGCCGGAGTCGCGGATGGACATGGCGATCGCCGCGTCCAGGTCGCCCCTCCAGGCGTCCTTGTCGTCCATGGACGCCAAGAACGCCGCCCGCAGCCCTGGGCAGTCCTCGGGGTCGTCGCTGCTGGCGATGAGCCGCTGCTGCCGCTCGGACTCCGCCCGGCGGCGCCGCTGCGCGACGCTTCCTCCGGGTCCTCCTTCACCTCCGGCTTCGGGATGAGGAGGGCGCCGCCGCGCCTCCCTTGCTGCCACCCGCTGCCGCTACCGCCACGCCTCGTGTTGACGGGCGTCGCCGGCTCCTCCTTGACCTCCCGTTTGGGGACGGTGTAGGGCGCCGACCGGTACGACGAGGACGGCGTCGATCGCGCCGGTCCCGAGGAAGAAGAGTGCGAGGAGGACGAGTACGTCGTCCTCCTCGGCTGCCATTGAGGAGACGGCGGCGGCGACGACGGCATCTCCAGCCTTGGAGCGCCGTTGCGGAGGCCGCGGATGACGTTCTCGAGGGTGCGCCCCGGAACGCCCCAGAACAGGGCGCGGCCTTCCCTGTTCCAGCTGTTGGGGCCGCCGATGAGGCCGGTGGTGCTGTGCATCTCGACGTCGTACTTGGCCTTGAAGTACGTCGTCCACCAGGCGTCGTTGTCGTTGACCGCCCACGTCGGATCCGCCCGCTCCTGGGCGGTGAGTTGAGCCCGACGGGCCTTGACGGCGTCCCACCATTGGTCCGTGCGCGGCTTCGGCGGCGGCGGAACGCCAATGCCGTTCACGGCCATCTTCCAGCCGCCGCTGCTTGGCAGCCGCATGTCCGGCGGGACTGGATACCGGGCGTGGTACAGCGCCCACGCCTCCGCCACGGTGAGGCTGCCGCGTCCGAAGCCGTTCGCCGCGGCGATCTTGCGGGAGGACGAGCTCGACATTTTTTGAGCGGCGAGGAGAGGATCTGGGAGGGGGGAGGCGGCGGCGACGAGAAGGATTATGGTGAGCGGCGATAACTGCAGGGCGTCTTAAAACAGCGGCGGCAGCGGGTGGTTGCACGCAATAACTCCGGCGCGGACGGCCACGCGGCCATGCACGACGAGACGCGTCCCTGCGTCGCCTGGGAAAACAGGGACGCCATTAACGTCGCTTGACCAAAGGTAGGCGACGGGGTTTTAGCCTTCCGTGCCGCTGACGGGTCGGGCCCGCGTCAGTTGGCCTCGCTTTTCGTTGTGTCCGGCGTCCCCGGAGCGTCCCCTGTGGGACGGGGACGGGCTCGGGGCGCCGAACACCGTATCGGGCGCGCCGAACAAAAATGGGCTTTGGGGGACGCGGCTGGAACTCTTTTTTTGTCCGGCGTGCCCCAAATCCCTTTGGGGGACGCTTTGGGGGACGCGACTGGAGATGCTCTAACTAATCGGTCGATCGCATGCGTGACTGGGACACCGAAGCTTGTTTTTCACAAAAGCAAGCCACGCAGTTGACACGTTACACCGACGCACCCCAAGTTCACAATTACGTGATACTGAGCAACAACACCGTTAAAATGGACATTTTCCTTCGACTGAAGAGACAGTGAACGAGGAAGGAACTGACCAAAGCCACTGAAAACGAAGTTCAATCAGCATGTTACAGCCATGGATATTTCTCTATCTCTGTAGGCTGTAGCTGCACAGTGTAAAAAATTGGACTGCTAACTAACCACTTCATTACGTTGCACGCAAGCACGAGTAATCATCGATCAGGCCAAGCCACAACTGCTCCAGTTCTGATGGATCTCCTCGATCGTTACCGACTGCTACATACAAGGTTCCGCCCAACAAGGGAACATGCTTAGCATAAGCAACAAACAGAAGCGGCGCAACTTAGCCATCTGTCATCATGATATAGTCCTTCTATAACACCTTGATGGATGGTTACCTGCACCTTGATTTGCAAGGTGGTGAAATTAAACCAATAAAACTCATCATGTGGTTGGTTCGTCACAGGCCTTCTATGAAATTATTTTGCATCATTTGTGTCCCTAATTTCTACATGCATGTCGAGAAAAATCAACAAAGTCCTAGACTCCTAGTGATCAACATGGCAAAAGGAATCTTAAACTAATAGGGACCAACATCAATCACTCTTGCGCTCACCCTCCATGATAACACTAGTAGAAAAATGACCTATAGTTCCGGTTCGTATGGCCTTCAGTTCCGGTTTTTCAACCGGGACTGGATATTCGGGACTAAAGGTCAACCCTTTAGTCCCGGTTTAAATGTACACCGGGACCAAAAGCCCCGCCACGTGGTGCGGCCAGGCCGCCAGGGGGCACGTGGTGGAGGATCTTTGATCCCGGTTCATCAGACAAACCTGGATTAGAGGGTCTCTGCCGCGGCAGAAAAAATGGCGTTTCTCTGCTGCGGCAGAGGTTTAGTGTGGAGCAGCGTTTCTCTACAGCGGCAGATTTTCAGGATTTTATATTATTCATTCAATTCTGCAATGCATACATCATTTAAGAAACCACAAACATCATCATGAATATATAGACATCGTCATGAAATACAGTACACGTAATGCATGTTCACAATATAAAGTCGGTCCTCTTTACTATATCTATCTCATATGCCTAACGTCAAATATGTACTCCCGATGGTATTCTCCAGTTCGAGCTATGATCTCGCTAAGAAATAATCCCGCAAGTTCCTCTTGAATTGCTCGTATACGATCATCTGTTACCGCAGGCGTTCCATCTAAATTAAAAAAAAGGAGATCAATATATATGAATGGAACTCAATACAATTGATGGTAATAAAATAAGATTGTGAAATATTGTTCACGTACACGAATGACTTGTATAGCCGCCTCCGGTTCCCTGTGGCAGGTCATCTCACGAATGAACTCGCAGACGTAGAGTGTGTTTGGTAGCCCGGGTCAACCGAGAATAACTATCTCTTCTCATACATGATGACCCTAGCTAAGTTTGAATGAGATAAGATGTTGTTTGGTAGCACATGTATGAGGTGAGCTAAGCTGAGATAAGATGTTGTTTGGTAGCACATGTATGAGATGAGATGGTGTGGAAACCACCTCAATTTATTTTTGCACTAATTCAATATTGGAACAAAGTTATACTATATGTAAGTAAAATACACATTGACTCAATATTTTGTATTTGACTAGTAGTTATTTTTACAAAAAAGATGCTATTTTTTTGCAAATAGGCCCTCAAACAGAGTAACCAAAAAGCCATCGGGTCCTTCAGCTCCATCTGCACAGTCGAGCAGCACCGGCCGCAGGCCGTGGCTCGCTGGAGGTTGTGTGCGGCGGACGGGGGCGGCCGGCGGCCAGGGGAGGGGTGGTGTCGGGCGGCCAGGGGAGGGGTGGCATCCAGGGGTGGCAGTAGGCGACATCCAGGGGCGAGGCAGCTAAGGCCGACGGCCAGGGGAGGGGTCGCGGTGGCCGACGGCCAGGGGAGGAGCGGCGTCGGACGGCCAGAGGAGGGGCAGCGTCGGACAGCTCGAGGAGGAGCGGCATCCACCGGCCCGGGTAGGGACTGCCAGAGCAGGGAAAAACTGGAGGGCCGACATCCAGCGGCTAGGGGAGGGGAGGGGCGGCTACGGCCGGCGGCCAGGGGAGGGGAGGGGCAGTGGCGGCCGGCGCGCACGAGAGTTGTCCATTGGAGGAGGAGCGGGTTGTAATGTCCCAGGTTTAGAGACGATCGAGGGGTAGATTTTAGAAAGGGATGTGCATTGCATTGTAAATTACGGGGAAATTTCGCGTTTTTAAAACAAAACTGCACCGAAGGGGGACAGGTTTCTCTCTCGACACCTTACAGGGTTAGGGTTTCGAGAGTGCGATGAACTTGTTCCTACTTATCTAAATTAGGGTTTTGAGAAGAGAGAAGTGATATTGCATTGAAATCTTAAATTGCATGATTGAATTCTAAATTAAGTTGTATGATTGAATTCAAACCAAATTTGAATTTGAATTTCAAATTCAAACTTCAAATGGTTATCACATAATTCAAACTTGAGATAATTCAACAAACAATTATCATTAATCAAGATTATAAATAATACAACAATTACATAAAGCTCATTAAGGAAAACTTGAGCTTTATTGATAATCACACACATAATACAATGTCATTACAATATCCAGAATAGATAAATAAATTTACAACACATTACAAGAATTGAAGAAATGGAAAAAGAAAAAGGAAAATTACAAGGAATTTAAATGACCTAAACTACATTGTGATCTTCATGAATTCTTTGATCAAGATGATCTTGAGTTTCATCTTGATCATCTTCTTGATCCCTGCACACACACACAAAACAATCAGAGCATTATGCCAAGTGGCATAGCCACTTGGCAGGTTAGCAAATAAAATGAGATGGAAAGGATATGAACAAGGTTCTGCCGAGCTGATCCATTCCAACCCAAGTCCCAAGCCACACACACACAGGCAGCACACAAGGACTGCTGCATGTGTAACAACACACACGGCCAGGGGAGTCACCAAAACAGCCAGGCAGTGCTATCGACCAGGAGAGCAAGTAGAGGACCAAATATAAGCTTTTCACCAGCAAACCCTAGCCTTTCCATCGACAGGATTGCACTGGTAAGTCACCAAGAACACCAGGAACAGCAAGAACAGGAAGAACAGCTTCACTGTTCAACCTGCTCCATAACACCACTGAATAAAATCAAGCATCAAAAGCCAGCAGGAGGAGCAGGGCAAGCTTCACACATCATCCAGAAGCAAACCCTCTACACCAACCACAAATCTTGGAGCTGGAGTGAGGTATACCAGAAAAGCATGAGCAAACCATGGTTTTGCTCATAATTAAGCATACTCATGCATCACAGAAGCAAAAAGGGTATGTAACCCTGGATGTATCATCACTTGGTTGTAAAACCAATTTGTGCCAGCAAATAAAACCAAGGCTAGAAGGAAATCAACCAAGGGAACACCGGTTGTGTCAACACAGTGACACAACCAGAGAAATCCAGCATGGATTCAGTCCTATGTAGCCATCTAGATCCACCAAGCACCTAATAGTTTAGATATACCATCAGACAGATAGGCAACTTGTGCCTATCTTGTTTATCAACACCAAAGCCACTGGGAATTCATCAAGTGATTAGCCAGTGAGCACCTATTCATCACAGAAAGCCAACATAGGTGGGAGCTACCTAACAGCAATGATTTACTGTCAGGGCCACCTCAACCACTTCACCAAATCCCACAGATAAGCTAAGCACAGATATCATTACCCAAAAGGGGTTCAAATGGAGCTAGGGTTCCCAATTTCTTATTGGCATCCCTCTAGCTCTACTAAATCAACTCATATGATCATCACTGCAAGGCAGTTCACATCATTTATCCATCTAATCAAGCAAGGAAATACAGATAAATGAAACAGACAAGTAATCAAAGCACCAACATCTTGCCAGTGACCCAATGGATCACTACAAGCATCAGATGATGCTTGAGCAAGCATCAACACACACCAGAACAGATATGTGTGTCACACAGACATCAGAATGAGCATCAGATAGGCACAGACAGCAGATAGTAAGCAAACAACATGCACCTGGTGATCACTGGATCACCAGTGCTTGCCAAATTATGCAAGTGCTTGTCAGAGACAAGCCTGGCATCAAATCATGAACTACAGAAATGAAATAGCCCAATTAATTAATAAGTGTACCACAGATAAGCTAATGAAATGAATACAATTGTATTCAGAAGCACACCATCACTGGATGGTGCTGTTTAGCCAACAACAAAGCCCAATGGGCAGTTCCAGGAATTATAGCACAGAGATATAGCACATCAGAGCTCTGGCAATTGCAAATTTGCAAGGAATACACATAGTAATCCAGCCAGGGCAAATCAACTGAATACACTTGATGATTTAATAGCAATAGCATCAAGGACATGATCACAGGAATTGAATTAAGCAAGAAGTACAAGCATAAGCAAGCACATAGTCTAGGAATTCTTGCACAGGATCAGAAATAGCATGGCAAGGCAGTACAGCACTAATAACCAGGGCATTAGCAAGGCAGAGCTGCACCGCACTGGCATGGCCATGGAAGCAATGGCCAAGGCCAGTGGAGCACAGGAGCACAGACGCATACACAGTCAGCTTGGCGCAGCAGAGCACCAGCATGGCAGGCAGCTCCATGAGGAGGAGCAGCCACGGCCAAAGCTAGAGGATGAAGATGAAGAGCAGGCAAGAAAGAGAGAGGGAAGGGGATTAATGGGGCGTGTACCTAGAGCGGAGCACCCGGCGTGCCATGGAGGCACGGCGGCACAGGCCACCCATGGCAGCGCCAAGCCGCTCCTGGCCTGACATCGCCGAGCAAGGGCGCTCCAGCACCGCCACGGCGCCAGGGACGCCGATGAACGGCGGACCTTCACAGATCCGTGCGGCCGAGGCGCAGACGCGTTGGAGGAGAGTCGAGGAGGACACGAGCGTCAGATCGACGCGGACCACCATGTCCACCGTCGAGAGGCGGTCCAGATCCGCATCAGTTCGTCGCCGATGATGGCCGGAGGCGGCCGGAGCATGGCGGCGACGGCGGAGGCGAATTTGGTGTCGCGGGAGCCCGAAAGGGGATTAGGGTTTCGGAGAGGAGGAAGGCGACGCGACTGGGTCGGTTGGACCGAGCCCAGTGGGCTGGTCCAACCTAACCAGCTCGGCCACCTGACAGGTGGGCCCAAGGGGCAAATCTGTCTTTTCACAATTTCATTAAAAATCAGAAACTTTGAAATTAAATAGAAAATTGATAAGAGCTCTAAAAAAATAATTAAAAATATGAAAATTGATCAGCATAAAATTCTCTATCTAAATAAAATATCAAAGAGAATTTTTAAAGACAATTAAGAATAAGTCTTAATTTGATGATTTAAATAATAATTTAAATCACACATATTATTTTCAATTATGAAAATAAGTCCATTAATGCAAATGGACTTTAAAAACACCTTGACAATATTTCAAGGTTGTTTTTACCCTAAGTTAAGTATCTCCAAATTGTTCTTAGAATTAAACCTCTCACTTGAAATAATAACGACATCGGAAGGGGGGGACAAACCCTAAAACTGGAATCATGCATAATTGCTTCTTTAACCATTGCCCTTATCGGACAATGATGCTATTTTTCAGAAACAGAGGACAAGGGTCAGTCCACACCTTCCAACTGCAAAACTTTGCAGTGTTCAGGCAAGTTCATCACTTGCTCATGTCATTTGAGTATTTCTATCAAATTACTTGCAAAGTACTATGATTATCACTATTGCATAAAAACCAAAACCACTACTTTCATAACTATGAATATGACTATGTGGTGGGCAATGGAACCATGGTTTGTGTTGATATGGTGGAGGTTCCATTGCAAGGGTTTATATCCATCTAGGATTAAACAACAAATGTCGCCAGTGATTCTTGTGCCGTAATACCCGTGTTAACCATAAGATCCGGAGTGGGACGGAGTAGTCAAAAGTGTTTCCACCTCTCGTTCATCAACGAATGCGCTTTACCGTAGTACACTTGTAATCCAAGGGGGCAAGCGGTGAGGCTGGGGAGTCCTAAGTCCCCACGGCATAGTCCGTAGTACACTTGTCGCCCGAAGGAGCAAGCGGTGAGGCTGGGGAGTCCTAAGTCCCCACGGTATTGCGGTCTATGATGGGTTGCAGCTACCGGCGTAGGAGTGTATGGTAGAGCCCAGCACTGTCGTCGTGGTCGGGGTCCACCCTGAAATCTACGGGAATAATGGGACCGGCGTGGACCCAGGGTCGGGGCATGCAACAAAGGGTGGGTGTTCGAGGTAGCGGAGGAACATGATTGGCTAGACCTTATACCGGGCCTCACACCAAAGGAAGTGTGGACGGGAAAGCTGCCCGGTTGGCACCAAGGTTAAGATCTCTTATGGGTAAAGCAACACACCTCTGCAGAGTGTAAAGAACTATGACATGTCACTCCCTGTTCCGGGATATGGAACTGCGAACGCGGCCGGAAAGGAGCTCCATGAAGTTCTAGTAAACCGGTGAAGGCTGACGGACATAGCTCTTTGAAATAAAAGCAATCTCTGGAAGAAATATTTATCAAAACTTGAATTGGTATTAGGCTTTCTGGTCTAATATCGTAGCTAGTGCATTAAACACCTCTTATCTATAATGAACTTGTTGAGTACGCTCGTACTCATCCCAATCTTAAATCCCTTGCTTAGATTGTCTGAATCGTCTGGAGGAGGACTACAACAACCCTGAAGGAGCCGAGATCATCGGCTATGAAGAACCAGACCTCTCGGGAGGTGTTGAAGGCGTAGACTACCTTATAGTCTACGGAACCGGGGAGGCTTCCGGAGGAGATCAAGCCTAGAAGCACCGAGTAGTAGTAGTAGTAGTAGTCAAGCAGCCCGAACTATTAATACCTAGCTGCTTGAGAGAATAAATGTATAACTTAATGAGACTTCTATATTGTAAGTTAAGTTGGGTTCGCCTCGAACCCAGGAGTATTCCTCTTAGGACCCAAGAGGAGCTCCGAGACGATATGTGTATGATGTGTGTAATATTAAATGAATGAGTTATGGACCTGCTATGTTCTGTTGTACTACTCTGAGGGATGTAATATTTGCGGAATAGTACTTCGTGAATGTTATATCAACGACTGGCATACTACAACATGCAGTGGTATGCAGGGTCACCACAGTTGGTATCAGAGCAAAAGCTTTGACCTTAGGTTGGAACCTAGTAAATGGGACCAAACGATAGGAGTCAAATAGGACTAGTAAAGAATTCTCTAAAAATATGGTGTATATTCAATTGAGAATACAACAATCATATCTTTTATTGTGATAATTCTTTATTATCTCTATTATGATGCATTATTACTAATCTTATAATCTTTCTATTTCTACAGCCAACATGGCAAGTTCACGCCCGGGACGAAACGTGAAAGTGATGGATTCCACACTGAGTGAATATGAAGGAGGACTTGCAGATATTCTATGTGCCATGTTACTTGAATTTGGGTGTGATCCCCAGATCCAAGTAAAGAAATACATGTACTACGATGGTACTGTATTGGCCAAGTGTAGGGTAGGACTGCGACTTCCCGAATCTTTGGGAATGAGCGTAGTAATGCTAGCAGGTGAAGCCAGAACTATCAACACAGCCTACCATATAGCCGTTATGAGAGCCATCACCGATATTCGGGAGCATAAGACGAAAGAGCTTATGGGTTCCGAATTCACCCACATTCCTCATATGCAGGAGGAAGAGGATCCCATGCTTAACCACTTCAAATATGCAAAACGCAAACCAATAGCAGCTGCAAATACATGGATAATAGCCGCAACTTACTATCATTGCTCTTTCAGTTGAACCATCATTTGATGGGAGCAATTGATACGATGCTAGAGGAGTTTACTGAACCCAAGGAGGAGACTAGGGGGAAAGAACCCATGGAGAATGTGGTGCACACACCAGTTTACTCAGCTGGTGACTACATTAGTATTGATCCTCTTGAGCGTGAAACTACACCCGTTACACCTGGGAACTATCTTGGGAGTTCCTATGGGGGATATGAGGGTGGAGAGGAATCCGAAAACAATCAGCGTTCCGTGACTCCTATAGAAAACTCCACGGGTTGGCGTTGGGGATCTGATACGGGAACTCATAGTACTTCAGTGTATTATGACGGAGAGATGAATGAGGACGCCACAACCCAGAACCAGAGTTATCCTAGTAATGAAGGAGTTGATGGAGGGTATCCTATACAGGTTGAGTCGGATACGAATGTTGGAAATACCTATGGTGGAGCCACAGGGGAGTACACCCGATGGGTGGACTATGATGCACTGAATGACCAGTTTGTGAACACTGATTTCTCCCTAGGATCATCATCTGAATCTGACTACCAGCCGACGGGGAGACCTTATGTTCCAGGTTTTGTTAGGAGGACGACACGTTCGACCGGATGGAAGCCTGGGATGTACCGGGAGTGAAGCACGACTAGAGACTACCAAGGGAGGCGAGACTATAATACACAAGTACCACGTGTATTATAGTATGTAATATTTATAGAAATTTGTACATATACTTCAATAAGTGAGTTTGCATACTCACAACGTCACTGAGTATTGTAATAAGACCACTTAAGTATGTATATACATGGTATATGGTTTGTATGATTTGGATTTGCTTCTTGATTTCCATTGCGTGACTAGTTCTGTGCACAATGTTGAGCTCAGAAAACTTGCGCATGGAGTAATTATGAGTATCATCTTGTGTTGCAGAACTAGGGGGTTATGTCGGGACCGGTAGGAGAGGAGACCGAAGCGCAGCGCATGGAGCGCGAAGCGAAGCAAAAGGAAGAGGCTGATGAAGCAGCCAGGAATCAGTTTCCACCACCACCACCACCCATGACGCAGCAGAATTTCGTCCAGTACATGCAAATGGTGGAGGAGAGGCAACGTATCACGTTGGAGCAGCAGACTAAATTCTTCCAGGAGCTGCTGCAGCAGAACAGGGTGGAGAGACCCGAGAATCAGGGAGTCACCTTAGCAGACTTCCAGAACACTAAGCCTATATCTTTCGCTTACGCGCCCGAGCCAATGGACGCGGAGGATTGGCTTATGGACACCGAGCGGAAGCTCAATACTGTTGGTTGCAATGACCAGGAGAAGGTTCGTTATGCTACACACTTATTGTGTGGACCTGCCGCATCATGGTGGGACAACATCGTAGCCGTTTATCCGGTGGAAAAGTATTCACCTGGGAGGAGTTCGCGAGGAAGTTCAGGGAATCCAATGTCCCTGAAAGTATTGTGGAACTGAAGCGTCGAGAATTTGAAAGTCTCGAGCAGAAGGACAAGGCAATCCTGACTTATGTCAGGGAGTTTTCAAAACTGTCCCGGTATGCTGTTGAAGAAGTCAACACTGAGGACAAAAAGAAGAAGAGGTTCTTGAGGGGGTTAAGTCCCCAGTTCAAGGTTCAGCTCCGTATGATGAGAGCGACGGAGTTCCAAGAGTTGGTGGATGCAGCCATCACTCTTGAGGATGACTTTAAACAGCTGCAAGAGGAGAAGAGGAAGAAGGCGAAGTTTGAGCCTAAGAGGTTTGTTAGTAACAAGCCCAATACCAGCTTGAGTTTCAAGCCAAGATACAACAACAACAACAACAGCAACTACTACGGTAGCAGGAAGAATCAAGCATTTCAGACTGCAAATCAAATAGTTTGCAGAAGCTGTGGTCTCACAGGACATTTTGCCAAGGATTGCAAGAAGCCAAGGATAATATGATTTGGTTGTCGCCAGGAGGGGCACATGCTGAAGGGCTGCCCCAAGAAAAATACTGGAGGAGGTCAGTCAGGAGGAGGAGGAAGCCGTGGAGGAAACACCGGAGGGAACTGGAAGAACAAGAAACCCTTCGGCAAGCTGAACTGCACCAGCCTGGAGGAGGTGGTCAACTCCGATCAGGCAGTGATAGGTACGCTCCAGATACTCACTCATCCTGGCAAAGTACTTTTTGATACTGGTGCAACTACATCATTCATTTCTCAGCAATTCATCATCAAACATGGGATTAGTTGCACTAAGTTAGATACACCCATAACCATACTTTCTGCGGGTGGAACGATGGTAGTAACCCATACCAAACAAAAACAAGTCATCATGATCAATAAGTGCGCGTTTGACGCAGACCTGTTCATCTTACCGATGAAGGACATTGATGTCATTCTTGGTATGAACTGGTTAGAAGCTAACGGAGCATTGATCGACTGTGTGAACAAGACAGTGTCTTTGAAAAGCCCCGATGGAAGTAGAATGATCTACCAAGGAGACAAACATACACAGATAGAAGTCGAGCTACAGCTGAACAGCATGAAGGAGGTGAAATTGGAAGATATACCTGTAGTAAATGAATTCCAGGATGTGTTTCCTACGGAATTACCTGGTATGCCACCAGATAGGGAGATAGAATTCACTATCGACCTAATTCCAGGAACAGCTCCGATTGCTAAAGCACCATATAAGATGGGGCCTAAGGAGTTGAAAGAACTCAAGGAACAACTGGATGACTTGGAACAGAAAGGATTCATACAAGAAAGTGTTTCACCATGGGGATCACCTGTGATCTTCGTAGATAAAAGAGATGGAGGAAGAAGGATGTGCGGAGACTACATGAATTTGAACAATGTGACAATCAAGAACAAGTATCCACTTCCAAGAATACAAGATCTATTCGATCAAGTTAGAGGCGCGGGAGTCTTTTCCAAAATTGATCTAAGATCCGGTTATCAACAGATAAAGATCAAGAAGGAAGACGTTCCAAAAACTGCCTTTGTTTCAAGGTATGGACATCATGAATACCTTGTAGTGCCTTTTGGATTAACCAATGCCCCAGCAATTTTCATGAATCTCATGAATAAGATTTTCATGCCATATCTAGACAAGTTTGTCATCGTATTCATTGATGATATCTTGATCTATTCCAAAGACAAAGCAGAACATGCTGAACATCTAAGGTTAGTGTTGCAAACACTAAGAGAACATCAACTCTATGCCAAATTTAGCAAGTGTGAATTTTGGCTGGATCAAGTGGAATTTCTTGGTCATGTCATCAGCAAAGATGGAATAGCTGTTAATCCGAGCAAGGTAGCAGCAGTTCTAGAATGGGAAGCACCCAAGACTGTCAAGGAAATCCGAGGATTCCTAGGAATGGCAGGATATTATCGGAGATTCATTGAAGGATTCTCCAAGATAGCAGGACCAATGACGAAGCTGTTAAGAAAGAACACACCATTCGTGTGGTCAGAGGAGTGTGAGAAGAGTTTTCAAACTCTGAAGGAGAAACTCACCACGACACCGGTGTTAGCGGTTCCGGAAGTTGGTAAGGATTACACCGTGTACTGTGACGCATCCAAGCATGGATTGGGTTGCGTACTCATGCAAGATCGGAAGGTAATATCTTATGGATCGAGGCAACTCAGACCTCATGAAGTGAATTATCCAACACATGACTTAGAATTAGCAGCAGTTGTATTTGCACTTAAAACATGGAGACATTTTCTCTATGGAGCCAAGTGTGAGCTCTATACAGATCATAAGAGTCTCAAATATTTCTTCACCCAGAAGGAACTCAACATGAGGCAGAAAAGATGGCTTGAACTAATCAAGGATTATGATTTGACCATCAATTATACTCCAGGAAAGGCCAATGTTGTAGCAGATGCCTTGAGTAGGAAGAGCACCGGAGGAGTGGAACAAGAGATATCACCCGAATTGAGGAAGGAAATAAGCCAAGCCCAAATACAACTTTGGGAGAAGGAAGCTCATGAAGGACTATCGGCTTTACAAGTAGCCGATGAGCTAAATGTCAACCTGAAGAATGAGATAATGATGGGTCAGCTGGACGATCCATTCATCGTGGAGGAGATGAGAAGGATAGATGAAGGAAGACCATCCGAATTTCACCGCGGAGAATCAGGATCACTATGGTTCCAGAAGAGAATTTGTGTTCCGGATATTGCTGAAATCAAGGAAGTAATACTCCGGGAAGCCCATCAAACACCATACTCCATTCATCCGGGAAGTACAAAGATGTACATGGATCTAAAGGAGCTATTCTGGTGGAACAACATGAAGAGAGAAATAGCACAATACGTGGCGGAATGCCATACCTGCCAAAGAGTGAAGGCGGAACATCAGAGTCCGGCAGGGAAATTACAACCTTTACCCATTCCAGAGTGGAAATGGGAGGAGATAGGAATGGATTTCATCACCGGACTACCCATGACCAATAAAAAGAAGGACATGATATGGGTAATCGTGGACCGGTTGACGAAAAGTGCACACTTCTTAGCGGTAAATCAGCAGGATAAAGGAGAGAAACTCATCGATCTTTACATCAAAGAGATCGTGAGTAAACATGGAATGCCCAAGAAGATCGTGTCGGATCGAGGATCCGTGTTCACGTCAGCATTTTGGAAGCAATTACACGAAGCTTTAGGATCCAAGTTAGATTATAGTACGCCTATCATCCCCAGACAGGTGGACAAACCGAGAGAACTAACCAGATCTTAGAGGATATGCTTAGGGCTTGTGCCCTAGACTTCGGAGGATCATGGGAGGAGCACTTACCACTAGCAGAGTTTTCATACAATAACAGCTATCAAAGCAGCATCAAGATGGCACCGTTCGAAGCTCTGTATGGAAGGAAGTGTAGATCACCGATATGTTGGCATGAAGCCGGAGCAAGCAAAGAGTTCAATCCTGATTATGTCAAGGAAAAGCAACAAATAATTGACATTATAAGAGATAGGTTGAAGATAGCTCAAAGTCGACAAAAGAGTTATGCCGATCAGAAGAGAAGAACATGGGAGCCACAAGTTGGAGACATGGTATATCTTAAGGTGAGCCCGATGAAAGGACTTCAGAGGTTTGGAGTAAAAGGAAAGCTAAGCCCTAGGTACATCGGACCTTTCAAGATTCTGAGTCAAAATCGAGGATTAGCCTTTGAATTGGAACTACCGGGAAGGTTATCTCAGGTTCACAACATATTCCATGTGTCGCAACTCAGAAAGTGTTTAAAGACCCCAGATGAACCAGTATCACATGAAGAGCTCGAGTTGCAACCAGATTTGACTTACATCGAGAAGCCAGCGAAGATTCTCGAGGAGAACTGGAAACAACTCAGGAATAGAGCTATAAAGTACTGCAAGATACAATGGAAGCATCATCCCGAGAGGAAAGCCACCTGGGAAAAGGAGGAAGACCTGAGAAAAACATACCCCGAACTCTTCAGGTATTACAACCACAACTTCGGGACGAAGTTTTCTTTAAGGGGGAAAGGCTGTAATGTCCCAGGTTTAGAGACGATCGAGGGGTAGATTTTAGAAAGGGATGTGCATTGCATTGTAAATTACGGGTAAATTTCGCGTTTTTAAAACAAAACTGCACCGAAGGGGGACAGGTTTCTCTCTCGACACCTTACAGGGTTAGGGTTTCGAGAGTGCGATGAACTTGTTCCTACTTATCTAAATTAGGGTTTTGAGAAGAGAGAAGTGATATTGCATTGAAATCTTAAGTTGCATGATTGAATTCTAAATTAAGTTGTATGATTGAATTCAAACCAAATTTGAATTTGAATTTCAAATTCAAACTTCAAATGGTTATCACATAATTCAAACTTGAGATAATTTAAAAAACAATTATCATTAATCAAGATTATAAATAATACAACAATTACATAAAGCTCATTAAGGAAAACTTGAGCTTTATTGATAATCACACACATAATACAATGTCACTACAATATCCAGAATAGATAAATAAATTTACAACACATTACAAGAATTGAAGAAATAGAAAAAAGAAAAAGGAAAATTACAAGGAATTTAAATGAACTAAACTACATTGTGATCTTCATGAATTCTTTGATCAAGATGATCTTGAGTTTCATCTTGATCATCTTCTTGATCCCTGCACACACACACAAAACAATCAGAGCATTATGCCAAGTGGCATAGCCACTTGGCAGGTTAGCAAATAAAATGAGATGGAAAGGATATGAACAAGGTTCTGCTGAGCTGATCCATTCCAACCCAAGTCCCAAGCCACACACACACATGCAGCACACAAGGACTGCTGCATGTGTAACAACACACAAGGCCAGGGGGAGTCACCAAAACAGCCAGGCAGTGCTGTCGACTGATGCGTGTGGTTGGCACGTCCGTTGGGAACCCCAAGAGGAAGGTGTGATGCGCACAGCGGCAAGTTTCCCTCAGTAAGAAACCAAGGTTTAATCGGACCAGTAGGAGTCAAGAAGCACGTTGAAGGTTGATGGCGGCGAGATGTAGTGCGGCGCAACACCAGGGATTCCGGCGCCAACGTGGAACCTGCACAACACAACCAAAGTACTTTGCCCCAACGAAGCTTGATGAGGTTGTCAATCTCACCGGCTTGCTGTAACAAAGGATTAACCGTATTGTGTGGAAGATGATTGTTTGCAGAAAATAGTAGAACAAGTATTGCAGTAGATTGTATTTCAGTAAAGAGAATTGGACCGGGGTCCACAGTTCACTAGAGGTGTCTCTCCCATAAGACAAACAGCATGTTGGGTGAACAAATTACAGTTGGGCAATTGACAAATAAAGAGAGCATGACCATGCACATACATATCATGATGAGTATAGTGAGATTTAATTGGGCATTACGACAAAGTACATAGACCGCCATCCAACTGCATCTATGCCTAAAAAGTCCACCTTCAGGTTATCATCCGAACCCCCTCCAGTATTAAGTTGCAAAGCAACAGACAATTGCATTAAGTATGGTGCGTAATGTAATCAACAAATACATCCTTAGACATAGCATCAATGTTTTATCCCTAGTGGCAACAGCACAACACAACCTTAGAACTTTCATCACTGTCCCGGTGTCAATGCAGGCATGAACCCACTATCGAGCATAAGTACTCCCTCTTGGAGTTACAAGCATCTACTTGGCCAGAGCATCTACTAGTAACGGAAAGCATGCAAGATCATAAATAACACGTAGATATAACTTTGATAATCAACATAACAAGTATTCTCTATTCATCGGATCCCAACAAACGCAACATATAGAATTACAGATAGATGATCTTGATCATGTTAGGCAGCTCACAAGATCTGACAATGATAGCACAATGGGGAGAAGAAAACCATCTAGCTACTGCTATGGACCCATAGTCCAGGGGTAGACTACTCACACATCACACCGGAGGCGACCATGGCGGCGTAGAGTCCTCCGGGAGATGATTCCCCTCTCCGGCAGGGTGCCGGAGGCGATCTCCTGGATCCCCCGAGATGGGATCAGCGTTGGCGGCGTCTCTGGAAGGTTTTCCGTATCGTGGCTCTCGGTACTGGGGGTTTCGTCACGGAGGCTTTAAGTAGGCGGAAGGGCAAGTCAAGAGGCGGCACGGGGGGCCCAGACCATAGGCCGGCGCGGCCAGGGGTGGGGCCGCGCCGCCCTAGGGTTTGGCCACCCCGTGGCCCCTCTTCGTTTCGTCTTCGGACTTCTGGAAGCTTCGTGGAAAAATAGGCCCCTGGGCTTTGATTTCGTCCAATTCCGAGAATATTTCCTTACTAGGATTTCTGAAACCAAAAACAGCAGAAAACAGCAACTGGCACTTCGGCATCTTGTTAATAGGTTAGTTCCAGAAAATGCACGAATATGACATAAAGTGTGCATAAAACATGTAGATAACATCAATAATGTGGCATGGAACATAAGAAATTATCGATATGTCGGAGACGTATCATCGACCAGGAGAGCAAGTAGAGGACCAAATATAAGCTTTTCACCAGCAAACCCTAGCCTTTCCATCGACAAGATTGCACTGGTAAGTCACCAAGAACACCAGGAACAACAAGAACAGGAAGAACAGCTTCACTGTTCAACCTGCTCCATAACACCACTGAATCAAATCAAGCATCAAAAGCCAGCAGGAGGAGCAGGGCAAGCTTCACACATCATCCAGAAGCAAACCCTCTACACCAACCACAAATCTTGGAGCTGGAGTGAGGTATATGATGTCTACGCCCCCTCCTTTTCCTGTAGACAGTGTTGGGCCTCCAAGAGCAGAGGTTTGTAGAACAGCAGCAAGTTTTCCCTTAAGTGGATCACCCAAGGTTTATCGAACTCAGGGAGGAAGAGGTCAAAGATATCCCTCTCATGCAACCCTGCAACCACAAAGCAAGAAGTCTCTTGTGCCCCCAACACACCTAATAGGTGCACTAGTTCGGCGAAGAGATAGTGAAATACAGGTGGTATAAATAAGTAGTGGCAACGGCACCAGAAAAGTGCTTTGCCCAGGACAGTAAACAAGCAGTAGTAACGCAGCAGTAGTAACACAGTAAAACAGTAAACAAGCGATAGCAGTATTTAGGAACAAGGCCTAGGGATCATACTTTCACTAGTGGACACTCTCAACATTGATCACATAACAGAATAGATAAATGCATACTCTACACTCTTTTGTTGGATGATGAACACCATTGCGTAGGATTACACGAACCCTCAATGCCGGAGTTAACAAGCTCCACAATTCAATGTTCATATTTAAATAACCTTAGAGTGCATGAAAGATCAACACGACTAAACCAAGTACTAACATAGCATGCACACTGTCACCTTCACACTATGTAGGAGGAATAGATCACATCAATACCATCATAGCAATAGTTAACTTCATAATCTACAAGAGATCATAATCATAGCCTACGCCAAGTACTAACACGGATGCACACACTGTCACCATTACACCGTGCAGGAGGAATAAACTACTTTAATAACATCACTAGAGTAGCACATAGATAAATTGTGATACAAAACACATTGCAATCATAAAGAGATATAAATAAGCACTTCACTATGCCATTCATAATAGTGAATAAGTATTCTGTGAAATATAGCCTAAGAGACCCACACGGTGCACACACTGTCACCTTTACACACGTGGGACAAGGAGTCTCCGGAGATCACATAAGTAAAATTCACTTGACTAGCATAACGACATCTAGATTACAAGCATCATCATATGAATCTCAATCATGTAAGGCAGCTCATGAGATTATTGTATTGAAGTACATAGGAGAGAGATGAACCACATAGCTACCGGTACAGCCCCGAGCCTCGATGGAGAACTACTCCCTCCTCATGGGAGACAGCAGCGTTGATGGAGATGGCGGTGGTGTCGATGGAGGAGCCTTCCGGGGGCACTTCCCCGTCCCGGCGGCGTGCTGGAACAGAGACCCCTGTCCCCCAGATCTTGGATTCGCGATGGCGGCGGCTCTGGATGGTTTCTCATACAGTGGCTTTTTTGTATCGAGGTTTTAGGTCCAGGGGCTTTATATAGGCGAAGAGGCAGCGTCAGAAGGTCGAAGGGGCGACGACACTATAGGGGGGCACGGGCCCCCCCTTGGCCGCGCCGGCCTAGGGTTTGGTGGGCCTGTGCCCCCTCTCTGGCGGTTCTCGGGTGTTCTGGATGCTTCCTGGCAAAATAGGAACCTGGGCGTTGATTTCGTCCGATTCCGAGAATATTTTGTTACTAGGATTTCTGAAACCAAAAGCAGTGAAAACGGAGCGGCACTTCGGCATCTTGTTAATAGGTTAGTTCCAGAAAATGCACGAATATGACATAAAGTGTGCATAAAACATGTAGATATCATCAATAATGTGGCATGGAACATAAGAAATTATCGATACGTCGGAGACGTATCAGCATCCCCAAGCTTAGTTTCTGCTCGTCCCGAGCAGGTAAACGATAAACAAAGATAATTTCTGGAGTGACATGCCATCATAATCTTGATCATACTATTTGTAAAGCATATGTAATGAATGCAGCGATCAAAACAATGTAAATGACATGAGTAAGCAAGTGAATCATATAGCAAAGACTTTTCATGAATAGTACTTCAAGACAAGCATCAATAAGTCTTGCATAAGAGTTAACTCATAAAGCAATAAATCAAAGTAAAGGTATTGAAGCAACACAAAGGAAGATTAAGTTTCAGCGGTTGCTTTCAACTTATAACATGTATATCTCATGGATAATTGTCAACATAGAGTAATATAATAAGTGCAATATGCAAGTATGTAGGAATCAATGCACAGTTCACACAAGTGTTTGCTTCTTGAGGTGGAGAGAAATAGGTGAACTGACTCAACATAAAAGTAAAAAAAGAATGGTCCTTCAAAGAGGAAAGCATCGATTGCTATTTTTGTGCTAGAGCTTTTATTTTGAAAACATGAAACAATTTTGTCAACGGTAGTAATAAAGCATATGAGTTATGTAAATTATATCTTACAAGTTGCAAGCCTCATGCATAGTATACTAATAGTGCCCGCACCTTGTCCTAATTAGCTTGGATTACCGGGATCATCGCAATGCACATGTTTTAACCAAGTGTCACAAAGGGGTACCTCTATGCCGCCTGTACAAAGGTCTAAGGAGAAAGCTCACATCGGATTTCTCGCTATTGATTATTCTCAACTTAGACATCCATACCAGGACAACATAGACAATAGATAATGGACTCCTCTTTTATGCATAAGCATGTAACAACAATTAATTTTCTCATATGAGATTGAGGATATTGTCCAAAACTGAAACTTCCACCATGGATCATGGCTTTAGTTAGCGTCTCAATGTTCTTCTCTAACAATATGCACGCTCTAACCATAAGGTGGTAGATCGCCCTTACTTCAGACAAGACGAACATGCATAGCAACTCACATGATATTCAACAAAGAGTAGTTGATGGCGTCCCCAGGAACATGGTTATCACACAACGAGCAACTTAATAAGAGATAAAGTGCATAAGTACATATTCAATACCACAATAGTTTTTAAGCTATTTGTCCCATGAGCTATATATTGCAAAGGCGAATGATGGAATTTAAAGGTAGCACTCAAGCAATTTACTTTGGAATGGCGGAGAAATACCATGTAGTAGGTAGGTATGGTGGACACAAATGGCATAGTGGTTGGCTCAAGGATTTTGGATGCATGAGAAGTATTCCCTCTCGATACAAGGTTTAGGCTAGCAAGGTTATTTGAAACAAACACAAGGATGAAGCGGTGCAGCAAAACTCACATAAAAGACATATTGTAAACATTATAAGAATCTACACCGTCTTCCTTGTTGTTCAAACTCTTACTAGAAATTATCTAGACCTTAGAGAGACCAATTATGCAAACCAAATTTTAGCAAGCTCTATGTATTTCTTCATTAATAGGTGCAAAGTATATGATGCAAGAGCTTAAACATGAGCACAACAATTGCCAAGTATCACATTATCCAAGACATTATAGCAATTTACTACATGTAGCATTTTCCATTTCCAACCATATAACAATTAACGAAGCAGTTTCAACCTTCGCCATGAAAATTAAAAGCTAAGAACACATGTGTTCATATGAACCAGCGGAGCGTGTCTCTCTCCCACACAAGAATTTATTCAAACAAAAACAAAAACAAAAGCACACAGACGCTCCAAGCAAAGTACATAAGATGTGGCCGAATAAAAATATAGTTTCAAGAGAAGGAACCTGATAATTTGTCGATGAAGAAGGGGATGCCTTGGGCATCCCCAAGCTTAGATGCTTGAGTCTTCTTGAAATATGCAGGGGTGAACCATCGGGGCATCCCCAAGCTTAGAGCTTTCACTCTCCTTGATCATATTGTATCATCCTCCTCTCTTGACCCTTGAAAACTTCCTCCACACCAAACTCGAAACAAACTCATTAGAGGGTTAGTGCATAATCAAAAACTCACATGTTCAGAGGTGACACAATCATTCTTAACACTTCTGGATATTGCCCAAAGCTACTGGAAGTTAATGGAACAAAGAAATCCATCCCACATAGCAAAAGAAGCAATGCGAAATAAAAGGCAGAATCTGTCAAAACAGAACAGTCCGTAAAGACGAATTTTATCGAGGCACCAGACTTGCTCAAATGAAAATGCTCAAATTGAATGAAAGTTGCGTACATATCTGAGGATCACTCACGTAAATTGGCATAATTTTCTGAGTTACCTACAGAGAAAACAGCCCAGATTCGTGACAGCAAAGAAATCTGTTTCTGCGCAGTAATCCAAATCTAGTATGAACTTTACTATCAACGACTTTACTTGGCACAATAAAACACTAAACTAAGATAAGGAGAGGTTGCTACAGTAGTAAACAACTTCCAAGACACAAAATAAAAACAAAGTACTGTAGTAAAATAACACATGGGTTATCTCCCAAGAAGTTCTTTCTTTATAGCCATTAAGATGGGCTCAACAGTTTTAATGTTGCACTCGCAAGAAATAGTATTTGAAGCAAAAGAGAGCATCAAGAGGCAAGTATGAAACAAATTTAAGCCTAACATGCTTCCTATGAAAAGGAATCTTGTACACAAATAAATTCATGAAGAGCAAAGTGACAAGATTAAGAAGATAAAACAAGTATAGCTTCAAAAATTTCAGCACATAGAGAGGTGTTTTAGTAACATGAAAATTTCTACAACTATATTTTCCTCTCTCATAATAACTTTCAGTAGCATCATGAGCAAACTCAACAATATAACTATCACATAAAGCATTCTTATCATGAGTCTCATGCATAAAATTATTACTCTCCACATAAGCATAATCAATTTTATTAGTTGTAGTGGGAGCAAATTCAACAAAGTAGCTATCAAATATAGGAGGCATATTGTAATCATAATCAAATTTATCCTCCATAACAGGTGGCAACAAAATACTACTATCATTATAATCATCATAAATAGGAGGCAAAGTATCATCAAAGTAAATTTCCTCCTCAATGCTTGGGGGACTAAAAAGATCATGCTCATCAAAACCAGCTTCCCCAAGCTTAGAATTTTCCATAGCATTAGCAACAATAGTGTTCAAAGCATTCATATTAATAACATTCCCATTAGCATGCATATAAAGTTCCATGGGTGTTTTAATTCTCTCTTCAAACACATCATGTCCTAATTTGAGATAAAGTTCATAAAGTTCTCTCATATTTTTGTTGTTTTCCATTATTCCTAACTAGTGTAAACAAGAAACAAAAATATGCAATTGCAGGATCTAAAGGAAATAGCTTCGAGCACAAACACAATGGTGCCAGAAAAGTACTGTTACCTGGAACCGGAGTATGAGTGCCTTTTACCTTTCCTCCCCGGCAACGGCGCCAGAAAATAGCTTGATGTCTACGCCCCCTCCTTTTCCTGTAGACAGTGTTGGGCCTCCAAGAGCAGAGGTTTGTAAAACAGCAGCAAGTTTTCCCTTAAGTGGATCACCCAAGGTTTATCGAACTCAGGGAGGAAGAGGTCAAAGATATCCCTCTCATGCAACCCTGCAACCACAAAGCAAGAAGTCTCTTGTGTCCCCAACACACCTAATAGGTGCACTAGTTCGGCGAAGAGATAGTGAAATACAGGTGGTATAAATAAGTAGTGGCAACGGCACCAGAAAAGTGCTTTGCCCAGGACAGTAAACAAGCAGTAGTAACGCAGCAGTAGTAACGCAGTAAAACAGTAAACAAGCGATAGCAGTATTTAGGAACAAGGCCTAGGGATCATACTTTCACTAGTGGACACTCTCAACATTGATCACATAACAGAATAGATAAATGCATACTCTACACTCTTTTGTTGGATGATGAACACCATTGCGTAGGATTACACGAACCCTCAATGCCGGAGTTAACAAGCTCCACAATTCAATGTTCATATTTAAATAACCTTAGAGTGCATGAAAGATCAACACGACTAAACCAAGTACTAACATAGCATGCACACTGTCACCTTCACACTATGTAGGAGGAATAGATCACATCAATACCATCATAGCAATAGTTAACTTCATAATCTACAAGAGATCATAATCATAGCCTACGCCAAGTACTAACACGGATGCACACACTGTCACCATTACACCGTGCAGGAGGAATAAACTACTTTAATAACATCACTAGAGTAGCACATAGATAAATTGTGATACAAAACACATTGCAATCATAAAGAGATATAAATAAGCACTTCACTATGCCATTCATAACAGTGAATAAGTATTCTGTGAAATATAGCCTAAGAGACCCACACGATGCACACACTGTCACCTTTACACACGTGGGACAAGGAGTCTCCGGAGATCACATAAGTAAAATTCACTTGACTAGCATAACGACATCTAGATTACAAGCATCATCATATGAATCTCAATCATGTAAGGCAGCTCATGAGATTATTGTATTGAAGTACATAGGAGATAGATGAACCACATAGCTACCGGTACAGCCCCGAGCCTCGATGGAGAACTACTCCCTCCTCATGGGAGACAGCATCGTTGATGGAGATGGCGGTGGTGTCGATGGAGGAGCCTTCCGGGGGCACTTCCCCGTCCCGGCGGCGTGCCGGAACAGAAACTCCTGTCCCCCAGATCTTGGCTTCGCGATGGCGGCGGCTCTGGATGGTTTCTCGTACCGTGGCTTTTTTGTATCGAGGTTTTAGGTCCAGGGGCTTTATATAGGCGAAGAGGCGGCGTTAGAAGGTCGAAGGGGCGACGACACTATAGGGGGGCGTGAGCCCCCCCTTGGCCGCGCCGGCCTAGGGTTTGGTGGGCCTGTGCCCCCTCTCTGGCGGTTCTCGGGTGTTCTGGATGCTTCCAGGCAAAATAGGAACCTGGGCGTTGATTTCGTCCGATTCCGAGAATATTTTGTTACTAGGATTTCTGAAACCAAAAACAGCAGAAAACAGGAACTGACACTTCGGCATCTTGTTAATAGGTTAGTTCCAGAAAATGCACGAATATGACATAAAGTGTGCATAAAACATGTAGATATCATCAATAATGTGGCATGGAACATAAGAAATTATCGATACGTCGGAGACGTATCAGTATACCAGAAAAGCATGAGCAAACCATGGTTTTTCTCATAATTAAGCATACTCATGCATCACAGAAGCAAAAAGGGTATGAAACCCTGGATGTATCATCACTTGGTTGCAAAACCAATTGGTGCCAGCAAATAAAACCAAGGCTAGATGGAAATCAACCAAGGGAACACTGGTTGTGTCAACACAGTGACACAACCAGAGAAATCCAGCATGGATTCAGTCCTATGTAGCCATCTAGATCCACCAAGCACCTCATAGTTTAGCTATACCATCAGACAGATAGGCAACTTGTGCCTATCTTGTTTATCAACACCAAAGCCACTGGGAATTCATCAAGTGATTATCCAGTGAGCACCTATTCATCACAGAAAGCCAACATAGGTGGGAGCTACCTAACAACAATGATTTACTGTCAGGGCCACCTCAACCACTTCACCAAATCCCACAGATAAGCTAAGCACAGATATCATTACCCAAAAGGGGTTCAAATGGAGCTAGGGTTCCCAATTTCTTATTGGCATCCCTCTAGCTCTACTAAATCAACTCATATGATCATCACTGCAAGGCAGTTCACATCATTTATCCATCTAATCAAGCAAGGAAATACAGATAAATGAAACAGACAAGTAATCAAAGCACCAACATCTTGCCAGTGACCCAATGGATCACTACAAGCATTAGATGATGCTTGAGCAAGCATCAACACACACCAGCATAGGTATGTGTGTCACACAGACATCAGAATGAGCATCAGATAGGCACAGACAGCAGATAGTAAGCAAACAACATGCACCTGGTGATCACTGGATCACCAGTGCTTGCCAAATTATGCAAGTGCTTGTCAGAGACAAGCCTAGCATCAAATCATGAACTACAGAAATGAAATAGCCCAATTAAGTAATAAGTGTACCACAGATAAGCTAATGAAATGAATACAATTGTATTCAGAAGCACACCATCACTGGATGGTGCTGTTTAGCCAACAACAAAGCCCAATGGGCAGTTCCAGGAATTATAGCACAGAGATATAGCACAGTAGAGCTCTTGCAATTGCAAATTTGCAAGGAATACACATAGTAATCCAGCCAGGGCAAATCAACTGAATACACTTGATGATTTAATAGAAATAGCATCAAGGACAAGATCACAGGGATTGAATTAAGCAAGAAGTACAAGCATAAGCAAGCACATAGTCTAGGAATTCTTGCACAGGATCAGAAATAGCATGGCAAGGCAGTACAACACTAATAACCAGGGCATTAGCAAGGCAGAGCTGCACCGCACTGGCATGGCCATGGAAGCAATGGCCAAGGCCAGTGGAGCACAAGAGCACAGACGCATACACAGTCAGCTTGGCGCAGCAGAGCACCAGCATGGCAGGCAGCTCCATGAGGAGGAGCAGCCACGGCCAAAGCTAGAGGATGAAGATGAAGAGCAGGCAAGAAAGAGAGAGGGAAGGGGATTAATGGGGCGTGTACCTAGAGCGGAGCACCCGGCGTGCCATGGCGGCACGGCGGCACAGGCCACCCACGGCAGCGCCAAGCCGCGCCTGGCCTGACATCGCCAAGCAAGGGCGCTCCAGCACCGCCACGGCGCCAGGGACGCCGATGAACGGCGGACCTTCACAGATCCGTGCGGCCGAGGCGCAGACGCGTTGGAGGAGAGTCGAGGAGGACACGAGCGTCAGATCGACACGAACCACCATGTCCGCCGTCGAGAGGCGGTCCAGATCCGCATCAGTTCGTCGCCGATGATGGCCGGAGGCGGCCGGAGCATGGCGGCGACGACGGAGGCGAATTTGGTGCCGCGGGAGCCCGGAAGGGGATTAGGGTTTCGGAGAGGAGGAAGGCGATGCGACTGGGTCGATTGGACCAAGCCCAGTGGGCTGGTCCAACCTAACCAGCTTGGCCACCTGACAGGTGGGCCCAAGGGGCAAATCTGTCTTTTCACAATTTCATTAAAAATCAGAAACTTTGAAATTAAATAGAAAATTGATAAGAGCTCTAAAAAAATAATTAAAAATATGAAAATTGATCAGCATAAAATTCTCTATCTAAATAAAATATCAAAGAGAATTTTTAAAGAAAATTAAGAATAAGTCTTAATTTGATGATTTAAATAATAATTTAAATCACACATATTATTTTCAATTATGAAAATAAGTCCATTAATGCAAATGGACTTTAAAAACACCTTGACAATATTTCAAGGTTGTTTTTACCCTAAGTTAAGTATCTCCAAATTGTTCTTAGAATTAAACCTCTCACTTGAAATAATAACGACATCGGAAGGGGGGAACAAACCCTAAAACTGGAATCATGCATAATGGCTTCTTTAACCATTGCCCTTATCGGACAATGATGCTATTTTTTAGAAACAGAGGACAATGGTCAGTCCACACCTTCCAACTGCAAAACTTTGCAGTGTTCAGGCAAGTTCATCACTTGCTCATTTCATTTGAGTATTTCTATCAAATTACTTGCAAAGTACTATGATTATCACTATTGCATAAAAACCAAAACCACTACTTTCATAACTATGAATATGACTATGTGGTGGGCAATGGAACCATGGTTTGTGTTGATATGGTGGAGGTTCCATTGCAAGGGTTTATATCCATCTAGGATTAAACAACAAATGTCGCCAGTGATTCTTGTGTCGTAATACCCGTGTTAACCATAAGATCCGGAGTGGGACGGAGTAGTCAAAAGTGTTTCCACCTCTCGTTCATCAACGGATGCGCTTTACCGTAGTACACTTGTAATCCAAGGGGGCAAGCGGTGAGGCTGGGGAGTCCTAAGTCCCCACGGCATAGTCCGTAGTACACTTGTCGCCCGAAGGAGCAAGCGGTGAGGCTGGGGAGTCCTAAGTCCCCACGGTATTGCGGTCTATGATGGGTTGCAGCTACCGGCGTAGGAGTGTATGGTAGAGCCCAGCACTGTCATCGTGGTCGGGGTCCACCCTGAAATCTACGGGAATAATGGGACCGGCGTGGACCCAGGGTCGGGGCATGCAACAAAGGGTGGGTGTTCGAGGTAGTGGAGGAACATGATTGGCTAGACCTTATACTGGGCCTCACACCGAAGGAAGTGTGGACGGGAAAGCTGCCCGGTTGGCACCAAGGTTAAGATCTCTTATGGGTAAAGCAACACACCTCTGCAGAGTGTAAAGAACTGTGACCTGTCACTCCCTGTTCCGGGATATGGAACTGCGAACGCGGCCGGAAAGGAGCTCCATGAAGTTCTAGTAAACCGGTGAAGGCTGACGGACATAGCTCTTGGAAATAAAAGCAATCTCTTGAAGAAATATTTATCAAAACTTGCATTGGTATTAGGCTTTCTGGTCTAATATCGTAGCTAGTGCATTAAACACCTCTTATCTATAATGAACTTGTTGAGTACGCTCGT
Organism: Lolium perenne; assembly: GCF_019359855.2. Lineage (NCBI taxonomy): Eukaryota > Viridiplantae > Streptophyta > Magnoliopsida > Poales > Poaceae > Lolium > Lolium perenne. Next base: position 258,057,203 of record NC_067246.2, on the reverse strand, counting down.
ACTCATCCCAATCTTAAATCCCTTGCTTAGATTGTCTGAATCATCTGGAGGAGGACTACAACAACCCTGAAGGAGCCGAGATCATCGGCTATGAAGAACCAGACCTCTCGGGAGGTGTTGAAGGCGTAGACCACCTTATAGTCTACGGAACCGGGGAGGCTTCCGGAGGAGATCAAGCCTAGAAGCACCGAGTAGTAGTAGTAGTCGAGCAACCCGAACTCTTAATACCTAGCTGCTCGAGAGAATAAATGTATAACTTAATGAGACTTCTATATTGTAAGTTAAGTTGGGTTCGCCTCAAACCCAGGAGTATTCCTCTTAGGACCCAAGAGGAGCTCCGAGACGATATGTGTATGATGTGTGTAATATTAAATGAATGAGTTATGGACCTGCTATGTTCTGTTGTACTACTCTGAGGGATGTAATATTTGCGGAATGGTACTTCGTGAATGTTATATCAACGACTGGCATACTACAACATGCAGTGGTATGCAGGGTCACCACACGGGTGAAGCCCTGCGGGAGGATTTCCTGGGGGGGGGGGGATGAGGAGGCGGGGTGGGGTTTGGGGGGTGCCACGCGGGTCTCCCAAGAGAAGTGGCGGGATGGACTCAGCCAAGCTGAGTTGTGAAGCTCGATTTAAGCTTCACAACCTGGCCAGGCTGAGAGCCCTTATCTGTATGAGGTGAGCTTACCTCTGTTCAACCACCCAACCTAACAAACAATATCTCAGGTGCTACAAGTGGGATGAGGACAGATTTTCTGGGTTGACTCAACCTACCAAACACACCCGTAGTATCCACATAAGTTATTCCCGGGTTCCTGCTTCAAACACTTTACGAAAAAAATAGTTGGATCAAACTAATAATCAAGCATGGTATTGAAACAAAATATCAAAGAGATTCACGGGCATAGCTGCATAGTACTACTTATAGGGCGATCTTGAAATGTAAGCTCCGGTTTCCATCGACCCGGAGCAGTATTGATGAACCGTTTCCAAGCACTGCCCGACAAAGAAAAAAATGAGTAAATGAGTTATTGATTAGTTGATTATATTATCAAACGAGAACAGATGAAGATGCCGATACGATATTGATTGAAATTACCCGTGGAGCAGGGCAACCATGTTCGTCGGCCCATTGCCGATACGATATTGATTGAAATTACCGCTGGTTTGTAAGTACTTCGTTAACTTGGGCTTTAAGGACGTTCACAGATTCCTCTAAATACGATATGCAGTCTGCTTCCCTTGCCTTTCTCCTCACATGACTTTTATCACGAAATCTCTTCCTTTTCGCGGAAAAGTCATACTTCAACAGAACGGAGCCTTTTGTGCCTCGTGTTCGTCTGCCATGTTCTTTGTTCCCAAGGGCGCGTGTGATACGTCCAATTTGCATCACTATTTTGTATCATAATTTGCTGTTATTCATTGATATATTTCATGTTTGGACACAATACTTATGTTATTTTATCTATTTTGCATGTTTCATCATTATTGGAGGATCGAGCACCGGAGCCAGGATTCTGCTGGAAAAAGCACCGTCATAACGCAATATTTCGGAAGATCAACTGTGGAAGGAAATTATACCAAAAATCCTATTTTTCCAGATGACGAAGGAAGCCAGAAGGGGGAGCCAGCTGGACCCAAGGTGGGCCCAGACCATAGGGCGGCGCGGCCCATGGCCTGGCCGCGCCACCTTGTGGTGAGGGGGCCCCACAGCCCCTTTCGCCTCCTTTTCTTCGCGAAATCCTTCGTCCCGAAGACCTAAGCCACAGAGGGTACCTCACGAAGAGTTACAGCCGCCTCTGCGGGGCGGAGAACACCAGAGAGAAAAGAGCTCTCCGGCGGGCTGAGATCCGCCGGGGAAATTCCCTCTGGGAGGGGGAAATCGACGCCATCGTCACCGTCATCGAGCTGGACATCATCTCCATCACCATCATCATCATCTCCACCATCATCACCGCCGTCTCCACAGCTGGACATCGTCACCACCGTAGCAATTTGGGTTTGATCTTGATTGTTTGATAGAGGAAACTCTCCCGGTATATTTCTACTTGTTGTTGATGCTATTGAGTGAAACCATTGAACCAAGGTTTATGTTCAGATTGTTATTCATCATCATATCACCTCTGATCATGTTCCCTATGATGTCTCGTGAGTAGTTCGTTTAGTTCTTGAGGACATGGGTGAAGTCTAAATGTTAGTAGTGAACTATGGTTGAGTAATATTCAATGTTATGATATTTAAGTTGTGGTGTTATTCTTCTAGTGGTGTCATGTGAACGTCGACTACATGACACTTCACCTTTATGGGCCTAGGGGAATGCATCTTGTACTCGTTTGCCAATTGCGGGGTTGCCGGAGTGACAGAAACCTAAACCCCCGTTGGTATATCGATGCGGGGAGGGATAACGGGATCTCGAGTTTAAGGCTGTGGTTAGATTTATTCTTAATTACTTTCTTGTAGTTGCGGATGCTTGCAAGGGGTATAATCACAAGTATGTATTAGTCCTAGGAAGGGCGGTACATTAGCATAGGTTCACCCACACAACACTTATCATAACAATGGAGATTATTTAGCCGTATGTAGCGAAAGCACTAGACTAAAATCCCGTGTGTCCTCGAGAACGTTTGGTCATTATAAGTAAACAAACCGGCTTGTCCTTTGTGCTAAAAAAGATTGGGCCACTCGCTGCAATTGTTACTCTCGCACTTTACTTACTCGTACTTTATTCATCTGTTATATCAAAACCCCCTGAATACTTGTCTGTGAGCATTTACAGTGAATCCTTCATCGAAACTGCTTGTCAACACCTTCTGCTCCTCGTTGGGATCGACATTCTTACTTATCGAAAATACTACGATACACCCCCTATACTTGTGGGTCATCAAGACTATTTTCTGGCGCCGTTGCCGGGGAGTGAAGCGCTATTGGTAAGTGGAATTGGTAAGGGAAATATCTACTGTTTGTGCTGATTTTATTTCTGCCTGCTGCCATAATTCATTATGGAGAGATCTTATCTCGAATGTTTATTTGGGAAATCCGCTACTACTGCAAAGGTAGTGGATAAGGCGCCAGGTGAAGAAGAAATACCATACAAAATACCTATGAAAATTATTGAACGCGTAGTGAATAACCGTTATACAGGGGATGGAACTGTCCACCCTGGAGATCATTTATTGTTCTTGCATGAATTATGCGGTTTATTCAAGTGTGCAGGTATTGCTATGGATGAAGTGAGGAAGAAACTATTCTCTATATCGCTGTCTGGTAAAGCGGCGCATTGGTATAAATTACTGGATAATGGGGATTCTCTTGAATGGAATGATATTGTGCCCCGGTTTTATTCTAAGTTCTATCCTCCAAGTGAAATTCACAAGGATCGGAATCGCATATATAATTTTTGGCCTCATGATGGAGAGAGTATTGCCCAAGCTTGGGGGAGATTGAAGTCTTTAATGCTCAAATGCCCCATTCATGAGCTTCCTGGTAATGTTATTATTGATAATTTCTATGCAAGACTTTCTTTTGAAGACAAGACCTTCTTTGGACACTTCTTGTTCGGATCATTCACGCGCAATAAGGAAGAGTTTAAAAGGGACCTTCTTAATCGGATCCAGGAAAATACTGAAGGATGGGAGATCGACAAAGATCGAGAATCGGTATAAATTATGATTACAAATGCATTGAAGCTTTTATGGATACTTGATAAATTTCGTAATATGAGTGCTACTTATGGTCTTGATTCTCAAGTTGCTGCAAATCTTTATAAAGCTTTTGCCTCTCATTATGAATTGCCTAAGAAGAATTTTGATAAGTATCATGAACCGTACAAAGATAAAATTGATTCATCTATTAATAAATGTGTTGTAGTTGAAACTGTTGATCATGTTATTCGTGAAGCTTATATTGAAAAAACTCCTTTCCCTGCTAAAATGAAGGAGTACTCTGTTATAAATAGTGCGGTTCATAAAAGTGAAAAGAAACCTATAGAACCTGAAGAACAAATAAAAGTTGAGCTCTTTGTTGCAATAGTTAAAGATCTTGTGACTGAAAATTTGGAGGAAGGTCATATTATTTTCTGTGAAGATGCTTCTAATATTGTTTCACATCCTAATAAACCCAAGCAAGCTAGTGTTCCTATGCTATCTGTTAGAATTGGTGATCATTGCTATTATGGTTTATGTGATATTGGTGCAAGTATTAGTGCTATTCCTTATGAGCTTTATACGGAGATTATGCACGAAATTGGTTCTTGTGAACTTGAAGATATTGATGTGGTTATTCAGCTGGCTAATAGAGAAACTATTTCTCCAATTGGTATTGTTCGAGATGTGGAAGTTTTATGTGGTAAGATTAAATATCCCGCTGACTTTTTGGTACTTGGTTCTGCTGCTAGTGATTATTGTCCTATCATTTTTGGTAGACCTTTTCTAAATACTTGTGGAGCTATTATAGATTGCAAGAAAGAGAAAATTTTGACTAAATTTGCTGGTGAATCTTATGAGTTTAACTTCTCTAAATTTACCAAAACCCCTTATAAAGCTGATTTGCCTAATAATGATTTTAAAATGGAACAGTGTGCATCTATTGTTCTTGTTCCTAATAATCCTTTGCAGCAACATTTGGAGAATAGCGAGAGTGATGTTTTCAGGAAAGAAAGAGATGGGCTTGAGGAAATCTTTCTTCGCCAACCTATTCTTAAGCATGATTTACCGGTGGAAGATCTGGGTACAACACCGCCACCAAAGGAAGATCCTGTCTTTGATTTAAAACCTTTGCCTGATAATCTTAAATATGCTCATATTGATGATAAGAAAATATATCCTGTTATTATTAGTTCTAAGCTTACAGAGTTTGAAGAAGAAAGATTATTGAAAATATTGAAGAAACACCGAGGAGCTATTGGCTACACTCTGGATGACTTGAAGGGGATTTCTCCCTCTATTTGCCAACATGCCATTAATATGGAAGATGATGCGAAGCCTGTTGTTGAACCTCAGCTTCGTCTAATTCCTAAGATGAAGGATGTGGTAAGAAATGAGGTATTACGACTTCTTGAAGCTGGTATTATATATCCTATTGCTGATAGTAGATGGGTTAGTCCTGTGCATTGTGTTCCTAAAAAAGGAGGAATGACTGTTGTGCCTAATGATAATGATGAGCTCATACCTCAAAGAGTAGTTGTAGGGTATAGAATGTGCATTGATTATCGAAAAGTTAATAAAGTTACTAAAAAAGATCATTACCCTTTGCCTTTTATTGATCAAATGTTAGAAAGGTTATCTAAAAATACTCATTTTTGCTTTCTTGATGGTTATTCTGGATTTTCACAAATTGCTGTTAAAACTAAAGATCAAGAGAAAACCACTTTCACTTGTCCCTATGGAACTTATGCTTATAGACGTATGCCTTTTGGTTTGTGTAATGCTCCTGCTACTTTTCAAAGATGCATGTCTGCTATTTTTCATGGTTTTTGCGAGAGTATTGTAGAGGTATTCATGGATGATTTTTCTGTCTATGGGAATTCTTTTGATAATTGCTTGCGGAACCTTGATAAAGTTTTGCAGAGATGTGAAGAAACTAACCTTGTTCTTAATTGGGAGAAATGCCACTTTATGGTTAATGAAGGAATTGTATTGGGACATAAAATTTCCGAGAGAGCTATTGAAGTTGATAGAGCTAAAGTTGAAGCAATTGAGAAGATGCCCTATCCTAGGGATGTTAAAGGTATTCGTAGTGTTCTTGGTCATGCTGGGTTTTATAGGAGATTTATTAAAGATTTCTCCAAGATTTCAAAGCCTCTTACTAATCTTCTTCAAAAAGACGTACCTTTTGTTTTTGATGACGATTGTAAGGAAGCTTTTGAAACTCTTAAGAAAGCCTTAACAACTGCTCCTATAGTTGAACCTCCTGATTGGAACTTACCATTTGAAATTATGTGTGATGCTAGTCATTTTGCTGTAGGCGCTGTTCTTGGACAGCGGGTAAATAAAAAATTGAATGTTATTCATTATGCTAGTAAAACTCTTGATGCTGCTCAAAGAAATTATGCTACTACTAAAAAGGAATTGTTAGCTGTAGTCTTTGCTTGTGATAAGTTTAGATCTTATATTGTTGATTCAAAAGTTACTATTCATACTGATCATGTCGCAATCGGATACCTTATGCAAAAGAAAGATGCTAAGCCTAGGCTTATTAGATGGGTACTACATTGCAAGAATTTGATTTACATATTGTAGATAGGAAGGGTGCTGATAATCCTGTTGCTGATAATCTGTCTAGATTGGAAAATATTGCTTATGATCCTGTTCCTGTTAATGATAGTTTTCCAAATGAACAATTGGCTGCAATAAAGGTGAGTTCGCGAGACAGTCCTTGGTATGCTGATTATGCTAACTTTATTGTTTCCAAGTACTTGCCTCCAACCTTTTCAGCTCAGCAAAGGAGGAAATTCTTTTATGACTTGAGGCATTATTTCTGGGATGACCCACACTTATATAAAGAAGGAGTGGATGGTATTATGCGAAGATGTGTTCCCGAATATGAACAACAGGAGATATTGAGTAAATGCCATGGTAGTGCTTATGGAGGACATCACGCCGGAGAAAGAACCGCGCAAAAGGTTCTACAATCAGGTTTTTATTGGCCAACTCTCTTCAAAGATGCAAGGAAGTTTATTTTATCTTGTGATGAATGCCAAAGGGTTGGTAATATCTCTAGACGCAATGAAATGCCGATGAATTATACTCTTGTTATTGAACCGTTCGATTGTTGGGGATTTGACTTCATGGGACCTTTTCCCTCTTCAGAAGGTAACACTCATATACTTGTTGCTGTTGATTATGTTACTAAATGGGTGGAAGCCATACCTACAAAAAGTGCTGATGGTGAGACCTCTTTAAGAATGCTTTTAGATATTATTTTTCCTAGATTTGGAGTTCCTAGATATATTATAACTGACGGAGGTTCTAATTTTATTCATGGTGGTTTTAGAAAAAATCTTGCTAGATATGGTATTAATCATAGAATTGCTTCCGCTTATCATCCTCAAACTAGTGGGCAAGTAGAATTATCAAATAGAGAGATTAAATCTATCTTGCAAAAGACTGTTAATAAAACTAGAAAGAATTGGGCTAGTAAATTGAAGGATGCACTTTGGGCTTATAGAACTGCTTATAAAAATCCCATGGGAATGTCACCTTATAAAATGGTTTATGGGAAAGCTTGTCATTTACCTTTAGAACTAGAGCACAAAGCTTATTGGGCTGTTAGAGAATTAAATAAAGATCCTAAACTTGCCGGTAATAAGAGGTTGTTGCAACTGAGTTCTCTAGATGAATGGAGAAGTGAAGCTTACGAAAATGCTAAACTCTTTAAAGAGAAAGTTAAAAAATGGCATGATAGAAGGATTATCAAAAGAGAATTTAATATTGGAGATAAAGTCCTATTGTATCGGTCTCGTCTCAGATTCTTTGCAGGGAAATTACTCTCGAAATGGGAAGGACCGTATGTTGTCGAGGAGGTGTATCGTTCAGGAGCAATCAAAATTAGCTCTCTCCAAGGCAATGCTACGCAAGTGGTAAATGGACAAAGACTCAAGCATTATATCTCAGGTGATTCCTATAATGTTGATGTTGATATTATTCGAGTGGAAACACCGGAGGCCTTCATCAAAGGACAAGTTGACAGTTCGCCAGAACTCGACTTTGAATAGGTAACAGTACTGGTAATGAAAAGTTCGCAATTTACTTTCCGAACAATATTTTTGCTGTTTTTGGAAAATATGAAAAATTACGAGATCGAAACGGAGTGGAAAAGACGCACGAGGGCGTGCCACGATAGGCCGGCGCGGCCTGGCCTGGGCCCGCGCCGCCCTATGAGCTGGCCGCCTCGTCGCCCCTTTCCGACTCTAGTTCGATCTGGTACTTTCCTTTTGACGTGGAAATTTTTGCTATATAATCCCCCGGACCCCTGGAAGTCCGTATATCGCTTTTTCGACGTGTTTTGTTTCGAGTTGTTTCTGCCAGGATCTGTTTTCAGTTTAGAAGCACCATGGTCTCCAAGAACAAGGGCAAGGAGCTTCCGGATGAAGATAATCAAGATCTTGAGTGGAAAGAGGAAGACAAGAGCGTCAAGGAAGAAGATGAAGAAGAGGTGGAGGAAGACTCGCGTGCACACCCGCGTGCTACCATTGCAAGCGTCAAGGTGGTGGACAACCCCTTCAGTGCAAACAAGAGCGCAAGAATTCGCACCGGAGGAGGGGTTCCACGTCATTACCTAGCTCCGAAGACATCTTTCTCAGGCACTCACCATCCCTTCCGCAATCTAATTTTCAATAATCAAATTGAAAGGATTCCCAGGGCAGCATTGCCTAGCAATTGGGATATAGATCGTTCTAACACTGCAGGAAGGACGAAGCCTGAGGGTGAAGAGTGGGGAAATAGCTCCAAAAGTTGGGACTCGCCGTCGGACATACTTCTTAACCGCGTCGAGCACAATTCGGAGATGATTCGCAACCTCACGTACAAGATTGATGAGCTTCAGGAGCTTGTTGAGAAGCTCGTCAGGAATTCATCACCACCATCGCCGAAGGAGTAATTCATCATCGGTATTGGCATCCCCTTGGTTTGTTCCAAGCTTGGGGGAGTGCCGCGGTATCACATCATCACTACCTTTTACTTTTTACTGTCAAGTAGTGTCATATCATGAGTAGGGAAGTTATCATATAAGATGGGTTGCAGTTTGGAAGTATCTCTCCTTTAGTTGGTTGTCTATGTATCCCTTGGTGTGAGTTATCGTTATGGAATATTAATGAGAAGTCTTATCATTTACATATTGCACATCTTATTTTAGTTTGCAATCTCTATTATATGATTTACCTTGTTGTTAGTATTGGTATCACTTTGGGAGCATTGAATAAATCTATTTGGTTTTGGCAAACTTAGCATTGGTCAATAGCAACAACACTTTGAGGTTTAAGTAGAAAAGAGAAATACATGTAGATGTTTCATTGTCTTTCTTTCTTGTTAGCTCATAGCTTATTATTCTGAAGTTAAAATTGTTTGTGCTTACAAGGAAGATGCATGATTGTTTCTATCACATGTATATTTGTTTGTTTCCTTCAACTCTTATGCTTGCTAATTAACCTTGCTAGCCAAAGACCTGTACTGAGAGGGAATACTTCTCATGCATCCAAACCTTAGCCCAAACCTATGTCATTTGTGTCCACCATATCTACCTACTACATGGTATTTTCTGCCATTCCAAGTAAATACTTCATGTGCTACCTTTAAACAAAGGGAATTCAAAATTTACTATCTCTTATTTGTGTCAATGGTTTATAGCTCATGAGGAAGTATGTGGTGTTTTATCTTTCAACCTTGTTGGGCAACTTTCACCAATGGACTAGTGGCTTTATCCGCTTATCCAATAATTTTGCAAAAAGAGCTGGCAATGGGATTCCCAGTCCCAAATTAATTAAACTAAAAAGACACTCCTCCATGGTATGTGATTGATGGACGGCACCCGAAGGATTCGGTTAGCCATGGCTTGTGTAAGCAAAGGTTGGGGGGAGTGTCATCATCATAATAAAACCAAAATAAAAAGGCACTCCTTCATGGTATGAGATTGTTGGCAGGCACCCGAGGATTCGGTTAGCCATGGTTTGTGAAAGAAAGGTTGGAAGGAGTGCCACACAAAATAAAAATAAAATGGGAGCCGCTCTTTGAAGGTTGTCTGGCAAGGGGGTTAGAGTACCCGCTATCAGTCGTTGACAACAACAAACACCTCTCAAAATGTAACTTTTATTATCTCTATATGATTTCAAAACTGAAAAAGCTCTAGCACATGATTTAATCACTGCTTCCCTCTGCGAAGGGCCTGTCTTTTACTTTATGTTGAGTCAGTAAACCTATTTCCCTCTATCTCAAGCAAGCATTTGAGTAGTTGTGATCAAACCATTATATTGTGATCGGCTTCATCATGTCTTTTATTCTTCCTTGTTTAGTACAAGTTTTATCTGAATGAATATAGCTTTGCAAGTTATCAATGATTATGAGGAGACTATTATGATTGAGTATGCAAGTTGTGCCATATAAACTTTAACATGAGAGCGCTGCTCAATAGATAAATATAACCTGTTAATTGTTCTCTGACCAAGAACGAAGTTTGCCATCACCAACTATGATTTCTTATGCACCTTTATTTGTGATTACCTTATACTTGTTTCAAGTTGAGTTATATGAGGAAGTTGTTTGCTAGAATGTCTTGTGTGAATGAATATGATGCTTCTTGTCCGTATTTGATTTATCGACTCTTCACTCCATAAACATGTGGTCCTGTTTACTGAGTTCAGTTTCGCTTGGGGACAAGCGAAGTCTAAGCTTGGGGGGAGTTGATACGTCCAATTTGCATCACTATTTTGTATCATAATTTGCTGTTATTCATTGATATATTTCATGTTTGGACACAATACTTATGTTATTTTATCTATTTTGCATGTTTCATCATTATTGGAGGATCGAGCACCGGAGCCAGGATTCTGCTGGAAAAAGCACCATCATAACGCAATATTTCGGAAGATCAACTGTGGAAGGAAATTATACCAAAAATCCTATTTTTCCAGATGACGAAGGAAGCCAGAAGGGGGAGCCAGCTGGACCCAAGGTGGGCCCAGACCATAGGGCGGCGCGGCCCATGGCCTGGCCGCGCCACCTTGTGGTGAGGGGGCCCCACAGCCCCTTTCGCCTCCTTTTCTTCGCGAAATCCTTCGTCCCGAAGACCTAAGCCACAGAGGGTACCTCACGAAGAGTTACAGCTGCCTCTGCGGGGCGGAGAACACCAGAGAGAAAAGAGCTCTCCGGCGGGCTGAGATCCGCCGGGGAAATTCCCTCCGGGAGGGGGAAATCGACGCCATCGTCACCGTCATCGAGCTGGACATCATCTCCATCACCATCATCATCATCTCCACCATCATCACCGCCGTCTCCGCTGGACATCGTCACCGCCGTAGCAATTTGGGTTTGATCTTGATTGTTTGATAGAGGAAACTCTCCCGGTATCGATTTCTACTTGTTGTTGATGCTATTGAGTGAAACCATTGAACCAAGGTTTATGTAAGATTGTTATTCATCATCATATCACCTCTGATCATGTTCCCTATGATGTCTCGTGAGTAGTTCGTTTAGTTCTTGAGGACATGGGTGAAGTCTAAATGTTAGTAGTGAACTATGGTTGAGTAATATTCAATGTTATGATATTTAAGTTGTGGTGTTATTCTTCTAGTGGTGTCATGTGAACGTCGACTACATGACACTTCACCTTTATGGGCCTAGGGGAATGCATCTTGTACTCGTTTGCCAATTGCGGGGTTGCCGGAGTGACAGAAACCTAAACCCCCGTTGGTATATCGATGCAGGAGGGATAGCAGGATCTCAGAGTTTAAGGCTGTGGTTAGATTTATTCTTAATTACTTTCTTGTAGTTGCGGATGCTTGCAAGGGGTATAATCACAAGTATGTATTAGTCCTAGGAAGGGCGGTACATTAGCATAGGTTCACCCACACAACACTTATCATAACAATGGAGATTATTTAGCCGTATGTAGCGAAAGCACTAGACTAAAATCCCGTGTGTCCTCGAGAACGTTTGGTCATTATAAGTAAACAAACCGGCTTGTCCTTTGTGCTAAAAAGGATTGGGCCACTCGCTGCAATTGTTACTCTCGCACTTTACTTACTCGTACTTTATTCATCTGTTATATCAAAACCCCCTGAATACTTGTCTGTGAGCATTTACAGTGAATCCTTCATCGAAACTGCTTGTCAACACCTTCTGCTCCTCGTTGGGATCGACATTCTTACTTATCGAAAATACTACGATACACCCCCTATACTTGTGGGTCATCAGCGTGTCAGCTCATCGTTCTCTCTTTCGGGATGGAACCTCCCCTCCCGCATGTCCCTATGTGCAGCTATAAGGGCTTCACAAGGGTTCTTGAGATGTTCTTTATTATAAATACACTTCCCTGTTTCTGGGTCCAACCTTCCCCCAATCTCGTAGAACCACAACTTCGACCGTTCGGTCCAACTGAATGTTCATATTTGGATCCCTTTGACCATTTCCGCCTCAGCTGCCTGCCACTTAGGCCTGTTAGCCATGTAGCCATCTAGACCCGTAATTTGGTGATGTTTCTTCAACACTGTCGAGGTCGCCGCCGAGGGGCGGCTGCTATGCATCCGCTCGGGACCCTCCTTCGCCCTCTTCGACCTCATCCGTCAGGCTACCACGACCGCGCCGGATGCCCAACTTCTGCAGCAGTAGCTTGACGCGGGTGAGCTGGACGACCCGTGGCGCCTCGTCGACGGTCTCCTCCTCCATGGGCGCCGGGTGTTCGTGCCCGACCACGACGACCTTCGTCATCAGGTGCTGCAGATGGCTCACTCCACGGGTCATGAGGGTGTCCAAAAGACCATCCACCGCCTCCGCGCCAACTTCTACGTCCCTGGTGATCGGGCCATGGTCCAGGATTGGGTGCGTTCGTGTGAGACGTGCCAGCGCAACAACACGGAGACTTTGCGACCAGCCGGCGTGTTGCAGCCGCTCGATGTGTCGTCGCAGGTGTGGGCTGACATCTCCATGGACTTCATCGAGGGCCTCCCTAAGGTGAGGGGCAAGTCCGTCATCCTCACGGTGGTCGACCGCTTCTCCAAGTACGCCCACTTCGTCCCGCTCGGCCATCCTTACACGGCCTCATCGGTGGCCCGCGCCTTCTTCGACGGCATCGTCCGCCTCCACGGGTTTCCCTCGTCGATCGTCTGTGATCGGGACCCGGTGTTCACGGGGCATGTGTGGCGGGATCTCTTCCGCATGGCGGGGGTCAAACTCCGATTCAGCACGGCGTTCCATCCCCAGACGGATGGCCAGTCTGAGGTGGTCAATAAGGTGATCGCCATGTATTTGCGCTGTGTTACAGGTGATCGCCCTCGTGCTTGGGTGGATTGGCTTGCGTGGGCGGAGTACTGCTACAACACTTCATACCACTCCTCCCTGCGCGCCACGCCTTTCGAGGTGGTCTACGACAGGCCACCTCCACCCATTCTGCCGGTGGACCCGGAGACGACGCGGACGGAGGCTTCAGGCGAGCTCCTCCGTACCCGCGACGAGATGCTTACCGAGGTGCGGCAGCGTCTCGTCCAGGCCCAGTAGCTCACCAAGCACTACTATGACGGCCGCCACCGCGAGGTGGAGTACGCGGCGGGCGATTGGGTGTGGTTGCGCCTACTGCACCGCTCTCACCAGTCCCTGGACCCGCAGGCAAAGCGCAAGCTTGGTCCTCGCTATGCGGGGCCCTTCAGCATCTTGGAGCGTATTGGCACCCTAGCGTATTGCCTTCAGCTGCCCGCTGGGGCGCGCATTCACGACGTCTTCCACGTAGGGCTGCTCAAGCTCTACCGTGGCACGTCGCCAGACGTCACGCCACCACTTCCGCCGACTGCAGATGGCCGATTGCTCCCTGATACGTCTCCAACGTATCTATAATTTCTGATGTTCCATGCTTGTTTTATGACAATACCTACATGTTTTGTTCACACTTTATGATGATTTTATGCGTTTTCCGGAACTAACCTATTGACGAGATGCCGAAGTGCCAGTTCCTGTTTTCTGCTGTTTTTGGTTTCAGAAATCCTACAAAGGAAATATTCTCGGAATCGGACGAAATCAACGCCCAGCATCTTATAATTCCACGAAGCTTCCAGAACACCGGAGAGGCACCAGAGGGGAGCCCTGGGGGGGCCACACGTGTGGGCGGCGCGGCCCAGGGGGGGCGCCCCCCTACTGTGTGGCTGCCCCGCAGCCCCTCCGACTCCGCCTCTTCGCCTATTTAAGCCGTCCTGACCTAAAAACTTCAAACGAATAAGCCACGGTACGAGAAACCTTCCAGAGCCGCCGCCATCGCGAAGCCAAGATCTGGGGGACAGAAGTCTCTGTTCCGGCACGCCGCCGGGACGGGGAAGTGCCCCCGGAAGGCATCTCCATCGCCATCACCGCCAACTTCATCACCGATGCTGCTCTCCATGATGAGGAGGGAGTAGTTCTCCCTAGAGGCTAAGGGCTGTACCGGTAGCTATGTGGTTAATCTCTCTCCTATGTACTTCAATACAATGATCTCATGAGCTGCCTTACATGATTGAGATTCATATGAGTTTTGTATCACTATTAATCTATGTGCTACTCTAGTGATGTTATTAAAGTACTCTATTCCTCCTTCATGATGTAATGGTGATAGTGTGTGCATCATGTAGTACTTGGCGTAGTTTATGATTGTGATCTCTTGTAGATTATGAAGTTAACTATTACTATGATGGTTGATGTGATCTATTCCTCCTTTCATAGTCTGTTGGTGACAGTGTGCATGCTATGTTAGTACTTGGTATAATTGCGTTGGTCTATCATGCACTCTAAGGTTATTTAAATATGAACATCGAATATTGTGGAGCTTGTTAACTCCGTCATTGAGGTGCTCTTGTAGCCCTACACAATTAATGGTGTTCATCATCCAACAAGAGAGTGTAGAGTGGTTTTATCATGTGATCAATGTTGAGAGTGTCCACTAGTGAAAGTATGATCCCTAGGCCTTGTTTCCGAATAGAAAAGTTACACCACAAAGATTCCCATCTCCCACGTCAACTGCACGCCAGCAAGCTATTTTCTGGTGCTATTGCTGGGGAGGTCACCGTTTATTACTGTTCTGCTGCATGTTTACTGATGACCCACAAGTATAGGGGGTGTATCGTAGTATTTTCGATAAGTAAGAATGTTGATCCCAACGAGGAGCAGAAGGTGTTGACAAGCAGTTGTGATGAAGGATTCACTGTAAATGCTCACAGACAAGTATTCAGGGGGTTTTGATGTAACAGATGAATAAAGTACGAGTAAGTAAAGTGCGAGAGAAATAATTGCAGCGAGTGGCCCAATCTTTTTTAGCACAAAGGACAAGCCGGTTTGTTTACTTATAATGACCAAACGTTCTTGAGGACACACGGGAATTTAGTCCAGTGCTTTCGCTTCATACAGCTGATTAATCTTCATTGTTTTGATAAGTGTTGTGTGGGTGAACCTATGCTAATGCACCGCCCTTCCTAGGACTAATACATACTTGTGATTATACCCCTTGCAAGCATCCGCAACTACAAGAAAGTAATTAAGATAAATCTAACCACAGCCTTAAACTCTGAGATCCTGCTATCCCTCCTGCATCGATATACCAATAGGGGTTCAGGTTTCTGTCACTCCGGCAACCCCGCAATTGGCAAACGAATACAAGATGTATTCCCCTAGGCCCATAAAGGTGAAGTATCATGTAGTCGACGTTCACATGACACCACTAGAAGAATAACACCACAACTTAAATATCATAACATTGAATATTACTCAACCATAATTCACTACTAACATTTAGACTTCACACATGTCCTCAAGAACTAAACGAACTACTCACGAGACATCATATGCAACATGATCGGAGGTGATATGATGATGAATAACAATCTGAATATAAACCTCGGTTCAATGGTTTCACTCAATAGCATCAATAACAAGTAGAAATCAATACCGGGAGAGTTTCCCCTATCAAACAATCAAGATCCAACCCTAATTGTTACAGCGGTGACGAGGTGCAGCGGTGGAGACGGCGGTGATGATGATGGAGATGATGGTGATGGTGATGGAGATGATGTCCAGCTCGATGACGATGACGATGGCGTCGATTTCCCCCTCCGGGAGGGAATTTCACCGGCAGATTTCAGCCTGCCGGAGAGCTCTTTTCTCTCTGGTGTTTTCCGCCCCGCAGAGGCGGCTGTGACTCTTCGCGACTATCCTCTGGAGCTTAGGTTTTCGGGATGAAGATGTACGCGAAGGAGAGGAGGCCAGAGGGGGCTGTGGGCCCCCTCCCCACAAGGCGGCGCGGCCAGGCCTTGGCCCGCGCCGGCCTATGAGGTGGGCCCATGGCGGCCCTCCTCGGCTCCCCCTTCTGGCTCACTTCGTCCTCTGGAAAAATAGGATTTTTCATATAATTTCCGTCAATTGTTGATCTTCCGAAATATTGCATTCTGACGGCGCTTTTTCCAGCAGAATCCTGACTCCGGTGCGCGATCCTCCAATAATCATGAAACATGCAAAATAGATGAAATAACATAAGTATCATCTCCAAATATGAAATATATCAATGAATAACAGCAAATTATGATATAAAATAGTGATGCAAAAATGGACGTATCAACTCCCCCCAAGCTTAGACTTCGCTTGTCCCCAAGCGAAACTGGACTCGGTAAACAGGACCACATGTTTATGGAGTGAAGAGTCGATAAATAAAATACGGACAAGAAGCATCATATTCATTCACACAAGACATTCTAGTGAACAACTTCCTCATATAATTCAACTTGAAACAAGTATAAGGTAATCACGAATAAAGGTGCATAAGAAATCATAATTGGTGATGGCAAACTTCGTTCTTGGTCAGAGAACAATTAACAGGTTATACTTATCTATCGAGCAGCGCTCTCATGTTAAAGTTTATATGGCATAACTTGCATACTCAATCATAATAATCTCTTCATAATCATTGAGAACTCTCAAAGCTATATTCATTCAGATAAAACTTGTACTAAACAAGGAAGAGTAAAGGACATGATGAAATAGATCACAATATAGATGGTTTGATCACAACAACTCAAATACTTGCTTAATATGGAGGGAAATAGGTTTACTGACTCAACATAAAGTAAAAGACAGGCCCTTCGCAGAGGGAAGCAGGGATTAAATCATGTGCTAGAGCTTTTTCAGTTTTGAAATCATATAAAGAGAATAAAAGTAACATTTTGAGAGGTGTTTGTTGTTTTCAACGAATGGTAGCGGGTTCTCTAACCCCCTTGCCAGACAAACTCTCGAAGAGCGGCTCCCATAAAATTTTATTTTTGGTTGACACTCCTTCCAACCTTTGCTTTCACAAACCACGGCTAACCGAATCCTCGGGTGCCTGCCAACAATCTCATACCATGAAGGAGTGTCTTTTTATTTTAGTTTTATTTAGATGACACTCCTCCCCTCCTTTTCTTTCTCAAGCCATGGCTAACCGAATCCTCGGGTGCCTTCCAACAATCACATACCATGGAGGAGTGTCTATTTGTAAAATTATGAAAATTAATTAATCGGGGCTGGGAACCCCATTGCCAGCTCTTTTTGCAAAATTATTGGATAAGCGGATGAAGCCACTAGTCCATTGGTGAAAGTTGCCCAACAAGATTGAAAGATAAAACACCACATACTTCCTCATGAGCTATAAAACATTGACACAAATAAGAGATGGTAAATTTTGAATTGTTTAAAGGTAGCACACGAAGTATTTACTTGGAATGGCAGGAAATACCATGTAGTAGGTAGGTATGGTGGACACAAATGGCATAGGTTTGGGTTAAGGTTTGGATGCACGAGAAGTATTCCCTCTCAGCACAGGTTTTGGCTAGCAAGTTTAATTAGCAAGCATAAGAGTTGAGGGAAACAAACAAATATACATGTGATAGAAACAATCATGCATCTTCCTTGTAAGCACAAACAATTTTAACTTCAGAATAATAAGCTTAAGAGCTAACAAGAAAGAAAGACAATGAAACAACATATCTACATGTATTTCTCTTTTCTACTTAAACCTCAAAGTGTTGTTGCTATTGACCAATGCTAAGTTTGCCAAAACCAAATAGATTTACTCAATGCTCCCAAAGTGATACCAATACTAATAACAAGATCAATCATATAATAGAGATTGCAAACTAAAATAAGATGTGCAATATGTAAATGATAAGACTTCTCATTAATATTCCATAACGATAACTCACACCAAGGGATACATAGACAACCAACTAAAGGAGAGATACTTCCACACTGCAACCCATCTTATATCATAACTTCCCTACTCATGATATGACACTACTTGACAGTAAAAAGTAAAAGATAGTGATGATGTGACACCGCGGCACTCCCCCAAGCTTGGAACAAACCAAGGGGATGCCAATACCGATGATGAATTACTCCTTCAGCGGTGGTGGCGATGATGGGACAACCTTGATGGGAGTAAGGAACCGCTCTAGCATGCTTCGAAGTCGGTAATTCTCCTCCTGAAGTATCTCCACTTCCCTTCTCAGAGCACGGTATTGATCACAAAACTCATCGGTAACCCGTAGAGCTTCCTCCATCACAGGGAAAGAGTTGAGGCTAGGAGCAGGTGGTAAGGGTCCCTACAAGTTATGAGAGAAAGAACGTCGAGTGTCAACATATCCCACCAAGATTTGCTTGCTCCCAACGGCTTGTTGCTCTTGTTTTGACGACACCTTCTTCACTTCTTCCTCCGAAGGCCCCTTGCCCTTGTTGTTGGAGGCCATGGTGCTTCTAGATCAAAGACAGATCCTGGCAGAAACAGCTCGAAATAAAACACGTCGAGAAAATGATATACAGACCTCCAGGGGTCCGGGGGATTATATAGCAGGAATTTTTACGACATAAGGAAAGTACCAGGTCGAACCAGAGTCGGAGAGGGGCAACGAGGGAGCCACCTCATAGGGCAGCGCGGCCAGGCTGGGGCCCGCGCCGGCCTATGGGGGCACGCCCTCGTGCGTCTCCTCCACTCCGTTTTGATCTCGTAATTTTTCATATTTTCCAAAAACAGCAAAAACATTGTTCGGAAAGTAAAACGCGAACTTTTATTACCAGTACTGTTACCTATTCAAAGTCGAACTCTGCCAGACTGTCAATTTGTCCTTTGATGAAAGCTTCCGGAGTTTCCACTCGAATAACATCAACATCTTCATTATAAGAATCACCTGAGATATAATGCTTGAGTCTTTGTCCATTCACCACTTGTGTGGCATCGCCTTGGAGAGAGCTAATTTTAATTGCTCCTGAACGATACACCTCCTCAATGACATATGGTCCTTCCCATTTTGAGAGTAATTTCCCTGCAAAGAATCTGAGACGGGACCGATACAATAGGACTTTATCCCCAATATTAAATTCTCTTTTGATAATTCTTCTATCGTGCCATTTCTTAACTTTCTCTTTAAAGAGTTTAGCATTCTCATAAGCTTCACTTCTCCATTCGTCTAGAGAACTCAATTGTAGCAATCTCTTCTTACCGGCTAGTTTAGGATCTTTATTTAGTTCTTTTACAGCCCAATAAGCTTTGTGCTCTAGTTCTAAAGGTAAATGACAAGCTTTTCCATAAACCATTTTATACGGTGACATACCCATGGGATTTTTATAAGTAGTTCTATAAGCCCATAGTGCTTCCTTCAATTTACTAGCCCAATTCTTTCTAGATTTATTAACAGTCTTTTGCAAGATAGATTTAATCTCTCTATTTGGTAGTTCTACTTGCCCACTAGTTTGAGGATGATAAGCAGAAGCAATTCTATGATTAATACCATATTTAGCAAGAGTTTTTCTAAAACCACCATGAATAAAATGAGAACCTCCATCAGTCATAATATATCTAGGAACTCCAAATCTAGGAAAAATAATGTCTAAAAGCATTTTTTAGAGAGGTCTCACCATCAACACTTTTTGTGGGTATGGCTTCCACCCATTTAGTAACATAATCAACAGCGACAAGTATATGTGTGTTACCTTCTTAAGAGGGAAAAGGTCCCATGAAGTCAAATCCCCAACAATCGAATGGTTCAATAACAAGAGTATAATTCATAGGAATTTCATTGCGTCTAGAGATATTACCAACCCTTTGACATTCATCACAAGATAAAATAAAATTCCTTGCATCCTTGAAGAGGGTTGGCCAATAAAAACCTGATTGTAGAACCTTTTGCGCGGTTCTATCTCCAGCGTGATGTGATGTCTACTCACGCTTCTTTTCCTGTAGACAGTGTTGGGCCTCCAAGAGCAGAGGTTTGTAGAACAGCAGCAAGTTTTCCCTTAAGTGGATCACCCAAGGTTTATCGAACTCAGGGAGGAAGAGGTCAAAGATATCCCTCTCATGCAACCCTGCAACCACAAAGCAAGAAGTCTCTTGTGTCCCCAACACACCTAATACACTTGTCAGATGTATAGGTGCACTAGTTCGGCGAAGAGATAGTGAAATACAGGTGGTATGAATGAATATAAGCAGTAGTAACGGCACCAGAAAATATAGCTTGATGCTACAAATGGCGTGTGGTTGATGGTGGTGATATTACAGGCAGTACAGATGCAGTAGAACAGTAAACAAGCAGCGATAGCAGTATTTGGGAACAAGGCCTAGGGATTATACTTTCACTAGTGGACACTCTCAACATTGATCACATAACAGAATAGATAAATGCTATACTCTACACTCTCTTGTTGGATGATGAACACCACTAATTGTGTAGGATTACACGAACCCTCAATGCCGGAGTTAACAAGCTCCACAATATTCGATATTCATGTTTAAATAACCTTAGAGTGCATGATAGATCAACACAACTACACCAAGTACTAACATAGCATGCACACTGTCACCATCACACTATGAAGGAGGCATAGATCACATCAATACTATCATAGCAATAATTAACTTCATAATCTACAAGATATTACAATCATAACCTACGCCAAGTACTACACGATGCACACACTGTCACCATTACACCGTGCAGGAGGAATAGACTACTTTAATAACATCACTAGAGTATCACATAGATGAATAGTGATACAAATCTCATATGAATCTCAATCATGTAAGGCAGCTCATGAGATCATTGTATTGAAGTACATAGGAGAGAGATTAACCACATAGCTACCGGTACAACCCTTAGCATCAATGGAGAACTACTCCCTCCTCATGGGAGACAGCAGCGGTGATGAAGATGGCGGTGGAGATGGCAGCGGTGTCGATGGAGAAGCCTTCCGGGGGCATTTCCCCGTCCCGGCAGCGTGCCGGAACAGAGACTCCTGTCCCCCAGATCTTGGCTTCGCGATGGCGGCGGCTCTGGATGGTTTCTCGTACCGTGGCTTTTCCGTATCGATGTTTAGTTCAGGGACCTTTATATAGGCGAAGAGGCGGAGTCGGAAGGTCGACGAGGCGGCGACACAGTAGGGGGGCGCGGCCCACACCCTGGCCACGCCACCCTGGCGTCTGGTGGCCCTGTGGCCCCCCTCTGGTTCCTCTCGGGTGTTCTGGAAGCTTCGTGCAATTCTAAGACTCTGGGCGTTGATTTCGTCCAATTCCGAGAATATTTCCTTACTAGGATTTCTGAAACCAAAAACAGCAGAAAACAGGAACTGGCACTTCGGCATCTCGTCAATGGTTAGTTCCGGAAAACGCATAAAATCATCATAAAGTGTGAACAAAACATGTAGGTATTGTCATAAAACAAGCATGGAACATAAGAAATTATCGATACGTCGGAGACGTATCAGCATCCCCAAGCTTAGTTCCTACTCGTCCTCGAGTAGGTAAACGATAACAAAGATAATTTCTGAAGTGACATGCTACCAACATGATCTTAATCATACTATTGTAAAGCATATGAGATGAATGCAGAGATTCAAGACAATGGTAAAGACAATGATTAAACAACTGAATCATATAGCAAAGACTTTTCATGAATAGTACTTTCAAGACAAGCATCAATGCGATTTGCATAAGAGTTAACTCATAAACCAATAGATTCAAAGTAAAGGCATTGAAGCAACACAAAGGAAGATTAAGTTTCAGCGGTTGCTTTCAACTTGTAACATATATATCTCATGGATATTGTCAACATAAAGTAATATAATAAGTGCAATATGCAAGTATGTAGGAATCAATGCACAGTTCACACAAGTGTTTGTTTCTTGAGATGGGAGAGAAATAGGTGAACTGACTCAACATAAAAGTAGAAGAAAGGCCCTTCGCAGAGGGAAGCATTGATTGCTATATTTGTGCTAGAGCTTTGGTTTTGAAAACATAAAGAGAGCATAAAAGTAAAGTTTTGAGAGGTGTTTGTTGTTGTCAACGAATGGTAGTGGGCACTCTAACCCCCAGACAAACCTTCAAAGAGCGGCTCCCATGAATTATTTTTATTTTTGGGTGGCACTCCTTCCAACCTTGCTTTCACAAACCATGGCTAACCGAATCCTCGGGTGCCTGCCAACAATCTCATACCATGGAGGAGTGTCTATTTTTGTAACATTATGATGGTTAATTAACTTGGGACTGGGAATCCCATTGCCAGCTCTTTTTGCAAAATTATTGGATAAGCGGATGAAGCCACTAGTCCATTGGTGAAAGTTGCCCAACAAGATTGAAAGATAAACACCACATACTTCCTCATGAGCTATAAAACATTGACACAAATCAGAGGTGATAAATTTTGAATTATTTTAAAGGTAGAACTCAAGCAATTTACTTTGGAATGGCGGAGAAATACCATGTAGTAGGTAGGTATGGTGGACACAAGTGGCATAGTGGTTGGCTCAAGGATTTTGGATGCATGAGAAGTATTCCCTCTCAATACAAGGCTTAGGCTAGCAAGGTTATTTGAAACAAACACAAGTATGAAGCGGTGCAGCAAAACTCACATAAAAGACATATTGTAAACATTATAAGACTCTATACCGTCTTCCTTGTTGTTCAAACTCTTACTAGTAATTATCTAGACCTTAGAGAGAACAATTATGCAAACCAAATTTTAGCAAGCTCTATGTATTTCTTCATTAATAGGTGCAAAGTATATGATGCAAGAGCTTAAACATCAGCACAACAATTGCCAAGTATCAAATTATCCAAGACATTTTACCAATTACTACATGTAGTATTTCCCGTTTCCAACCATATAACAATTTAACGAAGAAGATTCAACCTTCGCCATGAACACTATGAGTAAAGCCTAAGGACATATTTGTCCATATGCAACAGTGGAGCGTGTCTCTCTCCCACACAATGAATGCTAGGATCCATTTTATTCAAACAAAACAAAAACAAAAACAAACCGACGCTCCAAGCAAAGTACATAAGATGTGATGGAATAAAAATATAGTTTCACTAGAGGAACCTGATAATGTTGTCGATGAAGAAGGGGATGCCTTGGGCATCCCCAAGCTTAGACGCTTGAGTCTTCTTGAAATATGCAGGGGTGAACCACCGGGGCATCCCCAAGCTTAGAGCTTTCACTCTCCTTGATCATATTGTATCATCTCCCTCTCTTGATCCTTGAAAACTTCCTCCACACCAAACTCAAAACAACTCATTAGAGGGTTAGTGCATAATCAAAATTCACATATTCAGAGGTGACATAATCATTCTTAACACTTCTGGACATTTCACAAAGCTACTGAAAGTTAATGGAATCTAAAAATCCATCAAGCATAGCAAAACAGGCAATGTGAAATAAAAGGCAGAATCTGTCAAAACAGAACAGTCAGTAAAGATGAATTTTATTGAGGCACCAGACTTGCTCAAATGAAAATGCTCAAATTGAATGAAAGTTGCGTACATATCTGAGGATCACTCACGTAAATTGGCATAATTTTCTGATTTACCTACAGGGAATTAGGCCCAGATTCGTTACAGCAAGAAATCTGTTTCTACGCAGTAATCCAAATCTAGTATGAACCTTACTATCAAAGACTTTACTTGGCACAACAATGCAATAAAACTAAGATAAGGAGAGGTTGCTACAGTAGTAACAACTTCCAAGACACAAATATAAAACAAAATTGCTGTAGTAAAAGAAACACATGGGTTATCTCCCAAGAAGTTCTTTCTTTATAGCCATTAAGATGGGCTCAGCAGTTTTAATGATGCACTCGCAAGAAATTGTATTTAAAGCAAATGAGAGAATCAAGAAGCAAATTAAAAACACATTTAAGTCTAACATAATTCCTATGAAAAGGAATCTTGTAAATAAACAAGTTCAAGAAGCATAATGCAACAAGCATAGAAAGATAAAACAAGTGCAGCTTCAAGATTTTCAGCAAAAAGAGAGGTGTTTTAGTAACATGAAAATTTCTACAACCATATTTTCCTCTCTCATAATAATGTCCAGTAGCATCATGAGCAAATTCAACAATATAACTATCAAATGAAGCATTCTTATCATGAGTCTCATGCATAAAATTATTACTCTCCACATAAGCATAATCAATTTTAGTAGTTGTAGTGGGAGCAAATTCGACAAAGTAGCTATCATTATTATTCTCATCATCAAATATAGGAGGCATATTGTAATCATAATCAAATTTATCCTCCATAACAGGTGGCACCAAAAGACCACTATCATTATAATAATCATAAATAGGAGGCAAAGTATCATCAAAGAAAATTTTCTCCTCAATGCTTGGGGGACTAAAAAGATCATGCTCATCAAAACCAGCTTCCCCAAGCTTAGAATTTTCCATATCATTAGCAACAATGGTGTTCAAAGTGTTCATACTAATATGTTCCATGGGTTTTATAATTTTTGCATCAAACCATCCATGTCTTAACTCAGGAAATAGAATAAAAAGCTCCATGTTGCCTTCCATTATGCCAAACTAGTGTAAAACAAGAAACAAAAAGATGCAATCACAGGATTTAAAGGAAATAGCTTCGAGTACTTACAACGGCGGAAAATAGCTTAGTTGCCGAGATCCGGAGTGTGAGTACCTTTTACCTTTCCTCCCCGGCAACGGCGCTAGAAAAGTGCTTGATGTCTACTCACGCTTCTTTTCCTGTAGACAGTGTTGGGCCTCCAAGAGCAGAGGTTTGTAGAACAGCAGCAAGTTTTCCCTTAAGTGGATCACCCAAAATTTATCGAACTCAGGGAGGAAGAGGTCAAAGATATCCCTCTCATGCAACCCTGCAACCACAAAGCAAGAAGCCTCTTGTGTCCCCAACACACCTAATACACTTGTCAGATGTATAGGTGCACTAGTTCGGCGAACAGATAGTGAAATACAGGTGGTATGAATGAATATAAGCAGTAGTAACGGCACCAGAAAATAGCTTGATGCTACAACTGACGTGTCGTTGATGGTGGTGATATTACGAGCGATACAAATGCGAGAAACGATAAACAAGCAGCGATAGCAGTATTTGGGAACAAGGCCTAGGGATTATACTTTCACTAGTGGACACTCTCAACATTGATCACATAACAGAATAGATAAATGATATACTCTACACTCTCTTGTTGGATGATGAACACCACTAATTGTGTAGGATTACACGAACCCTCAATGCTAGAGTTAACAAGCTCCACAATATTCGATATTCATGTTTAAATAACCTTAGAGTGCATGATAGATCAACACAACTACACCAAGTACTAACATAGCATGCACACTATCACCATCACACTATGAAGGAGGCATAGATCACATCAATACTATCATAGCAATAATTAATTTCATAATCTACAAGAGATTACAATCATAACCTACGCCAAGTACTACACGATGCACACACTGTCACCATTACACCGTGTAGGAGGAATAGACTACTTTAATAACATCACTAGAGTAGCACATAGATGAATGATACGTCTCCGACGTATCGATAATTTCTTATGATCCATGCCACATTATTGATGTTATCTACATGTTTTATGCACACTTTATGTCATATTCGTGCATTTTCTGGAACTAACCTATTAACAAGATGCCAAAGTGCCGATTCTTTGTTTTCTGCTGTTTTTGGTTTCAGAAATCCTAGTAACGAAATATTCTCGGAATTGGACGAAATCAACGCCCAGGGGCCTATTTTGCCACGAAGCTTCCAGAAGTCCGAAGACGAAACGAAGTGGGGCCACGGGGTGCCCAAACCCTAGGGCGGCGTGGCCCCCCCCCTTGGCCGCGCCGGCCTGTGGTGTGGGGCCCCTGTGCCCCCTCCTGACTTGCCCTTCCGCCTACTTAAAGCCTCTGTGACGAAACCCCCAGTACCGAGAGCCACGATACGGAAAACCTTCCAGAGACACCGCCAACGCCGATCCCATCTCGGGGGATCCAGGAGATTGCCTCCGGCACCCTGCCGGAGAGGGGAATCATCTCCCGGAGGACTCTACGCCGCCATGGTCGCCTCCGGTGTGATGTGTGAGTAGTCTACCCCTGGACTATGGGTCCATAGCAGTAGCTAGATGGTTGTCTTCTCCCCATTGTGCTATCATTGTCGGATCTTGTGAGCTGCCTAACATGATCAAGATCATCTATCTGTAATTCTATATGTTGCGTTTGTTGGGATCCGATGAATAGAGAATACTTGTTATGTTGATTATCAAAGTTATATCTATGTGTTGTTTATGATCTTGCATGCTTTCCGTTACTAGTAGATGCTCTGGCCAAGTAGATGCTTGTAACTCCAAGAGGGAGTATTTATGCTCGATAGTGGGTTCATGCCTGCATTGACACCTGGGACAGTGACAGAAAGTTCTAAGGTTGTGTTGTGCTGTTGCCACTAGGGATAAAACATTGATGCTATGTCTAAGGATGTAGTTGTTGATTACATTACGCACCATACTTAATGCAATTGTCTGTTGCTTTGCAACTTAATACTGGAGGGGGTTCGGATGATAACCTGAAGGTGGACTTTTTAGGCATAGATGCAGTTGGATGGCGGTCTATGTACTTTGTCGTAATGCCCAATTAAATCTCACTATACTCATCATGATATGTATGTGCATGGTCATGCCCTCTTTATTTGTCAATTGCCCAACTGTAATTTGTTCACCCAACATGTTGTTTATCTTATGGGAGAGACACCTCTAGTGAACTGTGGACCCCGGTCCAATTCTCTTTACTGAAATACAATCTACTGCAATACTGTTCTACTGTTTTCTGCAAACAATCATCTTCCACACAATACGGTTAATCCTTTGTTACAGCAAGCCGGTGAGATTGACAACCTCACTGTTTCGTTGGGACAAAGTACTTTGGTTGTGTTGTGCAGGTTCCACGTTGGCGCCGGAATCCCTGGTGTTGCGCCGCACTACATCCCGCCGCCATCAACCTTCAACGTGCTTCTTGGCTCCTCCTGGTTCGATAAACCTTGGTTTCTTTCTGAGGGAAAACTTGCTGCTGTGCGCATCATACCTTCCTCTTGGGGTTCCCAACGAACGTGTGAGTTACACGCCATCAAGCTAAATTTCTGGCGCCGTTGCCGGGGAGATCAAGACACGCTGAAAGGGGAGTCTCCACTTCTCAATCTCTTTACTTTGTTTTTGTCTTGCTTAGTTTTATTTACTACTTTGTTTGCTGCACTAAATCAAAATACAAAAAAATTAGTTGCTAGTTTTACTTTAGTTGTTATCTTGTTTGCTATATCAAAAACACACAAAAAATTAGTTACTTGTTTTACTTTATAATATCATGCATGTTTTTATTACACTAGTTTGGCATAATGGACAAGAATGATCTTCTTATTCTATTTCCTGATTTAAAACATGGATTGTTTGATGCGAAAAATAAAAAACCTATGGAATCTTATTTGCATGCTGGTAGTAATATTAGTATGAACACTTTGAACACCATTGTTGATAATAATATAGAAAGTTCTAAGCTTGGGGAAGCTGGTTTTCATGATCTTTTTATTCCCACAAGCATTGAGGAGAAAATTTACTTTGATGATACTTTGCCTCCTATTTATGATAATGATATTGGTATTTTAGTACCGCCTGTTATGGAGGATAAATTTGATTATGATTATAATATGCCTCCTATATTTGATGATGAGAATAATAATGATAGCTACTTTGTTGAATTTGCTCCCACTACAACTAATAAAATTGATTATGCCTATGTGGAGAGTAATAATTTTATGCATGAGACTCATGATAAGAATGGTTTATGTGATAGTTATATTGTTGAGTTTGCTCATGATGCTACTGAAAGTTATTATGAGAGAGGAAAATATGGTTGTAGAAATTTTCATGTTACTAAAACACCTCTCTATGTGCTGAAATTTTTGAAGCTACACTTGTTTTATCTTCCTGATCTTGTCATTTTGCTCTTCATGAATTTATTTGTGTACAAGATTCCTTTTCATAGGAAGCATGTTAGACTTAAATGTGTTTTGAATTTGCCTCTTGATGCTCTCTTTTGCTTCAACTACTATTTCTTGCGAGTGCATCATTAAAACTGCTGAGCCCATCTTAATGGCTATAAAGAAAGAACTTCTTGGGAGATAACCCATGTGTTATTTTGCTACAGTACTTTGTTTTTATTTTGTGCCTTGGAAGTTGTTTACTACTGTAGCAACCTCTCCTTATCTTAGTTTTGTGTTTGGTTGTGCCAAGTAAAGCCGTTGATAGAAAAGTAAGTACTAGATTTGGATTACTGCGCAGAAACAGATTTCTTTGCTGTCACGAATCTGGGCTGTTTTCTCCTGTAGGTAACTCAGAAAATTATGCCAATTTACGTGAGTGATCCTCAGATATGTACGCAACTTTCATTAAATTTGAGCATTTTCATTTGAGCAAGTCTGGTGCCATTTTAAAATTCGTCAATACGAACTGTTCTGTTTTGACAGATTCTGCCTTTTATTTCGCATTGCCTATTTCGCTATGTTGGATGAATTTATTTGATCCATTAATGTCCAGTAGCATTATGCAATGTCCAGAAGTGTTAAGAATGATTGTGTCACCTCTGAATATGTTAATTTTTATTGTGCACTAACCCTCTAATGAGTTGTTCTAAGTTTGGTGTGGAGGAAGTTTTCAAGGATCAAGAGAGGAGTATGATGCAACATGATCAAGGAGAGTGAAAGCTCTAAGCTTGGGGATGCCCCGGTGGTTCACCCCTGCATATATCAAGAAGACTCAAGCGTCTAAGCTTGGGGATGCCCAAGGCATCCCCTTCTTCATCGACAACATTATCAAGTTCCTCCCCTGAAACTATATTTTTATTCCATCACATCGTATGTGCTTTGCTTGGAGCGTCGGTTTGTTTTTGTTTTTTTGTTTTGTTTGAATAAAATGGATCCTAGCATTCACTTTATGGGAGAGAGACACGCTCCGCTGTAGCATATGGACAAGTATGTCCTTAGTTTCTACTCATAGTATTCATGGCGAAGTTTCTCCTTCGTTAAATTGTTATATGGTTGGAATTGGAAAATGATACATGTAGTAATTGCTATTAATGTCTTGGGTAATGTGATATTTGGCAATTGTTGTGCTCATGTTTAAGCTCTTGCATCATATGCTTTGCACCCATTAATGAAGAAATACATAGAGCATGCTAAAATTTGGTTTGCATATTTGGTTTCTCTAAGGTCTAGATAATTTCTAGTATTGAGTTTGAACAACAAGGAAGACGGTGTAGAGTCTTATAATATTTTCAATATGTCTTTTATGTGAGTTTTGCTGCACCGGTTCATCCTTGTGTTTGTTTCAAATAAGCCTTGCTAGCCTAAACCTTGTATCGAGAGGGAATACTTCTCATGCATCCAAAATACTTGAGCCAACCACTATGCCATTTGTGTCCACCATACCTACCTACTACATGGTATTTTCCGCCATTCCAAAGTAAATTGCTTGAGTGCTACCTTTAAAATTCCATCATTCACCTTTGCAATATATAGCTCATGGGACAAATAGCTTAAAAACTATTGTGGTATTGAATATGTAATTATGCACTTTATCTCTTAATAAGTTGCTTGTTGTGCGATAACCATGTTCACTGGGGACGCCATCAACTATTCATTGTTGAATTTCATGTGAGTTGCTATGCGTGTTCGTCTTGTCTGAAGTAAGAGCGATCTACCACCCTATGGTTAAGCATGCATATTGTTAGAGAAGAACATTGGGCCGCTAACTAAAGCCATGATCCATGGTGGAAGTTTCAGTTTTGGACATACATCCTCAATCTCAAATGAGAAAATTATTAATTGTTGTTACATGCTTATGCATAAAAGAGGAGTCCATTATCTGTTGTCTATGTTGTCCCGGTATGGATGTCTAAGTTGAAGAATAATCAATAGCGAGAAATCCAATGCGAGCTTTCTCCTTAGACCTTTGTACAGGCGGCATAGAGGTACCCCTTTGTGACACTTGGTTAAAACATGTGCATTGTGATGATCCGGTAGTCCAAGCTAATTAGGACAAGGTGCGGGCACTATTAGTACACTATGCATGAGGCTTGCAACTTGTAAGATATAATTTACATGATACATATGCTTTATTACTACCGTTGACAAAATTGTTTCATGTTTTCAAAATCAAAGCTCTAGCACAAATATAGCAATCGATGCTTTTCCTCTATGGAGGACAATTCTTTTACTTTCAATGTTGAGTCAGTTCACCCATTTCTCTCCACCTCAAGAAGCAAACACTTGTGTGAACTGTGCATTGATTCCTACATACTTGCTTATTGCACTTATTATATTACTCTATGTTGACAATATCCATGAGATATACATGTTATAAGTTGAAAGCAACCGCTGAAACTTAATATTCTTTTGTGTTGCTTCAATGCCTTTACTTTGAATTATTGCTTTATGAGTTAACTCTTATGCAAGACTTATTGATGCTTGTCTTGAAGTGCTATTCATGAAAAGTCTTTGCTTTATGATTCACTTGTTTACTCATGTCATATACATTGTTTTGATCGCTGCATTCACTACATATGCTTTACAAATAGTATGATCAAGGTTATGATGGCATGTCACTCCAGAAATTATCTGTGTTATCGTTTTACCTGCTCGGGACGAGCAGAACTAAGCTTGGGGATGCTGATACGTCTCCGACGTATCGATAATTTCTTATGATCCATGCCACATTATTGATGTTATCTACATGTTTTATGCACACTTTATGTCATATTCGTGCATTTTCTGGAACTAACCTATTAACAAGATGCCGAAGTGCCGATTCTTTGTTTCTGCTGTTTTTGGTTTCAGAAATCCTAGTAACGAAATATTCTCGGAATTGGACGAAATCAACGCCCAGGGGCCTATTTTGCCACGAAGCTTCCAGAAGTCCGAAGACGAAACGAAGTGGGGCCACGGGGTGCCCAAACCCTAGGGCGGCGCGGCCCCCCCCTTGGCCGCGCCGGCCTATGGTGTGGGGCCCCTATGCCCCCTCCTGACTTGCCCTTCCGCCTACTTAAAGCCTCCGTGACGAAACCCCCAGTACCGAGAGCCACGATACGGAAAACCTTCCAGAGACGCCGCCAACGCCGATCCTGTTGTGGGTATACTTCATGGGTGTACCATCGACAGTGCCTAGATCCGGCAAGCCCGGGTGGCCCACAGACGGTGATGAGGCATGTGGCCCATCGGGCGGCCCAGTTGCTGTTGATCATGAAGGAAGAAGTCCAGCCCAGGATCAGCAGGCCGGATCCGTACCGACCTTAGGAGTAACCCGGATCCAGGGAGGCCCATACGGAACCCGGATCCAGGACCAAGTGTATGGAAGGCGGATCCGTGACGTGCACGGCAAGATATTGTACCGTAGCTAGGTTATCTGTAATCCGGCTAGGACTCTCCATGTAAACCCTAGATCCGTGCGCCTTTATAAGCCGGATCCCGGGAGCCCTAGAGGCACAACCACAACTCATTGTAACAACGCGAAAGCGCCCAGATAATTCCAGACAAGCAGCAGTAGGCCCTGTCATCGTGCAGGTGTTCCGAAGCTGGGTAACTCGCGTACCACCGTCCCGTGTGCACTCCGCCCTATGGCCCCTACTTCTTCTCCCCCTCGTGAGGATCCCTCCTCCGAGGTACCGTCGATTAGGCAACGACAGATCCCATCTCGGGGGATCCAGGAGATCGCCTCCGGCACCCTGCCGGAGAGGGGAATCATCTCCCGGAGGACTCTACGCCGCCATGGTCGCCTCCGGTGTGATGTGTGAGTAGTTGATGGCGTGTATTTCACACGTTCGTTGGGCAACCCCAAGAGGAAGGTATGATGCGCACAGCAGCAAGTTTTCCCTCAGAAAGAAACCAAGGTTTATCGAACCAGGAGGAGCCAAGAAGCACGTTGAAGGTTGATGGCGGCGGGATGTAGTGCGGCGCAACACCAGAGATTCCGGCGCCAACGTGGAACCTGCACAACACAACCAAAGTACTTTGCCCCAACGAAACAGTGAGGTTGTCAATCTCACCGGCTTGCTGTAACAAAGGATTAACCGTATTGTGTGGAAGATGATTGTTTGCAGAAAACAAGAGAACAAAGTATTGCAGTAGATTGTATTTCAGTAAAGAGAATTGGACCGGGGTCCACAGTTCACTAGAGGTGTCTCTCCCATAAGACGAACAGCATGTTGGGTGAACAAATTACAGTTGGGCAATTGACAAATAAAGAGAGCATGACCATGCACATACATATCATGATGAGTATAGTGAGATTTAATTGGGCATTACGACAAAGTACATAGACCGTCATCCAACTGCATCTATGCCTAAAAAGTCCACCTTCAGGTTATCATCCGAACCCCCTCCAGTATTAAGTTGCTAACAACAGACAATTGCATTAAGTATTGCGCGTAATGTAACTAGTGACTACATCCTTGAACATAGCACTAATGTTTTATCCCTAGTGGCAACAGCACATCCATAACCTTAGTGGTTCTTGTCACTCCTCCGATTCTGAGAGGCATGAACCCACTATCGAGCATAAATACTCCCTCTTGGAGTTACTAGCATCAACTTGGCCAGAGCATCTACTAATAACGGAGAGCATGCAAGATCATAAACAACACATAAGCATAGCTTTGATAATCAACATAACAAGTATTCTCTATTCATCGGATCCCAACAAACGCAACATATAGAATTACGGATAGATGATCTTGATCATGTTAGGCAGCTCACAAGATCCGACAATGATAGCACAATGGGGAGAAGACAACCATCTAGCTACTGCTATGGACCCATAGTCCAGGGGTAGACTACTCACACATCACACCGGAGGCGACCATGGCGGCGTAGAGTCCTCCGGGAGATGATTCCCCTCTCCGGCAGGTGCCGGAGGCGATCTCTGGATCCCCCGAGATGGGATCGGCGGCGGCGGCGTCTCTGGAAGGTTTTCCGTATCGTGGTTCTCGGTACCGGGGTTTTCGTCACGGAGACTTTTTATAGGCGAAAGGGCAGGTCAAGAGGCGGCACGGGGCCCCACACCACAGGGCCGCGCGGCCAAGGGGGCCGCGCCGCCCTATAGTGTGGCCCTCCGTGGCCCCTCTTCGTCTCTCCTTCGGACTTCCTGGAAGCTTCGTGAGAAAATAGGCCCCTGGGCTTTGATTTCGTCCAATTCCGAGAATATTTCCTTACTAGGATTTCTGAAACCAAAAACAATAAAAACAAGAATCGGCACTTCGGCATCTTGTTAATAGGTTAGTTCCAGAAAATGCACGAATATGACATAAAGTGTGCATAAAACATGTAGATAACATCAATAATGTGGCATGGAACATAAGAAATTATCGATACGTCGGAGACGTATCAGCATCCCCAAGCTTAGTTCTGCTCGTCCCGAGCGAGTAAAACGATAAACACGAGATAATTTCTGGAGTGACATGCCATCATAATCTTGATCATACTATTTGTAAAGCATATGTAGTGAATGCAGCGATCAAAACAATGTATATGACATGAGTAAACAAGTGAATCATATAGCAAAGACTTTTCATGAATAGCACTTCAAGACAAGCATCAATAAGTCTTGCATAAGAGTTAACTCATAAAGCAATAATTCAAAGTAAAGGTATTGAAGCAACACAAAAGAAGATTAAGTTTCAGCGGTTGCTTTCAACTTGTAACATGTATATCTCATGGATATTGTCAACATAGAGTAATATAATAAGTGCAATAAGCAAGTATGTAGGAATCAATGGATAGTTAACACAAGTGTTTGCTTCTTGAGGTGGAGAGAAATAGGTGAACTGACTCAACATTGAAAGTAAAAGAATGGTCCTCCATAGAGGAAAAGCATCGATTGCTATATTTGTGCTAGAGCTTTGATTTTAAAAACATAAAGAGAGCATAAAAATAAAGTTTTGAGAGGTGTATGTTGTTGTCAACGAATGGTAGCGGGTACTCTAACCCCCTTGCCAGACAAACCTTCAAAGAGCGGCTCCCATTTTATTTTATTTTGGGTGGCACTCCTTCCAACCTTTCTTTCACAAACCATGGCTAACCGAATCCTCGGGTGCCTGCCAACAATCTCATACCATGAAGGAGTGCCTTTTTATTTTAGTTTTATTATGATGACACTCCTCCCAACCTTTGCTTACACAAGCCATGGCTAACCGAATCCTTCGGGTGCCGTCCAACAATCACATACCATGGAGGAGTGTCTATTTTTGTTAATTAATTTGGGACTGGGAATCCCATTGCCAGCTCTTTTTGCAAAATTATTGGATAAGCGGATGAAGCCACTAGTCCATTGGTGAAAGTTGCCCAACAAGATTGAAAGATAAACACCACATACTTCCTCATGAGCTATAAAACATTGACACAAATCAGAGGTGATAAATTTTGAATTGTTTAAAGGTAGCACTCAAGCAATTTACTTTGGAATGGCGGAAAATACCATGTAGTATAGGTAGGTATGGTGGACACAAAGGGCATAGTGGTTGTCTCAAGTATTTTGGATGCATGAGAAGTATTCCCTCTCGATACAAGGTTTAGGCTAGCAAGGCTTATTTGAAACAAACACAAGGATGAACCGGTGCAGCAAAACTCACATAAAAGACATATTGAAAACATTATAAGACTCTACACCGTCTTCCTTGTTGTTCAAACTCAATACTATAAATTATCTAGACCTTAGAGAAACCAAATATGCAAACCAAATTTTAGCATGCTCTATGTATTTCTTCATTAATGGGTGCAAAGCATATGATGCAAGAGCTTAAACATGAGCACAACAATTGCCAAGTATCACATTACCCAAGACATTTATAGCAATTACTACATGTATCATTTTCCAATTCCAACCATATAACAATTTAACGAAGGAGAAATTTCGCCATGAATACTATGAGTAGAAACCAAGGACATACTTGTCCATATGCTACAGCGGAGCGTGTCTCTCTCCCATAAAGTGAATGCTAGGATCCATTTTATTCAAACAAAATAAAAAACAAAAACAAACCGACGCTCCAAGAAAAAGCACATAAGATGTGATGGAATAAAAATATAGTTTCAGGGGAGGAACCTGATAATGTTGTCGATGAAGAAGGGGATGCCTTGGGCATCCCCAAGCTTAGACGCTTGAGTCTTCTTAATATATGCAGGGGTGAACCACCGGGTGCATCCCCAAGCTTAGAGCTTTCACTCTCCTTGATCATGTTGCATCATACTCCTCTCTTGATCCTTGAAAACTTCCTCCACACCAAACTCGAAACAACTCATTAGAGGGTTAGTGCACATTATAAATTGACATATTCAGAGGTGACACAATCATTCTTAACACTTCTGGACATTGCATAATGCTACTGGACATTAGTGGATCAAAGAAATTCATCCAACATAGCGAAAGAGGCAATGCGAAATAAAAGGCAGAATCTGTCAAAACAGAACAGTTCGTATTGACGAATTTTAAAATGGCACCAGACTTGCTCAAATGAAAATGCTCAAATTTAATGAAAGTTGCGTACATATCTGAGGATCATGCACGTAAATTGGCTTAATTTTCTGAGTTACCTACAGGGAGGTGGACCCAGATTCGTGACAGCAAAGAAATCTGGAACTGTGCAGTAATCCAAATCTAGTACTTACTTTTCTATCAACGGCTTAACTTGGCACAACAAAACACAAAACTAAGATAAGGAGAGGTTGCTACAGTAGTAAACAACTTCCAAGACACAAAATAAAAACAAAGTACTGTAGGTAAAAACATGGGTTGTCTCCCATAAGCGCTTTTCTTTAACGCCTTTCAGCTAGGCGCAGAAAGTGTGTATCAAGTATTATCAAAGGATGATACTTCTACAGCGGGGTGTGGGGTTTTCTCAACTAGGCATAGTATATTGGATACATAAGTTTCAGCATCTCCCTTTTCATTAGTCTTAGGCGTGCTATTCTCATCAAACAAATTTTCAGGAACTAGCCAAGCATAGTTATTTTCTAGTGCATCATTCATAGCCAGGAGCTTACATGGTATTGGTACTTTGATCTCCCCTCTATCATCAATATTATTAGTGAATCTTATTCTATCCATATCCATCTTTTCAAGGAGACTAACAAAATTAGTAGGAGAACCAAGCATATTGAATTTAGCAAACACCTTTCTAGCTTCTCTTGCTAAACCACCAAATTCTCTAAGAAGGGTTTCTAATACAAAATCTTTCTTTTCCCCTTCTTCCATATCGCCAAGTGTGAAGAACATGTGTTGGATTATAGGATTAAGATTAACAAATTTAGTTTCCAACAAGCGAACTAAATGTGCAGCAGCAATTTCATAAGTAGGCGCAAGGTCTACCAAGTGTCTATCTTCAAAATTTTCAATAGTACTAACATGATTGAAAAATTCTTCTATATTATTTCTCCCAACTATAGACCCACGTCCTACCGGTATGTCTTTTGTGGTAAAATTAAAAGGAAACATGATGAAATAAGTAAAGTAAATGCAAGTAAACTAATTTTTTTGTGTTTTTGATATAGTAAACAAGATAACAAATAAAGTAAAACTAGCAACTAATTTTTTTTGTATTTTGATTTAGTACAGCAAACAAAGTAGTAAATAAAACTAAGCAAGACAAAAACAAAGTAAAGAGATTGAGAAGTGGAGACTCCCCTTGCAGCGTGTCTTGATCTCCCCGGCAACGGCGCCAGAAAATATGCTTGATGGCGTGTATTTCACACGTTCGTTGGGCAACCCCATGAGGAAGGTATGATGCGCACAGCAGCAAGTTTTCCCTCAGAAAGAAACCAAGGTTTATCGAACCAGGAGGAGCCAAGAAGCACGTTGAAGGTTGATGGCGGCGGGATGTAGTGCGGCGCAACACCAGAGATTCCGGCGCCAACGTGGAACCTGCACAACACAACCAAAGTACTTTGCCCCAACGAAACAGTGAGGTTGTCAATCTCACCGGCTTGCTGTAACAAAGGATTAACCGTATTGTGTGGAAGATGATTGTTTGCGTAAAACTAGAGAACAAGATTGCAAAGAGATTGTATTTCAAGAAAGAGAATTGGACCGGGGTCCACAGTTCACTAGAGGTGTCTCTCCCATAAGACGAACAAGATGTTGGGTGAACAAATTACAGTTGGGCAATTGACAAATAAAGAGAGCATGACCATGCACATACATATCATGATGAGTATAGTGAGATTTAATTGGGCATTACGACAAAGTACATAGACCGTCATCCAACTGCATCTATGCCTAAAAAGTCCACCTTCAGGTTATCATCCGAACCCACTCCCGTATTAATTTGCTAACAACAGACAATTGCATTAAGTATTGCGCGTAATGTAACTAGTGACTACATCCTTGAACATAGCACTAATGTTTTATCCCTAGTGGCAACAGCACATCCATAACCTTAGTGGTTCTTGTCACTCCTCCAGATTCACGGAGGCATGAACCCACTATCGAGCATAAATACTCCCTCTTGGAGTTACTAGCATCAACTTGGCCAGAGCATCTACTAATAACGGAGAGCATGCAAGATCATAAACAACACATAAGCATAGCTTTGATAATCAACATAACAAGTATTCTCTATTCATCGGATCCCAACAAACGCAACATATAGAATTACAGATAGATGATCTTGATCATGTTAGGCAGCTCACAAGATCCGACAATGATAGCACAATGGGGAGAAGACAACCATCTAGCTACTGCTATGGACCCATAGTCCAGGGGTAGACTACTCACACATCACACCGGAGGCGACCATGGCGGCGTAGAGTCCTCCGGGAGATGATTCCCCTCTCCGGCAGGGTGCCGGAGGCGATCTCCTGGATCCCCCGAGATGGGATCGGCGGCGGCGGCGTCTCTGGAAGGTTTTCCGTATCGTGGTTCTCGGTACTGGGGTTTTCGTCACGGAGACTTTTTATAGGCGAAAGGGCAGGTCAAGAGGCGGCACGGGGGCCCCACACCACAGGGCCGCGCGGCCAAGGGGGGGCCGCGCCGCCCTATAGTGTGGCCCCTCCGTGGCCCCTCTTCGTCTCTCCTTCGGACTTGGAAGCTTCGTGAGAAAATAGGCCCTGGGCTTTGATTTCGTCCAATTCCGAGAATATTTCCTTACTAGGATTTCTGAAACCAAAAACAGCAGAAAACAAAGAATCGGCACTTCGGCATCTTGTTAATAGGTTAGTTCCAGAAAATGCACGAATATGACATAAAGTGTGCATAAAACATGTAGATAACATCAATAATGTGGCATGGAACATAAGAAATTATCGATACGTCGGAGACGTATCAGTAGTCTACCCCTGGACTATGGGTCCATAGCAGTAGCTAGATGGTTGTCTTCTCCCCATTGTGCTATCATTGTCGGATCTTGTGAGCTGCCTAACATGATCAAGATCATCTATCTGTAATTCTATATGTTGCGTTTGTTGGGATCCGATGAATAGAGAATACTTGTTATGTTGATTATCAAAGTTATATCTATGTGTTGTTTATGATCTTGCATGCTTTCCGTTACTAGTAGATGCTCTGGCCAAGTAGATGCTTGTAACTCCAAGAGGGAGTATTTTTGTTCGATAGTGGGTTCATGCCTGTATTGACACCTGGGACAGTGACAGAAAGTTCTAAGGTTGTGTTGTGCTGTTGCCACTAGGGATAAAACATTGATGCTATGTCTAAGGATGTAGTTGTTGATTACATTACGCACCATACTTAATGCAATTGTCTGTTGCTTTGCAACTTAATACTGGAGGGGGTTCGGATGATAACCTGAAGGTGGACTTTTTAGGCATAGATGCAGTTGGATGGCGGTCTATGTACTTTGTCGTAATGCCCAATTAAATCTCACTATACTCATCATGATATGTATGTGCATGGTCATGCCCTCTTTATTTGTCAATTGCCCAACTGTAATTTGTTCACCCAACATGCTGTTTATCTTATGGGAGAGACACCTCTAGTGAACTGTGGACCCCGGTCCAATTCTCTTTACTGAAATACAATCTCTTGCACATCTGTTCTACTGTTTTCTGCAAACAATCATCTTCCACACAATACGGTTAATCCTTTGTTACAGCAAGCCGGTGAGATTGACAACCTCACTATTTCGTTGGGACAAAGTACTTTGGTTGTGTTGTGCAGGTTCCATGTTGGCGCCGGAATCCCTGGTGTTGCGCCGCACTACATCCCGCCGCCATCAACCTTCAACGTGCTTCTTGGCTCCTCCTGGTTCGATAAACCTTGGTTTCTTTCTGAGGGAAAACTTGCTGCTGTCGCATCATACCTTCCTCTTGGGGTTCCCAACGAACGTGTGAGTTACACGCCATCAATGCATAGTGATACAAATCTCATATGAATCTCAATCATGTAAGGCAGCTCATGAGATCTTTGTATTGAAATACATAGGAGAGAGATTAACCACATAGCTACCGGTACAGCCCTTAGCCTCGATGGATAACTACTCCCTCCTCATGGGAGACAGCAGCGGTGATGAAGATGGCGGTGGAGATGGCAGCGGTGTCGATGGAGAAGCCTTCCGGGGGCACTTCCCCGTCCCGGCAGCGTGCCGAAACAGAGACTCCTGTCCCCCAGATCTTGGCTTCGCGATGGCGGCGGCTCTGGATGGTTTCTCGTACCGTGGCTTTTCCGTATCGATGTTTTAGGTCAGGGACCTTTATATAGGCGAAGAGGCGGAGTCGGAAGGTCGATGAGGCGGCGACACAGTAGGGGGGCGCGGCCCACACCCTGGCCGCGCCACCCTGGCGGCTGGTGGCCATGTGGCCCCCCTCTGGTTCCTCTCGGGTGTACTGGAAGCTTCGTGCAATTCTAAGACTCTGGGCGTTGATTTCGTCCAATTCCGAGAATATTTCCTTACTAGGATTTCTGAAACCAAAAACAGCAGAAAACAGGAACTGGCACTTCGGCATCTCGTCAATGGTTAGTTCCGGAAAACACATAAAATCATCATAAAGTGTGAACAAAACATGTAGGTATTGTCATAAAACAAGCATGGAACATAAGAAATTATCGATACGTCGGAGACGTATCATGATGTCCTCCATAAGCACTACCATGACATTTACTCAATATCTCTTGTTGTTCATATTCGGGAACACATCTTCGCAGAATACCATCCACTCCTTCTTTATATAAGTGTGGGTCATCCCAAAAATAATGCCTCAAGTCATAAAAGAATTTCCTCCTTTGCTGAGCTGAAAAGGTTGGAGGCAGGTACTTGGAAACAATAAAGTTAGCATAATCAGCATACCAAGGGCTATCTCGCGAGCTCACCTTTATTACAGCCAATTGTTCATTTGGAAAATTATCATTAACAGGAACAGGATCATAAGCAATATTTTCCAATCTAGACAAATTATCAGCAACAGGATTATCAGCACCTTTCCTATCTACAATATGCAAATCAAATTCTTGCAACAGAAGCACCCATCTAATAAGCCTTGGCTTAGCATCTTTCTTTTGCATAAGGTATCTGATTGCAGCATGATCAGTATGAATTGTAACTTTTGAATCAACAAAACAATATAAGATCTAAACTTGTCACAAGCAAAGACTACAGCTAGCAGTTCTTTTTCAGTTGTAGCATAATTTCTTTGAGCAGCATCAAGGGTTTTACTAGCATAATGAATAACATTCAATTTTTTATCTACTCGCTGTCCAAGAACAGCGCCTACAGCAAAATCACTAGCATCACACATAATTTCAAAAGGTAAGTTCCAATCAGGAGGTTCAACTATAGGTGCAGTTGTTAAAGCTTTCTTTAGAGTTTCAAAAGCTTCCTTACAATCATCATCAAAAACAAAAGGTACATCTTTTTGAAGAAGATTAGTAAGAGGTTTTGATATCTTGGAGAAATCTTTAATAAATCTCCTATAAAACCCAGCATGACCAAGAACACTACGAATACCTTTAACATCCCTAGGATAGGGCATCTTCTCAATTGCTTCAACTTTAGCTCTATCAACTTCAATACCTCTCTCGGAATTTTTATGTCCCAATACAATTCCTTCATTAACCATAAAGTGGCATTTCTCCCAATTAAGAACAAGGTTAGTTTCTTCACACCTCTGCAAAACTTTATCAAGGTTCCGCAAGCAATTATCAAAAGAATTCCCATAGATAGAAAAATCATCCATGAATACCTCTACAATATTCTCGCAAAAACCATGAAAAATAGCAGACATGCATCTTTGAAAAGTAGCAGGAGCATTACATAAACCAAAAGGCATACGTCTATAAGCATAAGTTCCATAGGGACAAGTGAAAGTGGTTTTCTCTTGATCCTTAGTTTTAACAGCAATTTGTGAAAACCCAGAATAACCATCAAGAAAGCAAAAATGAGTATTTTTAGATAACCTTTCTAACATTTGATCAATAAAAGGTAAAGGGTAATGATCTTTCTTAGTAACCTTATTAACTTTCCGATAATCAATGCTCATCATTATCATTAGGCACAACAGTCATTCCTCCTATCTTAGGAACACAATGCACAGGACTAACCCATCTACTATCAACAATAGGATATATAATACCAGCTTCAAGAAGTTTTAATACCTCATTTCTTACCACATCCTTCATCTTAGGAATTAGACGACGCTGATGTTCAACAACAGGCTTTGCATCATCTTCCATATTAATGGCATGTTGGCAAATAGAGGGAGAAATCCCCTTCAAGTCATCAAGAGTGTAGCCAATAGCTCCTCGATGTTTCTTCAATATTTCCAATAGCCTTTCTTCATCAATCTCTGAAAGCTTAGAACTAATAATAACATGATATATTTTCTTATCATCAATATGAGCATATTTAAGATTATCAGGCAATGGTTTTAAATCAAAAATAGGATCTTCTTTTGGTGGCAGTGTTGTACCTAGATCTTCTACCGGTAATTCATGTTTAAGAATAGGTTGACGAAGGAAAATTTCATCAAGCTCATTTCTTTCTTCCCTAAAAACTTCACTCTCGCTATTCTCCAAATGTTGCTGCAAAGGATTATTAGGAGCAAGAGCAATAGATGCACACTGTTCAACTCTAAAATCATTATTAGGCGAATCAGCTTTATAAGGAGTTTTGGCAAATTTAGAGAAATTAAACTCATAAGACTCACCAGCAAATTTAGTCAAAATTTTCTCTTTCTTGCAATCTATAACAGCTCCACAAGTATTTAGAAAAGGTCTACCAAAAATGATAGGACAATACTTACTAGCAGCAGAACCAAGTACTAAAAAGTCAGCAGGATATTTAATCTTACCACATAGAACTTCCACATCTCGAACAATACCAATTGGAGAGATAGTTTCTCTATTAGCCAGCCGAATAACCACATCAATATCTTCAAGTTCACAAGAACCAATTTCGTGCATAATCTCCGTGTAAAGCTCATAAGGAATAGCACTAATACTTGCACCAATATCGCATAAACCATAATAGCAATGATCACCAATTCTAACAGATAGCATAGAAACACTAGTTTTCCTAGACTTATTAGGATGTGAAACAATATTAGAAGCATCTTCACAGAAAATAATATGACCATCTTCCACATTTTCAGTCACAAGATCTTTAACTATTGCAACAGCAGGTTCAACTTTTATTTGCTCTTCAGGTTCTATAGGTTTCTTTTCACTTTTATTAAACGCACTATTTATAACAGAATACTCCTTCATTTTAGCAGGGAAAGGTGTTTTTTCAATATAAGCTTCAGGAATAACATGATCAAGAGTTTCAACTACAACACATTTATTTATAGATGAATCAATTTTATCTTTATACGGTTCATGATACTTATCAAAGTTCTTCTTAGGCAGTTCATAATGAGAGGCAAAAGCTTTATAAAGATTTGCAGCAACTTGAGAATCAAGACCATAAGTAGCGCTCATAT
This sequence comes from Lolium perenne, assembly GCF_019359855.2. NCBI lineage: Eukaryota > Viridiplantae > Streptophyta > Magnoliopsida > Poales > Poaceae > Lolium > Lolium perenne. The sequence goes on along the minus strand of NC_067246.2, from coordinate 258,014,248 downwards.
TATGAAATTTATCAGTATCCATAAAAGCTTCAATGCATTTATAATCATATTTTATACCTGACTCTCTATCTTTGTCGTTCTCCCATCCTTCAGTATTCTCCTGGATCCGATTAAGAAGGTCCCTTTTAAACTCTTCTTTGTTGCATGTAAATGATCCAGAACAAGAAGTATCCAGCAAGGTCTTGTCTTGAAAAGAAAGTCTTGCATAGAAATTATCAATAATAATATTACCAGGAAGCTCATGAATGGGGCATTTGAGCATTAAAGACTTCAATCTCCCCCACGCTTGGGCAATACTCTCTCCATCATGAGGCCAGAAATTATATATGCGGTTCTGGTCCTTGTGAATTTCACTTGGAGGATAGAACTTAGAATAAAATCGGGGCACAATATCATTCCATTCAAGAGAATCCCCATCATCCAGTAATTTATACCAATGCGCCGCCTTACCAGACAGCGATATAGAGAATAGCTTCTTCCTCACTTCATACATAGAAATACCTGCACACTTGAATAAACCGCATAATTCATGTAAGAACAGTAAATGATCTCCAGGATGAACAGTTCCATCCCCTGTATAACGGTTATCCACAACACGTTCAATAATTTTCATAGGTATTTTGTATGGAACTTCTTCCACACCTGGCGCCTCATCCACTACCTTTGCAGTAGTAGTAGATTTTCCAAATAAAAATTCAAGAGAAGATCTCTCCATAATGAATTATAGCAGCAGGCAGGAATAAAATCAGCACAAACAGTAAAAGTTTCCCTTACCAATTCCACTTACCAATAGCGCTTCACTCCCCGGCAACGGCGCCAGAAAATAGTCTTGATGACCCATAAGTATAGGGGTGTATCGTAGTATTTTCGATAAGTAAGAATGTCGATCCCAACGAGGAGCAGAAGGTGTTGACAAGCAGTTTCGATGAAGGATTCACTATAAATGCTCACAGACAAGTATTCAGGGGGTTTTGATGTAACAGATGAATAAAGTACGAGTAAGTAAAGTGCGAGAGAAATAATTGCAGCGAGTGTCCCAATCCTTTTTAGCACAAATGACAAGCCGGTTTGTTTACTTATAATGACCAAACGTTCTTGAGGACACACGGGAATTTAGTCCAGTGCTTTCGCTTCATACAGCTGATTAATCTTCATTGTTTTGATAAGTGTTGTGTGGGTGAACCTATGCTAATGCACCGCCCTTCCTAGGAATAATACATACTTGTGATTATACCCCTTGCAAGCATCCGCAACTACAAGAAAGTAATTAAGATAAATCTAACCACAGCCTTAAACTCTGAGATCCTGCTATCCCTCCTGCATCGATATACCAACGGGGGTTCAGGTTTCTGTCACTCCGGCAACCCCGCAATTGGCAAACGAATACAAGATGTATTCCCCTAGGCACATAAAGGTGAAGTATCATGTAGTCGACGTTCACATGACACCACTAGAAGAATAACACCACAACTTAAATATCATAACATTGAATATTACTCAACCATAATTCACTACTAACATTTAGACTTCACCCATGTCCTCAAGAACTAAACGAACTACTCACGAGACATCATATGGAACATGATCAGAGGTGATATGATGATGAATAACAATCTGAATATAAACCTCGATTCAATGGTTTCACTCAATAGCATCAATAACAAGTAGAAATCAATACCGGGAGAGTTTCCCCTATCAAACAATCAAGATCCAACCCTAATTGTTACAGCGGTGACGAGGTGGAGCGGTGGAGACGGCGGTGATGATGATGGAGATGATGGTGATGGAGATGGAGATGATGTCCAGCTCGATGACGATGACGATGGCGTCGATTTCCCCCTCCGGGAGGGAATTTCCCCGGCAGATTTCAGCCTGCCGGAGAGCTCTTTTCTCTCTGGTGTTTTCCGCCCCGCAGAGGCGGCTGTGACTCTTCGCGACTATCCTCTAGAGCTTAGGTTTTCGGCACGAAGATGTACGCGAAGGAGAGGAGGCCAGAGGGGGCTATGGGCCCCCTCCCCACAAGGCGGCGCGGCCAGGCCTTGGCCCGCGCCAGCCTATGAGGTGGGCCCATGGCGGCCCTCCTCGGCTCCCCCTTCTGGCTCCCTTCGTCCTCTGGAAAAATAGGATTTTTCATATAATTTCCGTCAATTGTTGATCTTCCGAAATATTGCATTCTGACGGCGCTTTTTCCAGCAGAATCCTGACTCCGGTGCGCGATCCTCAAATAATCATGAAACATGCAAAATAGATGAAATAACATAAGTATCATCTCCAAATATGAAATATATCAATGAATAACAGCAAATTATGATATAAAATAGTGATGCAAAAATGGACGTATCATTTACTCGCTGCCATATTTTATTCAGATTGCTATTACCACTCATATACATCCATATTACTTGTATTTCACTATCTCTTCGCCGAACTAGTGCACCTATACATCTGACAAGTGTATTAGGTGTGTTGGGGACACAAGAGACTTCTTGTATCGTGATTGCAGGGTTGCTTGAGAGGGATATCTTTGACCTCTTCCTCCCTGAGTTCGATAAACCTTGGGTGATCCACTTAAGGGAAAACTTGCTGCTGTTCTACAAACCTCTGCTCTTGGAGGCCCAACAACATCTCTACAGGAAAAGAAGCGTGAGTAGACATCAAGCTATTTTCTGGCGCCGTTGCCGGGGAGGAAAGGTAAAAGGCACTCACACTCTGGTCCCAGGTAACTAAGTTATTTTCTGGTACCGTTGTAAGTGTTCGAAGCTATTTCCTTTAGATTCTGCAATTTCATCTTTTTGTTTCTTGTTAAACACTAGTAAGGCATAATGGAAAACAACTGTGAGCTTTTTAATCTATTTCCTGAGTTAAGACATAAATGGTGTGTTGCAAAAATTGAAAAACCTATGGAACCTTATTTGCATGCTAATGGCAATGTTATTAGTATGAACACTTTGAACACCATTGTTGCTAATGATATGGAAAATTCTAAGCTTGGGGAAGCTGGTTTTGATGAGCATGATATTTTTAGTCCCCCAAGAATTGAGGAGAAAATTTTCTTTGATGATACTTTGCCTCCTATTTATGATGATTATAATGATAGTGGTCTTTTGGTGCCGCCTACTATGGAGAGTAAATTTAATTATGATTATACTATGTCTCCTACACTTGATGAGAATAATAATGATAGCTACTTTGTTGAATTTGCTCCCACTACAATTAATAAAATTGATTATGCTTATGTGGAGAGTAATAATTTTATGCATGAGACTCATGATAAGAATGCTTTATGTGATAGTTATATTGTTGAGTTTGCTCATGATAAGAATGCACTTGTTTTATCTTTCTATGCTTGTTGCATTATGCTTCATGAATTTGTTTATTTACAAGATTCCTTTTCATAGGAAGTGGGTTAGACTTAAATGTGTTTTGAATTTGCTTTTTGATGCTCTCTTTTGCTTCAACTCTTATTTCTTGCGAGCGCATCATTGAAATCACTGAGCCCATCTTAATGGCTATAAAGAAAGCACTTCTTGGGAGATAACCCATGTTTTTATTTTGCTACTATTTTGTTGTGTTTTGGAAGTTGTTACTACTGTAGCAACCTGTCTTTATCTTATTTTATTGCATTGTTGTGCCAAGTAATGTCTTTGATAGTAAGGTTGATACTAGATTTGGATTACTGCGCAGAAACAGATTTCTGTCTGTCACGAATTTGGGCAGGGTTCTCTGTAGGTAACTCCGAAAAATCTGCCAATTTACTTGAGTGATCCTCAGATATGTACGCAACTTTCATTCAATTTGAGCATTTTCGTTTGAGCAAGTCTGGTGCCTCTAAAAAATTCGTCTTTACGGACTGTTCTGTTTTGACAGATTCTGCCTTTTATTTCGCATTGCCTCTTTTGCTGTGTTGGATGGATTTCTTTGTTCCATTAACTTCCAGTAGCTTTGTGCAATGTCCAGAAGTGTTAAGAATGATTGTGTCACCTCTGAACATGTGAATTTTTATTATGCACTAACCCTCTAAGGAGTTTGTTTTGAGTTTGGTGTGGAGAAAGTTTTCAAGGGTCAAGAGAGGAGGATGATACAATATGATCCAGAAGAGTGAAAAGTCTAAGCTTGGGGATGCCCCCGTGGTTCATCCCTGCATATTTCAAGAGGACTCAAGCATCTAAGCTTGGGGATGCCCAAGGCATCCCTTCTTCATCAACAACTTATCAGGTTTCTTCTCTTGAAACTATATTTTTATTCGGTCACATCTTATGTACTTTACTTGGAGTGTCTGTGTGCTTTTATTATCGTTTTTGTTATCTTCATTCTCTGAATAAATGCTTGTGTGGGAGAGAGACATGCTCCGCTGGTTCATATGAACACATGTGTTCTTAGCTTTTAATGTTCATGGCGAAGGTTGAAAACTGCTTCGTTCATTGTTATTCGGTTGGTTAAGAAAATGTTGCATGTGGTAGTGGTGTAATGAAATACTTGCATAATCTTGTAGATCATTGAGCTTTGATAACTTGATTCTTTGCAAGCGTTTTGAGGTATTTAGATGGTAAAGCTTGCGGTTTAAATAAGTTAAAATTAGTAGTGGATTGTTGTCTTTAAGCTTGTGCCGTACTACAAACTCTATTTAAATAGTTGAAGGTGTAGTTGGACTTGATAGCTTTCCATGTCTGAGAGTTCATCGTAATAACTAAGTTGTGCTGAAGGTCGAGGGAGCTAGCGGGGTACTTGTGCCACCGTGAACGGCCCTCCTTGGAGTAAAATTTTAATCATGCTCTTAATGATGAACCTACTAGTTGTTTGCAATAAACTTGTGAGTTCTTTTCTAATGTTAAGCTATGGTTTTTGGCACTTCCACCATCCAAATTTGCTAGCCTCTTCGGTACTGTGCATTGCCTTTTGTTCACATTGAGAATTGTGCATACTTCGCCAGTACATCCAAACCCGTGGGAGGACTTTCTCTTGTTCTCCTACACATAAGCCCATACATCTCCTCAAACAACCACCATACTTACCTACCACAGCATTTCCATAGTTGTTCCGAGATATATTGCCATGCAACTTCCATTTTACATTACATGCCATGTTGTCATTCATTATTTATATATTGCTTTGCATGATTCTATACAGCTGATGTGTGGTTTACCCATGTTACGCTAGATCATTGCATATCCTGCTACACTGGCAGAGGCATACAGTTTCATACATCATGTTTTATTCATTATGAGTTATTTGTACCAAAAAGTGTGTTGTCATATTAGGATGTTGCCCCTAAAAGTGAAAAGAGCCATGGAGGCCATCAAAAAGAGAAAAAGAAAAAAAAGAAAAAATAGAAAAGAAAAAGAAAAAAAGAGAAAAAAAAAGAGAGAAAGAAAAAGGGGGCAGCATTACTATCTTTTATCCGCACTTGTGCTCATGTTTTAGCACCTGCATTATTCATAGTCATCATTTGTGCTCATGTTTAGCACCTACACTTCATATGAGAGAGTTTTCATGTTTTACTAGTATAACTATGTGGGGAATTTACACTATAGAATTTGGGTTGTATATTCCAATGATGAGCCTCCTCAAAAGTGCTCTAGGTCTTCATGAGCAACCAAGTTGGATGCACCCCCACTACTTCCATTGGAGAGCTTTCATACACATATAGCTCTATGTGCATCCGTTGCATGGCAATCACTACTCCTTGCATATCTTCGATTATAAGACTTCCTCTTGTCTAATGATCACTTATAACTTTGTAAGACTTTCTTCCATTTGGCCTTCAAACCCCCATTAACGTTCTTCATGCCATAACATCCTGATGCTAATACCAAATGCTTGCGCTCACCGGTTGAGTAGAATTCGAAACAGTTGATTCATGACGTTCATGTTTATGTTTACTTGACTGAATCCTTATGTTGTGAAAATTTACTTGATGCTTGGAATGAAGGATAGAACTTCTACGTTGAATACTTAACACATCTTTAATGAACTTTGTACGGTTTCATGTCTTTGAAGCAATAGTTCATGAAAACTTCTAGCTTGTTTAACTCTTGCATTATCATCTCTTATATCAATATAGACATTTGCTTTGAGTGATTTGATCTCAGTTCATATGCTTTACATTATTATTGGATCAAGATTATGTTGGTAGCATGTCACTTCAGAAATTATCTTTGTTATCTGATACGTCTCCGACGTATCGATAATTTCTTATGTTCCATGCCACATTATTGATGTTATCTACATGTTTTATGCACACTTTATGTCATATTCGTGCATTTTCTGGAACTAACCTATTAACAAGATGCCGAAGTGCCAGTTACTGTTTTCTGCAAACAATCATCTTCCACACAATACGGTTAATCCTTTGTTACAGCAAGCCGGTGAGATTGACAACCTCACTGTTTCGTTGGGGCAAAGTACTTTGGTTGTGTTGTGCAGGTTCCACGTTGGCGCCGGAATCTCTGGTGTTGCGCCGCACTACATCCCGCCGCCATCAACCTTCAACGTGCTTCTTGGCTCCTCCTGGTTCGATAAACCTTGGTTTCTTTACGAGGAAAACTTGCTGCTGTGCGCATCATACCTTCCTCTTGGGGTTGCCCAACGAACGTGTGAAATACACGCCATCAAGCATATTTTCTGGCGCCGTTGCCGGGGAGATCAAGACACGCTGCAAGGGGAGTCTCCACTTCTCAATCTCTTTACTTTGTTTTTGTCTTGCTTAGTTTTATTTACTACTTTGTTTGCTGCACTAAATCAAAATACAAAAAAATTAGTTGCTAGTTTTACTTTATTTGCTATCTTGTTTGCTATATCAAAAACACAAAAAAATTAGTTTACTTGCATTTACTTTATCTAGTTTGCTTTATTTACTGTTGCTAAAATGGCCAACGCTGAAAACACTAAGTTGTGTGACTTCACAACCACAAATAATAATGATTTCTTATGCACACCTATTGCTCCACCTGCTACTACAGCAGAATTCTTTGAAATTAAACCTGCTTTCTTGAATCTTGTTATGCGAGAGCAATTTTACAGTGTTAGTTCTGATGATGCTGCTGCCCATCTTAATAATTTTGTTGAACTATGTGAAATGCAAAAATATAAAGATGTAGATGGTGATATTATTAAACTAAAATTGTTCCCTTTCTCATTAAGAGGAAGAGCTAAAGATTGGTTGCTATCTCTGCCTAAGAATAGTATCGATTCATGGACTAAATGCAAGGATGCTTTTATTGGTAGATATTATACCCCTGCTAAAATTATATCTTTGAGGAGTAGCATAATGAATTTTAAACAATTAGATACTGAACATGTTGCTCAAGCTTGGGAAAGAATGAAATCTCTGGTTAAAAATTGCCCAACCCATGGATCGACTACTTGGATGATCATCCAAACCTTCTATGCAGGACTAAATTTTTCTTCACGGAATTTATTGGATTCAGCTGCTGGAGGTACCTTTATGTCCATCACTCTTGGTGAAGCAACAAAGCTTCTTGATAATATGATGATCAACTACTCTGAATGGCACACGGAAAGAGCTCCACAAGGTAAGAAGGTAAATTCCGTCGAAGAAACCTCTTCCTTGAGTGATAAGATCGATGCTATTATGTCTATGCTTGTGAATGATAGGACTAATATTGATCCTAATAATGTTCCATTAGCTTCATTGGTTGCACAAGAAGAACATGTTGATGTAAACTTCATTAAAAATAATAATTTCAACAACAATGCTTACCGGAACAATTCTAGTAACAACTATAGGCCATATCCTTATAATAATGGCAACGGCTATGGTAATTCTTATGGGAATTCTTACAACAATAATAGGAGTTCACCCCTGGACTTGAAGCCATGCTTAAGGAATTTATTAGTACACAAACTGCTTTTAACAAATGTGTTGAAGAAAAGCTTGGTAAAATTGAAATACTTGCTTCTAAAGTTGATAGTCTTGTCTTGATGTTGATCTTTTGAAATCGAAAGTTATGACTAATGAGAATCATCATAATAAAATTACTACTACAGCAAATGCCATTCAAGTTAGAATTAATGAGAATATAAGATTAATGGCTGAACTGCGTGCTAGGTGGGATAGAGAAGAAAATGAAAAACTAGCTAAAGAGAAGAATATAGCTAAAGTTTGGACTATTACCACCATTAGTAATGCTAATGCTACACATGTTGCTGCACCTCCTACTCATACTAATAAAAGAATTGGTGTTAGCAATGTTTCCACTTCGAATGCAAAGCGCGAAAAAGCTGCACTGAAAGCTGCTAAAACTATTTGAAACTGTGATAAAGCCGCTGAAATTTTTTCCAACATTGGGGATGATGATCCCATTGCTTTAGATTATAATGGTTTGAATTTTGATGATTGCCACATCTCTGAAGTTATAAAGTTCTTGCAAAAACTTGCTAAAAGTCCTAATGCTAGTGCTATAAATTTGGCTTTTACGCATCATATTACAAATGCTCTCATAAAAGCTAGAGAAGAGAAACTAGAGCGTGAAGCCTCTATTCCTAAAAAGTTAGAGGATGGTTGGGAGCCCATCATTAAGATGAAGATTAAAGATTTTGATTGTAATGCTTTATGTGATCTTGGTGCAAGTATCTCTGTTATGCCTAAGAAAATTTATAATATGCTTGACTTGCCACCGCTAAAAAATTGTTATTTGGATGTTAATCTTGCTGATCATTCTACAAAGAAACCTTTGGGTAAAGTTGATAATGTTCGCATTACCATTAACAATAACCTGGTTCCCGTTGATTTTGTTGTCTTGGATATTGAATACAATGCATCTTGCCCCATTATATTGGGAAGACCTTTCCTTCGAACTGTTGGTGCTATCATTGATATGAAGGAAGGTAATATAAAATATCAATTTCCTCTCAAGAAAGGTATGGAACACTTCCCTAGAAAGAGAATGAAGGTACCTTTTGATTCTATTATGAGAACAAATTATGATGTTGACACTTCATCTCTTGATAATACTTGATACACACTTTCTGCGCCTAGCTGAAAGGCGTTAAAGAAAAGCGCTTATGGGAGACAACCCATATTTTTACCTACAGTACTTTGTTTTTATTTTGTGTCTTGGAAGTTGTTTACTACTGTAGCAACCTCTCCTTATCTTAGTTTTGTATTTTGTTGTGCCAAGTTAAGCCGTTGATAGAAAAGTAAGTACTAGATTTGGATTACTGCACAGTTCCAGATTTCTTTGCTGTCACGAATCTGGGTCCACCTCCCTGTAGGTAACTCAGAAAATTAAGACAATTTACGTGCATGATCCTCAGATATGTACGCAACTTTCATTCAATTTGAGCATTTTCATTTGAGCAAGTCTGGTGCCATTTTAAAATTCGTCAATACGAACTGTTCTGTTTTGACAGATTCTGCCTTTTATTTCGCATTGCCTCTTTCGCTAAGTTGGATGAATTTCTTTGATCCACTAATGTCCAGTAGCATTATGCAATGTCCAGAAGTGTTAAGAATGATTGTGTCACCTCTGAATATGTCAATTTATAATGTGCACTAACCCTCTAATGAGTTGTTTCGAGTTTGGTGTGGAGGAAGTTTTCAAGGATCAAGAGAGGAGTATGATGCAACATGATCAAGGAGAGTGAAAGCTCTAAGCTTGGGGATGCACCCGGTGGTTCACCCCTGCATATATCAAGAAGACTCAAGCGTCTAAGCTTGGGGATGCCCAAGGCATCCCCTTCTTCATCGACAACATTATCAGGTTCCTCCCCTGAAACTATATTTTTATTCCATCACATCTTATGTGCTTTTTCTTGGAGCGTCGTTTTTGTTTTTTGTTTTGTTTGAATAAAATGGATCCTAGCATTCACTTTATGGGAGAGAGACATGCTCCGCTGTAGCATATGGACAAGTATGTCCTTGGTTTCTACTCATAGTATTCATGGCGAAGTTTCTCCTTCGTTAAATTGTTATATGGTTGGAATTGGAAAATGATACATGTAGTAATTGCTATAAATGTCTTGGGTAATGTGATACTTGGCAATTGTTGCGCTCATGATTAAGCTCTTGCATCATATGCTTTGCACCCATTAATGAAGAAATACATAGAGCATGCTAAAATTTGGTTTGCATATTTGGTTTCTCTAAGGTCTAGATAATTTCTAGTATTGAGTTTGAACAACAAGGAAGACGGTGTAGAGTCTTATAATGTTTTCAATATGTCTTTTATGTGAGTTTTGCTGCACCGGTTCATCCTTGTGTTTGTTTCAAATAAGCCTTGCTAGCCTAAACCTTGTATCGAGAGGGAATACTTCTCATGCATCCAAAATACTTGAGCCAACCACTATGCCCTTTGTGTCCACCATACCTACCTATACTACATGGTATTTTCCGCCATTCCAAAGTAAATTGCTTGAGTGCTACCTTTAAACATTTCAAAATTTATCACCTCTGATTTGTGTCAATGTTTTATAGCTCATGAGGAAGTATGTGGTGTTTATCTTTCAATCTTGTTGGGCAACTTTCACCAATGGACTAGTGGCTTCATCCGCTTATCCAATAATTTTGCAAAAAGAGCTGGCAATGGGATTCCCAGTCCCAAATTAATTAACAAAAATAGACACTCCTCCATGGTATGTGATTGTTGGACGGCACCCGAAGGATTCGGTTAGCCATGGCTTGTGTAAGCAAAGGTTGGGAGGAGTGTCATCATAATAAAACTAAAATAAAAAGGCACTCCTTCATGGTATGAGATTGTTGGCAGGCACCCGAGGATTCGGTTAGCCATGGTTTGTGAAAGAAAGGTTGGAAGGAGTGCCACCCAAAATAAAATAAAATGGGAGCCGCTCTTCGAAGGTTTGTCTGGCAAGGGGGTTAGAGTACCCGCTACCATTCGTTGACAACAACATACACCTCTCAAAACTTTATTTTTATGCTCTCTTTATGTTTTCAAAATCAAAGCTCTAGCACAAATATAGCAATCGATGCTTTTCCTCTATGAGGACCATTCTTCTACTTTTATTGTTGAGTCAGTTCACCTATTTCTCTCCACCTCAAGAAGCAAACACTTGTGTGAACTATGCATTGATTCCTACATACTTGCTTATTGCACTTATTATATTACTCTATGTTGACAATATCCATGAGATATACATGTTACAAGTTGAAAGCAACCGCTGAAACTTAATCTTCTTTTGTGTTGCTTCAATACCTTTACTTTGAATTATTGCTTTATGAGTTAACTCTTATGCAAGACTTATTGATGCTTGTCTTGAAGTGCTATTCATGAAAAGTCTTTGCTATATGATTCACTTGTTTACTCATGTCATATACATTGTTTTGATCGCTGCATTCACTACATATGCTTTACAAATAGTATGATCAAGATTATGATGGCATGTCACTCCAGAAATTATCTGTGTTATCGTTTTACCTGCTCGGGACGAGCAGAACTAAGCTTGGGGATGCTGATACGTCTCCGACGTATCGATAATTTCTTATGTTCCATGCCACATTATTGATGTTATCTACATGTTTTATGCACACTTTATGTCATATTCGTGCATTTTCTGGAACTAACCTATTAACAAGATGCCGAAGTGCCAGTTACTGTTTTCTGCAAACAATCATCTTCCACACAATACGGTTAATCCTTTGTTACAGCAAGCCGGTGAGATTGACAACCTCACTGTTTCGTTGGGGCAAAGTACTTTGGTTGTGTTGTGCAGGTTCCACGTTGGCGCCGGAATCTCTGGTGTTGCGCCGCACTACATCCCGCCGCCATCAACCTTCAACGTGCTTCTTGGCTCCTCCTGGTTCGATAAACCTTGGTTTCTTTCTGAGGGAAAACTTGCTGCTGTGCGCATCATACCTTCCTCTTGGGGTTGCCCAACGAACGTGTGAAATACACGCCATCATTATCGTTTACCTACTCGAGGACGAGTAGGAACTAAGCTTGGGGATGCTGATACGTCTCCAACGTATCTATAATTTATGATGTTCCATGCTTGTTTTATGACAATACCTACATGTTTTGTTCACACTTTATGATGATTTTATGCGTTTTCCGGAACTATCCTATTGACGAGATGCCGAAGTGCCAGTTCCTGTTTTTTGCTGTTTTTGGTTTCAGAAATCCTACAAAGGAAATATTCTCGGAATCGGACGAAATCAATGCCCAACATCTTATAATTCCACGAAGCTTTCAGAACACCGGAGAGGCACCAGAGGGGAGCCATGGGGGGCCCACACGTGTGGGCGGCGCGGCCCAGGGGGGCGCACCCCCCTACTGTGTGGCTGCCCCGCAGCCCCTCCGACTCCGCATCTTCGCCTATTTAAGCCGTCCTGACCTAAAAACTTCGAACGAATAAGCCACGGTACGAGAAACCTTTCAGAGCCGCCGCCATCGCGAAGCCAAGATCTGGGGGACAGAAGTCTCTGTTCCGGCACGCCGCCGGGACGGGGAAGTGCCCCCGGAAGGCATCTCCATCGCCATCACCGCCAACTTCATCACCGATGCTGCTCTCCATGATGAGGAGGGAGTAGTTCTCCCTCGAGGCTAAGGGCTGTACCGGTAGCTATGTGGTTAATCTCTCTCCTATGTACTTCAATACAATGATCTCATGTGCTGCCTTACATGATTGAGATTCATATGAGTTTTGTATCACTATTAATCTATGTGCTACTCTAGTGATGTTATTAAAGTACTCTATTCCTCCTTCATGATGTAATGGTGACAGTGTGTGCATCATGTAGTACTTGGCGTAGTTTATGATTGTGATCTCTTGTAGATTATGAAGTTAACTATTACTATGATGGTACTGATGTGATCTATTCCTCCTTTCATAGTCTGTTGGTGAAAGTGTGCATGCTATGTTAGTACTTGGTATAATTGCGTTGGTCTATCATGCACTCTAAAGTTATTTAAATATGAACATCGAATGTTGTGGAGCTTGTTAACTCCGGCATTGAGGTGCTCTTGTAGCCCTACAGAATTAATGGTGTTCATCATCCAACAAGAGAGTGTAGAGTGGTTTTATTATGTGATCAATGTTGAGAGTGTCCACTAGTGAAAGTATGATCACTAGGCCTTGTTTCCGAATAGAAAAGTTACACCACAAAGATTCCTATCTCCCACGTCAACTGCACGCCAGCAAGCTATTTTCTGGTGCCATTGCTGGGGAGGTCGCCGTTTATTACTGTTCTACTGCATGTTTACTCGATGCCATATTTTATTCAGATTGCTATTACCACTCATATACATTCATATTACTTGTATTTCACTATCTCTTCGCCGAACTAGTGCACCTATACATCTGACAAGTGTATTAGGTGTGTTGGGGACACAAGAGACTTCTTGTATCGTGATTGCAGGGTTGATTGAGAGGGATATCTTTGACCTCTTCCTCCCTGAGTTCGATAAACCTTGGGTGATCCACTTAAGAGAAAACTTGCTGCTGTTCTACAAACCTCTGCTCTTGGAGGCCCAACACTGTCTACAGGAAAAGAAGCGTGAGTAGACATCACTCTCCAGCCCGGCCAAGGTGCTCCGCGCCCAGTTGCGTCGTGATGCTTGGTACTTGTTGGTGCAGTGGGAGGGACTTCCGGCCGAAGAGGCAACTTGGGAACCGCGTGATGAGTTCCAGCAGCATTATCCAGACTACCAGTTCGAGGACGAGCTGTTTGCGCAGGCGGGGAGAGATGTTATAACCGGCCTGGTCTACCGCCGGAGGAGGCCCACCGGCCAGGGCTAGTTAGGGGCTTATCCCAATTATCTATTTCCATTATAAATAAGAGTTGTAATTGGATTTCAGAGATTAAGCAATAAACATATATTTATTGCCGACTCCTCGAGGAGTCGGACTTGCAACCCTAGCCGCCTCAGTTCCGCCGCCTCCCTCACGCTCGCACGGTGGCGCCCTGCCGCCGGCGCCCTCGCCTCCGCACGCACACAGCCCCTTCCTTCCCCTATAGCCTCCGTCCTAGACCGGGTAGATTAGCCGATTCTACCACCCGGCAACGTTCGCAACAGAATAGTTCCACACAGGATTTGGTTGTTGGAATTTTTTTAAAAGGGTTTTGCTAGTTCTGAGCTAGCTAAGAACTAATTTAGTTTATAGTCGATTCCTACACTATTAGATTTTCATCCTGATTAATTCCATCCTGTTGCAATTTATGCTATAACTGACATTAGTTTAGTTGCAAGTTAAGTTGCAATTGAAATCTTTTAGTTGCAAATAAGGTTGAAACTAGAAAAATATTTTTGAACCGTTAGATTTGCTTCTTGACCGTGCTAATCAGGTGGTACACCTTGGATTGTAACTAACACTCGATCTGAGAAGTAAACTAGTTGATGATTGCTTCGGTCTCCTCCCACACACACAAGCACTACCTCACGAAAACTTGAAGGGGTTAGTTTTTCGAGTGTCTTCTTCTTTTAACCCATAAAAACCCATATCAAGCTCTATATACTCTCATATAGATTTACTAGGTGTACTCAATGTTCCTACCAGCCGGCTGACGGAATATTTTACCCATGAACATTTCGGTTTTCAGCGTACACTATTACTTGCGCGTCTGACTACTGAATAATATAGACTTAAACGAACCGTACTTACGTCTTTTTGTTCACTTTTAATCATTACACCCTAGTTACCAAGAGGTATGAAGATCCTGGCCGTTTCAGGTCAGCAAAGTTTAAAGGAGGGGGGACCGAAGCAAAAGTAAAACTAGTTCTCATTCGATCAAGAACTAGTCACATCCTAAAAGAAAAATGAATTTGAACACGAACCAGGTTGCAGGCCGATATTCCCTGTTCGTTGTTCTGCCGCCACTTGCGTTCATAAAAACTCTACACAAGTCAGGAATCAACTTTCTCCTTACACTATCCGTCTACAAGATCCATACGGAGTAGGAGTACTAAAGAAATCCGTACTTTGAGTAATTCGAATAAATACAAAGTTGCCGGTGCGCTGAGCAGGCATAGCTCAGGCCTCGCCGCAAGGGAAACGATCGACGATGGACTCAAAAACAGTAATCCACGGTGCCGGTCCCAGTCCCGGCGTTACGCTCGACGAGGATAGGATCAGCACCCTTCCCGACCACCTGCTCCAGCACATCTTGAGCTTCATGCGGACCCACGATGCCGTCCGCACGAGCGTGCTCTCGCCGCGGTGGCGGCATGTCTGGACCGGGATCCCGACCTTCGCCTTCTCGCTCTCGGGCGACACTGCAAGGTTAGCCGACTCGGTGGACAAGGTGCTCGCCCTTAGTCGCACCTACCGCGTCGATGTACTCGACATATCCATCAGGCATCCTCTGCACATGGCCCGTGCAAACGTGTGGCTTCGGCAGGCCGTGGAACGTGTCCATGGAAACATCAGCATCAGCTTCTTCCCTTCGGCGCCGGCTGCTGACCCGATCGTGCTGGACTTGCCATGCGGCGGAAGGACTAGGGCTTTGTCGATCGTCTTCTCCGATAACTGTATCGGAACCCTTAGAGTGCCGCCGGCATCCTCTGCAGTGGCCAGCTCGTTGACGGAGTTGAAGCTGAAGTTCCTGTGGCTCGACGGCAGCAGATTCTCGGATTGTGTGTCATCCTGCTGCCCTCACCTAAGAAAGCTCATCCTACATACCGTTGGTGATGTGGATCCCCTGAGACTATGTAACGACGCCCTAGAAGATGTTGATCTTGACTCCGCCCCAGAGGGCTGCCTCCAACAGCTGCAGGTGTCGTCTCGCAACCTTCGCCGCCTACGAATCAATATCCTCTTCTCGCCAGCGACTAGATTCAGTGAAGTGCACGATGGCAGCAAGGTTGCCAGTTTCCGCACTCCACGACTAGAGGATCTCGTCTGGAATACCAGCGCATCTATGCACCCGAGCAGGGTTGAGTTCGCGGACAGCTTGGCCACGGTTCGCCGCCTTGACGTCATGCTATTTACCCACGCCTGGGTGGACGACGCCGACTTCTACCACAACAAACTCACCGTATGGCTTCTTCAACACTGTAGTGGCGTCCGCCGCCTTGAAGTCTCCCTCTGGAATTCTGCCCCCGACGTAAGTACACATGCTTACCAACCCATTTAGCACTTTGCTAGGATGGCTAGATTTATATTTTCTTCCTTTCCATGCGGACTTATTCATTTAATTGGTTAAAACATGTTCATAGCTAGATATTAATATTGTACTCCCTTCGCTCCATAATATATAGGAACCTCCAAATGGAAGCAGAGCTACATGTAGCCCTTTAACTTTAAGAACTTAAAATATATAGGAGTATTTCTCAAAAAAATCTAGAAAAGGTTCTGAATGTAGCCAATGATTTATAGCATCAACGGTCAAAATCTCAGCACAAACTATTTGTATTGTAGGCTACACAAAAATAACAAAAATGTGGATCCAAATATAGTGAATAACGCACATTTCAAAACTTTAAAAATTATCAGATTTTCTTATTTTTTGTGTATCTTAGAAGGTCTTCACATCGAAATATTGCACGCTTGTAGGATACATCACCGACTACATCCAAACTATGCTCCAATTATTTTTGATGATTTTGTTTTTGAAGATAAAGGACTACTAGCCTGGCCTCCATGTATCCACACACTTGTAATAACATCTTGTATTATGGGAGGAAACACTTCTCGGTAGTATATATTTAGAAGTAGCAGATACATAGGTTAGAGCATCATTGATGTTGTTATTATATATTATTATGTACATGTTTTATTTTTAACCTACCATATCTATATTGCAGCCCATGGAGGTTCTTGGTGTACTCGACGAGGCGTCGTTGACACAGTACGAGGATCTGATGGTAGATGTACCCCAGCTTAGCAGTGTCACCAACCTAAGTGTGATCACCCTATTGGATCATCACGAGTACGGAGCCAGTATAACAACGCTACTCTCTAGATGCAATTACATAGAGACACTATTCATCGATGTCAAAAGAAAGGTAAGCTTGCCGCCAGGTCTTACTAGCATATACTTTCCTTCGTCCCATAGGTAATTAAGAATATGACCGGTGTGTTACCTGTACACAAACTTCTGATTCCAGAGGTTCGAGCTTAATTACTACGCTTGCGTAGATGCAACAATGTGCTGGTGCAACTGTCCTGAGAACTGGAGAATGCAGAAGCTGCGCCTCGACTTTCTTTGGAAAATCGATTTCCTTGGCTTCGCTAGGAGCACTGGGTGGATGGCCGACCTCGCCGGACTGCTGCGTTTTTCAAGACCAAGGGTGCTAATGAGGGTCATATCCTGTTATTGAAGATATTATAAAGCCCGTATGTTGCTATGGGTTACTTATAATCTTCATCTCACATGTTAGGTCAAATAAACCCATTACCCACTTGTACACATATAATGGTTGATGTGCTTAATTGAGAATACGTTGTGCATAAGCGTACGCCCACATGACATGATCGAGGTTGGAGAATGGAAATCGAAAGCACCGTCGATGCCTCCGCCTCGTAGACACCACACACTTACCTGATAAAATGGCCGGCCAGAAAAGCGATGAGATGCAACAATGAGAGTTTAATGCAACCACATTATTATTAGGATACTCTCTACCCTATACCTAGTTTAACAAAATAAAATAACTTACCTGACAACATTATCAAGATAATGTAGAAAAATATCACTGAGGAGGGTAGAGTGTACTCTAATATTGCATTGAGAGAACAAAAATAAACAGGTCGACGTTGTATTTGTTTCTCCCTTGCACCAATTAATTTTGCACCCAAGCAAATGACCACCCAAATGACCAAACCCACACACCATCTGACATCGAGATTGGCATAGATTGGCACAAATAGTTACTCGATTAATATAATAAATGAATTAGCGCATAGGCTGGTATCCGATAATTAATTGTGCATAGGCTGCTACCCGATAATTAACGCGTAGCTGGCTACTCTACGGACAACCACCGGCAGTATGACCATGATGTATCTCTCGTTGGCTTCTATTGCCTAGGGTGCGTTTGTTAGCCTGCACGGTGATATGTACAATGCATGGGTTGAGAAAGATTCTTTTTTAGGTGGACTACCAAATAACAAGGATTCAAAACAACCTACAACACGAACCTCAAAGCACCAAAAAAGGACTCTCAGCTAGGTTCCACTGCTACGTCCGAATCGGGTGTTCCTCCGGAGCAAGGCCCGTTGGAAATTAAAACGCGTGAAGATTCACCTTGATTTCAAGGTCAGTTATTCGGTCCTCACATGGTAGCCTCACATGCATATACATAATACAGCCACAAGTAAACAGCCAGCATATAATCTTTTCACCGCCCACCAATTATAGCCCCAGACTACCAAACGAAATGGCAACTACTGTAGGATAACGTTGCATAGAAAACAAAAATTTTCCTACGGCGAACACGCAATCCAAGCCAAGATGCAATCTAGAAGACGGTAGCAACGAGGGGGTATCGAGTCTCACCCTTGAAGAGATTCCAAAGCCTACAAGATGAGGCTCTTGTTGCTGCGGTAGACGATCACTTGCCGCTTGCAAAAGCGCGTAGAAGATCTTGATCACGATCGGTTCCGGCGCCACGAACGGGCAGCACCTCCGTACTCGGTCACACGTTCGGTTGTTGATGAAGACGAC
Organism: Lolium perenne; assembly: GCF_019359855.2. Taxonomy (NCBI): domain Eukaryota; kingdom Viridiplantae; phylum Streptophyta; class Magnoliopsida; order Poales; family Poaceae; genus Lolium; species Lolium perenne. The sequence goes on along the minus strand of NC_067246.2, from coordinate 257,995,668 downwards.
GTCCACCTCCCGTTCCAGCGGGCAGCGGAAGTAGTAGCTCCTCTTGAATCCGACAGCACGACGGCGTGGTGTCGGTGGCGGTGAAGAAGTCCGGCGGAGCTTCGCTAAGCTACGCGGGAGATATGGAGGAGAGGGGGGCGGCTAGGGTTTGGGAGGGGGTGGCCGGCCACTTCAATGGGGCGGCCAGCTTGTGGTCTTGGGGTGGCCGGCCCCCTCCCTTGGCCCCTCATTATATAGGTGGATCCCCAAGTGTTGGTGTCCAAGTCTTCGAATAAGACCCGAACCAAAAACCTACCATAAGAGGGGGAAACCTTGCCCAACTAGGACTCCCACCAAAGGTGGGGTTTCCACCTCCCATGTGGGGGGGTGGCCGGCCCCCTAAGGGGGAGTCCACTTGGGACTCCTCCCCCACTAGGGTTGGCCGGCTATGGAGGTGGAGTCCCATGTGGACTCCACCTTCCTTGGTGGTTTCTTCCGGACTTTTCTAGAACCTTCTAGAACCTTCCATAGAACCTTCCGCGACATTTTAATTCACATAAAATGACATCCTATATATGAATCTTATTCTCCGGACCATTCCGGAACTCCTCGTGATGTCCGGGATCTCATCCGGGACTCCGAACAAATATTCGAACTCCATTCCATATTCAAGTACTACCATTTCAACATCCAACTTTAAGTGTGTCACCCTACGGTTCGTGAACTATGCGGACATGGTTGAGTACTTACTCCGACCAATAACCAATAGCGGGATCTGGAGATCCATAATGGCTCCCACATATTCAACGATGACTTTAGTGATCGAATGAACCATTTACATATAATACCAATTCCCTTTGTCTCGCGATATTTTACTTGTCCGAGGTTTGATCTTCGGTATCACTCTATACCTTGTTCAACCTCGTCTCCTGACAAGTACTCTTTACTCGTACCGTGGTATGTGGTCTCTTATGAACTCATTCATATGCTTGCAAGACATTAGACGACATTCCACCGAGAGGGCCCAGAGTATATCTATCCATCATCGGGATGGACAAATCCCACTGTTGATCCATATGCCTCAACTCATACTTTCCGGATACTTAATCCCACCTTTATAGCCACCCATTTACGCAGTGGTGTTTGGTGTAATCAAAGTACTTTTCCGGTATAAGTGATTTACATGATCTCATGGTCATAAGGACTAGGTAACTATGTATCGAAAGCTTATAGCAAATAACTTAATGACGAGATCTTATGCTACGCTTAATTGGGTGTGTCCATTACATCATTCATACAATGACATAATCTTGTTATTAATAACATCCAATGTTCATGATTATGAAACTAATCATCCATTAACCAACAAGCTAGTTTAAGAGGCATACTAGGGACTTCTTGTTTGTCTACATATCACACATGTATTAATGTTTCGGTTAATACAATTATAGCATGATATATAAACATTTATCATAAACATAAAGATATAAATAATAACCACTTTATTATTGCCTCTAGGGCATATCTCCTTCAGTCTCCCACTTGCACTAGAGTCAATAATCTAGATTACATCGTAATATACCTAACACCCATGGCATTCTGGTGTTGGTCATGCTTTGCCCTAGGGAGAGCTTTAGTCAACGGATCTACTACATTCAGATCAGTGTGTACTTTGCAAATCTTTACTTCTCCATCTTCGATGTACTCGCGAGTCGAGTGGTAACGCAGCTTGATATGCTTCAGCCTCTTGTGTGACCTTGGCTCTTGTGCATTGGCGATGGCACCCATGTTATCACAGTAAATGATTAATGGGTCCAATGCACTAGGAACCACACCGAGCTCTACAATGAACCTCTTCATCCATACCGCTTCTGATGAAGCCTCTGAAGCCGCTATGTACTCTGATTCTGTTGAAGACTTCGCCACCGTGCACTGCTTCGAGCTTGCCCAGCTTACTGCAGCACCATTCAATATAAACAAGTACCCAGATTGTGACTTAGAGTCATCAGGATCAGTGTTCCAACTTGCATCGGTGTAACCGTTTACAACGAGCTCTTGGTCACCTCCATAACAAAGAAACATATCCTTAGTTCTTTTCAAGTACTTCAGGATATTCTTGACCGCTGTCCAGTGTTCCATTCCTGGATCACTTTGATATCTGCTAGTCAAACTAACAGCATGTGCTATATCCGGTCTAGTACATAGCATGGCATACATGATAGATCCTACTGCCGAGTCATAGGGGATATTACTCATCCTTTCTCTTTCTTCTGCCGTAGCCGGTCCTTGAGTCTTACTCAATACCTTGCCTGGTAACATAGGTAAGAACCCTTTCTTACTTTCGTCCATTCTAAACTTCTTTAGAATCTTGTCCAGATATGTACTCTGTGATAGCCCTATTAGGCGTCTTGATTTATCTCTATAAATCTTGATGCCTAATATATACGATGTTTCACCAAGGTCTTTCATTGAAAAACTATTATTCAAATAACCTTTAACACTGCTTAATAGTTCTATATCATTCCCGATCAATAATATGTCATCTACATATAATATCAGGAATGCTACAGAGCTCCCACTCACTTTCTTGTAAATACAGGCCTCTCCATGACACTGTATAAACCCGAAGTCTTTGATCACCTTATCAAAACGTCGGTTCCAACTTCTTGATGCTTGCTTCAGTCCATAGATTGAACGCTGAAGTTTGCATACTTTGTCAGCATTTTTTAGGATCGACAAAACCTTTGGGTTGTACCATATACAACTCTTCCTCAATGTCTCCATTAAGGAATGTTGTTTTGACATCCATCTGCCAAATCTCATAATCGAAAAATGCAGCTATTGCTAACAAAATCCTCACAGATTTTAGCTTCGCTACAGGTGAGAAAGTCTCATCGTAGTCAACTCCTTGAATTTGTCGGAAACCCTTTGCGACAAGTCGAGCTTTATAGACAGTAATATTACCATCAGCACCTGTTTTTCTCTTGAAGATCCATTTATTTTCGACAGCCTTTCGGCTATCAGGTAAGTCTACCAAAGTCCATACTTTGTTATCATACATGGATCCCATTTCGGATTTCATGGCTTCTTGCCATTTGTTGGAATCTGGGCTCATCATCGCTTCTTCATACGTCGCAGGGTCCTCATCATTGTTATCCACAATCATGATATTTAGACAAGGATCATACCAATCAGGAGTGGCACGTTCCCTTATCGATCTGCGAGGTTCAGTAGTTTCCTCGTTCGAAGTTTCATGATCATTATCATTAGCTTCCTCTGTTGCCGGTGTAGGCGGTACAGGTACAACTTCCGATCTTGCGCTACTCGATCCAACGAGTATAGATTCATCAATCTCATCGAGTTCTACTTTTCTTCCAGTCACTTCTTTAGTGAGAAATTCTTTCTCAAGAAAGGTTCCGTTCTTAGCAACAAAGATTTTGCCTTCGGATCTGTGATAGAAAGTGTACCCTATAGTTTCCTTAGGGTATCCTATGAAGACGCATTTCTCCGCTTTGGGTTCTAGCTTGTCCGGTTGTAACTTCTTTACATAGGCTTCGCAACCCCAAACTTTCAGGAACGACAGCTTAGGTTTCTTGTTAAACCATAATTCATACGGTGTCGTTTCTACGGATTTTGATGGTGCTCTATTTAAAGTGAATGCGGCTGTCTCTAATGCATAACTCCAAAATGATAACGGCAAATCAGTAAGAGACATCATACTACGAACCATATCTAAGAGAGTTCGATTACGACGTTCGGACACACCGTTTCGTTGAGGTGTTCCCGGCAGTGTCAATTGTGAAAGTATTCCGCATTTCTTTAAATGCATGCCAAACTCATAACTCAGATATTCACCTCCACGATCAGATCGTAGAAATTTGATCTTCTTGTTACGTTGATTTTCTACTTCACTTTGAAATTCCTTAAACTTCTCGAAAGTTTCGGATTTATGTTTCATGAAATAGATATACCCATATCTACTCAGATCATCTGTGAAGGTTAGAACATAACGATAACCACCGCGATGCTACACTCATTGGTCCACATACATCGGTATGTATGATTTCCAATAAGTCGTAGCTCGCTCCATCATACCTGAGAAAATGGAGTCTTTGTCATTTTTCCCATTAGACATGCTTCGCATCTATCAAGTGACTCAAAGTCAAGTAATTCAAGTAATCCATCGGTATGGAGTTTCTTCATGCGTTTCACTCCAATATGACCAAGGCAGCGATTGCCACATATAAGTAGAATTATCATTTAATTTAATTCGCTTAGCATCAATGTTATGTATATGCGTATCACTACTATCGAGATCTAACAGAAATAAGCCATTCTTTTGTGGTGCTCGACCATAAAAGATATTATTCATAAAAATAGAACAACCATTATTCTCAGACTTGAATAAATAACCATCTTGCATTAAACAAGATCCAGATATAATGTTCATGCTCAACGCGGGTACAAAATAACAATTATTTAGGCTTAAAACTAATCCCGAAGGTAGATGTAGAGGAAGTGTGCCGACAGCGATCACATCGACTTTGGATCCATTTCCACCGCGCATCGTCACTTCATCTTTCAGTAGTCTTCGTTTATTCTTTAGTTCCTGTTTTGAGTTCTGAGATATGAGCAACCGAACCGGTATCAAATACCAGTACTAGAACGAGAACCGGTGAGATAAACATCTATAACATGTATATCAGATATACCTTCTTTCTTCTTCTTGACAAGGCCGCTCTTCGATCAGCCGGATACTTGGAGCAATTACGCTTCCGGTGTCCCTTCTCCTTGCGGTAATAGCACTCAGCATCGGGCTTAGGGCCGTTCTTAGGTTTCATAGGAGGCGTGGCAGCTTTCTTGCCACCCTTCTTGAATTTTCCCTTAGACTTGCCCTGTTTCTTGAAACCGGTGGTCTTGTTGACCATCAACACTTGGTGCTCTTTCTTGATCTCAATCTCGGCAGCTTTTAGCATGCCAAAGAGTTCGTGTAACTCCTTGTTCATGTTCTGCATATTGTAGTTCATCACAAAGTTCTTGTAACTTGGCGGCGGTGATTGAAGGACACGATTAATCCCAGTCTATTAGGAATCACTATTCCCAAGTCAGGAGTTTCTTCGCATGCCCGGTCATGGCGAGCATGTGCTCACTAACGGAGCTGCCTTCTTCCATCATACAATGAAGAAATGTTTCGATGCTTCATAGCATTCCACGGCCGCATGAGTCTCGAATATAGCTTTCAGCTCATTCATCAACTCATGAGGATCGTGGTGCTCAAAACGTTTTTGAAGATCGGATTCCGGACTGCACAGATGGCACACTGAACTTGAGAGTACCCGGTTTTCCGAGTCGCGTAAACAGCTTTTACTTCATCGGTTTCATCTTCTGCGGGAGGGTCACCTAGCGCTGCATCAAGCACAAATTGCAGATTTCCGCCGTAGAGGAAGATCCTCACATGACGGAACCGGTCGGTGAAGTTGCTACCGTTGCTCTTAAGTTTCTCTTTCTCTAGAACCGATTAAAATTGATTGGGGACGCCATCTCTACAACATATATTTGCAATAGTTTAGACTAAGTTTATGACAAATTGAGTTCAAATTTTAATTCAACATAATTAAAAATCTAAGTGAACTCCCACTCAAAACAATATCCCTCGCATTGTCTTAGTGATCACACGAACCAAATCCACCGCACCTAAACCCGATCATCACGAGAAAAGGTGTGACTTCAATGGCGAACACTCAAAGTGTTCATCATATCAACCATATGATTCATGCTCTACCTTTCGGTATCACGTGTTCCGAGACCATGTCTGTACATGCTAGGCTCGTCAAGGCCACCTTAGTATCCGCATGTGCAAAACTGTCTTGCACCCGTTGTATGCACTTGTTGATTCTATCACACCCGATCATCACGAGATGCTTCGAAACGACAAGTCTTGGCAACGGTGCTACTAAGGATGAACACTTTATTATCTTGAGATTTTAGTGAGGGATCATCTTATAATGCTACCGTCGCGATCTAAGCAAAATAAGATGCATAAAAAGGATTAACATCACATGCAGTTCATATGTGATATGATATGGCCCTTTTGTCTTTGCGCCTTTGATCTTCATCTCCAAAGCACGGACATGATCTCCATCATCTTCGGGCATGATCTCCATCATCGTCGGCGTAGCGTCAAGGTCAATGACGTCGTCTTCATGATTGTCCTCCATGTAGCAACTATAACAACTACTTTGAAATACTACTCAACATGAAATTTAAAGACAACCATAAGGCTCCTGCCGGTTGCCACAATACAATAATGATCATCTCATACATATTCATCATCACATTATGGCCATATCACATCACCAAACCCTGCAAAAACAAGTTAGACGTCTCTAATTTGGTTTGCATATTTTACGTGGTTTAGGGTTTTCGAGAGAGATCTAATCTACCTACGAACATGAACCACAACGTTGATACTAATGTTTTCAATAGAAGAGTAAATTGAATCTTTACTATAGTAGGAGAGACAGACACCCGCAAAGCCTCTTATGCAATACAAGTTGCATGTCAAACGAGGAACAAGTCTCATGAACGCGGTCATGTAAAGTTAGTCCGAGCCGCTTCATCCCACTATGCCATAAAGATGCAAAGTACTCAAACTAAAGATAACAAGAGCATCAACGCCCACAAACCATTGTGTTCTACTCGTGCAACCATCTATGCATAGACACGGCTCTGATACCACTGTAGGATAACGTTGCATAGAAAACAAAAATTTTCCTACGGCGAACACGCAATCCAAGCCAAGATGCAATCTATAAGACAGTAGCAAGGAGGGTATCGAGTCTCACCCTTGAAGAGATTCCAAAGCCTACAAGATGAGGCTCTTGTTGCTGCGGTAGACGATCACTTGCCGCTTCCAAAAGCGCGTAGAAGATCTTGATCACGATCGGTTCCGGCGCCACGAACGGGCAGCACCTCCGTACTCGGTCACACGTTCGGTTGTTGATGAAGACGACGTCCACCTCCCGTTCCAGCGGGCAGCGGAAGTAGTAGCTCCTCTTGAATCTGATAGCACGACGGCGTGGTGTCGGTGGCGGTGAAGAAGTCCGGCGGAGCTTCGCTAAGCTACGCGGGAGATATGGAGGAGAGGGGGGCGGCTAGGGTTTGGGAGGGGGTGGCCAGCCACTTCAATGGGGCGGCCAGCTTGTGGTCTTGGGGTGGCCGGCCCCCTCCCTTGGCCCCTCATTATATAGGTGGATCCCCAAGTGTTGGTGTCCAAGTCTTCGAATAAGACCCGAACCAAAAACCTACCATAAGAGGGGGAAACCTTGCCCAACTAGGACTCCCACCAAAGGTGGGGTTCCCACCTCCCATGTGGGGGGGTGGCCGGTCCCCCTAAGGGGGAGTCCACTTGGGACTCCTCCCCCACTAGGGTTGGCCGGCCATGGAGGTGGAGTCCCATGTGGACTCCACCTTCCTTGGTGGTTTCTTCCGGACTTTTCTAGAACCTTCTAGAACCTTCCATAGAACCTTCCGCGACATTTTAATTCACATAAAATGACATCCTATATATGAATCTTATTCTCCGGACCATTCCGGAACTCCTCGTGATGTCCGGGATCTCATCCGGGACTCCGAACAAATATTCGAACTCCATTCCATATTCAAGTACTACCATTTCAACATCCAACTTTAAGTGTGTCACCCTACGGTTCGTGAACTATGCGGACATGGTTGAGTACTTACTCCGACCAATAACCAATAGCGGGATCTAGAGATCCATAATGGCTCCCACATATTCAACGATGACTTTAGTGATCGAATGAACCATTTACATATAATACCAATTCCCTTTGTCTCGCGATATTTTACTTGTCCGAGGTTTGATCTTCGGTATCACTCTATACCTTGTTCAACCTCGTCTCCTGACAAGTACTCTTTACTCGTACCGTGGTATGTGGTCTCTTATGAACTCATTCATATGCTTGCAAGACATTAGACGACATTCCACCGAGAGGGCCCAGAGTATATCTATCCGTCATCGGGATGGACAAATCCCACTGTTGATCCATATGCCTCAACTCATACTTTCCGGATACTTAATCCCACCTTTATAGCCACCCATTTACACAGTGGTGTTTGGTGTAATCAAAGTACCTTTCCGGTATAAGTGATTTACATGATCTCATGGTCATAAGGACTAGGTAACTATGTATCGAAAGCTTATAGCAAATAACTTAATGACGAGATCTTATGCTACGCTTAATTGGGTGTGTCCATTACATCATTCATACAATGACATAATCTTGTTATTAATAACATCCAATGTTCATGATTATGAAACTAATCATCCATTAACCAACAAGCTAGTTTAAGAGGCATACTAGGGACTTCTTGTTTGTCTACATATCACACATGTATTAATGTTTCGGTTAATACAATTATAGCATGATATATAAACATTTATCATAAACATAAAGATATAAATAATAACCACTTTATTATTGCCTCTAGGGCATATCTCCTTCAACTACATCTTTTACATCGTTCCGAACGGACCAAACTCTATAGGGCCAAGAAACGTGCGTTGTTTTAGAGCCTGACTACATGGGCCCAATCTACCAAACACTCCCCTAGTTTCCATGAACGCGAGGATAGCGAACAACATGAGGGATAGCTTAGCTCGTCCAGATGGCACAGTGACCGAGGATCATCAGGAGATGATGATGCTGACTCGGGAGTTCTATGATGGTTTATACACATCAGAGGGTACAAGAGGAATGGATGAGGTCCTTGCTTCAGTCCCGATAAAAGTTACTTCACAGATGAATTTAAATCTGTTAGCACCGTTTGAGGATACGGAAATTAAGTCAGCACTTTTCCAGATGTACCCGACCAAGGCGTCGGGACCTGACGGGTTTCCCGCACATTTTTTCCAAGGCCATTGGGATCTTTGTGGTGAGGAGGTCACTCGGGCTGTTCTGCGAATTCTTCGTGGTGAGGATAGCCCAGAAGTGATAAATAAAACCTTCGTTGTGCTAATCCCCAAGGTAGCTTAACCGGAAGAGTTGGGGCAATTTAGACCCATTAGTCTATGCAATGTAATCTACAAAATTGCTTCAAAGGTCCTCGCCAATAGATTGAAGATGATTCTTCCTAAGATCATCTCTGAGGAGCAATCGACATTTGTGCCAGGGAGACTGATCACAGACAATATAATTACAGCTTATGAGTGTTTGCACTTTATGAAGATAAATGAATCTAAAAAACATCAACACTGTGCTCTAAAGCTGGACATGCGCAAAGCATATGACCGTGTGGAGTGGAGGTATTTACGTGCAATTATGCTTCACATGGGCTTTCATGACCGATGGGTGCACTTGATCATGAGATTTGTTATACTGTAATCCAAATTCATATACTAAAGGGAGGCTAACTTCTGACGAGCGGAGCGAGGCCCGTCGCCGGAGGCTTGGGCCGATATGTCGTGCCCTACAGGGACGCCTGCGGGGGGCGGCAGCCCCCGCGGTACGGATCGTTGCCACCGTCTATACATATTCCCTGTAAGCCGCCGCTAGGGTTTCATCGCATCATTGTACACCCACGGCGTTTGTAAACACCACCGAAATAGTGAAGTTTTGCTGGCTGGCACCCGTGGTTTTTCCCTTGTGTGTTGCAAGGGTTTTCCACGTTAAAATCTCGTGTCCCCTGCAGTGTTTTCCTTTTGTGTGTGTGTTCAGTTCTTATGAGTCTGTGCAGAGTGGAGATTTTGTGCGTGTGGGGAATGACAACCAGTGCAGCATTGTTGGCATTGGTTCTGTTCAGATCAAGACCCATGATGGGATGACACGCACGTTGACAGGAGTGAAACACATACCCTCCATGGCGAGGAATTTGATCTCTTTGAGTACGCTTGATTGTGACGGGTACAAGTACAAAGGTGGGAACAAACTTTTGAAGGTATCATCAGGTTCTCTCATTATTATGATTGGTGATATGAATTCTGCGAAATTATATGTCCTTAGAGGTAGCACTTTGCCTGGTATTGCTGCTGCTGTTAGTTCTGATGAATCTAGTAAGACTAACCTTTGGCATAAGCGTCTTGGACATATGAGTGAGCTTGGCATGGCAGAATTGGCAAAGAGAGAGCTAATTGATGGCTGCGATTTAGGTAAGCTTGAGTTCCGTGAGCACTGCATCTTTGGTAAGCATAAAAGACTAAAATTTAATGCTTTCGTTCATACCACCAAAGGCATTTTAGATTATGTACACGCTGATGTTTGGGGTCCGTCCCGTAGAACTTCTAATGGTGGTGCTAATTACATGCTTACTATTATTGATGATTACTCAAGGAAAGTTTGGCCATATTTCCTGAAACATAAATCTGATGTTTTTAATGCTTTTAAGAAGTGGAAAGTTATGGTAGAAACCCAAACTGAAAAGAAGGTTAAGATACTCCGTACTGACAATGGTATGGAATTTTGTTCAAATGAATTTGATGAGTTTTGCAGCAATGATGGGATGGTAAGACATCATACCATTCCATACACCCCTCAACAGAATGGCGTGGCTGAACGCATGAATAGGACCATTATTTCGAGGGCTCGCTGCATGTTATCTAATGCAAAGATGCATAGAAGTTTTTGGGCTGAAGCAGCCTCCACCGCATGTTATCTCATCAACAGGTCACCTTCTGTTCCACTTGATAAGAAAACTCCAATTGAGGTATGGTCTGGTTTGCCTGCTGATTATTCAGATTTGAGAGTTTTTGGTTGCACTGCTTACGCTCATGTTGATAATGGAAAGTTGGAGCCAAGGGCTGTTAAGTGCATCTTCCTTGGTTATGGTTCAGGAGTTAAGGCATATAGATTATGGAATCCTGAAACTAAGAAAATTGTGTTGAGCAGGAATGTCGTTTTTAATGAGGCGGTTATGTTTAATGATAGTTCGTCTACTGATATTTCTGATGCTATTGATTCTCCTGATGTTTCTGATGATGAGCAGCACATAATTGGCGTGCAGGTGGAGCACGCAAAGGAGAATGAAAATGTGGTTCCTGAAACCAACAATGATGATAATTATGTTCCATCTTCACCACCTATTGCTCAGCGACAAGGACGGTCTATTGCTGCTGACCGCCCTAAGAGAAATATTACACCTCCTACCCGATTAATTCAAGAATGTGATATTGTTGATTATGCTTTGAGTTGTGCTGAACAGGTGGAGCATGATATTGAACCAGCTACATATAATGAAGCCATTGCTTCGGTTGATAAAGAGAAGTGGGTAGGTGCGATGCAAGAAGAGATGCAATCGCTTGAGAAGAATGGCACATGGGATGTTGTGCACTTGCCTAAACAAAAGAAGGATGTCCGCTGCAAGTGGATATTTAAAAGAAAGGAAGGTTTGTCTCCTAATGAGCCTCCACGGTTTAAGGCAAGGTTAGTAGCAAAAGGTTTCAGTCAAATTCCAGGTGTTGATTATAATGATGTATTCTCCCCGGTTGTGAAGCATAGTTCTATTCGTGCTTTCTTTGGTATTGTTGCTATGCATGATCTTGAGCTTGAGCAGCTAGATGTAAAGACTGCTTTTCTGCATGGTGAGTTGGAGGAGGAGATATATATGGACCAACCTGAAGGTTATGTTGTGCCTGGTAAGGAGGATCTTGTTTGCAAATTAAAGAGGTCCCTTTATGGTCTGAAACAGAAAGGTTTGATTCATTTATGCTTACACATGGTTTTGAGAGATCTCAGTATGATAGTTGTGTGTATATCAAGTTTGTTAATGGATCACCTATTTATCTGCTGCTATATGTTGGTGATATGTTGATTGCTGCCAAGAGCATGAAAGAGATCACTATTTTAAAGAATCAATTAAGTAGTGAGTTTGAGATGAAGGATCTTGGTCCTGCTAAGAAAATACTAGGCATGGAAATTAAAAGGGACAGAAAGTCTAGTTTGTTGTTTCTTAGTCAGGAAAAGTACATTGAGAAAGTTCTTCATCGTTTTAATATGCATGATGCAAAGTCAGTTACTACTCCTATTGCTTCTCATTTCAAGTTGTCAGCTTTGCAATGTCCTAGCTCTGAAGATGATATTGAGTACATGTCTCGAGTTCCCTATTCTAGTGCTGTTGGTTCCTTGATGTATGCCATGGTTTGTTCACGTCCTGATCTGTCATATGCTATGAGTTTGGTCAGTCGATACATGGCTAATCCTGGTAAAGAACATTGGAAAGCTGTTCAGTGGATTTTCAGGTACCTTCGCGGCACATCAAAAGCTTGCTTGAGGTTTGACAGATTGGTGAGGGGCTCGCCGGATATGTGGATTCAGATTATCTTTGGCGATTTGGATAAGAGAAGGTTCCTCACAGGTTATGTGTTTCTTGTTGGTGGATGTCTTTGTTAGCTGGAAGGCTACTTTGCAGGATGTTGTTGCACAATCTACTACTGAGGCTGAGTACATGGCTATTGCTGAGGCAGGTAAAGAGGTTGTTTGGCTGAAAGGTTTATATGCTGAGCTTTGTGGAGATAATTCTTGCATTAAGTTCTTCAAAGGATGACAACGTGCTATTTATCGTACTAAAGATCAGATGTACCATGAGAGGACAAAGCACATTGATATTAAGTACCACGCAATCAGAGATGTGGTTGCAAAAGGTAAAGTGAAGGTATGCAAGATTAGTACTCATGATAATCCTGCTGATATGATGACTAAGCCTGTCCCTGTGTCCAAGTTTGAGCTTTGCTCAAGCTTGGTTGGTATAACTGTTTAGCCCAAGTGGCTATTGGCGCCAGCAAGTGTTTTCTTTGTTGATTTAGGTGATTGTTGAAGTTCATGCTACAAGGAATTTGTCTCAAGGTGGAGTTTGTTATACTGTGATCCAAATTCATATACTAAAGGGAGGCTAACTTCTGACGAGCGGAGCGAGGCCCGTCGCCGGAGGCTTGGGCCGATATGTCGTGCCCTACAGGGACGCCTGCGGGGGGTGCGGGGGGCGGCAGCTCCCGCGGTATGGATCGTTGCCACCGTCTATATATATTCCATGTAAGCCGCCGCTAGGGTTTCATCGCATCATTGTACACCCACGGCGTTTGTAAACACCACCGAAATAGTGAAGTTTTGATGGCTGGCGCCCGTGGTTTTTCCCTTGTGTGTTGCAAGGGTTTTCCACGTTAAAATCTCGTGTCCCCTGCAGTGTTTTCCTTTTTCGTTCTTCGTTTATTTGTGCATCTCGATTGTAACAAGATTGGTGTCATCGGTGTCTTTCTCTATACTCCTCAATGGGTCACCACTTGAGGAGTTTACGCCATCTCGAGGGCTTCGCCAAGGCGATCTGATCTCCCCCTATTTATTTTTGCTTGCAGCAGAGGGCCTCTCTGGCCTCTTAAAACAAAGTCATCAGTCATCGCACCTTAAAGGAATTCAGGTGGCTCCCACTGCTCCGGCAGTTAACCACCTTCTCTTTGCAGATGATAGCCTGTTGTTTGTCAAAGCTAATGAAGAGGGAGCAAGGGATGTTAAGTGTTTATTGGACAAATACTGTGAGGCGCCGGGTCAGCGAGTAAATCTAGACAAGTCCTCTGTGTTCTTTAGTAAAGGTTGCCCAGAATTAACCATGCAAGTTGTCAAAACGACATTGCAGGTACCGAATGAAACTCTTAATGAGAAGTATCTCGGGATGCCTTCGGATGTGGGTCGGTCTCTCAATGGTGCATTTAAATATTTGAGAGATAGAGTTTGGAAAAGAGTCCAAGGATGGCTAGAACTCTTGCTATCGATGGGAGGCAAAGAAGTTCTTATAAAATCAATAACACAAGCTATACCCACCTTTTCGATGTCCTGCTTCAAGCTACCAAGGGGTCTATGTCTTCATCTAAATTCGTTGATTAGAAACTTCTGGTGGGGAAGCAAGAAGGGAAGCATAAAAACACATTGGGTCTCCTGGGATGTGATGTGTTCTCCTAAGTTTGCAGGTGGCCTAGGTTTTAGAGATATTGAACTATTCAACCCGGCTCTATTGGCTAGACAAGCATGGCACATACTGCAGAATCCTAGCTCGCTTAGTGCGAGAATTCTCAAAGCGGTCTATTTTCCGCAACAGATTTTTTAGAAGCTACTCTTGGATCACACCTGTCACAAGTCCGGCGAGCTCTGATTGAAGGAAGAGACACAATGAACCAAGGCCTTATCCGAAGAATTGGAACGGGCGGGATCACATGCTGCGTCACATTTCATGCAAGAAGCCTAACCCCCCCCCCCCCCCCCCCCGCTGTTGGTTAGCAATTTTATTACTGCTGAATCAGTGTCTTGGAACAAAGCTGCAATTGAGGAATTCTTTCTCCCTATGGATGTTGAATACATACTAGATGGTCCATGCGCGTCTTGCCGCGCCGATCTTCGATGCTTCTCGATTCGATTCTCTAGATTGGACTTTCTTTGGGCTGGAGTGGGAGTGTTCAAATTGTATGATCTACTTGTTTGTATTTGCTGGCAGACGCAGTTTTGGGTGAGTCAGAACGATAGTTATTTGTGCTGTGATGGGTTGTGAAGGTATCTTTTTGTGTTGCCTTATTCTGATCTATCTCTTTGGTTATCTTAATTTGTTGTTGTTGCTCTTTCTGCAGTTGATATAGTCCTTGTTCATCTTTCTCGTTGCTCGATCTTCGCAGTCACTAACAAAAGCAGGTGGGTCTACATCCACCTAATCTACGCACTGGCTTTCAGCAGAGTATCAATTGGCGGCAGAGACCGTGTTTCCTTAGCGATGTCACGATAGGAGCGCAACTCAGGTGCGCGTGGTCGGCCATGCCATGCCCAACTGGCAGACTGTCAAAGAGGATGTTGTGGCCTGGAGGCAGATCGAGATCGAGCACATCGTCGTTGTACTCTCCTCTAGGTCAAAATATAGTGCCTACAAGATTTTTTTGAAGTCAAACCGGGTAAACATTGACTAAGTTTATACCATAAAAACATCAACATTTAAAATCTCAAATCAATACCATCGTATTCACCGCAAAGTATATTTTAATATGGTAATAGGCAGATTGTCTATTCGTTGTAAATCAAGCCTTAATTTATTGGGTGTCCGTAGTTATTTGATGTAGATAACAATATCTTGTTTTCTTTATATTCTGGAATTGGAAAAACATGCGATCTATATTTTGTCCCTGTTTTATATTCACTTATTATGTCTCATTACAGATCTCGGCCAAAACAAATACTATGCCTAACTACAGAAGATAAAATGGTAGTCCTTATGAAGGGCTTTTTCATATGTCTACCACTTGTACTTATACCGGAATACCTACAGACATTGTCTACAAACCTAAGGATTGACTTCGCATGTATTTGCAGAGTATAGCATAGAATTTGTTGCGGAAGAAGAGCAAGGATTGCTTACCCCTGGCACAGTGATGGAGAGGTCATCGTCCATTGCGCCGGTCAAGTGTGGCCGCAATTTTTCCTCAGGTAGTCTCAGAAAATAGGTAACATAAGTTCATCGCCGTTGTGCAGAACAATGACCGTTCCTAGACAACAAACAACTATGGCGCAATATTTAACATTGGTTTTCGAAACCATAAAGGTCCAAGAAACAAAAAGAAAACCTGGATTACATATTATCAAGGACATAAAAGCTTGAGACAGAAACTATGTATCTCAATAGACTGAGAAAGGGAAAGAACAAAGAGATTCTGCTCTTGACTCCTAACCAAACGAACTTTCGTGCAGATGAACTTAAGTTTAATCTGAAGTACATAATTAGCAAAGTCATCACCTGTTTCTATGGATGCAGACCACTCATACTTTAAGTCTTGCAACCGTACCATGTCTTAGTAATATTTTTACATTTGGCTTTATTGCAGTTTCTTTATATTTGTAGGGAGTGAACTTTCGACTGAAAGCACAATAGATGGTAAGAATAAAAAGTAAAAATCATATCTGAAAACAAACTGCATGGCGGTGAACCAACTAAATTAATATCAAGATAGACCTGTTAATGTCAATTAGTACCACTAATATGATATGTTAAAATGAATAATAATGCTATGTTGGAACATAGTCCACTCCAGTACTAATTCCTAGAATCAAACTAAAAAGAGTAAAAAAGATTAACACACAGTCACCCAGAGAGACCTTCTCTCATTTCTTCAGAAGTATTATCCCTAACACAACAAAGTTCTACTCCTGCGGCCAGAACAGAAAAACCTGCCAATGATCTCACTAACTAAATAGCTAACTAAGAACTGAATATAAGAGCAAAAGGTTCAATTACAAAGGAAAAGCATATAGGTATTACTGCCATTGGATTATTTATGTAGCTATTAAGAAGTAAGGCACTATAATGTCCACCTCCAAGGGCTTACCTTTGTGTTAACTATTAAGTCATATATAAAATAAACTGATGAGAAAAAACAGGATGACAGTGCCCACATGAAATCAAGGTTGTTTGCAACCATATGGAAACAAATGTAAATGTCCAGTGAGATACAGTTAACCTAAAGGAGAACAGACAATCTAGAATAGCAAGGTGAGAAGATACATCACTATATAGTCTACGTCTAGGGATTTACCTTTGTGCAGCGAGTCTAGTGACATGTGCTTGTTAGCAAATCAGAGAGGTTCCTTCTTACTAAATACGATTCAGGAAAAGAGGGTTGACTAATGAAGAAGAAAAAACATCACTGCAGGCCATGTTTGCATATTTGGGTAATTGGTATATTCAAGTATTCATCATAATAACAACTAAAGATAAGATGGGAAATTCCTCCCACGAGTAATAGGCTGCTCTTAGTACTCATGATTTGCAAGTCTTCATAAACATCCTTCTGGTTTCTAAAGCTTATTTTACCAATGCATATCTTAATAATAATTTCCAAATAAGAAGATCCACATAACTTCCAAACAAAATGTAGATCCTATGTTTTCCCGATTTATATGTTTTGGATAGATACTACAATCCTAAAAAATTCGAAAATGTAATCTATTGTATTGTCTTGTGTTGATCGTAAGTACCAATAGTTTGAAGACAGATTTGATCGTATCGGTATAATACAGAACCTAAAAACAAAGAACTGTCACCTCCAATCCTTAAGTTGCCCTCTGGTAAAATAAAATCCTTAGGTTGCCCTTGTTGTGATGTAGAGTTGGCACCAGCTTCTCTAGCTGAAAGAAAATCAATGTCAATAGCAGCCTATGATATCTCCAAGTATTTACAAATTTAAATTCTCCTCCTAGTGATTTCATCACAAATAACAACCTAATGTGGCAGCATGAACAGTCAATGCATTTTATTAGTGCACGCACAACAGCAATACTTACCACACACTCTTGCCATAAAAAAGAATTGACCTGACACAATCAATTTAATACGTTTAAATCACCTGATGTAGAGGCCATGCCCATTGCATAATCGACTAACCAATGAAATCCTCTAAGATTACAAAAAATAAAGGTTTTGTGATGCTAGACTTAGCCAATTAGATAATCTCCAAATCAATTGTCCAACGGGGGTTAACTTAGTTTGAAGTAATGAGATTATCCGATGTATTTATATTCCATGGTCACAACCTTGCAACTACTGAAAAGCTAAGAAAAATTCAGGGGAGTTACCTCAAACTATTGCATGTCACGGAAGTGTGATCACACAACCAATTTGTGAACTAAATACCAGATAATCAACTCTAAGAAAAAAGAATTGCACAGTGGCTGCTGCTCAAACCATGTGAAAAGGGTTTCATTACTGCAGTTATATAAAGCTCAATTAATTCTAAACTAAAATCCTCCGCTATATATGAAAAGTATGGACAATAGTTGGACTCATTCCCTGTATGATATCACACTCATACATCAATCATCGGCAAACAATAGACCAATAGTACACCAAGTATCTCCAAGCATACAAAGAAACGGGTAGATCTGGTGTGAAACTTGGCAAAAAGAAACATATATTGATGTAAAGAAGGAAAAGAGAGAGAGAGAGAGGAGATGGCCTCACCTTGTTGCAGGAGAGGAATCGAAGAAGCCCAAGATTGCTACCGATTTGTAGCTAGCGGAGATGTAGAGTTCATTCCCACATCGTGGCGGCAGTGGCGACCGATTCGTCAGGGAGTATGGGAGATGGCCGAACAGGGCAGGGGCGAGAGAGGAGGCAGATGATGTTTGTTCCCTTTTCGAAGAGGATGTAGATGCCGGTGGTGCCAGTACAGGCTAGAGAGGCGCCGACGGCGCAGCATAGGCAGGGACAACAACAACCCAGTTGTCGATGGTGGTACGCCAGAGAAGCAGCAAATCCCGGCGGTGGCGAAAGGATCAAACCCTAGTCGTCTCTCTCTCTCTCCCTCTTTCCGATGATCCCGAATTCAACCCCCTAGCGAGCGAGATCGATATGAATCAGACCGAGAGAGGAATGGATATAGTGCGGGAGGCGAATGTCCTGCCCAGCGGCCAGCGCCGTCGCACACCATCCTATTCAGCGGCGCGGTGAACCGCAAAGCCCGTGTCAGCCTCCCGTAGCTCCAACACCTCCTCGGTATCCCCCGCCTCTTCTCCTCCAGGGCCAGCGCATCACCGAAGAATCACGTGCACCGCCGCAAATGCATGAATCCGCGGTCAAAAGCAACCCCGAACTGACCCTCAAGGCCTCACCGACACAACGACCGCATGGAGCGACGACACGCACGCGCTGGCCCAGATCACGGCTCATCACAGAACGGAGCAAACGCAGCACGAACATCCCGTCTAGGTGGGCCCCGTGACAACGACAGGCAAATCCACCAGAATCGCTCCCAACCCTGGGAGCTTAGGGCCTGTTTGGTTCCCAGCCACATTTTGCCAAGCCTAATTTTGGCAAGTGTGGCAGCCACAAAAGTGTGGCTAGGATTTTGGAAGCCACAACGTGTGGCAAAAGTTGGCAAAAAATTCACTCTATGACAAGTGGATCATATGGATATTGAAGTGTGGCAGCTCTAAAGTGTGGCAAGAACCAAACACATGCCAAATTGCCAAACTTTGGCTTGGCAAAGTGTGGCTGGGAACCAAACAGGACCTTAGTGCTCTTCTAAGATGCAGGATTCCACTCAGTACTCGCCGATGTGAAGATATGTGGGCATGGCATTACGAGCGTAGTGGTATACTCACAGTCCGATCGGTGTATCGTACGCTGATCACTACCAAACACAGAAGGGAAGCTTGGCTTGAAGGTAAATCAACGGGTTCAAACCAAGCCGCAAAGGAGAAGCAGTGGAAGAAACTATGGAAAATACATGTGCCCTCCAAGCTGCGCGTATTTCTATGGCGGCTAGCACGCCAGTCACTGCCAACGGGAGATGTGCGACTCCATCGGCACATGGCTGAGACGAGCAATTACTCGGTATGTGGTGTAGAAGACTCATGGCGGCACTCCATTTTGGACTGCACCATGTCTCGATGTGTCTGGGCGTTGGTGAGTCCTGGTATCACAGAGCATATGTCGCAAACTACTGAACCATCAGCCAAACAGTGGCTCTTCACCATGATGGATTCACTCAAGCAAGAGGACTTTAGGGAGATGGCAGTAACGATGTGTGCAATATGGTACGCGAGAAGGAGATTAATTCATGATGGTGAGCATCAAAGTCCACTATCCACGTTCATGTTTGTGCGGCGTTTCCTAGATGATCTCACCATAGCACCGTCATCTACAGCGGGAGCACAGCCGAGGATACCATCTGGAGGTGTACCAAAATGGTTGCCTCCTCCAAGGGGGTATGCCAAGGTAAATGTGGACGCGGCTACTACAAAGACCGGGAACGGAGGTTCCGCCTCAGCCGTGTGTAGAAGTGACAGTGGAGTGTTCCTGGGAGCCTCGGCTCTAGCCATTAGCGATATTGGCAGTCCTGCAACCTTGGAGGCACTGGCCTGTCGCGAGGCGCTCGCACTTGTCCAAGACTTGAATCTGAACAAGGTATGCGTAGCATGAGACTGCTTGGAGGTGATCTGTAATATGCAGCGGCCGTACTCTGGGGAATATAGTATGATCATCCAAGAAATAAAGGAAACGGTGGCCTTGATCGAGATGGCATCGTTCAGGCATGAAAGTAGAGCATCCAACGGAGAAGCTCATAGACTTGCTCGTAGTTATACTGATCGTGAAATCGGTTGTCAGGTCTGGTTATTACAACCCCCTGAAGGTTTTTGTATTCCTTTAAACATTGGGATTAATCAAAAAAAAACATGAGGGATAGCTCCGCATGGACAAATTTTTAATTCCTAAAAAAATAATTTAGAAAGATCTTTTTGAAACAAGTGAACACTTTTATGAACGACGAACATTTTTCTTTAAACAACAAACTTTTAAACGGTCATACTTTGTTCAATCATTTGCACGTGTTTTCCCCAAAGTATTAAGGAAATCTCGGCAAAAGTTTAAACGTTTCTATTCGTACAATATTTCCTTCCAAAAGTTTACAAACTTTTAAACGATATTTTTGTTCCTACAAAAATTTCTCCCAAAAGGGGAAAGCAAATCTCGGCAAACAACACACCAAACAGATTGCTAAACAACACACAAACCAGCGGAAACAATAGGAAACGTCCTTTTTGGTAGCTGAAATGGCCCACGAAGCATATTTGGGCATGTGGTTGGGAAACAAATAAACGAGCATGGTACGCGTTGTCTACTAATTTTACGCATGAAGCATCCAATAGGAGCTCCACCTCAGCCTCGCCGGCTTTCTGCACCTCAGTTGCCCTGGCTCGCCTTCCACCGCACACCACATCTCCATAGCTTTCTTTCCCAACACCAATTCCCACAGAGTCCAGACTCAAAGACTCAAGAGTGAGTCATCACCTCCGGCTCCGGTAAAAAATTCCTCCGTGGCCCCGAGAGCCAATTCTTCGTCTCCAATGAGCGAATCTTTGATTTCTCCTGTCTCTGGGCTCCCCTGGACCCTCTCCTTACTTTCTGCACCTCAGTTGCAGATTTGGAGTGCCACCGGCGTGCATTGTTCATCTTCACTGCCAGGACCACTCTGAAACACCCCTGCTTCCGCTCCGCTCGTCCCTAGCCATCGTGACCGTTTTTTCTTCAATATAAATACAGGCTATTTTTTGTATGCGGTCTGTGTTGCGTTTAATATTGAGCCCGTGGTTTAACCCTGAGATCTAGTAGCATCCATTTGAGGTGACTTGAAAATATCCTGAGTCACATATATGTCAATCAATGCTTCCTTTCAAGTAGGTTATGAAACCACATGTATGATTGTTCGAATGCTAGGGACATGACTCTGCTATTGATTTCAAGTTTCCCCTTTGTTGTTTGGCATGGAATATTCTCTAATAATGCAGAAAAACAACATGAATGAAATTAAAATATTTAATGAGCAGATACTCATACGCCAGGATTTAGTGGAGATGACGAAAGGCTTTGTGACAAATCAGGTACACAAAGCCCGTCTTGGCACTACACTCGGCGAGTTGGGGATGCGCGGCTGCCGGTGAAAATCGTGCTCCGACCTCAGTTGGCGGACGATGGCGATGTGTCGCGCCGCTACCTTCTTGAAGGTATCATCGTCGCAGTCTGCGGTCTCTCACTTGTGCTGCTCCGGGGGAAACCCTAGGTCCGGGTCTCCCGGATCGGACGATGGCGGCGCGCCCTGTGTCGTTCTACCTCTTGGGCATCGTTTTTGGAGCAGCTGCTGGATGTTGGCGGTTTTCGGTGGAGTGGTGTTCATCTATCACATTGTTGGCGCTGAGTCTCAGTGGCATGCTGCTGCAGGGTATCAACGACAGATGCGGGATGATGTATAGGTGCAGGATGGTGGAGCTGCAAGGTTAATGCTTTGATCTCTCTTGAAGATGGAGTCGAGGAAGACGGCGGGAGCAAATCCTGTGGCGTGGGCGTTGGCGTGCGCTGAGAGTCTGCTCGACTGGATGTGCTTCTCACCTGCTATTGGGCGGTTTGGAAAGGCATTTAGTTTTGGATGATGTGAGTTGGTGTATTATCACCCTCTTCATCCCACTGTAGTTATAGTAAGGTTGCTTCGAGATTGATCTTTTGTATTTTTTCTTGTAAGGTTTCGTGAATAATCTAATAAAAAAATACGTGTGCATCCTTTGGATGCAGAAGCTGGGGCGATATTTTCCCCATTTCGAAAAAAACAAATCAGGTACGGAACAAGTTTTCCGATCTTCAATTCTAAACTTTTCTTATGGTTACTGTTTGCACGATTCCTTTGAATTATTTTTTATGAAAAAACAAAAGATAAATACATCAGCTGGAGTATTTGTCTACTTCATTACTTATTCAGTGCTACATGCTAGAGATCTATCTTCATAGCTTCATTATTTTCAAATTTTGTTGAGACTGAATAAGATTTGTTCTCATGGTATAATAGTGCCCAATATGAAACCAGAATTCAGTAATTATGCTATTGCAGTAGTTGCTAACTTTTCTGTGAAGTGCAAAGAGCACACTTGGGAAATTGATATCTTAGTTTCATGGTAAACGTCGTTTGGTATCATGCTCAGCCTGACCACTTTGGCCAATTAAGTCTCTTCTTTTACTGTCATGTTTGAGTCATTGATTTTTTATCACACAATCAAGGAGATCATGTTCACCAGTTGCTACCATGTGGTATACCTTCATAATGCGTGAGCCCTCTTTCTTGCACTATCCTTTGCTTGTTATTCTGTCTGTGCAATGCTTCGTTTTTCCTGTTGTAAATTGTTTGTGCACTGCTTAGCAATTTGCGCAACATCGAGCAGGTAGTTTTGTTTGCCGGTTCTGCCGCTGCCCAAACCCAAATGATCTTTTGTAAGTAACTATGTAATGTATAGCCTGCTTATAATCTTTATTATGCATGTTTGGCATCTGAGATAAAGTAATTAGTATGAATGGCCCAAAAAGGATCTGCATTTTCTTCAGAAAACACATAAGCAGTCCTCTCAACTAGTCACCATTCAAGGTATTAGGGTCCAGGACCTTAACAACCTATGCCCACTTAGGGCAGGGGATACAATCATCTTCTTTTTTGGAGCTCACTGCGATGATGGTGTTAAAAAATCGGTTATGGACCAGATAGGTGTTCGCCCGGACGTGCTTCCGAAGGCGGTGCGGGGAGGACTCGCGGTGGATGCGGTGGGCAGCTGGGCGTCGACGACCAGCCTTGGCGGTGTCTGGAGGCGCGGTATGCCGGGGCGGCGGCCCCGGACTTCGGTGGGAAGGTGGCTGGCGGGCGTGGCGCGGTGCGGGCCGCGCGCCCGGCGTGCTGCGGCGGAGCTTCAATGGTGGCGTCTGGCGGCGCGGGACGCGGGGCGGCGGCCCCGGGCTTCGCTAGGGTGGTGGCAGGCGGGCGCGGCGCGGTGCGGGCTGCGCGCCCGGCTGGCCAGGGGGCTTCGTCGGCGCTCGGTGCATCTGCGTGGTGCTGGAGCGGCGAATCCGGGGCTGGGTGTGGCTGTTTCAGGCGCCTCGCTCCCGGATCTGATTGGGGGCCTGGCCGATGTGCTGCTGCTCGGCTTCGTGCGTGGCGGGATGGCGTCGTGGGCTGTGCGGGGAGAAGTTGAGGTGGTCCTGCGATCGCCAGGGGAGAAAAAGCTTGGAGGGAGCCTGCGTGAGTTGTTCTTGCAGCATGATCTTGTACCAGCGATCTCGGCGCTCGTCGACGCCGTGGTTCCGCTCGGACGTGACCCCCATCGTGAGGGCGTGGAGGAGTTCTGGGCGAAAGCCTAGCCTCGGCCGTTGGTTGGGGCCGACAGCGGCGGCGCCCTGGCGTTGCCTACCTTCTTGGAGGCGTTGTCGTAGAGCTCCGCTTTCACATCGTGGAGTTGTGGCCCTCGGGAGAAATCCCTAGCTTTGGGTTGCTAAAGCGGACGATGGTGGCGGTTGCGTCGCTACCTTCTTGAAGGCATCGTCTTGTGGGTCTACAAGTGTTTGTTTGCTCGTGTCTCTCTCGTCAGCGGTTTGGTTGATGTCGGGGTGGCGGCCCCGAAAGGTTGTGTTGGTGCGCCTAGGTGGCGGCCTCGGAATCATCGCGGGTGGTGGCCCTTTGAGGTAGGGATGCGGCTCGTCATGGCTTGGGTGGCAGTGTTGTGCCGTTTGGACGGTGGCTCTGTCGGCCCGCTCGACGCGTCCACGTTGGGGCGGTCGGACTTTATGCCGGGGCGGCGGCCCCGGGTGAGTTGGTGTGATGCCCGTGGTCTGCGGCCATTTACCCTGTGCAGCTTGGGTTGCGGGTGGATGGTTCGTGCGGCGTTGCAGCTCGAGAGCGAGCGGTGTTACGTCGGGGCGGCGGCCCCGGAAGGTGGTGGTGGTCTTGGTGGACGCGTAGGGCGCGGCGGAGCAGCGGTATGTCGGAGCGGCGGCTCCGAATGTTCGTCTTCCTGACAGTGTTGAGGACATCGACTTTGTGTCGTGAGGGCGACAAGGTCGTTTTGGCGCAGTTCTCTGAGCGGTTCGTCTTCTTCAGCTAGGTTGGAGTGTCCCGTGTCTGCTCCTCCCATAGTAGCCACGGTGTCTTCTCTCCGGCTTGGTTGGATGGCTAGCTGGTCTTCGCGAGTGTGTCGTCTGCTTGTATCAGTAGTGGGTTTGAGTGGGCTTGCCCTTGTGATGTGGTGAGTGGGGGTTTGCCTCCGTTGTGTCTTGTTGTATGGTTTTCGCCCGGTTTTCTCCTAAAAACTGTGCACTTTCTGCTTAATTAATGGATGAGGCAAAGCTTTTGTCTCCGTTTCAAAAAAAAAATCTATTTGCAGGTGCCGGTCTCCACCTGTGACCAAATGAGAAGAGCCATCGTTGATTTCTATTGGGGCGTGGAGGACAGCAAGAAAAAATTGACTTATGATCCTGCTATTGGCTTTCTATACCGAAGGCTTTGGGAGGGCTCTGTTTTCGTGATATTGTCCAATTAGAAGAAATGGTGGTTCTGACTTGGTTTCATGGCCTCATACTAAAGGCGGGTTTTGTACTGTTCGTTCTTGCTAGGATGGATGAGTTCCAGAAAACCAGAAATGTGCTCAACAAGGCTCTTGTCTAATATGGAGGGGGAGATGAAGATGCGAAAGAAATTCAGGGAGAGATGAAGATATGGAAGAAACTATTGGCGACCCCGGCTCCAGGCAAAATGAAAATAGATTTATCTGTTCTGAACAACAACTCAAGCGACGGGATATCCCATCTTCCGACGTCTGTGTTTGCTGCAGCCGTGATGAACAGGCAGCGCATACCTTACTCTTCTGTCAGTTTGTGTATGAGGTCTGGTGTGAACTAAAAACAATTTTCACTGTTAAGCTTGGCAAGAAGAGCTTTAAGATGTCTAGTTGACAGAAACATACACATGATATTCTGTTTTGTCGCTTAGAATAGTTTTGTGACCTTTTGTAATGTTGTTGCGGAGTGGTACCGGGAATGTACTTTGTAATGCATTGATTTAATGGATAAAGCGCCCTATTCATTCCCCCAAAAAGAGTTTGCTGCCATTCATACGCTGAGTTTTACAAACTAAGCGGATCTCTGTAAAATACAGTAAGAAACATGAAGGGTACAGGATTGCAAATAAATCGACCACTACATTAAACTGATAGTTGGAATCAATATGTTTTGCGAGTCAAAATCCAATGAATTCTCTCAGTTACTCCCGAAAAACGAAAAAAGAAAGGTCACGGGCAGAGCTCGCAATTAGGCGGCACTAGCTCTGTTGCTTGCATATCAACTGTATTTATTTACATCTGATCATCTAAAATTGAACAAGTCAATGACTCAATCAGCACCGTACTGAAGTTCAATCTAATGGGGAAATCCCTACTCAATTCACAGCAATACCACTGCTGATTCTTGACAGTGTAATCTGAACTAACTGACGGGTCGGATCGGTTTAAGAACAGGTTGTTTTTCGTAATCTGAACTAACTGACGGACGCCAATTTTGTTTGGATCGAAACCTGATCAATCCATGCGCAGCAAGATGCGCACGTACGGCAGGGCAGCTTCTGCCTCCTGCCGGACGCCGTCGAGACGAACCATGGCCATCGTCGTCTGATAGAACGCATGACGGACCTCAGAGTTGTACGCGCAGAGATGCGCATCCCAGGGTTCGCTCTTCAGGGGCAGCGCCAGCGCCTGAGACGCCGAGTTGGCCGCCGCCTCCATGCGGGACACGGCGGAGCGTAGCCGGCGCAGCGCCCCGTCGACGCGAAGGAATCCCTCCATCCTGTGGTTCGCTAGGATTCGCTTCACCGTCGTTGGGTAGCCGGCGAACTGGCGGAGTGGGTCGGCGCCGATGAGCTGGAGCTGGCGCGCGTTGTACGCGTCTAGCACCCGAAACGCGGACGCGTGCGCGTCGCCGATGGTGACGACGTACAGAAGAGCCCGTTGGAAGTACCGCCGTGGGGATTTTATACTAGGAGGCAGAAGTACCGCCGGGCGCCGGGCGCCGGCGCCATGGCCGTTACAGTGCGGGGTCCACCCTGCCAGGCTGTCACGCCACGGCGGTAGGGAAAGTTTGAGGCGGTTTTGGCCTCCAACTTTTATAATTCAGCGAGTCCTGAAATTAATATTTTGGCTGAAAATGTTTTTTTGAAAGTGCAACTTGCACATAATGTTGTTTTGCAACCCGATTCAGAAATGTTGTTCTACAAGAAAACCACTAGTACCCAGGGCTCCCAATCTATTGTGTGGGTTGAGGAGCCTCCTGATTACATTAAGAGCCTCCTAGCGGATGATGTAACGATTCTGTAACTCCCAGGCAGCAAGTTTGTTGACGCACTCTTTTTCTTATCAGGGTACCGAAGGGGATTTGAAGGTTTTTAGTGAGGCGGGCTTGCTGACCTTCTATATATATATATATATTTTGTATTCAAAAAAAAAACCACTAGTACCCGACGGATTGAGGCCCCTTTCGGTTAACTCCACTGATGTGTGGGGGCGCCACCAACTCTGGCCACATGCACGTGGGTGAACATACATTCCCTTCTCCCCATGACCACTTTAATCGGCACACACCACGGTTAAGCCGCCCGAGGCGGCGGTAGTCGGTAAAGGTATAAAAACCAGTGCGTGACACGACTTTGACTTCCCGGTAGCGGTGCTTACAGGAAAATATCGATTAATACCGCACAACTCAATGCTCCGTTTGGATGTTTGCATTCGGAAGCTTGGCATTCTATCGGGTTGAATGTTCAATACACATGATATTGATATTGAGACAAAATGCCTATATTTCGGTTTGCATGTTTAGATACTGGGAACCCACACATGAATTTGAGGTTGAATACCAAATGTTGCTTGGATGGTTAAAGTGAGGTATTGCGGTTCTATGAGACTTTGATCATTGCACGATTATATGCGTGTAAAATTGTACGCGATAGCAATAACATTGTAGTACTGCACACATAACATGGATACATCAGGGTGGAAGTCACCGATCATCTCATTAAACTCGCTCGTGCGTGTTGAACGTGACCGTGCCTGAATATGCATGGGAGCAGAGGGCTGAGGATGGGGGAGTGGGGAGAAGGCCGGCTGCCCGAGCTCTAGCAAGAGAAAGGGGCAAGAGGGCGGAAATGTGACATCGTGCTTGAGGAGGGCAAGATTGGAGGAGGTGGTACCCGTGTCTCCGCAACTCCTTCGGTTGCACGCGAGTCGATAGGGCACTACTAGGAAAAAGGATAGCAGCAGTGTGTGCCACGACTGGCGCGCCACTGGCAACATCTAGTAGTGGCACACCTCGAGGTGCGCCATTGGTAAGCCCATGTACTAGTGGCGCAGGAGGTGGTGCGCCACTGCTAGCTGCTTGGTGTGCAACTGGTATTTCGTCGAGGTGCGCCACTGGTAAAATTTTGAAATCGTCAACGTGCCACAACATGGGCCGTAGCGTTTAGGGCCCCTGTCTCTTCTCTGCCGGATCATGCGGGCCAGGCCCCCCAGGGGCAACTATCGGTGTAGTGGCACCGAGGGTAACACGATCCACCTGCTGCTGGGCACGTGTTGTGGCCCATCTCCAAGCAACAAGGGATCTCTCCCTCCACGAAGTTCCACGGCTTCGCGAGAAAGAAGCCCCTCGCGAGGAAGTCAAGACTTGACATTGCAAGGAGAAACGAAGAACTCGCGAGCCCTCATTCGCGAGGAGTCTAAGCTAGGCTCCAGGAGATGTTGCACATGACCTCTCCACGGGGGCACACCACGTGAAGATTAAGACAAGGATGATGACGGAAGCCATGTCGCGTGTCGTAGATGGAGGTGATCACACCCCTCTGTGTTGGAAGATAAGAGAAGACCTAACAACCCTCTTCGTAAAGTGGGGTGGTTGTTGCTCCTTCCCGAAAAGTTCGTCGTGGGCGTTGCAGAGTAGCAGAGGGTGTCGACATTGTCCACAACCACTCCTGTAGACCAGTGTCCTTCCTAGGACGTGGATTAGGTCCATGCGGGGTAGCACGGACAATTGTCCTCCTTCGTTAGCGCGTCTGTGGCAACCCTTCCCCGAAGTTTCCATGGGGAGGAGGAGGACCAGTGCTTCTATAAAAGGAGGGGCAACTGCCTGTAATGGAGGGATCTTCTTCTTCCTCAAATCAGACCTACTGGACCCTCCTATCTAGAGCTCTTCAGATCGGCTTCTTCAGGTTGTAACTTTGTAAACACTCTCGGTGCTTCGCGAGACATCGATACTACACAAAGGCATGGCGTACGGGTGTTACCTTCTTGCGAGAGCCCTGAACCTGGGCAACTCTGTGTCTCTCTCCATCGTGCCGCCGCCGATTCGTTCCTTCATCGCCATGGCTTTGGGAAGCTTGGAGCATTGCTCTTAGCCCCCATGTTCGATAGCCTTAGGGGTGCTTTCGAGGTACACGTGTCCCTCTCGAGACATGAAACCCCAACATTCAACAAATCCAGTGGGCGGAACCGACATTGTAGGGGCCAATATGTCAATACTGCAAGTATAAGAGAATAATTTGCAAAATAGCCAAAAAAACAATAAACCTCAATTTCTCCATTATGCGGTTCTAATCCTTGATTCTCCCAATTACCACCACCACAAGGAGGTATAGGTCGGGCCATGGGTCGACCTTGAGCCTCCGTCATTGGTTCAGGCACCCACATTTCACCTTTTCCATCGTCATGAGAAAGTGAGGGAGGTGTGGTCGCCACCGTGCAACCACTCATTGTGACAAAGGGTGCCGCCATGTGATGTCTACGCACGCTTCTATTCCTATAAACAGTGTTGGGCCTCCAAGAGCAGAGGTTTGTAGAACAGCAGCAAGTTTCCCTTAAGTGAATCACCCAAGGTTTATCGAACTCAGGGAGGTAGAGGTCAAAGATATCCCTCTCAAGCAACCCTGCAATTAAGATACAAGAAGTCTCTTGTGTCCCCAACACACCTAATACACTTGTCAGATGTATAGGTGCACTAGTTCGGCGAAGAGATAGTGAAACACAAGTAATATGGATGATTATAAGTAGTAATTGCAATATTCTTGAAATATGCAGGGGTGAACCACCGGGGCATCCCCAAGCTTAGAGCTTTCACTCTCCTTGATCATATTGTATCATCCTCCTCTCTTGATCCTTGAAAACTTCCTCCACACCAAACTCAAAACAACTCATTAGAGGGTTAGTGCACAATCAAAATTTACATGTTCAGAGGTGACATAATCATTCTTAACACTTCTGGACATTGCACAAAGCTACTGAAAGTCAATGGGATCGAAAAATCCATCAAGCATATCAAAACAGGCAATGCGAAATAAAAAGGCAGAATCTGTCAAAACAGAACAGTTCGTAAAGACGAATTTTATTGAGGCACCAGACTTGCTCAAATGAAAATTCTCAAATTGAATGAAAGTTGCATACATATCTGAGGATCACTCACGTAAATTGGCATAATTTTCTGAGTTACCTACAGAGAGTTAGGCCCAGATTCGTGACAGCAAAGAAATCTGTTTCTGCGCAGTAATCCAAATCTAGTATGAACCTTACTATCAACGACTTTACTTGGCACAACAATGCACAAAACTAAGATAAGGAGAGGTTGCTACAGTAGTAACAACTTCCAAGACTCAAATATAAAATAAAAGTACTGTAGTAAAAACATGGGTTGTCTCCCATAAGCGCTTTTCTTTAACGCCTTTCAGCTAGGCGCAGAAAGTGTATATCAAGTGTTATCAAGAGATGATGCATCAACATTATTTTCACAATTTATCCCATTAGGTATCTTAGATGCTCCCTTATCTATAGTGGTTTTAAGAGCTTTATCAATTTTAGGCCTATAATAGTTTTTTGGTTTAGGCGCCTTAGAGACATACATGAACTTTTGCTCCTTACCCACATAAGCTTTCTCTCTAAACTTTATAGATAAAAAGGTTGAACCCAATGTTCCCATAGCCTCTTCAAGTTCGCTAATCCTTTGGGTTTGATTATCATGAATAGCACAAGATTCTAAGATGGCGATTCTCTCATTAATTCCACCTAGAGATTTATCAAGTTTATCAGTGCTATCAAGTAATGCTCCCAAAGTAGTATCAATACTTGGAAGGTTTTGCTCTATGGTTTCCAACTTTTTCATGACATCTTCAAGAGAGGTTTCATTTTTAACTTCATTAACAGGTGGTATTCCAAATAGACTCTCAATAATGCAACTAGCTTCTAAAGCAGGAGTCCCTAGGAAGTTACCTCCCGCGAGACAATCAAGAACATACCTATTCTAGCTAGAGATACCAACATAAAAATTCCTGAGTAAGATAGTGGTGGAGTGTTTCTTAGTGCACCTATTATGGGCATCACTAATTCTATACCAAGCATCTTTTAAACATTCTCCCCCTTGTTGCTTAAACGAACGAACTTCAACTTCAGGATTACTCATTTTAGCAATAGTAAATAAAGCAAACTAGATAAAGTAAATGCAAGTAATTAATTTTTTTGTGTTTTTGATATAGGGTGCAAAACAGTAAATAAAATAAAGCTAGCAACTAATTTTTTTGTGTTTTGATATAATGCAGCAAACAAAGTAGTAAATAAAATAAATAAAGACAAAAGCAAAGTAAAGAGATTGGATTGTGGAGACTCCCCTTGCAGCGTGTCTTGAACTCCCCGGCAACGGCGCCAGAAATTTTGCTTGCTGCGCGTAGTTGACGTATGTCTTTCCGTTCAACACGCGTCCGTTGGGAACCCCAAGAGGAAGGTGTGATGCGTACAGCAGCAAGTTTCCCTCAGTAAGAAACCAAGGTTTATCGAACCAGTAGGAGCCAAGAAGCACGTTGAAGGTTGATGGCGGCGAGATGTAGTGCGGCGCAACACCAGGGATTCCGGCGCCAACGTGGAACCTGCACAACACAACCAAAGTACTTTGCCCCAATGAAACAGTGAGGTTGTCAATCTCACCGGCTTGCTGTAACAAAGGATTAGATGTATAGTGTGGATGATGATTGTTTGCAGAAAACAGTTGAACAAGTATTGCAGTAGATTGAATTCGATGTAAAGAATGGACCGGGGTCCACAGTTCACTAGAGGTGTCTCTCCATAAGATAAATAGCATGTTGGGTGAACAAATTACAGTTGGGCAATTGACAAATAGAGAGGGAATGACCATGCACATACATGATATGATGAGTATAGTGAGATTTAATTGGGCATTACGACAAAGTACATAGACCGCTATCCAGCATGCATCTATGCCTAAAAAGTCCACCTTCAGGTTATCATCCGAACCCCTTCCAGTATTAAGTTGCAAACAACAGACAATTGCATTAAGTATGGTGCGTAATGTAATCAATAACTACATCCTCGGACATAGCATCAATGTTTTATCCCTAGTGGCAATAGCACATCCACAACCTTAGAGCTTTCTGTCACTGTCCCAGATTTAATGGAGGCATGAACCCACTATCGAGCATAAATACTCCCTCTTGGAGTTAAGAGTAAAAACTTGGCCAGAGCCTCTACTAATAACGGAGAGCATGCAAGATCATAAACAACACATAAGTAATAGATTGATAATCAACATAACATAGTATTCTCTATCCATCGGATCCCAACAAACACAACATATAGCATTACAGATAGATGATCTTGATCATGTTAGGCAGCTCACAAGACCCGACAATGAAGCACATAAGGAGAAGACAACCATCTCGCTACTGCTATGGACCCATAGTCCAGGGGTGAACTACTCACTCATCACTCCGGAGGCGACCATGGCGGTGAAGAGTCCTCCGGGAGATGATTCCCCTCTCCGGCAGGGTGCCAGAGGCGATCTCCTGAATCCCCCGAGATGGGATTGGCGGCGACAGCGTCTCTGGAAGGTTTTCCGTATCGTGGCTCTCGGTACTGGGGGTTTCGCGACGAAGACTATATGTAGGCGGAAGGGCAGGTCAGGAGGCGTCACGGGGGCCCCACACAACAGGGCCGCGCGGGCCCCCCTTGGGCCGCGCCGCCCTACTGTGGCGGCACCCCGTGGCCCCACTTCGTCTCCTCTTCGGTCTTCTGGAAGCTTCGTGGCAAAATAGGCCCCTGGGCGTTGATTTAGTCCAATTCCGAGAATATTTCCTTACTAGGATTTCTGAAATCAAAAACAGCAGAAAACAGCAACTGGCTCTTCGGCATCTCGTTAATAGGTTAGTGCCGGAAAATGCATAAATATGACATAAAGTATGCATAAAACATGTAGATATCATCAATAATGTGGCATGGAACATAAGAAATTATCGATACGTCGGAGACGTATCAGCATCCCCAAGCTTAGTTTCTGCTCGTCCCGAGCAGGTAAACGATAACAAAGATAATTTCTGGAGTGACATGCCATCATAACCTCGATCATACTATTGTAAGCATATGTAATGAATGCAGCGATCAAAACAATGGTAATGACATGAGTAAACAAATGAATCATGTAGCAAAGACTTTTCATGAATAGTACTTTCAAGACAAGCATCAATAAGTCTTGCATAAGAGTTAACTCATAAAGCAATAAATTCAAAGTAAAGGCATTGAAGCAACACAAAGGAAGATTAAGTTTCAGCGGTTGCTTTCAACTTATAACATGTATATCTCATGGATATTGTCAATGTAAAGTAATATAACAAATGCAATATGCAAGTATGTAGGAATCAATGCACAGTTCACACAAGTGTTTGCTTCTTGAGATGGAGAGAAATAGGTGAACTGACTCAACATAAAGGTAAAAGAAAGGCCCTTCGCAGAGGGAAGCATTGATTGCTATATTTGTGCTAGAGCTTTGGTTTTGAAAACAAGAAACAATTTTGTCAACGGTAGTAATAAAGCATATGTGTTATGTAAATTATATCCTACAAGTTGCAAGCCTCATGCATAGTATACTAATAGTGCCCGCACCTTGTCCTAATTAGCTCGGATTATCTGGATTATCATCGCAATACATATGTTTTAACCAAGTGTCACAAAGGGGTACCTCTATGCCGCATGTACAAAGGTCTAAGGAGAAAGCTCGCATTGGATTTCTCGCTTTTGATTATTCTCAACTTAGACATCCATACCGGGATAACATAGACAACAGATAATGGACTCCTCTTTAATGCATAAGCATGTAGCAATAATTAATTTCTCATATGAGATTGAGGATATTTGTCCAAAACTGAAACTTCCACCATGGATCATGGCTTTAGTTAGCGGCCCAATGTTCTTCTCTAACATTATGCATGCTCTAACCATTAAATGAGTGGTAAATCTCCCTTACTTCAGACAAGACGGACATGCATAGCAACTCACATGATATTCAACAAAGAGTAGTTGATGGCGTCCCCAGGAACATGGTTATCGCACAACAAGCAACTTAATAAGAGATAAAGTGCATAAGTACATATTCTATACCACAATAGTTTTTAGGCTATTGTCCCATGAGCTATATATTGCAAAGGTAGAGGATAGAAATTTTAAAGGTAGCACTCAAGCAATTTACTTTGGAATGGCGGAGAAATACCATGTAGTAGGTAGGTATGGTGGACACAAATGGCATAGTGGTTGGCTCAAGGATTTTGGATGCATGAGAAGTATTCTCTCTCGATACAAGGCTTTAGGCTAGCAAGGTTATTTGAAACAAACACAAGGATGAAGCGGTGCAGCAAAACTCACATAAAAGACATATTGTAAACATTATAAGACTCTACACCGTCTTCCTTGCTGTTCAACCCAATACTAGAAATTATCTAGACCTTGGAGAGACCAATTATGCAAACCAAATTTTAGCAAGCTCTATGTATTTCTTCATTAATAGGTGCAAAGTATATGATGCAAGAGCTTAAACATGAGCACAACAATTGCCAAGTATCAAATTATCCAAGACATTTTAGAATTACTACATGTAGCATTTCCCGATTCCAACCATATAACAAATTAACGAAGAAGATTCAACCTTCGCCATGAACATTATGAGTAAAGCCTAAGGACATATTTGTCCATATGCAACAGCGGAGCGTGTCTCTCTCCCACACAGTGAATGCTAGGATCCATTTTATTCAAACAAAACAAAAACAAAAACAAACCGACGCTCCAAGCAAAGTGCATAAGATGTGATGGAATAAAAATATAGTTTCACTAGAGGAACCTGATAATGTTGTCGATGAAGAAGGGGATGCCTTGGGCATCCCCAAGCTTAGACGCTTGAGTCTTCTTGAAATATGCAGGGGTGAACCACCGGGGCATCCCCAAGCTTAGAGCTTTCACTCTCCTTGATCATATTGTATCATCCTCCTCTCTTGATCCTTGAAAACTTCCTCCACACCAAACTCAAAACAACTCATTAGAGGGTTAGTGCACAATCAAAATTTACATGTTCAGAGGTGACATAATCATTCTTAACACTTCTGGACATTTGATGTCTACGGGAGCTTCTATTCTTGTAGACAGTGTTGGGCCTCCAAGAGCAGAGGTTTGTAGAACAACAGCAAGTTTCCCTTAAGTGGATCACCCAAGGTTTATCGATCTCAGGGAGGAAGAGGTCAAAGATATCCCTCTCATGCAACCCTGCAACCACAAAGCAAGAAGTCTCTTGTGTCCCCAACACACCTAATACAATAGGTGCACTAGTTCGGCGAAGAGATAGTGAGATACAGGTGGTATGAATAAATATGAGCAGTAGCAACGGCACCAGAAAAGTGCTTTGCCCAGGACAGTAAACAAGCAGTAGTAACGCAGCAGTAGTAACGCAGTAAAACAGTAAACAAGCAGCGATAGCAGTATTTAGGAACAAGGCCTAGGGATTAGACTTTCACTAGTGGACACTCTCAACTTTGATCACATAACAGAATAGATAAATGCATACTCTGCACCCTCTTGTTGGATGATGAACACCACTAACTGTGTAGGATTACACGAACCCTCAATGCCGGAGTTAACAAGCTCCACAATATTCGATGTTCATATTTAAATAACCTTAGAGTGCATGACAGATCAACACAACTAAACCAAGTACTAACGTAGCATGCACACTGTCACCTTCACGCTACGAAAGGAGGCATAGATCACATCAATACCATCATAGCAATAGTTAACTTCATAATCTACAAGAGATCACAATCATAGCCTACGCCAAGTACTAACACGGATGCACACACTGTCACCATTACACCGTGCAGGAGGAATAAAACTACTTTAATAACATCACTAGAGTAGCACATAGATAAATTGTGATACAAAACACATTGCAATCATAAAGAGATATAAATAAGCACTTCACTATGCCATTCATAACAGTGAATAAGTATTCTGTGAAATATAGCCTAAGAGACCCACACGGTGCACACACTGTCACCTTTACACACGTGGGACAAGGAGTCTCCGGAGATCACATAAGTAAAATTCACTTGACTAGCATAACGACATCTAGATTACAAGCATCATCATATGAATCTCAATCATGTAAGGCAGCTCATGAGATTATTGTATTGAAGTACATAGGAGAGAGATGAACCACGTAGCTACCGGTACAGCCCCGAGCCTCGATGGAGAACTACTCCCTCCTCATGGGAGACAGCAGCGTTGATGGAGATGGCGGTGATGTCGATGGAGGAGCCTTCCGGGGGCACTTCCCCATCCCGGCGGCGTGCCGGAACAGAGAGTCCTATCCCCCAGATCTTGGCTTCGCGATGGCGGCGGCTCTGGAAGGTTTCTCGTACCGTGGCTTTTCCGTATAGAGGTTTTAGGTCTGGGACCTTTATATAGGCGAAGAGGCGGCGTCAGAGGGTCGAAGAGGCGGCGAGGGGGTAAGGCGGCACGGGCCAGCCCTAGGCCGCGCCGGCCACCCTCCTGGTGGGCCTGTGGCCCCCCTCTGGTCCTTCCCGGGTGTTCTGGAAGCTTCGTGGAAAAATAGGATGCTGGGCGTTGATTTCGTCCGATTCCGAGAATATTTCCTTACTAGGATTTCTGAAACCAAAAACAGCAGAAAACAGCAACTGGCACTTCGGCATCTTGTTAATAGGTTAGTTCCAGAAAATGCACGAATATGACATAAAGTGTGCATAAAACATGTAGATATCATCAATAATGTGGCATGGAACATAAGAAATTATCGATACGTCGGAGACGTATCAGCATCCCCAAGCTTAGTTCCTGCTCGTCCCGAGCAGGTAAACGATAAACAAAGATAATTTCTGGAGTGACATGCCATCATAACCTTGATCATACTATTTGTAAGCATATGTAATGAATGCAGCGATCAAAACAATGTACTGAAACGCCCGCGAGTTTTCAGACGCACTCTTTTCCTTTTTCGGGGCACCGAGTGGGGCCGGAAAAGGTTTTTAATGAGGCGGGCTCGCGGTGCTGCAATATAATAAAGATAGTGTCAATATAACTTTTCTTTATCAACATGGTCAAAGTCTCTGACCCGACGAATTTCAATATAGTTCCTCGAAAAAGAAAAGCCTTGCCTTGGTATTAAAATACCTCGTGAGTCAATAAAAATACAAAATAGTACTCAATAAAGAAGCTCGGGGGCTGATATTCGCCATAAATACATATTAAATAAATGCCTTGGTTCAAAACCTCGCAATATACAAATACAGTAAATAGCCACCGAAACACTCGGGGGCTAGAAAAATATAGAAATATGATGATTGTTTCACAATATAATCACAATCATGGGTCACAAAGAAGAGTTATCTACCAAAGGAAAATAATTAGTCATGATTTAGTATATCATCAAGGGTAATTCTGTTTTCTTCAGGAGCAGCGCCAAGAAAATCAGCATAATGACCATCTGCAAAAAAGTCGGCATCCATCCGAAGAAGATCTTCAATCATTTCTTCGGCTATAGGCGAAACCTTCGTGTTGATTCGGTCGACACCAACTCTTCGGCGCTTTACCTTCTCATGAACTTTCGCAACAACTTGGGTCAGGTCAAGATTTGAGTGGCAGATCTGAATCATGATAAGAGCAAATCTGGCGCCAGCTACCAGTTGAGCTCTGACAAAATCATGAATCCTGTGGGCATCCTTGAATTTCTCCATTAACTCGGGAAGAGTTTTTGGTTGAACGTTCCGAAGAAACATGGAGTTATAAACCATAGACAGGGTCCTGGTACAGAAGTCAAGGAAATCGCGAGTTTGAGAGGTGCGATCCTGAAATCTGACAATCTGGCGGGTCCTCTCCGGGGTAGCCCAAAACAGAGAACCATGATCAAGGGAAAGGTTAACAAGGAGGTTCGTCCTAGTATTTACCCTCTCTTCTTCGGCAACAGCATCAGTAAAGGAACCTATTAAAACAACGGAGCAGAAAACTTTAAGAGACGTAGCATGAAGACGAAAGATATTGAGGATGAAACAAGCATACCCGACATATCCGCACTGGCTTCATTCATCAACTCGAGCATAAAATTTTCTCGAGTAGTCGCCTTTTCAGCCTCGGAAGCAGCAATCTCCTTAGCAGCCATGGCCTCGCGGGCTTGCTGAAGTGCAATTTCTTCGGCTTCAGATGACTTACGAGATTTTTCCATCATCACAAGTGTTTGCTTCTTTGCATACTGAAGTTGTTGTCGAAGTTCATCCAATTCTCGCGGCAAGGAATCTTCAACAGGTGTCGCATCAGCAAGAGTTCTCCTTGAGCGAGAAGAAGAAGAAGGCGAAACATTGGAAGGAGCGGAAGATGGAGTATAGTTATCAAATACCAACTGAAATTTAATAAAACAAGACAACATCAATCAACAAGCAAAAGATAGAGTTTTCATTAATCTTTCGGAATAATTACAAAGGCCTTACAGTGGAGCTAATGAAGTACGTGTCGCCAAATAACTACTTTGGCGGCAAGAGCAAAAGAAACAGAGAAAGAAAAACAAAGAGGCATGCAACTAGACCTCCGGCCTTGATGAGCTAGGAGTCGAAGCTGGTTTGATCCCGAGATAAGCCAAGATTTTCTTCGTGTTGGGCTTGGCTGCCTTAATCAGGGACCTCCACCTTGATTGCTCTATTTGATCGGTGTCGCCAACTTTTGTCCAATCAACAGTCTGTTGGCTGTCAGCAACCAGAGCAACAGTGCTTTCGACAGCAATCTTCATGTTTTCCTGACGCATCTTCAGTCCAAGGTCTTCTGGTGAATTGAAAATCTTGGCAAGGGTAAGGAAAGTCGGGGGCTCCTCTTTCTTCGGGAAGAAGTAGGGGAACAGCGCCGACAATCCTGCATTCGCATTTGCCACGCCTTCACGAATTTTGGACCCATGAAGCTCCAGATAAGTAAGTGCGTCAAGGAGAGGGTCATTGACAGGATTCTCCAGATCAAAATCTTGGTTTGTTTGGTCTGCCAAGGAAACAAAACGTTGGTCAACAACAAGAAACAACGGTTCTCATATAAAAATAGAAGGGATCAATAATATTACTGTGAGTGCGTCGACTTTGTGATTTCAGGCGCTTGAGGATCCCCTGTTCACGAGAAGCTTGTGCAGCTTTATGCTCGTTTAAGGCAGATTCAGCATCCTCAAGTCTTTTCTGCAGTTCCTCGACACTAGCAGCTTTTGCTTTGGCTTCATCAGCCTCGGCTTTGGCTTCGATAGCAACAAGTTCGGCTTTCTTGCGAGCCGCCTCACTTTGCTCAAGTTTTTGAGCAAGTGCGTCGGCACGTTTGTTGGCCTCTGCAAGTTTCTCTGTCGAGATAAAAGTAAAAAGAAGAAAGATCAAAAAATCGCGACAAACAACAGGAGCAAAAAGTCAAGAAAAAATGGCAAGTATAAAAATTGTTACCTTCGGTTCTGCTCGCATACTCACGGTACCCAATGAATTGGGATCCGATGCGGAGAAGCTCTTTGATCATGGGCTGTCAAAGAAGAACATAGCAAGAGAAACATCGGCATGAAAAAAAGAGTGAAGGCGTGAAAAAGCAAAATAGAGGAAATATAGATATCGACAAACTTACATCGTCTAAGAGCAGAGTCGAAGAGCTGCCCAATTGAGGGGCAGGTTCAACAATCGTTTCAATCCTTGTCCTTTTTGGTGAAGGAGCAAGGGGGCTTGCTGGCGGAGTTGTGGTGACGACATTTCGTTGAGGAGGCGAGGATTCTTCTCCTTCAACTAGCGTGTCTGAGGCAAGTACAGTATGTGACGTGCTTGTCCGAGGAGCCACGTCAACAGTTGGTACTTCTTCCTCGTCATCACTGTTGATTAAACATCGACAGTATAAAAAGCAAGACAAGATAAACATTTCGAGTACAGAAGTAAGGAGAAATAAAAATGACTTACGAGCTGACGAGGGATTCAATATAAGGGTCATAAGCTGCCTTCGAATGAGAAGGAACAACTTTTTCGGCTTTAGAAGTGCCAGAACCTTCGGCGTCATTCCTTTTCCTTTTGTTCTTTGGGGAAACAGCAGGAGGAAGGGATTGCGTCGATTCGCTGGCGTCAGATTCAACTTCTTTTTCATGGGAAGCCGCAGATTTGTGAGAACCTGCGACTTCACTTTCAGGAAGAGACGAACCTTGGTTGTCTTTGGCAACGATAGCCTGTTCTTCGACTTCTCCGTCCTCAGGAAGAGGAGGAAGGGAAGCCATAGTAGGATGGTTCTGCAGGAAAATAGTGACAACAGAAAAATTAATGAGATGCAGGGAAAGTTCGGAACAAGACAAAAATTCGAGAAGACAAAATACCTCAGGGAAAGGATTGGCGGAGCTGTATGGTTCCACGCGGCAGGAGGAGGGAATAGGATCCTTCTTGGCCAAGCGGGAAATTCTTCGAATCAGCTTCTCCAAGTTCTTTGCAGAAAGATCACTGGAGAGTCTATTGGCGTCGTTTTCACCAGAATACGTCCAAAGGGGATTTTTGCGAGCCTGAAGAGGCTGCACTCTAATCCTAAGGAAGTAGGCAGTGATTTGAACACCAGACAGTTCTTTGCCTCGAGTATTTTGAAGCTGATGAATACGAGACATAAGTGCTTCTGTCGCCTTTTTCTCTTCTTCGGAAGCTTCAGTATCCCAGGAACGGTGGCGTTGAATTTTGGCACTTCCATCGAAAGGGACTATGTTGTGTTCCACAGAGTTGGCACTTTCTTCGTGTATGTAGAGCCACCTTTTGCGCCACCCTTGGACAGAATCAGGAAGTTTGACGTCGAAGTAATCAACGTCAGTTCGGACACAGATAACAACGCCGCCTATGTTATAAGTGGCGTTGTGGGAGCCATTGCGGCGGAGGCAGAAAATGCGTTTCCACAGAGCCCAGTTAGGAGGGATTCCAAGGAAGCATTCGCACAGCGTGATAAAAATGGAAATATGGAGGATGGAATTGGGGGTCAACTGGTGCAGCTGAATCCCATAAACAAAAAGAAGGCCGCGGAGGAAATCGTGAATTGGGGCAGAAAGGCCGCGGATGAGGTGATCAACGAAACTAACCCGGTACTCCATTGGAGGGTTTGGGTAGCTTTCTTCGCTGGGAAAGCGAATGGTGTCCTCTTTCTTCATCAGGCCAAGCCTCTTCAGCGTGTTGACGTCTTGGTTGGAGATTTTAGATCTCTCCCACTCAAGGTCTTCAGCGGCCATCTTGGACTCTGGAGTGCTGTGGCGAGTGAGTCGCGTGCGCGGTGGCATCAACGGCACTGGAAAAGCAATGTTCGTGCGTGCGGAAGATCAAAGAGAGTTGGGCGCAGGGGAAGTTTTTGCCAAGGGGAACAGATGTGCGGCGCAAGCGAAGGAGTGAACGGAGGTTGAAGAAAGGTTTATATAAGAATCGGGTGAAGCAATGCACCGTTGGATGAAGAAATCGTGTGGTGAAAAAAGATCTTCTAGATAAAAGGGTAAAAAGGTATTTTTACTGAGATAGGCGTTACCGTACGTGCGCCAGGAAAAGCGGAGGACGTGTGTCCCCCACTTGCACGACGTGTCAACGTGGTGGAAGCAATGGACCCACAAGGCAGAAAAATCACGACTATTAACAGAGATGAAGTAAATTTGATTAAGGGAAGCATGCCGACAAGAAAAATAAAAGAAGATTGGCGACAGGAGGAGTTATTAAATACTTCGGGAGCCTTTGATCAAATACAAGTTTTTGCCAAAATGCTCGGGGGCTACTTCGACAAAAGTAAAATTTCGAGTATGGCAGTATAGAAATTGCGGGAGCCTACAACCAAGCACAAGTCCTTGGCTGTAGCCTCGGGGGCTACTCCCATCGGGAGCGCTGTTCGCGCACCCGAGAGATGAAAAGAAGATCATATTGGGAAATAATGACAATATAGCGACAAGGTGGACTAAAATGTTGAGCCTACAACCAAGCACAAGTTCTTGGCTGTAGCCTCGGGGGCTACTCCCATCGGGAACGTTGTTCGCGTGCCCGATGAACTTAAGAAAGAAAAGATAGAAAAGCAAGAGAGTATATTTCGAGTTATAATTAACTCTACATATACTCCCATCGGGAGAGCAATATAAGTCATATTTGACTCGATAAAATGTGCCATTCCAACAGCCGGAAAAGCACTCGACAATATATTCTCAGAACGCCAAAGTTGCGATCAATTTCTGAATGCCGCAAATTTGCGAAGGTAAGACCCCAGATCCGTTTCGTCGGGCGTGGCATCGCCGAAGACTGCGCTCTGCTACTTTTATCCGTATCAACAGATACAAAGAAAAATCCTAACGGACGCGTTAGGTACTCGATAAATTTGACTGGGACTCGACAGAATGGTAAGACCTTAAGCGGCACCTGTCGAAGTTTACACCAGTATCCCGAGATCATGTCCAGGGACGTGATCTTGAAGTAGGTTTTTGCGGATTGCCACTAGAGCAGTTAACTAGTACCTGATCCGTCAGATGAACTAGCCCCAACTACCAGTATCCCTGTACAATACAGAATTTTATGTGAAGAAATATAAAAAAGTTAAAGCTCTCGAATAAAAATAAACTGTGGAGATTTTCCCTGACTCTACGATTCAAGCAAAATCTCGGGGGCTACTGACATAGGCATCCCAAATGGGCCTGCCGAAGATAGTACCCGGGGTTTACTGAAGGCCCAATACCCGAAGAATAAGAAGATTCGGGAGCCCAAGATATATTGAGGAAAGTTAGAGTTGTAATAGGAAGTGTTATTTGTAATCTGGCGGGATGAGTTAGAAACCGTCCCAGACTCTGTAACTTATACAAAAAGAAACCCTCGGCTCCGCCTCCT
Source organism: Lolium perenne (assembly GCF_019359855.2). Lineage (NCBI taxonomy): Eukaryota > Viridiplantae > Streptophyta > Magnoliopsida > Poales > Poaceae > Lolium > Lolium perenne. The sequence continues at coordinate 257,953,127 of NC_067246.2, read as the reverse complement.
ATATAAAGGGGGAGTCGAGGGACGAAGAGGTAATTGAATCATTGTTACAAACCCTAGTTTTCATAATCGTCGAGTACTTTTCGGCTGAAACCTTCGAGATCTACTTGCCCTCTACTTCTAACTAAACCCTAGCCTACAATCCATAGGCATTGACAAGTTAATACCTTGTCAATATGACATGAGTAAACAAATGAATCATATAGCAAAGACTTTTCATGAATAGTACTTCAAGACAAGCATCAATAAGTCTTGCATAAGAGTTAACTCATAAAGCAATAATTCAAAGTAAAGGCATTGAAGCAACACAAAGGAAGATGAAGTTTCAGCGGTTGCTTTCAACTTATAACATGTATATCTCATGGATATTGTCAACATAGAGTAATATAATAAGTGCAATATGCAAGTATGTAGGAATCAATGCACAGTTCACACAAGTATTTGCTTCTTGAGGTGGAGAGAGATAGGTGAACTGACTCAACAATAAAAGTAAAAGAAAGGTCCTTCAAAGAGGAAAGCATCGATTGCTATATTTGTGCTAGAGCTTTGATTTTGAAAACAAGAAACAATTTTGTCAACGGTAGTAATAAAGCATATGTATCATGTAAATTATATCTTACAAGTTGCAAGCCTCATGCATAGTATACTAATAGTGCCCGCACCTTGTCCTAATTAGCTTGGACTACCGGGATTATCGCAATGCACATGTTTTAACCAAGTATCACAAAGGGGTACCTCTATGCCGCCTGTACAAAGGTCTAAGGAGAAAGCTCGCATTGGATTTCTCGCTATTGATTATTCTCAACTTAGACATCCATACCGGGACAACATAGACAACAGATAATGGACTCCTCTTTTATGCATAAGCATGTAGCAACAATTAATTTTCTCATATGAGATTGAGGATATATGTCCAAAACTGAAACTTCCACCATGGATCATGGTTTTAGTTAGCGGCCCAATGTTCTTCTCTAACAATATGCACGCTCTAACCATAAGGTGGTAGATCGCCCTTACTTCAGACAAGACGAACATGCATAGCAACTCACATGATATTCAACAAAGAGTAGTTGATGGCGTCCCCAGGAACATGGTTATCGCACAACGAGCAACTTAATAAGAGATAAAGTGCATAAGTACATATTCAATACCACAATAGTTTTTAAGCTATTTGTCCCATGAGCTATATATTGTAAAGGTAGAGAATGGAAATTTAAAGGTAGCACTCAAGCAATTTACTTTGGAATGGCGGAGAAATACCATGTAGTAGGTAGGTATGGTGGACACAAATGGCATAGTGGTTGGCTCAAGTATTTTGGATGCACGAGAAGTATTCCCTCTCGATACAAGGTTTAGGCTAGCAAGGCTATTTGAAACAAACACAAGGATGAAGCGGCGCAGCAAAACTCACATAAAAGACATATTGTAAATATTACAAGACTCTACACCGTCTTCCTTGTTGTTCAAACTCAATACTAGAAATTATCCAGACCTTAGAGAGGCCAAATATGCAAACCAAATTTTAGCATGCTCTATGTATTTCTTCATTAATAGGTGCAAAGTATATGATGCAAGAGCTTAAACATGAGCACAACAATTGCCAAGTATCACATTATCCAAGACATTTTAGCAATTTACTACATGTATCATTTTCCAATTCCAACCATATAACAATTTAACGAAGAAGAAACTTCGCCATGAATACTATGAGTAAAGCCTAAGGACATACTTGTCCATATGCTACAGCGGAGCGTGTCTCTCTCCCACACAAGCATTTATTCAAACCAAAAACAAAAACAAAAGCACACAGACGCTCCAAGTAAAGTACATAAGATGTGGCCGAATAAAAATATAGTTTCAAGAGAAGGAACCTGATAATTTGTCGATGAAGAAGGGGATGCCTTGGGCATCCCCAAGCTTAGATGCTTGAGTCTTCTTGAAATATGCAGGGATGAACCACCGGGGCATCCCCAAGCTTAGACTTTTCACTCTTCTTGATCGTAGTATATCATCCTCCTCTCTTGACCCTTGAAAACTTCCTTCACACCAAACTCGAAACAAACTCATTAGAGGGTTAGTGCATAATCAAAAACTCACATGTTCAGAGGTGACATAATCATTCTTAACACTTCTGGACATTGCCCAAAGCTACTGGAAGTTAATGGAACAAAGAAATCCATCCCACATAGCAAAAGAAACAATGCGAAATAAAAGGCAGAATCTGTCAAAACAGAACAGTCCGTAAAGACGAATTTATTGAGGAACCAGACTTGCTCAAATGAAAATGCTCAAATTGAATGAAAGTTGCGTACATATCTGAGGATCGCTCACGTAAATTGGCATAATTTTCTGAGTTACCTACAGAGAATTTTGCCCAGATTCGTGACAGCAAAGAAATCTGTTTCTGCGCAGTAATCCAAATCTAGTATGAACCTTACTATCAACGACTTTACTTGGCACAATAAAACACAAAACTAAGATAAGGAGAGGTTGCTACAGTAGTAAACAACTTCCAAGACACAAATATAAAACAAAGTACTGTAGCAAAATAACACATGGGTTATCTCCCAAGAAGTTCTTTCTTTATAGCCGTTAAGATGGGCTCAGCAGTTTTAATGATTCTCACATGGAGAGTAGAAAGTGGAGCAAAGAGGGAGCATCAAGAAGCAAATTCAAAACACATTTAAGTCTAACATGCTTCCTATGAAGAGGAATCTTGTACACAAATGAATTCATGAAGAACAAAGTGACAAGCATAAGAGGATAAAACACGAGTAACTTCAAGATTCTCAACATAAAGAGGGGAAACTTAATATTATTAAGATGCATATAACCATATTTCCCTCTCTCATAATAACTTTCAGTAGCATCATTGATGAAATCCACAGTATACCCATCACTTAAAACATTCTTATCATGGTTCATATGCATAGAAGTATCATTAATTTTGGCATAAGAAGAGTTCTTCTCATTAATAGTAATTGAAGCAAGATTATTATCAAGAATTTGAACATGGTAAACAAGTTGCATATTAAAAGAATTGTTTTTGGTAATCCAATCATGACTATGACAAGTTTCATAAGGATAGTTATAACCTATATCATAGCATTCTTTATAATAATCATCAAAGATCGGAGGCACAGTGTCATCATAAGAAATAGAATAGTTATCTTTCACAGTCGGTTTATCTATGACCATACCATCATTGTTATTAGAAGGAGATGTATCAAACACATAATGATCAGTAGCAAAAGGATTTTCAAACACCTCTTCCCCAAGCTTAGAGCGTTCTATATCATTATGGGAGGAAGCATGGATAGCACTGATACTATAGCAATTATTATCATCATCATTTTCAGAATTAGTTTCCCAGAGATTTGCAATATCAAAAGTAGTGTGCTCATTCAAATCATGATCACTAATGTATGTAAAGGGCATAGGAAGATCATTGTATTCAGATTCATTATCATAATAATCACTAGGAGCAACATACTTACGGTTACCTAGCGTTATCTCATTCACGCGGGGATATGCCGTTACCTCTTTCTTTTTATTCTCCTTATTCTTCTTCTTCGTTCCCTTCTTCTTCTTCTTCTCTTCCTTCTCCTCGTTCCCTTCTTTAGGAGGAAGAGGCTTGAAGGGTGGCTTGTCCGCATAACCTGATTTACTTTCAGAAACAATAGAAGAAACTTGGGAGGATCCCTCCTTTTCATTAATTAGTTGAAAACACACAGCGGTCCTATCATATTTTGGCAAGGTGTCATCTTCTAAAATATTTTGTATGTAAGTATTTGTATGGCTATTATCAATGCAATAAGAAAAACACCCATGCAGGACATCATCAATATCAAGATCATTAATATCTAACAAAGAAATTTTCCTTGATAACTCTTCACACCACAAAAATAAAGTGAGTTCATCATGTTGATTAGGAGTAATTTCATCATCACAATACAAATTTGCAGCACTCATTGGGTTCAAATTATCATTGGAGGAGCATTGAAAATTAAAATGACCCACTTCATGGCAAACTTCACAAATAAAAGGATAGAGGGCACAAACTTTTTTACCAAGATCATCTAGAGTCCTAGCCCACTTTCTAGTTTTTTCATTAATATGATGGATACAATATTCATCTTCGATTTGATTAATTCCACAAGGTCTATGCATTCCACAAAAATTAACATGCTTATAGGAAATAGCACTCTTAGGAGTTTGAGCATGCTTATTGCAATAATTAACAACAATTTCATTCTTCATGCAAGCCTCTTTAAAAGGTTCATGATACTTATCAAAATTCTTCTTAGGCAATTCAAAATGAGAAGCAAAGGCTTTATAAAGATTTGTAGCAACTTGAGAGTCAAGACCATAAGTAGCACTCATATTTCGAAATTTATCGGTATCCATAAAAGCTTCAATGCATTCATAATCATAATTTATACCTGACTCTTTACCTTCTTTGTTCTCCCATCCTTCAGTGTTCTCCTCAATCCGATCAAGAAGATCCCACCTAGCTTCAACCTCCTTGCTTGTGAAAGATCCCTCCGAACAGGCATCCAGATAGTCCTTGTGTTGTCCTGAAAGCCTCGCATAAAAATTGTTAACAATAACATTACGGGGGAGCTCATGAATGGGACATTTGAGCATTAGTGATTTCAATCTCCCCCACGCTTGAGAAATACTCTCTCCATCACGAGGATAAAAGTTATAAATATAATTCCTATCAATATGCACTTCATGAGGAGGGTAAAATTTAGAATAAAAGAGAGATGCAATTTCCTCCCAACCAAGAGAATGACTATTCTCCAACAATTTATACCAATGCGCCGCTTTACCAGTCAGCGAGAAAGAGAATAGCTTATTCTTCACTTCATCCATAGAGATACCTGCACACTTGAATAACCCGCATAATTCATGCAAAAAATGTAAATGATCTCCAGGATGGACAGTCCCATCCCCTTTATAGCGGTTATCCATAACGCGTTCAATAATTTTCATAGGTATTTTATACGGAATACTTTCAGCAGGTGGATTTAAAATATCAGAAGCATCATTAGAGTTATCGCATATGGGAGATAAAGCATTATCAGAGTAAAATAGTTCTTCCAAAGCTGAGGAGCAAAAAAGATTATTTTTATATAAACTAGCTTCCCCAAGCTTAGACTTATCCATAGTATTAGCAACAATGGTGTTCAAAGTATTCATGCTAACATGTTCCATGGGTTTTTTAATTTTCGGATCAAACCATCCATGTCTTAAATCTGGAAATAAAGTAAGAAGCTCATTGTTGTCCATTATGCCTAACTAGTGTAAACAAGAAACAAAAAGATGCAATTGCAGGATCTAAAGGAAATAGCTTCGAGCACAAACACAATGGCGCCAGAAAAGTACTGTTACCTGGAACCGAAGTATGAGTGTCTTTTACCTTTCCTCCCCGGCAACGGCGCCAGAAAAGTGGCTAGTTGCCGGGGTCCGTTGTGTGTGTGCCGTTTACCTTTCCTCCCCGGCAACGGCGCCAGAAAACAGTTGCTGGCGCAAAGTTGACGTGGGAGTTAGAGATCCCTGTGATGTAACTTTTCTTCAGGTCCCCGGCAACGGCGCCAGAAAAGTGCTTGATGTCTACGGGAGCTTCTATTCTTGTAGACAGTGTTGGGCCTCCAAGAGTAGAGGTTTGTAGAACAGCAGCAAGTTTCCCTTAAGTGGATCACCCAAGGTTTATCGATCTCAGGGAGGAAGAGGTCAAAGATATCCCTCTCATGCAACCCTGCAACCACAAAGCAAGAAGTCTCTTGTGTCCCCAACACACCTAATACAATAGGTGCACTAGTTCGGCGAAGAGATAGTGAGATACAGGTGGTATGAATAAATATGAGCAGTAGCAACTGCACCAGAAAAGTGCTTTGCCCAGGACAGTAAACAAGCAGTAGTAACGCAGTAAAACAGTAAACAAGCAGCGATAGCAGTATTTAGGAACAAGGCCTAGGGATTAGACTTTCACTAGTGGACACTCTCAACTTTGATCACATAACAGAATAGATAAATGCATACTCTACACCCTCTTGTTGGATGATGAACACCACTAACTGTGTAGGATTACACGAACCCTCAATGCCGGAGTTAACAAGCTCCACAATATTCGATGTTCATATTTAAATAACTTTAGAGTGCATGACTGATCAACACAACTAAACCAATTACTAACGTAGCATGCACACTGTCACCTTCACGCTACGAAAGGAGGCATAGATCACATCAATACCATCATAGCAATAGTTAACTTCATAATCTACAAGAGATCACAATCATAGCCTACGCCAAGTACTAACACGGATGCACACACTGTCACCATTACACCGTGCAGGAGGAATAAAACTACTTTAATAACATCACTAGAGTAGCACATAGATAAATTGTGATACAAAACACATTGCAATCATAAAGAGATATAAATAAGCACTTCACTATGCCATTCATAACAGTGAATAAGTATTCTGTGAAATATAGCCTAAGAGACCCACACGGTGCACACACTGTCACCTTTACACACGTGGGACAAGGAGTCTCCGGAGATCACATAAGTAAAATTCACTTGACTAGCATAACGACATCTAGATTACAAGCATCATCATATGAATCTCAATCATGTAAGGCAGCTCATGAGATTATTGTATTGAAGTACATAGGAGAGAGATGAACCACATAGCTACCGGTACAGCCCCGAGCCTCGATGGAGAACTACTCCCTCCTCATGGGAGACAGCAGCGTTGATGGAGATGGCGGTGATGTCGATGGAGGAGCCTTCCGGGGGCACTTCCCCGTCCCGGCGGCGTGCCGGAACAGAGAGTCCTGTCCCCCAGATCTTGGCTTCGCGATGGCGGCGGCTCTGGAAGGTTTCTCGTACCGTGGCTTTTCCGTATCGAGGTTTTAGGTCTGGGACCTTTATATAGGCGAAGAGGCGGCGTCAGAGGGTCGAAGAGGCGGCGAGAGGGTAAGGCGGCGCGGGCCAGCCCTAGGCCGCGCCGGCCACCCTCCTGGTGGGCCTGTGGCCCCCCTCTGGTCCTTCCCGGGTGTTCTGGAAGCTTCGTGGAAAAATAGGATGCTGGGCGTTGATTTCGTCCGATTCCGAGAATATTTCCTTACTAGGATTTCTGAAACCAAAAACAGCAGAAAACAGCATCTGGCACTTCGGCATCTTGTTAATAGGTTAGTTCCAGAAAATGCACGAATATGACATAAAGTGTGCATAAAACATGTAGATATCATCAATAATGTGGCATGGAACATAAGAAATTATCGATATGTCGGAGACGTATCAACATTGCACAAAGCTACTGAAAGTCAATGGAATCGAAAAATCCATCAAGCATATCAAAACAGGCAATGCGAAATAAAAAGGCAGAATCTGTCAAAACAGAACAGTTCGTAAAGACGAATTTTATTGAGGCACCATACTTGCTCAAAAGAAAATGCTCAAATTTAATGAAAGTTGCGTACATATCTTAGGATCACTCACGTAAATTGGCATAATTTTCAGAGTTACCTACAGAGAATTAGGCCCAGATTCGTGACAGCAAAGAAATCTGTTTCTGCGCAATAATCCAAATCTAGTATGAACCTTACTATCAACGACTTTACTTGGCACAACAATGCACAAAACTAAGATAAGGAGAGGTTGCTACAGTAGTAACAACTTCCAAGACTCAAATATAAAATAAAAGTACTGTAGTAAAAACATGGGTTGTCTCCCATAAGCGATTTTCTTTAACGCCTTTCAGCTAGGCGCAGAAAGTGTATATCAAGTGTTATCAAGAGATGATGCATCAACATTATTTTCACAATTTATTCCATTAGGTATCTTAGATGCTCCCTTATCTATAGTGGTTTTAAGAGCTTTATCAATTTTAGGCCTATAATAGTTTTTTGGTTTAGGCGCCTTAGAGACATACATGAACTTTTGCTCCTTACCCACATAAGCTTTCTCTCTAAACTTTATAGATAAAAAGGTTGAACCCAATGTTCCCATAGCCTCTTCAAGTTCGCTAATCCTTTGGGTTTGATTATCATGAATAGCACAAGATTCTAAGATGGCGATTCTCTCATTAATTTCACCTAGAGATTTATCAAGTTTATCAGTGCTATCAAGTAATGCTCCCAAAGTAGTATCAATACTTGGAAGGTTTTGCTCTATGGTTTCCAACTTTTTCATGACATCTTCAAGAGAGGTTTCAATTTTAACTTCATTAACAGGTGGTATTCCAAATAGACTCTCAATAATGCAACTAGCTTCTAAAGCAATAGTCCCTAGGAAGTTACCTCCCGCGAGACAATCAAGAACATACCTATTCCAGCTAGAGATACCAACATAAAAATTCCTGAGTAAGATAGTGGTGGAGTGTTTCTTAGTGCACCTATTATGGGCATCACTAATTCTATACCAAGCATCTTTTAAACATTCTCCCCCTTGTTGCTTAAACGAACGAACTTCAACTTCAGGATTACTCATTTTAGCAATAGTAAATAAAGCAAACTAGATAAAGTAAATGCAAGTAATTAATTTTTTTTGTGTTTTTGATATAGGGTGCAAAACAGTAAATAAAGTAAAGCTAGCAACTAATTTTTTTGTGTTTTGATATAATGCAGCAAACAAAGTAGTAAATAAAATAAAGCAAGACAAAAACAAAGTAAAGAGATTGGATTGTGGAGACTCCCCTTGCAGCGTGTCTTGAACTCCCCGGCAACGGCGCCAGAAATTATGCTTGCTGCGCGTAGTTGACGTATGTCTTTCCGTTCAACACGCGTCCGTTGGGAACCCCAAGAGGAAGGTGTGATGCGTACAGCAGCAAGTTTCCCTCAGTAAGAAACCAAGGTTTATCGAACCAGTAGGAGCCAAGAAGCACGTTGAAGGTTGATGGCGGCGAGATGTAGTCCGGCGCAACACCAGGGATTCCGGCGCCAATGTGGAACCCGCACAACACAACCAAAGTACTTTGCCCCAACGAAACAGTGAGGTTGTCAATCTCACCGGCTTGCTGTAACAAAGGATTAGATGTATAGTGTGGATGATGATTGTTTGCAGAAAACAGTAGAACAAGTATTACAGTAGATTGAATTCGATGTAAAGAATGGACCGGGGTCCACAGTTCACTAGAGGTGTCTCTCCATAAGATAAATAGCATGTTGGGTGAACAAATTACAGTTGGGCAATTGACAAATAGAGAGGGCATGACCATGCACATACATGATATGATGAGTATAGTGAGATTTAATTGGGCATTACGACAAAGTACATAGACCGCTATCCAAAGATGCATCTATGCCTAAAAAGTCCACCTTCAAAGTTATCATCCGAACCCCTTCCAAGTATTAAGTTGCAAACAACATGCACAATTGCATTAAGTATGGTGCGTAATGTAATCAATAACTACATCCTCGGACATAGCATCAATGTTTTATCCCTAGTGGCAACAAAGACATCCACAACCTTAGAACTTTCTCACACTGTCCTGCATTTAATGGAGGCATGAACCCACTATCGAGCATAAATACTCCCTCTTGGAGTTAAGAGTAAAAACTTGGCCAGAGCCTCTACTAATAACGGAGAGCATGCAAGATCGTAAACAACACATAGGTAATAGATTGATAATCAACATAACATAGTATTCTCTATCCATCGGATCCCAACAAACACAACATATAGCATTACAGATAGATGATCTTGATCATGTTAGGCAGCTCACAAGACCCGACAATGAAGCACATAAGGAGAAGACAACCATCTAGCTACTGCTATGGACCCATAGTCCAGGGGTGAACTACTCACTCATCACTCCGGAGGCGACCATGGCGGTGAAGAGTCCTCCGGGAGATGATTCCCCTCTCCGGCAGGGTGCCGGAGGCGATCTCCCGAATCCCCGAGATGGGATTGGCGGCGGCGGCGCTCGGAAGGTTTTCCGTATCGTGGCTCTCGTCTTTGGGGGTTTCGCGACGAAGACTATATGTAGGCGGAAGGGCAGGTCAGGAGGCGTCACGGGGGCCCCACACAACAGGGCCGCGCGGGCCCCCCTTGGGCCGCGCCGCCCTACTGTGGCGGCGCCCCGTGGCCCCACTTCGTCTCCTCTTCGGTCTTCTGGAAGCTTCGTGGCAAAATAGGCCCCTGGGCGTTGATTTAGTCCAATTCCGAGAATATTTCCTTACTAGGATTTCTGAAACCAAAAACAGCAGAAACAAAGAATCGGCTCTTCGGCATCTCGTTAATAGGTTAGTGCCGGAAAATGCATAAATATGACATAAAGTATGCATAAAACATGTAGATGTCATCAATAATGTGGCATGGAACATAAGAAATTATCGATACGTCGGAGACGTATCAGCATCCCCAAGCTTAGTTTCTGCTCGTCCCGAGCAGGTAAACGATAACAAAGATAATTTCTGGAGTGACATGCCATCTTAACCTCGATCATACTATTGTAAGCATATGTAATGAATGCAGCGATCAAAACAATGGTAATGACATGAGTAAACAAATGAATCATGTAGCAAAGACTTTTCATGAATAGTACTTTCAAGACAAGCATCAATAAGTCTTGCATAAGAGTTAACTCATAAAGCAATAAATTCAAAGTAAAGGCATTGAAGCAACACAAAGGAAGATTAAGTTTCAGCGGTTGCTTTCAACTTATAACATGTATATCTCATGGATATTGTCAATGTAAAGTAATATAACAAATGCAATATGCAAGTATGTAGGAATCAATGCACAGTTCACACAAGTGTTTGCTTCTTGAGATGGAGAGAAATAGGTGAACTGACTCAACATAAAGGTAAAAGAAAGGCCCTTCGCAGAGGGAAGCATTGATTGCTATATTTGTGCTAGAGCTTTGGTTTTGAAAACAAGAAACAATTTTGTCAACAGTAGTAATAAAGCATATGTGTTATGTAAATTATATCCTACAAGTTGCAAGCCTCATGCATAGTATACTAATAGTGCCCGCACTTTGTCCTAATTAGCTCGGATTACCTGGATTATCATCGCAATACATATGTTTTAACCAAGTGTCACAAAGGGGTACCTCTATGCCGCTTGTACAAAGGTCTAAGGAGAAAGCTCGCATTGGATTTCTCGCTTTTGATTATTCTCAACTTAGACATCCATACCGGGACAACATAGACAACAGATAATGGACTCCTCTTTAATGCATAAGCATGTAGCAACAATTAATTTTCTCATATGAGATTGAGGATATTTGTCCAAAACTGGAACTTCCACCATGGATCATGGCTTTAGTTAGCGGCCCAATGTTCTTCTCTAACATTATGCATGCTCTAACCATTAAATGAGTGGTAAATCCCCCTTACTTCAGACAAGACGGACATGCATAGCAACTCACATGATATTCAACAAAGAGTAGTTGATGGCGTCCCCAGGAACATGGTTATCGCACAACAAGCAACTTAATAAGAGATAAAGTGCATAAGTACATATTCTATACCACAATAGTTTTTAGGCTATTGTCCCATAAGCTATATATTGCAAAGGTAGAGGATAGAAATTTTAAAGGTAGCACTCAAGCAATTTACTTTGGAATGGCGGAGAAATACCATGTAGTAGGTAGGTATGGTGGACACAAATGGCATAGTGGTTGGCTCAAGGATTTTGGATGCATGAGAAGTATTCCCTCTCGATACAAGGCTTTAGGCTAGCAAGGTTATTTGAAACAAACACAAGGATGAAGCGGTGCAGCAAAACTCACATAAAAGACATATTGTAAACATTATAAGACTCTACACCGTCTTCCTTGCTGTTCAACACAATACTAGAAATTATCTAGACCTTGGAGAGACCAATTATGCAAACCAAATTTTAGCAAGCTCTATGTATTTCTTCATTAATAGGTGCAAAGTATATGATGCAAGAGCTTAAACATGAGCACAACAATTGCCAAGTATCAAATTATCCAAGACATTTTAGAATTACTACATGTAGCATTTCCCGATTCCAACCATATAACAAATTAACGAAGAAGATTCAACCTTCGCCATGAACATTATGAGTAAAGCCTAAGGACATATTTGTCCATATGCAACAGCGGAGCGTGTCTCTCTCCCACACAGTGAATGCTAGGATCCATTTTATTCAAACAAAACAAAAACAAAAACAAACCGACGCTCCAAGCAAAGTGCATAAGATGTGACGGAATAAAAATATAGTTTCACTAGAGGAACCTGATAATGTTGTCGATGAAGAAGGGGATGCCTTGGGCATCCCCAAGCTTAGACGCTTGAGTCTTCTTGAAATATGCAGGGGTGAACCACCGGGGCATCCCCAAGCTTAGAGCTTTCACTCTCCTTGATCATATTGTATCATCCTCCTCTCTTGATCCTTGAAAACTTCCTCCACACCAAACTCAAAACAACTCATTAGAGGGTTAGTGCACAATCAAAATTTACATGTTCAGAGGTGACATAATCATTCTTAACACTTCTGGACATTGCACAAAGCTACAGAAAGTCAATGGAATCGAAAAATCCATCAAGCATATCAAAACAGGCAATGCGAAATAAAAAGGCAGAATCTGTCAAAACAGAACAGTTCGTAAAGACGAATTTTATTGAGGCACCAGACTTGCTCAAATGAAAATGCTAAAATTTAATGAAAGTTGCGTACATATCTGAGGATCACTCACGTAAATTGGCATAATTTTCTGAGTTACCTACAGATAATTAGGCCCAGATTCGTGACAGCAAAGAAATCTGTTTCTGCGCAGTAATCCAAATCTAGTATGAACCTTACTATCAACGACTTTACTTGGCACAACAATGCACAAAACTAAGATAAGGAGAGGTTGCTACAGTAGTAACAACTTCCAAGACTCAAATATAAAATAAAAATACTGTAGTAAAAACATGGGTTGTCTCCCATAAGCGCTTTTCTTTAACGCCTTTCAGCTAGGCGCAGAAAGTGTATATCAAGTGTTATCAAGAGATGATGCATCAACATTATTTTCACAATGTATCCCATTAGGTATCTTAGATGCTCCCTTATCTATAGTGGTTTTAAGAGCTTTATCAATTTTAGGCCTATAATAATTTTTTGGTTTAGGCGCCTTAGAGACATACATGAACTTTTGCTCCTTACCCACATAAGCTTTCTCTCTAAACTTTATAGATAAAAAGGTTGAACCCAATGTTCCCATAGCCTCTTCAAGTTCGCTAATCCTTTGGGTTTGATTATCATGAATAGCACAAGATTCTAAGATGGCGATTCTCTCATTAATTCCACCTAGAGATTTATCAAGTTTATCAGTGCTATCAAGTAATGCTCCCAAAGTAGTATCAATACTTGGAAGGTTTTGCTCTATGGTTTCCAACTTTTTCATGACATCTTCAAGAGAGGTTTCAATTTTAACTTCATTAACAGGTGGTATTCCAAATAGACTCTCAATAATGCAACTAGCTTCTAAAGCAGGAGTCCCTAGGAAGTTACCTCCCGCGAGACAATCAAGAACATACCTATTCCAGCTAGAGATACCAACATAAAAATTCCTGAGTAAGATAGTGGTGGAGTGTTTCTTAGTGCACCTATTATGGGCATCACTAATTCTATACCAAGCATCTTTTAAACATTCTCCCCCTTGTTGCTTAAACGAACGAACTTCAACTTCAGGATTACTCATTTTAGCAATAGTAAATAAAGCAAACTAGATAAAGTAAATGCAAGTAATTAATTTTTTTTGTGTTTTTGATATAGGGTGCAAAACAGTAAATAAAGTAAAGCTAGCAACTAATTTTTTTGTGTTTTGATATAATGCAGCAAACAAAATAGTAAATAAAATAAAACAAGACAAAAACAAAGTAAAGAGATTGGATTGTGGAGACTCCCCTTGCAGCGTGTCTTGAACTCCCCGGCAACGGCGCCAGAAATTATGCTTGCTGCGCGTAGTTGACGTATGTCTTTCCGTTCAACACGCGTCCGTTGGGAACCCCAAGAGGAAGGTGTGATGCGTACAGCAGCAAGTTTCCCTCAGTAAGAAACCAAGGTTTATCGAACCAGTAGGAGCCAAGAAGCACGTTGAAGGTTGATGGCGGCGAGATGTAGTCCGGCGCAACACCAGGGATTCCGGCGCCAATGTGGAACCCGCACAACACAACCAAAGTACTTTGCCCCAACGAAACAGTGAGGTTGTCAATCTCACCGGCTTGCTGTAACAAAGGATTAGATGTATAGTGTGGATGATGATTGTTTGCAGAAAACAGTAGAACAAGTATTACAGTAGATTGAATTCGATGTAAAGAATGGACCGGGGTCCACAGTTCACTAGAGGTGTCTCTCCATAAGATAAATAGCATGTTGGGTGAACAAATTACAGTTGGGCAATTGACAAATAGAGAGGGCATGACCATGCACATACATGATATGATGAGTATAGTGAGATTTAATTGGGCATTACGACAAAGTACATAGACCGCTATCCAGCATGCATCTATGCCTAAAAAGTCCACCTTCAGGTTATCATCCGAACCCCTTCCAGTATTAAGTTGCAAACAACAGACAATTGCATTAAGTATGGTGCGTAATGTAATCAATAACTACATCCTCAGACATAGCATCAATGTTTTATCCCTAGTGGCAACAGCACATCCACAACCTTAGAACTTTCTGTCACTGTCCCAGATTTAATGGAGGCATGAACCCACTATCGAGCATAAATACTCCCTCTTGGAGTTAAGAGTAAAAACTTGGCCAGAGCCTCTACTAATAACGGAGAGCATGCAAGATCGTAAACAACACATAGGTAATAGATTGATAATCAACATAACATAGTATTCTCTATCCATCGGATCCCAACAAACACAACATATAGCATTACAGATAGATGATCTTGATCATGTTAGGCAGCTCACAAGACCCGACAATGAAGCACATAAGGAGAAGACAACCATCTAGCTACTGCTATGGACCCATAGTCCAGGGGTGAACTACTCACTCATCACTCTGGAGGCGACCATGGCGGTGAAGAGTCCTCCGGGAGATGATTCCCCTCTCCGGCAGGGTGCCGGAGGCGATCTCCTGAATCCCCCGAGATGGGATTGGCGGCGGCGGCGTCTCTGGAAGGTTTTCCGTATCGTGGCTCTCGGTACTGGGGGTTTCGCGACGAAGACTATATGTAGGCGGAAGGGCAGGTCAGGAGGCGTCACGGGGGCCCCACATAACAGGGCCGCGCGGGCCCCCCTTGGGCCGCGCCGCCCTACTGTGGCGGCGCCCCGTGGCCCCACTTCGTCTCCTCTTCGGTCTTCTGGAAGCTTCGTGGCAAAATAGACCCCTGGGCGTTGATTTCGTCCAATTCCGAGAATATTTCCTTACTAGGATTTCTGAAACCAAAAACAGCAGAAACAAAGAATCGGCTCTTCGGCATCTCGTTAATAGGTTAGTGCCGGAAAATGCATAAATATGACATAAAGTATGCATAAAACATGTAGATATCATCAATAATGTGGCATGGAACATACGAAATTATCGATACGTCGGAGACGTATCACTACCGGTAGAGCCCTTAGCCTCGGGGGATAACTACTCCCTCCTCATCATGGGAGACAGCAACGGTGATGAAGATGGCGATGGAGTCGATGGAGATGGATTCGGGGGGTGGTTCAACGGTTTCACTCAATAGCATCAATAACTAGTAGAAATCAACACCGGGAGAGTTTCCCCTATCAAAAATCAAGATCAAACCCAAATTGTTACAGCGGTGACGGTGTGCAGCGGTGGAGACGGCGGTGATGATGATGATGATGATGGTGGTGGTGGAGATGATGTCCAGCTCGATGACGGTGACGATGGCGTCGATTTCCCCCTCCGGGAGGGAATTTCCCTGGCGGATCTCAGCCTGCCGGAGAGCTCTTTTCTCTCTGGTGTTCTCTGCCCCGCAGAGGCGGCTGTGTCCCTTCGCGATGTACCCTCTGGAGCTTAGGTTTTCGGGACGAAGGCGTACGCGAAGAAAAGGAGGCGAGAGGGGGCTGTGGGCCCCCTCCTCACAGGGCGGCGCGCCAGGCCTTGGGCCGCGCCGGCCTATGAGGTGGGCCCACCTCGGGTCCCCTCGGCTCCCCCTTCTGGCTCCCTTCGTCTTCTGGAAAAATAGGATTTTTCATATAATTTCCGTCAACTGTTGATCTTCCGAAATATTGCATTCTGACGGCGCTTTTTCCAGCAGAATCCTGACTCCGGTGCGCGGTCCTCCAATAATCATGAAACATGCAAAATAGATGAAATAACATAAGTGTTGTCTCCAAATATGAAATATATCAATGAATAACAACAAATTATGATATAAAATAGTGATGCAAATTGGACGTATCAACTCCCCCAAGCTTAGACTTCGCTTGTCCCCAAGCGAAACTGAACTCGGTAAACATGACCACATGTTTATGGAGTGAAGAGTCGATAAATCAAATACGGACAAGAAGCATCATATTCATTCACACAAGACATTCTAGTAAACATCTTCCTCATATAATTCAACTTGAAGCAAGTAGAAGGTAATCACAAATAAAGGTGCATAAGGAATCATGGTTGGTGATGGCAAACTTCGTTCTTGGTCAGAGCAATTAACAGGTTATACTTATCTTACCGAGCAGCGCTCTCATGTTAAAGTTTATATGGCACAACTTGCATAATCAATCATAATAATCATTGATAACTTTCAAAGCTATATTCATTCAGATAAAACTTGTACTAAACAAGGAAGAGTAAAAGACATGATGAGGCAAATCACAATATAATGGTTTGATCACAACAACTCAAATGCTTGCTTGAGATGGAGGGAAATAGGTTTACTGACTCAACATAAAGTAAAAGACAGGCCCTTCGCAGAGGGAAGCAGGGATTAAATCATGTGCTAGAGCTTTTTCAGTTTTGAAATCATATAAAGAGAGTAAAAGTAACATTTTGAGAGGTGTTTGTTGTTGTCAACGACTGGTAGCGGGTACTCTAACCCCCTTGCCAGACAAGCTCTCAAAGAGCGGCTCCCATAAAGTTTTATTTTGGGTTGGCACTCCTTCCAACCTTTGCTTTCACAAACCATGGCTAACCGAATCCTCGGGTGCCTGCCAACAATCTCATACCATGAAGGAGTGCCTTTTTATTTTAGTTTTATTATGATGACACTCCTCCCCTCCTTTGCTTTCTCAAGCCATGGCTAACCGAATCCTTCGGGTGCCTGCCAACAATCACATACCATGGAGGAGTGTCTATTTAGGTTAATTAATTTGGGACTGGGAATCCCATTGCCAGCTCTTTTTGCAAAATTATTGGATAAGCGGATGAAGCCACTAGTCCATTGGTGAAAGTTGCCCAACAAGATTGAAAGATAAAACACCACATACTTCCTCATGAGCTATAAAACATTGACACAAATAAGAGATAATAAATTTTGAATTATTTAAAGGTAGCACACGAAGTATTTACTTGGAATGGCAGGAAATACCATGCAGTAGGTAGTTATGGTGGACACAAATGGCATAGGTTTGGGTTAAGGTTTGGATGCACGAGAAGTATTCCCTCTCAGTACAGGTCTTTGGCTAGCAAGGTTAATTAGCAAGCATAAGAGTCGAGGGAAACAAACAAATATACATGTAATAGAAACAATCATGCGTCTTCCTTGTAAGCACAAACAATTTTAACTTCAGAATAATAAGCTATGAGCTAACAAGAAAGGAAGACAATGAAATAACTACATGTATTTCTCTTTTCTACTTAAACCTCAAAGTTTTGTTGCTATTGACCAATGCTAAGTTTGCCAAAACCAAACAGATTTACTCAATGCTCCCAAAGTGATACCAATACTAAAATCAAGATCAATCATATAATAGAGATTGCAAACTAAAATAAGATGTGCAATATGTAAGTGATAAGACTTCTCATTAATATTCCATAACGATAACTCACACCAAGGGATACATAGAGAACCAACTAAAGGGGGGATACTTCCACACTGCAACCCATCTTATATGATAACTTCTCTACTCATGATATGACACTACTTGATAGTAAAAAGTAAAAGGTAGTGATGATGTGATACCGCGGCACTCCCCCAAGCTTGGAACAAACCAAGGGGATGCCAATACCGATGATGAATTACTCCTCTGGCGATGGTGGTGATGAATTCCCATCATCAGACTTCCAAGGAAGAGGTTCTCCATCAACAAACGACATCTTGGTCTCGGGAATCCTGAAACTAGCAGCATGGCTTATGTGTTTAAACCTGTTTTCATACTCACAGTCCTGATTCTGAACGTCATAGAGTTGAGCTTGGAGTTTGTTGGTGGTGTCGTGAAGTGAGAGGATGTCGCCCCATAGCTTTGCAGTTTCCTTCTCGTGTTCAGCAATGAGTTCAGACACAATCTTGTGGAAGATATCCACCTCACGCTCAGCCATCTTCTTGTAGTTGAAGACCTATTGTTCTAGCTTCTCCATTCTGTCTTCCAAGCTTCCTTCTCCTTTAGGACCCTGGACATCTTTGCTCTGCAGCTCCCCATCAACGAGCAGCAACTCCTTGGGATGCATCCTCAGCTCGTTCATGTACAAGTTGTCAACGTCCTTGCAGGAGCTGTCCTTCGGAGTTTCCGACGAAGACATGATGCCTCTAGATCCGAAGCAAATCCTGGCAGAAACAACTCGAAACAAAACACGTCGAGAAAACGATATACGGACCTCCAGGGGTCCGGGGGATTATATAGCAGGAATTTGTATGTCATAGGGAAAGTACCAGGTCGAACCAGAGTCGGAAAGAGGCGATGAGGCGGCCAGCTCATAGGGCGGCGCGGGCCAAGGCCTGGCCGCGCCGGCCTATGGGGGCACGCCCTCGTGCGTCTCCTCCACTCCGTTTCGATCTCGTAATTTTTCATATTTTCCAAAAATAGCAAAAACATTGTTCGAAAAGTAAATCGCAAACTTTTTATTACCTGTACTGTTACCTATTCAAAGTCGAGTTCTGGCGGACTGTCAATTTGACCTTTGATGAAAGCCTCCGGTGTTTCTACTCGAATAACATCAACATCTACATTGTAAGAATCACCTGAGATATAATGCTTGAGTCTTTGTCCATTCACCACTTGTGTGGCATTGCCTTGGAGAGAGCTAATTTTAATTGCTCCTGAACGATACACCTCCTCAACAACATATGGTCCTTCCCATTTCGAGAGTAATTTCCCTGCAAAGAATCTGAGACGAGACCGATGCAATAGGACTTTATCCCCAATATTAAATTCTCTTTTGATAATCCTTCTATCATGCCATTTTTTAACTTTCTATTTAAAGAGTTTAGCATTTTCATAAGCTTCACTTCTCCATTCATCTAGAGAACTCAATTGCAGCAACCTCTTATTACCGGCAAGTTTAGGATCTTTATTTAATTGTCTAACAGCCCAATAAGCTTTGTTCTCTAGTTCTAAAGGTAAATGACAAGCTTTTCCATAAACCATTTTATAAGGTGACATTCCCATGGGATTTTTATAAGCAGTTCTATAAGCCCATAGTGCTTCCTTCAATTTACTAGCCCAATTCTTTCTAGTTTTATTAACAGTCTTTTGCAAGATAGATTTAATCTCTCTATTTGATAGTTCTACTTGCCCACTAGTTTGAGGATGATAAGCGGAAGCAATTCTATGATTAATACCATATTTAGCAAGAGTTTTTCTAAAACCACCATGAATAAAATGAGAACCTCCATCAGTCATAATATATCTAGGAACTCCAAATCTAGGAAAAATAATATCTAAAAGCATTCTTAAAGAAGTCTCACCATCAGCACTTTTTGTAGGTATGGCTTCCACCCATTTAGTAACATAATCAACAGCAACAAGTATATGAGTGTTACCTTCTGAAGAGGGAAAAGGTCCCATGAAGTCAAATCCCCAACAATCAAACGGTTCAATAACAAGAGTATAATTCATAGGCATTTCATTGCGTCTGGAGATATTACCAACTCTTTGACATTCATCACAAGATAAAATAAACTTCCTTGCATCTTTGAAGAGAGTTGGCCAATAAAAACCTGATTGTAGAACCTTTTGTGCAGTTCTTTCTCCGGCGTGATGTCCTCCATAAGCACTACCATGACATTTACTCAATATCTTCTGTTGTTCATATTCGGGAACACATCTTCGCAGAATACCATCCACTCCTTCTTTATAGAAGTGTGGGTCATCCCAAAAATAATGCCTTAAATCATAAAGGAATTTCCTCCTTTGCTGAGCTGAAAAGGTTGGAGGCAAGTACTTGGAAACAATAAAGTTAGCATAATCAGCATACCAAGGGCTATCTCGCGAGCTTACCTTTATTACAACCAATTGTTCATTTGGAAAACTATCATTAACAGGAACAGGATCATAAGCAATATTTTCCAATCTAGACAAATTATCAGCAATAGGATTATCATCACCTTTCCTATCTACAATATGTAAGTCAAATTCTTGCAACAGAAGTACCCATCTAATAAGCCTTGGCTTAGCATCTTTCTTTTGCATAAGGTATCTGATTGCAGCATGATCAGTATGAATAGTAACTTTTGAATCAACAATATAAGATCTAAACTTATCACAAGCAAAGACTACATCTAACAATTCTTTTTCAGTAGTAGCATAATTTCTTTGAGCAGCATCAAGAGTTTTACTAGCATAATGAATAACATTCAGTTTTTTATCTACTTGCTGTCCAAGAATAGCGCCTACAGCAAAATCACTAGCATCACACATAATTTTAAATGGTAAGTTCCAATCAGGAGGTTCAACTATAGGAGCAGTTGTTAAGGCTTTCTTTAGAGTTTCAAAAGCTTCCTTACAATCATCATCAAAAACAAAAGGTACATCTTTTTGAAGAAGATTAGTGAGAGGCTTTGAAATCTTAGAGAAGTCTTTAATAAACCTCCTATAAAACCCAGCATGACCAAGAAAACTACGAATACCTTTAACATCCCTAGGATAGGGCATCTTCTCAATTGCTTCAACTTTAGCTCTATCAACTTCAATACCTCTCTCAGAAATTTTATGTCCCAATACAATTCCTTCATTAACCATGAAGTTGCATTTTCCCAATTAAGAACAAGGTTAGTTTCTTCACATCTCTGCAAAACTTTATCAAGGTTCCGCAAGCAATTATCAAAAGAATTCCCATAAACGGAAAAATCATCCATGAATAGCTCTACAATACTCTCGCAAAAGCCATGAAAAATAGCAGACATGCATCTTTGAAAAGTAGCAGGAGCATTACATAAACCAAAAGGCATACGTCTATAAGCATAAGTTCCATAGGGACAAGTGAAAGTGGTTTTCTCTTGATCCTTAGTTTTAACAGCAATTTGTGAAAACCCAGAATAACCATCAAGAAAGCAAAAGTGAGTATTTTTATATAACCTTTCTAACATTTGATCAATAAAAGGCAAAGGGTAATGATCTTTCTTAGTAACTTTATTAACTTTTCGATAATCAATGCACATTCTATACCCTACAACTACTCTTTGAGGTATGAGCTCATCATTATCATTAGGCACAACAATCATTCCTCCTTTCTTAGGAACACAATGCACAGGACTAACCCATCTACTATCAGCAATAGGATATATAATACCAGCTTCAAGAAGTCTTAATACCTCATTTCTTACCACATCCTTCATCTTAGGAATTAGACGACGCTGAGGTTCAACAACAGGCTTCGCATCATCTTCCATATTAATGGCGTGTTGGCAAATAGAGGGAGAAATCCCCTTCAAGTCATCAAGTCTGTAGCCAATAGCTCCTCGGTGCTTCTTCAGTATTTCCAATAACCTTTCTTCTTCAAACTCTGAAAGCTTAGAACTAATAATAACATGATATATTTTCTTATCATCAATATGAGCATATTTGAGATTATCAGGCAATGGTTTTAAATCAAAGACAGGATCTTCCTTTGGTGGTGGTGTTGTACCCAGATCTTCCACCGGTAAATCATGCTTAAGAATAGGTTGACGAAGGAAAATTTCATCAAGCTCATCTCTTTCTTCCCTAAAAACTTCACTCTCACTATTCTCCAAATGTTGCTGCAAAGGATTATTAGGAGCAAGAGCAATAGATGCACACTGTTCAACTTTAAAATCATTATTAGGCGAATCAATTTTATAAGGAGTTTTGGTAAATTTAGAGAAGTTAAACTCATAAGATTCAACAGCAAATTTAGTCAAAATTTTCTCTTTCTTGCAATCTATAATAGCTCCACAAGTATTTAGAAAAGGTCTATCAAAAATGATAGGACAATATTTACTAGCAGCAGAACCAAGTACTAAAAATACCAATTGGAGAGATAGTTTCTCTATTAGCCAGCCGAATAACCACATCAATATCTTCAAGTTCACAAGAACCAATTTCGTGCATAATCTCCGTGTAAAGCTCATAAGGAATAGCACTAATACTTGCACCAATATCACATAAACCATAATAACAATGATCACCAATTTTAACAGATAGCATAGGAACACTAGCTTGCTTGGACTTATTAGGATGTGAAACAATGTTAGAGGCATCTTCACAGAAAATAATATGACCATCCTCCACATTTTCAGTCACAAGATCTTTAACTATTGCAACAGCAGGTTCAACTTTTATTTGTTCTTCAGGTTCTATAGGTTTCCTTTCACTTTTATGAACCACACTATTTATAACAGAGTATTCCTTCATTTTAGCAGGAAAAGGAGTTTTTTCAATATAAGCTTCAGGAATAACATGATCAACAGTTTCAACTACAACACATTTATTTATAGATGAATCAATTTTGTCTTTATACGGTTCATGATACTTATCAAAATTCTTCTTAGGCAATTCATAATGAGAGGCAAAAGCTTTATAAAGATTTGCAGCAACTTGAGAATCAAGACCATAAGTAGCACTCATATTACGAAATTTATCAGTATCCATAAAAGTTTCAATGCATTTATAATCATAATTTATACCCGATTCTCTATCTTTGTCGTTCTCCCATCCTTCAGTATTTTCCTGGATCCGATTAAGAAGGTCCCTTTTAAACTCTTCCTTGTTGCGCGTGAATGATCCAGAACAAGAAGTATCCAGCAAGGTCTTGTCTTCAAAAGAAAGTCTTGCATAGAAATTATCAATAATAACATTACCGGGAAGCTCATGAATGGGGCATTTGAGCATTAAAGACTTCAATCTCCCCCACGCTTGGGCAATACTCTCTCCATCATGAGGCCAAAAATTATATATGCGGTTCCGATCTTTGTGAATTTCACTTGGAGGATAGAACTTAGAATAAAACCGGGGCACAATATCATTCCATTCAAGAGAATCCCCATTATCCAGTAATTTATACCAATGCGCCGCTTTACCAGGCAGCGATATAGAGAATAGTTTCTTCCTCACTTCATCCATAGCAATACCTGCACACTTGAATAAACCGCATAATTCATGTAAGAACAGTAAATGATCTCCACGGTGGACAGTTCCATCCCCTGTATAACGGTTGCCCACTACACGTTCAATAATTTTCATAGGTATTTTGTATGGTATTTCTTCCTCACCTGGCGCCTCATCCACTACCTTTGCAGTAGTAGTAGATTTCCCAAATAAAAACTCAAGAGAAGATCTCTCCATAATGAATTATAGCAGCATGCAGAAATAAAATCAGCACAAACAGTAGAAGTTTCCCTTACCAATTCCACTTACCAATAGCGCTTCACTCCCCGGCAACGGCGCCAGAAAATAGTCTTGATAACCCACAAGTATAGGGGGTGTATCGTAGTATCTTCGATAAGTAAGAATGTCGATCCCAACGAGGAGCAGAAGGTGTTGACAAGCAGTTTCGATGAAGGATTCACTGTAAATGCCCACAGACAAGTATTCAGGGGGTTTTGATGTAACAGATGAATAAAGTACGAGTAAGTAAAGTGCGAGAGTAATAATTGCAGCGAGTGGCCCAATCCTTTTTAGCACAAAGGACAAGCCGGTTTGTTTACTTATAATGACCAAACGTTCTCGAGGACACACGAGATTTTAGTCTAGTGCTTTCGCTACATACGGCTAATTAATCTTCATTGTTTTGATAAGTGTTGTGTGGGTGAACCTATGCTAATGTACCGCCCTTCCTAGGACTAATACATACTTGTGATTATACCCCTTGCAAGCATCCGCAACTACAAGAAAGTAATTAAGATAAATCTAACCACAGCCTTAAACTCTGAGATCCTGCTATCCCTCCTGCATCGATATACCAATGGGGGTTCAGGTTTCTGTCACTCCGGCAACCCCGCAATTGGAAAACGAGTACAAGATGCATTCCCCTATGCCCATAAAGGTGAAGTGTCGTGTAGTCGACGTTCACACGACACCACTAGAAGAATAACACCACAACTTAAATATCATAACATTGAATATTACTCAACCATACTCCACTACTAACATTTAGACTTCACCCATGTCCTCAAGAACTAAACGAACTACTCACGAGACATCATATGGAACATGATCAGAGGTGATATGATAATGAATAACAATCTGAACATAAACCTTGGTTCAACGGTTTCACTCAATAGCATCAATAACTAGTAGAAATCAACACCGGGAGAGTTTCCCCTATCAAACAATCAAGATCAAACCCAAATTGTTACAACGGTGACGGTGTGCAGCGGTGGAGACGGCGGTGATGATGATGATGATGATGGTGGTGGTGGTGGAGATGATGTCCAGCTCGATGACGGTGACGATGGCGTCGATTTCCCCCTCCGGGAGGGAATTTCCCCGGCGGATCTCAGCCTGCCGGAGAGCTCTTTTCTCTCTGGTGTTCTCCGCCCCGCAGAGGCGGCTGTGTCCCTTCGCGATGTACCCTCTGGAGCTTAGGTTTTCGGGACGAAGGCGTACGCTAAGAAAAGGAGGCGAGAGGGGGCTGTGGGCCCCCTCCTCACAGGGCGGCGCGGCCAGGCCTTGGGCCGCGCCGGCCTATGAGGTGGGCCCACCTCGGGTCCCCTCGGCTCCCCCTTCTGGCTCCCTTCGTCTTCTGGAAAAATATGATTTTTCATATAATTTCCGTCAACTGTTGATCTTCCGAAATATTGCATTCTGACGGCGCTTTTTCCAGCAGAATCCTGACTCCGGTGCGCGATCCTCCAATAATCATGAAACATGCAAAATAGATGAAATAACATAAGTGTTGTCTCCAAATATGAAATATATCAATGAATAACAGCAAATTATGATATAAAATAGTGATGCAAATTGGACGTATCAGGGGGCACTTCCCCGTCCCGGCGGCGTGCCGGAACAGAGGGGCTTCTGTCCCCCGAACTTGGCTTCGCGATGGCGGCGGCTACGTAACTTTTCGTGGAGGAAGACTGGGTTCCTTAGGGTTTTTACTTCTGGGAGAATATATAGGCGGAAGGGGCAGCGTCGGGGGAGCCAGGGGGTGGGCTCCCCACCTGGCGGCGCGGCAGAAGGGTGGGCTGCGCCCCCCTATGGTGTAGCCAGCTCGTGGCCCCCCTTCGTCTCTCCTTCGGACTCCGTGAAGCTTCTGAAAAAATATGGACGTGGCCTTTTGTTTCGCGCAATTCCGAGAATATTTCCTGTGTATAGTTTCTGAAACCAAAAACAGCAGAAAACAGGAACTGGCGCTTCGGCATCTTGTTAATAGGTTCGTGCCGAAAAATGCATAAAAATGATATAAAATATGAATAAAACATGTATGTATTGTCATAAAACTAGCATGGAACATAAGAAATTATAGATACGTTGGAGACGCATCACCGTGCATCTCGATTGGAAGGTGCATTGTGCTTGCAACATACTAGATCAAGCACTAATGGTGTTCAGGTAAAATAAAAAGTACTAATGGTGTTACGGGTATCGTGAAGTCTAGTTACTATGCTCAAATTTCACCTCTTTAATATATGCAAACAACCAAATACCCAAAATTGAAAGGAAAAAACACGATTTCACGCTTTAAAAGTGTAACTACCAAATTGTGTTATTGGATTTAGAATTGCAACGAACAAAAAGTTGTGCAACCTGAGGTTTCAAAATCTTTTGAAGGACACAAACGGCAGGTAAAGTGAAAAATAGTGGCGAATCCTAGCCGGGCGATGATGCCGAGATATTTTTCTTCAACCGCCAACCCAACCCGCTGTGCGCCGCACCGTGTGTGCCGTCCGGCTAAACCCGACCATCCGCTTCCGCTGCGCCGCCCATTCCCAAGGTTTCAGGACCCCTCTCCAGGTCTCCGTTGCCGCCGCCGCCGCCGCCGCCATGGGCGGCGCCTCCAGGCTGCTGTCCTCCCTCCTTCTCACCTCCTCCCCGCTCCGTCTCCGCCCCTCCGCCGCCGCCTTCTCCCTCTTCATCTCCACGCCCACCGCGGCATCCCGCCGCCAGCTCCTGCTCTCCTCCCTCTCTCCCCTCCGCACGCTCTCCACCTCCGCCGCCGCCTCACCCCTTCCCTACAGCTCCAGCTCCGCGTCGTCAACCCCACAGCCCCACACCCCTTTCCCGGAGTGGTCATGCCTGTTCGACCGCCTCGCGGCCGCCGGTTACGCCGCCCGCGTCCGCTCCGCCGCCGACGAGCTCGCCACCGCCTCCGGATTCGGCCTGTCGGCCGAGGCAGAGTCCACTGTGTCCTCATGCCTGGCCTTCGCGCGCGACCGACCTGACCTTCTCAGGTGAAGTGAATCACTTGGCCATCTGGCCGACTGGGTTTCCCGCGTTGCTGATTAATTGGGTGTGACTGCAGGTCGCTCCCTAGGAAGGATGTCGAGGTTGTGGTGGCTAACGCTGCACCCGCTCTGTTCAAGGATGGGGAGGCATCTGCGCAGCGGCTGCAGCAGTACCTTGCTCAGGGCGATGTGAGTTCTTACCTGTTCTGCAAGTCGGTCAGATCGCGTAATGTTTTGTGGAGTAGTTTCTAGCAGGTTAGAGTAGATTTTAGAAATGTGTGACCATCAGGTTTGTGGAGTACATTATTATCTTGCTTAGCTCAAGTTACTACCTATGTGTGCTCTACCGGATTTATAGCCATATATTGTAAAGGTCTATTAGGAATGCTACATTAGCATCAATTCCTATTTCACGAGGGTCTCAATCTACCGTGAGTCAGGGTTACAGATAGCTGTCGGTACTCGCCATTTTCCAGAAAGGGATACAAAGAATTGTAGTTAAAAATCGTCATGAATTTTAACCTTGATGCATTGAACTTGCCTTCGAGCAAGCAGTGAATAAACAGAGCTTAACTAGGAATTTTCACAGCTTACTGCTCTAGTTTACTGTTATAAACAGCCAAAGGGGCACACACCTCGACTAACAACTTGTATAACTACCAAGTCATCAAACATAACTTGCGTCAGGTGGAGGCATGAAGGTTTAGTATCTGGTGGCAGAGGCTGCGGCTTTGCAAGGAGGTAGTGATTAAGGCAGAGAGATTTCCATTAACATATACCGTATATGGTTACAGATTCGGCTCAGGCTTCGGTTTGAGATGATTCGGTTAGAACCATAGAAGTATTCCTATCTATTTCATTTGTAAAAAAAGTCAAAAAAGAGGATAGTTGGGGATAATCCAGATAAGTGTATCCTGTATGGAATGATTGATTTCTTAAGACTCCTTGCAACTGGTTTCAATTACCTGTTTACACTTCACACTGTTGACCCCAGCTATGCATTTTGACGAAACTATATTGGTCAACACACTAAAGATGTGTTATGTATTCCCAGGCAATGGAATCAGTCAAAGCAGAAACTGTTGACATTGTTCGGTACTTGTTAAGTTATGCATATAGTTCTTCAGACAGCTATGTAGAAGACAAAGAACTCACTGATTCAGCTGTGAGAAATATCTTGGCTGAGCTAGTAAATTCTAGTGGACTTTCCAGCACCTCCAGTTTTGTGGAGTCAACAGTCGGGCAAAATACCTTGGGTCAGCCTGAACGATTCTCTAGGCCTCTAGGACAAAATGTTGAAATGAAACGAGGCGACTGGATTTGCACAAGGTTTGTTCTGGATTTTCATTTATTGATTGAACAGTTGCACACCGCACCACCTTACTTTGAAGTGTCAACCAATTCTATATCTAATCTTCCTAGATGTGATATGGCTAAAAACATATGCAGTTTTTTTTTTTGTGCTGTAGCAAATAGTTTTGCACAAAGCGTGCACCTATATGATAAATCAGTTTCCTTTTTTGCATCATGCTATTGTTGTCTAATAGTCTTTTAACACTCAACTTGTCTTACCTATGTGTATTTGTTCATCAATATTCCTAACCAAAATCACGCCCAATTATTGTGCTATTCTTATAATTTTGTTTAGAGAGCCACAAAACTTGCATATATAAAACAAATCCACAACTGCTTATCTTGTTTGGTGCATTTCGCGCCTTACGACTTTCTTGAAACATACCTTTCATATTTCTCATAATGTTGACTCTAAATACGCTCTGTAATATACAGATGTAGCTTCATGAACTTTGCAAGAAATGCAAGGTGCCTTGAATGTAATGAGCATCGGCCAAAAAAGATGTTGACTGGTGGAGAGTGGGAATGCCCTCAGTAAGCTCTTACATGCTGTCTTATAAGATTTTTTTGGCTTTTAAATTCATCTATACTTTGGGATGGCTGACTTCATATCGTCCTTTTAACAAGGTGTGACTTCTATAATTATGGAAGGAACCTGTCATGCTTACGATGTGAATGCAAAAGACCAGCGTCACTAGCATCAAATCCTGCCTCTGCTGGTTTAGGCGGCGTGGCACAGCTTCTTGATGTACCCAATGCCGGTAGATCAGAAATTGAGAGAAAACTCGCTGAAAATGATGAGAAGGCAGAAAGGTGGTTGAGCAAAGTATCTCAACTAGACGATTCTGCTGATTTAAGTAGTCTGGCAGCTGATGAGGATTTTCCTGAGATTATGCCTATGAGGAAGGGGGTCAATAAATTTGTAGTTAGCACACGCAAGACACCATTGGAGAGAAGATTGGAAAGTGCGCAGTACAGCAGTAACAATAGCCCTCAAGCACCAGCATCTGACTCCAAGATTAGTCAAACATTAGACAGGATACTCGGGCGTTCGACATCTATTTCTTCCCCAAACAATCAGTCTGACAATGGGGGTGTAAATGCCAGTGCTCCCAAGAGATTAACAGGCCATCTTAGTGATATTGATCCTGTTCCTTTTGTGCCACTATCTGCAGATCTATTTGCCAAGCCACAGAACACAAAGAGTAATGAACAAGCAGATATGGATGGCCAAATAAATAAGGAAACTGGTAGTTCATCCGATGTCACATTGGCCTCAACTGAGAGGAGAGATGTCGATAAATCATTAGATGCTGCTGAGAAATGGTCCAAGAAAGTTGCAGAACTCGACAATGTAAATAACCTTTCAAGTGCTATTTCTGATGAAGACTTTCCTGAGATTATGCCAATGAGGAAAGGCGAGAACAGGTTTGTTATTAGTAAGAAGAAAGACCGCTCACTGGCATCACCACAGTACAAAAGGCGCAGTGTGCTTGAGCAGGCAGACAATTCCAGTTTCACCCCATTTGTTCCGTTTCCTCCTGATTATTTTGCAAAAAAAGATGCACCAGCAGAAAGTACTCCCGATGCAGGAGTAGTTTCAGAAGGTTCCCCATCGGCTGATAAGCTGCCGGAAACAAATGCTTCATCAGGAAATTTGGGGAATAGCCTGAACACCTCACAGGTAATGGGCAGTCAGGCAAGTAGCAACATCAATAATGAGAACTGGAGCAGAAATTACTCTCAGCAAAACTTGAGTACAGGTGGAAATACACAGGGTGGAAGCAGCAACCAGCAGCATCAACAGCAACCTCATGAGCTGGGTGATCGACTTAGTGGTACATCAAGTACCAGTGCTTGGAACCCAAACTACTCCCAGGGGAGGTTTAATGATGGCAGAGGTGTATCTGGCAACTATCAACATCCACAGCAACCTCATGGGGTGGGTAATGGATCTGGTGGAACTTCGAATACCGATGCTTGGAACACAAACTACTCCCAGGGGAGGTTTAACGATGGCAGAGGTGGATCTAGCAACTATCAGCATCAACAGCAACCTCATGAGGTGGGTGATCGATCTAGTGGGACTTTGAATACCAGTGCTTGGAACACAAACTACTCCCAGGAGAGGTTTAATGGATCTAACAAATATCAGCATCAGATGCAACCTCATGAGGCGGGTGGTCGGTTCAGTGGCACTTCGAATACCCATGCTTTGAATACAAACTACTCCCAGGGGGGGAGCTTCAACGAGGGCCAAGGTGTATCTACTCACAATGGGGGCGGCTATTCTGCACAGCCGTCTTATATGCCTGGTTATAGTAATAACAATAGCAACAACAATACTTGGAGCAGCAGCAACAACCATAATTGGAGTGGTTCACATCCAGATAATAGCACTGCTACTAGCGGCAGTGCTTCAGCTAACCCTAATCAAGCAACAGGCTACTCAAGTTACGGAGGCAGAGGTTATACAGGAAAGAGTTTAGAAGGTTCTGCTGTGAGGGACCCTGATCCTCTGGACATGTCTGAGGAAGCTAAGGCTGAGAGATGGTTTAGGAGGGCAGCACAGATAACCAACGTCGAGGATCTTGTCAACATTCCCGATGAGGACTTCCCTGCGATAATGCCGATGAGGAAGGGGGTGAACAGATTCGTAGTGAGCAAGAGGAAGACGCCATTGGAGAGGAGATTGACCTCTCCTCAGTATAGAAGGAACCTACCCGTCGTAAGTTCTGAACCGGACAAAGATGCTAGCTGAAAGCAGATTTGTCTATTCGAATGCAACGGTGGAGTCTACACATGGGTATATACTTTACCCCAGATTGGAATAATAAGCAGCAAGGGGAAATCCACATAGAGGAGATAGCTGAACACCCAGAACATTTTTGTGTATGGTAAAATTTTGTTCTCTGAGTCTCGACTACTATGGATTTGCCGGGTCATTTGTTACGTGTATCTTATGTGCTAGGAATTGTGATCATATGCATGTGTTGTAACTGAAATGTTATATACTGAAACCGTGAGTGCAATCGTCAAAGAATATTTTTTAAGCGCCACGTACTGTTACTCTGTCGCCTTTTTGCTCTAAAATAAAAATGTCTGCTAGTCTTCATAAAATGCAGTTGATTTTTGATCCGTTGGAGTTGGATCTAATGGTTCATCCTTGGATTCCTCTAACCATCACCACCGATGGCTTCTTATCTAAGCTCGCCGCCGCCAGTGCCTCTGGTTGAGAATTCCCAATTTATGCTCTTTTGAGTATCGTGTTGATGACTACCCTGTCTCACCGCAAGCTCTGGTTCGCCTATGTTTTCATTGGAGGCGAACTTTGCTTCGCCATGCCAGAATCGCGAGGTTGCAGACATGCCGTCGACTAGAGCCAGCAAAAAAAAAAGGGAGGATTTGACCTAACACGAGGAGGCGTCGCGCAGAAAACACATAGCACGAGAAAGGAGAAAAACGACAACAGTGAAAAGCCCGGCCCAGCAACAGTGGGCTCGTACCAGTGACCCGACGAGAACGGCCCATTAGCCCAACAACTCGACGCCCATCCCACTCGCGAGGTCCTCAAAAACCCTACCCAGGGCACGCATCTTCCCTCACTTCCCCCATCCGCCGCCGCCGCGCCTCCCTCCTCGCTCAAGGTATCCACCATTCTCTCCCCTCCCTCCTTCCTCCCTCGCCTGCTCATCTCTCTCGAGTGCTCCTAGATCAATCTCTGCGCCCGCTGTTCCTCCTTCCGCCGCGCTACTCGTTCGCCAGTTCGTCCGTTCGCGTTGTAAGTTCTGGTTTGGTTCCGATCCGTGGATAGTTAGCTGTGTTTCTTGAATCGTAGGAACGGGTACTTGCCTTCGCTAGTTCTTTGGGTTTCGCTACTTTGCGTGGACATTCGTTTGTTCCGATGCAAAATACCATGGGATAGCACATAGTTTACTATTCCGTGATCTGGATTTGTTCATCCATTACCTAAAGCGCATGTTGTTTTGTTGCAAACTTAGCCAGCTCTCTGCTGTTCGTGAGATCTTGCATAGGTGCTGGGCAGCGGAAATCACATCTGCTGCTGTAGTTTTCGGTGACCTAGTCATTACTGTGCAAGATGTACATGTGTACGCAGTTTGCAGCAGCGACCTTGTGTCTGTGCTGCCAGTGGTCATTGATCCAAATCTCTTATTTGTTTTTTCTGATGATATGATTGTCTGAACCAGATTTCAGAGCACAAGTACTGAGGCACGGTAGCCGTTCTGGTTGCGCAGCTGCCATTTATTTGTTGTGCAACAGAAACCCGGGAACCCGCTTTGCAGCAGAGACAGAACTCGACTCTCTGCTGCCAGTAGTCGCCCGATATCTCCCATTTAAGCCCTTCATGTGATGTGATGCGCAAGTAGTCGCAGTTTGCAGCAGCGGCCAGAGATTTTTTCTCTACTTGTTTTTTTTTGGGTATTTTGAATCAGAGCACAAGTACTGAGGCACGGTAGCCGTCCTGGTTGCGCAGTAGCCTATTATTATCAATTGTGCAATATAGACATGGGAACCCGCTTTGCAGCAGCGATTTGACAAACTTTCTGCTGCCAGTAGTCGCCCTATATCACTTATCAACACAATGCTTGAGAATGACTTGACTCCCGTCTTTCAGTTTTGTTTGTGTTCTAAGTTGGTTGCCATGTGGTCTAGATGATTGTGCTTTTATGTGAAACTTCTTGCTTCAAGGCTTTATGAATTGCTAATGTTTGTTCTGATCTCATTTTTCTTGGGAAATGTTGGCAGGAGCTTGTGCAAGTTCTCCAAGGCTGCCAAGATGGTTCTGAAGTAAGTAACACCTGTGCTTTTATTTTAGCAAACACCTCTTTTTTGTACTTAGCTTGATAGTAATGAATCCAGGGGCAGATTTTTGTGTTTGTATTCAGCACTAACATCATTTTTCTTTGCTTTACAGGACTGAGCTTTGCCGTTTTAGCGGCCAGAAGATTTACCCAGGGAAGGGTATCAGGTTCATCCGTGCAGATTCACAGGTAAACTTCTTTTGCTGAAGATCATCAATATCATGCTCGGAAATTTTTCCTTATTGGTTTGGATATTTCCTGCTACAGGTTTTCCTTTTTGCCAACTCAAAGTGCAAGCGCTACCACCACAACAAGCTGAAGCCTGCAAAGCTTACCTGGACAGCAGTGTACAGGAAGCAGCACAAGAAGGTACCACATTTTAATTGCTTTGTTCTTCATTCATCTAGTAGCAAACTTGTGAAAGGGTGCTGACATGCTTTGAGTTGATAGCTTATTCTTGTATATATGCAGCATGTTAACATTTATTGTAGGGAAATTCCCACCCTAGTCAAGTATTTCAACCATTTGTTACGTTATTTATAAATTGTGTACACGATACAATTCTGCTGCTAGCTTCCTTTTTCTGTCCATGCATATATGTCTAAACATTTACCAAATACATCCAAGCCTATTGTAATCTTGAGGCTCATAATATGTGGTTTCCCTCTTCTGTGAGTTATGTATTGGTTTGGCTTACTGGTTCATTCTGTCATGTCTTAATCAAATGTCTTACTGAGATTTGTTTCAATGTGTCAATGCAGGATATCCACGCTGAAGCAGCGAAGAAGAGGCGCCGCACCACCAAGAAGCCATACTCACGATCAATTGTTGGTGCCACTCTGGAAGTTATCCAGAAGAAGAGAGCTGAGAAGCCAGAAGTCCGTGATGCTGCCAGAGAAGCTGCTCTCCGGTACATTCTCCATGTTCAGTTGTTTGTACCAGCACCGTTTCTACTCTACTTGAAACTATTTCTATGCTAAAAGTGATGGCCAAATTAACCCATGTTACAAAACTTCCAATCTTCTGAGATCTCTTGCTTCTCTCTAATATTGGTTGATTCTGTTATTTTGCTTTTCAATCATTTTATTGATTCAAGCTTCTAACTATCCTTGACATTTGTACTTCTGCAGTGAGATCAAGGAGCGCATCAAGAAGACCAAGGATGAGAAGAAGGCAAAGAAGGCCGAGGTGACAAAATCCCAGAAGTCACAGGGCAAGGGCGCCGTGCAGAAGGGTTCTAAGGGTCCCAAGCTTGGTGGTGGCGGCGGAAAGCGTTGAAAGTCGAGTGCACCATAGAGATAGAGTTCTGCTGCCTAGCGTTGTCTCCTATCCTACCTATCATAGACCTTTGTCAAGTTACCCTGCTGTTTTGAAGTTTCACCTTTACTCTTGAGGTTGAATGTCTAACGTTTTGGATTGCTTCGATGAGTTTATTTATAATGGTACTTATGTTGGATGTTATGAGTTTGCAAGTTTTCATATTGCCGTCAACCCCAATGGGATGTGGACTTGGTGTTAAGCATATTGAACTCACCAGCCTCCTGGTCTAGGTCTGCAATCCGTTTGACAATAAAGGGTAACAATGCTAATGTATGTTTGCTTTCAACAACAACTTTGTGTTTAAGTGTTGGCGAAAGGCGTCTGCTACACTGGTTTGTGAATTCTGGCATATTGAGGCAGTAGAAACATGCAGCATAGGAAAAAAAAAGTCTCTCTTGGTCTCCACCTTGCAGTGGCATAAACAAACCAGACGCGGACACAACTAGGTAGCTGGAACCAACACGACCAGGTGATGGACTCGACCTACGACTTGGACACATCGGCATGGAAACCGATTACGATATTGATCAGCGTAACAGCGAATACAATAATGTGTGCTCCTGCAGTAGTCTATGGTACATGATACATACATCAAAACAGGATTTTCTTTAGGTAAATACTTGAAATCAGCCGACCGATTGTGGGCAAAGGATCGGTCGTTCCAACTCCACGCGTGCGGCCTTTTTCGGCTGAGCAGTTTCCAGCGTCGGTCCCCGCGCCCGCTGCTGCATGTTCTGGCCTCTTTTTCTTGCATGTCCTGCTCCCGTGTTAATGCTATTTTTCTCTTGCATGCGGCCTACTGCCTACAACTAGTTTCTCCCGTGAGGCATAGTACTGCTCTCTTTTGTTGTCACATCACCTACAGTCCTCTAGAACCACCTCAAGTCCTCACGCTGCATATTGATTATGACACTATTTAGTAGATCGCGTTTACTTATTTTCTATCACAGTACAATCGTAGAAAATAGCTTATATAGTGGTTGTGCACCTTCAAAAAAAAAGACCAAAGACCACATCGCCTGTATTTGCTCACAGTACCGCGATGCAATATATTCTTGCATGTCGCTACTAATTTTCTATCAGTAGCATTTCTATGGATTGGCACGACATATCTTATGTGGACCTCCACGTCCCGACCAGATCAAAAAAAAAATGGTGGCATGATCCAGTGCTCTACGCCGCTGTTATTTGTCGAACCAACAACGTAGTCGGGCTACGCCACCGACTTTCCTTGCGGCCCACCTCAACAAAACTTGCACCGCCCTAGCCACTCCTCTCCCAACCCCCACTCGGTATCACTCTCCACTCTCACTCTCACTCTCTATCTCCACACCCCACGCTACACCAACACCACCTCGTCGTCGCCCCAACACCGTTGCGTCGTCGCCCCATCCGTCGCGACGTAGCCCCACCCCATGTTGGCTAGTAAATTAGAATATAATTTTTAAATGTTGGAACATACTCATATGAATTTTGTCGTCAAAGCATATGCGAGATGTTGTAATGTTTTCTTGGTGCATTGTACAAGTAGTGTTTCTTTCGAATTTTAAATGTTGAGTACATGCACTAAAATTGTAACATAGTCATACAAGTTAAGTTGTGAAAGCAGGCGTGGGATGTTGCAATATTTTCCAAGTGTTTACCACAAGTACTATTTTTCTCAGATATTCTAATGTTGCATACATGCACTAAAAATGTAAAATACCAATACGAGTATTGTTGTGAAAGCTGGTGCGAGATGTTGCAATGTTTTCTGGGTATTTTCTAAAAGTATTTGTTTCTCGGATTTTCTAATGTTGGGTACGTGCACTGAAAGTGTAACATACTAATACAATTTTTGTTGTGAAAGTATACGTGAGATGTTGTAATATTTTTGGGTGTTTTAAGTATTGTTTTTCTAGGATTTTCTAATGTTGTGTACGTGCATCAAAATTGTAACATACACATAAGAGTTTTGTTGTGTAAGCAAACGCAAGATGTTGTACTATTTTTTGGCCGTTTGAAGTTTGTGTTTCTTCCAAATTTTGAATGGTGTGTATGTGGATTGAAATTGTAACATACTCATACGAGTTTTGTGGTGAAAGCATACGCAAGATGTTGCAATGTTTCCTTGACGTTTTCTCTATTTTTCAGTAATATTTCAAGTTTTTATATATGTTGCAAATATACTTTTGTTGTAATAGTTTCTTTTGTTGTAAATCGATCTGCAAGAAAAATTGTTGGTTAACAATTTTTCAGCCCTAATTTTCTTTTTTCTTGACCCATCGTTATGTTGTAACCACAAAAAATTTACTTTTACACCTATATAAACAGTGCTAGTTGGAGCTACGAAATTAAAGTTCTTTAGTATCTCTAGCTAGCACTGAGAAGTCACGTCAGCAGGACTTGTCGAGTAACGCTACACATACGGATGATTTTGTACAAAATCACTCTTACGGACAGACGTGGCATCAAGTTGGGCAGTCTATGTCCCTGAAATCATGCAAAGCAGAATCAACCGCACCAATCACGTGCATCCATGTCAGTCCGTAAAACTATTCCGTAAGCAAGATTCCGTACGTTCAGAATTACCGGGACTTGTCATCTACTAAGTGAGTAGAAGCAACGCGCGCAGCGCGTAGAGTGGGCTCCATTCACGTGAATCGACCAAAGCAGCTCAATCACGCAGAGCTTGGACTCCACCCGGGATGTCGTGCATGCACTGTTTCGTATGCGACGCAAAAGCCACGTTTTCTGTTACGGACTGCACGCGAAAGCGACGTTAGCAAGGCTGAGCACCGGACGTTATGTCCCATCCGACGGTGTGTGCGCGACCGATTTTCCGCCAAAAATCAGCCGACCAACGCGTAGCACGTCCCTTTTCTTTATCATGGCAGAAGATCATCGTGCTAGCAACGGCTGGTCGGACCTTCCCTGGGATCTTCTTGACCGCATCCTGCAACACCTCGAGCTCCCAGAATCCCTGGCTGTCGCAGCGGTCTGCGCTCCATGGCGCTCCGCCGCGGTGGCTTCCGGCGTTCCTCCTCGTTCCCGGACACCATGGCTCGCCTCCCGCGTTCTCGGAGAAGCGAGAGGCAGCAGTACGTTCCGGAACCTCCTCGACGCCGGCAAGACACACTACAAGGCTAGTCTGCCCCAGGGCCGTCGCCACCTCACTTGGTGCGGAGCCTCCCATGGCTGGCTCGTCGCCTCCGACGAGCTCTCTAGTCTCTTGCTCTGCAACCCCTTCACGCTCGCGGTCATCCCTCTCCCGCCTACCACTGCTCTCGGATGCGTCAAGGAAACTGATATTATTCAATGTGACTACCGTGGCTGCTGGTTCTACATGAAGGTGGTGCTGTCATGCGATCCGTCCCACCGCGACGACTATATTGCCATGGCAATCTACGGCAACAATCAGGTCGCCTTTGCGAGGGCAGGAGAGAGCACCTGGCAACTTGTTAGCGAGATGCCATGTCAAAACAAGAACAGGACCTTCAGTGAGAAGGGCATGGATTTGTATGCCGATTGTGTCTCCCACAACGGCAGATTCTACGCGGTGACAATGTGTGGGGCGGTCGAGGCGT
The DNA here is from genome assembly GCF_019359855.2 of Lolium perenne. Taxonomy (NCBI): domain Eukaryota; kingdom Viridiplantae; phylum Streptophyta; class Magnoliopsida; order Poales; family Poaceae; genus Lolium; species Lolium perenne. The sequence continues at coordinate 257,915,396 of NC_067246.2, read as the reverse complement.
GGGATCTCAGTACTGAAGAAGAACCGAGCAGGGAGGCCATCATCGCCGCCGGGGATGGGAGGTACTGGAGCGTTCTTACCAGGTTCCTGGTGTCCACCCCCTGGGGTGCTCTCCTGCAGATACGAACCCAGCGGCGCAGAGATCATCGTGGGAAGATCAAGGTTGTGGTTCTCCAGGTCGACGTCGAGGAGCGCAGGCTCATCAGGTTGAGTCCTGCCACATCCTTCCAGGATCAGGCAGTGTTTGTTGGGTTGAACGATTCTAGATGCCTGCATCCCAGAGAGTTTCCGGAGCTTAGGCCTAACTGCATCTACTTTACAACACCTTCGTTGACAAACGCAGAATGTTTTGGTCTCGACGATTGGAGTGGTGTGGTGATTTACGACTTGGAAAGCCAGACATCCGACCACGTTCTTCCTAAACCTGATCATTATTCTATATTGTGTCCCTGGCATGTTTGGTTAATTCCAAATATCTGAAAGACGAGAGTTTTCATCACATTGTTTGGCTGTTCTGCTAAACTGTACTCCCAGCAGTATCTTGAAAACAACAGGGTCAGGAGCGACTGGCATCTCAGCGCTGAATCTCATTGCCTTCTCCAGCTGTTTTCAGACTTTCAGCAAATATGTCAATAGCCAGACAATAGATTCAATAGTTAATAGTTTTTACATCTAATTTGTTGCAATCAAAGCGACCCAAAACATGGACAATGTTCAATGCAGGTGACCCAAAAAGTTGCACTCTCGTCACATCAAGCCGAAGAAGATGGCATCAAGCAACACCGCTGTCGCTGAGCTCACCAGAAGCACGACCAACATCTCCACCATAACCAGAAGAAGTCGCACCACTAGCTCGAGCATGCCTACCACCTCCAAGCGTCGTTTGCCTTCTTCGTTCCAAGATGTCCTTCCTAGCCATCTCCCGCCACTCTCTTGTCAATGCATCCATGGTAGCCGGATTCATCATTATTGTAGTGATCTCTGTTAGTGATGTATAGATCTCTTTACTGTATATTTCCAGTGTATAAGAGGCTTTCCTACATATTGTTCTCATGTACTGGCCTTTGACCCCACGTGGATACTAGTTGGTCATTCACAACATGGTAGGTTAGAATCTTCCCGCAGGTAGGAACTCCATGCTAGTCCAGCGCCGCCGACGATCTTTTCGGCCACTGCTGCCTCTACCTCCTCTCTCCCATCCACAAATCAGCTTCTTTCGAGCGAAGATTCCGGCCATTTATGCTGGGGAATCGTCCTCTCCGAGCTCGATCTGGTCGTTCCGCCTCGAATCAGGTCCGAAATCGGGTGCCCGAGATCTGGCCGTGCTGTTGCCGTCCAGCTGCGTCGCTGCATGGTGGCTGCTTGAGTTCCCGTTTGCCCCCGCTGCTACTGCCCGGTCCATCTGCTTGAGGCTCTTTGCGCGGGGTTGGTACGATATCTTCTGACTTCTCTGCTCACTTCTTGAGTGCTTGTCAGGGCTCGATGGCCGCCGACGTCGAGAGAGAAGGCAGGAGAGGGACTCGTGCCCAGATACAAGGAAAGATAAACGAAACAAGGAGATAAATTTAGGGTTTTGCATAGCGTGCCTCCCAACCTCCCGCTCCTACCCCTTTATACTGAGGAGTAGGACCACGCTGTTAAGTTTATTACAGTTAATTGGTTCAAAACATGGCTAAGCCTGAAACTAAGTCTGGAGTGACTGAAGCCGTCGGATCCTTCACAGGCATTGCCAGCCGTTAGATGCTACTGGAGAACAGCCGTGTCTGACAATGCCCCCCCTCGAGGCAAGACCTCAGGGCTTGAACTCTGGCCAATGCGGTGACCTAGCATACCACTGCATGTTGTAGTATACAAGTCGTTGATATGATCTTTGCGAAGGGACTTCTTCACAAATTGCCATATCCCTCAGAGTGGTACAACAGAAACATTGCAGGTCATAACACTCCAAACTTTATTACAAACATTGTCTTAACAAGTTGGTATTCTCACAGGTCCTATGAGAACACCCTAAGATACTACTTAAGTACGATTACAACTCATAACGAATATAAAGAGCTCAACAACTTATTTAGGTAAGTTCTACGTTGCTCGGCTCTATGATGCTAGGGTATGTCACTACTCCTCCACCTCCGTGTCATCTGGTCCGTAGACTATCCCATAGTCTACGCCTTCCACTCCGCCGGTAAGATCAGGTTCTTCGTAGACCAGCTCGTAACTTCCTTCTGGTGCTCCATCGTTGATGGCCTCCACTTCCGGATCACAGTGTAGCAAGGGTGTCGAAAGAAAGTGAGTACAGAGGTACTCAGCAAGTTCTAAAAGAATAAAAAGGTGTTTGATGCACTAGCTATGACCATTGATCAGGAAATCGCAGGTCAATGCATGTTTTTGAAATCATTTCTTCAAAAGGTTGCTTTTATTATGAAAACTATGCCCGTCAGTCTTCACAGGTTGACTAGAACTTCGTGGAGTTCCTTTCCTGCCGCGTTCGCAGTTCCCTTCCCGAAACAAGGAGTGACAGCCACAATTTGATACACTCTGCAGAGGTGCGTTACTTTTCCCACAAGAGATCTCACCCTTTTTGCCATCCGCAGGGACTTGCCCCCGTTCACACTTCCTTTGGTGTGAGGCCAGGTATAAAGATCCAAGCCCACACCGCCTTCTCCGCGACTGCAAACCCACCCTTTTGTCCAACCGTACACCTCCAGTAGACTTCCCCCGATAATACGGCTTTACTCATGGTGTACTCCGGGCAATCCCTCATAGATCGTAGAGCTTATCATCACTAATGGATGGGGATTTAAAAGGCTATCCCAACCTATTGCGGCAGTGCCTCCAGCACCCCACCGGCTCTCCGATCCGTTGGCGTGCAGAAGGGAAAAGATACGGCTAGCTTCCCCAGAGCCATTATAGATCTCATGGTCAACGCGGTTTGTACGGCGCTAGAATTACTGGACGGCATTGGTAATTTAATCCTAGGGTGATATAACCCATTGCAATGGAACCTCCACCATATCAACACATACCATGGTTCCATTGCCAGCCACATAGTCATATTCATAGTTGTAAAGTAACATTTCATTTGCGATGCAGGAATGATAAGTATATAGATTTGCATTAAAGTAGTAGAAAATACTCAAGTTGACATGAGCAAGGGTGAACTTGCCTGTGGACTGCGAGATAGTGCAGTTCAATGCAGTTGATGGAACCTGGACCTCGGGTTCTGTAAGAAGCATCATTGTCCGGTAAGGACAATGTTATAAAAATCCAAATAATGCAATCATGGATGTATTATTTTATGTTAAACCCCTTTACCCCGCTGAATTATATCAATTTAGGGTTGCGTTTAAGATTTATGTCTTTGACAGTAATTTACAATTGATTTAAAAGTATAAACCATTTTTAATTCACATAAAGTACAACAATTCAAAGTAAAACTATTTACTTGGTGATTCCTTTAATCATTCCAAAAATAATTGAAAATTATAGAGTTACCTCTATAGTTTTTGGAAATAAAAGGAGTATAGTATTTTTCTACGAAAAAATACCCTTTTTCAAAAGAAATGACTTGGAATATGAGAATTTCATTTTGAAATGTTAAAAATAAGTATTTGAACTTATTTGAGATTTTTCCTTGAATTTTAAATACAAGGAAATAATAATTTTAAATTCCAAGTTATTATTTAAATTCTTAAAATTCATAATTTTGAATTTGTTTCATAAATTCCATTTCATATTTTATTCTTGTTAAGATTTATTTTTCATTCATTAATCCAATTTTTAATGGATTTTTAGAGTTGTTTTTGATTTATTATAATTTGGTAAAGTTTTGGTCTTTTATTAAATGTAAAAAGACCAAAATACCCCCCTGGACCCATATTGGGCCCAGCCCAATAACCTAAACCCAGGGACGGCCCAATAAGGCTAATCCCCTTTTGGGTTCGGTGGCGCCGAAGCGGCCCACCTCACTCTCACTCACTCGGCCCTCTCACTCACTCGCCTAACCCTAATCTCTCTCGCGACGCTCTGGCGATGGCGTCGTCGCCATGGCCGCCGCCTCGCTCCGGCCATCGCCGTGCTCCTCCGCCGTAGCCACCTACCGAACCTGAACCGCCGCGTGCAGATCTATCGATCTGTCCGCGCAGTTTTCCCCTTCTCGTCCTCTCCTGGCGAATCGCCTCCGTCCTGGATCTCGTGGAGATTCGCCTCGACGAACTCCGGCGAGATCTCATCCTCGCCGACGATGGGTACGCGCCTGGGGTTGACCTGGCGCGGGTGCTGCTCGCAGTACTCGTGCCGTCGCCTCAGGTGCTTGCTACGGTGGTGCTGGTTCGTGTCTGGGTTCGCCGGCGTAACGTCGGCGCCTTCCCTGGACTCGCAGCTGTTAGGGCCGCGCGAGCACTGCCTCGCCATGCCCTAGCCTCTGCTTCCAGGCGCAAGTAAGTGTTGCATCTCCACCTTCTCTTCTGTGCGCCTCCCCTTGTTACTGTTCTTCTTCCTCCTCATGCTCTGTTGCTCTCTGGTGGTTCTGTGATCACGCAGAGCCATGCTATTGCTGCGCAATCTTCCTGTGCTTATGTCTACTGCAAGCTCATGGCCCAATTACCAGTTACTGGTACTGGCACATGCTGCCTTGCTTGCTATTCATGCTATGCTTGCTTCTCTGCTGCTCCTAGCATGCTCTGTACTTGCCATGCTCTACTGTGCTTGCTCAACAGCTATCTATGCCATGCTATGCTTGGTTATGACTTGCTTGTGCTTCCTGGTATATCATGCTTGCTTGTCTAGGTGTACTTGTGATGCATCTGTGACACTTGTGTGTGTGCCAGTGGTGCCTGTGATATGCTTTAGTGCTTCCTATGCAAGCCAATGATCCATTGGATCATTCCTTGCTTGTTGGCTAACCTCTCTGTGTAACTTGGCTTGCTATAATTGATCCATTTGATCAATTCAATTATCAGTGATAGCTTACTGGTTAATACTGTGACTAAATGATTCAATTATCTTGTGATGCTGATGCTCAAGCATCACTATGATGTTGCTTACTTGTGCTGTTGCCCATCTTAGCTATCTAGACTTGCTCTAATGGCTATGGATTAAACTGTGTTGCTTAACAGTATGCTACTGTCAATGCTTAGCATGGATCTGTGATAAATTCATGCTTGTATTACTTAAATTATGATGAACTGCTTATGCAGTGATGATTGAATTACTTGCTTGTGTATGAATGTGCTGTTCATGATTCTTTTACAAGCAAATAGAGCCTGAATCCATTTCTGGATAATGATGTGATATATTTGGCTTTCTCTTAATTGGTGCTAAGTGTGATGTGACCTCAGTAGCCTTGCTACTGACTGGTTGCTCACATGGTTGGTTGGATCTTGTTGGCTACTCATCTTTGCTTGCCTATTTGGGAATCATAATAAATATGAATGCCAATATGCTTGCCTGTGAAGAAATCTAGGGTTTCTGATGGTTGTATGCTTAGGATTTACTGTGTAGTCTTAGCTGCTAATCTTTGCCATCTACTGGTGCTATCTATGCATCTAATCTGGCTAGTGTGTGCATCTGTGCATATGTGCTAGTTTCTGTGTATAAGATCTATACCTAGATGCTTTCTATTTTAGTGGCTTTTGACTGGCAGTATTCCTTGGTGAAAACCAAGTGATGATCTACCCATATGAGCATCTGCTCATCCCATGCTTATTTCATGCATATGATGGATCAGATCCCTTGGATCTTTTCCAGGAACTAGGTATACCTTGTTCCAGCTCCTAGAAAGAAATGTTTTGTTGATGCAGACTTGGGTTTGTGTCACAGCCCTTCACCTCCAGGTCTTGGATGATCTTCTCAGGTCACCATGATTTCTGGTGGTTGGGTGGTTGTGTGTGTTGGTTCTGTTCTTGAGTAAGAACTGGATGAACTGTGCTTGTTCTTGCTTCACCCTTACCTGGTGAATCCCTATCTGGTCGACTGATGACTATCTCTAGGGTTTGTGTCCCTTTTATATGAACCCTACTTCTGTTCTTGTATTGACACACAAGCCTGGCTTGCTTTGGTGACTAAGCTGGTGTCTTGCCTTGCTGTGGCCTGCCCAGCACACATGAGCTGTGTGCTCTCATATGCTGAAACTTGAGCCCCTGGTGGTGCTCAGGTTTGGTCTGCTGCTGCCCTTATCTTGTGCTGTCCTTGGTTTTGGACAAGCACAAGTGTGCATGACACTTGGTTCTGTCCAAACTGAATTCTTTGGCTAACACTAACATTCTGGCTAGTGTTGGTTCTTTGTTTTGCAGGTTTTTGAAGATGGACATGACCAGAAGATATTCTCCAAGTCATTTAGTCTAGGTTTTAGTTTAGGAACAATATTGTAATCTTCATTTTTCATTTCTGTTTATTATTCATCAATTCTTGTATCAAGAATATTGTAAAGACAATGTAATCTGTGTTGTGATATCAATAAAGCTCAAATTTTTCTTATGAGCTTTTGATTTGTGTAATGTTTATATTCTGGAATAAATGTTGTATTAATTATTCACTTTGTAATTCAAAGTTATTTGATTTCATAAGTTGTGTTTAAATTATGAATTCCATATTTATATTGTTCAATGCTAGTTGTTAAATGTATTAACACTTGTCAAATGAAATCAATTCCCCAAATCAACAAGATACAAAAGAGATCATGTCGAAATTTCCCTAACTCAAATTGCCTAACCCTAAGTGCAAAATGAGAGAGAACCTCGATCCCTCTTAGGTTTAGTTGCAATAAGGCGCGAAAATTTCCCCCGTTTTGCGATGAAATGCACATCCCATTTCTAAATCTACCCTTCGTTGTTCCTATGTTCTGGGTTATTACAGCCAAGTCTTCATAACGAACTCGGCGTCTTCCCATGAGGCTTCATCAACTGTCATGCCTTCCCAATGAATTTTCCATTGAGGCACCGCGACTTCATAATCTTCCACTGGGTGATTGCGAGGAATCATGCGGCGCTCCACCACTGCTGTCGGGTAGAATTTGATCTTACCTTCTGGAGTAACCAACGGGAGCGAGGGAGAAGGAACATCATTTGCGCCAGTGTGCTTCTTCAGGTGGCTGACGTGGAAAATATCGTGCAGTAGTGTCCCAGCAGGCAATTGGAGTTTGTAAGCTCGTCTTCCCACCAATTGCGTTATTTTGAAAGGACCATACCAACGAGGAGTGAGCTTCAGTGGGTTACCCCTTCCCAGTGCATTCTCTCGCTGTGGCATCATTTTGAGGTACACCATGTCGCCCAGCATGAATGATCTTGGGATTCTGTTTTGGTCAGCATACTTCTTCATCTTATTCTATGCCTTAGATAGGTTTTGTTGAAGCAATGTGATCATTCGTTCCTTGGCAACCAATGTTTCTTGTGCTTCAGGTGACAGAGCTGTAACATTGTGTAGTTGGGTGAGTACAGGAGGTGGGTACTCATACAATGCTTCGAATGGAGACATCTTGATGGAGACTGCATATATGGAACATGGGGGCATGTGAACCCACTTTTTGAAAAGTTCCGTTTGTGATATCAAAACATGTTTTAAAAATCAAAACACAAAATGATTTCCCAGATGATCTCAAATATGTGCCCTGGACATGAGTTTCGTGATGAAAAAATCTTTTATTTTGTCTCGGCAAAAAAGTGAAATTTTGCAGGGCTATATAGCAGTATATATGTGACGTATTTTGTCTTTTTTAGATTCTAAAATAAAAAAGTGGTTTCTCCGCGAAAACTTTCTACGCACACATGAAACATGCGTACGTACCCGGATATTTTTATTTTAGAATTTTTTAACATTTGGAAAATGCATTTCCAACTAGGGTTCACATGCACCCAGGTTCAAACCGAACTTTTCCCATCTTGATGGCTGTATGAAAATAGCTATTGTACCAGAATTCTGCTGCTGGTAAGTACTCACTCCATTTCTTTGGTTCCTGGAATGCCATACATCGCAAATATTGCTCCATACATTGGTTGACCCTCTCTGTCTGACCATCTGACTGTGGGTGGTAGGCTGTAGAGAAGTGAAGGGAAATCTTCATTGCTGAGAATATTTCTGACCATAGCTTGCTTAGGAATATGGTATCTCTGTCAGTTGTGATCACCGTAGGATGCCCATGCAACTTTATGATGTGTGCCATGAATAATTCTGCCACAGTTTTCACTGTATATGGACGAGAGAGTGGGATAAAATGGGCATACTTGGTCAGGCGATCCACTACAACCAATATGACATCAAAACCTTTTGATTTCGGCAGCCGTTCCACGAAATCCATGCTTATCTCAGACCACTTTGTGTGGGGAATGTTGAGGGGATCTAGCAATCCTGGGTACTGTACCTTCTCTGTTTTGGAAATTTGACAGATAGGACAGGAAGCCACTTTCTCTGTCACAAATTCCTTCAATTTTGGCCAATGGAACAATTGCTTGAGTTTGTGGTAAGTGACTCTCATGCCAGAATGTCCCCCAAAGGCTGAAGAATGAATGGAATCAAAAATTTGTTGTTTGAGGTTGGTAGCTGATCCAATACATACCTTGCCCTTGTATCTCAGTACTCCAGCTTGTGCAGTATAATGAGGGTGGCTGTCTGCATTGATAGTAACTTCCTGCAGAATTCGCGTGTAGTCATTGTCTCCCTCATATGACTTTGTTATGTCATTGGCCCATGTTGGTACAGCTACTGCCACTGGTAGACAAGACTCTGAAGATTCTTCTGGTTGGTATTGTCTGGAAAAAGCATCAGCAGTTGTGTTGTCCTTGCCTTTCTTATATTGGACAGAAAAATCGAATTCCAGCAACTTGAGCATAAGCTTGTGTTGTATTCCCTCCAATTGCTTTTCATTGCCAATGTATTTGAGACTGCACTGATCTGTTTTGATTATCAGTTTGTTCCCAAGAAAGTAATGCCTCCATTTCTTTACTGCCTGCAGAATAGCCATAGCTTCCTTTTCATACACAGATAGTACTCTGTTCTTTGGCCCTAATGCTTGACTGTAGTATGCCAAGGGTTTGGACTGTTGCATTAGCACTGCTCCCAGGCCAGTATCACAGGCATCTGTTTCCACTGTGAAAGGTAGGGAGAAGTCAGGCAATGCTAGGAGAGGGGGTTGAGACATTACCTGCTTCAGTTTGTCAAAGGCAGCTTGTTGTTCAGTTCCCCATTGGAAGGAATTTTTCTTCAGTGCACTATGAAGTGGTTGACAGATGAGAGCATACTGTGGGATAAATCTCCTGTAGTACCCAGTTAATCCTAGGAAGCCACGCAATTTTCTGACTGTCCTTGGAATTTCCCACCTTATTATGTCTTGTATTTTTGATGGATCCGTAGCTACCCCTTCACCAGAAATGATGTGTCCCAAATACTCAATTTGTGGTTGTGCAAACTGGCATTTGGTTAGCTTGGCTTTGAGTTGATTATTTCTCAACAACTGCAACACCACCTGCAGGTGCTGAATGTGATCTTCCTTGGACTTGCTGTAGAACAGAATGTCGTCAAAGAAAACAAGCACAAAGTCTCTCAGGTGAGGAGCAAAGAGTGTGTTCATTAGCTGTTGGAATGTTGCTGGTGCGTTACATAATCCAAACGGCATGAACAGGTACTCATAGTGCCCCAGGTGGGTAGAGAAAGCAGTCTTTGCAATGTCTTCCTTGTGCATACGTATCTGGTGATACCCTGAGCGCAAGTCAAGCTTTGAGAAAAATCGAGCTCCATGGAGTTCATCCAAAAGATCTTCTATTACTGGTATGGGGAATTTATTCTTTATGGTCTGCTCATTCAATCCTCTGAAATATGTGCACAGACACCATGATTTATCCTTCTTCTTCACTAGGAGTATGGGGAAGAATAGGGGCTCTTACTGATTCGTATTTCCTTTTTTTGGATCATTTCCCTGATGATTTTCTCCACTATGTCCTTCTGGCTGTGTGACATTCGATAGGGTCGAATGTTTGGTGGCTTGGCGTCAGGTTTCAGAGGGATTTGGTGATCTATATCTCTGACAGGAGGTAGACCACTAGGAGCTGCAAATATATCTTGGAAGGACTGCAGTAATGCTTGTATATCTTCAGCTAGTATGGGACTATTTTGATCCGGGAACTCATTGTCTACTGCAGTGTAAAGCAGCAAGTACCCAGTAGCTCCTTGTGCTATTAATTTGCTGCACTGGCCAGAAGAGATGAGCAAGTTATCCATAGGGAATAAGTGGTCATACAGTGTTAGTAACTTTCCTATTACCCCAATAGTCAGTTTTCTTTCCAGGAAATCAAATGTGACAGGATTATGTTGCTTAAACCAGTTGACACCCAGGATGATGTCTGATCCTTGCAGCTCCAGTATTCTGAAGTTAGTGACAAACTCATGACTCTGGACAGTGAATCTGCACTTGTGTGCTATAGCAGTTGAAGAAAGAATTCCACCACCAGCCACTTTTACTGTTCTTTCAGTGGATGGGGTCAACTTGATCTTGTGTTTCTTGGCAAAGGATAGATCCATGAAGGTACTTGTACTCCCTGTATCGGCCAAAGCAATGGCCTGGGCCTTGTTGATGTGGAGGAGGAGTGATATAGTTGAATCACTAGGGCACCCATTGTAAGCAGCTGAAGATATACTCATAGTTGCTTCATCTGCTTGTGCTGCCAAGGGAGCTGCTGCCTGTGGTAATTGTAACACAGGAGGTGCTGCCTGTTGTTGAGCAATTGGTGGAATTGCTGGGGGAGGCATCTGCTCAATTTCTGGTGGTGGTGGGTCACATAGCAGCATATCCAGGTGTTCTTCCTATTCAGTGTATCCTTGGAATTCAATCATGTTGATTGCTTGCTGCATTTGAGGGCACTTATGTCCCAAGAAAAATCTTCCATGACAATGCCAACACTCTCTTGGTGCCCTGTTTTGTGGAGGAGGTCTGTTCCTGTTGTCTCTTTGTGGAGGGTAAGCTCTTGGGGCAGGGACTGATACGTCTCCAACGTATCGATAATTTCTTATGTTCCATGCTTGTTTTATGATGATACACACATGTTTTATACAAACTTTATGTCATATTTATGTATTTTCCGGCACTAACCTATTAACGAGATGCCGAAGAGGCAGCTGCTGTTTTCTGGTGTTTTTGGTTTCAGAAATCCTAGTAAGGAAATATTCTCGGAATTGGACGAAATCAACGCCCAGGATCTTATTTTTCCACGAAGCTTCCAGAAGTCCGGAGAGGAAACGAAGTGGGGCGACGAGGCGACGCCACAATAGGGCGGCGCGGCCCAGGCCCTGGCCGCGCCGGCCTAGCGTGTGGGCCCCTCGCATCGCCCCTAAACCTACCTCTTCGCCTATAAGAAGCCTTCGTCGATAATAGTTCCAGTACCGAGAGCCACGATACGGAAAACTTTCCAGAGATGCCGCCGCCGCCAATCCCATCTCGGGGGATTCAGGAGATCGCCTCTGGCACCCCGCCGGAGAGGGGAATCATCTCCCGGAGGACTCTTCACCGCCATGGTCGCCTCCGGAGTGATGTGTGAGTAGTTCACCCCTGGACTATGGGTCCATAGCAGTAGCTAGATGGTCGTCTTCTCCTAATTGTGCTATCATTGTTAGATCTTGTGAGCTGCCTAACATGATCAAGATCATCTATTTGTAATGCTACATGTTGCGTTTGTTGGGATCCGATGAATAGTGAATGCTATGTTATGTTGATTATCAATCTATCATCTATGTGTTGTTTATGATCTTGCATGCTCTCCGTTATTAGTAGAGGCTCTGGCCAAGTTTTTACTTGTAACTCCAAGAGGGAGTCTATGCTCGATAGTGGGTTCATGCCTCCATTAAATCTGGGACACTGACAGAAAGTTCTAAGGTTGTGGATGTGCTGTTGCCACTAGGGATAAAACATCAATGCTATGTCTAAGGATGTATTTTTTGATTACATTACGCACCATACTTAATGCAATTGTCTGTTGTTTGCAACTTAATACTGGAGGGAGTTTGGATGATAACCTGAAGGTGGACTTTTTAGGCATAGATGCATGCTGGATAGCGGTCTAAGTACTTTGTCGTAATGCCCAATTAAATCTCACACTACTCATCATAACATGTATGTGCATGGTCATGCCCTCTTTATTTGTCAATTTCCCAACTGTAATTTGTTCACCCAACATGCTATTTATCTTATGGGAGAGACACCACTAGTGAACTGTGGACCCCGGTCCATTCTTTTACATCAAATACAATCTACTGCAATACTCGTTCTACTGTTTTCTGCAAATAATCATCATCCACACTATACATCTAATCCTTTGTTACAGCAAGCCGGTGAGATTGACAATCTCACTGTCACGTTGGGGCAAAGTAATTTGGTTGTGTTGTGCAGGTTCCACGTTGGCGCCAGAATCCCTGGTGTTGCGCCGCACTACACTCCGCCGCCATCAACCTTCAACGTGCTTCTTGGCTCCTACTGGTTCGATAAACCTTGGTTTCTTACTGAGGGAAACTTACTGCTGTATGCATCACACCTTCCTCTTGGGGTTCCCAACGGTCGCGTGTTGAACGGAAAGATATACGTCAACTACGCGCAGCAAGTAAATTTCTGGCGCCGTTGCAGGGGAGATCAAGACACGCTGCAAGGGGAGTCTCCACTTCCAATCTCTTTATTTTGTTTTTGTCTTGCTTTACTTTTATTTACTTCTTTGTTTGCTGCACTAAAACAAAACACAAAAAATTAGTTGCTAGCTTTACTTTATTTGCTATCTTGTTTGCCATATTAAAAACATAAAAAAATTAGTTACTTGCATTTACTTTATCTAGTTTGCTTTATTTACTATTGCTAAAATGAGTAATCCTGAAGTTGAAGTTCGTTCGTTTAAGCAACAGCGGGGAGAATGTTTAAAAGATGCTTGGTATAGAATTAGTGATGCTCATAATAGGTGCACTAAGAAACACTCCGCCACTATCCTACTCAGGAATTTTTATGTTGGTATCTCTAGCTGGAATAGGTATGTTTTTTATTGTCTTGCGGGAGGTAATTTCCTAGGCACTCCTGCTTTAGAAACTAGTTGCATTATTGAGAGTCTATTTGGAATACCACATATTAATGAAGTTAAAACTGAAATCTCTTTTGAAGATGTCATGAAAAAGTTAGAAACCATAGAGCAAAATCTTCCAAGTATTGAGACTAAGTTGGGAGAATTACTTAATAGCACTGATAAACTTGACAAATATCTAGGTGGAATTAATGAGAGAATTGCCATCTTAGAAACTTGTGCTATTCATGATAATCAAACCCAAAGGATTAGTGAACTTGAAGAAGCTATGGGAACCTTGGGTTCAACTTTTTCTTCTATTAAGTTTAAGGAAAAAGCTTATGTGGGTAAGGAGCAAAAGTTCATGTATGTCTCTAAGGTGCCTAAACCAAAAAACCATTATAGGCCTAAAACTGACAAAGCTCTTAATGCCACTATAGATAATGGAGCATCTAATGCTTCATCTCTTGATAATACTTGATACACACTTTCTGCGCCTAGCTGAAAGGCGTTAAAGAAAAGCGCTTATGGGAGACAACCCATGATTTTACTACAACACTTTTGTTTTATATTTGAGTCTTGGAAGTTGTTACTACTGTAGCAACCTCTCCTTATCTTAATTTTGTTGCATTGTTGTGCCAAGTAAAATCTTTGATAGTAAGGTTCATACTAGATTTGGATTGCTGCGCAGAAACAGATTTCTTGCTGTCACAAATTTGAGCAGTGTGCTCTGTAGGTAACTCAGAAAATTCTGCCAATTTACGTGAGTGATCCTCAGATATGTACGCAACTTTCATTCAATTTGAGAATTTTCATTTGAGCAAGTCTGGTGCACCTAGAATATTCATCTTTACGGACTGTTCTGTTTTGACAGATTCTGCCTTTTATTTCGCATTGCCTGTTTTGCTATGTTTGATGGATTTCTTTATTCCATTAACTTTTAGTAGCTTTGTGCAATGTCCAGAAGTGTTAAGAATGATTATGTCACCTCTGAACATGTGAATTTTGATTATGCACTAACCCTCTAATGAGTTGTTTTGAGTTTGGTGTGGAGGAAGTTTTCAAGGATCAAGAGAGGAGGATGATACAATATGATCAAGGAGAGTGAAAGCTCTAAGCTTGGGGATGCCCCGGTGGTTCATCCCTGCATATTTCAAGAAGACTCAAGCATCTAAGCTTGGGGATGCCCAAGGCATCCCCTTCTTCATCGACAACATTATCAAGTTCCTCAAATGAAACTATATTTTTATTCCATCACATCTTATGCGCTTTACTTGGAGCGTCTGTATGTTTTTATTTTTGTTTTGTTTGAATAAAGTTGGATCCTAGCATTCATTGTGTGGGAGAGAGACACGCTCCGCTGTTGCATATGGACAAATATGTCCTTAGGTTTTACTCATAATGTTCATGGCGAAGGTTGAAACTGCTTCGTTAAATTGTTATATGGTTGGAAACGGGAAATGCTATATGTGGTAATTGGTATAATATCTTGAATAATGTGATACTTGGTAATTGTTGTGCTCATGTTTAAGCTCTTGCTTCATATACATTTCACCTATTAGTGAATAAATACATAGAGCTTGCTAAAATTTGGTTTGCATGATTGGTCTCTCTAAGGTCTAGATATTTTCTAGTAAGGGTCGAACAACAAGGAAGACGGTGTAGAGTCTTATAATGCTTACAATATGTCTTTTATGTGAGTTTTGCTGTACCGGTTCATACTTGTGTTTGTTTCAAATAACCTTGCTAGCCTAAGCCTTGTATTGAGAGGGAATACTTCTCATGCATCCAAAATCCTTGAGCCAAACACTATGCCACTTGTGTCCACCATATCTACCTACTACATGGTATTTCTCCGCCATTCCAAAGTAAATTGCTTGAGTGCTACCTTTAAAATTTCCATTCTTCGCCTTTGCAATATATAGCTCATGGGACAAATAGCCTAAAAACTATTGTGGTATTGAATATGTACTTATGCATCTTATCTCTTATAAGTTGCTTGTTGAGCGATAACCATGTTCCTGGGGACGCCATCAACTACCCTTTGTTGAATATCATGTGAGTTGCTATGCATGTTCGTCTTGTCTGAAGTAAGGGCGATTTACCATGAGTTGAATGGTTTGAGTATGTGATACGTCTCCAACATATCCATAATTTCTGATGTTCCATGCTTGTTTTATGACAATACTTACATGTTTTGCTTGCACTTTATGATGATTTCATGCGTTTTCCGGAACTAACCTATTAACAAGATGCCACAGTGCCAGTTCCTGTTTTCTGCTGTTTTTGGTTCCAGAAAGGCTGTTCGGGCAATATTCTCGGAATTGGACGAAATCAACGCCAAAGATCTTATTTTTCCCGGGAGGCTCCAGAACACCGAAGGAGAGTCGGAGGTGGGCCAGGGGGCCACCAGACGCCAGGGCCGCGCGGGCTCCACCCTGGCCGCGCCGGCCTATGGGGAGGAGGCCCCAGGCACCCTCCTGCGCCGCCTCTTCGCCTATATAAGCCCTTTCGACCTAAAAACGCAATACCAATTGACGAAACTCCAGAAAGACTCCAGAGGCGCCGCCGCCATCGCGAAACTCCAATTCGGGGGACAGAAGTCTCTGTTCCGGCACCCTGCCGGGACGGGGAAGTGCCTCCGGAAGCCATCTCCATCGACGCCACCGCCTCCATCATGCTCCGTGAGTAGTTCCCCCATGGACTACGGGTTCTAGCAGTAGCTAGTCGGTATTCTCTCCTCCATGTACTTCAATACAATGATCTCATGAGCTGCCTTACATGATTGAGATCCATCTGATGTAATCGGTGTTGTGTTTGTTGGGATCCGATGGATGATACATTATGATTAGTCTATCTATAAAGTTTGTGAAGTTATTGTTGCTGCAATCTTGTTATGCTTAATGCTTGTCACTAGGGCCCGAGTGGCATGATCTTAGATTTAAGCTCTATACTTATTGCTTAGATTGTATCTACAAGTTGTATGCACATGTCAATGTCCGGAACCAAAGGCCCCGAAGTGACAAGAATCGGGACAACCGGAGGGGATGGCGGTGATGTGAGGGACACATGTTTTCACGGAGTGTTAATGCTTTGCTCCGGTGCTCTATTAAAAGGAGTACCTTAATATCCAGTAGATTCCCTTGAGGCCCGGCTGCCACCGGCTGGTAGGACAAAAGATGTTGTGCAAGTTTCTCATTGCGAGCACATACGACTATATATGGAAAACATGCCTACATGATTAATGAATTGATGTTCTATCTTAATGCTTTATCAATCCTGTCAATTGCCCAACTGTAATTTGTTCACCCAACACTTGTTACTTGTTATTGGAGAGTTACCACTAGTGTAGATCGCTGGGAACCCCGGTCCATCTTTCATCATTATACACTTGTTCTATATGTCATCGGAAGTAGTATCAACTATTTTCTGGTGCCATTGCTCCTGCCATCATATCGCTGTGTTACTATTACTATTGCTCTCATATTACTGCTACTTTCACATCACCCCTGTTACTAGTGCTTTTCCAGGTGCAGCTGAATTGACAACTCAGTTGTTAAGGCTTATAAGTATTCTTTACCTCCCCTTGTGTCGAATCAATAAATTGGGTTATACTACCCGCGAAGACTGCTGCGACCCCCTATACTTGTGGGTCATCAAGACTGTTTTCTGGCGCCGTTGCCGGGGAGGCATAGCTCTACTCATAAGTTCACCTGGGGAGTACACTCTACCTCTCTCTCTATTTTTATTTTATTTTGTTTTGTTTTCCTTAGTTTACTTTTGTCTACTTTATTTGTGCTTAGTTTATTTCTGCCTAGTATTACTTTGTTTAGTTTACTTTTCTTTAGTTTCTTCTTGTCTTGTTTTATTTTTCTCATATACCCAAAAATCCATAAAAATTTGAAAAAACCTAAAAATTAAAAACTGCTGTTATGGGAGAACCAATAACCTACTTGGAGCTTATAGAATATTATAATAATTATAGAGAATCAAGAACTGGTAAAGTTATGAGTGCTGTGATAGAAAAATTGAACGCAATTGCTAAAATCTTGCTTAAACGCCATGATATAAACTGTTGCTCTCAACAGGACACTAAACATCTTAAATTTCAATGTGGCTTTAGTGAGGAATTTTTAATTAAGAACTATAATCGGAATAGCTATATTCATTTTGGGTTTGAAGAGGTAGAACAATTTGTCATATTTATGGGAGCCTCTGAGATAGAATCCTTCATGGCTAAAAATTATGAAACTTGTGTTGTTTGTAAGGACCTTAAAGATTATGTCTCTTCTATCCTTAATTTTTGCAATGAAAGTTACACTGATAATCCTTATATCATTGATTATAAAGAGAGACTCATTAATGCACAAGAATGCACTCACAATTTGCAGGAACCCGTGGAAGAAGAAATTGATGAACCTGAAAGCTCATTGGATGAAAAAGAGGAGAAAATTGATGAACCTGAAAGCTCATTGGATGAAAAAGAAGATGAGAGTGATGAACAAAAGGAGGAAGAATGGATTAGCTACCCATGCCAACCTTCTAATGAGAGTAACTCTTTATCTCTTACACTATTTGATTGTCCTCCATGCTTACCGAAAGAGGTTGAATGTTATGTTCCTGTGGATTCTCTTGAAATAGTATCTATGAGTAATACTTGTGAGAATAATTATGCTACTGTTATCTATGATAATCCATGCTACTTTGATAAATCTTATGATAATGCTTTGTTTGTGCCTGATGTCGAAATGCATGGTACTAAAGAATTTTGCGTAGCAAATGTTTATGATAAAGCTCTTGATGATGGTCCTATGTTACTTGATACTATTAATTGTACTACTAATGAAAATGAGATTGGAGAAGTCTTCACTTTATCTATGAGTCCCATATCTCTTGAGATTGATCAATCATCTTGTTATATTATTGATAAAAGTGTGTTTGAAAGTTTTAATCCCACTATTCTTGAACTTGATAAAAATTATGAGTTTATGGATCATGAAAAACGTGCTGCATGTGATAGTTATATTGTTGAGTTTGTTCATGAAGCTACTGAAAATTATTATGAGAGAGGAAAATATGGTTGTGGAAATTTGCATGGTACTAAAACACCTCTCTATATGCTGAAATTGTTGAAGTTACTCTTGTTTTATCTTCTTATGCTTGCCACTTTGTTCTTCATGAATTTATTTGTGTACAATATTCCTATGCATAGGAAGTGGGTTAGACTTAAATGTGTTTTGAATTTGCTTTTTGATGCTCTCTTTTGCTTCAACTCTTATTTCTTGCGAGTGCATCATTAAAACTGCTGAGCCCATATTAATGGCTATAAAGAAAGAACTTCTTGGGAGATAATCCATGTGTTTATTTTGCTACTGTTTTGTTGTGTTTTGGAAGTTGTTACTACTGTAGCAACCTCTCCTTATCTTTATTTTATTGCAATGTTGTGCCAAGTGAAGCCTCTAATTGAAGGTTGATACTAGATTTGGATTTCTGCGCAGAAACAGATTTCTATCTGTCACGAATCTGGGCAGTTTTCTCTGTAGGTAACTCAGAAAAATATGCCAATTTATGTGCGTGTTCCTCAGATATATACGCAACTTTCATTAGTTTTGAGTTTTCTGATTTGAGCAACGGAAGTACCTCTTTAAAATTCGTATTTACTGGCTGTTCTGTTTTGGCAGATTCTGTCTCTGTTTTTTTGCATTGTCTCTTGTGGACTTTAAGCAAGGCTTTCTAGACGTGGAGAGCTGTAGCTAATGTTTTATTGAGTTCTTGCAATGTGTCACTACAGGACCAAGGTGGATTCAAGTTTTTTGAGTACTAACCCCTCTAATGAAGTTTATGAGAAGTTTGGTGTGAAGGAAGTTTTCAAGGGTCAAGAGAGGAGGATGATATATGATCAAGAAGAGTGAAAAGTCTAAGCTTGGGGATGCCCCCGTGGTTCATCCCTGCATACTTCAAGAAGACTCAAGCGTCTAAGCTTGGGGATGCCCAAGGCACCCCCTTCTTCATCAACTTATCAGGTTTCTTCTATTGAAACTATATTTTTATTCGGTCACATCTTATGTGCTTTACTTGGAGCGTCTGTGTGCTTTTATTTTTGTTTTTGTTTGAATAAGATCGGATCCTAGCAATCCTTGTGTGGGAGAGAGACACGCTCCGCTTTTTCATATGAACACTTGTTCTTCGTTTTACTTTTAATGTTCAATGATAAAAGTTGGAAGCTACAATACTTATTGTTATTTGTTTGGAAACAGAAAATGCCTCATACTGTTTTGGATAATTTGACACTTGGCAATTGTTTTGAGCTCTCAAGTAGATCATGATTAAGTTTTTTTTTCATGTAGTTTAAACCTATTAGTGGAGAACTACTGTAGAGCTTGTTAAAATTGGTTTGCATGATTGGTCTCTCTTAAGGTCTAGATATTTTCTGGTAAAAGTGTTTGAGCAACAAGGAAGACAATGTAGAGTATTATAATGCTTGCAATATGTTCTTATGTGAGTCTTGCTGTACCGGTTCATACTTGTGTTTGCTTCAAACAACCTTGCTAGCCTAAGCCTTGTACTGAGAGGGAATACATCTCGTGCATCCAAAATCCTTGAGCCAACCACTATGCCATTTGTGTCCACCATACCTACCTACTACATGGTATTTCTCCGCCATTCCAAAGTAAATTGCTTGAGTGCTACCTTTAAACAATTCAAAATTTATTACCTCTGATTTGTGTCAATGTTTTATAGCTCATGAGGAAGTATGTGGTGTTTATCTTTCATTCTTGTTGGGCAACTTTCACCAATGGACTAGTGGCTTCATCCGCTTATCCAATAATTTTGCAAAAAGAGCTGGCAATGGGATTCCCAGTCCCAAATTAATTAATAAAAATAGACACTCCTCCATGGTATGTGATTGTTGGACGGCACCCGAAGGATTCGGTTAGCCATGGCTTGAGAAAGCAAAGGTGGGAAGGAGTGTCATCATAATAAAACTAAAATAAAAAGGCACTCCTTCATGGTATGAGATTGTTGGCAGGCACCCGAAGGATTCGGTTAGCCATGGTTTGTGAAAGATAGTTTGGAAGGAGTGCCACCCAAAAATAAAATAAAATGGGAGCCGCTCTTTGAAGGTTTGTCTGGCAAGGGGGTTAGAGTGCCCACTACCATTCGTTGACAACAACAAACACCTCTCAAAACTTTACTTTTATGCTCTCTATATGTTTTCAAAACCAAAGCTCTAGCACAAATATAGCAATCAATGCTTCCCTCTGCGAAGGGCCATTCTTTTACTTTATGTTGAGTCAGTTTACCTACTTCCTTCCATCTTAGAAGCAAACACTTGTGTCAACTGTGCATTGATTCTTACATACTTGCTTATTTGCATTCATCATATTACTTTATGTTGACAATTATCCATGAGATATGCATGTTGAAAGTTGAAAGCAACCGCTGAAACTTATATCTTCCTTTGTGTTGCTTTGATGTCTTTACTTTGAATTTATTGCTTTATGAGTTAACTCTTGTGCAAGACTTTTGATGCTTGTCTTGAAAGTACTCTTCATGAAAAGTTTTGCTATGTGTTATCTATTTGTTAGCAACTATAGATTATTGCCTTGAGTCACTTCATTCATTTCATATGCTTTGTAATAGTATGATCAAGGTTATGTAAGTAGCATGTCACTACAGAAATTATTCTTTTAATCGTTTACCTACTCGAGGACGAGTAGGAACTAAGCTTGGGGATGCTGATACGTCTCCAACGTATCCATAATTTCTGATGTTCCATGCTTGTTTTATGACAATACTTACATGTTTTGCTTGCACTTTATGATGATTTCATGCGTTTTCCGGAACTAACCTATTAACAAGATGCCACAGTGCCAGTTCCTGTTTTCTGCTGTTTTTGGTTCCAGAAAGGCTGTTCGGGCAATATTCTCGGAATTGGACGAAATCAACGCCAAAGATCTTATTTTTCCCGGGAGGCTCCAGAACACCGAAGGAGAGTCGGAGGCGGGCCAGGGGGCCACCAGATGCCAGGGCCGCGCGGGCTCCACCCTGGCCGCGCCGGCCTATGGGGAGGAGGCCCCAGGCGCCCTCCTGCGCCGCCTCTTCGCCTATATAAGCCCTTTCGACCTAAAAACGCAATACCAATTGACGAAACTCCAGAAAGACTCCAGGGGCGCCGCCGCCATCGCGAAACTCCAATTCGGGGGACAGAAGTCTCTGTTCCGGCACCCTGCCGGGACGGGGAAGTGCCCCCGGAAGCCATCTCCATCGACGCCACCGCCTCCATCATGCTCCGTGAGTAGTTCCCCCATGGACTACGGGTTCTAGCAGTAGCTAGTCGGTATTCTCTCCTCCATGTACTTCAATACAATGATCTCATGAGCTGCCTTACATGATTGAGATCCATCTGATGTAATCGGTGTTGTGTTTGTTGGGATCCGATGGATGATACATTATGATTAGTCTATCTATAAAGTTTGTGAAGTTATTGTTGCTGCAATCTTGTTATGCTTAATGCTTGTCACTAGGGCCCGAGTGGCATGATCTTAGATTTAAGCTCTATACTTATTGCTTAGATTGTATCTACAAGTTGTATGCACATGTCAATGTCCGGAACCAAAGGCCCCGAAGTGACAAGAATCGGGACAACCGGAGGGGATGGCGGTGATGTGAGGGACACATGTTTTCACGGAGTGTTAATGCTTTGCTCCGGTGCTCTATTAAAAGGAGTACCTTAATATCCAGTAGATTCCCTTGAGGCCCGGCTGCCACCGGCTGGTAGGACAAAAGATGTTGTGCAAGTTTCTCATTGCGAGCACGTACGACTATATATGGAAAACATGCCTACATGATTAATGAATTGATGTTCTATCTTAATGCTTTATCAATCCTGTCAATTGCCCAACTGTAATTTGTTCACCCAACACTTGTTACTTGTTATTGGAGAGTTACCACTAGTGTAGATCACTGGGAACCCCGGTCCATCTTTCATCATTATACACTTGTTCTATATGTCATCGAAAGTAGTATCAACTATTTTCTGGTGCCATTGCTCCCGCGTTACTGTTACTGCCGCTGTGTTACTATTACTATTGCTCTCATATTACCGCTACTTTCACATCACCCCTGTTACTAGTGCTTTTCCAGGTGCAGCTGAATTGACAACTCAGTTGTTAAGGCTTATAAGTATTCTTTACCTCCCCTTGTGTCGAATCAATAAATTGGGTTATACTACCCGCGAAGACTGCTGCGATCCCCTATACTTGTGGGTCATCAGTATGCATATTGTTAGAGAAGAGCATTGGGCCACTAACTAAAGCCATGATCCATGGTGGAAGTTTCAGTTTTGGACAACTATCCTCAATCTCTTATGAGAATATTATTTGTTGTTGAATGCTTATGCATTAAAGAGGAGTCCATTATCTGTTGTCTATGTTGTCCCGGTATGGATGTCTATGTTGAGAATAATCAAAAGCGAGAAATCCAATGCGAGCTTTCTCCTTAGACCTTTGTACAGGCGGCATAGAGGTACCCCTTTGCGACACTTGGTTAAAACATATGTATTGCGATGATAATCCAGGTAATCCGAGCTAATTAGGACAAGGTGCGGGCACTATTGGTAATCTATGCATGAGGCTTGCAACTTGTAGGATATAATTTACATAATGCATATGCTTTATTACTACCGTTGACAAAATTGTTTCTTGTTTTCAAAATCAAAGCTCTAGCACAAACATAGCAATCAATGCTTCCCTCTGCGAAGGGCCATTCTTCTACTTTTATGTTGAGTCAGTTCACCTATTTCTCTCCATCTCAAGAAGCAAACACTTGTGTGAACTGTTCATTGATTCCCACATACTTGCATATTGCACTTATTATATTACTTTATGTTGACAATATCCATGAGATATACATGTTACAAGTTGAAAGCAACCGCTGAAACTTAATCTTCCTTTGTGTTGCTTCAATGCCTTTACTATGAATTTATTGCTTTATGAGTTAACTCTTATGCAAGACTTATTGATGCTTGTCTTGAAAGTACTATTCATGAAAAGTCTTTGCTATATGATTCAATTGTTTACTCATTATTTTACCATTGCTTCGAATCGCTGCATTCATTACATGTGCTTACAATAGTATGATCAAGATTATGATGGCATGTCACTTCAGAAATTATCTTTGTTATCGTTTACCTACTCGGGACGAGTAGGAACTAAGCTTGGGGATGCTGATACGTCTCCAACGTATCGATAATTTTTTATGTTCCATGCTTGTTTAATGATGATACACACATGTTTTATACATACTTTATGTCATATTTATGCATTTTCCGGCACTAACCTATTAACGAGATGCCGAAGAGCCAGTTGCTGTTTTCTGCTGTTTTTGGTTTCAGAAATCCTAGTAAGGAAATATTCTCGGAATTGGACGAAATCAACGCCCAGGATCTTATTTTTCCACGAAGCTTCCAGAAGTCCGGAGAGGAAACGAAGTGGGGCGACGAGGCGACACCACAATAGGGTGGCGCAGCCCAGGCCCTGGCCGCGCCGGCCTAGCGTGTGGGCCCCTCGCGTCGCCCCTAAACCTACCTCTTCGCCTATAAGAAGCCTTCGTCGATAATAGTTCCAGTACCGAGAGCCACGATACGGAAAACCTTCCAGAGATGCCGCCGCCGCCAATCCCATCTCGGGGGATTCAGGAGATCGCCTCCGGCACCCTGCCGGAGAGGGGAATCATCTCTCGGAGGACTCTTCACCGCCATGGTCGCCTCCGGAGTGATGTGTGAGTAGTTCACCCCTGGACTATGGGTCCATAGCAGTAGCTAGATGGTCGTCTTCTCCTAATTGTGCTATCATTGTTAGATCTTGTGAGCTTCCTAACATGATCAAGATCATCTATTTGTAATGCTACATCTTGCGTTTGTTGGGATCCGATGAATAGTGAATGCTATGTTATGTTGATTATCAATCTATCATCTATGTGTTGTTTATGATCTTGCATGCTCTCCGTTATTAGTAGAGGCTCTGGCCAAGTTTTTACTTGTAACTCCAAGAGGGAGTATTTATGCTCGATAGTGGGTTCATGCCTCCATTAAATCTGGGACAGTGACAGAAAATTTTAAGGTTGTGGATGTGCTGTTGCCACTAGGGATAAAACATCAATGCTATGTCTAAGGATGTATTTGTTGATTACATTACGCACCATAATTAATGCAATTGTCTGTTGTTTGAAACTTAATACTGGAGGGGGTTCGGATGATAACCTGAAGGTGGACTTTTTAGGCATAGATGCATGCTGGATAGCGGTCTATGTACTTTGTCATAATGCCCAATTAAATCTCACACTACTCATCATAACATGTATGTGCATGGTCATGCCCTCTTTATTTGTCAATTGCCTAACTGTAATTTGTTCACCCAACATGCTATTTATCTTATGGGAGAGACACCACTAGTGAACTGTGGACCCCGGTCCATTCTTTTACATCGAATACAATCTACTGCAATACTCGTTCCACTGTTTTCTGCAAACAATCATCATCCACACTATACATCTAATCCTTTGTTACAGCAAGCCGGTGAGATTGACAACCTCACTGTCATGTTGGGGCAAAGTAATTTGGTTGTGTTGTGCAGGTTCCACGTTGGCGCCGGAATCCTTGGTGTTGCGCCGCACTACACTCCGCCGCCATCAACCTTCAACGTGCTTCTTGGCTCCTACTGGTTCGATAAACCTTGGTTTCTTACTGAGGGAAACTTACTGCTGTACGCATCACACCTTCCTCTTGGGGTTCCCAACGGTCGCGTGTTGAACAGAAAGACATACGTCAACTACGCGCAGCAGGGACTACAGGAACTGCTTTCTTCACATTTACCAAGTAAGCTTGTTCATACTTGTGAGCATACCAATAAGCTTTTAGCAGAGATTCTGGTTTTTGGCATTGAACCAGATGTTTGATACTGTCTTTTAATCCACTGACAAATCTGTCTAGAAAGAAGTCTTGGGGAAGATAGCTTCTTTCTCGCTTCATTTGAGTCATCCAGATTTCATATTGGTCAATATATGCATTTACAGTACTGGTTTGCTTGAGTAATTGCAGCTGGTCCATTGGATCATTGGCGACATTGTCAGGAAATCGATCGATCAATACCTGACTCAGTTCCTGCCAGCTGATAGACTGCAAATTCACGCCAGAACTACTGATCCAAGTTTTTGCCTGTCCCCTGATATGGGCAAGTGCCCATTTAACTCTGCTTTCTGCTGGGATATCCACCAAGTCAAAAATGTCCTCACACTCAAGCAGCCAAGCTCTAGGTGATTCTCCATGGAATGTTGGTATCTCCACGTGAGGTGTGCGCAATTGTATCTCAGTGTTGTGGTGATGTGAGTAAGTGTGTGGCAGTGCAGAAGTGGGTGGCGTGGGGAAATGGTTTTGTGTATTTGGCTGCGTTGGTGGTGTGTGGTGGTGCTGGTTATTGAATTGTGGATGGTGTGTGGTGTAGGATGTGATCTGGTGGTTGTGTGGAGGGTGGTAGTGGTGTGTAGGCTGTGGGTATGGGGGATCATGGGTGATGTGCTGAGTCTGGGTGGTAGAGGGGTTTTGGGGAGGTGTCTGTGTGTGGGAAGTGCTTGCTGATGAGTTTGGTGGTTGGTAGTACTGTGGCTGGGTGGAAGGATTTGTGCGCTGCACAAACGTTGTCTGCGCGGCCAGCACCTCTGTCGTCTGCGCATTGGATTCGGACACAGACTTATGTCGAACAGCTTCGGTGCGTGGTGGCACAGGTAGCTGTGCTGGTGTTAAGCGGCCCAAGTTTGGGGGAAAAGGAGGAGGATTTTGTGCAGCAGGTGTGGCTTGTGGTGTCGGGACCTCAGCGATGGGTGAAAGCGGCGCGCTTGAGCAAGGGGGAGGGGTTACCAAGTCACGGTTTTGGCCAGTATCCGTGTTGATCGTACCTTCCGAGGGCGCAAGCCTATCGATGCTGGTCTGCATCCTCGCCATCATGCCCGCCATGTTCTCCATCTGGCTTGTGAGCATGCTGATGGCGGCTGACGACTCCGTATGGTAGTTGCGCAGGCGTCGTCCGACGGAGCGGGCATCACGCTCCGCTCTTTGTTGCGCGCGCAGCGCCGCCAGTTCGGCGTCGGTTGTCGATCCCGAGCCGATGACTGGTACACCATCTTGACTCTGGCCACGAGATGAGTTCCGGGACCGCGTCGAGGCCCTGGATCTGGTACGGTCAGACATCGGTGGTGGTGTTCTGTGGGTGGGAGGGAGGGGAAAGATGCGCCGCCGGTGCGGGGAACGTGGGAGGGAGGGTGGGTGTCGCCGTGGCCAGAGGACCGGTGCTCTGATACCACCTTGTCAGGGCTCGATGGCCGCCGACATCGAGAGAGAAGGTAGGAGAGGGACTCGTGCCCATATACAAGGAAAGATAAACAAAACAAGGAGATAAATTTAGGGTTTTGCATAGCGTGCCTCCCAACCTCCCGCTCCTACCCCTTTATACTGAGGAGTAGGACCATGCTGTTAAGTTTATTACAGATAATTGGTTCAAAACATGGCTAATCCTGAAACTAAGTCTGGAGTGACTGAAGCCGTCGGATCCTTCACAGGCATTGCCAGCCGTTAGATGCTACTGGAGAACAGCCATGTCTGACAGTGCTTGAGGCTCGTGGCTGCTCACTGGATTGAGGCTCTCTCCTTGCTGCTTGAGCGGGCAAGCTAGTTGATCTTTCCTCCGCTCGGTTGATTCAGCCTAATCTCTTTTCCTGTAAAGAGTTGACCAGATCTGGTCAATAGCAATAAAAAAAGTAGTTTCAGTATGGCATCCTCCTCTGCATGCTATGTTAGCATTTCTCGGTGCCCGGTGATTTTTGGTGGTACCAACTATGGAGAGTTTGTTGCCTTTATGCGCATTTATATGCGGGGTCTTCGACTTTGGGGCGTTCTTATCGGCGAGGTCCTCTATCCGTCGCGCCCCATTGCTCCCGTGCCTCCTACCCCGCCGCTTGTATCACAGAAGCTTGCTGAAGATGCTACCCAGGCTACTCAAGATGCATCCAAGTCTGCCGAGGCTGCTACTGATGAGGCATATGGGCAGTAGGTACTTGCTTATTCAGAGGCTCTTGGTTCATATCATGATGATCTGGCTGCTTTTACTCAGTGGTGTGATGAGGATGCTAGGGCTGCTGCTGTTCTTTCTCAGAGTGTTCAGCCACAATTTTCTTCTGAGTTTATGGGCCTTGCTACTATCGCCGAGATGTGGTCTCACCTTCGTCAGCGCTATCAGCCTTCTGGAGATTCACTCTATTTATCTGTGTTGCGTCAGGAGCATGATCTTCAACAACGTGACTCTACTGTTGATGAGTTCTACACCCAGAGTGCGGCGATCTGGCGCTAGCTTGACTCCCTTCACAGTGTTGTCTGTGGTACTTGCCAGTGTTGCCGGACAGTACGTTCAAATATGGATTTTCAGAGGATCCATGAGTTCCTGTCTAGACTTCGTCCAGAGTTTGAGCCCCGTCGTGCAAAGTTGTTTGCTCGGGGCCGTGTTCCTATCTCAGAGGTGTTAACTGAGCTCCATGATGAGGAGACTTGTCTGCGTGGTGCTGGTCTACTTGGGACACCGTCTGTTCTTGCTGCTCGAGTTCCTACTGCACCTGCACCGCCACTTCTACCCACACCAGCGCCTCCTACTCTTGGAGGAGCTTGCCCTTCTCGCGGTGGGGTCACCCTCGTCCTCCTCGGTTCTACACTTACTGATGGAGGTCTGGTCACCTTGAGTCTGACTGCTATCAGAAGCAGCGGGTGTGCCTCCTCGTGCTCCACCTTCAGCGCCCGTCACCACCGGCTTCACTGAGCAGGATATAGCGAGGCTTCAGCGTCTACTTGCCTCCTCTGGATCTGCTTCGACGGATACTGCTGCCTCTATGGTTGGTTCCTCTACACAGTTAGGTACATCCTCGTGGGTTCTGGATTCTGGAGCTTCTTTTCACATGTCTCATGATTCTTCCTCCCTTTCTTCTCTTCGACCTCTTCCTCTCCCTATCCGTGTTCTTATAGCCGATGATACTTCTCTTCCTGTTGCTAGTCGTGGCACTCTTTCTACTCCCTCCCTTTCCGTTCCTGATATTTCTCATGTTCCCCGTCTTACCATGAACTTGTTTTCCGCTGCTCAACTCACTGATTTTGGTTGTCGGGTCATTCTTGATGTTGATTCTTGTTCTATTCAGGACACTCACACTCGGGCACTGGTTGGGGCTGGCCCTCGGTGCCGTGACTCCCAGGGACTTTGGGAGCTTGACTGGCTTCATGTTCCTTCTTCCACCACTTCACCGACTGCACCACGCGTGCTTGCTGCTTACAATAACGCCTCCTTTCAGCAGTAGCATCATCGTCTTTGTCATCTTTGTGGTTCTCTCTTGTCGTCTTTACTTCGTTGAGGTCTTCTAGGGCATGTCTCAGGAGATGTCTCGCTTCAGGGTTGTCAGGGTTGTAGGCTTGGTAAACAGAATGAGTTACCTTATCCTACCAGTGGGTAGGTATCTCAGCGTCCTTTTGATTTGGTTCATTCTGATGTATGGGGTTCGGCTCCCTTTGCTTCCAAGGGGGGCTAATGCTACTATGTTATCTGCATCGATGACTTTTCTCGCCACACTTGGATCTACTTCATGACTTCTCGCAGCGAGGTTCTCTCGATATATAAGCGTTTTGCTGCCATGGTCCATACTCAGTTTTCCACGCCTATTCGTGTGTTTCGGGCTGACTCCACTGGCGAGTATATCTCCCAGCTGTTGCGTGGTTTTCTTGTTGAGCAGGGCACTCTTGCCCAATTCTCCTGCCCTAGTGCCCATGCCCAAAATAGCGTGGCTGAGCGCAAGCATCGCCACCTGCTTGAGACGGCTCGTGCGATTATGATCGCCGCCTCTCTTCCTCCTCACTTCTGGGTTGAGGCTGTGTCCATTTCCACCTATATCATCAACCTTCAGCCCTCCACGGCCCTGCATGGTGGTATTCCTCTTGAGCGTCTTACTGGTCACGCTCCTGATTATTCGACCCTTCGTCTTTTTGGTTGTGTTTTCTATGTTCTTCGTGCTCCATGCGAACGCACCAAACTGACTTCTCAATCTGTTGAGTGTGTCTTTCTTGGCTACAGTCCAGAGCACAAGGGATATAAGTGTTGAGATCCTATTGGTCGTTGGATGCACATATGTCGGGATGTCACTTTTGATGAGTCCCGTCCC
Organism: Lolium perenne; assembly: GCF_019359855.2. Classification (NCBI taxonomy): domain Eukaryota; kingdom Viridiplantae; phylum Streptophyta; class Magnoliopsida; order Poales; family Poaceae; genus Lolium; species Lolium perenne. Next base: position 257,886,136 of record NC_067246.2, on the reverse strand, counting down.
TTCTACCTGCGTCCCTCCTCATCTTCCTTCTCAGTGGATAATATCTCTTTTCTCATGTTCCCTGACTCACCTCCTCCTGTGGCTCAGGTCCCTGCTCCGCCGAGTCTCTCACCACCTTCTACTCCTTCTTCACCCACCAGACCCCCATCTCCTCCATCACCACCTTCCCCACCCTCCACACCTTCCTCTCCCATGTCACCTTCCTCGCCTACGGTGGTTCCTCACTACCCTTTTCACTACTCCCGTCGTCCACGTGAGGATGATGATGCTCCTCCTGACATGCCCTCCACCTCTGGTGTGATGCCCTCTCCTTCTGAGCCGCCTCATCATCTTCGTGCTCGTCCTCGTCCTCCTCCTGATCGCTATTCTCCCACTCACTACGGCCTCTCTGTTGTCCTTGAGCCGACCTCTTATCGGGATGTTGCTTCTCATCCCGAATGGCAGCTAGCGATGGCTAAGGAGATTGCTGCTCTCGAGCGTACTGGCACATGGGATGTTGTCACTCCTCCTCCCTCTGTTCATCCCATCACCTGCAAGTGGGTCTACAAGATCAAGACTCGCTCCGATGGTTCTCTTGAGCGCTACAAGGCTCGTCTTGTGGCTCGCGGGTTTCAGCAGGAGCATGGCCGTGACTACGACGAGACCTTTGCTCTAGTGGCTCACATGACCAATGTTCGTACTCTTATTGTCGTTGCTTATGTTCGTCACTGGTACGTCTCTTAGCTTGATGTGCACAATGCTTTTCTTAACGGTGAGTTGCGTGAGGAGGTATACATGCAGCCACCTCCTAGGTACTCTATTCCCGACGCCATGGTCTATCGTCTCCGGTGCTCTCTCTATGGGCTTAAGCAAGCCCCTCGCGCCTGGTTTCAGCGTTTCACATCTGTGGTGACCTCTGCTGGTTTCGTACCCAGCGCACATGACCCTGCGCTCTTTGTCCACACATCTTCTCGTGGTCGGACTCTCCTTCTTCTTTATGTCGATGACAAGATCATCACATGTGACAACCCTGAGTACATTGCCTTTGTCAAGGCTCGTCTTCGTGATCAGTTTCTCATGACTGATCTTGGTCCTCTTCGCTACTTTCTTGGGATTGAGATTTCTTCTACCTTCGATGGCTTCTATATCTCTCAGGAGAAGTATATTCAGGACCTTCTCACTCGTGCTGCCCTTGGTGATGAGCGCATTGTCGAGACTCCTATGGAGCTCAATGTTCATCTTCGTGCCACTGATGGTGATCCTCTTCCGGATCCGACTCGCTATCGTCACTTGGTTGGGAGCCTTGTCTACCTCGCTGTCACCCGTCCTGACATCTCCTACCCGGTCCAAATTCTGAGTCAGTTCGTGTCTGCTCCCACTAGTGTCCACTATAGTCATCTCCTTCGTGTGCTCCGCTATCTTCGTGGCACTATCTCCCGTCGTCTTTTCTTTCCTCGCTCCAGCTCCTTACAGCTCCAGACTTACTCAGATGCTACCTGGGCTAGTGATCCATCGGATCACAAGTCTCTTTCTGCCTACTATATCTTTCTTGGTGGTTCTCTCATTGCTTGGAAGACCAAGAAGCAGGTTGCAGTGTACTGGCCTTTGGCCCCCTATGAATACTAGTTGCCAATTCACAACAATCTCCTCTGCCATGAGCTCCTTCATGGCCTTCTTCTCTCAGCAAGAACCCTTCTCTCCTCAAAGGTCTTCTAGTGGGCCTCATCTTATCGGAGTTCTTGTCATCTTGCTTTTTGTTCTTCGAGCTTCTTGTAAGCAATGAGCATCTTTGTTTTTGTTGCCCCCTTCATCCAAGTTTCATTTGGTTTCACCGTATCATCAACTTCTCCCTCAAGCTTGCGCTTTCTCTCCTTGTCCTTCACCTTGCTCCGGACATCGGGCTTGCCCTTGTTTTTTCCGCCCTCATTGTCACTCTCGTCATCATCCATTTGGGTGAAAGCTCCTTTTTTGGTGGAGCTTCATTATCACTAAAATTCCACTTTTCACTATGCTCAAGCAAGCTCCAACAATGTCGTCGCACAAATGGCTTCTTCTTGGAAGCCGCCATGTCCTTGTATCTTTCCATTTGCAATTTTATCGTACATAGAAAACAATGCATTGGTGAGCAATTAATTCAAACAATCTGATATATACAAGTAATTCAAACATTTTGAGATACAAAATGTACCCACATAATCATCAATGGTGCATTCGCTAGGAGGGCCATTTCTCACTTGCTCCAAACATGCACTCCAACGGCTACAACTTGATTTGATCGCATCCCAACGGCCTTAAAGTGATCTTTTGTGAAGGATCCAAAGGGTCCGTAGTGGAGGTTGGAATGGTGACGCTAGGAAAATCAAGATCAGGTTTGGGGATTTTCGTGAAGAAATTCGGAAGAGACGGGAATCCCAGTGCACATAAGTGGTTGTATAAAATAATACTCCCTCCAATCCATATTACTTGATGCTAATATAGATGTATCTACATGACGGAAGGGAGTAAGAAAATTTGACATGTGGGGTCTATTTTAAGACAAATGGTGGTCACAAACATTGACAGAAGTAGAGATATTCCTATAGGGTACTACTCCGTTGGTGGCGCGCCATCTTATTACCACACCATTGTTACTGCGGGTAGCATGGCAGAAACCGGAACACCGCCACTAAGGGACCGCTAGTGGCGGCGAACGTAAAACCAACACCACTGTTAAGTGGGCCCCACATGTGTACCCGACCATATATTAATTGTGGTGTTGAGGTTTGCGTCATGCTACCGTTAGATACCTAGCGGTGGCGTGCACGTGACTACAAACGCCATCACTATCCGCGGACCGCGTGAATTGGCGTGTCGCGTCGTGGAAAACCTCTTGCGACCGTCTAGGAATAGGCAGACAATTTAAAAAGCTTGCCACACGCCTATGGAAACTCAGCGGGTCAAGGGTTACCAAGGGAGGTGCTACCACTTCCCCACGCGGCTGCGGCAACAACGTGGCTTCCCATACCAGCGTAGATGCCACGGCTGCTTGGCATGCCATGTCCGATGTCCTAGTGATCCCCACCTGCCGGCTTTTGGAGGTCCTCATCCTCTCCTACCCCGCAACGACCTCTCTAAGGAGGACCGTGACGACTCGGCCTTCGGCCCAACATATATGTTTGGCCACAACTTCTCGTGATAGGTCCATATTGATGCTTACCAGGACCTGTGCCAGCTGGGGCAGAAGGACAAGAACATGCGTGGATGTGGACAGGGACTTCGACGAAGTCCTCATTTACCAGTGCGTCGTGTTGCCTCCGCCAGAGCCGACGTCAGGATCCCCTTTGACGGGTGATGTCTACGCACACTTCTATTCCTATCGACAGTGTTGGGCCTCCAAGAGCAGAGGTTTGTAGAACAGCAGCAAGTTTCCCTTAAGTGAATCACCCAAGGTTTATCGAACTAAGGGAGGAAGAGGTCAAAGATATCACTCTCAAGCAACCCTGCAATCACGATACAAGAAGTTTCTTGTGTCCCCAACACACCTAATACACTTGTCAGATGTATAGGTGCACTAGTTCGGCGAAGAGATAGTGAAATACAAGCAATATGGATGAATATGAGTGGTAATAGCAGTCTGAAATAAAGATGGCAGCAAGCAAACATGTAACAGGACTTGTTGAAAACGGTGTTTCAATGCTTAGAAACAAGGCCTAGGGATCATACTTTCACTAGTGGACACTCTCAACATTGCAATCATAATTGAATATAAATAAGCACTTCACTATGCTATTCCGAATTTCTCTCTGGCAAGATAACGAACTCTAATTCATCATGTAGGCAAACCTTAAAGATGTATTCCCAAGTACTAATAAACACCCCACGCTGTCACTGTGAGCATTCATTGGAAGTACTAACACACCACAATTTCATAGAGACATCCAACTCAAATCATAACTCAGTGAATAAGTATTCTGTGAAATATAGCCTAAGAGACTGATACGTCTCAAACGTATCTATAATTTCTTATGTTCCATGCTACTTTATTGATGATACTCACATGTTTTATACATACTTTATGTCATATTTATGCATTTTCCGGCACTAACCTATTAACGAGATGCCGAAGAGCCAGTTGTTGTTTTCTGCTGTTTTTGGTTTCAGAAATCCTAGTAAGGAAATATTCTCGGAATTGGACGAAATCAACGCCCAAGCACTACAAGAAAAGTTGCCATGGCCGACGAAGTTGAAGTCGCGCCGTGGTTGCTGGTGTACCATGGCCGACGATTTTGGGTCTGTCCGTTGTGCATGTGAAAACGTTTTTTTCTCGTTTTTGAGGCCACCTAGCCCGACGAAACCGGCCAAAACATTGCGTATGGTGGCCCGGGACGTGGTGCATCTCGAATTCTCGGGTTCGCCGGCTGAGTCAACGCAAATCCGCACCGCCGAGGGATGTAGGGCCTAGATGGCAGCCTCTCTGGCATTGTTTTTTTTCTCGATCGCGCCATCTCGTTCAACGCTCTCCGATCGAGCCGTTTACGATGCAGGATCATGGGTCCCGCATGTCATCCTCTATGAACCAAAATTCTTTCTATTCTTGGATTTTTTTGACCCCCTGATTTCTGGCTACTTCCTTTTTCTTTTGATCCCTTGCCGCCTTGGAAACGTTGACACCGCTGCTGCTAATTGGGACCCGCATGCCATCCTCTATGAGCAATCAACTTTCTTTTCTTGGAGTTTTTTTTGGCACCTCAAATTTGGTCACTTGCCTTTTTCTTTCGATCCCCTGCCGCCTCTCAAACGGTGATACCGCTGCTGCTAAATGGGACCCGCATGTCATCCTCTATGTACTATAAAACTTTCTTTTCTTGGAATTTTTTGGCACCTCATATTTGGTCACTTGCCTTTTTCTTTCGATCCCGTGCAGCCTCTCAAACGGTGATACCGCTGCTGCTAAATGGGACCCGCATGTCATCCTCTATGTACAATCAAGTTTCTTTTCTTGAATTATTTTTGGCTCCTGATATTTGGTCACTTGCATTTTTCTTTCGATCTCATGCCACGTTGAGGACCCTGCAGGCTCATGGGACCCGCATGTCATCCTCTATGTACAATAAAATTTCTTTTCTTGGATTCTTTTTGGCTCCTGATATTTGGTCACTTGCCTTTTTCTTTCGATCTCATGCCACGTTGAGGACCCTGCAGGCTCATGGGACCCGCATGTCATCCTCTATGTACTATAAAACTTTCTTTTCTTGGATTCTTTTTGGCACCTCATATTTGGTCACTTGCCTTTTTTCTTTCGATCCCCTGCCGCTTCTCAAACGGTGATACCGCTGCTGCTAATTGGGACCCGCATGTCATCCTCTATGTACACTCAAGTTTCTTTTCTTGAATTATTTTTGGCTCCTGATATTTGGTCACTTGCATTTTTCTTTCGATCTCATGCCACGTTTGAAACGTTGAGGAACCTGCTAGCTCATGGGACCCGCATGTCATCCTCTATGTGCTATAAAAGTTTATTTTCTTGGGTTTTTTTTCACCCTCTGATTTTTGGCTATTTCCTTTTCCTTTTGATCCCCTGCCGCCTTGGAAACGTTGAGTAAGCTGCTGACTCATGGGACCCGCATGTCATCCTCTATGTACAATCAACTTTCTTTTTCTTTTGATCTCAAGCCGCATTTGAAACGTTGAGACCGCTGCTGCTAATTGGGACCCGCATGTCATCCTCTATGTACAATAAAGTTTCTTTTCTTGGATTATCTTTGGCTCCTGATATTTTGCCACTTGCCTTTTTCTTTCGATCTCATGCCGTCTTTGAAATGTTGAGTAAGCTGCTGGCTCATGGGTCCCGCATGTCATCCTCTACGAACAATAAAAGTTTCCTTTCTTGGAGTTATTTTTGACCCCTAATTTCTGGCTATTTGCCTTTTTCTTTTGATCTCCTGCCCCCTTTGAAACGATGAGGACGTTGTTGGCAGGTCGGTCCCACATGTCATCCTCTGTGAACAATAAAAGTTTCATTTGATGGATTTATTTTGAACCCCTAATTAATTTCGGGATATTTCCTTTTTTCCTTTGATCCCCTGCCGCCTTGGAATCGTTGAGGATGCTGCTGCCTCATGGGTCCCGCATGTCATCCTCTCAGAACGGTAAATGTTTCTTTTCTTGGATTTTGTTGACCAAACGATTTTTGGCTTATTTTTTCTTTCGATCTCCTGCAGCCTTTAAAACGTTCAGGGCGCTGCTGGCTCACGGGTCCCACATGTCAACCTCTATGAACAATAAACGCTGAGGATGCTGCTGCCTCATGGGTCCCGCATGTCATCCTCTCAGAACGAAAATGTTTCTTTTCTTGGATTTTTTACCAACAGATTTTTGGTTTATTTTTTCTTTCCATCCACTGCCGCCTTTAAAACGTTGACGACGCTGCTGGCTCATGGGTCCCCGATGTCAGCCTCCCCGTACAAGAAACATGTGATATCTTGATTATTTTGCAGACAATAAACATTGTATTTCGCTCTGAGCTATTGCAAACGGATGAATTAAATCTTTATTTTTACATAAACAAACTTATATGTTGAATCTCCTTGTTTTGTGTTTTTGCGAAGCATAGGATATTCCTGTTTTTTTTAGAAAAATCCAAACTTTCCTGTTTTGGAGTGGGCTAAAATTGTACGAGTCAAAATGCCCAGCAGGATAGTTCGAAGGCCCAGATGTCCATATGCAGCCCAATTGAAATCTTTCTTTTCTTGGATTTTTTTCACCCCCTGATTTCTGGCTACTTCATTTTTCTTTTGGTCCTGTGCCGCCTTGGAAAGGGGTTGAGACCGCTGCTGCAAAATGGGACCCGCATGTCATCCTCTATGTACAATAAAATTTCTTTTCTTGGATTATTTTTAGCTCCTGATATTTGGTCACTTGCCTTTTTCTTTCGATCCCGTGCAGCCTCTCAAACGGTGATACCGCTGCTGCTAAATGGGGCCCGCATGTCATCCTCTATGTACAATCAAGTTTCTTTTCTTGAATTATTTTTAGCTCCTGATATTTGGTCACTTGCCTTTTTCTTGCGATCTCATGCCACGTTTGAAACGTTGAGGAACCTGCAGGCTCATGGGACCCGCATGTCATCCTCTATGTACTATAATTTTTTTTCTTGGATTATTTTTGGCTCCTGATATTTGGTCACTTGCCTTTTTCTTTCGATCCCCTGCCGCCTCTCAAACGGTGATACCGCTGCTGCAAAATGGGACCCGCATGTCATCCTCTATGTACAATCAAGTTTCTTTTCTTGAATTATTTTTGGATCCTGATATTTGGTCACTTGCCTTTTTCTTTCGATCTCATGCCACGTTTGAAACGTTGAGGAACCTGCTGGCTCATGGGACCCGCATGTCATCCTCTATGTACTATAAAAGTTTATTTTCTTCGGGTTTTTTCACCCTCCGATTTTTGGCTATTTCCTTTTTCTTTTGATCCCCTGCCGCCTTTGAAACGTTGACGACTGTGCTGGCTCATAGGTCCCACATGTCAGCCTGTATGAACGATAAAGCTTTCCTTTCTTGGAGTTTTTTTACCCCTAATTTCTAGCTACTTTCTTTTTCTTTTGATAGCTGCTGCAAAATGGGACACGCATGTCATCCTCTATGTACAATAAATCTTGGATTGTTTTTGGCACCTCATATTTGGTCACTTGCCTTTTTCTTTCGATCTCATGCCGCCTTTGAAATGTTGAGTAAGCTGCTGGCTCATGGGTCCCGCATGTCATCCTCTACGAACAATAAAAGTTTCCTTTCATGGAGTTATTTTTTACCCCTAATTTCTGGCTACTTCCTTTTTCTTTTGATCCCCTGCCGCCTTTGAAACGTGGAGGATTCTGCTGGCTCATGGGTCCCACATGTCAGCCTATATGAACAATAAACCTTTCCTTTCTTGGAGTTATTTTGACCTCTAATTTCTGGCTATTTTGCCTTTTTTTAAATCCTGTGTCGCCTTGGAAACGTTGAGGATGCTGCTGCCTCATGGGTCCCGCATGTCATCCTCTCAGAACGAAAAATGTTTATTTTTTTGGATTTTTTACCAATAGATTTTTGGTTTATTTTTTCTTTCGATCCTCTGCCGTCTTTAAAATGTTGACGACCCTGCTGGCTCATGGGTCCCCGATGCCAGCCTCCCCGTACAAGAAACCTGTGATATCTTGATTATTTTGCACACAATAAACAGTGTATTTCGCTCTGAGCTATTGCAACCGGAAAAAATAAATCTTTATTATTAAATAAACAAACTTATATGTTGAATCTCCTTGTTTTTGTTTTTGCGAAGCATAGGACTTTCCTGTTTTGGAGTGGGCTGAAACTGTACGAGTCCAAAGGCGTCCAAAGAAGATAGTTCGAAGGCCCAGACGGCCAGATGCAGCCCAATTGAAATCTTTCTTTTCTTGAATTTTATTGACCCCCTGATTTCTGGCTACTTCCTCTTTTTTTGTTGGTCCTGTGCTGCCATGGAAACGTTGAGTATGTTGCTACCTCATGGGTCCCGCATGTCATCCTCTATGTACAATCAAGTCACTTTTCTTGGATTTTTTTTACACCCTTATTTTTGGTCACTTGCCTTTTTCTTTCGATCTCATGCAGCCTCTGAAACATTGAGGAAGCTGCTGGCTCATGGGACCCACATGTCATCCTCGGTATTATAAAAGTTTCTTTTCTTGGATTTTTTTCACCCTCTTATTTTTGGCTATTTCCTTTTTTCTTTTGATCCCCTGCCGCCTTGGAAACGTTGAGTAAGTTGCGGACTCATGGGACCCGCATGCCATCCTAATTTCTGGAGTTTTTTTTACCCCCTAATTTCTGGCTACTCTTTTTCTTTTGATCTCAAGCCGCATTTGAAACGTTGACACCGCTGCTGCAAAATGGGACCCGCATGTCATCTTTTATGTACAATAAAGTTTCTTTTCTTGGATTATTTTTGGCTCCTGATATTTGGTCTCTTGTCTTTTTCTTTCGATCTCATGCCGCCTTTGAAACGCTGAGGAAGCTGCTAGCGCATGGGTCCCGCATGTCATCCTCTATGAACAATAAAAGTTTCCTTTCTTGGAGTTATTTTTGACCGCTAATTTCTGGCTACTTCCTTTTTCTTTTGATCCCCTGCCGCCTTGGAAACGTTGAGTAAGCTGCTGACACAAGGGGCCCGCATGTCATCCTCTATGTACAATCAACTTGCAAGATCTTGGAGCGAAAGAGCTTGTATAAGTGGGACCCATATGCCATCCTCTATGTACAATAAAAGTTTCTTTTCTTGGATTATTTTTTGCTCCTGATATTTGGTCACTTTCCTTTTTCTTTCGATCTCATGCCGCCTCTGAAAAGTTGAGTAAGGTGCTGGCTCATGGGACCTGCATGTCATCCTCTATGTACAATAAAGTTTCTTTTCTTAGATTTTTTTTACCCCCTGATTTTTGGTCACTTGCCTTTTTCTTTCGATCATATGCTGCCTTTGAAATTGAGGTCGCAGGTGGCTCAAGGGTCCCACATGTCAGCATCTATGAACAATAAACCATTCCTTTGTTGGATTTATTTTTTACCCCTAATTTCTGGCTATTTGCCTTTTTCTTTTGATCCCCTGCCCCCTTTGAAACGCTGCTGGCAGGTCGGTCCCACATGTCATCCTCTATGAAGAATAAAAGTTTCCTTTTTTGGATTTATTTTTGACCCCTAATTTCTGGCTATTAGCCTTTTTCTTCTGATCCCTGCCGACTTCGAAATGATGAGGATGCTGCTGGCAGATCGGTCCCACATGTCAGCCTCTATGAACTATAAATGTTTCCTTTCTAGGATTTATTTTTTACCCCTATTTTCGGGCTACTTGCCTTTTTCTTTGAAACGTTGAGGACGCTACTGTCTCATGGGTCCCACATGGCATCCTCTCTGAACGATAAACCTTCATTTCTTGTTAACGACAGGTTTATCAGTATTATTTTTGCAGACTAATACAAGCTCTTTCGCTCCAAGATCTTGCAAGTTGATAGATTAAATCATGGAATTATCAGGATATGTTTTAAATTTCAAATCCACTTTATGAATTTGTAAAAATACCGTTATCCATGTGGTTATGGAGCGATCAAGGATTTTCATATTGTGCATGAGCAGTTTCAAAAATTGGAACCCAATAATTCAAAATAAATAAAAACAACTTTTATGTAGAATCTCCGTGTTTTTTTTTGCCAATCATAGGATCTGTGTTTCATTAGAAAAGGGCCGAAATTGCATGAGCAGAAAGGCCCATTTGTGGTTATTGGGCTTCGACAGCCGGAGCAAGTAGACCGATAACAATTACCATGTAGATGTTCGTTGGCAACCCAAAAGTGAAATATTGGGCCCAACAGGGTAAGGTTGAACAATACTTTTTCTATTGGGAAGGTGGTACATGGGGTTATCCTGACAAAAAAAAAATGGAACATGGGTTACTGAAGGTTGCCCATTTGTGCCCAATATGTTTGTCAGCAGGAGCTTTACCTTCCGCCGCCGCCGCCATGGTCGAGCTAGCGGTACGGCGGCGTCTCGAGCTCGGGGTAGCGCAGCGTCCGCGCGCGCCCCAAATTAAGGTACCTATTAAGCGGAGATACGTACCGGCGACGAGCACATCGGCCTCGCGACGGCACCTACGATAGGCTCGGCTGGCCTTGGGGCATTTACCCCTAGCCTCTTCCATGCTCAAGTTTTAGAAATGTTTCTGGCTCTGTTCAACACTGGATCAAATTTGTCAACATGACCATTTTTATGGAGTAGCAACGAGTTGAATCTCTCAAAACTCTTTAAGTTCTGCAATATAACGACTAATTGGGACTACCTTATACAAAATGATTACATATCCTTATTTTGGAAGCAAGCAATCACACACTTATAGTTTGCTAGTCAGCTGCACGTAACGTTAAAAATCGGCAATTATAATGAATAAACCTGTAATCTTCACTTAAAATGCATTAAGGAGCATCAAATTTGACAAATCAAACCATGTCTTACTGAAAATTGACATGTCTTTCTCATGCAGAAATTAAAATTATCCATGCATGTGCGTTTATACAGGTTAAGTTTTGCACGTATTATTTTTTGTACTAACTTTTCTGACTACCTTCAAAGCTCCAATCCTTCTTCATCATCTTTGTTGTACCGCACTTATGCAAGTGAATGCGAGCTGCTCGCCAGACGCGACTTCGTGTCCGATATGTGTACATGTACTATGCCTTCTCCATCTAGTGCTAGTTACGCCTCTGTGCTAATTAATTCTATCCCAGTGCCTACATCCAGCACAAACCTCTGTCATTGCAGCTGTGACTCACCTCGACCATTGGAGCCCAATCACAAGAGCGAGCTCGATCAGTCGTCTCAACCAGAGAGGCATGTGTCTCATGGTTAGCTATCTACAACTTGCTATCTTACTAAAACTGTGCCTATCATAGAGATCACCTCGCTGGTGTAGCAATGGCTGCAAGTAGCTGCTATGGGGATAAGGAAGAAAAGATTTAAAAAATGGGGTGGGGCCAACAAGCAGCTCGGAAATTATTGTATTGCAAGTTCATATCAACAATTATTTTGCCCGGAAATTATTGTATTAAAAATTCGACGATTCGCACTTGATCATACTTTTCATCGGCTGCCCAGTTTGGCTGACCGGTTTGTTTATTCGCTAGTGTCCTCCTTCCTAGACACCCAAGTCCATCATCATGGGCACTGACAAGGTGTAATATAAGATATATGCCACAAAAATAATACGTAGGATTGATAATGAAAATAAGTTTCCAATGGTCCGTGTCCAACAAGGGACGAGTAGTTTCTCTCCACTTCATCCTGACGTGTGTGGTGAGCAAGCCCTCCCATCAAGATTTGAGGAATTTAATTTGACAAGGGCTACAGGAAGACATCACCAAGAAAGGGTGATGCATGTCTCCTTCAACAAACACAGCAGTACATGTCTGAAGCAAGTACATGAACACAAGTACACCACCATAATAATACTACATGAACACAAGTGATGCCGTCGGTTGGGGAGGCCTAAATAAAACTTAAACTTAATCCTAATCCTAATCTAATGGACGTCGGTTGGGGCGCGCGACGGGTCTGCCTCGTCCTCGTTCTTCGCCTATGCCGCCTACGTCCGTGCCCGCTTCTCGTCCCATGCTTCGCGACAGGGGCGGCGCCAGGGGTATTCTTGCGTATGCAGCTGAATACCCAAGATTTTGACAAAACCTTAGAATTTCCTCATAAATCAGGGAAAAATTTGGCAAATACATGAGGATTTGGCAAAATGAATACACGGGTTGAAAATGAATACCCAGCACATCATCACTAGCGCAGCCACTGTTCATGCTTCAGGCGTTGGAGCATGGCGGACGCCGTCAAAAGACCTTGCCGGCGGAGCTGTCCCAGCGGTTCAGTCCTTAGCCGAGAAATCTCCTTCTGGAAGAAGAGTATCGCTTGCTGGCGGGCGAACGCCTCATAATGGCGATGAGCCCTGTCCTCGCAGAACTTCCGTTGGGAAGCCTCCAAGATCCGGAGGTCGTGCTCGCTGTACTCCTCCTTCAACTGTGGGTCCTCGTCGTTACCGGAGCTGTACTCCGCGTCGGACTCCGGCTCCGGCTGCGATGGTGGTGGAGGCTGCGCGCGGACTTTGAGGCCAAGCCTACAGAACCTCGTCTTCCGATGGCGCGGCATTTTTGAGGTGGAGAGGAGAGAATGGAGCGTAAGCGGTGGTGCAAAATGAGAGGATAGCACCGCGGGGGTGGACGGCGTAGTAGGTACTTCATGCTGGTGGTAGGCAACTACCCTCATTTACGGCGGCGTAGGCGACTGGACGCCGCGTGTCCGGCCGCTGCCCTTGTGGCCGCCTAGGTTTAGGCGCGGGAGACCATTAAACGCCGGGGACTACCAACCTTCCCGCGTCGCCTTTGATGCGAACAGTCGCGTCCTCCCGCTGACAAGGCGGCCCCACACGCGAAAACCGTCGTGCCGCGAGGCGCCGACGCGCCCGATTCACGCCCTTCGCCGGTGTGAGCCCAAAAAATGCAACTACTACTACTGTACTAGCGTATAGGGTGAGCATGCCCTCCCATCAGTATCAGAGGAATTTGACAAGGGCTACAGGACTAGTTTGTTATAAAACCGCGCAAATAAAAGTAGATCAAACGAAGAACAAGAACACATATTTTTACATGGAAAACCCAAACGGGAAAAACCACGAAACGCACGGCGGCGCTCTCACTATAATTGGAGGAGTATTACAATACACGAGAGGACAGACCCTCTACGTGCTATCAATATGTGTAACTTTCTCTCATCTATTCTATGACTACCTGGGACTATATATAGGGGCAAACAACTCTCTTTCTTGGCGGACACGAAATAGAGTTGTTATGTGCTACGTCTAGCACGTTTGGTATGCCATAGTCCGTTAGGACTCCTTCCATAGTACAAAAGGTAAACAGATTTCGGAACACAATACAACAAACTCCACCTTGAGCCGAAATCCTTTGTAACAGTCATAGATAGCATTCAACTCCTCAACTAAAGTCATCACAAGTAAACCTTGTGCCTTGAAACGTCCATAGGACTATTAAACTTCTCATGAAGTCAAATTTAGCAAATCAATCTTGGGTCGTCCAGAAAACAACACAGCTGTCAACAAAGCAGACATATGAACTTGGGTATCCTTAAAACCCCAGCAAAAATCTGAGTCTGTGTCACTGACCTCAAAGAAAAACTGAAACTGCTCAAACATCAAATGACATAAGTCATCATATCTCCTGTGGTGCCTGAACGAGCGCATAGCTCATAGTGCAACATCTTCGTGCACATAACATTGTGAAGAACTCATCTCATGGAATCTGAAACGTGCTACAAACTAGAGAGCACAAACCTCGGCAAACATACTCATGCAAGAGCATGTAGTACGAAGGGCATCACGTACAACAAAAACTGCCGATCTATAATGGCTAATGAAAATCCATGACATGGTCAAAAATATCTCTGTAGAACAAGGGCCGGATGAAGGAACCTCAACATGCAACGGAGCTTCAACTCTGCAATAGACCCCTCTTGAAAGAGCATAGACAACTGAATTGCACTGAAACTTACAGTACCAAATGTTGTAGTATCTAGCAGAAACAATCTCCTTGTTGCACCTCAAACAATCCTCATCACGAACTTAAGTAACAAAGCAAAACCTTCACATGCATAACAGCAAAAACTCGGAGAGCAAATAGTATAATGCTGGCTACCAACAGGCATAAAAATTACCTCCTCCATAATTTTTTTATGGATAACTGAATTGTGTTCTTCATATAATTGCAGCAACATAACATCTGAAATTTACATCCATAATATCTCCCAGCAGGCTACAATTCCACTCCACCTTGAACTGAAAACTATCAAAAAACGATGATCATATCAGCGGCAAATCATCGATCATAGGTGGCGCGGGAATTCTTTCTTTTCTCCTTGTAAGTTCAAACAGCAAAACACTTATTTTCAAAACTATCCAGTGCATCCTTAAAATCGGCTTGCGCCAAACAATGCTCGTATCTCGACTTGCCATAGGGAAAACCTTGTGTCATAATCCAACAGCTGAACATCATACTTCATGATATCCATGAGTAGATAAAACTATGATCACAAAGTAGTACAAGCCACAGAAAAATTCTTTGTAGAACCAAATTGCAGAGCAAAAACTAAGAAAAAGATAGCACCTGGTAGTGTCTCGGGCTGGATTGAGCAATCAGAGATGAAAAGAAAACTGAACTAGTAGTCTTCAAAGACTTCACGTGAACCAGCACTAGTGCAGCAATAGATAAAGTTTCTTTTTGATACCTTGGGATTCGTTGATGGATGGTTGATCTCTAGAATTGCTTCACACCATGTACAGCTTCAAACTTCTGTCTGCTGCTTTACACACGGCCGCTTGATACGCAGCCGACTCGAGGATTGAGACGGAGCCAAACCTGAACGCGGGCGAACGAACGGATCGGTGGATCCGATCAACTCGAAAATTCTGCCAATCTCGGCGAAGTGGATGAAAGACGTGATCCCGCAGACAGATCAGAAATTGTACCAGACCGTGACAGATTGATCCGACAGTGGCACTTGCCCTGTGGAAAAAGGAATCGCCAAAGCACGCGCATACTATGCTGCCGCTGCCGCCAAAACTGTGTCGAACTTGTAGATCGGGTGTAGATTAGATCTCACGAAACCACACCGTGGCTCAATCTTGTTGAAGCTGCTTGATGCCGCATCGGCGGCTGCTGATCCAAAATGATGTTGCACGGTGCTGCCCGGGAGCGCAGCGGAAAGTCTCCCGGACAGCAGATCGATCTTGAAACCTTGTGCTCTGATACCACTTGTTATAAAATCGCGCAAATAAAAGTAGATCAAACGAAGAACAAGAACACAGATTTTTACGTGGAAAACCCAAACGGGAAAAACCACGAAACGCACGGCGGCGCTCTCACTATAATTGGAGGAGTATTACAATACATGAGAGGACAGACCCTCTACGTGCTATCAATATGTGTAACTTTCTCTCATCTATTCTATGACTACCTGGGACTATATATAGGGGCAAACAACTCTCTTTCTTGGCGGACACGAAATAGAGTTGTTATGTGCTACGTCTAGCACGTTTGGTATGCCATAGTCCGTTAGGACTCCTTCCATAGTACAACAGGTAAACAGATTTCGGAACACAATACAACATAGTTACATCACCAAAAAAGGTGATGCATGTCTCCTTCACATGGTCTTCTTATGTCATATAGTAAGGCACTAGCAATGATCGGCGCGGCGTGTCTAACTAATATACTCCCTCTATCTCAGAGCTTAAGGCGTAAAAATAAATTCGATTTTTGATCAAAGCATAAGGCGTAGGGTGAGCTATATCCTATTTCTACCGAAGATGCCCCTCTCAGCCGTTTCTCGTTTGCTAAAAACAAGGAGACGATTGACCCAGCTATGGCATGCACACGGTATTCACGCTGAATTAACTGCTCCTCCAGTCAATCTCCTCTAAAACTGGTGCCTCATTGGTTGTATACGGTGCATGCATGAGATGGTAGTTAACGAGGAGTCTGATGCGGCTACTTTAGGGAAGAGAGAGAAATACGGAGTAAAAGGAGTGAGTTATTAGAGATTTATGAGGGGCAAGTATGGAAGCTAATTTGCACGCCAACCCTCCTTAATCCTAGCGCCAATTTATTTACACCTTAAGCCGTGAGATGGAGTAAATGTTTAGCAGTTGTAAATATTTATGGGCTTTTCATCAGCAATGATGATGGCACAACATCAAGTGAAGTTTAGCAGTTGTAGCATGATTTTCTTTTTGAATAAATGATGCTCAAACTCACCGATTCTCAAACTGCCCTTACAACGTTAAGGGAGCTGATATTAGGCACATACCCACTTTCCCTAAGCCCTGAGACAACGCAATCAAACATCATGCTATCCGGAAGTCTGAAACAATCTCAACTGTGAAGAGATCAACATTTAATTTAACAAAACTGTCTAATCCTGATGTGTAGAGAACGAATCCGTTGCACATATTGCTGCAACTCATAAATAGATCACAACACAACTTCAGGATTATTTTTTACAGAACACAATTTTGTGATGCCATTTGTTATCACTCCTTGGTGTGTATCTTGTGCAGTATCGGTTAAATTGCTAGGCCATCTACTAATACTGATGGTTCATGTCTCCAGTTGTGAAAGTAAGAGTTCATATACTTAGCCAAATGCTAAGCTAGCTACCCCATGTAGGAAACTGACCATGTGAAGGTAATTGCATCCTTCTAAGAATTTGATCTATTAAAAGACATCTGAAAACAAAAGACGGCTACCCTGAAGTAATTGAGTGTAAGATGAAATACTAAAATTGCTACACCAGCAAAAGTGGACAATTGCCTCATCTAAGCTGGTCTAGTGTACATCCATGTTTAACATGTGAATATGTGAGCGTATGAATTAGTAGCCAAAAACAACAGACTATTTTCAGGGAAAGCACGGCAAAGTAAATGCAGATAATTCTACTTTAGCAATCGTCTCACCTTGACACATGTAATATGAACTGTAGTTTCATGAACAGTAGTTAGTAAGAACAGAGAAAAGTTACAGCTGCCTTAGTTGATATAATCTAAAAATAGTAGCTGCCCATTTCAGCTAATGATTTGTCAAGATGAAAATCCCAACAGGAAACTAAGCATCAGAAACGTCCTAATAATATATAGAAACTAACTCTACATCAGGATAAGAATGAATTCAGTAGCTAACTCTATTTGAGTCCTTCTATTACTTTGACTGATGTTTACATACTAAAGTGGTACTGCAATCAAGTTTCTGTGACTGACATCGAGCATTCTTGCAGTTTTAGCATTTGTGTCATCTAGGTTACTATTGATGCGTAGCTAATAGTGTAGTGAATGGAAATTGGACCGACCTTTTTTTTCTCTGCAAATAATGGATATACCTTCTTTTTCTCGAATACACACCAAACTGTGTCATCTGTATTAGAAGAAAGCACTAAAGTAGTGCAAATACAACTCTCAAAGCAATATCAAAAAGAAAAGAAGAAAAATGAAGCAAAAAACTTCTAAGCTAGGCTATGTAGAATCTAAAACGTGTCCAGTTGGGTCATTAGACTGGCACGTTGTACATCCCTGCACCCATCACAAGAAACAAGCAGTGAAGACCAGAGCACAGGCGGTGTCTACACCCAAACAATTCAGATATGAACAACAATTGACAATACAGAACATATTAAATCATGCCAACGTTACCTCAACCGTCCGTGGCTGACATTGCTAGATTCAGGCTCAATAGTATTGCTTCATGTTGCCGTATGATGATCAAAGATTGTCCGCCAACCTCGGGTCATCTTGCCCTGGAGTTTAGTAGAGACAAAAATAACTGTAGTGTCCCCCTAAGTGTAGTAGTACACTGGACCAGCTTAGATGAGGCGATATAAAAACAGTAAAAAGAGAGCTCTAATCCATATTTGTGTATTAACTAACGAATTTTCTTGTCAAGCAAATAATTGTAGCATTGTTACCATTTTAGTAAACTTATAAATCTTCCTCGCAATTAAATGTAACAAAAGTACAATCACCGACAAAAGTATAACTATTTTGAGCAGATCTCCTTTGTAGGACAGAGGAAGACACACAAAAAAGAATCCTAATAAAAATATACAAATGCTTCCCGATGTGTTTTGTTTCAAGCATTAATGGCTCAGACCTATGATTATGTACTACCAATGCAAAAAAAAAGACTTCTGCCAATTTTCTCATTCAACTCCATGCCTTCATGTAATTTACAGAACAAAGTACTACAATGCAATAATGCTAGAAAATAGAAATCCGTGGTACTTATGACAAAACATTACCTAGTTTGTTAAATCCAAGATGGCATTAGCGCAAGAAATTTAGTAATTAAACATCAATTAGACGTACAAACCTGTCATGTTTGTCAGCTGAAAAGGCTCGAGGGCAACTCTCGTATGCAGCTATTCGCAAGAAAACTGTAAGAGGCAAGTAGTAATTAAGTAAACTTTAGTTTATCCTATACTTTCACAGAATAATAAATTGCATCAACTGGGGTATGAAATAGAACGGGAACCTCGAAAGAAGATACAGAACATGAAATTTTGATTATATTGGCTCAGACACACTGGTGATATAAAAGATGGTACACCTTGAAAAGTAAATTAAGGGCCTACATGCTAACTCTGTTTCTTCATATGACCAATAATTCAAGACTTATGTTCAGTCCATGACTAATATTTTGGTGCGTACCCTTATTTCATCAAACAGTATAAAACAACAATAGATATAAATAACCTAATTTTCTCGTATTTGCAAGTATCTAAACCTGGGAAAGGAATACAACCCTAGACGATAGGGCCACACAGATGTTTTAATCTCACCGAAAATCCAATTCGCTTTAATTCATAAATTCAAATATAGTTAATCATCGGTATAGTAAAATATACTCACACAGGAGGAATCTATTTTTACTGAAACAATGTATGCAAACTTTCGAATTTCTTTAGTGACAAAATTTAAAATACGACAAAATTTATGTGGTATACTTTGTAAGAACCGAGAGAAATATCATGATAAAATGTTAGGTTTATGTAAAATAGCAAGAGCTGTAGAAAATTTAAAGTTGCAGGAGCCTAAAGATGATGATATACTGAACTTCAAGTTACTTGTGAATAATAAACCAAGGCGTGAGTTATAAGGCAGAAGAATTTTCTTTCACTCCAGTAGGACACACCTCTATAAGAATGCTTCATTTTGTTTCCTGCATGTAAGCATTTTGTGTCCTACTGGAGTGAAATACCCATGATTCAAACTGAAGACCTGCCAGGACATGGAAATAAATAGGTAACCTGCTTCTATTTTTACAGCATGAAACTAAATGTGCTCCTCATGTATCTGCAACATGAAGCTAGCTCTGCATATGTTCCGTTATGCAGGAAAATGTATATCAAGAAAGAATCCTATCTAAATATTATAATAATAAAACCTGCCTCCACCACTTCATCCTAATATATACCAAGCAAGCAACTACTTCGGGCCAAGAAAGCAGTTCCAAAATAACATGGCAGAATTAATATCTCATGATCTGCAGAAATAAAGTCAGTTCATATACATTGTGTCTTGTTTGCTTACCCATGCATTCCTAGATTCGAGCAACACACACAAAGACCTTTTATTGGAATTGTCAAGGTGATACATAATTGAGTAGAGAGAGTTGTTGTCCCACTTTCTTTGACCTGCATGTAAGTGAATATTCAGCATCTGATCCTAGATATCGTACCAAAGAATTAAGAACAGTCCATTGGAAACTTACATAGAGATCCAATTTCTCATGGAAAAATGTGGGAAGAGGAATCAAAATGGAAGATCAAGTGAAAGAAAAGAAGGAGAAGATGTACAACGCACCACAGAAAAATTTAACCTTATGATTCTGTTATCTTGGAGCTGTCGAGACCAGAGGCCAATTCAGTTGTTGTAAAGTGGCTGAAGTTACACTAATCATACATATGACCTAGTTCATGTTACCTCCAGTCTTGCAAAATACCTAGCAGCACATCAATCAGGAAGAAGAGCACATGACCTTAAAATATTGCAGTGACATGTAAGCATAGTTTCAGCATAAAAAAGGTGAATCGTATCATATAAGGAAAAAAAGTATTTTAGATTCATTTATACATCCATGGTCAGCACCGCATGGGCACGTCGAGGAAAACCCAGTTGTAAAGCTAAAATACTTATATACATAATTGTTAAAGCTTGCTGCAAATTTAGGAATTTGGGTATAAAAAAGATATTGCATAGCAATTTTTGTGATCTAATCTCTAAATAAAAAGTTCCTTCATAAGAATGATTAAATTATTTTGTTGCTGAGATCTCTACTGCAAATAAGATATATCCTTAAAAAAATCAGTTTTAGTGCTTGGACCTGCAGGCATGACATATCCTGACATGAGATTTGATTTTCTAAAGCAAAAGCAATTTCATTTGAACAACTACGATTGGCGTGGAATACACCGGTGTAACTTCACTAAATAGAAAAGGTCTGCTAGAGATGACAAAACGAACATACATGCATGCTTTTTCAGTTTGATACAATCTTCCTTACTGATTATTCTTATAATTTCAACACATGGAAACTTCGCTGCCATTTATAGTGCATATAAAAGGGAACCTACAGAATTTGAGAGCACAAAGTATAAGGCTCGACGAAGCTGATCTTGATCTCCCAAGTTGTGCTTCCACTGTTAATCTAGTTGTTCTCCGCATATACATGAAAGTTATAGCCAAGAAAAAAAATAATTATACCTGATTTGAAAGAGCTATGAAAGAGGATTTCTGTAACTAAGCACGTAAAAGATGATCTTATTCCTAGCTAAAAAAATAGCCCAGATCTGATTGCAAAAGAAGACTCATCACTTGGCTACGGTAAGCAAAAGACTACTTATGGCATCACGAAACCATTTGTGTTTAACTTGCAAGAGAAAAGGTAGAGAGTTGGTTTGGTTTGGCTGATTGAATTTGACGTACGTGGAGCAGGCGCTGCGGCAGGGTAGTCTGGTAGCGGGGGAGAAATTCTTGTTGCTGCCGCGATGCGGCGACGGCTTTTGGTCTCCTAGATCTGCAACTCAACCAACATACACAAAAAATTCAGAAAAGAAACTGGACGATACATTGGAAAACGGGGATCGAAAGCTCGTGGTCGACCTTGGCTGGCATCCTCCTCACCGGCGCTGCTCCTCCCCGCCACTTCCGTGATAGCATCAGCTCGACGCGGATGTCAGCGACCACACAGTATGCACCTCACCAGCATCTTGTGCCGGCCAAGCCCCGGCCGACCTCGCCGCCTCTGCCTCGTCGCCCAAGCAGCGCTGCCTGCTGCCGCCTACCTCCTGCCTCAGTGCTTGGCTCCACCGCCCCGAGTCGTAGATTGCCAACTACCTGAAGCGCCTCTCGATGCCAGGCCGTAGCGCCCGTCCCTCTATCTCCGCTTGAAGGGATCAGGCGAGAAGCTCCGGCGGCGGAAGCCGGTGAATGTGTAGGGGATTGGCGGGTGGAGGATGTGGAGCTCGTCCGGACGCTGGGCACATCGCTCTTTGCGCCGTCGCCGCCTCCTCGCCGGCGCCGGTCCTCCCCTCCGCTCCCGCCACTGGCGCAGGTCGACGCGAACGTCCGCGACGGCTGCACCTCACCAGCAGCTTGTCACGGTCAGGCTCCGGCCGAACTCACTGCCGGCCGCCGTTCCCCGCCGCCTCTACCTCGTCGTCCAAGCAGCGGCACCTGCTGCTGCCGCCTCGTGGCTCGGCACCACCGCCCCGCGCTGTACCGCCTGAAGCGATTGTCAATGCCAGTCCCTCTATCCTCCATTGGAAGAGAATTAGGAAAGGAGAGGAGCTCCTGCAGGGAGCATAGGGGATTGTCAGGGAGGAGCTCGCGAGTCGCGATAGTGGGGAAGATAATGAGGAAGAGAGAGAGAGAGCCGGGAGGAAACCAAGAACGGTATGGCACGTGATTTCTCCAGTCAGAGGCCATGCGGTGAGGCAAAAGTAGTCAAAGCGGTTTGAAAAGAAGCTAGAGCCACCCAAACAACAAGAAAACACACTGAAACAAAGGGAAAAACCCTTAGAAAATTGCAAAGACTGCACCAAAAATACATCATGGTAATCAGCCACATACGCGTCCACCCATCCGTAGTTTAAAAATTAATACAAGATTTTGAGAAAAAAGATGTTGGTTACACTTTAATATAGTAGTTATTGAAGTCGATAAAGAAGGTCTAGACATATTTAAACCAGACAAATCATGTATCTACCCCCTTACCCTAAACTCTGTCTTGTAAAGTCAAGCATGAAGAGAAGTGGTTTAATTTGGGTTTCAAACATGGAAATTTCAAGAACCCCCCAAAAGCTTCATTTTAGAGTGACTAAGAAGGATCCACGCCAGGCTTACCTTTTATTTTCATATTTTAAACTTGTTCAAATCTTGGTCAAACCTAGGATTTGAATAAGAGTAAAATGGGCATAAAATTCAAAAAAATTTGAAAAAACAAAGCACATAGCCTTCTTATGTCATATAGTAAGCACTCAAGTTGATAAACAAGATCTAGACATGTCAAACCAGAAAAATCATGTATCTACCCCTAACCCTAAACTTTGTCATATGAAGTCAAGCACGAAGAGAAGTCGTTTTGGGTTTCAAACATGGAAATTTTAAAAGCCTTCCCATAAGCTTCGTTTTGGAGTGACTAAGAAGGATGCAGGCTTACCTTTTCATTTTCATGTCTTAAACTTGTTTACATCTTGGTTAAACCTAGGATTTGACCAAGATCAAAGCATGAAAATTCTGAAAAAATCAGAAAAAGAAAACCAAAGCACATAATATTTTTTTATGAAAGGAATACAGTAAGGGAATCCCCTAAAGTGTTTTTTTTATAATAAGAACCCAATTCTGCGCCCGTGGGGACTTGAACCTGGGTGGCTGGGTTGTACATCCACTTCCCTAACCGAATGAGCTAGGCTCACTTCTTTGCACATAGTATTCTTATATCATATAGTAAGCATTCAAGTTGATAAACAAGGTCTAAACATATTCAAACCAGACAAATCATGTATCTACCTCCTAACCCTAAACTCTGTTTTATGAAGTCGATCAAGCATGAAGAGAAGTGGTTTTGGGTTTCAAACATGGAAATTTCAAGAACCTCCCAAAAGCTTCATTTTAGAGTGACAAAGAAGGATCCATGCTTACCTTTTCATTTTCATGTTTTAAACTTGTTCAAAAATTTTTTTTTTGAAGCTCATGACCATAGGGGAAAGCCCCTACGGTGTGGTTTTTATTTATTTATTTATAAACAGCATGTCCAAGTACAAAAAGATCTGTCAAACTTAGGATTTGACCAAGATTCAAATGGGCATAAAATTACTTAGAAAAATCATGTACGTATCTACCCCTAACCCTAAACTCTGTCATATGAAGTCAAGCACGAAGAGAAGTGGTTTTGTGTTTCAAACATGGAAATTTCAAAAACCTCAACTCCTGAAGCTTCATTTTAGAGTGACTAAGCAGGATCCAGGCTTACCTTTTATTTTTCATGTTTTAAACTTGTTCAAATCTTGGTCAAACCTTGGATTTTACCAAGATTCAAATGGGCATAAAAATACTTAAAAAAATCATGTACGTATCTACCCCTAACCCGAAACTCTATCTTACGAAGTCAAGCATGAAGAGAAGTGGTTTTGGGTTTCAAACATGGAAATTTCAAAAACCTCCCAAAAGCTTCATTTTAGAGTGACTAAGAAGGATTCATGCTTACATTTTATTTTAATGTTTTAAACATGTTCAAATCTTGGTCAAATCGTACCTAGGATTTGACCAAGAATCAAATGGGCATAAAAATTCAAAAAAATGAAAAACCAAAGCACATAGCCTTCTTATGTTATATAGTAAGCACTCAAGTTGATAAACAAGGCCTGGACATATTCAAACCAAAAAAATAATGTATCTACCCCTAACCCTAAACTTTGTGTTATGAAGTCAAGCACGACGAGAAGTCGTTTTGGTTTCAAACATGGAAATTTCAAAAACCTTCCCAAAAGCCTCATTTTGGAGTGACTAAGAAGGATACAGGCTTACCTTTTCATTTTCATGTTTTAAACTTGTTCAAATCTTGGTCAAACCTTGGATTTTACCAAGATTCAAATGGGCATAAAAATACTTAGAAAAATCATGTACGTATCTACCCCTAACCCTAAACTCTATCTTACGAAGTCAAGCATGAAGAGAAGTGGTTTTGGGTTTCAAACATGGAAATTTCAAAAACCTCCCAAAAGCTTCATTTTAGAGCGACTAAGAAGGATCCATGCTAACATTTTATTTTGATGTTTTAAACATGTTCAAATCTTGGTCAAACCGTACCTAGGATTTGACCAAGAATCAAATGGGCATAAAAATTCAAAAAAAATGAAAAACCATAGCACATAGCCTTCTTATGTCATATAGTAAGCACTCAAGTTGATAAACAAGGTCTAGACATATTCAAACCAGAAAAATCATGTATCTACCCCTAACCGTAAACTTTGTCTTATTATGAAGTCAAGCACGACGAGAAGTCGTTTTGGGTTTCAAACATGGAAATTTCAAAAACCTTCCCAAAAGCCTCATTTTGGAGTGACTCAGAAGGATACAGGCTTACCTTTTCATTTTCATGTTTTAAACTTGTTTAAATCTTGGTTAAACCTAGGATTTGACCAAGATCAAATGGGCATAAAAATTCAGAACAAATAAAAAAATGAAAACCAAAGCACATAGTATTGTTATGTCATATAGTAAGCATTTAAGTTGATAAACAAGGTCTAAACATATTCAAACCAGACAAATCATGTATCTACCCACTAAACCTAAACTCTGTCTTATGAAGTCGATCAAGCATGAAGAGAAGTGGTTTTGGGTTTCAAACATGGAAATTTCAAAAACCTCCAAATGCTTCATTTTAGAGTGACTAAGAAGGATGCATGCTTACCTTTTCATTTTCATGTTTTAAACTTGTTTAAATCTTGGTCAAACCTTGGATTTTATCAAGATTCAAATGGGCATAAAAATACTTAGAAAAATCATGTACGTATCTACCCCTAACCCTAAACTCTATCTTACGAAGTCAAGCATAAAAAGAAGTGGTTTTGGGTTTCAAACATGGAAATTTCAAAAACCTCCCAGAAGCTTCATTTTAGAGCGACTAAGAAGGATCCATGCTTACATTTTATTTTGATGTTTTAAACATGTTCAAATCTTGGTCAAACCGTACCTAGGATTTGACCAAGAATCAAATGGGCATAAAAATTCAAAAAAAATGAAAAACCATAGCACATAGCCTTCTTATGTCATATAGTAAGCACTCAAGTTGATAAACAAGGTCTAGACATATTCAAATCATAAAAATCATGTATCTACCCCTAACCCTAAACTTTGTCTTATGAAGTCAAGCACGACGAGAAGTCGTTTTGGGTTTCAAACATGGAAATTTCAAAACCCTTCCCAAAAGCCTCATTTTGGAGTTACTCAGAAGGATACATGCTTACCTTTTCATTTTCATGTTTTAAGCTTGTTTAAATCTTGGTTAAACCTAGGATTTGACCAAGATCAAATGGGCATAAAAATTCAGAACAAATAAAAAATGAAAACCAAAGCACATAGTATTCTTATGTCATATAGTAATCATTCAAGTTGATAAACAAGGTCTAAACATATTCAAACCAGACAAATCATGTATCTACCCACTAAACCTATACTCTGTCTTATGAAGTCGATCAAGCATGAAGAGAAGTGGTTTTGGGTTTCAAAAATGGAAATTTCGAAAACCTCCCAAATGCTTCATTTTAGAGTGACTAAGATGGATGCAGGCTTACCTTTTCATTTTCATGTTTTAAACTTGTTTAAATCCTGGTCAAACCAAGGATTTGACCAAGATTCAAAAGGGCATAAAAATAAGTTTCCAATGGTCCCGTGTCCAACAAGGGACGAGTAGTTTCTCTCCACTTCTTCCTGGCATGTGGGGTGAGCAAGCCCTCCCATTAGTATCAGAGGAATTTAATTTGACAAGGGCTACAGGACGACATCACCAAAAAGGGTTAATTGGTTCTATGCAACTCCTCAATTCACAAGTTGTGTCAATGCCATTACAAAAACTGAAGTTGTGTTTATGCCACTCTCAATTCTCAATAACCCCTTCTATGCCATTTTCAGTTTATACTTTCGTATTGACCAAAATAATACTGTGTTCAGATTTGGAGCGACTTTTGGGTGTTTCGGGCACACAAAAATCCAAAATTTTCAAATTCTGGAAAAAAATTATAACTTCTCAGAAAAATCTAAATTTTTTTTACAGGAAATCAAAAACACTGAAACGAGTATACTGTTTTAATTTGAGCCATTTATGTGCGGATTTGCATAAAAACTGACATTTTATGTTATGTCTAGAAATTGGTAAAATTTTGTCCAAAAAATCAAACTCTTTCGAAAAATCTGAAAAATTTACAGAATGTCAAGAACACTAATATGAGTCTACTATTCTAATATGAGCCATTTCTGGGCACATATGATCCATTAAAATATGTGCAAAGTACGGTCCAGATTATCTGAGAGTATGTACAAACTGTAGTATAGGGTACAAATACTGGATACATAGGCAGTATATGATGTTGTATTGCTAAAAATGGCATAGAAAGGGGTATTGAGAACTGAGAGTGGCATAGACACAACTTCAGTTTTTTAATGGCATAAACACAACTTGTGAATTGGGGAGTGGCATAGAACCAATTAACCCCACCAAAAAAGGGTGACCCATGTCTCCTTCACCAAAACAGCAATACCTGTCTGAAACAAGTACATGAACACAAGTACACCACCATAATAATAATACTACATGGACACAAGTACTAATATAATAAAGTAAGAGTACTAGTTTGTTTACATTTCCACAGGCCACTTTTACAAACAAAAATTCGAAAATTAACCTTCAGACATTCGGAAGCCAGGTGACACAGCAGTCATCAAGGATTGCAGCTACCGGTACACAGTGACCTTGTCAAGATCTACCTTGAGCCTGCTTGACGCTTCAGCTCGGAGTTGAGAGCCTTCTCCTATGACAGCTCGGCCTCTAGTTTGTCCGTCCTAACCGTGAGGTTCAGGATCAGTCCGGCGAGTTTGTCCATGGTCTCCGCCTGGCCGAGGCTCCGCCGTTGGATCTCGTTACTCTCAGTGAACGATTTCATGGTGATATCGTCGAGAATGCGAATCCGGATCTTCTCAGTGGCGAGCTCAGAATAAAGTCTCATGCATTCATCGGCGAGGGCGCTTCTGTCCGCCGTCTCGACGCAGAAATCGCCCATAACCATTTCTAAAATGGTCCCGATCTCGTAGCGGGGCTTCTATCAGATGGGGATGGAGCACAAAATCAGAAGTGTACCCAGAGAACTACCAAGAAAGAGAGAATGGGAATCCCAATTTGCACAAATGTCTATACCTCGCTGCTTTGAGAAGTTGGCTCCGTGGAAGATGTTTCCGCAGGCAGGAGGGCTGCGGGAAAACTAAGGCCGCCCGACCTGAAAATACGATTGAGAGAAGGTTCGAAAAGGAGGGGATGATAAGTTCTGAAAGACATAGAAAGATGCGCAAGAACGGAGGATCGCCTGAAGGTAGCAGTCGCGGGCTGCGACGCCCTTGAAGACTCTTGCGCAGAAGGCACCTCGACAGCAGCACAGGGACGCCATTACTGGGATTCCCTCAGCTTCGCCGCAGCCGCACGAGCCCTTCTGTGGCGAGACTTGCTCCCGGTCATGGTGGCAAAGTAGTATTCCAAGAGGTAAACGAAGTGGTGAACTGAGGAAGACGGCTAGAACAAAGGTTAGTCCTTAAATTTGGCCTCCCCGTCTCCTCGGCTCCTCGCGAGTAGTAGGAGTAATACTTATCTGGTCAAAGAGCAAACTTCAAGGCAGAGACTTGGTGGGCCATTCATCTCCAACTATACTTCCTCCGATCCGAATGATACAGTACCAAATTTTTGAATGACAAATCACCCAAAATAGTATTCCAGGAGTATATGTAAGCATTGGGGTTTTTACAATATAGTACTAGCAAGATGGCATGTGATGGCTCCAAGAGCTTGTTTCACAATTTTACATTTTTTGAACCTTGATCTGTAGTACTGGGCAAAACCCTAGTTTAACCTATTTAATTATAGATTCGTAGCTCGATTTTTCTACGTACCTTTTTATTATTACTCTACTATGCAGCACATATGTGTTTGCCCGTCAAGTGAAACTCGGAGCAAGAGGGATCACTCGGAAGGAGAGAAGAAGGAGGGAGTGCATTATGGTGTCTCCCCTTTTTCGGGTGATGATGTTGACTGTGTGCAGGTTTTGTCAGTGAGCAGGAGGTGCGAGCGAGCGAGGCCGAGAATGAGAGAGATTTTTTTGTGTGTGTGAGAGGGACAACCGAAGGATCCTGAAGGACCCAGAGACTTCCACTACGCATCCTGATGCGTCTTCTCTTGACAAAGAAGATGGCTTGGAGTTTGCGTACCTACCGCACTTGACTTGTGCTCACTGAAGTGTGGGACCTCACGCATGGGCACCACACGTAAGTGACAGACCTGTTGGTGTAAAAACTTGGTTGATAATTATACTAATACATTTGTAGTGTACAAAGTTTCCTATGGATTCAAGGGTACGAAAGCCAAGTTAACTCATTTACATGACATTATTTTTTCCATGAAGCCAAGTTAACTCATCTATCAATTGGTACATTTTGGAGTGACTAAGAAGGATCCAGGCTTACTTTTTCATTTTCATGTTTTAAACATGTTTAAATCATGGTCAAACCTATAATTTGACCAAGATTCAAATGGGCATAAAAATTCAAAAAATCAAAAAAATGAAAAACAAAAGCACGTCGTCTTCTTATGTCATATAGTAAGCATTCAAGGTGATAAACAAGGTCTGACATATTCAAACCACAAAAATCATGTATCTACCCCCTAACCCTAACCTCTGTCTTATGAAGTCAAGCACGATGAGAAGTTGTTTTGGGTTTCAAACATGGACATTTCAAAAACCATCCCAAAAGCTTCATTTTGGAGTGACTAATTAAGAAGGATACAAGCTTACCTTTTCATTTTCATGTGTTAAACTTGTTTAAATCTTGGTCAAACCTAGCTAGGATTTGACCAAGAGATTCAAATGGGCATAAGAATTCAAAAAAAAAAAACAAAGCGCGCATGGTCTTTTATGTCATATAGTAAGGCATTCAAGTTGATAAACAAGGTCTAGAAATATTTAAAACAGACGAATCATGTATCTACCCCCTAACCATAAACTATGTCTTGTGAAGTCAAGCATGAAGAAAAGTGGTTTTGGGTTTCAAACATGGAAATTTCAAAAACCTACCAAAAGCTTCATTTTAGAGTGACTAAGAAGGATCCAGGCTTACCCTTTTCATTTTCATGTTTTAAACTTGTTCAAATCTTGGTCAAACTTAGGATTTGACCAAGATTCAAATGGGCATAAAAATACTTAGAAAAATCATGTACGTATCTACCCCTAACCCTAAACTCTATCTTACGAAGTCAAGCATGAAGAGGAAGTGGTTTATTTGGGTTTCAAACATGGAAATTTGAAGAACCCCCCGAAAGCTTCATTTTAGATTGACTAAAGGATCCAGGTCGGGATTACCTTTTATTTGCATGTTTTAAACTTGTTCAAATCTAGGTCAAACCGTACCTAGGATTTGGCCAAGATTCAAATGGGCATAAAAATTCAAAAAAATGAAAACCAAAGAACATAGAGCCTTCTTACGCCATATAGTAAGCATTCAAGTTGATAAACAAGGTCTAAACAAGGATACAAGCTTACCTTTTCATTTTCATGTGTTAAACTTGTTTAAATCTTGGTCAAACCTAGCTAGGATTTGACCAAGAGATTCAAATGGGCATAAGAATTAAAAAAAAGCGCATGGTCTTCTTATGTCATATAGTAAGACATTCGAGTTGATAAACAAGGTCTAGAAATATTTAAAACAGACGAATCATGTATCTACCCCCTAACCATAAACTATGTCTTGTAAAGTCAAGCATGAAGAGAAGTGGTTTAATTTGGGTTTCAAACATGGAAATTTCAAAAACCTCCCAAAAGCTTCATTTTAGAGTGACTAAGAAGGATCCAGGCTTACCCTTTTCATTTTCATGTTTTAAACTTGTTCAAATCTTGGTCAAACTTAGGATTTGACCAAGATTCAAATGGGCATAAAAATTCAAAAAAAAATGAAAAACCAAAGCACATATATAGCCTTCTTATGTCATATAGTAAGCACTCAAGTTGATAAACATGGTCTAGACATATTCAAACCAGAGAAATCGATCATATATCTACCCCTAACCCTAAACTTTGTCTTCTGAAGTGTCGATCAAGCACGAAGAGAAGTCGTTTTGGGTTTCAAACATGGAAATTTCAAAAACTTCCCAAAAGCTTCACTTTGGAGTGACTAACAAGGATCGATGCATGCTTACCTTTTCATTTTCATGTTTTAAACTTGTTTAATTAAATCTTGGTTAATTAAACCTAGGATTTGACCAAGATCAAATGGGCATAAAAATTCAGTAAAAATATAAAAAATGAAAACCAAAGCACATAGTATTCTTATGTCATATAGTAAGCATTGAAGTTGATAAACAAGGTCTAAACATTTTCAAACCAGACAAATCATGTATCTACCCCTAAACCTAAACTCTGTCTTATGAAGTCGATCAAGGATGAAGAGAAGTGGTTTTGGGTTTCAAACATGGAAATTTCAAAAACCTCGCAAAAGTTTCATTTTAGAGTGACTAAGAAGGATCCATGCACACCTTTTCATTTTCATGTTTTAAACTTGTTCAAATCTTGGTCAAACTTAGGATTTGACCAAGATTCAAAAATGGGCATAACAATACTTAGAAAAATCATGTACGTATCTACCCCTAACCCTAAACTCTATCTTACGAAGTCAAGCATGAAGAGAAGTGGTTTATTTGGGTTTCAAACATGGAAATTTGAAGACCCCCCCAAAAGCTTCATTTTAGATTGACTAAAGGATCCAGGTCGGGATTACCTTTTATTTGCATGTTTTAAACTTGTTCAAATCTTGATCAAACCATACCTAGGATTTGACCAAGATTCAAATGGGCATAAAAATTCAAAAAAATGAAAAACCAAAGAACATAGAGCCTTCTTACGTCATATAGTAAGCACGCAAGTGTTGATAAATAAGGTCTAGACATATTCAAACCAGAAAAAAATCATGTATCTACCCCTAACCCTAAACTTTGTCTTATGAAGTCAAGCACGAAGAGAAGTCGTTTTGGATTTCAAACATGGAATTTTCAAAAACCTTCCCAAAAGATTCATTTTTGAGTGACTAAGAAGGATGCAGGCTTACCTTTTTATTTTCATGTTATAAACTTGTTTAAATCTTGGTTAAACCTAGGATTTGACCAAGATCAAATGTGCATCAAAATCAAAAAAATGAAAACCAAAGAACATAGTATTCTCATGTCACATATATATAGTAAGCATTCAAGTTGATAAACAAGGTCTAAACATATTCAAACAAGACAAATCATGTATCTACCCCCTAACCCTAAACTCTGTCTTATGAAGTCAAGCATGAAGAGAAGTGGTTTTGTGTTTCAAACATGGAAATTTCAAAAACCTCCCAAAAGCTTCATTTTAGAGTGACTAAGAAGGATACAAGCTTACCTTTTCATTTTCATGTGTTAAACTTGTTTAAATCTTGGTCAAACCTAGCTAGGATTTGACCAAGAGATTCAAATGGGCATAAGAATTCAAAAAAAAAGCGCATGGTCTTCTTATGTCATATAGTAAGACATTCGAGTTGATAAACAAGGTCTAGAAATATTTAAAACAAACGAATCATGTATCTACCCCCTAACCATAAACTATGTCTTGTAAAGTCAAGCATGAAGAGAAGTGGCTTAATTTGGGTTTCAAACATGGAAATTTCAAAAACCTCCCAAAAGCTTCATTTTAGAGTGACTAAGAAGGATCCAGGCTTACCCTTTTCATTTCCATGTTTTAAACTTGTTCAAATCTTGGTCAAACTTAGGATTTGACCAAGATTCAAATGGGCATAAAAATTCAAAAAAAAAATGAAAAACCAAAGCACATATATAGCCTTCTTATGTCATATAGTAAGCACTCAAGTTGATAAACATGGTCTAGACATATTCAAACCAGAGAAATCGATCATATATCTACCCCTAACCCTAAACTTTGTCTTCTGAAGTGTCGATCAAGCACGAAGAGAAGTCGTTTTGGGTTTCAAACATGGAAATTTCAAAAACTTCCCAAAAGCTTCACTTTGGAGTGACTAATAAGGATCGATGCATGCTTACCTTTTCATTTTCATGTTTTAAACTTGTTTAAATAAATCTTGGTTAATTAAACCTAGGATTTGACCAAGATCAAATGGGCATAAAAATTCAGTAAAAATATAAAAAATGAAAACCAAAGCACATAGTATTCTTATGTCATATAGTAAGCATTCAAGTTGATAAACAAGGTCTAAACATTTTCAAACCAGACAAATCATGTATCTACCCCTAAACCTAAACTCTGTCTTATGAAGTCGGTCAAGGATGAAGAGAAGTGGTTTTGGGTTTCAAACATGGAAATTTCAAAAACCTCCCAAAAGTTTCATTTTAGAGTGACTAAGAAGGATCCATGCACACCTTTTCATTTTCATGTTTTAAACTTGTTCAAATCTTGGTCAAACTTAGGATTTGACCAAGATTCAAAAATGGGCATAACAATACTTAGAAAAATCATGTACGTATCTACCCCTAACCCTAAACTCTATCTTACGAAGTCAAGCATGAAGTGAAGTGGTTTATTTGGGTTTCAAACATGGAAATTTGAAGACCCCCCCAAAAGCTTCATTTTAGATTGACTAAAGGATCCAGGTCGGGATTACCTTTTATTTGCATGTTTTAAACTTGTTCAAATCTTGGTCAAACCGTACCTAGGATTTGACCAAGATTCAAATGGGCATAAAATTCAAAAAAATGAAAAACCAAAGAACATAGAGCCTTCTTACGTCATATAGTAAGCACGCAAGTGTTGATAAATAAGGTCTAGACATATTCAAACCAGAAAAAAATCATGTATCTACCCCTAACCCTAAACTTTGTCTTATGAAGTCAAGCACGAAGAGAAGTCGTTTTGGATTTCAAACATGGAATTTTCAAAAACCTTCCCAAAAGATTCATTTTTGAGTGACTAAGAAGGATGCAGGCTTACCTTTTTATTTTCATGTTATAAACTTGTTTAAATCTTGGTTAAACCTAGGATTTGACCAAGATCAAATGTGCATCAAAATCAAAAAATGAAAACCAAAGCACATAGTATTCTCATGTAACATATATATAGTAAGCATTCAAGTTGATAAACAAGGTCTAAACATATTCAAACAAGACAAATCATGTATGTACCCCCTAACCCTAAACTCTGTCTTATGAAGTCAAGCATGAAGAGAAGTGGTTTTGTGTTTCAAACATGGAAATTTCAGAAACCTCCCAAAAGCTTCATTTTAGAGTGACTAAGAAGGATACAAGCTTACCTTTTCATTTTCATGTGTTAAACTTGTTTAAATCTTGGTCAAACCTAGCTAGGATTTGACCAAGAGATTCAAATGGGCATAATAATTCAAAAAAAGCGCATGGTCTTCTTATGTCATATAGTAAGACATTCGAGTTGATAAACAAGGTCTAGAAATATTTAAAACAGACGAATCATGTATCTACCCCCTAACCATAAACTATGTCTTGTAAAGTCAAGCATGAAGAGAAGTGGTTTAATTTGGGTTTCAAACATGGAAATTTCAAAAACCTCCCAAAAGTTTCATTTTAGAGTGACTAAGAAGGATACATGCTTCCTCTTTTCATTTTCATGTTTTATACTTGTTTAAATCTTGGTCAAACCTAGAATTTGACAAAGATTCAAACGTGCATCAAAATTAAAAAAAATTAAAAAATTAAAAACCAAAGCACATAGTTTTCTTATGTCATATAGTAAGCATTAAAGTTGATAAACAAGGTCTAGATATATTCAAACAAGAAAAATCATGTATCCACCCCTAACCCTAAACTCTGTCTTATGTAGTCAAGCATGAAGAGAAGTGGTTTTGGGTTTCAAACTTGGAAATTTAAAGAACCTTGATGGCGTGTATTTCACACGTTCGTTGGGAACCCCAAGAGGAAGGTATGATGCGCACAGCAGCAAGTTTTCCCTCAGAAAGAAACCAAGGTTTATCGAACCAGGAGGAGCCAAGAAGCACGTTGAAGGTTGATGGCGGCGGGATGTAGTGCAGCGCAACACCAGAGATTCCGGCGCCAACGTGGAACCTGCACAACACAACCAAAGTACTTTGCCCCAACGAAACAGTGAGGTTGTCAATCTCACCGGCTTGCTGTAACAAAGGATTAACCGTATTGTGTGGAAGATGATTGTTTGCGTAAAACAAGAGAACAAGATTGCAGTAGATTGTATTTCAGTAAAGAGAATTGGACCGGGGTCCACAGTTCACTAGAGGTGTCTCTCCCATAAGACGAACAGCATGTTGGGTGAACAAATTACAGTTGGGCAATTGACAAATAAAGAGAGCATGACCATGCACATACATATCATGATGAGTATAGTGAGATTTAATTGGGCATTACGACAAAGTACATAGACCGTCATCCAACTGCATCTATGCCTAAAAAGTCCACCTTCAGGTTATCATCCGAACCCCCTCCAGTATTAAGTTGCTAACAACAGACAATTGCATTAAGTATTGCGCGTAATGTAACTAGTGACTACATCCTTGAACATAGCACTAATGTTTTATCCCTAGTGGCAACAGCACATCCATAACCTTAGTGGTTCTTGTCACTCCTCCAGATTCACAGAGGCATGAACCCACTATCGAGCATAAATACTCCCTCTTGGAGTTACTAGCATCAACTTGGCCAGAGCATCTACTAATAACGGAGAGCATGCAAGATCATAAACAACACATAAGCATAGCTTTGATAATCAACATAACAAGTATTCTCTATTCATCGGATCCCAACAAACGCAACATATAGAATTACAGATAGATGATCTTGATCATGTTAGGCAGCTCACAAGATCCGACAATGATAGCACAATGGGGAGAAGACAACCATCTAGCTACTGCTATGGACCCATAGTCCAGGGGTAGACTACTCACACATCACACCGGAGGCGACCATGGCGGCGTAGAGTCCTCCGGGAGATGATTCCCCTCTCCGGCAGGGTGCCGGAGGTGATCTCCTGGATCCCCCGAGATGGGATCGGCGGCGGCGGCGTCTCTGGAAGGTTTTCCGTATCGTGGTTCTCCGTACTGGGGTTTTCGTCACAGAGACTTTTTATAGGCGAAAGGGCAGGTCAAGAGGCGGCACGGGGGCCCCACACCACAGGGCCGCGCGGCCAAGGGGGGGGCCGCGCCGCCCTATAGTGTGGCCCCTCTGTGGCCCCTCTTCGTCTCTCCTTCGGACTTCTGGAAGCTTCGTGAGAAAATAGGCCCCTGGGCTTTGATTTCGTCCAATTCCGAGAATATTTCCTTACTAGGATTTCTGAAACCAAAAACAGCAGAAAACAACAACTGGCACTTCGGCATCTTGTTAATAGGTTAGTTCCAGAAAATGCACGAATATGACATAAAGTGTGCATAAAACATGTAGATAACATCAATAATGTGGCATGGAACATAAGAAATTATCGATACGTCGGAGACGTATCAGCATCCCCAAGCTTAGTTCTGCTCGTCCCGAGCAGGTAAAACGATAACACAGATAATTTCTGGAGTGACATGCCATCATAATCTTGATCATACTATTTGTAAAGCATATGTAGTGAATGCAGCGATCAAAACAATGTATATGACATGAGTAAACAAGTGAATCATATAGCGAAGACTTTTTCATGAATAGCACTTCAAGACAAGCATCAATAAGTCTTGCATAAGAGTTAACTCATAAAGCAATAATTCAAAGTAAAGGTATTGAAGCAACACAAAAGAAGATTAAGTTTCAGCGGTTGCTTTCAACTTGTAACATGTATATCTCATGGATATTGTCAACATAGAGTAATATAATAAGTGCAATAAGCAAGTATGTAGGAATCAATGCATAGTTCACACAAGTGTTTGCTTCTTGAGGTGGAGAGAAATAGGTGAACTGACTCAACAATAAAAGTAGAAGAATGGTCCTCCATAGAGGAAAAGCATCGATTGCTATATTTGTGCTAGAGCTTTGATTTTGAAAACATAAAGAGAGCATAAAAATAAAGTTTTGAGAGGTGTATGTTGTTGTCAACGAATGGTAGCGGGTACTCTAACCCCCTTGCCAGACAAACCTTCAAAGAGCGGCTCCCATTTTATTTTATTTTGGGTGGCACTCCTTCCAACCTTTCTTTCACAAACCATGGCTAACCGAATCCTCGGGTGCCTGCCAACAATCTCATACCATGAAGGAGTGCCTTTTTATTTTAGTTTTATTATGATGACACTCCTCCCAACCTTTGCTTACACAAGCCATGGCTAACCGAATCCTTCGGGTGCCGTCCAACAATCACATACCATGGAGGAGTGTCTATTTTTGTTAATTAATTTGGGACTGGGAATCCCATTGCCAGCTCTTTTTGCAAAATTATTGGATAAGCGGATGAAGCCACTAGTCCATTGGTGAAAGTTGCCCAACAAGATTGAAAGATAAACACCACATACTTCCTCATGAGCTATAAAACATTGACACAAATCAGAGGTGATAAATTTTGAATTGTTTAAAGGTAGCACTCAAGCAATTTACTTTGGAATGGCGGAAAATACCATGTAGTAGGTAGGTATAGTGGACACAAATGGCATAGTGGTTGGCTCAAGTATTTTGGATGCATGAGAAGTATTCCCTCTCGATACAAGGTTTAGGCTAGCAAGGCTTATTTGAAACAAACACAAGGATGAACCGGTGCAGCAAAACTCACATAAAAGACATATTGAAAACATTATATGACTCTACACCGTCTTCCTTGTTGTTCAAACTCAATACTAGAAATTATCTAGACCTTAGAGAAACCAAATATGCAAACCAAATTTTAGCACGCTCTATGTATTTCTTCATTAATGGGTGCAAAGCATATGATGCAAGAGCTTAATCATGAGCACAACAATTGCCAAGTATCACATTACCCAAGACATTTATAGCAATTACTACATGTATCATTTTCCAATTCCAACCATATAACAATTTAACGAAGGAGAAACTTCGCCATGAATACTATGAGTAGAAACCAAGGACATACTTGTCCATATGCTACAGCGGAGCGTGTATCTCTCCCATAAAGTGAATGCTAGGATCCATTTTATTCAAACAAAACAAAAACAAAAAAACAAACCGACGCTCCAAGAAAAAGCACATAAGATGTGATGGAATAAAAATATAGTTTCAGGGGAGGAACCTGATAATGTTGTCGATGAAGAAGGGGATGCCTTGGGCATCCCCAAGCTTAGACGCTTGAGTCTTCTTGATATATGCAGGGGTGAACCACCGGGTGCATCCCCAAGCTTAGAGCTTTCACTCTCCTTGATCATGTTGCATCATACTCCTCTCTTGATCCTTGAAAACTTCCTCCACACCAAACTCGAAACAACTCATTAGAGGGTTAGTGCACATTATAAATTGACATATTCAGAGGTGACACAATCATTCTTAACACTTCTGGACATTGCATAATGCTACTGGACATTAATGGATCAAATAAATTCATCCAACATAGCGAAAGAGGCAATGCGAAATAAAAGGCAGAATCTGTCAAAACAGAACAGTTCGTATTGACGAATTTTAAAATGGCACCAGACTTGCTCAAATGAAAATGCTCAAATTGAATGAAAGTTGCGTACATATCTGAGGATCATGCACGTAAATTGGCTTAATTTTCTGAGTTACCTACAGGGAGGTGGACCCAGATTCGTGACAGCAAAGAAATCTGGAACTGCGCAGTAATCCAAATCTAGTACTTACTTTTCTATCAACGGCTTAACTTGGCACAACAAAACACAAAACTAAGATAAGGAGAGGTTGCTACAGTAGTAAACAACTTCCAAGACTCAAAATAAAAACAAAGTACTGTAGTAAAATAACACATGGGTTATCTCCCAAGAAGTTCTTTCTTTATAGCCATTAAGATGGGCTCAGTAGTTTTGATGATGCACTCGCAAGAAATAGTATTTGAAGCAAAAGAGAGCTTCAAGAGGCAAATTCAAAACACATTTAAGTCTAACATGCTTTCTATGAAGAGGAATCTTGTAAATAAACAAGTTCAAGAAGCATAATGCAACAAGCGTAGAAAGATAAAACAAGTGTAGCTTCAAAAATTTCAGCACATAGAGAGGTGTTTTAGTAACATGAAAATTTCTACAACCATATTTTCCTCTCTCATAATAACTTTCAGTAGCATCATGAGCAAACTCAACAATATAACTATCACATAAAGCATTCTTATCATGAGTCTCATGCATAAAATTATTACTCTCCACATAAGCATAATCAATTTTATTAGTTGTAGTGGGAGCAAATTCAACAAAGTGGCTATCATCATATATAGGAGGCATATTGTAATCATAAAAGAAAATTTTCTCCTCAATGCTTGGGGGACTAAAAAGATCATTCTCATCAAAGCCAGCTTCCCCAAGCTTAGAATTTTCCATAGCATTAGCAACAATGGTGTTCAAAGCATTCATAGTAATAACATTCCCATTAGCATGCATATAAAGTTCCATGGGTTTTTTAATTCTCTCTTCAAACACATCATGTCCTAATTCAAGATAAAGTTCATAAAGATCTCTCATATTTTTGTTGTTTTCCATTATGCTTAACTAGTGAAATAAAAACATGCATGATATTAAGTAAAGTAAAACAAGTAACTAATTTTTTTTTGTGTTTTTGATATAGCAAACAAGATAGCAAATAAAGTAAAACTAGCAACTAATTTTTTTGTATTTTGATTTAGTGCAGCAAACAAAGTAGTAAATAAAACTAAGCAAGACAAAAACAAAGTAAAGAGATTGAGAAGTGGAGACTCCCCTTGCAGCGTGTCTTGATCTCCCCGGCAACGGCGCCAGAAAATATGCTTGATGGCGTGTATTTCACACGTTCGTTGGGAACCCCAAGAGGAAGGTATGATGCGCACAGCAGCAAGTTTTCCCTCAGAAAGAAACCAAGGTTTATCGAACCAGGAGGAGCCAAGAAGCACGTTGAAGGTTGATGGCGGCGGGATGTAGTGCGGCGCAACACCAGAGATTCCGGCGCCAACGTGGAACCTGCACAACACAACCAAAGTACTTTGCCCCAACGAAACAGTGAGGTTGTCAATCTCACCGGCTTGCTGTAACAAAGGATTAACCGTATTGTGTGGAAGATGATTGTTTGCAGAAAATAGTAGAACAGTATTGCAGTAGATTGTATTTCAGTAAAGAGAATTGGACCGGGGTCCACAGTTCACTAGAGGTGTCTCTCCCATAAGACGAACAGCATGTTGGGTGAACAAATTACAGTTGGGCAATTGACAAATAAAGAGAGCATGACCATGCACATACATATCATGATGAGTATAGTGAGATTTAATTGGGCATTACGACAAAGTACATAGACCGTCATCCAACTGCATCTATGCCTAAAAAGTCCACCTTCAGGTTATCATCCGAACCCCCTCCAGTATTAAGTTGCTAACAACAGACAATTGCATTAAGTATTGCGCGTAATGTAACTAGTGACTACATCCTTGAACATAGCACTAATGTTTTATCCCTAGTGGCAACAACACATCCATAACCTTAGTGGTTCTTGTCACTCCTCCAGATTCACAGAGGCATGAACCCACTATCGAGCATAAATACTCCCTCTTGGAGTTACAAGCATCAACTTGGCCAGAGCATCTACTAATAACGGAGAGCATGCAAGATCATAAACAACACATAAGCATAGCTTTGATAATCAACATAACAAGTATTCTCTATTCATCGGATCCCAACAAACGCAACATATAGAATTACAGATAGATGATCTTGATCATGTTAGGCAGCTCACAAGATCCGACAATGATAGCACAATGGGGAGAAGACAACCATCTAGCTACTGCTATGGACCCATAGTCCAGGGGTAGACTACTCACACATCACACCGGAGGCGACCATGGCGGCGTAGAGTCCTCCGGGAGATGATTCCCCTCTCCGGCAGGGTGCCGGAGGCGATCTCCTGGATCCCCCGAGATGGGATCGGCGGCGGCGGCGTCTCTGGAAGGTTTTCCGTATCGTGGTTCTCCGTACTGGGGTTTTCGTCACGGAGACTTTTTATAGGCGAAAGGGCAGGTCAAGAGGCGGCACGGGGGCCCCACACCACAGGGCCGCGCGGCCAAGGGGGGGGCCGCGCCGCCCTATAGTGTGGCCCCTCCGTGGCCCCTCTTCGTCTCTCCTTCGGACTTCTGGAAGCTTCGTGAGAAAATAGGCCCCTGGGCTTTGATTTCGTCCAATTCCGAGAATATTTCCTTACTAGGATTTCTGAACCCAAAAACAGCAGAAACAAAGAATCGCACTTCGGCATCTTGTTAATAGGTTAGTTCCAGAAAATGCACGAATATGACATAAAGTGTGCATAAAATATGTAGATAACATCAATAATGTGGCATGGAACATAAGAAATTATCGATACGTCGGAGACGTATCAAACCTCCTAAAAGCTTCATTTTAGAGTGACTAAGAAGGATCCATGCTTACCTTTTATTTTCATGTTTTAAACATGTTCAAATCTTGATCAAACCGTACCTAGGATTTGACCAAGATTCAAATGGGCACAAAAATTGAAAAAAATTGAAAAACCAAAGCACATAGCCTTCTTATGTCATATAGTAAGCACTCAAGTTGGTAAACAAGGTCTAGACATATTCAAACCGGAAAAATCTTGTATCTACCCCTAACCCTAAACTTTGTCTTATGAAGTCAAGCACGAAGAGAAGTCGTTTTGGGTTTCAAACATGGAAATTTCAAAAACCCTTCCCAAAAGCCCCATTTTGGAGTGACTAAGAAGGATGCAGGCTTACCTTTTCATTTTCATGTTTT
Organism: Lolium perenne; assembly: GCF_019359855.2. Lineage (NCBI taxonomy): Eukaryota > Viridiplantae > Streptophyta > Magnoliopsida > Poales > Poaceae > Lolium > Lolium perenne. The sequence goes on along the minus strand of NC_067246.2, from coordinate 257,844,889 downwards.
AAACTTGTTTAACTCTTGGTTAAACCTATGATTTGACCAAGAGCAAATGGGCATAAAAATTCAGAAAAAATCAAAAAATGAAAACCAAAGCACATAGTATTCTTATGTCATATATTAAGCATTCAAGTTGATAAACAAGGTCTAGAAATATTCAAACCAGAAAAATCATGTATCTACCCTAACCCTAAACTATGTCTTATGAAGTCAAGAATGAAGAGACGTGGTTTTGGGTTTCAAACATGGAAATTTCAAAAACCTTCCCAAAAGATTCATTTTTTAGTGACTAAGAAGGATGCAGGCTTACCTTTTTATTTTCATGTTATAAACTTGTTTAAATCTTGGTTAAACCTGGGATTTGACCAAGATCAAATGGACATAAAAATTCAGAAAAAATCAAAAAAATGAAAACCAAAGCACATAGTATTCTCATGTCACATATAGTAAGCATTCAAGTTGATAAACAAGGTCTAAACATATTCAAACAACAAATCATGTATCTACCCCCTAACCCTAAACTATGTCTTATGAAGTCAAGCATGAAGAGAAGTGGTTTTGTGTTTCAAACATGGAAATTTCAAAAACCTCCCAAAAGCTTCATTTTAGAGTGACTAAGAAGGATCCAGGCTTACCTTATCATTTTCATGTTTTAAACTTGTTCAAATCTTGGTCAAACTTATGATTTGACCAAATTCAAATGGGCATAGAAATTGGGAGGAATGGTACATGAATTACAATTCAAGAAAACACAAGGTAACTTAAATACTTGGATGCCCCAAAGATGTGTGGAAGCCCAAAACAATGGCAAAACATGTGCACACGCAGCATCCAATTCAAGTAGAACACATACCAGGCACCAATAGTTTGACCTAAATTTGAAATCAAAGAGAAGGTGGTTAGAAAAAATCGAAATTGGCAAAGCAAAGCATGAAATCATGAATTTGTGATGCACTATAGCTATGAAAAGTATAAAACAATGCATACAAAAATGATTTTTTTAGAGGAATACTAGTTCAACTTATTTAATTTTATATTAGTAGCCCGAAATCGAACCAGTAGTTGGATATTTTTGAACTTGATCTGTAGTAGTGGGCAAAACCCTAGATTAACCTATTTAATCATAGATTCGTAGGTCGATTTTTCTACTTTTATATTATTACTATGCAGCACACGTGTGTTTGCCCGTCGAGTGAAACTCGGAGGAAGAGGGATCACTCGGAAGGAGAGAAGAAGGGAGAGAATTATGGTGTCTGCCCTTTTTCGGGTGATGATGTTGACTGTTCTGCAGGTTTTGTCAGTGAGCAGGAGGTGCGAGCGAGCGAGTCGAGCGAGGCCGAGAATGAGAGATTTTTTTTTGTGAGAGGGACAACCGAATCCTGAAGGACCCAGAGACTTCCTGTACGCATCCTGATGAGTTTGCGTACCTACCGCACTTGGCTTGTGCTCACTGAAGTATGGGACCTCACGCATGGGCACCACACGTAAGTGACAGACCTGTTGGTTTAAAAACTCGGTTGATTATTATACTACTCCTATGGATTCAAGGGTAGGAAAGCCAAGTTAACTCATTTACATGACATTATTTTTTCCATGAAGCCAAGTTAACTCATATATCAATTGGTACATTTTGGAGTGACCAAGAAGGATCCAGACTTACTTTCTCATTTTCATGTTTTAAACATGTTTAAATCGTGGTCAAACCTATGATTTGACCAAGATTCAAATGGGCATAAAAATTCAAAAAAATCAACAAAAAAAAACATGTCGTCTTCTTATGTCTTGTAGTAAGCACTCAAGGTGATAAACATGGTCTAGACATATTCAAACCAGAGAAATCGATCATATATCTACCCCTAACCCTAAACTTTGTCTTCTGAAGTGTCGATCAAGCACGAAGAGAAGTCGTTTTGGGTTTCAAACATGGAAATTTCAAAAACTTTGCAAAAGCTTCACTTTGGAGTGACTAAGAAGGATCGATGCATGCTTACCTTTTCATTTTCATGTTTTATACTTGTTTAAATCTTGGTCAAACCTAGGATTTGACCAAGATTCAAAATGTGCATCAAAATTCAAAAAAATTAGAAAAATTTAAACCAAATTAAAGCACAAAGTTTTCTTATGTCATATAGTAAGCATTAAAGTTGATAAACAAGGTCTAGACACATATTCAAACAAAAGACAAATCATGTATCTACACCACTAACCCCTAAACTCTATCTTATGAAGTCAACAGCATGAAGAGAAGTGGTTTTGGGTTTCAAACATGGAAATTTCAAAAACCTCCCAAAAGCTTCATTTTAGAGTGACTAATAATATAAGAAGGATCCATGCTTACCACCTTTTCATTTTCATATTTTAAACTTGTTTAAATCTGTGTCAAATTACACCTATGATTTGACCAAAAGATTCAAATGGGCATAAAAATTTAAAAAAAAATCAGAAAAATGAAAAACAAAAGCATATAGTCTTCTTATGTCATATAGTAAGCATTCAAGTTGATAAACAAGGTTTGCACATATTCAAACCTAGGCAAAGAATGTATCTACCCCCTAGCCACTAAACTCTATCTTATGAAGTCAAGCATGAAGAGAAGTGGTTTTGGGTTTCAAACATGAAAATTTCAAGAACATCCCAAAAATTTCATTTTAGAGTGACTATAAGAAGGATACATGCTTCCCCTTTTCATTTTCATGTTTTATACTTGTTTAAATCTTGGTCAAACCTAGGATTTGACAAAGATTCAAATGTGCATCAAAATCAAAAAAATGAAAACCAAAGCACATAGTATTCTCATGTCACATATATATAGTAAGCATTCAATTTGATAAACAAGGTCTAAACATATTCAAACAAGACAAATCATGTATCTACCCCCTAACCCTAAACTCTGTCTTATGAAGTCAAGCATGAAGAGAAGTGGTTTTGTGTTTCAAACATGGAAATTTCAAAAACCTCCCAAAAGCTTCATTTTAGAGTGACTAAGAAGGATACAAGCTTACCTTTTCATTTTCATGTGTTAAACTTGTTTAAATCTTGGTCAAACCTAGCTAGGATTTGACCAAGAGATTCAAATGGGCATAAGAATTCAAAAAAAGCGCATGGTCTTCTTATGTCATATAGTAAGACATTCGAGTTGATAAACAAGGTCTAGAAATATTTAAAACAGACGAATCATGTATCTACCCCCTAACCATAAACTATGTCTTGTAAAGTCAAGCATGAAGAGAAGTGGTTTAATTTGGGTTTCAAACATGGAAATTTCAAAAACCTCCCAAAAGCTTCATTTTAGAGTGACTAAGAAGGATCCAGGCTTCCCCTTTTCATTTTCATGTTTTAAACTTGTTCAAATCTTGGTCAAACTTAGGATTTGACCAAGATTCAAATGGGCATAAAAATTCAAAAAAAAAATGAAAAACCAAAGCACATATATAGCCTTCTTATGTCATATAGTAAGCACTCAAGTCGATAAACATGGTCTAGACATATTCAAACCAGAGAAATCGATCATATATCTACCCCTAACCCTAAACTTTGTCTTCTGAAGTGTCGATCAAGCACGAAGAGAAGTCGTTTTGGGTTTCAAACATGGAAATTTCAAAAACTTCCCAAAAGCTTCATTTTAGAGTGACTAAGAAGGATCCAGGCTTACCCTTTGCATTTTCATTTTCATGTTTTAAACTTGTTCAAATCTTGGTCAAACTTAGGATTTGACCAAGATTCAAATGGGCATAAAAATTCAAAAAAAAAACCAAAGCACATATATAGCCTTCTTATGTCATGTAGTAAGCACTCAAGTTGATAAACATGGTCTAGACATATTCAAACCAGAGAAATCGATCATATATCTACCCCTAACCCTAAACTTTGTCTTCTGAAGTGTCGATCAAGCACGAAGAGAAGTCGTTTTGGGTTTCAAACATGGAAATTTCAAAAACTTCCCAAAAGCTTCACTTTGGAGTGACTAAGAAGGATCGATGCATGCTTACCTTTTCATTTTCATGTTTTATACTTGTTTAAATCTTGGTCAAACCTAGGATTTGACCAAGATTCAAAATGTGCATCAAAATTCAAAAAAAATTAGAAAAATTTAAAACCAAATTAAAGCACAAAGTTTTATTATGTCATATAGTAAGCATTCAAGTTGATAAACAAGGTTTGCACATATTCAAACCTAGGCAAATCATGTATCTACCCCCTAGCCCCTAAACTGTATCTTATGAAGTCAAGCATGAAGAGAAGTGGTTTTGGGTTTCAAACATGAAAATTTCAAGAACATCCCAAAAACTTCATTTTAGAGTGACTATAAGAAGGATACATGCTTCCCCTTTTCATTTTCATGTTTTATACTTGTTTAAATCTTGGTCAAACCTAGGATTTGACAAAGATTCAAATGTGCATCAAAATTAAAAAAAATTTAAAAATTAAAAACCAAAGCACATAGTTTTCTTATGTCATAGTAAGCATTAAAGTTGATAAACAAGGTCTAGATATATTCAAACAAGAAAAATCATGTATCTACCCCTAACCCTAAACTCTGTCTTATGTAGTCAAGCATGAAGAGAAGTGGTTTTGGGTTTCAAACTTGGAAATTTAAAGAACCTCCTAAAAGCTTCATTTTAGAGTGACTAAGAAGGATCCATGCTTACCCTTTATTTTCATGTTTTAAACATGTTCAAATCTTGATCAAACCGTACCTAGGATTTGACCAAGATTCAAATGGGCACAAAAATTCAAAAAAATTGAAAAACCAAAGCACATAGCCTTCTTATGTCATATAGTAAGCACTCAAGTTGGTAAACAAGGTCTAGACATATTCAAACCATAAAAATCTTCTATCTACCCCTAATCCTAAACTTTGTCTTATGAAGTCAAGCACGAAGAGAAGTCGTTTTGGGTTTCAAACATGGAAATTTCAAAAACCCTTCCCAAAAGCCTCATTTTGGAGTGACTAAGAAGGATGCAGGCTTACCTTTTCATTTTCATGTTTTAAACTTGTTTAAATCTTGGTTAAACCTATGATTTGACCAAGAGCAAATGGCATAAAAATTCAGAAAAATCAAAAAATGAAAACCAAAGCACATAGTATTCTTATGTCATATATTAAGCATTCAAGTTGATAAACAAGGTCTAGACATATTCAAACCAGAAAAATCATGTATCTACCCTAACCCTAAACTATGTCGTATGAAGTCAAGAATGAAGAGACGTGGTTTTGGGTTTCAAACATGGAAATTTCAAAAACCTTCCCAAAAGATTCATTTTTGAGTGACTAAGAAGGATGCAGGCTTACCTTTTTATTTTCATGTTATAAACTTGTTTAAATCTTGGTTAAACCTAGGATTTGACCAAGATCAAATGGACATAAAAATTCAGAAAAAATCAAAAAAATGAAAACCAAAGCACATAGTATTCTCATGTCACATATAGTAAGCATTCAAGTTGATAAACAAGGTCTAAACATATTCAAACAACAAATCATGTATCTACCCCCTAACCCTAAACTCTGTCTTATGAAGTCAAGCATGAAGGGAAGTGGTTTTGTGTTTCAAACATGGAAATTTCAAAAACCTCCCAAAAAGCTTCATTTTAGAGTGACTAAGAAGGATCCAGGCTTACCTTATCATTTTCATGTTTTAAACTTGTTCAAATCTTGGTCAAACTTATGATTTGACCAAATTCAAATGGGCATAGAAATTGGGAGGAATGGTACATGAATTACAATTCAAGAAAACACAAGGTAACTTAAATACTTGGATGCCCCAAAGATGTGTGGAAGCCCAAAACAATGGAAAAACATGTGCACACGCAGCATCCAATTCAAGTAGAACACATACCAGGCACCAATAGTTTGACCTAAATTTGTAATCAAAGAGAAGGTGGTTAGAAAAAATCGAAATTGGCAAAGCAAAGCATGAAATCATGAATTTGTGATGCACTATAGCTATGAAAAGTATAAAACAATGCATACCAAAATGATTTTTTTAGAGGAATACTAGTTCAACTTATTTAATTTTATATTAGTAGCCCGAAATCGAACCAGTAGTTGGATATTTTTGAACTTGATCTGTAGTAGTGAGCAAAACCCTAGATTAACCTATTTAATCATAGATTCGTAGGTCGATTTTTCTACTTTTATATTATTACTATGCAGCACACGTGTGTTTGCCCGTCGAGTGAAACTCGGAGGAAGAGGGATCACTCGGAAGGAGAGAAGAAGGGGGAGAATTATGGTGTCTGCCCTTTTTCGGGTGATGATGTTGACTGTTCTGCAGGTTTTGTCAGTGAGCAGGAGGTGCGAGCGAGCGAGCGAGCGAGTCGAGCGAGGCCGAGAATGAGAGATTTTTTTTTGTGAGAGGGACAATCGAATCCTGAAGGACCCAGAGACTTCCAGTACGCATCCTGATGAGTTTGCGTACCTACCGCACTTGGCTTGTGCTCATTGAAGTGTGGGACCTCACGCATGGGCACCACACGTAAGTGACAGACCTATTGGTTTAAAAACTCGGTTGATTATTATACTACTCCTATGGATTCAAGGGTAGGAAAGCCAAGTTAACTCATTTACATGACATTATTTTTTCCATGAAGCCAAGTTAACTCATATATCAATTGGTACATTTTGGAGTGACTAAGAAGGATCCAGACTTATTTTCTCATTTTCATGTTTTAAACATGTTTAATTCGTGGTCAAACCTATGATTTGACCAAGATTCAAATGGGCATAAAAATTCAAAAAAATCAACAAAAAAAAAACATGTCGTCTTCTTAAATCATGTAGTAAGCACTCAAGGTGATAAACATGGTCTAGACATATTCAAACCAGAGAAATCGATCATATATCTACCCCTAACCCTAAACTTTGTCTTCTGAAGTGTCGATCAAGCACGAAGAGAAGTCGTTTTGGGTTTCAAACATGGAAATTTCAAAAACTTCCCAAAAGCTTCACTTTGGAGTGACTAAGAAGGATCGATGCATGCTTACCTTTTCATTTTCATGTTTTATACTTGTTTAAATCTTGGTCAAACCTAGGATTTGACCAAGATTCAAAATGTGCATCAAAATTAAAAAAAAATTAGAAAAATTTAAAACCAAATTAAAGCACAAAGTTTTCTTATGTCATATAGTAAGCATTAAAGTTGATAAACAAGGTCTAGACACATATTCAAACAAAAGACAAATCATGTATCTACACCACTAACCCCTAAACTCTATCTTATGAAGTCAACAGCATGAAGAGAAGTGGTTTTGGGTTTCAAACATGGAAATTTCAAAAACCTCCCAAAAGCTTCATTTTAGAGTGACTAATAATATAAGAAGGATCCATGCTTACCACCTTTTCATTTTCATATTTTAAACTTGTTTAAATCTGTGTCAAATTACACCTATGATTTGACCAAAAGATTCAAATGGGCATAAAATTTTAAAAAAAAATCAGAAAAATGTAAAATAAAAGCATATAGTCTTCTTATGTCATATAGTAAGCATTCAAGTTGATAAACAAGGTTTGCACATATTCAAACCTAGGCAAAGCATGTATCTACCCCTAGCCCCTAAACTCTATCTTATGAAGTCAAGCATGAAGAGAAGTGGTTTTGGGTTTCAAACAAGAAAATTTCAAGAACATCCCAAAAATTTCATTTTAGAGTGACTATAAGAAGGATACATGCTTCCCCTTTTCATTTTCATGTTTTATACTTGTTTAAATCTTGGTCAAACCTAGGATTTGACAAAGATTCAAATGTGCATCAAAATCAAAAAAATGAAAACCAAAGCACATAGTATTCTCATGTCACATATATATAGTAAGCATTCAAGTTGATAAACAAGGTCTAAACATATTCAAACAAGACAAATCATGTATCTACCCCCTAACCCTAAACTCTGTCTTATGAAGTCAAGCATGAAGAGAAGTGGTTTTGTGTTTCAAACATGGAAATTTCAAAAACCTCCCAAAAGCTTCATTTTAGAGTGACTAAGAAGGATACAAGCTTACCTTTTCATTTTCATGTGTTAAACTTGTTTAAATCTTGGTCAAACCTAGCTAGGATTTGACCAAGAGATTCAAATGGGCATAAGAATTCAAAAAAAAACGCATGGTCTTCTTATGTCATATAGTAAGACATTCGAGTTGATAAACAAGGTCTAGAAATATTTAAAACAGACGAATCATGTATCTACCCCCTAACCATAAACTATGTCTTGTAAAGTCAAGCATGAAGAGAAGTGGTTTAATTTGGGTTTCAAACATGGAAATTTCAAAAACCTCCCAAAAGCTTCATTTTAGAGTGACTAAGAAGGATCCAGGCTTACCCTTTTCATTTTCATGTTTTAAACTTGTTCAAATCTTGGTCAAACTTAGGATTTGACCCAGATTCAAATGGGCATAAAAATTCAAAAAAAAAAAATGAAAAACCAAAGCACATATATAGCCTTCTTATGTCATATAGTAAGCACTCAAGTCGATAAACATGGTCTAGACATATTCAAACCAGAGAAATCAATCATATATCTACCCCTAACCCTAAACTTTGTCTTCTGAAGTGTCGATCAAGCACGAAGAGAAGTCGTTTTGGGTTTCAAACATGGAAATTTCAAAAACTTCCCAAAAGCTTCATTTTAGAGTGACTAAGAAGGATCCAGGCTTACCCTTTTCATTTTCATTTTCATGTTTTAAACTTGTTCAAATCTTGGTCAAACTTAGGATTTGACCAAGATTCAAATGGGCATAAAAATTCAAAAAAAAACCAAAGCACATATATAGCCTTCTTATGTCATGTAGTAAGCACTCAAGTTGATAAACATGGTCTAGACATATTCAAACCAGAGAAATCGATCGTATATCTACCCCTAACCCTAAACTTTGTCTTCTGAAGTGTCGATCAAGCACGAAGAGAAGTCGTTTTGGGTTTCAAACATGGAAATTTCAAAAACTTCCCAAAAGCTTCACTTTGGAGTGACTAAGAAGGATCGATGCATGCTTACCTTTTCATTTTCATGTTTTATACTTGTTTAAATCTTGGTCAAACCTAGGATTTGACCAAGATTCAAAATGTGCATCAAAATTCAAAAAAAAAATAGAAAATTTTAAAACCAAATTAAAGCACAAAGTTTTATTATGTCATATAGTAAGCATTCAAGTTGATAAACAAGGTTTGCACATATTCAAACCTAGGCAAATCATGTATCTACCCCGACCCCTAGCCCCTAAACTGTATCTTATGAAGTCAAGCATGAAGAGAAGTGGTTTTGGGTTTCAAACATGAAAATTTCAAGAACATCCCAAAAACTTTATTTTAGAGTGACTATAAGAAGGATACATGCTTCCCCTTTTCATTTTCATGTTTTATACTTGTTTAAATCTTGGTCAAACCTAGGATTTGACAAAGATTCAAATGTGCATCAAAATTAAAAAAAATTAAAAAATTAAAAACCAAAGCACATAGTTTTCTTATGTCATAGTAAGCATTAAAGTTGATAAACAAGGTCTAGATATATTCAAACAAGAAAAATCATGTATCTACCCCTAACCCTAAACTCTGTCTTATGTAGTCAAGCATGAAGAGGAGTGGTTTTGGGTTTCAAACTTGGAAATTTAAAGAACCTCCTAAAAGCTTCATTTTAGAGTGACTAAGAAGGATCCATGCTTACCTTTTATTTTCATGTTTTAAACATGTTCAAATCTTGATCAAACCGTACCTAGGATTTGACCAAGATTCAAATGGGCACAAAAATTCAAAAAAATTGAAAAACCAAAGCACATAGCCTTCTTATGTCATATAGTAAGCACTCAAGTTGGTAAACAAGGTCTAGACATATTCAAACCAGAAAAATCTTGTATCTACCCCTAACCCTAAACTTTGTCTTATGAAGTCAAGCACGAAGAGAAGTCGTTTTGGGTTTCAAACATGGAAATTTCAAAAACCCTTCCCAAAAGCCTCATTTTGGAGTGACTAAGAAGGATGCAGGCTTACCTTTTCATTTTCATGTTTTAAACTTGTTTAAATCTTGGTTAAACCTATGATTTGACCAAGAGCAAATGGGCATAAAAATTCAGAAAAAATCAAAAAATGAAAACCAAAGCACATAGTATTCTTATGTCATATATTAAGCATTCAAGTTGATAAACAAGGTCTAGACATATTCAAACCAGAAAAATCATGTATCTACCCTAACCTTAAACTATGTCTTATGAAGTCAAGAATGAAGAGACGTGGTTTTGGGTTTCAAACATGGAAATTTCAAAAACCTTCCCAAAAGATTCATTTTTGAGTGACTAAAGAAGGATGCAGGCTTACCTTTTTATTTTCATGTTATAAACTTGTTTAAATCTTGGTTAAACCTAGGATTTGACCAAGATCAAATGTACATAAAAATTCAGAAAAAATCAAAAAAATGAAAACCAAAGCACATAGTATTCTCATGTCACATATAGTAAGCATTCAAGTCGATAAACAAGGTCTAAACATATTCAAACAACAAATCATGTATCTACCCCTAACCCTAAACTCTGTCTTATGAAGTCAAGCATGAAGAGAAGTGGTTTTGTGTTTCAAACATGGAAATTTCAAAAACCTCCCAAAAGCTTCATTTTAGAGTGACTAAGAAGGATCCAGGCTTACCTTATCATTTTCATGTTTTAAACTTGTTCAAATCTTGGTCAAACTTATGATTTGACCAAATTCAAATGGGCATAGAAATTGGGAGTAATGGTACATGAATTACAATTCAAGAAAACACAAGGTAACTTAAATACTTGGATGCCCCAAAGATGTGTGGAAGCCCAAAACAATGGCAAAACATGTGCACATGCAGCATCCAATTCAAGTAGAACACATACCAGGCACCAATAGTTTGACCTAAATTTGAAATCAAAGAGAAGGTGGTTAGAAAAAATCGAAATTGGCAAAGCAAAGCATGAAATCATGAATTTGTGATGCACTATAGCTATGAAAAGTATAAAACAATGCATACCAAAATGATTTTTTTAGAGGAATACTAGTTCAACTTATTTAATTTTATATTAGTAGCCCGAAATCGAACCAGTAGTTGGATATTTTTGAACTTGATCTGTAGTAGTGGGCAAAACCCTAGATTAACCTATTTAATCATAGATTCGTAGGTCGATTTTTCTACTTTTATATTATTACTATGCAGCACACGTGTGTTTGCCCGTTGAGTGAAACTCGGAGGAAGAGGGATCACTCGAAAGGAGAGAAGAAGGGAGAGAATTATGGTGTCTGCCCTTTTCTGGTGATGATGTTGACTGCTCGCAGGTTTTGTCATGAGCAGAGGTGCGAGCGAGCGAGCGAGCGAGTCGAGCGAGGCCGAGAATGAGAGATTTTTTTGTGAGAGGGACAACCGAATCCTGAAGGACCCAGAGACTTCCAAGACGCATCCCGATGAGTTTGCGTACCTACCGCACTTGGCTTGTGCTCACTGAAGTGTGGGACCTCACGCATGGACACCACACGTAAGTGACAGACCTGTTGGTTTAAAAACTCGGTTGATTATTATACTACTCCTATGGATTCAAGGGTAGGAAAGCCAAGTTAACTCATTTACATGACATTATTTTTTTCCATGAAGCCAAGTTAACTCATATATCAATTGGTACATTTTGGAGTGACTAAGAAGGATCCAGACTTACTTTCTCATTTTCATGTTTTAAACATGTTTAAATCGTGGTCAAACCTATGATTTGACCAAGATTCAAATGGGCATAAAAATTCAAAAAAATCAACAAAAAAAATCATGTCGTCTTCTTATGTCATGTAGTAAGCACTCAAGGTGATAAACATGGTCTAGACATATTCAAACCAGAGAAATCGATCATATATCTACCCCTAACCCTAAACTTTGTCTTCTGAAGTGTCGATCAAGCACGAAGAGAAGTCGTTTTGGGTTTCAAACATGGAAATTTCAAAAACTTCCCAAAAGCTTCACTTTGGAGTGACTAAGAAGGATCGATGCATGCTTACCTTTTCATTTTCATGTTTTATACTTGTTTAAATCTTGGTCAAACCTAGGATTTGACCAAGATTCAAAATGTGCATCAAAATTCAAAAAAAATTAGAAAAATTTAAAACCAAATTAAAGCACAAAGTTTTCTTATGTCATATAGTAAGCATTAAAGTTGATAAACAAGGTTTGCACATATTCAAACCTAGGCAAATCATGTATCTACCCCCTAGCCCCTAAACTGTATCTTATGAATTCAAGCATGAAGAGAAGTGGTTTTGGGTTTCAAACATGAAAATTTCAAGAACATCCCAAAAACTTCAATTTAGAGTGACTATAAGAAGGATACATGCTTCCCTTTTCATTTTCATGTTTTATACTTGTTTAAATCTTGGTCAAACCTAGGATTTGACAAAGATTCAAATGTGCATCAAAATTAAAAAAATTAAAAAATTAAAAACCAAAGCACATAGTTTTCTTATGTCATATAGTAAGCATTAAAGTTGATAAACAAGGTCCAGATATATTCAAACAAGAAAAATCATGTATCTACCCCTAACCCTAAACTCTGTCTTATGTAGTCAAGCATGAAGAGAAGTGGTTTTGGGTTTCAAACTTGGAAATTTAAAGAACCTCCTAAAAGCTTCATTTTAGACTGACTAAGAAGGATCCATGCTTACCTTTTATTTTCATGTTTTAAACATGTTCAAATCTTGATCAAACCGTACCTAGGATTTGACCAAGATTCAAATGGGCACAAAAATTCAAAAAAATTGAAAAACCAAAGCACATAGCCTTCTTATGTCATATAGTAAGCACTCAAGTTGGTAAACAAGGTCTAGACATATTCAAACCAGAAAAATCTTGTATCTACCCCTAACCCTAAACTTTGTCTTATGAAGTCAAGCACGAAGAGAAGTCGTTTTGGGTTTCAAACATGGAAATTTCAAAAACCCTTCCCAAAAGCTTCACTTTGGAGTGACTAAGAAGGATCGATGCATGCTTACCTTTTCATTTTCATGTTTTATACTTGTTTAAATCTTGGTCAAACCTAGGATTTGACCAAGATTCAAAATGTGCATCAAAATTCAAAAAAAATTAGAAAAATTTAAAACCAAATTAAAGCACAAAGTTTTCTTATGTCATATAGTAAGCATTAAAGTTGATAAACAAGGTCTAGACACATATTCAAACAAAAGACAAATCATGTATCTACACCACTAACCCCTAAACTCTATCTTATGAAGTCAACAGCATGAAGAGAAGTGGTTTTGGGTTTCAAACATGGAAATTTCAAAGACCTCCCAAAAGCTTCATTTTAGAGTGACTAATAATATAAGAAGGATCCATGCTTACCACCTTTTCATTTTCATATTTTAAACTTGTTTAAATATGTGTCAAATTACACCTCTGATTTGACCAAAAGATTCAAATGGGCATAAAATTAAAAAAAAAAATCAGAAAAATGAAAAACGAAAGCATATAGTCTTCTTATGTCATATAGTAAGCATTCAAGTTGATAAACAAGGTTTGCACATATTCAAACCTAGGCAAAGCATGTATCTACCCCCTAGCCCCTAAACTCTATCTTATGAAGTCAAGCATGAAGAGAAGTGGTTTTGGGTTTCAAACATGAAAATTTCAAGAACATCCCAAAAATTTCATTTTAGAGTGACTATAAGAAGGATACATGCTTCCCCTTTTCATTTCCATGTTTTATACTTGTTTAAATCTTGGTCAAACCTAGGATTTGACAAAGATTCAAATGTGCATCAAAATTCAAAAAAAAAATTAGAAACCAAAGCACATAGTTTTCTTATGTCATATAGTAAGCATTAAAGTTGATAAACAAGGTCTAGATATATTCAAACAAGAAAAATCATATATCTACCCCGAACCCTAAACTCTGTCTTATGTAGTCAAGCGTGAAGAGAAGTGGTTTTGGGTTTCAAACTTGGAAATTTAAAGAACCTCCTAAAAGCTTCATTTTAGAGTGACTAAGAAGGATCCATTCTTACCTTTTATTTTCATGTTTTAAACATGTTCAAATCTTGATCAAACCGTACCAAGGATTTGACCAAGATTCAAATGGGCACAAAAATTCAAAAAAATTGAAAAACCAAAGCACATAGCCTTCTTATGTCATATAGTAAGCACTAAAGTTGGTAAACAAGGTCTAGACATATTCAAACCAGAAAAATCTTGTATCTACCCCTAACCCTAAACTTTGTCTTATGAAGTCAAGCACGAAGAGAATTGGTTTTTGGTTTCAAACATGGAAATTTCAAAAACCCTTCCCAAAAGCCTCATTTTGGAGTGACTAAGAAGGATGCAGGCTTACCTTTTCATTTTCATGTTTTAAACTTGTTTAAATCTTGGTTAAACCTATGATTTGACCAAGAGCAAATGGGCATAAAAATTCAGAAAAAATCAATAAATGAAAACCAAAGCACATAGTATTCTTATGTCATATATTAAGCATTCAAGTTGATAAACAAGGTCTAGACATATTCAAACCAGAAAAATCATGTATCTACCCTAACCCTAAACTATGTCTTATGAAGTCAAGAATGAAGAGACGTGGTTTTGGGTTTCAAACATGGAAATTTCAAAAACCTTCCCAAAAGATTCATTTTTGAGTGACTAAGAAGGATGCAGGCTTACCTTTTTTATTTTCATGTTATAAACTTGTTTAAATCTTGGTTAAACCTAGGATTTGACCAAGATCAAATGGACATAAAAATTCAGAAAAAATCAAAAAAATGAAAACCAAAGCACATAGTATTCTCATGTCACATATAGTAAGCATTCAAGTTGATAAACAAGGTCTAAACATATTCAAACAACAAATCATGTATCTACCCCCTAACCCTAAACTCTGTCTTATGAAGTCAAGCATGAAGAGAAGTGGTTTTGTGTTTCAAACATGGAAATTTCAAAAACCTCCCAAAAGCTTCATTTTAGAGTGACTAAGAAGGATCCAGGCTTACCTTATCATTTTCATGTTTTAAACTTGTTCAAATCTTGGTCAAACTTATGATTTGACCAAATTCAAATGGGCATAGAAATTGGGAGGAATGGTACATGAATTACAATTCAAGAAAACACAAGGTAACTTAAATACTTGGATGCCCCAAAGATGTGTGGAAGCCCAAAACAATGGCAAAACATGTGCACACGCAGCATCCAATTCAAGTAGAACACATACCAGGCACCAATAGTTTGACCTAAATTTGTAATAAAAGAGAAGGTGGTTAGAAAAAATCAAAATTGGCAAAGCAAAGCATGAAATCATGAATTTGTGATGCACTATAGCTATGAAAAGTATAAAACAATGCATACCAAAATGATTTTTTAGAGGAATACTAGTTCAACTTATTTAATTTTATATTAGTAGCCCGAAATCGAACCAGTAGTTGGATATTTTTGAACTTGATCTGTAGTAGTGGGCAAAACCCTAGATTAACCTATTTAATCATAGATTCGTAGGTCGATTTTTCTACTTTTATATTATTACTATGCAGCACACGTGTGTTTGCCCGTCGAGTGAAACTCGGAGGAAGAGGGATCACTCGAAAGGAGAGAAGAAGGGAGAGAATTATGGTGTCTGCCCTTTTTCGGGTGATGATGTTGACTGTTCTGCAGGTTTTGTCAGTGAGCAGGAGGTGCGAGCGAGCGAGCGAGTCGAGCGAGGCCGAGAATGAGAGATTTTTTTTGTGAGAGGGACAATCGAATCCTGAAGGACCCAGAGACTTCCAGTACGCATCCTGATGAGTTTGCGTACCTACCGCACTTGGCTTGTGCTCACTGAAGTGTGGGACCTCACGCATGGGCACCACACGTAAGTGACAGACCTGCTGGTTTAAAAACTTGGTTGATTATTATACTACTCCTATGGATTCAAGGGTAGGAAAGCCAAGTTAACTCATTTACATGACATTATTTTTTCCATGAAGCCAAGTTAACTCATATATCAATTGGTACATTTTGGAGTGACTAAGAAGGATCCAGACTTACTTTCTCATTTTCATGTTTTAAACATGTTTAAATCGTGGTCAAACCTATGATTTGACCAAGATTCAAATGAGCATAAAAATTCAAAAAAATCAACAACAAAAAACATGTCGTCTTCTTATGTCATGTAGTAAGCACTCAAGGTGATAAACATGGTCTAGACATATTCAAACCAGAGAAATCGATCATATATCTACCCCTAACCCTTAACTTTGTCTTCTGAAGTGTCGATCAAGCACGAAGAGAAGTCATTTTGGGTTTCAAACATGGAAATTTCAAAAACTTCCCAAAAGCTTCACTTTGGAGTGACTAAGAAGGATCGATGCATGCTTACCTTTTCATTTTCATGTTTTATACTTGTTTAAATCTTGGTCAAACCTAGGATTTGACCAAGATTCAAAATGTGCATTAAAATTCAAAAAAATTAGAAAAATTTAAAACCAAATTAAAGCACAAAGTTTTCTTATGTCATATAGTAAGCATTAAAGTTGATAAACAAGGTTTGCACATATTCAAACCTAGGCAAATCATGTATCTACCCCCTAGCCCCTAAACTGTATCTTATGAAGTCAAGCATGAAGAGAAGTGGTTTTGGGTTTCAAACATGAAAATTTCAAGAACATCCCAAAAACTTCATTTTAGAGTGACTATAAGAAGGATACATGCTTCCCCTTTTCATTTTCATGTTTTATACTTGTTTAAATCTTGGTCAAACCTAGGATTTGACAAAGCTTCAAATGTGCATCAAAATTAAAAAAAATTAAAAAATTAAAAACCAAAGCACATAGTTTTCTTATGTCATATAGTAAGCATTAAAGTTGATAAACAAGGTCTAGATATAT
Organism: Lolium perenne; assembly: GCF_019359855.2. NCBI lineage: Eukaryota > Viridiplantae > Streptophyta > Magnoliopsida > Poales > Poaceae > Lolium > Lolium perenne. The sequence continues at coordinate 257,828,078 of NC_067246.2, read as the reverse complement.
TAAAACAAGAAAAATCATGTATCTACCCCTAACCCTAAACTCCGTCTTATGTAGTCAAGCATGAAGAGAAGTGGTTTTGGGTTTCAAACTTGGAAATTTAAAGAACCTCCTAAAAGCTTCATTTTAGAGTGACTAAGAAGGATCCATGCTTACCTTTTATTTTCATGTTTTAAACATGTTCAAATCTTGATCAAACCGTACCTAGGATTTGACCAAGATTCAAATGGGCACAAAAATTCAAAAAAATTGAAAAACCAAAGCACATAGCCTTCTTATGTCATATAGTAAGCACTCAAGTTGGTAAACAAGGTCTAGACATATTCAAACCAGAAAAATCTTGTATCTACCCCTAACCCTAAACTTTGTCTTATGAAGTCAAGCACGAAGAGAAGTCGTTTTGGGTTTCAAACATGGAAATTTCAAAAACCCTTCCCAAAAGCTTCACTTTGGAGTGACTAAGAAGGATCGATGCATGCTTACCTTTTCATTTTCATGTTTTATACTTGTTTAAATCTTGGTCAAACCTAGGATTTGACCAAGATTCAAAATGTGCATCAAAATTCAAAAAAAATTAGAAAAATTTAAAACCAAATTAAAGCACAAAGTTTTCTTATGTCATATAGTAAGCATTAAAGTTGATAAACAAGGTCTAGACACATATTCAAACAAAAGACAAAATCATGTATCTACACCACTAACCCCTAGACTCTATCTTATGAAGTCAACAGCATGAAGAGAAGTGGTTTTGGGTTTCAAACATGGAAATTTCAAAGACCTCCCAAAAGCTTCATTTTAGAGTGACTAATAATATAAGAAGGATCCATGCTTACCACCTTTTCATTTTCATATTTTAAACTTGTTTAAATATGTGTCAAATTACACCTATGATTTGACCAAAAGATTCAAATGGGCATAAAATTTTAAAAAAAAATCAGAAAAATGAAAAACGAAAGCATATAGTCTTCTTAAGTCATATAGTAAGCATTCAAGTTGATAAACAAGGTTTGCACATATTCAAACCTAGGCAAAGCATGTATCTACCCCCTAGCCCCTAAACTCTATCTTATGAAGTCAAGCATGAAGAGAAGTGGTTTTGGGTTTCAAACAAGAAAATTTCAAGAACATCCCAAAAATTTCATTTTAGAGTGACTATAAGAAGGATACATGCTTCCCCTTTTCATTTTCATGTTTTATACTTGTTTAAATCTTGGTCAAACCTAGGATTTCACAAAGATTCAAATGTGCATCAAAATTAAAAAAAATTAGAAACCAAAGCACATAGTTTTCTTATGTCATATAGTAAGCATTAAAGTTGATAAACAAGGTCTAGATATATTCAAACAATAAAAATCATGTATCTACCCCTAACCCTAAACTCTGTCTTATGTAGTCAAGCATGAAGAGAAGTGGTTTTGGGTTTCAAACTTGGAAATTTAAAGAACCTCCTAAAAGCTTCATTTTAGAGTGACGAAGAAGGATCCATTCTTACCTTTTATTTTCATGTTTTAAACATGTTCAAATCTTGATCAAACCGTACCTAGGATTTGACCAAGATTCAAATGGGCACAAAAATTCAAAAACATTGAAAAACCAAAGCACATAGCCTTCTTATGTCATATAGTAAGCACTCAAGTTGGTAAACAAGGTCTAGACATATTCAAACCAGAAAAATCTTGTATCTACCCCTAACCCTAAACTTTGTCTTATGAAGTCAAGCACGAAGAGAAGTCGTTTTGGGTTTCAAACATGGAAATTTCAAAAACCCTTCCCAAAAGCTTCACTTTGGAGTGACTAAGAAGGATCGATGCATGCTTACCTTTTCATTTTCATGTTTTATACTTGTTTAAATCTTGGTCAAACCTAGGATTTGACCAAGATTCAAAATGTGCATAAAAATTCAGAAAAATTTAGAAAAATTTAAAACCAAATTAAAGCACAAAGTTTTCTTATGTCATATAGTAAGCATTAAAGTTGATAAACAAGGTCTAGACACATATTCAAACGAAAGACAAATCATGTATCTACACCACTAACCCCTAAACTCTATGTTATGAAGTCAACAGCATGAAGAGAAGTGGTTTTGGGTTTCAAACATGGAAATTTCAAAGACCTCCCAAAAGCTTCATTTTAGAGTGACTAATAATATAAGAAGGATCCATGCTTACCACCTTTTCATTTTCATATTTTAAACTTGTTTAAATATGTGTCAAATTACACCTATGATTTGACCAAAAGATTCAAATGGGCATAAAATTTTAAAAAAAAATCAGGAAAATGAAAAACGAAAGCATATAGTCTTCTTAAGTCATATAGTAAGCATTCAAGTTGATAAACAAGGTTTGCACATATTCAAACCTAGGCAAAGCATGTATCTACCCCCTAGCCCCTAAACTCTATCTTATGAAGTCAAGCATGAAGAGAAGTGGTTTTGGGTTTCAAACATGAAAATTTCAAGAACATCCCAAAAATTTCATTTTAGAGTGACTATAAGAAGGATACATGCTTCCCCTTTTCATTTTCATGTTTTATACTTGTTTAAATCTTGGTCAAACCTAGGATTTCACAAAGATTCAAATGTGCATCAAAATTTAAAAAAAAATTAGAAACCAAAGCACATAGTTTTCTTATGTCATATAGTAAGCATTAAAGTTGATAAACAAGGTCTAGATATATTCAAACAATAAAAATCATGTATCTACCCCTAACCCTAAACTCTGTCTTATGTAGTCAAGCATGAAGAGAAGTGGTTTTGGGTTTCAAACTTGGAAATTTAAAGAACCTCCTAAAAGCTTCATTTTAGAGTGACTAAGAAGGATCCATTCTTACCTTTTATTTTCATGTTTTAAACATGTTCAAATCTTGATCAAACCGTACCAAGGATTTGACCAAGATTCAAATGGGCACAAAAATTCAAAAAAATTGAAAAACCAAAGCCCATAGCCTTCTTATGTCATATAGTAAGCACTCAAGTTGGTAAACAAGGTCTAGACATATTCAAACCAGAAAAATCTTCTATCTACCCCTAACCCTAAACTTTGTCTTATGAAGTCAAGCACGAAGAGAAGTGGTTTTTGGTTTCAAACATGGAAATTTCAAAAACCCTTCCAAAAAGCCTCATTTTGGAGTGACTAAGAAGGATGCAGGCTTACCTTTTCATTTTCATGTTTTAAATTTGTTTAAATCTTGGTTAAACCTATGATTTGACCAAGAGCAAATGGGCATAAAAATTCAGAAAAAATCAATAAATGAAAACCAAAGCACATAGTATTCTTATGTCATATATTAAGCATTCAAGTTGATAAACAAGGTCTAGACATATTCAAACCAGAAAAATCATGTATCTACCCTAACCCTAAACTATGTCTTATGAAGTCAAGAATGAAGAGACGTGGTTTTGGGTTTCAAACATGGAAATTTCAAAAACCTTCCCAAAAGATTCATTTTTGAGTGACTAAGAAGGATGCAGGCTTACCTTTTTATTTTCATGTTATAAACTTGTTTAAATCTTGGTTAAACCTAGGATTTGACCAAGATCAAATGGACATAAAAATTCAGAAAAAATCAAAAAAATGAAAACCAAAGCACATAGTATTCTCATGTCACATATAGTAAGCATTCAAGTTGATAAACAAGGTCTAAACATATTCAAACAACAAATCATGTATCTACCCCCTAACCCTAAACTCTGTCTTATGAAGTCAAGCATGAAGAGAAGTGGTTTTGTGTTTCAAACATGGAAATTTCAAAAACCTCCCAAAAGCTTCATTTTAGAGTGACTAAGAAGGATCAAGTTTTACCTTATCATTTTCATGTTTTAAACTTGTTCAAATCTTGGTCAAACTTATGATTTGACCAAATTCAAATGGGCATAGAAATTGGGAGGAATGGTACATGAATTACAATTCAAGAAAACACAAGGTAACTTAAATACTTGGATGCCCCAAAGATGTGTGGAAGCCCAAAACAATGGCAAAACATGTGCACACGCAGCATCCAATTCACGTAGAACACATACCAGGCACCAATAGTTTGACCTAAATTTGAAATCAAAGAGAAGGTGGTTAGAAAAAATCGAAATTGGCAAAGAAAAGCATGAAATCATGAATTTGTGATGCACTATAGCTATGAAAAGTATAAAACAATGCATACCAAAATGATTTTTTTAGAGGAATACTAGTTCAACTTATTTAATTTTATATTAGTAGCCCGAAATAGAACCAGTAGTTGGATATTTTTGAACTTGATCTGTAGTAGTGGGCAAAACCCTAGATTAACCTATTTAATCATAGATTCATAGGTCGATTTTTCTACTTTTATATTATTACTATGCAGCACACGTGTGTTTGCCCGTCGAGTGAAACTCGGAGGAAGATGGATCACTCGGAAGGAGATAAGAAGGGAGAGAATTATGGTGTCTGCCCTTTTTCGGGTGATGATGTTGACTGTTCTGCAGGTTTTGTCAGTGAGCAGGAGGTGCGAGCGAGCGAGCGAGCGAGTCGAGCGAGGCCGAGAATGAGAAATTTTTTTTTGTGAGAGGGACAACCGAATCCTGAAGGACCCAGAGACTTCCAGTACGCATCCTGATGAGTTTGCGTACCTACCGCACTTGGCTTGTGCTCACTGAAGTGTGGGACCTCACGCATGGGCACCACACGTAAGTGACAGACCTGTTGGTTTAAAAACTCGGTTGATTATTATACTACTCCTATGGATTCAAGGGTAGGAAAGCCAAGTTAACTCATTTACATGACATTATTTTTTCCATGAAGCCAAGTTAACTCATATATCATTGGTACATTTTGGAGTGACTAAGAAGGATCCAGACTTACTTTCTCATTTTCATGTTTTAAACATGTTTAAATCGTGGTCAAACCTATGATTTGACCAAGATTCAAATGGGCATAAAAATTCAAAAAAATCAACAAAAAAAACATGTCGTCTTCTTATGTCATGTAGTAAGCACTCAAGGTGATAAACATGGTCTAGACATATTCAAACCAGAGAAATCGATCATATATCTACCCTAACCCTTAACTTTGTCTTCTGAAGTGTCGATCAAGCACGAAGAGAAGTCGTTTTGGGTTTCAAACATGGAAATTTCAAAAACTTCCCAAAAGCTTCACTTTGGAGTGACTAAGAAGGATCGATGCATGCTTACCTTTTCATTTTCATGTTTTATACTTGTTTAAATCTTGGTCAAACCTAGGATTTGACCAAGATTCAAAATATGCATCAAAATTAAAAAAAAAATTAGAAAAATTTAAAACCAAATTAAAGCACAAAGTTTTCTTATGTCATATAGTAAGCATTAAAGTTGATAAACAAGGTCTAGACACATATTCAAACAAAAGACAAATCATGTATCTACACCACTAACCCCTAAACTCTATCTTATGAAGTCAACAGCATGAAGAGAAGTGGTTTTGGGTTTCAAACATGGAAATTTCAAAAACCTCCCAAAAGCTTCATTTTAGAGTGACTAATAATATAAGAAGGATCCATGCTTACCACCTTTTCATTTTCATATTTTAAACTTGTTTAAATCTATGTCAAATTACACATATGATTTGACCGAAAGATTCAAATGGGCATAAAATTTTAAAAAAAATCAGAAAAATGAAAAACAAAAGCATATAGTCTTCTTATGTCATATAGTAAGCATTCAAGTTGATAAACAAGGTTTGCACATATTCAAACCTAGGCAAAGCATGTATCTACCCCCTAGCCCCTAAACTCTATCTTATGAAGTCAAGCATGAAGAGAAGTGGTTTTGGGTTTCAAACATGAAAATTTCAAGAACATCCCAAAAATTTCATTTTAGAGTGACTATAAGAAGGATACATGCTTCCCCTTTTCATTTTCATGTTTTATACTTGTTTAAATCTTGGTCAAACCTAGGATTTGACAAAGATTCAAGTGTGCATCAAAATAAAAAAAATGGAAAAAATGAAAACCAAAGCACATAGTATTCTCATGTCACATATATATAGTAAGCATTCAAGTTGATAAACAAGGTCTAAACATATTCAAACAAGACAAATCATGTATCTACCCCCTAACCCTAAACTCTGTCTTATGAAGTCAAGCATGAACAGAAGTGGTTTTGTGTTTCAAGCATGGAAATTTCAAAAACCTCCCAAAAGCTTGATTTTAGAGTGACTAAGAAGGATACAAGCTTACCTTTTCATTTTCATGTGTTAAACTTGTTTAAATCTTGGTCAAACCAAGCTAGGATTTGACCAAGAGATTCAAATGGGCATAAGAATTCAAAAAAAAAGCGCATGGTCTTCTTATGTCATATAGTAAGACATTCGAGTTGATAAACAAGGTTTAGAAATATTTAAAACAGACGAATCATGTATCTACCCCCTAACCATAAACTATGTCTTGTAAAGTCAAGCATGAAGAGAAGTGGTTTAATTTGGGTTTCAAACATGGAAATTTCAAAAACCTCCCAAAAGCTTCATTTTAGAGTGACTAAGAAGGATCCAGGCTTACCCTTTTCATTTTCATTTTCATGTTTTAAACTTGTTCAAATCTTGGTCAAACTTAGGATTTGACCAAGATTCAAATGGGCATAAAAATTCAAAAAAAAACCAAAGCACATATATAGCCTTCTTATGTCATGTAGTAAGCACTCAAGTTGATAAACATGGTCTAGACATATTCAAACCAGAGAAATCGATCATATATCTACCCCTAACCCTAAACTTTGTCTTCTGAAGTGTCGATCAAGCACGAAGAGAAGTCGTTTTGGGTTTCAAACATGGAAATTTCAAAAACTTCCCAAAAGCTTCACTTTGGAGTGACTAAGAAGGATCGATGCATGCTTACCTTTTCATTTTCATGTTTTATACTTGTTTAAATCTTGGTCAAACCTAGGATTTGACCAAGATTCAAAATGTGCATCAAAATTCAAAAAAAATAGAAAAATTTAAAACCAAATTAAAGCACAAAGTTTTATTATGTCATATAGTAAGCATTCAAGTTGATAAACAAGGTTTGCACATATTCAAACCTAGGAAAATCATGTATCTACCCCCTAGCCCCTAAACTGTATCTTATGAAGTCAAGCATGAAGAGAAGTGGTTTTGGGTTTCAAACATGAAAATTTCAAGAACATCCCAAAAACTTCATTTTAGAGTGACTATAAGAAGGATACATGCTTCCCCTTTTCATTTTCATGTTTTATACTTGTTTAAATCTTGGTCAAACTAGGATTTGACAAAGATTCTGTAACACCCCAAATTTCAAAACAAAGAGAAAATAAATTTCCTTTTTCCAAAAATGAGAACCAACAAAAACTTTTCCTATATATGGTGCTATGCTTAGTGCTCCTACCCATTACCTGTGTTTTTGCCATGATGAGTGTTATTATGCTTATGTAATAAACCCTAAAACCCTAAAGTGATCAAGTAAAGATCACAAACCAAATGAAATTAAAAGAGAAAGAAATCAAATAAGAAAAACCCTAAACCCTAACCTTCTCAAAAATCATTTGGATCTATTTTGAGAAAACTAAATTAAAGAAAAAGGCCATATGTGGGCCTATAGCCTTAATATGTAAATCTTGAACCCTACCTTTTCTTATTTTGCTAAATGGTGGTGAACCACTGCAAAACTTACTAAAACCCTAAACCTCATCCCTCTTGTCATCAATCTTTGAGAAATAAAATAAAAAGGAAAGATCTTATTTAAGAAAAAGGCATATGCAAGCCTATGGATACTTGTTGAAAATGATGAGCTTTGCCTTGTCTACCTTGAGTAGATGAATTGAAATACCTCAACACACTCAACAAAGCACTTACCAACCAATTCAAGCGTGAAACAAAATAAAATCAAACATATGCATAGAGGCATATGTGCCTATGGCTATTTTTGTAAAACTCTACCTTAGGCCTTTCTACTTTATTTAGAGAATTGGAAAACCTTCTTAAACCTTATCTAGTACTTCTCCAACCCAATCCAAAATAAAACAAAAGATTTTAAAAAGAAAGTAATAATGCCATAGAGGCATATGAGAGCAAAATATCAAATTTGTGAAATTGAGGATCTTGACCCTAAGACTTGTAGTGAATGGTTGGATCCCTCCTATATACCATTTCAACACTCAACAACATCAATTGGGTCAAGCCTAGTCAAATTAAAAATCAAATGCCACATATGCATAGAAGCATATGTGACACCTAGCCATTTTCACCAATTCTTGTCCTATGCACTTCTACTTTGACCAAATGGTGTGAAACCATATCTAAACCTAATCTATCCCTAAATTGACCCTCAACCTTGCCCAAGTGAAGCAAGGGGAGCACATTAAAAGAATAATGAAAATTGACACATCACCTCTCATGTATTATGGCCAATTGTACAAATCTTTGAGCAAGACCATTTGAAATGGTTTCAATGGTTTGAAAATGTTTCTAAACTAGTAAGAATCACATTAGAGTCAAGAAAAGTCAAATAAAATGGAGAGAAATCAAATAGTGAGATAATTCCATCTTCACTCACATACACATTTAGCCAAATTATCAAATCTTGACCTAGCCACCTCCTTTGCCTCAAAATGGTTTGAACCTTTCACCTAACTCAATCTAACACCAAATAAACCTCACTCTTGTCAAAATGAAGCAAAGAGGAATAAAGGAATAAAAGCTAGAAAATCCCAAAACCCTTACATATGGTGTATGCCATTTTTATAAATCTTGACCCTAGACCATTTTGGCTTTCACCAATAGTTGTAATATGATACTAAACACTTATTGCCACTATTGGAATCAAAGAAACCCAATTCAAATCAATTTCAAACTCAATTGGGGATCACATGTGATATTGGTCAAAACTGCCATTTATATTCTGGTCCCTACTTTGAGCCTCTCTATTTCATGTTTTTCAAACTAAACTTTCCCAACTCTTTGCATGCCATCCAAGAGCACATCAAGGTGAACAATTTTGGTGAAGAGCACCATGCCAAAATCATCTTTGATCAATAACTATGCTCATGCAAAGTTGAGACTTTTTATTATGATCAACAATCTCACTTTGTCACCTTTTGCAATTCTTTGAATTTCTAAATTCCACCATCACACATAGTTGTCTCTGGTCTTTTGCAACTTAACCAAACACACCTTTTTCAAATCTTGCAACCTTTGAACTCAATTGAATTTGGACAAAATTCATCAAATTGCAATTATGGAACTATGCAACACTATTTGAAATAGTGTTTTCCCCAACCCTAACCTGCTCCTAACTACTCTACCCTGTCCCCTTGTCCCCTCTCTCCCTATACCAAACACAGCAACTCTAGGGAGAGGCCAACACATGGCATAGCCATGGCCATGCCGGCCATGGACACATGGTGCACCCTCCTCCCTTCTCCTTCCCCTCAACCCTGGCCCCCATGTCCCTGAGTTTCCCCTTGCATCCCTGAAGCTGCCTAGCCCCACCATTGCCGGAGAGGAAGCCCACACGCGTCAGGCAAAGCGCACCCAGAGCGGCTGGGGCATGCCGCTCGCGTCGCGCGAGTGCACGCCACGGGCACCCCCAGGTCACGCGTCGCCTCGCCGCAGCACACCTCCCCTGGACCCCCTCGCTGCCCGACGAGCTCCGCCACCTCGCCAGGACCCCACCAGACACGCGCCGTGCCCCGCGCGAGCGCCGTCGCCGACGACCAGGTCCCCGTTTTCCCGCAACCCTGCCGCCAGAACGTCGCCGTCGCGCGCACACACCAGACCGTCCCCCACCTCGCCGTCTAGCCTCCTAGCACCGCCTCGACCTCACCTACCTAGCGCCGCCCTCGCCTACCCCCATTACTCGCCAGAAACGCCGCGACCCTGTCGACTTCGCCGCAGACCTCTGGCCACCTCGCTTCGCTATAAAAGGAGGACACCCGCGGCCAATTCATTCACACCAGTCGCCTTCCCTCCTCATCCTTGATCTCCTCGACCACCTCCCCCTTCCCAATTCCGCCGGAGTAGCTCCAATTTCACCGGGGACCGCCGCCGCAGTAGCTCGACGGAGGAGAAGCTCCAGGCCACCTCAGCAGCTCCCTCGACCCTCCATCGACTCGCCGTCGTCTCCAACGTCGTTCGCCCGCATCGCCAACCCTCGCCGAACCTCCGACCAGCCGCCGTCGAGCCCCTCTACCGCGCTAGGGTTTGCTCACCGTCGCGAAAGGTGACGATCGTGCACCGTCCGATTCTCTTTTAATCCAACGCTTCGCACGCCTGCGTACCGGTTCGGGTTTTAAAACCCACTGACGGGTGGGTCCCCCTGTCAGCTGGCCCGCTGCGCTGGACGCACTGCTGGGCCGGCCCAACTCCTCTGTGCCGTGTTTCAAACAGTTTCGGCCCATTTTCTTTCCCGCCAGCCCGCCTAGTCTTTTTGATTTAAATTCAATTCAAACATTTTCAATACTGAACCCCACTTTGAAATTCAATACAATCTGTTTGGCTTGGCCAATTTTAACAAATTTTATATTGATAGAAAGCTATGAAAAAGATCTACAATATGCCCCTGGTCCCATCTCAAAATTATTTGTAGAATTAATCTGACAAAAAGAACAAGTCAAGGACTTTTGCACATTCAAATAATTCTTAAAAATCAACCAAAATAGATATGAAGTTAATTCCAACTCCAATAGCTCACATTTGACTTACACTAATTGTTTATGCAATAAAATGGTGTGGTCACTTTGCATGATCATGCCCTTGTTTAAGTAGTGGATAATATGGCTAGTTTAACTAGTTGATATTGTCCAAAACTATTAAGTAATTCATATGAAGTCTTATACTTCATTTAAATCTTGTCTCAAATGAATTCATGTGATGTTTGGACCCCTGGCCAAACTCACTTATATGAATTACTTAGAGATTTAAATCATATGTAGTGTTATTAAATGGTATGAGGAGATCTACCCCATTTAAATCCATTTCTCAAATGATGATGATGAATGGTTGACTTGGGTCAATAGGAATTCATGTATGATTGTTTGAGAAATTAAATCTTAAGAAGATTTCAATGAGAGAAAAGTATTTCTCAAGAACCATATGGAAATTATCATTTACATATGTAAGGAGAGGAAATTATTTTCCTCAAGCAACACAACCAATGCCCCCCAATTGTAGTAATTGTGTGAATAGAATAGTTGGTGTAAATACAAGTAATGTTAGAATAGCCAATGAATTGTTGATGATGTTAAATCACCTCAATGGTAGTTGTTAACCTAGTTACAACTATGTGTTAAATCATATGAGAGGTTCTCCTCTCATTTAAATCTTGTTCTCAAGTAATTCAACATGAGGTAGTGACCATGGTCTATAAGATCTCATGTTGAGTTATTTGGTGATATTAAATCACTACCATGTTAGGATTAAATTGTATGAGGTATGGAACCTCATTTAAATCATTTTCTCAGATGATAAGTATGAAGAGGTTGACTTGGGTCAACCTAGGTTATATATTATTCAGAAGAGAAATTAACTCTTAATAAGATAATGAGAGGAAATTATTTCTCTAAATAATTAAAAGTAACACCTAAGTTAGTATGAGAGGAAATTATTTTTCTTGAATAAGAAAAACACATTCACCAACTTAATAGTAAGGTGTGATGCTAGTTTAAGTTGTGTACATCATGTGTGTGTTTAGTTTAGTATGTAAGTTTGGTATGATGATTGTGTACCCCGCATTCGTATTTTAGACGCTAGTACCGGAGACTATCAGGAGGAGGAGGACTTCTACAAAGAGGAAGGAGCAGAGAACTTGGACCCCCACTTCAACCAAGGCAAGCTAATATTCTTGCAAGCTAACACCAATGCAAGCTAGACTTTTGCAAGTTATATGGTTGCAGGCTAATATTCTTGCAAAGTGCAAAGCCCCTTTGGGGCAAGGCACCATGAATCTTACCTTTTCTTACATAAGCCTATCCCAAGTTTATACATTACAAGTTCTTACTTGTTTTCTCAATAAGTTGCTTTTATAGTTAACTTTGGTCAAAGTAAAGAAGTTTACTAGAGTAGTAAAGTTAGCAAGCTATTACCTATGCAAGCTAGATTGATGCAAACCATTTTGGTTGCAAGATAATACTCTTGCAAAGTGCAAAGCTCTCTATGAGCAAGGCATTCCCCTAGTTACTTTATGCTTATGATTCTATTTCCCAGTTTTACCTTACAAGCTTTATTTACTTTTGTTTTATCAAAGTACCTTTTTGATTTATGATTCACTTGGTTAGTTTTGGATTAGTACCAAAGTATCGAAGTTAGCCTAGAAGCAAAACAAAGTACTTAGCACCCCATCATACTTAGATGCTAGTGCTAAATTAAAGATGACTAGTCTAGATGGAAACAAGTGTGTGTGAAATGACTTTGAAAACCTTGGAATGATGAGTCATTCTATGGAAAGATTTTGAAGGTGAATACGACTGGTGAATGACTTGGTGAATCTTACAAAAACACTGATGGTTGGGTTCGGATGCGATACCATTCCAATTTTACAAGTACCCCCACAATACCTGAATCTGGGTAGGGCTTAACCGGAAGTTTGTGTGTCTTAGTATGGGTTCCCTCTAAACAAGCGTCATCGGGGTTATGCCGAAAGCTGCCTCTACAACAGAAGGAATGAGATGATATGACGCGAAATGAGGTGAATGTCCGGCCCAAGCCCTGTGCAGTTCCCAGGCTGACAGTTTGTCTTCACTGGGAGGCCAAGCTCATGGGGAGAGGTGCCTATACTAGGGTATGTTAATGAAAGGTTATGATTGGTAGTTCGCGTACTGCGTATGATAAATCAGGGCCAGTTACCCCTGACGAGCTATTGCAATTGTTGTGGCACAAGTGTACAACCTCTGCAGAGTTAAACCTATTCGAATAGCCGCGTCCTCGGTTATGGACAGTTGGGAAGGCCATACTGTTCCGTCATCAGAACTTTTCTTAAACTATGAATGGTGAATGGTGACTTGTGATTTTGAACTTGAAAGGTGACATTGACTTTGAATCACAACGGAGTTGTGGGAATGACACTAATGTTCCCACTTGAGTTAGTTAGCACATGAAGAGTTGTTTACAAAAATGTTTGTGAACTAAAATTGGCTTTATGCAAAATAAACTAGAGCTTAGCACCCCTTACTAGAATTGTTAGCACTTACAGTAGTATTAGTTTGCGAGTACTTTAAAGTACTCACGGCTGTGTCCCTGGCTATTCAAATGGCCAGACTATGAAGAGGAGCAGAACTATCAAGATGACGGCAACCAGGATGTCTACGACAACTAGGGAATCTTCTGACGTCAGACGTTGGCATGTGGACTAGAGAGTCCCTTCTATTTACGCTTCCGCTATGAAACTATGAACTTTGTGTATGTTGATCAATAGATCAACTATGTGTGTAATATTGGATCATGTGATCTCTATTTGTAAGACGGCTACGGTATGTAATGAATGATGACTTATGATATTCAACTGTTATGTCTCGCAACAACAATATTCCTGGGATTGCGATGTATGGCATAACAGGCATCTGGACTTAAAAATCCGGGTGTTGACAGATTCAAATGTGCATCAAAATTAAAAAAAATTAAAAAATTAAAAACCAAAGCACATAGTTTTCTTATGTCATATAGTAAGCATTAAAGTTGATAAACAAGGTCTAGATATATTCAAACAAGAAAAATCATGTATCTACCCCTAACCCTAAACCCTATCTTATGTAGTCAAGCATGAAGAGAAGTGGTTTTGGGTTTCAAACTTGGAAATTTAAAGAACCTCCTAAATGCTTCATTTTAGAGTGACTAAGAAGGATCCATGCTTACCTTTTATTTTCATGTTTTAAACATGTTCAAATCTTGATCAAACCGTACCTAGGATTTGACCAAGATTCAAATGGGCACAAAAATTCAAAAAAATTGAAAAACCAAAGCACATAGCCTTCTTATGTCATATAGTAAGCACTCAAGTTGGTAAACAAGGTCTAGACATATTCAAACCAGAAAAATCTTGTATCTACGCCTAACCCTAAACTTTGTCTTATGAAGTCAAGCACGAAGAGAAGTCGTTTTGGGTTTCAAACATGGAAATTTCAAAAACCCTTCCCAAAAGCCTCATTTTGGAGTGACTAAGAAGGATGCAGGCTTACCTTTTCATTTTCATGTTTTAAACTTGTTAAATCTTGGTTAAACCTATGATTTGACCAAGAGCAAATGGGCATAAAAATTCAGAAAAAATCAAAAAATGAAAACCAAAGCACATAGTATTCTTATGTCATATATTAAGCATTCAAGTTGATAAACAAGGTCTAGACATATTCAAACCAGAAAAATCATGTATCTACCATAACCCTAAACTATGTCTTATGAAGTCAAGAATGAAGAGACGTGGTTTTGGGTTTCAAACATGGAAATTTCAAAAACCTTCCGAAAAGATTCATTTTAGAGTGACTAATAATATAAGAAGGATCCATGCTTACCACCTTTTCATTTTCATATTTTAAACTTGTTTAAATCTGTGTCTCAAATTACACCTATGATTTGACCAAAAGATTCAAATGGGCATAAAATTTAAAAAAAAAATCAGAAAAATGAAAAACGAAAGCATATAGTCTTCTTATGTCATATAGTAAGCATTCAAGTTGATAAACAAGGTTTGGACATATTCAAACCTAGGCAAAGCTTGTATCTACCCCCTAGCCCCTAAACTCTATCTTATGAAGTCAAGCATGAAGAGAAGTGGTTTTGGGTTTCAAACATGAAAATTTCAAGAACGTCCCAAAAATTTCATTTTAGAGTGACTATAAGAAGGATACATGCTTCCCCTTTTCATTTTCATGTTTTATACTTGTTTAAATCTTGGTCAAACCTAGGATTTGACAAAGATTCAAATGTGCATCAAAATCAAAAAAAAAAATGTAAAAACCAAAGCACATAGTTTTCTTATGTCATATAGTAATCATTAAAGTTGATAAACAAGGTCTAGATATATTCAAACAAGAAAAATCATGTATCTACCCCTAACCCTAAACTCTGTCTTATGTAGTCGAGCATGAAGAGAAGTGGTTTTGGGTTTCAAACATGGAAATTTCAAAAACCTCCTAAAAGCTTCATTTTAGAGTGACTAAGAAGGATCCATGCTTACCTTTTATTTTCATGTTTTAAACATGTTCAAATCTTGATCAAACCGTACCTAGGATTTGACCAAGATTCAAATGGGCACAAAAATTCAAAAAAAAATGAAAAACCAAAGCACATAGCCTTCTTATGTCATATAGTAAGCACTCAAGTTGGTAAACAAGGTCTAGACATATTCAAACCAGAAAAATCTTGTATCTACCCCTAACCCTAAACTTTGTCTTATGAAGTCAAGCACGAAGAGAAGTCGTTTTGGGTTTCAAACATAGAAATTTCAAAAACCTTCCCAAAAGCCTCATTTTGGAGTGACTAAGAAGGATGCAGGCTTACCTTTTCATTTTCATGTTTTAAACTTGTTTAAATCTTGGTTAAACCTATGATTTGACCAAGAGCAAATGGGCATAAAAATTCAGAAAAAATCAAAAATGAAAACCAAAGCACATAGTATTCTTATGTCATATATTAAGCATTCAAGTTGATAAACAAGGTCTAGACATATTCAAACCAGAAAAATCATGTATCTACCCTAACCCTAAACTATGTCTTATGAAGTCAAGAATGAAGAGACGTGGTTTTGGGTTTCAAACATGGAAATTTCAAGAACCCCCCAAAAGCTTCATTTTAGAGTGACTAAGAAGGATCCAGGTCGAGCTTACCTTTTATTTTCATGTTTTAAACTTGTTCAAATATTGGTCAAACCTAGGATTTGACCAAGATTCAAATGGGCATAAAAAAATGAAAAACCAAAGCACATAGCCTTCTTATGTCATATAATAAGCACTCAAGTTGATAAACAAGGTCTAGACATATTCAAACCAGAAAAATCATGTATCTACCCCTAACCCTAAACTCTATCTTACGAAGTCGAGCATGAAGAGAAGTGGTTTTGGGTTTCAAACATGGAAATTTCAAAACCCTCCCAAAAGCTTCATTTCAGAGTGACTAAGAACGATCTAGACCGGGCTTACATTTTATTTTCATATTTTAAACTTGTTCAATTCTTGGTCAAACATACCTAGGATTTGACCAAGATTCAAATGGGCATAAAATTTCAAAAAAAATGAAAAAAATGAAAAACCAAAGCACATAGCCTTCTTATGTCATATAGTAAGCACTCAAGTTGATAAACAAGGTCTAGACATATTCAAACCAGAAAAATCATGTATCTACCCCTAAGCCTAAACTTTGTCTTATGAAGTCAATCACGAAGAGAAGTCGTTTTGGGTTTCAAACATGGAAATTTCAAATACCTGCCCAAAAGCTTCATTTTGGAGTGACTAAGAAGGATGCAGGCTTACCTTTTCATTTTCATGGTTTAAACATGTTTAAATAAGGAAGCGTGGTTCTGAAACCTCATACACATTGTTGCAAAAGTAATTACATCACCTAAACAATACTACTAGTTCATAATTCTAAACTTATGTACAATCTTGGAAACATATAACGCGAGCCTAGTTCACCAATTATCGTCATCCCTCTTGATGCGCTTGCTGGTGCCGCTTGTACCTGCCTCCCATGGGTTGGCAGTCCAAGTTCTGCACTCGTTCGCACTTCGTGTGTCGGGAATCCTTGTTGGAGCTTCCCAACCAGATACAGGCCCTGCCCTTGCTAGCTCACCACATCCAGCCGTTGCCCTAGCTTGCTCACCATGTGAACCGCCATCCCACGAAGACCCCGAAGTAGGCTCGCACGGGTCCTTTATCCATGGTGGCATATTCTTCGGATCAAATGGTATGTTGTACCTAAAGCAATAAGATACAAATTCCCAGTAGGTTGTCCCGACAAACTGCTTCTTCTCGTCGCGCCAGGCATGGGGAAGAGCGGCCAACCTAGCCGCTTCCTTGCAATCCGGGCAAACCACTTCCCTTGGAATTGGTTGTGCTTGATGCTGCCCATCATTGATTTTTTTGAGTCGCCTGTACAACTCAAAACTAACATACCCATCGATCGCAGCATACCTCAAGTTTACTTGAGGCAATGGCATGCACTCCCATTGATCGTGGCTGCTAGTAGGGAACTTGGTCTTCATGTCTTTGTAAGATGGGTCAATGATGGCGGCTGGCAAATCAGCCATGCCAGTCCTATTGCCAGGACCATTGAAATTGATCATATCCTGAATGTCAATCCAATTATGTTCAGGAATTTTAATGCCATCTCTAGCAAACCTTCTAGAGTCACTCCTGATGTCAATAGCCAGAAACAAATTCCTTTATGTTGAAGGAATTCTCGCAGTGCAGCATTGTCAGGACTCCTGCATGTTAACACAAATCAATCTTGTAAGATCGTATATGCTGAAATAGTACATATATTTTTCTTCCAGTAAACTGTATACTTATTGCAGTGAAACAATGATTTTGCATCAGTGATACACATCAAAATAACATGAATTATTGTTGCGACTATATGATCTAATTATTTAAGTGTCAAGTTAAGATTCAGTTACTATATGTAAAATAAAAATATCTTGACATCCATGCCGATTATCGGTGAGTATGAGTACATGAAATTTGTGCAAATTTTGAGTACCAAAATCATGAAACTAGATATCGTGGTCAATCCAAAAAAAAATACAAGTTTGTTGGATATTACGTTCCAGACCACATTTTTCATACAAGTTAGTTTGTTCGTGTTTTCATACAAGTTAGAACCTAGTCTATTTTGAAATAGAAAAGCAGATCCAAGATAAAGGAAGGCATGTGAAGAACATACCTGCAGAAATGGTACACCAGGACATGGTCGTCCATGGCCAACTGAACGACGGCGGTACTTACTTGGTCCGAAGTGTATTCTAGGTCGAGGCCGATGAACCTGGGCCTGTCCTCTAGAAGCTTTTGTTCGTACATCTTGAGGGTGCGCTCGAGAACGGAAGGGTCATTCGTGTAGACCACGTTCACCTTGGTCGTCCCATGGGGAACGAAGCTCCTCTTTAGAGTAAACAGGCCGTCGTCGGCCATGGAAGCGCTGAAGCACGTCGAACTGATCGGAGGGATTGAGGGGGAGGGAGGGAGAGCAACTGCAAACAATGGGGTTTTTTGGAACTTGCCGAAATGCACGGGAGAACGAACCGCCAGGGGTTGTTTAGTGGGGACAGATGGGAATAATACTGCGACGAGGTTGAGGAATTAACTCCAACCGCCATTTAAATCTATTACTCCCTATAGTCAGTTGATAGGAAATGGACGGGCAAGATTGATTCTAGGGAGGTGAATCCCAGTTTTTTCCCAATTTATTTGAGTTGTAATATAACCATCGTTAATACTTGAATTGAAAAATATTTACAAAATTAATTTATTATATACTACATGATGAGATAATCCAACAAACCATGGAAATGGATGGCCATCCAACCATGTCACCCGCTTGTGAAAATTGTATAGGTGGTAGTGTGCGCAATACACACGGTAGCCACTTCACAAATACATCCTTTTAATTTTGCCCCCCTTAAATCGGCCAATAAAAATGAAAAGACTTTACGTGGAAAACCAAAAAAACTGTATTTGGCAAAGTATAGTTGAAAATACGAAGTTTTTCATTGATCTCTTAAAAAAGGGGTCATGATTCAAAAGTTCGCCATGCATGGTTCTTGCGGTAACCAAGCTAGCTCACCCATGTGGCAAGAAGCGAATCAATGTCCAACATGCATAGTACCAAAAATATATACCTTACAGAATGATTCTGCTTCTCAAGAATATTTGCATGCCATGATGTTTGTTATTTTTCCTAGATAAAAGTAGTAATTGGCGACTTCTTGATTGCCTTGCTTGCTGATTTCAATAAGTTTGAACCTCATTTTGGCTTTATTTCAAATTTAGGCAAAAACTTCTTGGCAATCGACTTGTGATCCACTATACTTGGATGCAACCCACATTTTCGTTGGCTAATGTTTTCTGATTCCACAACAATAGGGCACATCCCTATATTATCCCAAATTTTGAATTCTTATTAGTTTGGTTGATGACCACCATTCATATCCGAACTTAATTAATTGGATTACAAATGATTTAGTTTATGGTTTCATGGTAAGCTAGTTTGACAAATTAACCTTCGAAATGGCGATTCGCCTACCATGCATGCATGTTTGGCCTACCTGGGAAATTTTGATTTGTGGTATTGTGCACACACTGCACATGATAGCGAATAAAAAAACACCTATTTGGACCCCTTTGGCCAGCAAGGGCATGTTTGGTTCCTAGCCACAATTTGCCAAGAAGCCAAAATTTGGCAGCCATATAGTTTATTAGGCATGTGTTTGGTTTTTGCCACAATTTGGCTTATCATGCTTTATTGCATGTATGGTCCATTTGTCATAGACTCAACTTTTTTTTACAAAGTTTTGCCAAAGTTTGGCTTTAATATTTTAAGCCACAATTTGGTGGCTAGCCACACAATTTGGAGTATTTTTTTTTTGGCTAACCACACTTTGGCTTTGGAAAAAATGTGGCTACCAAACAGGGGTCCTAATAAAAATAAACAACACACTAATGTGTGGTAAACCAAACATCCCTAATTTGCAAAGTTGCATATGTGCAAAAGGGGGGAAATGCATGCATTATTCAGAAGTTGATTGTGGTTTTCGTAGTGTAACCAATTAATTAAGCTTACATATCGGAAGAGGCTAGCGAGGCGAACTCAAGCAGCTATGGTTCCAATGTTGTCAAGTTTGAAGTGGACAATGCATGAAGCTTGCTCAAATTAATGGGTAGAAAGCCAAAAGCAGTCCATATTTATCGTATATGTGTGTGAATAATGACTCTTCACCCCAAACCTCTATGTATGATTGGGTTTTATATTTTTTACTTGTTAGTAGTAAGTACATGTCAGTGATGGCTCCATGCATATGTTTCACAAATTTTTTTTGATTTGTTTCTACCTCATTTGGTTGGTTTCAAATTTGCTCAAACTTCCTATGCGTGCTATATATGGTGTACTATTGGGACCCATGTTTGGGCTTTGTTTGTGGTACCACACTTGCAGGGTACGTACCTCCAAGTATTTTATTCCCCAAAATTATGAATTCTAATTAAATGGTGAACTAAAAACTGATCATCTAAAGTTGGAAAATAAAATCCATATATAACTCCACATCGAGATATTTGTATAAGGTAGACAAACTGCATTGCCACACATGCCTTATATAAGTTTGTTTTTTCTAGCGGAGTGGATTCCCTAATCACCCCACGGTTGTGACATTGTCAATGTTGTCATGATAAATAACATTGCGAGACTTTCCATCTTATTCTTTTTTGTAGAAATGATTGTCCCATTATGGCAAATGTCCCCATTCGTTTTTCAAATTAAGTAAACGTTATAGGATGAAAATTCACTGAATTGACAAATTTTCTAGATTTCTAACTATTTTAGCTCATTCAAACAAGTTTGCAATAGGCCGGCCTATTGTCCAGTGACGATTTTAGAGTACAATTTGATCAACATCACAAAAAAGTACTTTTAAGGTATCCTAGATGCCTTGGTAATCGTCGAACACTTTCAAAAAGTGACCATATGTGAGCTGTGGAAAAAAGAAAAGACCAAAGTTAATAATATTCCTTAACTATTCACATATCATTTGTCTTTTTTGTGCAAGCTAGAAAATTTCATTTTTTTGATGAAACTTCACAGATGCATACTCATCTGTGACCTGTGGAGGCGTGGAGCAATACACAACATAATATGTGTCCCAGTTTTGATTTTCTTCATATTTTTTAAAAGTGCAGAAGTGTGATATCCGATAATAGGATGCGGGTGCAACTATTTGCAAATGAGATGCTATGCATGCTGATATGATATGTCTTTTGTCGTGGCCCCATCCTACTTCTGCATTTTCTTTACGGCCATATTTTAGTAGTTGCGACCTGGACGTGATCGGACTAGTTGATACCTGATAGTAGTCGTAGTACTGTACAACTTCGGCATGTGGCGTACAAGATGGTTGTAGAAGCCTCTAGAGTAGTAGTACTAGCTAACGGATAGTAGATTATATCTGGAGAAACTGACATAGCCATTGATATGACAAGACTATACCCGGATTTGGACGCATTGCAGTGGCTCCATCAATGTTCCGCTATGATAGTCAATTTTACTGCTACAGCAGATTGTCGACGCAGAGGATTCCTTGGCTTCCGCGCAAGACCCTTCCTAAAGAAGGCATCTGCTCTGGCCCGTTGATTCTATGTGGACGTTTCAATTTTGTTTTTTGTTTTTTTTGTAAATTATCTTATACTAGGTTTTCCTTCCCTCCCTATTAGGGGTTGTTTGGTTTAGGGGATAGGTTTATGGGATGAGAGTATCCCCAACCACCTGGCTAGGGATAGCCAATTTTTGTTGTTTGGTTGTGTAGGAATTGAGTGTAGGATGAGATGTGGTTAGTGGTAGTATAGATTTTTTTGTTTGCTCGAAATGTTATGGGTGGCTATAAGATGGTGAGATTATCTCTGCACACATCAAATATACCACACATCCTATTTTTATAGCCCAAAAAAAACATAACCGGTGGTATGTGAATTGATCTGGGTAAAAATATTACACAACCGTACAAATATTCAAATCCTATAGTCAAATCCTACATAACTCCTATAGTCAAATCCTACATAACTCCTATACAAATTGTACGAATCAAAGGATATGATTTCCCCCCTATATAGCTTGTTTGATTTGAAGAATTGAATCCTCCAAAATTTATATGTATTGTTTTCTTATACTAGTACAACCCTATAGGATTTCTAATAAGAGGTTAGACCTCTTGGAAAAATTCATATGCAATTGTGACAACTATGCTATGCACTCTCAATCTCTAGTAGAAATTTCCTTTGGCTTTCCTATGATACCATCACACACCTAGCTTTACCAATTCCCGTAGATTTTCCCGTAGGATTCAAGGAGGCATATGTCATAGCGATTCTCCATTTTTCTATCATATGAATCTAACATGCCCTCTCAGTTTGAGTGATGCAAAGTGGCCACTATAAGATTTATTTAGTCAGATTAATTGGTCATGCATACACTAGTTGTTTTCTATCTTTCCCTACACATGTCAATTAGCGAAATTTATAAGTAAAATCCTAAAATTCAAATAAATTGCTGAAAATTGGAAATAATATTACAGTTGTAGCAAATTACTTAAATCGATCCAGAAAATATGTACATGGCTTCAAGAATTTTTTTGCCGAACTGAGTAGTCCGTAAAGAACGTCCCTTTCGTCAAACTGACATGGCCTTTGATTTGACAAGAGAACACTAATATTTTGGACCTGAATCAGAGTGGTGAAGGCGTACAGCTCGATCAATGCAATGGTATGATGGCTATGCAGCTATACCTATATAGAAGTAGACTACTACTCGTAGTAGACTTTGCGACACAGAGATTTGGCTTCCGCGGCCGACCCCGAACAAGATTCTTTTACATTGCCGATATATCTTTTCACTGACATTGAATCGCTGAAACTTGGGGTCCGCCTGTGGCAGGACCAGCCTGTCAATGGCCCAAAGTCTTATGTGCTCCCGCCCTTCGATTTTGGATGGACGGACAAGATTGCCCAGTCCCATCCCTGTCCTGTTCGTTCCAGTTTCATCCTCCTCCCCGGGGAACCCTCCCCGGAGAGCTCTACACCGACCCCTTCTATCCCCACCTGCTTGTCCCTTCCTTCTTCCTCCAGCGATTCATCCCTCGTTCAACAAGTTGTCTAAGAAGAACATGAAGAAGAGTAAGAAGAGGAAGGAGGCGTTGGTGTCTGAGACTAAATCCGCGGTGAAATCCATCCCGCTGAAAGTCCTGCAAACTCCGACTTTGAAAGTGTACCAGCGGCGCCGGCGGACAGGCATGTCTGCGCTTCCATCGCAAGCTCAGTCTGCTTCGGGCTTGTTGGGTCAGGGCAGAGTAATCCAGCAAGAGTCCTAGTAGGTTTTTATCGCCATGTGCTTTCTTTGCTCCCATGAACGCAGATTACAGCAAGGCAAACAGATCCAACTATTTTTTTTACCCAGGAGAACCAGCTATTTGACCGTCTTTCTTCCAGGGCTGCCCGTTCAAGTGTCGCCCTTCCTACCGATGCCGAGAAATCGCCCGTGTTTCGCCAAGATGGTGGGTACGAAGCTCCCCGGTATGTTTCCATCGCCATGCCGAAGTTTCTCTGCCTTCTGGCTGGCTAGCGGATCAAACAATTTAACCGTCTTTCTTCCATGGCGGCTGGTTTCAGCGCCATTCCTACCCAAGTTGAGAAATCGCTCGTTTCTCGCCAACCTGGTGGGTACGAAGCTCCTGGGTATGTTTCCATCGCCATGCTGGATTTTTGTTGAGTCCTTGCTGGCAGGCGGTGCCAACTAAACCGGCTATCATCTTCCAGGGCCGACGGTTCCAGGCTCGTGCTTTCTACCGCAGGATCCACTTCGTACTTAGCTATCAAGGACTCGTTGTTTGATGAGCACTTGTTAGCTCTCAAGAGCATTAATAATGTATGCACTATATAATATATATCCATTGCTTTTTTTCTTCCTCTTCATCTCCGTACTGCATGAGGGCTTCTTTAATTCGTAGGACTCCTATAAGAATTGTGTAGCATTTAGATCCTATGGGATTTTTTCCTACATCAGTTGTTTGATTTATAGGAACATATCCTATAGGAACTAATCCTATAGGAATCTAGTAGTGCGAATAATATAGGAATAAAACATTAATTCAACTAGCCATGACATCTCAATCCTATGTTTGTTCCTTTTTTCGAAATGGGGGACATACCACAGCCTCTGCATCAAAATGATGTATATGGCTGCTTTATTGCTTTCTTCAGTTCATACACAAATTATGACAACTTCTCACGGATCAGCTAGAGTCGACACAAAGATCCACCAACGAAACATAGAAAACAGCGGGTGCCAAAAAGGCAAAAACACATCAGTAAGTAATTCTATGAGGAAACTGCCAGCCACCCTGGCTGTAAAAATCCCGTGCGGCTGTCTCTAGTCAGTTGCACCCAAGCCACCCTGGCTGTAAAAATCCCGTGCGGCTGTCTCTAGTCAGTTGCACCCAGACTCCATGATATCCTGCTGATCCTCGGGCGGGAGATAAGAAACATACGGATCTAGTGAATAATCATAGGGATAACCTGCAAGAAGGGATGAGATTTAGGTTTATTAAACACGAATTCTTTCTGTACATTCCAAATAGCCCATAAAATAGCGCATACACCCACTCTAATGTATACAAAATCCTATGCTTTTCCTAATCTTATGATTTTCCTATCCTGTGAATGAAAAAGGATCCCTGATTCGTTACTGGTGAATTTTTCAATGCAGGAAGGGATTATGAGATTATCGGCGACAGCCGCCGAGATCAAGGGCCAGAACATGCATAGGTTTGGTATCCTGAATGCAGAATCAGAGACGAATGCTCGCCTCCGGGAGAGGAGCAGCCAAGGCGCGTGTATGCATCTTCGGCCGTGTATGTTTCCATTGCCATGCCGCAGTTTCATCGCCTCCTTGCTGGATGCCAGATCCAACTACTTAACTGTCTTTCTTCCAGGAATGGCGGTTCCATCGTTGAAGAGGTTCCTATGGACAAGGACTTTGCAGCTCTCAGGCATATTGAAGAGGTTGGCACTCCATTTGTTTATTTCTCCCCCCTCATCTGCACTATGCATACTTCATTGCTGTTGAATTTGCAATGCAGGATGTGATAACACGATTCTCCGTGAAACTGGACCAGATCAAGGGCCACAACACCATCCTTCATAAGAAAATCCGCCACCTCGTGGGCAGGTGCATTTTAGATCGTGCCATGTCAGAGGAGAATGCCCGTTCCGTGCAATCTTCTTTTGATAAACGGTACTCAGACGTTGTCGCTGAGTGTAAGAAGTTGAAGAAGGAAGTCAAGGAACTACGCGCCCAGCCACCGATGAGTGTGGTCACTGACAAGGCTGGTCAGTGTGATTGCAACTGTGACTGTGAAAGTTTTCGACAAGAAGTGGAGTTGCATGCTGAACATGCGCAATATTTCGAGATGAAGTACTTGAAAGTTCGCACAGAGTGCGATAAGTTGAAGAAGGAAGTCGAGTGTCTCCGCTCCCGGCAGCCAACTATTGCGACATCAGGAGACCAGGGTGTGCTAATTGCAGCCAGAATTTTGCAATCAATGAAAAGTTGAATTTGGCTTTGCTGTGCAATATAGCAAGACATGTTCCTCCCCTGCCTTCGTCTTTTGGCATAATTGCTTTGTCTTCAGTATTGACTCTGGAATGCTTCGTATATTTCTGACGGTTTCTGAATTATGTACAACTTTTGTAATATTGGTCAAACTAGTTTTGACCAGGGTTTGTGTAGGGTGGTTGAATTTTTTTTGTTGGTCCAAATTGTGTTGTGTGGTCGAAATGTGATGTATCATCACACCACCATGTGCCCCGCCACCCCCAGGTTTTGGTAATGCCATTTGATACATGCTTCATAGAAGGAACATACATTTTTTCCGTTAGGGCATGAAAATTTTGAAAAATTCAAACAAAAATGGGAAGAGAGAATGGTAACATCATTTTCCACGTGTTGCCCCTGTGCCAAATTTTGGTTCATTTTAAGAATGTAAGGTGACAAATTACTCGAGGAAGCTAGTTGGAGTAGACGGGCATGGCCGGATTGGAATAGGGGATTTATTTTTTGAAGGATGTTATTTTTCATGGACAATATCTGACACAAACAATAAAATGTTAAGGTCTCATATTTTTCTGAATGATTGTGAATTACTTATGACGTTTAGAAGTATTGGTATACATGAGCCCCACATGAAGTTAAATGGTCCAAGAAAAAAAGGTTTCGTACACGTTTCTCAGAAAGTGGAAAATCGAGTACATGCACGACTTCACGCGTCCACAACTCGATACAGAGAGTCATAGGCTATAAAATAATCGGCCTCATCGTCTCTCGCGAGCTCGTCCTCTCCCCTCCCCCACACTGTGAAAAACCCTCATCAACTCACCGCACCTCCGAGGCATCGACTTCCTCGTTTCCAACCGCAGCAGCATGAAGACAGGTCTTGCGTACGAGGTGGAGCAATCGGCGGCCGCTCGCGCAGAGGATTCCTCTGCGGTAGTGGCCGTCGCGGCGGGTGAGGCTTCACCGGGCACCCAGGCCATTCGTCTCCTCTACTTGTCTGATTCTTCGACCTCGGTCGAAACGGGCGTCCTGGCCGTCGAGGAGAAGGTGGATAGCAACGCCGTTGCTCCCGCCGAAGATCTGCAAGGCGTTGCAGGCCACCACGGCGAGGTCTTCCTAGACCCGGTGCTGGACGCGGACCTCGACCCCTTCGACGATTTCGGCCCAAACGTTCAGTTCCAGGAGGATGTCGAGGGTGACGACGAGGAGGTACTGCTCTTTTACCGAAACTGTCCCGATCCTCTTTGTGTCATATTACTTTCACGTGGTTTGCACGAACCTGGTTCTTGATTGATTTGATCTCCTACCTTGTTCTTGTAGACGTACTTGATTCTACGGTTCGTACGGTCAGATTCTAGTTTAATTTTGACTAATCTGCCATGTAGTTGGCTTGATTAGTCATATAATTAATTTATGTGTTCATACTTAGTGGACTTGCAATTGTTGTGGCTTATGTTCATTGCTGTTCATAGGGTTTTCTCGTGATTTAGTATGATTTCTTCTGCCATTTACTTGTTCTACACATTTAATTTTAGGGTTTCTAAGGTTTGCTTATGATAGTGCAGTATTTATTCGATCTGTCATTAAACACCTGATTATTATGTACTTTATAATTCACAGGAATATTCTGATGACATGGACGACAACAAGGAGCGCAGGGACCGGTAAGAGCCGCTACGTTCGAAGCGGTCGAAGGGTGGTGAAATTGCTTCGCATGCGCTGGGAGCTATTTTGCCCATTCGTGGCAAAATCCTCCGTAGGACATCCGCAGCCTGATCCAGTATGCGACGGGTGTAGGCCTAAGTACATCGGGGAAGCACCGCCCTGCAACCAAGGCCAAGCACGCAGCATATGGCCTCTTCCTCCAGAATTACGTCTTGCCTGGCTTGTTCCCGGTCAACGCCCCTATTGCTGGCCCTCATGCTCCTTGTCCTGTTTAAAGTTCATATGTGTAATCTTATTCCCTTTGGAAGTTCAGCATTAAACTCTACTAGTACAACCGTGGTGGTCTTGTGATGTAGTACTCTTTTGATGCATTTGTGATGTAGTTGGAGTAGTACTTTTTTTTGAACTGGTATAGTACTATCTAAGAAAAGTACTCCCTTCGATTCACATTCATTTTACACCATGAAATATGGATCGGAGTGAGGGAGTAAATTAAACATGGCATCTCCTGCATGAAGCTTGACATATCGATCAGGTTGGCTAGAATGGCAATACAATGCTGCTCATTAGGCAAATGCATGCCATGTAAAGAAGTCTATACTGACATAAAAAAAAGACTACATTGGGGATGAGAGTCAATTGGGGCATCTACAATACAAAAAATCTTGCTCGTAGCTGATTTTGGCTAAAAGGGTTTTTCTCACATTACATGTGCCACTTTCCTTGTCTGCAAAACAAGTTCCAATAAAGGAAGAGGAAAGAAGAGAACATTGTGGGCGAGATTGAACACCTTTTTTATGTGTTAAGCTGAGGTCTCGTTTAGCTGAGGATTTCGACTTAGGCCTAATAGCATGGGCGTACGCAGCGGGGGGGGGGCACCCAGAATTGTTGAAAACGTTTTTGATACACCTAATTTAAGTGCTGAAAAAGGCCCAATAAGCCTGTCTCGTATCAAGGATCGACGAGAGACCAGGTGAGCGACCACATAATTCCCCGCCGCGCCGCCGCCAATCTCTCGCTTCGCCCTCTACGCTCTCTCCTGTCCGGGGCTGTCGCCCGCCTGTTAGCCTATCCGCCCGTCACTACCCCCTTTCTGGACTCCCTCTGCACTTCTGAGGCTTGCTGATGGCCGCCGCTCGACGCTCAAAAAGAAGCGGGCTGGGGCTCGGCCGCCGCAGCGCTGGCCACCGACCGCCATTGTACACCTTCCCCGGCTCTTCCCGCCGGTCGCCACACCACTGCGCTCTAGCAGGTCCACGTCCAGTGTCCGCTTCCGCCTCCCCATTCTCTGTTTCTATTTCCATGTGCTATACTGTGTGTTAGTGTTAAGTGTTCAAAACTTAAAATTGCCCATATTCAGCTATTCTCCCCACATTGAAAAGTTTAGTTTTTAATAATTCCTAAAATAATGAATCGATGTTCAGAAAATGGGTGCTTGTTGTATGTCACAAAAATGTAAAGTACTGACGATATTTTCCTCACTGAGTTGCATATATGTAGCAAAATGTTGAGGTGGTTGTGGACAATCTCAAAAACACGGACACGCGGCGCCCGCCCCACCGGCGGCCGGAGCGGCGGCCGCGAGACGGAAACCCTAGCGCATGGTTCCACCGAGCTCCTTGTGTTGTACACATTGTTTCTTAATTTTTCAGAATTTCAAAGTTGATCCGACTATTTTGGCATTCACCCTCCATATTAAGTCGAGCTTCTAAATATCTAAATATCCAAACAGAAATATTGGCATTCAATCTCAATATCCTAGGTTATCAACATTCAACTAAACGCAATGACAAGTCTCCCAATATAAACATCCCAACAGAGCCTTATATATTGTTCATTTGGCAAACGTTTTTCACAATTTTGATGGCGCAAATTTTTTTTTTTGGGGTGTGCCCCCCTCCAATTCTTTGCTGCGTCCGCCACTGCCTAACAGCTCAGCACACCCACAAATAAATCTCCTTGCGCGCACCACTGTCAGCAAAAATAACAAAATTAGCACGCAAGATTAAGAATGAAGTGAATTTAAGTAACTTGGTTAGCTTTTCAAGCAATATATTCAGAAAAAGAGCACACATGTTCGGCTCGAAATAATCGTAAGAGAAGAACAATAAATCTAAGGCACCCTACTTCATCGGAAGAAGGGCGCGACAACGCAAGGATTCATACCTTGAGTCGACGCTGGCTCGTAGAAGTGCGGTCGCGCCTCGAGGATGCCAGCGACGTCTCCACCTCAGTATCACATGTGACTGCTTCTCGATGGGCGGTGCGCCGCGCCATGTAGAAGATCTTTCAAAAGAGGAGAGCCCGATGACGCTACTGACGCCTCAACCTTGATAGCACTGGCCTATTGCTCCGCAATGAGATGCGCCACATGCAAGATTTAGCGGATGCGCCAATTTCAGAGATATGTCATGATCGTTGTAACAATTTTCAACATGATGATGATTTGATCCTGCACTCGGCCTTGAACATAAGTACTAGTACAATCTCACAATTTTTTTTATCATTATACTTTGCGAGATTTAGCGGATGCGCCAATTTTAGAGATATGTCATGATCGTTGTAACAAATTTCAACGTGATGATGATTTGATCCTGCACTCGGCCTTGAACATAAGTACTAGTACATTCTCACAATTTTTTTATCATTATACTTTGCGAGATTTAGCGGATGCGCCAAATTCAGAGATAGATCATGATCATGGTAACACACTTTTCAATGTAATGATGATTTGATGTTGCACTCGACCTTGAACATAAGTACTAGTACGGTCTCACAATTTTGTATCATTATACTTTGCAAGTTTTAGCGGATGCGCCCATTTTCAGAGGTAGATCATGATCATGGTAACAAATTTTCAATGTGATGATGATTTGATGTTGCACTCGACCTTGAACAGAAGTACTACTACTGTCTCACAATTTCTTTATCATTATACTTTGCAAGATTTACCGGATGCGCCAAATTTAGAGATAGATCATGATCATGGTAACAAATTTTCAACGTGATGATGATTTGATGTTGCACTCGGGCTTGAACAGAAGTACCGTCTCACAAATTCTTTATCATTATACTTTGCAAGATATTGTGTATGCGCCAATTTTAGAGATAGATCATGATCATGGTAACAAATTTTCAACGTGATGATGATTTGCTGTTGCACTCGGCCTAGAAGAGAAGTACTAGTACGGTCTCACAATTATTTTTATCATTATACTTTGCAAGATCTAGCGGATACGCTAATTTCAGAGATAGAACATGATCATGGTAGTGACCGTTATTTACTGTTACGATGATTTGATTTTGCACTCGGCCTTGAACAGAGGTACTAGTATGGTGTCACAATTTTTTATCATTATACTTGGACGGTAGCCAAATTCAAAATCTCATAGCGGCAAATCTTCCCGCCCACAAAATACAAAAATTTCACACGCTTTCAAATTCCCATTCTACCCCTGTGGAGATGACAGCAAAGTCGGTTGGTGGGGGGGTATGCCCGTCATTTTTTGGATCACCACCTCCCTAGCCCGGAAACCCTCCCAAAAAAAATTCATTTCCCTCAGACCACCCACCGGAACTTCCCAAGTCCCTCTCTCCCACCTCCACGACCACCGCACCGGAACATCCCCGCCGGACTTCCCTGGCCTACCCGAGCCCTCGCGATCCTCGTCATCCGGCTGCCTGCCGGAGCCGCTTCATCGACGCCGTCATCAATCGGACCGGATCATCCCCGCCGAACCTCGAAACCATATGCTCATCCAGCAGTCTACCGCAGTCGCTTCAGCTTCGGTATCGTCCACCCCACCGGAGCCGCTTCGCCGGATCCATCGTCCACCGCATCCGATCTTGCTCACCGACACTACTGTGCATGAACCGGATCTGCTTCACCGGTGCCGTGCATGATCTAAACTCTTCTACTGTCGCTTTTCTATTGCTTGCCTGCAAGTTCTTGTTTACTCTTGGGGGAACCTGTTTGTGCTAACGACGCGCCGTTACGTTTTTGCAGATGAGATGAGTAACCATGAAGTGTAATGGCCGTCTCTCCAACCCCAAGTAGCACATGTAGCGTACTTCATCACCGGATCTATCAACCCCAGGAAGATCTGCTGTGACTCCCACAGAGTGCTTCTCCTAATGTAAGTCCCTTGTTTTAGCGCCATGTTCTGGGTTCAGATGCTTGTTTGTCTGAAGCTCTTTTAGTTCATTCCTAGCTATGACCGTAATACCTTGCTATTTTCTACTTCATTGCTAACTTTAAGCGATTGAACATTTT
Source organism: Lolium perenne (assembly GCF_019359855.2). NCBI lineage: Eukaryota > Viridiplantae > Streptophyta > Magnoliopsida > Poales > Poaceae > Lolium > Lolium perenne. The sequence continues at coordinate 257,796,896 of NC_067246.2, read as the reverse complement.
GGTTTGCATTCCCTGCTCTGTAGATGTAGCCATCATAATTTCTATCTTGCTCAGTCGTTGTTACAAAAATTATAGGCTGCTACTATTTTGTTCATGCCAATCTTGTTCTCCCTGAACATGTTGGTTTGTATTCCCTGTACTACAGGTGATGCCATTGTTATTTCTATCTACTTCATCGTAAGCTAACAAAGTAACTGCCTATATGTGTTGCTCATTACAACTTTATATCCCGAAACAAATTGGTTTGTTTCCCTTATCTACAAGTTTATGAGTGATGCCATTATAACTCCTATCTGTTTTATTCCTAGCTATTATAGTAACATCCTGCTATTATTTAGTTCATGGCCAATTTTAAGTAATTGCACATGTTGGTTTGCATTCCCTGCTCTATAGCTTTTGGCATCGTAACTTCTATATTTGGTTTACATTCCCTGCTGTGTAGATCTAGCCATCATAACATTATCTTGCTCAGTCGTTGTTACAAAACTTATGGCCTGCTACTATGTTGTTTGCGCCAATTTTTTACTCCATGAACATGTTGGCTTACATTCCGTGTACTACAGGTGATGCCATTGTTTTGTATCTAGTTCATTGTAAGCTAACAAAGTAAGGACTTAGTTTGGCATGCTATCACTCTGCTATCTAGCCTGTAGTACAAATATACTTGTCATACTACTAGATAATAATTTTGTGTGCCATCTTGTTCTTCAAAAGCTGCATTATTGACTTGTTTCTCTGACTTGGCATGACACTCACATATGGAATGCTGAACATATTGGTTTGCATTCCCTCTTATACAAGTTCACAGGTGATCCCACTATATTCTGTATCTGGTCTATCCTAAGCTCCAGCATTAACTATCCTCTATGTGTTGCTCATTACAAGTTTATATCCCGAAACATCTTGATTTGCATCCCCTTCACTACAAGTTCAGGAGTATTATTTAGTTCACGGCCAATTTGAAGTAATTGCACTTGGCACATGTTGGTTCACATTCCCTCCTCTTTAGCTTTTGCCATCGTAACTTCTATTTTTGGTTTACATTCCCTGCTCTGTAGATGTAGCCATCATAACTTCATCTTGCTCAATCGTTGTTACAAAATTTATAGCATGCTACTATGTTGTTCATGCCAATTTTGTACTCCCTGAACATGTTGGTTTGCATGGGACTCGACAGTAGTAAGTCTGCTGTTTCATTTTAACGTGCTCTGTTATATTGGCTGTTGGTATGCGGCATGCACTCTTTGTTTGCTTATTGTGCGCATTACAACGATCTTGTTATAACGACGAAATGATGAGTTCCAAATTCTTTGGCAAACAATATTGTAGTGTCTTTGCCTTTCCATTGTTGCTGTCTTAACTTGTAATGTCTTTGTTTCAGATATAGGTGGTGCATGGACAACTTAAAAGATTGCCAAATGGCTTCATTGAATTGCTAGGTTTAATTACCATTCAATTTCTCTGGGTTCTGTAATATTTTTTCAAAGCCTTGCAGCTGATGTAATATTTAATTAGTTTTTATAGTTCTTTCGCGCATTTTTTCTATGGTGCTCGTGGTAAGTGAGGCTATCCGACAGAAATCATGTGTTGCGTAAATATTCTCAGTATCTAAATCACAAATTCCCATCCCTTAAACGGCCCAATTAAGCGAAATCACATATGTGTCGGCCCGCAAAATCCTAAAGCGCCTATTATGCCGGCATATAAACAGCAACTAAACGGGCTGGCCCACTTACTTATTGGGCCAGCCCACTTGATTAACGGTGGACCCCACACTCTAATTGGGCCGGCCCATTTGCTTTAAGGTGGACCCCACCCACTACTGGGTCGGCCCACTAACTAGCTGGGCCAGCCCAATTGCTTTTGTGGTGGACCCCACATACTAAATGGGCCGGCCTTTTAAGTGGAAAGTGGGACCCACCTGTGTTTTTGGCCCGGCCCACTTGCTATATGGTGGACCCCACATACTAAATGGGCTGGCCCTTTAACAGGAAAGTGGGACCCACCTGTGCTTTTGGCCCGGCCCACTATCTTGTTGGCCTGGCCCACTTGCTATATGGTGGACCCCACATACTAAATGGGCCGGCCCTTTAACAGGAAAGTGTGACCCACCTGTGCTTTTGGCCCGGCCCACTATTTTGTTGGGCCGGCCCACTTGCTATATGGCGGACCCCACATACTAAATGGGCCGGCCCTTTAAGACGAAAGTGGGACCCACCTGTGTTTTTGGCCCGGCCCACTATCTTGTTGGGCCGGCCCACTTGCTATATGGTGGACCCCACATACTAAATGGGCCGGCCCTTTAACTGGAAAGTGGGACCCACCTGTGTTTTTGGCCCGGCCCACTAATTTCTGGGCCGGCCCACTTGCTATATGGCGGACCCCACATACTAAAAGGGCCGGCCCTTTAACAGGAAAGTGGGACCCACCTGTGATTTTGGCCCAGCCCACTGGCTTGTTGGGCCAGCCCATTTAATCTATTGTGGACCCCACGTACTAAATGGGCCGGCCCTATAGGAGGAAAATGGGACCCACAGGCTAATTGGGCTGGCCCAACAACTTCTTGGGCCGACCCACTTGCGTTAAGGTGGACCCCACTTGGTAAATGGGCCGGCCCAATAACAGGAAAGTGGGTCCCACATGTTTTGTGGGCCGGCCCTTTTGCCTGTTGACCGGTCAAATGAGTGCATTCGGCCCGGCCCACATGCTTAGTGGGCCGGCCCATTAAAGTTTTGACCAGTCAACCTTAGAGGTTAGGCTCGGCCCACGTAACTAATGGACCAGCCCAGCTATATAGTTGACCGGTCAAACTAAGTCAGCTGGCCCGGCCCGCAAACTTAATGGGCGGGCCCGCTTAAGACGTGGTAGGCCTCGTGTGGGCCTACCATCTACCACGGGGTTTCAGCGGTTAACGTCGTTAACTGCCAGTTAACGGCGTCTGCCACGTGTCAGTTTGCATGACGTCAGCAGCCAACGGGCTCCCGGAAACACTTCTGCAACGGTCCAATTTTCCGTGGCGGAAGGGCACCCAAGCGCGACAGACCGGAAAAAACGTGGTAGGACTTTGCCTGACGCAGTTTCGACAACAGAACCCATATCGTCGGGTTAGGCCCATAGGCGACGAAAAACACCCCTTAGCGGACGATTTTGGGACGTTGCCTATCAGAACTTTTCTTGTAGTGAAGATCTTATTTTTCCACGAAGCTTCCAGAAGTCCGAAAGGGAAACGAAGTGGGGCGACGAGGCGACGCCACAGTAGGGCGGCGCGGCCCAGCCCCTGGCCGCGCGGCCCTAGCGTGTGGGTCCCTCGCGTCGCCCCTAAACCTACCTCTTCGCCTATAAGAAGCCTTCGTCGATAATAGTTCCAGTACCGAGAGCCACGATACGGAAAACCTTCCAGAGACGCCGCCACCGCCAATCCCATCTCGGGGGATTCAGGAGATCGCCTCCGGCACCCTGCCGGAGAGGGGAATCATCTCCCGGAGGACTCTTCACCGCCATGGTCGCCTCCGGAGTGATGTGTGAGTAGTTCACCCCTGGACTATGGGTCCATAGCAGTAGCTAGATGATCGTCTTCTCCTAATTGTGCTATCATTGTTAGATCTTGTGAGCTGCCTAACATGATCAAGATCATCTATTTGTAATGCTACATGTTGCGTTTATTGGGATCCGATGAATAGTGAATGCTATGTTATGTTGATTATCAATCTATCATCTATGTGTTGTTTATGATCTTGCATGCTCTTCTTTATTAGTAGAGGCTCTGGCCAAGTCGTTACTTGTAAGTCCAAGAGGGAGTACTTATGCTCGATAGTGGGTTCATGCCTCCATTAAATCTGGGATAGTGATAGAAAGTTCTAAGGTTGTGGATGTGCTGTTGCCACTAGGGATAAAACATCAATGCTATGTCTAAGGATGTATTTGTTGATTACATTACGCACCATACTTAATGCAATTGTCTGTTGTTTGCAACTTAATACTGGAGGGGGTTCGGATGATAACCTGAAGGTGGACTTTTTAGGCATAGATGCATGCTGGATAGCGGTCTATGTACTTTGTCGTAATGCCCAATTAAATCTCACACTACTCATCATAACATGTATGTGCATGGTCATGCCCTCTTTATTTGTCAATTTTCCAACTGTAATTTGTTCACCCAACATGCTATTTCTTATGGGAGAGACACCACTAGTGAACTGTGGACCCCGGTCCATTCTTTTACATCGAATACAATCTAATGCAATACTCGTTCTACTGTTCTTTGCTAACAGCATCATCCACACTATACATCTAATCCTTTGTTACAGCAAGCCGGTGAGATTGACAACCTCACTGTTAAGTTGGGGCAAAGTATCTTGGTTGTGTTGTGCAGGTTCCACATTGGCGCCGGAATCCCTGGTGTTGCGCCGCACTACACTCCGCCGCCATCAACCTTCAACGTGCTTCTTGACTCCTACTGGTTCGATAACCTTGGTTTCTTACTGAGGGAAAAACTTGCCGCTGTACGCATCATACCTTCCTCTTGGAGTTCCCAACGGACGTGTGCTTTACCGTCACAAGCAGCAAAGCTTTTTCTGGCGCCGTTGCCGGGGAGATCAAGACACGCTGCAAGGGGAGTCTCCACTTCCAATCTCTTTACTTTGTTTTTGTCTTGCTTTATTTTATTTACTACTTTGTTTGCTGCACTAAAACAAAACACACAAAAATTAGTTGCTAGCTTTACTTTATTTACTGTCTTGTTTGCCGTATTAAAAAAACACAAAAAATTAGTTACTTGCATTTACTTTACTTATTTCATCATGTTTCCTCCCAAGTTTATTTTTAAAGATGTACCGGTAGGCCGAGGGTCTATCCTCGGGAAAGATAATATAGAAGATTTTTCACTCATATCAGTACGGTTGAAGATTTTGAAGATAGACACTTGGTAGAACTTGCTCCTACTTATGAATTGCTGTTGCTTCTTTAGTACATGCGTTAGAAGCTAGATTTGTTAATCTCAATCCCGTAATTCAACATATGTTTCTTACACTCAGTGATATCGAAGAAGGAGAAAAGAAAGATTTTGTATTAGAAACTCTTCTTAAAGAATTTGGTGATATAGCAAGAGAAGCTAGAAAAGTCTTTGCTAAATATAATATGCTTGGCTCTTATACCAACTTTGCTAGTACCCTTGAAAAGATGGAAAAAGATAGACAAAAGTACACTAATCAAGTTAATTATGAGGGGGATATTAAAACATCAATACTTGCAAGCTCCTAGGAATGTGCGAGGCACTAGAAAATAACTATGCTTGGCTTGTCCCTGAAAATTTGTTTGATGAGAATAGCAAGCCTAAGACTAATGAAAAAGGATCTTCTGAAACTTACATAGATAAGATACAATGCATAGTTGAGAAAACTCCAAACCCCGCTGTCAATGCTTCATCTTTTGATAATACTTGATACACACTTTCTGCGCCTAGCTGAAAGGCGTTAAAGAAAAGCGCTTATGGGAGATAACCCATGATTTTACTACAGCACTTTTGTTTTATATTTGAGTCTTGGAAGTTGTTACTACTGTAGAAACCTCTCCTTATCTTAATTTTGTTGCATTGTTGTGCCAAGTAAAGTCTTTGATAGTAAGGTTCATACTAGATTTGGATTACTACGCAGAAACAGATTTCTTGCTGTCACGAATTTGAGCAGTAGCCTCTGTAGGTAACTCAGAAAATTCTGCCAATTTACGTGAGTGATCCTCAGATATGTACGCAACTTTCATTCAATTTGAGCATTTTCATTTGAGCAAGTCTGGTGCACCTAAAAAATTCGTCTTTACGTACTGTTCTGTTTTGACAGATTCTGTCTTTTATTTCGCATTGCCTGTTTTGCTATGCTTGATGGATTTCTTTATTCCATTAACTTTCAGTAGCTTTGTGCAATATCCAGAAGTGTTAAGAATGATTATGTCACTTCTGAACATGTGAATTTTGATTATGCACTAACCCTCTAATGAGTTGTTTTGAGTTTGGTGTGGAGGAAGTTTTCAAGGATCAAGAGAGGAGGATGATACAATATGATCAAGGAGAGTAAAAGCTCTAAGCTTGGGGATGCCCCGGTGGTTCATCCCTGCATATTTCAAGAAGACTCAAGCATCTAAGCTTGGGGATGCCTAAGGCATCCCCTTCTTCATCGACAACATTATCAGGTTCCTCTAGTGAAACTATATTTTATTCCATCACATCTTATGTGCTTTACTTGGAGCGTCTGTATGCTTTTGTTTTTTGTTTTGTTTGAATAAAGTTGGATCCTAGCATTCATTGTGTGGGAGAGAGACACCCTCCGCTGTTGCATATGGACAAATATGTCCTTAGGCTTTACTCATAATGTTCATGGCGAAGGTTGAATCTACTTCGTTAAATTGTTATATGGTTGGAAACGGGAAATGCTACATGTGGTAAATGGTATAATGTCTTGAATAATGTGATAGTTGGCAATTGTTGTGCTCATGTTTAAGCTCTTGCATCATATACTTTGCACCTATTAGTGAAGAAATACATAGAGCTTGCTAAAATTTGGTTTGCATGATTGGTCTCTCTAAGGTCTAGATATTTTCAAGTAAGGGTCGAACAACAAGGAAGACGGTGTACGTACAGTCTTATAATGCTTGCAATATGTCTTTTATGTGAGTTTTGCTGTACCGGTTGATACGTCTCCAACGTATCGATAATTTCTTATGTTCCATGCCACTTTATTGATGATACCTACATATTTTATGCATACTTTATGTCATATTTATGCATTTTCCGGCACTAACCTATTAACAAGATGCCGAGGAGCCAGTTGCTGTTTTCTGCTGTTTTTGGTTTCAGAAATCCTAGTAAGGAAATATTCTCGGAATTGGACGAAATCAACGCCCAGGATCTTATTTTCCACGAAGCTTCCAGAACACCGGGGGAGAAACGAAGTTGGGCGACGAGGCGGTGACACGCTAGGGCGGCGCGGCCCAAGCCCTGGCCGCGCCGGCCTAGTGTGTGGGCCCCTCGCGTCACCCCTAAACCTACCTCTCCGACTATAAGAAGCCTTCATCGATAATAACTCCAGTACCGAGAGCCACGATACGGAAAACCTTCCAGAGACGCCGCCGCCGCCAATCCCATCTCGGGGGATTCAGGAGATCGCCTCCGGCACCCTGCCGGAGAGGGGAATCATCTCCCGGAGGACTCTTCACCGCCATGGTCGCCTCCGGAGTGATGAGTGAGTAGTTCACCCCTGGACTATGGGTCCATAGCAGTAGCTAGATGGTCGTCTTCTCCTAATTGTGCTTCATTGTTGGATCTTGTGAGCTGCCTAACATGATCAAGATCATCTATCGGTAATGCTATATGTTGTGTTTGTTGGGATCCGATGAATAGAGAATATTACGCTATGTTGATTATCAATCTATTGTCTATGTGTTGTTTATGATCTTGCATGCTCTCCGTTACTAGTAGAGGCTCTGGCCAAGTTTTTACTTTTAACTCTAGGAGGGAGTATTTATGCTCGATAGTGGGTTCATGCCTCCATTAAATCTGGGACAGTGACAGAAAGTTCTAAGGTTGTGGATGTGCTGTTGCCACTAGGGATAAAACATCGATCCTATGTCTAAGGATGTAGTTGTTGATTACATTACGCACCATACTTAATGCAATTGTCTGTTGTTTGCAATTTAATACTGGAAGGGGTTCGGATGATAACCTGAAGGTGGACTTTTTAGGCATAGATGCATGCTGGATAGCGGTCTATGTACTTTGTCGTAATGCCCAATTAAATCTCACAATATTCATCATATCATGTATGTGCATGGTCATGCCCTCTTTATTTGTCAATTGCCCAACTGTAATTTGTTCACCCAACATGCTTATTCTTATCGGAGAGACGCCTCTAGTGAACTGTGGACCCCGGTCCATTCTTTTAATCGAATACAATCTACTGCAATACTTGTTCTACTGTTTTCTGCAAACAATCATCATCCACACTATACATCTAATCCTTTGTTACAGCAAGCCGGTGAGATTGACAACCTCACTGTCACGTTGGGGCAAAGTAATTTGGTTGTGTTGTGCAGGTTCCACGTTGGCGCCGGAATCCCTGGTGTTGCGCCGCACTACACTCCGCCGCCATCAACCTTCAACGTGCTTCTTGGCTCCTACTGGTTCGATAAACCTTGGTTTCTTACTGAGGGAAAACTTGCCGCTGTACGCATCACACCTTCCTCTTGGGGTTCCCAACGGACGCGTGTTGTATGCGTATCAAGCTCTTTTTCTGGCGCCGTTGCCAGGGAGATCAAGACACGCTGCAAGGGGAGTCTCCACCTCCAATCTCTTTATTTTGTTTTTGTCTTGCTTTATTTTATTTACTACTTTGTTTGCTGCACTAAAACAAAATACAAAAAAATTAGTTGCTAGTTTTACTTTACTTGCTATCTTGTTTGCTATATTAAAAACACAAAAAAATTAGTTACTTGCATTTACTCTATCTAGTTTGCTTTATTTACTGTTGCTAAAATGGGTACTCCTGAAAATACTAAGTTGTGTGACTTCACAACCACAAATAATAATGATTTCTTATGCACACCTATTGCTCCACCTGCTACTACAACGGAATTCTTTGAAATTAAACCTGCTTTACTAAATCTTGTTATGAGAGAGCAATTTTCTGGTGTTAGTTCTGATGATGCTGCTGCCCATCTTAATAATTTTGTTGAACTATGTGAAATGCAAAAGTATAAGGATGTAGATGGTGATGTTATAAAATTAAAATTGTTTCCTTTCTCATTAAGAGGAAGAGCTAAAGATTGATTGCTATCTCTGCCTAGGAATAGTATTGATTCATGGACTAAATGCAAGGATGCTTTTATTGGTAGATATTATCCTCCTGCTAAAATTATATCTTTGAGAAGTAGCATAATGAATTTTAAACAATTGGATAATGAGCATGTTGCCCAAGCTTGGGAAAGAATGAAATCTTTGGTTAAAAACTGCCCAACCCATGGACTGACTACTTGGATGATCATCCAAACCTTTTATGCAGGACTGAATTTTTCTTCGCGGAACCTATTGGATTCAGCTGCTGGAGGTACCTTTATGTCCATCACTCTAGGCGACGCAACAAAGCTTCTTGATAATATGATGATTAATTACTCTGAATGGCACACGGAAAGAGCTCCACAAGGTAAGAAGGTAAATTCTGTCGAAGAAACCTCCTCCTTGAGTGATAAGATTGATGCTATTATGTCTATGCTTGTGAATGGTAGGACAAATGTTGATCCTAATAATGCTCCGTTAGCTTCATTGGTTTCTCAAGAAGAACATGTTGATGTAAACTTCATTAAAAATAATAATTTCAACAACAATGCTTACCGGAACAATTCTAGTAACAACTATAGGCCATATCCTTATAATAATGGCAACGGCTATGGTAATTCTTATGGGAATTCTTACAACAATAATAGGAATACACCCCCTGGACTTGAAGCTATGCTTAAAGAATTTATTAGTACACAAACTGCTTTTAACAAATCTGTTGAAGAAAAGCTTGGGAAAATTGATATACTTGCTTCTAAAGTCGATAGTCTTGCTGCTGATGTTGATCTTTTGAAATCGAAAGTTATGCCTAATGAAAATAATAATAATAAAATTGTTACTGCAGCAAATGCCATCCAAGTTAGAATTAATGAGAATATAAGATTGATGGCCGAATTGCGTGCTAGGTGGGAAAGAGAAGAAAATGCTAAAGAAGATAATATAGCTAAAGTTTGGACTATTACCACCACTAGTAATGCTAATGCTCCACATGTTGCTGCACCTCCTATTACTAATGGTAAAAGAATTGGTGTTGGCAATGTTTCCACTTCTAATGCAAAGCGTGAAAAACTGCCTGAAACTGCTAAAACTGCTGAAACTGCCTGTGATAAAACTGCTGAAATTTTTTCCAACATTGGGGACAATGATCCCATTGCTTTAGATTATAATGGTTTGGATTTTGATGATTGCCACATCTCTGAAGTTATAAAGTTCTTACAAAAACTTGCTAAGAGTCCTAATGCTAGTGCTATAAATTTGGCTTTCACGAAACATATTACAAATGCTCCCATAAAAGCTAGAGAAAAGAAATTAAATCGCAAAGCTTCTATTCCTAGGAAGCTAGAGGATGGTTGGGAGCCCATCATTAAGATGAAGGTCAATGACTTTGATTGTAATGCTTTATGTGATCTTGGTGCAAGTATTTCCGTTATGCCTAGAAAGATCTATAATATGCTTGACTTGCCACCATTGAAAAATTGTTATTTGGATGTTAATCTTGCTGATAACTCTACAAAGAAACCTTTGGGGAGAGTTGATAATGTTCGCATTACCGTTAACAATAACCTTGTCCCCGTTGATTTTGTTGTCTTGGATATTGAATGCAATGCATGTTGTCCCATTATATTGGGAAGACCTTTTCTTCGAACTGTTGGTGCTATCATTGATATGAAGGAAGGTAATATTAAATATCAATTTCCTCTCAAGAAAGGTATGGAACACTTCCCTAGAAAGAGAATGAAGTTACCTTTTGATTCTATCATTAGAACAAATTATGATGTTGATGCTTCGTCTCTTGATAATACTTGATACACACTTTCTGCGCCTAACTGAAAGGCGTTAAAGAAAAGCGCTTATGGGAGACAACCCATGATTTTACTACTGCACTTTTATTTTATATTTGAGTCTTGGAAGTTGTTACTACTGTAGTAACCTCTCCTTATCTTAGTTTTGTTGCATTGTTGTGCCAAGTAAAGTCGTTGATAGTAAGGTTCATACTAGATTTGGATTACTGCGCAGAAACAGATTTCTTTGCTGTCACGAATCTGGGCCTAATTCTCTGTAGGTAACTCAGAAAATTATGCCAATTTACGTGAGTGATCCTCAGATATGTACGCAACTTTCATTCAATTTTAGCATTTTTATTTGAGAAAGTCTGGTGCCTCAATAAAATTCGTCTTTACGAACTGTTCTGTTTTGACAGATTCTGCCTTTTATTTTGCATTGCCTGTTTTGCTATGCTTGATGGATTTTTCGATTCCATTAACTTTCAGTAGCTTTGTGCAATGTCCAGAAGTGTTAAGAATGATTATGTCACCTCTGAACATGTGAATTTTAATTGTGCACTAACCCTCTAATGAGTTGTTTTGAGTTTGGTGTGGAGGAAGTTTTCAAGGATCAAGAGAGGGAGATGATACAATATGATCAAGGAGAGTGAAAGCTCTAAGCTTGGGGATGCCCCGGTGGTTCACCCCTGCATATTTCAAGAAGACTCAAGCTTCTAAGCTTGGGGATGCCCAAGGCATCCCCTTCTTCATCGACAACATTATCAGGTTCCTCTAGTGAAACTATATTTTTATTCCATCACATCTTATGCACTTTGCTTGGAGCGTCGGTTTGTTTTTGTTTTTGTTTTTGTTTTGTTTGAATAAGATGGATCCTAGCATTCATTGTGTGGGAGAGAGACACGCTCCGCTGTTGCATATGGACAAATATATCCTTAGGCTTTACTCATAATATTCATGGCAAAGGTTGAATCTTCTTCGTTAAATTGTTATATGGTTGAAAACGGGAAATGTTGCATGTGGTAGTGTATAATAAAAGAGTGTGGATTTGTAGCCACCCGGTGGCAATGCCCCCCCTTTGGCTACCATCAGATCATATGCTCGAGATTCGGTCTGTGTTGTCAGTTGTCTGTCCCAGTGCGGTTAGAGATCCATTGATCGCGCTTAATAATAAACTTTTTCCTAATTGCACGCTGATATGACAGAAAAAAAACAGAGACGTGCAGCGATAAACCTGGCCGCTGACTTCCTTTGTCAGGTCAGGCACATGCCCCTTGTACACACAAAAAGGCGCATGTATGGCATGCATGGCGCGACAATGAGCTACACCTTTCCCAATGTGGTACATTGATAAGCCTCATTTATATCCAGGCAAAGCAATCCATGACCGACGTACCAACAATAAATAAAATGACCAATTCATTGGTTATGTGTTGCCAGCGTTGCTATACTTACATTTCATTGTTGACACTTGCAGCCTACAGTACCAGCTTGCTCTCCTGCCCCTGCCAGTCAAGTACTCGAGGGCCTTGGTAGCACCTGCTCGCGGCACCCGCCTACTTTGATGCATGATGCAGTCGCTTACGGTAGAGGCGACATCCCTCCATACAAAATACGCAGGGCCATGCATGTCCATCACCGCTGCTGGAGTTGACAAAATGACAGTTTTGAGCATGTAGAACTGGTCTCCGACCTCGCCGACGATGGAGGCATTCATGGTGCATAATCTCCATGAGAGATAATTCCCGGTGCAGGAAATGAATTAAAACAGAAAAATAGAGGCAAACAGGAAGCGAGAGAGGTTTCACAACATGGAATCTCAAGTTCGTCACTAGCTTCAACCCATCAGACATGATTCAGGAGGAGATCATTTCCTGCCTCCACATCTGCGATGCCACCAATACCTCCTTGCATGCCTTATTTTGACAAAAAAAATCTACATGTACATTTTCACGATATATGTGTAAGTCAAGTTTCGCGAGAAACCAATATTTTTGTGATATATGTAAAAAATAGAAAATATTATCTTCCAAAATACCTTATTTTTAACATTGATTTTTTTACACACGCCACACGATAAGTTCATTTTTCATGAAACGGCTTTGTGAGCACATAGCACGTGAAGATGTACGTGTGAATTTTTCGTTTCAATTTTTTAAAATTTTAAAATATGTGTACCATACATTTCAAAAAAGTGGAGCATATGGTCCCATGTGCCAAACCACCACTCCCTTGTGGACGGAAATTCAATTCGGCTCCCAGGTGCGTATGCTTTCTCTACCCAAAAATTATACTTAAAAATGTCGAAATTTTTTGACAAAAAATTCTAGATGTATATCTCCACAATATACGTGTGTGTTAGTCAAGTTTCGCGAGGAACCAATAATTTTTGTGATATATGTAAAAAATAGAAAATTTATCTTCTAAAAAACCTTATTTTTAGCATTCAATTTTGTTATTTTTACACGCACCACACGACAAGTCGATCTTTCAAGGAACGACTTTGTGAGCACGTAGCACATGAAGATGTAAGTGCGAATTTTTCGTTTCAATTTTTAAAACTTTTAAAATTTGTGCAATATATATTTCAAAATAAAGGAAGCACACGGTTGCATGTGCCAAACCACCACTCCAAGTCGTGGAGAACTTAGTTACATGCACACTCAAATTAGAATTAGAAGTGAGAGGCAAATGGTTGGCTGCGAGCAGAGCATGTGATAGGTAGAGAGAGTAGCCCATATGCACACTAAATTTCCTACCTACATAATGGTGATATGAAGTGGGCCGTGACGTATCATGCATGCATGCACCGCTGCATATGATTACATGCATCCGATGGCTTGCTCCCTCTGCACTTGATTCTCTCTCTCCATGACTCATGCATGATGCAAACTTAACACACGCTATGGCTGTTCACTGGCGCGGACATCAATCGACTTTGAATAAGCGGTCCACCCGATAACCTGCCACTCTCCGACCCTTTCCCGCCTGCCAGGGGTTAGCACTGTCGTAGGGTGCAGTTTGTGGCAGATGTTTTGCAGGCATTGTAGCTATTAGAGCTTTAGAGGTGATAATTCATCTGCATCCGAACCAAATCTAAATGATGGATCGGACGGTAACCAGGTGGGGGGCATTGCCACCGGGTGGCAACAACATATTTACCATAATAAAATACTTGTAGATCATTGAGCTTTGATGATTTGATTCCTTGCAAATGTTTTTAGGTATTTAGGTGGTGAGGCTTGCTGAATAAATAAGTTAAAATTAGTAGTGGATTGTTGTCTTTAAGCTTGTGTCGTACTACAAACTCTATTTAAATAGTTGAAGGTGTAGTTGGACTTGATAGCTTTCCATGTCTGAGAGTTCATCGTAATAACTAAGTTGTGCTGAAAGTCGAGGGAGCTAGCGGGGTACTTGTGCCACCGTGAACGACCCTCCTTGGAGTAAATTTTAATCATGCTCTTAATGTTGAACCTGCTAGATGTTTGCAATAAGCTTGTGAGTTCTTTTTGACTAATGTTAAGCTACGGTTTTTGGCACTTCCACCATCGAAATTTGCTAGCCTCTTCGGTACTGTGCATTGCCTTTTGCTCACATTGAGAACTGTGCATACTTCGCCAGTACATCCAAACCCGTGGGAGGACTTTCTCTTGTTCTCCTACACATAAGCCCATACATCTCCTCAAAACAGCCACCATACCTACCTACCACAGCATTTCCATAGCTGTTCCGAGATATATTGCCATGCAACTTCCATTTTACATTACATGCCATGTTGTCATTTATTATTTATATATTGCTTTGCATGATCATATACAGCTGATGTGTGGTTTACCCATGTTACGCTAGATCATTGCACATCCTTCTACACTGACAGAGGCATACAGTTCTATACATCATGTTTCATTCATTATGAGTTATTTGTACCAAAAAGTGTGTTGTCATATTAGGATGTTTTCCCTAAAAATGAAAAGAGCCATGGAGGCCATCAAAAAGAGAAAAAAGAAAAGAAAGAAAAAAAATAGAAAGAAAAAAAAGAAAAAAGAAAAAAAAGAGAATAAAGAAAAAGGGGCAGCATTACTATCTTTTATCCAGACTTGTGCTCATGTTTTAGCACCCGCATTATTCATAGTCATCATTTGTGCTCATGTTTAGCACCTACACTTCATATGTGAGAGTTTTCATGTTTTACTAGTATAACTATGTGGGGAATTTACACTATAGAACTTGGGTTGTATATTCCAATGATGAGCCTCCTCAAAAGTGCTCTAGGTCTTCGTGAGCAACCAAGTTGGATGCACCCCCACTAGTTCCATTGGAGAGCTTTCATACACATATAGCTCTATGTGCATCCGTTGCATGGCAATCACTACTCCTTGCATAGCTTCGATCATAAGGCTTCCTCTTGTCTAATGATCACTTATAGCTCTGTAAGACTTTCTTCCATTTGGCCTTCCAAACCCCCATTAACGTTCTTTATGCCATAACATCCTGGTGCTAATACCAAATGCTTGCGCTCACCGATTGAGTAGACTTCGAAACAGTTGATTCATGACGTTCATGTTTATGTTTACTTGACTGAATCCTTCTTATGTTGTGAAAATTTACTTGATGCTTGGAATGAAGGATAGAACTTCTACGCTGAATACTTAACACATCCTTAATGAACTTTGTACGGTTTCATGTCTTTAAAGCAATATTTCATGAAAACTTCTAGCTTGTTTAACTCTTGCATTACCATCTCTTATATCAATATAGATATTTGCTTTGAATGATTTGATCTCAGCTCATGTGCTTACAAATAGTATTGATCAAGATTATGATGGCATGTCACTCCAGAAATTATCTTTCTTATCGTTTACCTACTCGGGACGAGCAGGAACTAAGCTTGGGGATGCTGGTACGTCTCCAACGTATCGATAATTTCTTATGTTCCATGCCACTTTATTGATGATACCTACATGTTTTATGCATACTTTATGCCATATTTACGCATTTTCCGGCACTAACCTATTAACAAGATGCTGAAGAGCCAGTTGCTGTTTTCTGCTGTTTTTGATTTCAGAAATCCTAGTAAGGAAATATTCTCGGAATTGGACGAAATCAACGCCCAGGATCTTATTTTTCCACGAAGCTTCCAGAACACCGGGGGAGAAACGAAGTGGGGCGACGAGGCGGCGACACGCTAGGGCGGCGCGGCCCAAGCCCTGGCCGCGCCGGCCTAGTGTGTGGGCCCCTCGCATCGCGCCTAAACCTACCTCTCCGACTATAAGAAGCCTTCGTCGATAATAACTCCAGTACCGAGAGCCACGATACGGAAAACCTTCCAGAGACGCCGCCGCCGCCAATCCCATCTCGGGGGATTCAGGAGATCGCCTCCGGCACCCTGCCGGAGAGGGGAATCATCTCCCGGAGGACTCTTCACCGCCATGGTCGCCTCCGGAGTGATGAGTGAGTAGTTCAGCCCTGGACTATGGGTCCATAGCAGTAGCTAGATGGTCGTCTTCTCCTAATTGTGCTTCATTGTTGGATCTTGTGAGCTGCCTAACATGATCAAGATCATCTATCTGTAATGCTATATGTTGTGTTTGTTGGGATCCGATGAATAGAGAATACTATGCTATGTTGATTATCAATCTATTATCTATGTGTTGTTTATGATCTTGCATGCTCTCCGTTACTAGTAGAGGCTCTGGCCAAGTTTTTACTTTTAACTCCAAGAGGGAGTATTTATGCTCGATACTGGGTTCATGCCTCCATTAAATCTGGGACAGTGACAGAAAGTTCTAAGGTTGTGGATGTGCTGTTGCCACTAGGGATAAAACATCGATGCTATGTCTAAGGATGTAGTTGTTGATTACATTACGCACCATACTTAATGTAATTGTCTGTTGTTTGCAATTTAATACTGGAAGGGGTTCGGATGATAACCTGAAGGTGGACTTTTTAGGCATAGATGCATGCTGGATAGCGGTCTATGTACTTTGTCGCAATGCCCAATTAAATCTCACAATATTCATCATATCATGTATGTGCATGGTCATGCCCTCTTTATTTGTCAATTGCCCAACTGTAATTTGTTCACCCAACATGCTTATTCTTATCGGAGAGACGCCTCTAGTGAACTGTGGACCCCGGTCCATTCTTTTAATCGAATACAATCTACTGCAATACTTGTTCTACTGTTTTCTGCAAACAATCATCATCCACACTATACATCTAATCCTTTGTTACAGCAAGCCGGTGAGATTGACAACCTCACTGTCACGTTGGGGCAAAGTAATTTGGTTGTGTTGTGCAGGTTCCACGTTGGCGCTGGAATCCCTGGTGTTGCGCCGCACTACACTCCGCCGCCATCAACCTTCAACGTGCTTCTTGGCTCCTACTGGTTCGATAAACCTTGGTTTCTTACTGTGGGAAAACTTGCCGTTGTACGCATCACACCTTCCTCTTGGGGTTCCCAACGGACGCTTGCTGTACGCGTATCACCGGTTCATACTTGTGTTTGTTTCAAATAGCCTTGCTAGCCTAAGCCTTGTATTGAGAGGGAATACTTCTCATGCATCCAAAATCCTTGAGCCAAACACTATGCCACTTGTGTCCACCATACCTACCTACTACATGGTATTTCTCCGACATTCCAAAGTAAATTGCTTGAGTGCTACCTTTAAAATTTCTATCCTATATCTTTGCAATATATAGCTCATGGGACAAATAGCCTAAAAACTATTGTGGTATTGAATATGTATTTATGTATCTTATTTCTTATTAACTTGCTTGTTGAGCGATAACCATGTTCCTGGGGACGCCATCAACTACCCTTTGTTGAATATCATGTGAGTTGCTATGCATGTTCGTCTTGTCTGAAGTAAGGGTGATTTATCATGAGTTGAATGGTTTGAGTATGCATATTGTTAGAGAAGAGCATTGGGCCGCTAACTAAAGCCATGATCCATGGTGGAAGTTTCAGTTTTGGACAACAATCCTCAATCTCTTATGAGAATATTATTTGTTGTTGAATGCTTATGCATTAAAGAGGAGTCCATTATCTGTTGTCTATGTTGTCCCGGTATGGAGTCTAAGGAGAAAGCTCGCATTGGATTTCTCGCTTTTGATTATTCTCAACTTAGACAACAGATAATGGACTCCTCTTTAATGCATAAGCATTCAACAACAAATAATATTCTCATAAGAGATTGAGGATTGTTGTCCAAAACTGAAACTTCCACCATGGATCATGGCTTTAGTTAGCGGCCCAATGTTCTTCTCTAACAATATGCATGCTCAAACCATTCAACTCATGATAAATCACCCTTACTTCAGACAAGACGAACATGCATAGCAACTCACATGATATTCAACAAAGGATAGTTTATGGCGTCCCCAGGAACATGGTTATCGCTCAACAAGCAACTTATTAGGAAATAAGATACATAAGTACATATTCAATACCACAACAGTTTTTAAGCTATTTTTCCCATGAGCTATATATTGCAAAGACAAAGAATGGAATTTTAAAGGTAGCACTCAAGCAATTTACTTTGGAATGGCAGAGAAATACCATGTAGTAGGTAGGTATGGTGGACACAAATGGCATAGTTTTTGGCTCAAGGATTTTGGATGCATGAGAAGTAATCCCTCTCAATACAAGGCTTAGGCTAACAAGGTTGTTTGAAGCAAACACAAGTATGAACTGGTACAGCAAAGCTTACATAAGAACATATTGCAAGCATTATAAGACTCTACATTGTCTTCCTTGTTGTTCAAACACCTCACGAGAAAATATCTAGACTCTAGAGAGACCAATCATGCAAACCAAATTTTAGCAAGCTCTATGTAGTTCTTCATTAATAGGTGCAAACTACATGATGCAAGAGCTTAAAAATGATCTATGTGAGCACAACAATTGCCAAGTATCAAAGTATTCAAGACATTATACCAATTACCACATGCATCATTTTCTGTACCAACCAAATAACAATTAACGAAGCAGTTTCAACCTTCGCCATGAACATTAAAAGTAAAGCTAAGAACACTAGTGTTCATATGAACAAGCGGAGCGTGTCTCTCTCCCACACAAGCATGAATTTATTCAAACAAAACAAAAATAAAAACAAACAGACGCTCTAAGTAAAGTACATAAGATGTGATGGAATAAAATGTAGTTTCAATAGAAGAAACCTGATAAACTGTTGATGAAGAAGGGGATGCCTTGGGCATCCCCAAGCTTAGACGCTTGAGTCTTCTTGAAATATGCAGGGATGAACCACAGGGGCATCCCCAAGCTTAGGCTTTTCACTCTTCTTAATCATATATCATCCTCCTCTCTTGACCCTTGAAAACTTCCTCCACACCAAACTCAAAACAAACTCATTAGAGGGTTAGTGCATAATCAAAAATTCACATGTCAAGAGGTGACACAATCATTCTTAACACTTCTGGACATTGACCAAGGCTACTGAAAGTTAATGGAACAAAGAAATCCATCCAACACAGCAAAAGAAGCAATGCGAAATAAAAGGCAGAATCTGTCAAAACAGAACAGTCCGTAAAGACGATTTTTTTAGAGGCACTTAACTTGCTCAGATGAAAATGCTCAAATTGAATGAAAGTTGCGTACATATCTGAGGATCACTCACGTAAATTGGCAGATTTTTCTGAGTTACCTACAGAGAATCCTGCCCAAATTCGTGACAGCAAGAAATCTGTTTCTGCGCAGTAATCCAAATCTAGTATCAACCTTACTATCAAAGACTTTACTTGGCATAACAATGCAATAAAATAAAGATAAGAAGAGGTTTCTACAGTAGTAACAACTTCCAAGACTCAAATATAAAACAAAAAATGCTGTAGTAAAATAAAAACATGGGTTATCTCCCAAGAAGTGCTTTCTTTATAGCCATTAAGATGGGCTCGGCGATTTCAATAATGCACTCCCAAGAAATAAGAGTTGAAGCAAAAGAGAGCATCAAAAAGCAAATTAAAAACACATTTAAGTCTAACCCACTTCCTATGAAAAGGAATCTTGTAAATAAACAAATTCATGAAGCATAATGCAACAAGCATAGAAAGATAAAACAAGTGCAACTTCAAGATTTTAAGCATATAGAGAGGTGTTTGAGTAACATGAAAATTTCTACAACCATATTTTCCTCTCTCATAAAGATTTTCAGTAGCATCATGAGCAAACTCAACAATATAACTATCACATAAAGCATTCTTATCATGAGTCTCATGCATAAAATAATTACTACTCTCCACATAAGCATAGTCATTCTTATTAATTGTAGTGGGAGCAAATTCAACAAAGTAGCTATCATTATTATTCTCATCAAGTGTAGGAGGTATGGTATAATCATAATAAAATTTACTCTCCATAGTAGGTGGCACCAAAAGACCACTATCATTATAATCATCATAAATGGGAGGCAAAGTATCATCAAAGAAAATTTTCTCCTCAATGCTTGGGGGACTAAAAATATCATGCTCATCAAAACCAGCTTCCCCAAGCTTAGAATTTTCCATATCATTAGCAATAATGGTGTTCAAAGCGTTCATACTAATATCATTGCTACTAGCATGCAAATAAGATTCCATAGATTTTTTAATTTTCGCATCAAACAATCCATGTCTTAACTCAGGAAATAGATTAAAAAGCTCATAGTTGCTTTCCATTATGCCAAACTAGTGATAAACAAGAAACAAAAAGATGCAATTGCAGGATCTAAAGGAAATAGCTTCGAGCACTTACAACGGCGCCAGAAAATAGCTTAGTTGTCTGGGACCGGAGTGTGAGTGCCTTTTATCTTTCCTCCCCGGCAACGGCGCCAGAAAATAGCTTGATGTCTATGCACGCTTCTATTCCTGTAGACAGTGTTGGGCCTCCAAGAGCAGAGGTTTGTAGAACAGCAGCAAGTTTCCCTTAAGTGAATCACCCAAGGTTTATCGAACTCAGGGAGGAAGAGGTCAAAGATATCCCTCTCAAGCAACCCTGCAATCACGATACAAGAAGTCTCTTGTGTCCCCAACACACCTAATACACTTGTCAGATGTATAGGTGCACTAATTCGGCGAAGAGATAGTGAAATACAAGCAATATGGATGAATATGAGTGGTAATAGCAGTCTGAAATAAAGATGGCAGCAAGCAAACATGTAACAGAACTTGTTGAAAATGGTGTTTCAATGCTTAGAAATAAGGCCTAGGGATCATACTTTCACTAGTGGACACTCTCAACATTGCAATCATAATTGAATATAAATAAGCACTTCACTATGCTATTCCGAATTACTCTCTGGCAAGATAACGAACTCTAATTCATCATGTAGGCAAACCTTAAAGATGTATTCCCAAGTACTAATAAACACCCCACGCTGTCACTGTGAGCATTCATAGGAGGTACTAACACACCACAATTTCATAGAGACATCCAGCTCAAATCATAACTCAGTGAATAAGTATTCTGTGAAATATAGCCTAAGAGACCCACACGGTGCACACACTGTCACCTTTACACACGTGGGACAAGGAGTCTCCGGAGATCACATAAGTAAAATCCACTTGAATAGCATAACGACATCTAGATTACAAAGCTCATCATATGAATCTCAATCATGTAAGGCAGCTCATGAGATCATTGTATTGAAGTACATGGGAGAGAGATTAACCACATAGCTACCGGTACAGCCCTCAGCCTCGGGGGAGAACTACTCCCTCCTCATCATGGGAGATAGCAGCGGTGATGAAGATGGCGGTGGTGTCGATGGAGATGCCTTCCGGGGGCACTTCCCCGTCCCGGCAGGGTGCCGGAACAGAGACTTCTGTCCCCCGAATCTTGGCTTCGCGATGGCGGCGGCTCTGGAAGGTTTCTCGTACCGTGGCTTATTCTTTCGAAGTTTTTAGGTCAGGAAGGCTTTTATAGGCGGAGAGTCGGAGTCGGAGGGGCTACGGGGCAGCCACACAACAGGGGGGCGCGTCCCCCCTGGGCCGCGCCGCCACCATGTGTGGTGGCCCTGGGCCTCTCCTCTGGCCCCTCTTTGGTGCTCTAGAAGCTTCCTTGAAATATAAGATACTGGGCGTTAATTTCGTCCAATT
Source organism: Lolium perenne (assembly GCF_019359855.2). Lineage (NCBI taxonomy): Eukaryota > Viridiplantae > Streptophyta > Magnoliopsida > Poales > Poaceae > Lolium > Lolium perenne. The sequence continues at coordinate 257,775,200 of NC_067246.2, read as the reverse complement.
CCGAGAATATTTCCTTACTAGGATTTCTGAAACCAAAAATAGCAGAAAACAGGAACTGGCACTTCGGCATCTCGTCAATAGGTTAGTTCCGGAAAATGCATCAAAACGTTATAAAGTGTGAACAAAACATGTAGGTATTGTCATAAAACAATCATGAAACATAATAAATTATCGATATGTTGCAGACGTATCAACGGGCAACTCATTGTTTTATTCCTCCCAATGCTCGCGGTCCTCATCGCCACGCCGTTCAGGTACGCCTTGATATGGGCTTACCCTCTACATCCCTAAGCCGAAGGGGGGTGCATCGACGCCACCTCAATGAGGATCTACAGCGGGGTCATTCTCACGGTGCGCCAGTTTGGGCATTGAGATCCAGGAGCCCAGCGCCCAGCGGCACTTGCCTCCACGAGGGCAGTTGTTCCTTTGTCGGCCGAAGACGGAGAAGAAGCCAACACCAAAGCCCAACGCGTCGAATAAGGAACCAACAACAGCGTCATCTTCTCTGCCAGAGTGAATGAAAAAATTCGCGGCCTGAGCCATCCTCAGCCACCCTGATAACCCGAAGGAGCCGGTCCTAGCCACCCCCTCATCACATAGTACAACATAGCGCAACCGTCCTCCCCTGATAACGTCTACCGATGGTCAATGGAATACTAGGGAATCATCAACGTCATTGACGACAATGGGACCAACATCAATGTCTTAACGACAAGGACAACGGTGATGACAGTGCAGAGGGCACTCCATCCATGTAATGGAAGGCCTTCGATAGTCAACTCAATTAGTTTTTTTAATTTAAAATTTATTCAAATTTATGTAATGTAATTATACTTGTGCATGAGCAGCCCGACCCGAAGCCCAGCCAAATTACTAGGTCTAGGCCTAATACATGTTGGCCGGGCCGGGCTTGGCTAGTGCAAATGTGCGGTTTAACGAAGAGGGCCGACCTCGGTCCAACAACCAGCCGAGCTTTCGGGCTTCCTGGGCCTAGTTTTTTTAGCACCGGGCTTTTCTTGGCCTGACCTGAAGGATGCCTAGGTATAAATGTAAATTTAAGTGTGTCGAATTTAAATGGAATTCATCATGCAAACTTCCCACCTAAATTTCGCGTGGAGGGTTTCTGTTTTGCTATAGCGTGCCTAGTGAGCCATATATTTAAGGGTGACTTAAGATTTAAACATTGGAGGAGCCCTAAATAAGTAGAGAAGAGACAACCATAATAATCTCAAAAAAAGAAAGAGTCATAACCATTGCTCAACAACATGTCCATAGGATTAGGCACTATACTTCTTCTTATGCCAGGCCTTAATAACCTTTGCCTCTAAATATACGGTGGCAACAATCGCTGCAACCGTTCCCGCCATTGATTTGTACAAACTGGAAAAGAAATCTGCATTGGATCCCCGAACCAGCCGTATCAGCTCCTTATTATCAACAGCCGCGGAGGCAGATTTCGGAGCGTCGACGATGCCTTCCTTCTGTCGTAGGAGGCTGAACAGCTCGTGTTTCGCGAGATCTACTTGTTTGGCAAGGCCCCCTGTGAGCGGAACCTACAGCGTATCCATTAGGCAAATTAAATGACAAGGTTCGAAATACAAACTGAAGCGCAAAAGAACTTTGATAGTTGATACTGTAACATATTAGTATTAGTTTGGTTGGACGATACACACATAAACCATGAACGAGGTAGAATTGAAAGAAAGAACGAAATGCGAACTGAATAGGGTACGAGCATAGCCCTGAAAAGAGAGTGCATACCGTATTTTTTTTCCAAGCGACCCAACGGGGTCGATTTTCATTACCTTTTCGCAGATAACGAAAAGCAGCACACAGGCATACAACAAAGTGTTATACCACGCACGGCAGGAAGGGGGGGAGGGGGACGCCGCCTAATGCTAACGTCAAAGAGAACTACAGTCTTCCTTATGCTTATTACAAAACGAGATGAAAAGCGAAACAACATCAGCAGGTTTTGAAAAGCAAGGCCTCCATCTTGATCAGCGAGGGCTTGCCCAAAAGCATCTAGGCAGGAAGTGTCAACTTTTAAGCAGCAACAGGACATCAGTGAGAAGAAGCCAAGCATTAGTCGTCCATCTCCATCTGATCCTCAGCAAGGTCCTCCATCGTAGCATCAGCAATTCGGAGAATTCTTCCTGGACGTCCCTCCGTCGAAGCAACAGGCATACTTGTGGCAAGCTGAAGAAGACTGGCAGCACCCGCCCTGATGTTTTCAGCGTCCGGCGAGCTGTGAAGACCTGCCCAGTAGTTCATAAACACAGTAGCAAAGCTAATCAATTCACTTGGATTTTTGATGAATTTATGTTCAAAGCAAGATCTATTTCTTATTTTCCATATGGCCCAGCAAATAGCAGCAAGACCCGCAATTTGAACATTTCTGCTTGCAGGAATTATTCTGGGAAGCCACCAGAAGAAATGTGTGAAACTTCCAGGTCTATCAGCAGCCCCCAAAGCTGTTGCAACTGAGCTCCAAACGAATTTAGCTGCAACACACTCAAAGAACAGATGAGAAATAGTTTCATTTTCCCGGCAGAACTGACAGGAGGCACTCCCCACCCAATTCCTTCTCAACAGATTATCTTTTGTTGCTATAGCATTGTGCCAAATCAACCAAAGCCAAATTTTTATCTTCAGTGGAATTCTACTTTTCCAGAGGTGCTTGAAGGATCTGTCCATAGAATTCCTACAAAGGTGATTGTACATGGATTTAACAGTAAATTTTCCATTTTTTGTCCATTTCCAAAATGGTTTGTCCCTTTCATGAGATAAGGCAGTCTGTCTCACAATGTGCAGCAGACCATGCACCTGTTGACCTAAATCAGGTGTTAGAAATCTTCTAAAAGACAGATTCCATCCAAGAGCAGCAGACTCTGCAACTGTCACATTCTGTTCATTGCAGATATAAAAAATGTCTGGAAACATATCTCTCAAAGGCTGGGAGCTGCACCAAGCATCATGCCAGAAGCTAGTTAAATTTCCATTTCCCACCTTCATTCTTCTCCCACTAAGATAAGTGGATTTGATTTTCATCATATCAGCCCACAGAGGTGAATCTCCCACACATCTTTTTGAGTAAAAAATGCCTGTATCTTTCACATATTTTCTATTCATAAAATCTTGCCAAGGACCTTTCCCTGATTCCAGTTTCCACCACCACTTACACATCAGGCTGATATTAAATTTTGTTAGATCCTTCAGACCCAGGCCACCTTTCTTTCTTGGCTTACAAATCCATCTCCACTTTACAAAGTGGTATTTTTTCTTATCAGCACTGCCTGCCCAAAAGAAAGTTCTGATTGGCTTATCCATCTCTTCAATAGTGGATTTGTGAAGAAGCCTCATAGACATCTGGTAAACTCCAATGCTAGATAGGCAAGAAGATATTTTAATCATTCTCCCTCCAATGGACATGTTGTTGCCAACCCAGCCACACATTCTTTTCTTAGTTGCTTCACCTAGAAAATTCATTTCAGCAACAGTAGGCCTTCTAGCTGAAATGGGGGTACCCAGATATTTTATTGGCCAGTTTCCACTCTGACAGTTGAAAAGTTCTGAGTAACACTGCATTTTACTGTCATCTGGCATAATCAGCATAATCTCACTCTTATCAAAATTAATTTTTAAGCCAGACATAGCCTCAAAGAGATATAAAAGGAGTTTCAAATTTCTGGCCTGTTCCACATCATCTTGTATCAAGAGAATAGTATCATCTGCATACTGAAGCATGGCAACACCATATTGTACAATATTATCTGCAAGACCTGTCAATAACCCATTCTGCTGGGCAACTGAAATCATTTTTGCAAGACTGTTGGCTGCCATATTGAATAGGAAAGGTGCAAAAGGATCTCCCTGTCTCACTCCTTTGTGACTGCCAAAATATGCACCCTTCCTGTCATTAACTTTGACACTAAGTGTCCCATCAGCAACAACCTTTTTGATCCAAATCATCCAGCTATCACTGAAACCTTTTTGTCTGCAACAGTCAAACAGGAAATTCCAATTAACCTTGTCATAGGCTTTTTCAAAATCAATTTTCAAAACCACTCCTTGCTGTTTTCTAAATTTGGCTTCCCTCAACACCTCTTGCAGCAAAGCAACCCCATCAGTGATAAATCTCCCTTTAATGAAGGCAGTCTGGCTCAGATGAATGATCTTATTCAGATCAGGAACAGTTCTGTTTGTCAAAACTTTAGTGAAAATCTTGAACAGGACTTGCAACAAACAGATTGGCCTAAATTTCTGTATCTTATCAGCCTCAGGTCCTTTTGGTATTAAAGTAATAATACCATAATTTATTCTCTTCAAGTCAATTTTGTGTCTGTGAAAATCATTAAAAGCTGCCATAATGTCCAGCTTAATAATATCCCAACAGACTTTGTAAAATTCAGCAGGAATGCCATCAGGACCAGCTGCCTTATTATTCTCCATTTGGTCAATTGTATTCTTGATCTCCTCTTCACTGAAAGGTCTATCCATTGATTCTCTGTCAAGATCATCCATTTTTTCCTCAACAGACCAGATTTCATTAGCAAGTCTGATTCCAGAATCACTTGCAGGGCCAAAAAGGTTCTTATAGAAAGCAGTAGCATGATCTAACAAATCAGGAGTCCCTTGGATAATATTATCTCCATCTTTCAAGGAGAAAATGGTTCTTTTTCTTTTGCAGCCATTGGACATTTTGTGAAAAAAAGCAGTATTACTATCTCCCTGCAGCAGCCATTTTTCTCTTGACCTTTGATGCCAGTAACTCTCTTCCCTGTCTATTATAGACAACATCTCTTTCTGTATTTGGGCTCTCCTTCTTATCTGATCAGCATCAAGGGGATAAAGTTCCTCCTGCATTTCCAGGGCCTCAAGCTCACAGCTAATTTCCTTTTTTCTTTTAATATCTCTCCCCCTCAGATTGGCACCCCACCCTTTCAAATCATTCCTGACATTTTTCAACTTCATTTGAATAATACCTAGGCTGTCAGCAGCTCTCACTGGTTTATTCCAGGCTCTGTACACTCTATCAAGAAAATCTTCTTGTTGTAACCATGATTTTTCGAATTTGAACTCTCTAGCTGATTTGTCCTTCTGCTCCATAGTATCAAGAATGAGTGGATTATGGTCAGAAATCTCTCTGACAAGCTTGTGTACAGTGGTAAGAGGAAATAATTTTTCCCAGGCATCATTCATAAGGAATCTGTCCAATTTTTCCAAAGTTGGGTCCTGCTGGTTATTTGACCAAGTAAACTGACCCCCAGACATAAAAATCTCTCTCAAGGCATGGCTGTTGATGATGGAGTTGAAAATATCAGTCCATCTATTTTTCCTCAAGATCTTATTTTTTTCAGAGGAAAATCTGACAATGTTAGAGTCACCTCCTACAAGAAGAGGAAGGCTTTGATCACTGCAGACATTACCCAATTCAGCAAGGAAATCTTCTTTATCTTCCAGCTGAGCTGCTCCATATACAATCACTAGATTCCATTTCACCTGTAGCTTCAAATCCAGCAATTTTACCTTGATATGAAATCTGCCCAAACTAGTCTCACAGATATCAAACCTAGATAGCCTAAAGCCACCCAAAATCCCACCACTTCTGCCAACAGATGGTATCCACCTCCAATCAAAAGAGTTGTAAGGATCAATTTTCCTGAAGAAACTAGGTGAAAAATCTTTCTTGATTGTCTCCTGAAGCCCCACAAAATCAATCTCTTGCCCTCTCAACAAATCTGACAAGAAAACACTCATACCTTTTTTACCAACACCTCTACAGTTCAAAGTTGCTCCTATCATAAATATCTCTTGTTTTGTCTCCTGTTCCTGGCTCCAGTTACAATGCCACACAAAGGGTGGTCATTAGCAACCTTTACCGAGGCAGCACTTGATCTGGTATGTGCTCCTCCCGAGGCAACACCTGATTTGGCCAGTGTCCCTCTCAGAGATTTTCTATCTGCTGACTTTTTCTTCTTTTTTGACCTTCTAGAAACCAAAGGAGTATAATCTTCCATATCATCATCACCATTATCAGATAGCCCAAGCAACAGAATTTGGGTGGCAGATTGAGCAATTGGTATGTCTTCACTTTTCCCCTGCATCTCATTGATCGAATATCTAGCAATTTCTAAGTCTTTGAGGTAATTAACTTTTTCAGAAGGAAAGGAATCATGACTGATTCCCATTTCCAAAGCTCTAGCAATAATGTCATCATCATCAAGAGCAGCAAAGGAATTGGAGGAATTAAGAGTTGTACCTGACAGGTTTTTCTTTTCTGCAGCAGCCATGGCCTTGTCATCAATCCTGGTAGAAGTGCTTCCTTGACCTGCCACCCTTGTGCTCCTCCTCCTTTGATCATCACCATCATTCTGAGTAGACTGCTTGGTTCTTGAGGCTTCTGGGAGACTCTCTTCTTCTTCTTGGGTGCTCTCCACTTCAGGCTGAGAACCACCCACAGGGATAACCACTGCAGCATGATCTTGCCTAGCAGTTGGAACAGCAAGAGCAAGGATACCTGTTCCTGAAGGAATGAAAGGCATATCAGTAGCTTGACTAGATTCTCCACCCTCACCACTACTTCCATAATCCACCTGTTCATCAGGTAAATCTTCATTTTCTGCAATGTTCTCCACAATGGGAGGCAAGATATGACTGAACTGTTTCTTCAAATGGAAAGATTTGTCACTGTTGGAGGAGGTAAGCCCATAGAAAAATTTCTGGAAGGAGGGGTCCTTTCTTTGTGCAAGGAGCTCTTCATCACAATCAAGATGCTCACTGTTTACCTATCTAGGAGCCTGATACGTCTCCGACGTATCGATAATTTCTTATGTTCCATGCCACATTATTGATGTTATCTACATGTTTTATGCACACTTTATGTCATATTCGTGCATTTTCTGGAACTAACCTATTAACAAGATGCCGAAGTGCCAGTTGCTGTTTTCTGCTGTTTTTGGTTTCAGAAATCCTAGTAAGGAAATATTCTCGGAATTGGACGAAATCAAAGCCTGTGGGGCCTATTTTCTCACGAAGCTTCCGTAAGTCCGAAGGAGAGACGAAGAGGGGCCACGGAGGGGCCACACCCTAGGGCGGCGCGGCCCCCCCTTGGCCGCGCGGCCCTGTGGTGTGGGGCCCCCGTGCCGCCTCTTGACCTGCCCTTTCGCCTATAAAAAGTCTCCGTGACGAAAACCCCAGTACCGAGAACCACGATACGGAAAACCTTCCAGAGAAGCCGCCGCCGCCGATCCCATCTCGGGGGATCCAGGAGATCGCCTCCGGCACCCTGCCGGAGAGGGGAATCATCTCCCGGAGGACTCTACGCCGCCATGGTCGCCTCCGGTGTGATGTGTGAGTAGTCTACCCCTGGACTATGGGTCCATAGCAGTAGCTAGATGGTTGTCTTCTCCCCATTGTGCTATCATTGTCGGATCTTGTGAGCTGCCTAACATGATCAAGATCATCTATATGTAATTCTATATGTTGCGTTTGTTGGGATCCGATGAATAGAGAATACTTGTTATGTTGATTATCAAAGCTATGCTTATGTGTTGTTTATGATCTTGCATGCTCTCCGTTACTAGTAGATGCTCTGGCCAAGTAGATGCTTGTAACTCCAAGAGGGAGTATTTATGCTCGATAGTGGGTTCATGCCTGCATTGACACCGGGACGATGTGAGAAAGTTCTAAGGTTGTGTTGTGCTGTTGCCACTAGGGATAAAACATTAGTGCTATGTTCAAGGATGTAGTCACTAGTTACATTACGCACCATACTTAATGCAATTGTCTGTTGTTAGCAACTTAATACTGGAGGGGGTTCGGATGATAACCTGAAGGTGGACTTTTTAGGCATAGATGCAGTTGGATGGCGGTCTATGTACTTTGTCGTAATGCCCAATTAAATCTCACTATACTCATCATGATATGTATGTGCATGGTCATGCTCTCTTTATTTGTCAATTGCCCAACTGTAATTTGTTCACCCAACATGCTGTTCGTCTTATGGGAGAGACACCTCTAGTGAACTGTGGACCCCGGTCCAATTCTCTTTACTGAAATACAATCTCTTGCACATCGTTTCTACTGTTTTCTGCAAACAATCATCTTCCACACAATACGGTTAATCCTTTGTTACAGCAAGCCGGTGAGATTGACAACCTCACTGTTTCGTTGGGGCAAAGTACTTTGGTTGTGTTGTGCAGGTTCCACGTTGGCGCCGGAATCCCTGGTGTTGCGCCGCACTACATCCCGCCGCCATCAACCTTCAACGTGCTTCTTGGCTCCTCCTGGTTCGATAAACCTTGGTTTCTTTCTGAGGGAAAACTTGCTGCTGTGCGCATCATACCTTCCTCTTGGGGTTGCCCAACGAACATGTGAAATACACGCCATCAAGCATATTTTCTGGCGCCGTTGCCGGGGACCAGAAAGCTACACAACAGGGATTTCCTCCCTCGTCAACCCCGCGCCAGTCCTGGACAGCATCAAATATTTTCTGGCGCCGTTGCCGGGGAGATCAAGACACGCTGCAAGGGGAGTCTCCACTTCTCAATCTCTTTACTTTGTTTTTGTCTTGCTTAGTTTTATTTACTACTTTGTTTGCTGCACTAAATCAAAATACAAAAAAATTAGTTGCTAGTTTTACTTTACTTGCTATCTTGTTTACTATATCGAAAACACAAAAAAAATTAGTTTACTTGCATTTACTTTATCTAGTTTGCTTTATTTACTACTACTAAAATGAGTAATCCTGAAGTTGAAGTTCGCACGTTTAAGCAACGAGGGGGAGAATGTTTGAGAGATGCTTGGTATAGAATTAGCGATGCTCATAATAGATGCACTAAGAAGCACTCCACCATTATTTTACTCAGGAATTTTTATGTTGGTATCTCTAGCTGGAATAGATATGTTCTTGATAGTCTCGCAAAAGGTGACTTCCTAAGTACTCCTGCATTAGAAGCTAGCTGCATTATTGAGAGTTTATTTGGAATACCCCCTGTTGATAAAGTTAAAACTGAAATCTCTCTTGAAGATGTTATGAAAAAATTGGAAACCATAGAGAAAAAATTTCCAAGTATTGAAGCTAAATTGGAAATATTACTTGATAAAACCGATGAACTTGATAAATCCTTAGGAGGAATTGATGAAAGAATTAGTGTCCTAGGAACTAATGCTGTCCATGATGATCAAATCAATAGGATTGACGAACTTGAAAAGGCTATGGGAACCTTGGGTTCAACATTTTCTTCTCTTAAATATAAGGAGAAAGCTTATGTGGGTAAGGAGCAAAAGTTTATGTATGTCTCTAAAGTGCCTAGACCAAAGAAGTATTATTATAGGCCTAAAATTGACAAAGCCCTTAGTACCACTATGGATGGGGGAGCTCATGATAACGGTGCACCATCTCTTGATAATACTTGATACACACTTTCTGCGCCTAGCTGAAAGGCGTTAAAGAAAAGCGCTTATGGGAGACAACCCATGTTTTTACCTACAGTACTTTGTTTTTATTTTGTGTCTTGGAAGTTGTTTACTACTGTAGCAACCTCTCCTTATCTTAGTTTTGTGTTTTGTTGTGCCAAGTTAAGCCGTTGATAGAAAAGTAAGTACTAGATTTGGATTACTGCACAGTTCCAGATTTCTTTGCTGTCACGAATCTGGGTCCACCTCCCTGTAGGTAGCTCAGAAAATTAAGCCAATTTACGTGCATGATCCTCAGATATGTACGCAACTTTCATTCAATTTGAGCATTTTCATTTGAGCAAGTCTGGTGCCATTTTAAAATTCGTCAATACGAATTGTTCTGTTTTGACAGATTCTGCCTTTTATTTCGCATTGCCTCTTTTGCTATGTTGGATGAATTTATTTGATCCACTAATGTCCAGTAGCATTATGCAATATCCAGAAGTGTTAAGAATGATTGTGTCACCTCTGAATATGTTAATTTTTATTGTGCACTAACCCTCTAATGAGTTGTTTCGAGTTTGGTGTGGAGGAAGTTTTCAAGGATCAAGAGAGGAGTATGATGCAACATGATCAAGGAGAGTGAAAGCTCTAAGCTTGGGGATGCACCCGGTGGTTCACCCCTGCATATATCAAGAAGACTCAAGCGTCTAAGCTTGGGGATGCCCAAGGCATCCCCTTCTTCATCGACAACATTATCAGGTTCCTCCCCTGAAACTATATTTTTATTCCATCACATCTTATGTGCTTTTTCTTGGAGCGTCGGTTTGTTTTTGTTTTTTTTGTTTTGTTTGAATAAAATGGATCCTAGCATTCACTTTATGGGAGAGAGACACGCTCCGCTGTAGCATATGGACAAGTATGTCCTTGGTTTCTACTCATAGTATTCATGGCAAAGTTTCTTCTTCGTTAAATTGTTATATGGTTGGAATTGGAAAATGATACATGTAGTAATTGCTATAAATGTCTTGGGTAATGTGATACTTGGCAATTGTTGTGCTCATGATTAAGCTCTTGCATCATATGCTTTGCACCCATTAATGAAGAAATACATAGAGCATGCTAAAATTTGGTTTGCATATTTGGTTTCTCTAAGGTCTAGATAATTTCTAGTATTGAGTTTGAACAACAAGGAAGACGGTGTAGAGTCTTATAATGTTTTCAATATGTCTTTTATGTGAGTTTTGCTGCACCGGTTCATCCTTGTGTTTGTTTCAAATAAGCCTTGCTAGCCTAAACCTTGTATCGAGAGGGAATACTTCTCATGCATCCAAAATACTTGAGACAACCACTATGCCATTTGTGTCCACCATACCTACCTATACTACATGGTATTTTCCGCCATTCCAAAGTAAATTGCTTGAGTGCTACCTTTAAACAATTCAAAATTTATCACCTCTGATTTGTGTCAATGTTTTATAGCTCATGAGGAAGTATGTGGTGTTTATCTTTCAATCTTGTTGGGCAACTTTCACCAATGGACTAGTGGCTTCATCCGCTTATCCAATAATTTTGCAAAAAGAGCTGGCAATGGGATTCCGGTCCCAAATTAATTAACAAAAATAGACACTCCTCCATGGTATGTGATTGTTGGACGGCACCCGAAGGATTCGGTTAGCCATGGCTTGTGTAAGCAAAGGTTGGGAGGAGTGTCATCATAATAAAACTAAAATAAAAAGGCACTCCTTCATGGTATGAGATTGTTGGCAGGCACCCGAGGATTCGGTTAGCCATGGTTTGTGAAAGAAAGGTTGGAAGGAGTGCCACCCAAAATAAAATAAAATGGGAGCCGCTCTTTGAAGGTTTGTCGGCAAGGGGTTAGAGTACCCGCTACCATTCGTTGACAACAACATACACCTCTCAAAACTTTATTTTTATGCTCTCTTTATGTTTTTAAAATCAAAGCTCTAGCACAAATATAGCAATCGATGCTTTTCCTCTATGGAGGACCATTCTTTTACTTTCAATGTTGAGTCAGTTCACCTATTTCTCTCCACCTCAAGAAGCAAACACTTGTGTTAACTATCCATTGATTCCTACATACTTGCTTATTGCACTTATTATATTACTCTATGTTGACAATATCCATGAGATATACATGTTACAAGTTGAAAGCAACCGCTGAAACTTAATCTTCTTTTGTGTTGCTTCAATACTCTTTACTTTGAATTATTGCTTTATGAGTTAACTCTTATGCAAGACTTATTGATGCTTGTCTTGAAGTGCTATTCATGAAAAGTCTTTGCTATATGATTCACTTGTTTACTCATGTCATATACATTGTTTTGATCGCTGCATTCACTACATATGCTTTACAAATAGTATGATCAAGATTATGATGGCATGTCACTCCAGAAATTATCTGTGTTATCGTTTTACCTGCTCGGGACGAGCAGAACTAAGCTTGGGGATGCTGATACGTCTCCGACGTATCGATAATTTCTTATGTTCCATGCCACATTATTGATGTTATCTACATGTTTTATGCACACTTTATGTCATATTCGTGCATTTTCTGGAACTAACCTATTAACAAGATGCCGAAGTGCCGATTCTTTGTTTTCTGCTTTTGGTTTCAGAAATCCTAGTAAGGAAATATTCTCGAATTGGACGAAATCAAAGCCCAGGGGCCTATTTTCTCACGAAGCTTCCGTAAGTCCGAAGGAGAGACGAAGAGGGGCCACGGAGGGGCCACACCCTAGGGCGGCGCGGCCCCCTTGGCCGCGCGGCCCGTGGTGTGGGGCCCCGTGCCGCCTCTTGACCTGCCCTTTCGCCTATAAAAAGTCTCCGTGACGAAAACCCCGCATCGAGAACCACGATACGGAAAACCTTCCGCAGACGCCGCCGCCGCCGATCCCATCTCGGGGGATCCAGAGATCGCCTCCGGCACCTGCCGGAGAGGGGAATCATCTCCCGGAGGACTCTACGCCGCCATGGTCGCCTCCGGTGTGATGTGTGAGTAGTCTACCCCTGGACTATGGGTCCATAGCAGTAGCTAGATGGTTGTCTTCTCCCCATTGTGCTATCATTGTCGGATCTTGTGAGCTGCCTAACATGATCAAGATCATCTATATGTAATTCTATATGTTGCGTTTGTTGGGATCCGATGAATAGAGAATACTTGTTATGTTGATTATCAAAGCTATGCTTATGTGTTGTTTATGATCTTGCATGCTCTCCGTTACTAGTAGATGCTCTGGCCAAGTAGATGCTTGTAACTCCAAGAGGGAGTATTTATGCTCGATAGTGGGTTCATGCCTGCATTGACACTGGGACAAAGGATGAAAGTTCTAAGGTTGTGTTGTGCTGTTGCCACTAGGGATAAAACATTAGTGCTATGTTCAAGGATGTAGTCACTAGTTACATTACGCACCATACTTAATGCAATTGTCTGTTGTTAGCAACTTAATACTGGAGGGGGTTCGGATGATAACCTGAAGGTGGACTTTTTAGGCATAGATGCAGTTGGATGGCGGTCTATGTACTTTGTCGTAATGCCCAATTAAATCTCACTATACTCATCATGATATGTATGTGCATGGTCATGCTCTCTTTATTTGTCAATTGCCCAACTGTAATTTGTTCACCCAACATGTTGTTCGTCTTATGGGAGAGACACCTCTAGTGAACTGTGGACCCCGGTCCAATTCTCTTTACTGAAATACAATCTACTGCAATACTGTTCTACTGTTTTCTGCAAACAATCATCTTCCACACAATACGGTTAATCCTTTGTTACAGCAAGCCGGTGAGATTGACAACCTCACTGTTTCGTTGGGGCAAAGTACTTTGGTTGTGTTGTGCAGGTTCCACGTTGGCGCCGGAATCCCTGGTGTTGCGCCGCACTACATCCCGCCGCCATCAACCTTCAACGTGCTTCTTGGCTCCTCCTGGTTCGATAAACCTTGGTTTCTTTCTGAGGGAAAACTTGCTGCTGTGCGCATCATACCTTCCTCTTGGGGTTGCCCAACGAACGTGTGAAATACACGCCATCAGAGCCTGATCAGCAGCCACCACATCTTGGGACACAGACAAACCAATTTGAACTCTTGTTTCCCCAGGACAAGGAGAAAGGGAGGAACTATCTCCAGTAACTTGGTTCTTACCCTTTTCTGACTGTGAGAACTGTCTTTTGTGAGTGTTATTGTAAGTGATCTGCCTCTGAGCACCAGAAGAAGAACCCAATCCAACAACTGGAGGAGCAGACTGTGATCCAGCTTCCGAATCATTACCACCAGTTCTCTGCCTCTTTGGTGTCCCCTGTCCATTGTCATTTCCATCAATGTGTTCAGCAACAGCAGTCCTTGCAGCAGGAGGAGGACTTGGTTCAAAGAGTTCTCTGGTGTACTGCAATTCATAAAAGCCCTTTTTGATTTTAGCCAGCCTTGTATTAGGAATCAAAGAAAGATCCTGACATCCAATCTTGACCCTGACATAAGCAAAGTTTCTCAAACAGTTCTTGTCAATAGCCAGAGGCTTCCCAGCAAGACTAGCAGCATAGAAAACAGTTGATTTACTTCTGAACTTCATAGGGATCCCTTTGATTCTGAACCATGCCTCTTCCATTATCTTAACAGGTTCAATATCACCTGTCCATTTCTCCAGGTTGATGATAGCGCCAGGAACAGTTTTCATGAACAACTTACCAAAATGAGCAAGCTCCTCAATTGCTTTTGCAGAGGGAAATCTAGTCCTAAATTCTGCGGGAGAGACAACTTTTGCAAAGAATCTCCAGTTAATCTTCATGGAGTCAGCCCAAACATCAAACTCATGTTCAATATCTCTACAACTAACATCACCCTTCTCCACAGTAATATGAGCATAATTCATTTGGTCTAAAGGAGGTGATTCAAGCTCAGCAGCAGGAATTGAATAAAAGCTAGAGCCAAATTCCTCACTCCCATAAAATGGTGCAACATACTCCCAAGGTTCACGATCTTGACAGACTTGTACCAGATGGTTCGAACCACAGCAAGCACAAGCTAAACGAACAGAATTAGCAACAGTTTTTTGTCTGTTTGAAGCACCAGCAGTAGCCATCACCAGTGGAGGTACAAAGGACCCCACTGGATCCGGGACAGAAGACAAAGTAGCAGATCTAACAGGAATCCTAATGCTTGGGGCAAGACCCTCATGAGCAGGTTGGTTGCTGACTACAGTATCAACACGATCAGACTGAGGAATGCTAGAGGTGTTACGACTTACATCAGGAGATTTGCTTCGTGCGGAGGGGTTGGCGTTGGAGGATCCTGGCAGCATCTCAGATCGATGTGCCCATCTGTCTCTTGCGCGAGCTTCATCCTCGATGCGTTGTTTCTCCTCCAGGGCTCGTTCACGGGCCAGACGCTCCGTATTGCGAGCAGCTTCACGACGGCGTTCATCATCCAATCTACGGCGATTTTCACTCCGTCTTCGCTCTTCTTCACGGAGGCGCTCTTGATCTGCTAGACGGCGATCTTCTTCGCGGCGACGTTCATCTTCCCAGCGCCGATTGTCTTCACGGCGGCGCTCTTCTTCCCATCGCCGCTGCTCATCACGACGATCCGCTTCAGATCCCACACGCGGACGATACCCAAAGTATCCGCGTGGCGGGGATCGACCACGAACAGGAGATCTTCGAGGCGGGGATCTGCGAGGACCACCAAACCTTCGATCCATGCTAGGAACTGTAGATGCGACGGTGGCGAAGGATCTACGATCTCCCGATCTCACTCCTTGCCAAATTTGAGGAGGATCTATTGGACGGAAATCACGAGATTTGGGATTGGGGCTAGGGTTTGAGACGAAGACGACCCTCGCGTATGAAGCCGATCTAGGGTTGATGCGAATGGGGGAACTGGGGAAGAGAGAGGGCCGGTCCAGATTGTCACCAGAGCTTATCGCGACGCCATGAACAGTGTTGGGCTGAGGCCCAGAGCCAGGATCCGCCATTAAACCAACCGGGCTCAGATGGCCTCCCGTGCGGATCACAGGACACACACGCGCAAAGGGCGGTGCGGCCTGTCGATCGCGCAACAAAATTGAATTCGTCTCCAGCCCGACTCGGAGTTTGAAACCATCGATCGTGATGCTGGCGCCAAAATCCAAACCCTGAATTTGATCTGCCCGCCAGGATTGGATCCTTTGTCCATCGAATTTCGTGAACCAAATCCGATCTGATCCCGTATGGATGTAGCCACGATGGCGCGTCAACAGACCTTCGCGAGAGACTGCAGAGAGGATCGCTTCTCGTCTGATACGAGAGGGAGAGGGCGGCGATAACGGCGGAACGGTGGTGACGGCGATCGGTGCGGGCGGCTCAGGAGCGCCATGCGAAGCGGGAGCCATGCGAACGGTGGTTAACGGTGGTTAAGCGGGAGTGCATACCGTATTTGCTGATTCGGATGAGGCGAACCGGCGAACCGAGCTCGCGCCATGGCCAATCCTTGGCAGCAGCCGCTGCCGTCCCTCCTTGATGGCGGCTTCAGCGGCCGTCGTTAAATACGCCCGCGATCCCTGAAGGGCGCGACCGCAGATCCTGCTCGCCGCGAACCGCAGAGCTGCCGCCATCGATAGAGAAGACTTGGCAGATCTGCCGCAAGTTTCTATTCTCTCCGCCGGGTCTTTTCGAGTTGCTTCAATCTTCTTGCTCCGGTCTGGTGCGATACCCTCTCCCGACTCCCGAGTCACAAAATATATACCAACGAATAGGCTAGGGTTCCCCACTATTCCGACTAGGACGTAGCCAGGAGAGGATTGAAACGGGACTGCATATGGAGTCGGATACGACGATGGAAATGTGACGGTTTTGTACTAGCGGGCCGTAGTCGAGTCGGATATTGAGACACCTACCGTAGGTCCGTAGCTGTGGTATATATTAGAGGCTCGGGATAGGGTATCACACCAGACCGGACTGCCGGACCAAGAGGACGACTGAAGGAACTCGAACAGGCCCGGCGGCGTGAAATCGAACTTGGGGGACAGCGGCGAAGTCACTAATCTACTAGTGCATCGATGGCGGCAGCTCTTCGGTGCGCAGCGAGGAAGATCTACGGTCGCTACGCTGAAGCGGCCATCAAGGAGGGACGGCAGCGGCTGCTGCCAAGGATTCGCCATGGCGCGAGCTCGCTTCGCCGGTTTACGTCATCAGAATCAGCGAGCCTTCTTCACAACACGCCACCTAAGGGCCTCGCGAAACAAATAGAGTCGAAGAAACACCAGGTGCTCAACTTGCTAGGACAGATGGAAGCAGAATCTTCCATGACAGCTGAGCATAAGGAGCTGCAACAGGTACTTCAGGTCAACAATAACAGGTTTTTAGCCAACGTATATAAAGGAAATGTGATCACTGGAATTGGGACGATGTTAGCAGCCTTCGCAACTGCCATTGTCGGTACTAAGGTATTTCTGCCGAGGCAGGAAGATTAGTGCTGCAGATACCCAGATCGATCGAGATAGAGAGAGCTTAAGTGTGTAGTTATTTTCTGCTCCATGGACGCGTTGTTGGACCTGATGGTTGCTAATTAATTCTAACTTCGTATTATAATCTTCTTTCTGTAATGGTTCCATGTTCGTATGATAGGACATTGCCTTTTAATTTTCTAAATTCCTATCTCGCGAGCGTTCTGAATCAAGCCTTATGCTTGTACGCCTCGATTGTTATCGATTCCACGCACTAGTAGGAAAAGCCTCATCAGTGGCGCACCAAAAATGGATTTTGTGGCGCATGGGAGGTGCGCCACAGAAATGTCGCCACAAAAATAAGGTTTCTGTGGCGCACCTTCCCATGCGCGTTTCTGTGGTGCATCTTCCCATGCGCCATAGAATTAAGGTTTCTGTGGCGCACGTGTTTCTAGGTGCGCCACAGAAAAGCGTGCGACACAGAATTGGTTTTCAGTGCGCCACAGAAATTGCTTGTATTATACTCGATTTTGTGCTGCCTGCTATACACATGCAGTTTATACACAGCAATATACAGAGATACAGGTTATATACAGCAACATTCAGATATAATATAAATATCATGTACATTGCACAGATATAACATAGACATCACCATCACATTACTTAGAGCCCGATCGAGATACATATATAGTGGCAATTAAGTGTCAAATGTTTTGCATACAACTCTTAATTCATACAAAATTCACAATTTCGAGATACAAAGTAGTCTTCATCCGGTTCCTCCTTTGCTCCCTCATCTCTACCCACCAGGCTCGCTTGCATCGGGGTCCTTCATCCAGTTCCTACTATGATGAAAATGGAAGAAAGTGAGACCAACAAGTCCGATGCACAAGAGAAATGGAATAAATGCCTCATACATTGTTGGTCAACACAAATGTTAACATTCAGGGACGGTGTAAGTGAGACCAAGTCCGATGCACAAGAGATTGATATTTGTGCTATCTTACCAGGCTCACTTACGCCGCCCCCGAGTGTACGGTGACCAAACATTTTAATCATCGGCATTTTGAAAATCTCAAAGCAAATGGAATGACAAAATGGAATAAGTGCCTCATACATTGTTGGTCAACACAAATACTATGGTCAGAAACCATAGTTGCAGTATACACCGCAGTATACTTTGCAGAAGGGCCCCCTTTCCCCGGCCGTCGTTCCGTGAACGGGTGCTTGACGACACAACGACGCCGATCTGCCTCTCCGGCGCAGAACCACGTCAGTCCCTCGCCGTCCAGTGAACGAGTCCTTGATGCAAAGACCGTGCCGGCTTGCCCAGCATTATGCCGGGCCGTGTTGCCGCGCTTCAGGCCGTGTGTCCCGCGCCCTGCACTGTTCGCCTTCTTGCCCGGTGAACCAATAGACTGATCGTTCGAATAAGGAAACCGATGACGGCCGGTCGCAAGATTAAATTGCGATCGGCCGTCATCGGCTTCCTTATTCCAACGATTAGTCTATTCGTTCACCGGGCAAAAAGGCGAAGAGTGCAGGGCGCCTGAGACACGGCCTGAAGCACGGCAACAGGGGTCGGCATGATGTTAGGGAGGCTGACACCGTCTTTGCATTAAGGACTCGTTCACGTACTGGACGGCGAGAGAAGAAAAGTGGTGATGCACCGGAGAGGCAGGTCGGCGTTGTTGTCTCGTCAAAGACTCGTTCACGGAACGGCGGCCGGGGAAAGGAGGGCCCGTCTACAAAGTATATTGCGGCGTATAGGTGACCAAACATTCTAATCATCGGCACTAAAATGGAAGAAAGAGCCAAGTGGTATCTCAACTAGATATCATATACCTCATACTTTGTTGGTCGAAAGAAATATTAACATTCCGGGATGGGGTCAGTGAGGCCAGGTAGAATGCACAAGAGATTGATATTTGTGCCATCGCACCAGGCTCACTGGCCCCACCCCAGAGTGTACAAGTGACCAAACAATTTAATCATCGGCACTAAAATGGAAGAAAGGCCAATGAAATTAAGAAGTAGCTAGTATGAACTAAATGAAATGCCTCATACTTTGTTGGTCGAAACAAATATTAACATCCAGGGATGGAGTAAATGAGGCCAGGTAGGATGCACAAAATATTGATATTTGTGCCATCACACCAGGCTCACTTGCTCCACCCCCGAGTGTACGAGTGATCGACCAACCATCTAATCATCGGCAAGTACAAAAACACCAACAAACCAGCAACCATGGTGACATAAGTCAAGATGCTCAAACACACATAGCATGCATGGAGCAGATGCTCCAAAGGGATTATTCATCACTTGGTATATAGACCAAGTGATACTGGCAAAAGAGAGGCCAATCAAGAACCAAGAATCCAAGTAAGTGATAGATATGCCTAAACAAGCAACAACACATAGCATATCCCAGCTAACCAGATGAGACAAGTCTTGGTAGCCAACTGAATCACCTAGCACCACCTAGCCTTTTAAAACCATCAGAAACAGTCCTTTTTCTTCAAAGGATACCACAGTGGCATTCATTTATATGATCCCCTACTGTGGATATCTCTATTTTCATCAAAGCCAACAAGAAAAGGATACCACAGTGGCATTCATTTACATGATTCCCTAATGTGAATATCTCTATTTTAGTATACCATCATAAGCATTCCATTTAAATCACACATTTTAGTATCTGTTCTTATCCAAGTTTTTGCCTCAGCCTTTGCATCATTGACTGAGCCAAGACATCAAGCATCTGGCCAGGGAGCATTCTTTCTTTTTAGGGAACTATATGAACTATATGCACATGATCCAGTAAGCATCCCCACTAATCAGAGCATTATAAGCATAGTAGCATACCATAAGCTCACAAGAATCCATCAAGTAAATCTTCACAAGGATACCACAGTAGCATAGTAGCATACCATAAGCTCACAAGAATCCATCATTTTCTTCACAAGGATACCACAGTAGCATACCATAGTAGCATTTCATGCATTTAAATGAACCAAAAGAGCATCAAAACCAACCAAATGTCCAACTAGCAAGCAATACCAAGTGAGCAAGTCTTCATTACCTTGTACAGGTTCAGACATGGATTTATTTCCAACAAAGGATGGAAATCAAATTAACATCATTGAATTAAATTGAACCATTACCATCACATGGTTCATCAATAACAAGTGGCAGTAAACCTCCACAAACAACAGGTACATATGATCCTGTAAGCCACACTTGCATAGCAAGTGATATAAGTTGACAATAACCAACACCTTTTTATTAGCAGCATAACAATATACTAACCACTAGCAATCCAGGCTCCAAATGGAACCTCTGGAGCAGATATATATAGAGCCAATATAGCATGTCACTCCAAATGAAACTATCCATATGCAGGCAACAAAGTAATTTATTCAGATACTGCACATGAGCAGCATCACTGAATCAAAGAAACTAGCAGCAATGCATCCAGAGCAACAACATCAATGCATCCAGAGCAACAGCAATGCATCCAGAGCATCATCAGCACAACCTAGAAGCACGAGCATTTCGTCAAGCACTTTGTGCTCGCGCGGGAGAGGAAGAGGGAGGGGAGGGGAGAGAGTTCACCGACGACAGGGGTGGAGGAGGAGGTTGACGACGACGGCAGCGGTGGAGGAGGAGGACGCGGCGGCTCCTCCACCTTCACGCGACGGCGGCCCCTCCTCGCGGCGGCCCCTCCTCGCCGTAGCGGCAGCTTGTGCTGCAGGTGGCGGGGTGATGTCTACGTTCCCCCTCCTTTCCTGTAGACAGTGTTGGGCCTCCAAGAGCAGAGGTTTGTAGAACAGCAGCAAGTTTTCCCTTAAGTGGATCACACAAGGTTTATCGAACTCAGGGAGGAAGAGGTCAAAGATATCCCTCTCATGCAACCCTGCAACCACAAAGCAAGAAGTCTCTTGTGTCCCCAACACACCAAATAGGTGCACTAGTTCGGCGAAGAGATAGTGAAATACAGGTGGTATGAATATATATGAGCAGTAGCAACGGTGCCAGAAAATAGCTTGCTGGCGTGTAGTTGATGGTGGTAGTATTGCAGCAGTAGTAACACAGTGAAACAGTAAACAAGCAGCAGTAACGCAGCAGTATTTAGGAACAAGGCCTAGGGATTACACTTTCACTAGTGGACACTCTCAACATTGATCACATAACAGAATAGATAAATGCATACTCTACACTCTTGTTGGATGATGAACGCATTGCGTAGGATTACACGAACCCTCAATGCCGGAGTTAACAAGCTCCACAATTTGTTCATATTTAAGTAACCTTATAGTGTAAGATAGATCAAAAGACTAAACCAAGTACTAACATAGCATGCACACTGTCACCTTCATGCATATGTAGGAGGAATAGATCATATCAATATTATCATAGCAATAGTTAACTTCGCAATCTACAAGAGATCATGATCATAGCATAAACCAAGTACTAACACGGTGCACACACTGTCACCTTTACACACGTGCAGGAGGAATAGAACTACTTTAATAACATTGCTAGAGTAGCACATAGATGAATAGTGATACAAAACTCATATGAATCTCAATCATGTAAAGCAGCTCATGAGATTATTGTATTGAGGTACATGGGAGAGATGAACCACATAGCTACCGGTACAGCCCCGAGCCTCGATGGAGAACTACTCCCTCCTCATGGGAGCAGCAGCGGTGATGAAGATGGCGGTGGAGATGGCAGCGGTGTCGATGGAGAAGCCTTCCGGGGGCACTTCCCCGCTCCGGCAGGGTGCCGGAACAGAGACTCCTGTCCCCCAGATCTTGGCCTCGCGATGGCGGCGGCTCTGGAAGGTTTCTGTGGTTTTCGTCGATCGTATCGTGGTTTTCGATCCAGGGGCTTTAAATAGGCGAAGAGGCGGCGCAGAGGGTCGAAGGGGCGATGACACCATAGGCGGCGCGGCCAGGGCCTCGGGCCGCGCCGGCCTATGGTCCGGGGGCCCAGTGCTGCCCCCTCCGGTCCTTCCGGGTGTTCTGGATGCTTCCGGTGAAAATAGGAACTTGGGCGTTGATTTCGTCCGATTCCGAGAATATTTCGTTACTAGGATTTCTAAAACCAAAAACAGCAGAAAACAGGAACTGGCACTTCGGCATCTTGTTAATAGGTTAGTTCCAGAAAATGCACGAATATGACATAAAGTGTGCATAAAACATGTAGATAACATCAATAATGTGGCATGGAACATAAGAAATTATCGATACGTTGGAGACGTATCAGCATCCCCAAGCTTAGTTCTGCTCGTCCCGAGCAGGTAAAACGATAACAAAGATAATTTCTGGAGTGACATGCCATCATAAACTTGATCATACTATTTGTAAAGCATATGTAATGAATGCAACGATCAAAACAATGGTAATGACATGAGTAAACAAGTGAATCATATAGCAAAGACTTTTCATGATTAGTACTTCAAGACAAGCATCAATAAGTCTTGCATAAGAGTTAACTCATAAAGCAATAATTCAAAGTAAAGGTATTGAAGCAACACAAAGGAAGATTAAGTTTCAGCGGTTGCTTTCAACTTGTAACATGTATATCTCATGGATAATTGTCAACATAGAGTAATATAATAAGTGCAATATACAAATATGTAGGAATCAATGCACAGTTCACACAAGTGTTTGCTTCTTGAGGTGGAGAGAAATAGGTGAACTGACTCAACATTGAAAGTAAAAGAATGGTCCTCCATAGAGGAAAAGCATCGATTGCTATATTTGTGCTAGAGCTTTGATTTTGAAAACATGAAACAATTTTGTCAACGGTAGTAATAAAGCATATGTATCATGTAAATTATATCTTACAAGTTGCAAGCCTCATGCATAGTGTACTAATAGTGCCCGCACCTTGTCCTAATTAGCTTGGACTACCGGATCATCACAATGCACATGTTTTTACCAAGTGTCACAAAGGGGTACCTCTATGCCGCCTGTACAAAGGTCTAAGGAGAAAGCTCGCATTGGATTTCTCGCTATTGATTATTCTTCAACTTAGACATCCATACCGGGACAACATAGACAACAGATAATGGACTCCTCTTTTATGCATAAGCATATAACAACAATTAATAATTTTCTCATTTGAGATTGAGGATATATGTCCAAAACTGAAACTTCCACCATGGATCATGGCTTTAGTTAGCGGCCCAATGTTCTTCTCTAACAATATGCATGCTTAACCATAAGGTGGTAGATCTCTCTTACTTCAGACAAGACGGACATGCATAGCAACTCACATGAAATTCAACAAAGAGTAGTTGATGGCGTCCCCAGTGAACATGGTTATCGCACAACAAGCAACTTAATAAGAGATAAAGTGCATAATTACATATTCAATACCACAATAGTTTTTAAGCTATTTGTCCCATGAGCTATATATTGCAAAGGTGAATGATGGAATTTTAAAGGTAGCACTCAAGCAATTTACTTTGGAATGGCGGAAAATACCATGTAGTAGGTAGGTATGGTGGACACAAATGGCATAGTGGTTGGCTCAAGTATTTGGATGCATGAGAAGTAATCCCTCTCGATACAAGGTTTAGGCTAGCAAGGCTTATTTGAAACAAACACAAGGATGAACCGGTGCAGCAAAACTCACATAAAAGACATATTGAAAACATTATAAGACTCTACACCGTCTTCCTTGTTGTTCAAACTCAATACTAGAAATTATCTAGACCTTAGAGAAACCAAATATGCAAACCAAATTTTAGCATGCTCTATGTATTTCTTCATTAATGGGTGCAAAGCATATGATGCAAGAGCTTAAACATGAGCACAACAATTGCCAAGTATCACATTACCCAAGACATTAATAGCAATTACTACATGTATCATTTTCCAATTCCAACCATATAACAATTTAACGAAGGAGAAACTTCGCCATGAATACTATGAGTAGAAATCAAGGACATACTTGTCCATATGCTACAGCGGAGCGTGTCTCTCTTCCATAAAGTGAATGCTAGGATCCATTTTATTCAAACAAAACAAAAACAAAAACAAACCGACGCTCCAAGCAAAGCACATAAGATGTGATGGAATAAAAATATAGTTTCAGGGGAGGAACCTGATAATGTTGTCGATGAAGAAGGGGATGCCTTGGGCATCCCCAAGCTTAGACGCTTGAGTCTTCTTAGAATATGCAGGGGTGAACCACCGGGGCATCCCCAAGCTTAGAGCTTTCACTCTCCTTGATCATGTTGCATCATACTCCTCTCTTGATCCTTGAAAACTTCCTCCACACCAAACTCGAAACAACTCATTAGAGGGTTAGTGCACAATAAAAATTAACATATTCAGAGGTGACACAATCATTCTTAACACTTCTGGACATTGCATAAAGCTACTGGACATTAATGGATCAAAGAAATTCATCCAACATAGCAAAAGAGGCAATGCGAAATAAAAGGCAGAATCTGTCAAAGCAGAACAGTTCGTATTGACGAATTTTAAAATGGCACCGGACTTGCTCAAATGAAAATGCTCAAATTGAATGAAAGTTGCGTACATATCTGAGGATCATGCACGTAAATTTTCTTAATTTTCTGAGCTACCTACAGGGAGGTAGACCCAGATTCGTGACAGCAAAGAAATCTGGAACTGCGCAGTAATCCAAATCTAGTACTTACTTTTCTATCAACGACTTTACTTGGCACAACAAAACACAAAACTAAGATAAGGAGAGGTTGCTACAGTAGTAAACAACTTCCAAGACATAAAATAAAAACAAAGTACTGTAGCAAAATAACACATGGGTTATCTCCCAAGAAGTTCTTTTCTTTATAGCCATTAAGATGGGCTCAGCAGTTTTAATGATGCACTCGCAAGAAATAGTATTTGAAGCGAAAGAGAGCATCAAGAGGCAAATTCAAAACAAATTTAAGTCTAACATGCTTCCTATGAAAAGGAATCTTGTAAATAAACAAGTTCATGAAGAGCAAGGTAACAAGCATAGGAAGATAAAACCAGTGTAGCTTCAAAAATTTCAGCACATAGAGAGGCATTTTAGTAACATGAAAATTTCTACAACCATATTTTCCTCTCTCATAATAAATTTCAGTAGCATCATGAGCAAACTCAACAATGTAACTATCACACAAAGCATTCTTATCATGAGTCTCATGCATAAAATTATTACTCTCCACATAAGCATAATCAATTTTATTAGTAATAGTGGGAGCAAATTCAACAAAGTAGCTATCATTATTATTCTCATCAAGTGTTGGAGGCATAGTATAATCACAACAAAATTTACTCTCCATAGTAGGTGGCACCAAAAGACCACTATCATTATAATCATCATATATGGGAGGCAAAGTATCATCAAAGAAAATTTTCTCCTCAATGCTTGGGGGACTAAATAGATCATGAAAACCAGCTTCCCCAAGCTTAGAACTTTCTATATCATTATCAACAATGGTGTTCAAAGCGTTCATACTAATATTACCACGAGCATGCAAATAAGATTCCATAGGTTTTTTAATTTTCGCATCAAACAATCCATGTTTTAAATCAGGAAATAGCAATAGAAGCTCATTTTTGTCCATTATGCCAAACTAGTGTAAACAAGAAACAAAAAGATGCAATTGCAGGATCTAAAGGAAATAGCTTTGAGTACTTACAATAGGAAAATAGCTTGGTAGCCGAGGTCCGGAGTGTGAGTACCTTTTACCTTTCCTCCCCGGCAACGGCGCCAGAAAATAGCTTGATGTCTACGTTCCCCCTCCTTTCCTGTAGACAGTGTTGGGCCTCCAAGAGCAGAGGTTTGTAGAACAGCAGCAAGTTTTTCCTTAAGTGGATCACCCAAGGTTTATCGAACTCAGGGAGGAAGAGGTCAAAGATATCCCTCTCATGCAACCCTGCAACCACAAAGCAAGAAGTCTCTTGTGTCCCCAACACACCAAATAGGTGCACTAGTTCGGCGAAGAGATAGTGAAATACAGGTGGTATGAATATATATGAGCAAGAGCAACGGTGCCAGAAAATAGCTTGTCGGCGTGTAGTTGATGGTGGTAGTATTGCAGCGGTAGTAACACAAAGAAACGATAAACAAGCAGCGATAGCAGCAGTATTTAGGAACAAGGCCTAGGGATTACACTTTCACTAGTGGACACTCTCAACATTGATCACATAACAGAATAGATAAATGCATACTCTACACTCTTGTTGGATGATGAACGCATTGCGTAGGATTACACGAACCCTCAATGCCGAAGTTAACAAGCTCCACAATTTGTTCATATTTAAGTAACCTTATAGTGTAAGATAGATCAAAAGACTAAACCAAGTACTAACATAGCATGCACACTGTCACCTTCATGCATATGTAGGAGGAATAGATCATATCAATATTATCATAGCAATAGTTAACTTCGCAATCTACAAGAGATCATGATCATAGCATAAACCAAGTACTAACACGGTGCACACACTATCACCTTTACACACGTGCAGGAGGAATAGAACTACTTTAATAACATTGCTAGAGTAGCACATAGATGAATAGTGATACAAAACTCATATGAATCTCAATCATGTAAAGCAGCTCATGAGATTATTGTATTGAGGTACATGGGAGAGATGAACCACATAGCTACCGGTACAGCCCCGAGCCTCGATGGAGAACTACTCCCTCCTCATGGGAGCAGCAGCGGTGATGAAGATGGCGGTGGAGATGGCAGCGGTGTCGATGGAGAAGCCTTCCGGGGGCACTTCCCCGCTCCGGCAGGGTGCCGGAACAGAGACTCCTGTCCCCCAGATCTTGGCCTCGCGATGGCGGCGGCTCTGGAAGGTTTTTGTGGTTTTCGTCGATCGTATCAGGGTTTTCGATCCAGGGGCTTTAAATAGGCGAAGAGGCGGCGCAGGAGGGTCGAAGGGGCGACGACACCATAGGGCAGCGCGGCCAGGGCCTGGGCCGCGCCGGCCTATGGTCTGGGGGCCCAGTGCCCCCCCTCTGGTCCTTCCCGGGTGTTCTGGATGCTTCCGGTGAAAATAGGAACTTGGGCGTTGATTTCGTCCGATTCCGAGAATATTTCGTTACTAGGATTTCTGAAACCAAAAACAGCAGAAAACAAGAACTGGCACTTCGGCATCTTGTTAATAGGTTAGTTCCAGAAAATGCACGAATATGACATAAAGTGTGCATAAAACATGTAGATAACATCAATAATGTGGCATGGAACATAAGAAATTATCGATACGTTGGAGACATATCACGGGGATGGGAGGACCGTGGCGGCATGCGGCCCTCGCGGAGGAAGGCGGCGGCGACGGCGATGGCGACGACCATGGTGGAGCGCGGCGGATCGAAGGAGAGGGGAGAGGGGAGAGGGGAGAGGTGAACAGGCGGGGGAGGGCACGGGCGAGATGATATAAGTTACCTTAATTCTGTGGCGCACCCGAGCAAGTGCGCCACAGAATCAACTACTTCTGTGGCGCACCGAAGCACGTGCGCCACAGAAAGAGTTATTTCTGTGGCGCAGCATGCCATGTGCGCCACAGAAATACCTACACTAATAATTGGTGGTGGCAGGATGTGGGCCCCATACAATTTCTGTGGCGCAATGTTCAACAGTGCGCCACAAAATTAAGCTATTTCTGTGGCACACCTAGCATGGTGCGCCACAAAATAACATTCTGTGGCGCATTTTCAGTGGTGCGCCACAGAACTAAGCTCTGCCTATAAGGGTTTTCCTACTAGTGACGCTTACTGTCGTGATTTTCTCTCTCACGTTGCAAGTTCTTCCCTATTTCCTCCCAGTTGCTGGCAAGTTTGGATCCTATCTCGAAACTCTTTTGGAGAGGTGCGGTGTAAGGATGTCCTGTGGTTTCAAAGGGAGGTGTGGTGTCACCTCTTGTTGGGGCTCCTAAGTGCCTCTTGAGGGCAAATTTAAGGGACTTCAACCTTAAGCAAAGCAAAATGTACATCTTAAAATAAACTCTACCGGATTAGGAGCCAAGGAATAAGACCTCGTGGCGAGCAACTCTAGCGGATTTTAAAAAACAATACCCACAGATATGGGATATTTTTTTGGCAACTTTGCTTTAGATATTTGCCTAATTTTTTTTTTCAAATTGGATTAAAAATCTCAGAACTTACGCTACTTTCAACATATTTTCTTCCTTGTCGCATGTGTAAAAAAAGACTTCCTTGTCGTATTTCTAGAAACTTATTGAATTAAAAGAAAGTTATATCTTTTGGTTTAGTTTTGCCCTATAAAAATTGGAAGACGCTCACATTCATTACCCTTAATCGATTTTGCCGTTGTGCTCAGTTATATTGAGATCAATGAATCACTCATCCTTTCAACAAAGACAAGTCATTTGTTGCATAATAACACAATCGGTTGATGACACCAATATTTTTGCAGCGACACATTTGCATAGAGAGAATGGTAACTATATTATGTCGTGGTGATAACTATACCATGAAATAGTTGGGTTACTCCACAAGTACAAAGTTGGTAACTATTACCTAGAAGGCAAGGTTAATAGATCGGGGGAAGCGTTTTGGCACCCAATCTCATTTGCTCCTGGTATCTGGACCGTGAATTTTGGACTTGGTATGTGTGACATATCACTTTCCTTGTGGACAGATGCGAGCGGAACTTGGACATTGTTGTTGTCTTCGAGATCATCTATGATTTTTTTCGAATGCTAGTGTTGTTTGTTGGATGTTGTTAATAATATGTAACTGGTGTTGTCATTAAAACTATCAAATTTGATAGGTTTTAAGGTTGCTAATACTGAATATTGGCTGAAATTCCAAATGTATATATTCATGTCTAAATATGTTGTCACACCTGCTGAAATACGCGACACAAAGAAATAAATCCAGAAAAAAAAATCCGGTAGCATGCACATTACACTGGTAGCATGCGGGCCGAGCACACAACCAGTAAACATAGTAGTAACATCCTCACACCGCACTAGACTACATATTGTTACAAGTGGCCTGCTAGCAGTCGCGTGTGGGGGTCCATGATCATCAGGTAAAATTCACACGCGGCTAATTCCTACTAGTGAGGGGTTCTCAAGCACCATGGCAATGAGATTAGAGACCACAGAGGTTGTCAAGTGCCAGGGCAAGGGGAAGGTGCGTTCTGCATCTACACATACATGTAGGCATCAATGACACTACAAAAAAAAAAAGCCCGTGTCTCTATGTAAACGTCTCAATGTAGAGCATAGCCAAAAAGGAATTGCACAAGAGAGAGCAAAATTACAGCCTGCGTCTCAATATAAACGTCAGTTCAAAGGCCAAGCCGTCTCACATCTTCCAAAATGTGAATACATGATGCACATGTTCAGACAGTCAGCTAGCATCGTCGAGGGGCTTCAGAATAGATACAGCGTGTTATAAATATTACAGTGCATTGAGAACTCGTGTGATATACAAATAATGAAGCACCACGAATCAATGCTCGACTGAAAAACAGCTCCTAGTACTGACCACCCCGTCTTCAAGCGGAATTAAACATGTAGCAATATCCACGTGATCGATACTCTCTGGTCTAAATTTACCAACAGGCGTTTTTGTCGTCTTAACTTGGACAATGGTGACATACACATCCTGGCCGTGAGGACCAGAGAAACATTCACCTAGCACAGCAGGAAATGCAATCACATTAAAGGTTAAACACATCTTTCAGGATCTTAATAAAACCATAATTAGAGATAGGGCAAGTGAGAATAAATTATCACCTTGCACTACACAAAATACAACTGCACCTTGCTCTGCACCAACAAAATCCAAGCACATGCTTTCGCCCTCCCAAGTAGTCTTACGCCATGAAAATGGCAAACTGATTTCATCGTGGAGGAGGCCATCATGAAAGTCATAAGCAACAAGGCCCCAATTTGTGCATGAGTAGATATAACCAGCAAAATATATGGATCTCCCATTTAAACGTTGCCTTCCATAGATAAGCGGATCATGAATTAGCAAGGTCCTACTTTCAACATCAGGTAAAACATCTTCCCATTCTCTGACATTCAGGTTAAGCAGAAAACACCTGCATGTTTTGTCGTCAGAAACTATGAAGGTATCAGCACCCAAGACAACATATCCTGACAGATCAAAACTCCTGTTCAAAAAATGATCAGGACGACTTGTCTTGTGATGCTTCCAACAGTCTGTAGGAGCACAAAACCTGGATGTCGGAGGCACAAATAGGTAAACTTCGAGAGAATGAGTGACAGCAACAATGCGATGACCTACATGAAGAACCACGGCAAAACAAACACCAGCAGGCCTTGAAGTTTTAAGCAAATTGGAAGATGGCCTACTAAGTTCAAACTCACAGATGTCATCTGGTTTGTATGACACAGCATAGATGTTTGTTAAGCTCCTGACCATGAAATACCTCAGAGAAGGCTGTTCCATCACATGACTCTGCCACCCAGATGTGTTACTATCACGCATAATTATGTTCATATCAAGATGCAGCCTGAGAGGAATGTAGTTGCAACTGAGCAGTAACCTTCCGTCTACGATTTCAGTCCGATACACAATCAAACGAGAGCCAGCTTGGCACATGATGTATAGATCTCTGTTAATCCGACAAGCAGGCTCCCGAAGCACATAGCATCTTGGGAACGACGGTTTATATAAAAACTTCCTGCAACAATTTGTAACACAAAGATCACACATGTCATTCATGCATGGAAAATGTATACAAACTAACTGGACATACGAAAGATTGATCGAAGGTTTGTTAACCTGCAACAAGCAAGCATCTCAGAGGAATCTTCGGCATCGTAGCTGGTTGAATCTTCAATGCCCTCAAGTAGCCTCGAAGGTGCCATGGCATTCTCGTGGTTGTACTCCTCATACTCCCTAGTTGAGATATTGCCATGATTATATTCTTTGAAGTGACAACATTTGACTAGTAACTAACACCAACAACCAATGAAAATAATACACTTACTGCAGAAAGCAGAATTCATGGACGGGTAGTACAGTAGGCTTGCACGGGAACATGTCTAACTGGCGACAGGTGGAATGTAAGATCTCAATGCCGTTGGCGATCCCAGTGCTGCAATATTTTACTTGAAAGGTGGAGATGATTACATGATACTTGTCACATGAGCAGTCACGCGCCACGCTGATCCAGACAGAGCACATGACTCTGCCACCCAAATGCGTGAGTAAGCCAAAACCATCAGGATAGAAAGGACAAACAGAATCGATCTTGGTAGGCGGCTTCAGCTCTACCAGCGGTTGCTGACCCTGACCACAGCCATGCAGCTTGTAGGCATAGATGGTGGATTTCTGGAGGAAGTAAATGGCATCATCTTCTTCGACATATACACCGCGGTCACGAATAGGAACATACTTGCCAACCCTGGTGGTGCCACCCGATAGGGTAGTGCTGCTGCCACTGGACGTGTTTATGCTGCTGGTAGTGTTGTCACGGGAGATGTTCTTGCTGCTACTCCCTGGGCTTGGATTTATAGGGGCAGAGGACGAAACCGCTGTATCCAAGCGAGTAGTATCTTTGCTAGTGGAGGTGTTCTCGCTTCTGGTACGAAAGGATGGATTCTTGCTGCTAGTAGTAGTTTTGTTGGTGATCGTGGTGATGGCCGTCCAGGTGCAGGTGGAGCAACTGAAGCTGAAGAGCAGGTGAGCTGGTCGCAGCGACACCAAGATGGTGTCATGTATAACGGCGTGTCCCTGGAAGATGCTGCCACCCCACTTCATGGGGTTTTCCATCTCGTAAGGGAATTCGATGGTGCCGGCCACCACCCACCTGCCATCACCCCTGTCGAGGCGTTGCATGACGAGGCGGCACGGCGAGTGAGGAATCAGGTGGAAGTAGGGTGCCCAGATGTCACCGCCGACCGTGACTGGGCGGCAATGCATGAGGCGCCCTAGCAGCACGGTAGGGAGTTGGGCGATGGTTTTCTTGTCGTCCTGCAGCTGCAGCTCCAGAACTGGGGCGGATATGACTTTCGACTCAGCATCGACAAGCCGTTTCGAACAGAAGATGCAGAGGGAGCGGCCGTCGGGGCTTAGCGTGGCGTTCGCGCCCCAGGTGGAGGCGGCGCGATCGCTGTCGAAGTGGTGGAAGATCTCGAGGGCGTCGTTGCTCCGGCCGAGGATGCGACCAGACAGTGCGACGCGGAAGCGGTGTAGGCGGAGGCCGGAGTCTGCCCGGAAGCCTACAAGCAGCGACCACGCGGGGCGGTCATCCGCGCCAGCCGGTATGCACACGTAGTCCCTGCCAGGGGCGACGCGCGGGATCCGTGGAGAGCACCGACGACGCCAGCAGCAGAAGCATCGGAAGAGAGTGCAGCTGCCATCGGTGGCCGGCGGCGGCGGTGACATCTTGATTAGATTCCGCGCTAGCTGGGGTTTGCTATTCTGTTTCCTTGGGGAGTCTGGGGGCGATTGGGCGAAGCTTATTTCGGACATGCCAAAGATCCCAAGACTGCGCAATAAAAAGTATCCAGATTAGCCTACGCAGCTGCCCCAAAATATTATAAAGGATACCGAACAATTGCGCGAAGTTAGATGGAAACCGATTACACCCTAATAATTGGCCTAAGACACTCCAAGAAAATTTAGCAAGGGATCATAGAGCTCCATGAGACCAGATCTTTCTTACGAATTTCCTGAAATCTGGTTTCACCTGGGCTCTCTGCATCTGCCTGAATAGTTCCAGAGCATCAGAGAACTGACTAGCTTGTGAATATCCAAACATCATAGAGCTCCATGAGATCAGATCTTTGTTAGGAATTTCCTCAAATCTGGTTTCACCTGGGCTCTCTGCATCTGCCTGAAGAGTTCCAGAGCATCAGAGAACTGACTAGCTTGTGAATATCCAGACATCATAGAGCTCCATGAGATCAGATCTTTGTTAGGAATTTCCTCAAATCTGGTTTCACCTGGGCTCTCTGCATCTGCCTGTGAAGAGTTCCAGAGCATCAGAGAACTGACTAGCTTGTGAATATCCAGATATCATAGAGCTCCATGAGATCAGATCTTTGTTAGGAATTTCCTCAAATAGTTTTCTTTCCGAGACCATACCCCCTCCTTTTGCATATGCTATGATCATCACGTTCAGTGTCACAACATTCCTGTCCTTGATATTATGGAAAATTCTTTCCGCTGATTGCCCATGCATGTCATAGTAATGTATCAAAGTAATACCCAAGTAATTATCCACCTCTATGCAGTAATCCTGCCTGTCATAGTAATGTACTACTATCAAAGTATTACCCAAGTAAATATCCACCTCTAAACAGTAATCCTCTATATACGTAACCAAGCAATCTGCCATGCTCCAATCTCCTAGACGAGTGCATGCAGAAACAACCTTGGCCATGGTAACCTTATCAGCTTTCACTCCCCCATCCTACATCAACTTGAATAACGTTAACACATCTGTTAATCTGTTGCACTGGCTATATCCACATATCAAAGAATTTCAGGATACCACATCCTTCACTGGCATCTCATCAAAGACAGATCTTGCACACAAATCACCACAAGCAGCATACAGATGAATCAGCGAATTGGAAACGAAGATATCGGAAAGAAGGCCATATTTCAGCACATGGTTGTGCATCTGTGTCCCTTCCTTAAGAGCATTAATCCTTGCACAAACCTTCACTACAAATGGAAATGTCAGGTTGTCTGGCTTCATACCTTTTCCCCAAGCCTTCTTGTAGAAAGCAATTGCATCTTCTAGTGTATTACTTTGAGCAAGCCCCCTGAGTATGATATTCCAAAGATAAGTTGTTGGTGCTTCAATCTGCCCATATACTTTATGATCAAAAAAACAAATCTGGTTGCAGAACAACATAAAATCTGAGAATCTTAGACATTACAGATTGGTAGTGCCCAGAAACAATGAGACAGCCATGAAGCCATTTAATGGCTTCCATGATCACAATGGTGAAAGAAAACTGGATTTTGTCATGAAATGTGGGCCAGTGAAGAGAAAGGTGGTACTGCACATGTCTTTTAACAAATCTGCTTCCCTGCAAGGGATTAACAAGATAAGTAAAACATCAACAAAATAATTCTGTTAACTAGTACTCAAGCGACAAAAAACAATACCATGAACTAGTCTTTTTGAAAGTGAAAAATATGGCATGATGTTGATGCTTATTAACAACATACAAATAAAAACAAGCAGTGGCTATGGTGGTGTTTAAAGCAAAGGTTATATCATTCAACAATCGTTCAGCAGCCAACAAGAAATAAACTGAATTGGAACTTGTGTTAGGTGGTGGAACTCCCCAGCCTCCCGTACTAGGTCTTCATCCTGTGATAAGAAATTGTAATATTGCTCACTGATGTTGCCGTGGAACAATTCTATGAGGAAATGTTGGTAGACGTCAGGATGCTACACGGCGTCCTGCGTCGGAGGAGAAATTTGTAAGGGCAAAATCAGAAGGAATTGGTTACATTCCTCGGAATATAATTATCAAAAATCCTTTTGGTAACATACAAAAAATAGGCTTTTATATTATTCACATCGAAACAATTAATTGCATTCATATGCCAAAATAACAATGTAGCAGTATTGTTACCGGTCCGAGAAACTACCTAAGTACAACTCACGCTAACTGGGTCAGCAGTCGATGACACTACAAGCGGGTGATTTCCTCACACGAGTATCTTCCATCCACTGCCTGACCTCCATGGCATCACTCCATCTATCAGCGCTGGCATACGTGTTGCTCAGCAGCGTGTAGTTCCCGCTGTTGCCAGCATCCAACTCATTGAGCTTCTTGGTGACCACCTCGGCAGTGGCTAAATCACCATGCGTCTTGCATGCTCCCAGCAGTATCCTGTAAACGACAGGGTCAGGAACCATGGGCATCTCGGCGATGAATCTCAGTGCCTTCTCCAACTGACCAGCGCGGCCGAGGAGATCGACGATGCAACCGTAGTGCCTCATCTCTGGTTCCATGTTGTGAACTGACTTCATGCTATCAAAGTAGTCAAGACCTTCCCCGACAAGCTCGGCGTTGGCGCAGGCGATGAGCACACCGAGGAATGTGACCCCGGTCGGCCTGAATCCTTCAGCGAGCATAGCCCGGAACACATTCAGAGCGTCCTCTTCGCCGCCATTATTCGCCAGGCCTAGTATGATCGAGTTCCATGACAAGGTGTCCTTCTCTTTCATTTCTTTGAAGACTTGCAATGCTTCCTTGGTACTTCCACATTTTGCATACATGTCAATCAGGGAATTGTGCATAATGGTGTCAGCTTCGATCTTGTTTCTCCTCACATATTCATGAATCCACCTACCAAGATCAAGCGCGCCCAACTGCCCGCAGGCGGAAAGTACACTTGTGATCACAATTGCATCTGGTTTCACCTGGGTTCTCTGCATCTGCCTGAAGAGTTCCAGAGCATCGGAGAACTGGCTAGCTTGTGAATATCCAGATATCATCGAGCTCCATGCGATCAGATCTTTGTTGGGAATTTCCTCGAATAATTTTCTTGCCGAAACCAGATTTCCTCCTTTTGAATACGCGGTGATCATTGTGTTCAGTGTCACAGCGTTCCTCTCCTTCA
The DNA here is from genome assembly GCF_019359855.2 of Lolium perenne. Lineage (NCBI taxonomy): Eukaryota > Viridiplantae > Streptophyta > Magnoliopsida > Poales > Poaceae > Lolium > Lolium perenne. The sequence goes on along the minus strand of NC_067246.2, from coordinate 257,739,764 downwards.
TGTTAAAGAAAACCTTTTCTGCTGATTGGAGCTGCCCACGCCTGCCATAGTAATCAATCAAAGTATTACCCAAGTAAACATCCACCTCTATGCAGTAATCCTCTATGTACCTAACCAAGCAATCTGCCATGCTCCAATCTGCTAGACGAGTGCATGCAGAAACAACCTTGACCATAGTAATCTTATCAGCTTTTACTCCTCCATCATGCATCAACTTGAATAACGTTAAAACTTCTTTCGGTCTATTGTACTGGCTATATCCACATATCAAGGAATTCCAGGATACTACATCCACAACTAGCATCTCATCAAAGACAGATCTCGCACAGCACAAATCACCACAAGCAGCATACAGATGAATCAGCGAATTGGAAACGAAGATATCGGAAAGAAGCCCATATTTCAGTACATGGTTGTGCATCTGTTTCCCTTCCTTAAGAGCATTAAATCTTCCACAAGCCTTCACTACAAATGGAAATGTCAGGTTGTCTGGCACCATACCTTCTCCTCGAGCCTTCTTGTAGAAAGCAATTGCATCTTCTGGTGCATTACTTTGAGTAAGTCCTCTGAGTATGATATTACAAAGATAAGTTGTTGGTGCTTCAATCTGCCCATATACTTTATGAGCAGAAACCAAATCTGGTTGCAGAACAGCATAAAATCTGAGAATCTTGGACATTGCATATTGGCAGTTGTACAGCCCAGAAACAATGAGATGGCCATGAAGCTTTTTCATGGGTTTTATGATTACAATCCTGAAAAAAAACTGGGTTTTCCCATGAACTCTGGGCCAGTGAGGGGAAAAGCAGTACTGCACTTCTCATTCAACACATGTGCTTCCTGCAAGGGATTAACAAGATAAGCGAAACAGAAACAGAACATAATACCACAAATTAGTACAAACGCGACAAAAGATAATACTGTAAGCTGGTCCTTTTGAAGGTGGAACATACAAGCATATGATGTTGATGCTTATTAACATATATAAAAAAGCAAAGAGTGGATAAGGAGATGGTTGTGTTTAAAACAAAGTTATACTTATCATTCAACAATCATTCATCAGCGAAGAAGAAATAAACTGAATTATTAGTTACTATGTAACTTTGCAAGAAATATGTAAGGTAAAAGAACAGAATGAACCCACCATAAAGTAGGGAGATCACATTTGGTAGTATACAAAGAGGTACAATTCTAGTAATGGAACAAAAATTCTTCAACTGTGAGAGCTTCTTCCCACGATTTGGTTCTAGCTTATTGGCTCGCACCAACCAAAGCAAGCCCAGGAACCTTAACAGCATTCCTCTCATCTACTAGCTTCCGTGCTCTTTCAGCGTCACTAAACCTACCATGCTCAGTAAGCATATTGGATACCACCACAAAATCACCTCCGGATTCTGTTTCGATTTCTAGTATCTTCTTCATCGCCCTCTCCCCCATCTCCACTTCTCCATACTTACTGCAGCAACCCAGCAGTGTCCTCCACACGACTGAATTAACCTCCATGGGCAACCCACTTATTACTTGCTCAGCCTCACACAACCGTCCAGCCCTACCTAGCATGTCTATGACACACCCAAAATGCTTGATCTCTGGATTTATATTGTACTCGTAAACCATGCTTTTGAAAAACGCTACTCCTTGCTCCACTAGCCCTCCATGGCTGCAAGCATTGAGAACGCTCAAGAAAGTGATCCTGTTCGGTGCGATGCCTGCCCTTCTCATCTCCGCAAACAGTTCAACTGCCTCCGCTGACAACCCGTGCATCGCGAAACCCGAAATTATCGACGTCCATGACACCAAGTTTCTCCTCTCCATCATTTCCCTGAACACCTTCAGCGAGCTCTGTATCGACCCAATCTTGGCATACAAGTCTACGAGCGAGTTCCCGACTCGGACATCCAGCACAAGAAGACCCGTCTTCTCACAAAAGCCATGCAGGGCCTCGCTCAAGAGAACCCTTCCAATACTGGCTACTGCAGGCACAACCGCCAAAACGGTAATCTCGCTCGGGCTAACGCCTTCCGCCATCATGCGGCGGAAAAGCTCAGCGGCCTCTAGATGGCGAGAAGACCGCGTGTACCCGTCTATCATCCCGGTCCACGACACAACGTTCCTAGACGGCATCCGCTCGAAGAGCAGCCTGGCGTGCTCGGCCTCGCCGCGCCCAGCGAACCCGGTGACCATCACGTTCCAGGAGACCGCGTTCTTCGCCGGCATCTCGTCGAACGCCGCCCGGGCGTCCGCCAGGCGCCCGCACGCGAGGTACGCGCTGGTGAGGGCGGTGTGCACGTGGGCGTGGCACGCGAACCCGTTCCGGATTAGAAGACCGTGCAGTTGCCGGGTGGCATGTGGCCATGTCAGCCTGGTGCAGGCCCCGAGGGCGAAGGTGAAGGCGTAGGTGTTGGAGGCCGCGTGCCGGCGGGAGTGTCGGAAGAGGTGCAGCGCCTCCTGCGGGAAGGGGCCGCGGGAGTAGGCTTTGAGGAGGGTGTGCCATGGCGTGGGACGCCCGTCGAACACCTTGTGGGTGATGAGCTGGGCGTGGATCTGGAGGAGCGGGCGTCTGGCGGATTGGTGATTTAGGAGGAGGGCGAGTAGGCTGTGGACGTGCGCGGCGGTGGCGGCGGCGGCGGGGTGGAGGGGTGGGCTTCGTTGCCGCGAGAAGTGGGGGGAGAACCGTGCCATGGCCGGAGGTGGCTAGCTAGTCTTGCTTAAACCCTACCCAGCGCCTCTGTTGTCTACCTAGACGTGAATGATAGTGCAATCGAGAGAGGCCATCTCTGCATACCTTGTCTAGAGAGAAGGTCGCTCGCAGCGGCTTCACTGGAAATCGCCCTCGGCTTCTCTCTCCCTCCGGCGCCAAGACGAAACCAACAGTTTACTTTAGGCTTGCCTTTCCCGGGCGATTTGCACAAAAATAACCCTTTTTTCAAACTATAGCACAGACTGACCCTCCGGCGAAACTATTTCACTCATCTAACCCTTTTGTGTGGCGCCCCTCTCATGGGCGCCACACATACCCATGTGGCACCCCTTCTGCCGGCGCCACAAACCCATTCGACGTGGCCCGTCGACGCTGAGCTGGTGAGCCGATCCGACGTGGCAGGACGTGTGGCGCCGCTCTCGCCGGCGCCACACTTTGAAAGTGTGACGCCCATGGCACGGGCGCCACACATCCACTTGTAATTGCCCAAAACATACTGTAAGACAAATCGTCTGGGACTTAACCGTTTTGGCGAGGCTCATTGTGTGACGCCGATGCCACGGGCGCCACACTAGCATGTGTGGCGCCGATGCCACTGGCGCCACACAAAGAGGCTCGCCAAAACGGCTAAGGACTAATCGTCCGGAGCCCCTGGATGTTTTCGATCTAGAAGTTGATATATGTTGGCATGTGTGGCGCCGATGCCACGGGCGCCACACAGTGCAGTGTGGCGCCAGTGCGGAGGGCGCCACACATTGACTTGTGTTAAAACCATGAAAAATCCTACCACCATATTCAAACAGTTTTGAGTACAACATTGCACATATGTACGACACAACATAATGGTTCAAACGATAAATAAGGTTCGACGACATCAAGGTTCCAATTACAATAAGGTTCAATGACATGAAGGTTCGAGAAGATCAAGGTTCACACAACATCATGGTTCGACAACATAAAAGGTTCGACAACAAGAACATAGCCAAACGGACATCACTGCGTGGCAAAGGCTCCCTCCCCCCATCGCCTTCTTTTTCTTAGATTCTTCGGCCAATTCTTCCTTCTCCCTTATGTCACGAGCCAACTGAACGACCGAATCGAAGAAGTGGTGACGCTCCTCCGTCTTTGCATCTTCCGTTTGAGCTCTTTCCTCCTTGATGCGTTCAGCCTCCCTAGCCACCTCTTCTAGGTGCATCCTATTGGCCCTCTCCCTCGCTATTTGCTCAAGTTGGTAGCTCCTCAGGAATTTTGCCCGTGCCTCGCAGTCCCGTTCGGCCTTCAGCTTGTCATTCCTCCTCTTGTTGCGCAATAGGTATTCCTCATACCCCCTTTGCATACGATCATCTTCCTCCTTCTTCTTAGCTATCTCCTCCCGCCTCTTCCTCTCAAGTTCTTCCTTCTCCCTCTTCCGCACCGTCCTTACCGCCTCCTCCCAAACGGACTCCTCCTTCTCATTGCCCTCCCATGCCCCCTTCCCCTTGGTGGATTGAGTTGCCATACCTGAAAACCAAATTGAAAAACCAAAGTTAGTCATGGAATAGGAAAATAGAAAGTACAATGCAATTATTAACTTGGAGACACATACGGATAAGGCCCCGCTAGGTATCCTAGCATACTAGTATCCCGACGGCCACCATGCCGACTTCTACTAAGCCCAACGTGAATCGTTGGTTGCCTTGGACCTTGTCGCCATTGTGTTTGATGCCTTGCGGCTTTTTGCCTTGGAGCTTGTTGCGTAGGAGCTTGTTGCTGTGGGGCTTGTTGCCTTGGAGCTTGTTGACTTGGAGCTTGTTGCGTTGGAGCTTGTTGCCGTGGGGCTTGTGTGCTTGGAGCTTGTTGCCTTGGAGCTTGTTGCGTAGGAGCTTGTTGCCGTGGGGCTTGTTGCCTTGGAGCTTGTTGACTTGGAGCTTGTTGCGTTGGAGCTTGTTGCCGTGGGGCTTGTGTGCTTGGAGCTTGTTGCCGTGGGGCTTGTGTGCTTGGAGCTTGTTGACTTGGAGCTTGTTGCCGTGGGGCTTGTGTGCTTGGAGGTTGACGCGGAGACGGTTGGCTTGGAGTTTGTTAGCTTGGGGTTTGTTGGCTTGGGGTTTGTTGGCTTCGAGGTTGATTTGAAGCTTGTTGGCTACTTGATGCTTGACTTGTGCTAGCATCATTGCCCTTTGATTTTTTGCCAGATGTGCACTTCCTTTTATTGTGGCCCTTACTATTGCACGATCCACAATTAGTTGGCTCGCGAGCTTCTTGGAATAACCTGTTTCCCGAATGACCCCATCTATCCATATCTCTGTGATACCTCTTTGTCTTTCTTCTTCCACGTTTCACAACCTTCCTTTCCGGATCTGGCCAAACTTGCACACCATGATACTCCGGCCATTGTGATTGATCCAAGTAAGGAGAAAACCTTGGAGCCCATATCCTCTTTGTGGCTTCAATTGAGAACTCTGACTCCCGAACGGTGAGCGGGTTATTGTAGTCGACACGTCTAGTGCGTGCCGCTGTTAGCAAGTGGGAGCAAGCCAAATGAAGCAAAGAGGGCCTCCTACATGTGCATTCATATGTCTTTAGGGACACACGGAAAGCCCGGCCTCCGTGTTGGACACCACCTTGTGTGGTGCCTCCCGGCTCATTCACTTGGTAAACCCAGTCAACATTGTCATAACATGTAGCCGTTTGGGAGTCGGCCTTCCTCGACTGAAAATCCATGAGCTCTTGAACCTTCGTTGGGAACTCGCAATTCATAGCAATTTCCTTCTCCGTTTCATCGGTGTAGTTCTGGAAGTAGACATTCAACTTCTCGAATGTGTATTGAATGATTGCCGTCACGGGCAATGCACGGACACCCTTCAACACATTGTTGAAGCACTCGGCCATGTTGCTTGTCATTTGGCCATATCTCCTCCCATCCTCATCATAAGCTCTCGCCCACTTTGAGTTAAATATGAGGTGTCTATGAAGAAACTCTTGACCACCCGCGTTGAGGTCTTTGTGCTTCAGCAAGCCGTTGTATAGGTTTGCGAAGCGGCGCTCCGAATAAGCGAGGCAACAATCTTGAAGAAGGTCAGACAACTCTTTGCTCTTGCATGCCCGGTAGAAGTTTGCACAAAAATGCCTCATGCACCATCGGTGATGCAAGGGAGCATGCCCGGGGATTACAAGCTCCACCGCATTGAGAATTCCTTGATGACGATCGGAGATGACACACACTTCCTTTGAGGGTGGTATGACCCTCGTCCTCAATATGTGGAAAAACCATTCCCAGTTATCATTGTTCTCAATCTCTACCAATGCAAAAGCCAGTGGTACTAAACGGTTGCTCGCATCATTTGCTATTGCCACCAATAGTGTGCCCTTGTACTGCCCGGTCAAGAAGGTACCATCCATGGCTATGACGGGCCTACAATGTTCGAATGCCCTCGTGCATTGCTCGAATGCCCTCGTGCATTGCTCGAATGACCAAAATGCACGGTGAAATACCCTCACTTTTTTACCATCATGCAATGTCATTTTGGTTGCGGAAGGCTCCACCACATGCACCATGCCCGGGTTAGTTGCGGCCATCGCTAACAACAACCTAGGGACTCGGTTGTATGCTTCCTCCCAATCACCGTACAACATCTTAAATGCGGCTTGTTTGGCCTTCCATGCCTTCCCGTACTTGACGTCGTAGGCAAACCGAGATTTGACCGTATCTTGCACGGACTTAATGCTCATGATAGGAAGTGATGATATCTCCGCCGAGAGCTTGTATGCAATGAACTCGGATGTGAGTTGACGGTGGTCCGACTGCGCATCCTTGCCATCAAGCTTCGGCCCCCGGCACATGTGAGTGGCTACACAACTTGTTATGTGCCAAGAGGGCCCTTTTTTGAAAGGTCTTGCACGGACAACCCATGGGCACCTTTTATCCACACATTTTAGCGTGTACCGCTTCTTCAAGTCCGAGTGAACAACAATGTAAGGGCGATGATGCTTAATGGAGAACTCCTTCAACCATATCTTCAATTCCAAGAAGGTATCAAACGTGAGCCCTTTAGAGATCATAGCCGTCGTAGCATCCACATCTCTCTTGGATATTGGCCTAGCTCCAAGAAGTAAACTTTTTCCACCATCAACCACGGCTCCATCCGCAAGACTAACATCACGGAACAATGGTACCCGGATATCCCGTCCGGTTACCTTCTTGAAGATCTCGGCTCTTTCGGCTTCCTTAGCCGTCAAGCCATCCTCGTCAACCTCCTCTTCTGGTCCATCATCATCCGAGTCCGACGCATAGCATCGGGAATAAGGAATGGAGTGGTCCATCTCCTCTTGCGTCCAATATTTATCCAAATCACCGATATTGTTGCCATTCATCTCGAAACCATCATCACCATCGTCATGCTCGTCATACTCATTATCCAACGGAGGTTGTTGGGCAATGGGAGATTGGACAATGGGAGATTGGGTGGCTTCTTCTTGGCTCATGGGTGGTGGACTCCTCTCTCGAACGGGGGAGGATGGCCGGTTAAGGTCAAGCTCGATACGAGCATCAACCGTCTTGGTTGCAAACAACTCCAAAGCCTTATCTTGTGATCCGGCCACCGTCTCCTTGTAAACGGACCAACGTTGCTCGGAGTTGATACGCATTGTCTTCCAACGGGTGTGCATTCCAAACCCCACATTATGCCTTCCCTCTAGCTCAACACCATCATTTGGCTCATTCCAATTCAACTCAACCCTCACTTGTGCTACCACCTCCGCAAAGCTAGGGCTAAGGTCAAACACCAAGTCAACCTCTTCCGGGTCCGGCTCTATGTTTCCCTTCAAGAAAGCATCCTTGTCCACATGATGAACATGAACAATTCTTTCCATCCCCCTAGCATAATGGGAACAACACATACACACATGTCTTCATTAGTTAGCATAATCAACATAATCTACCCATACAAACTAGCACACTACCATTTCTCCTACTTCAACAACCCTAACATCCAACCAAATGCATCTCCACCCTCAAATCTACCAAATCCACATCTAGGGTTTCACATGTAGATTCAACCAAATACACAAAAACAATGGATGAAAAGAAGGGGAACGGAGGAGATTACCTCAAGGAACGAGTTGGGAACGATCTCCACGGACAGATCTGGTGATTTGGTGGTGGATTTGGTGGGGGGGAGAGTGGGGGAGAGAGAGAGCCGACCGCCTGTGAGGAAAGAAGAAGAACAGAGGGAGAAAGAAAAAAGAAAGGTCGGGCTGGCTGGGCGCGCGCGGCCAAACTTAAGTGGATGTGTGGTGCCCACTTTCAAAGTGTGGCGCCGGCGAGAGCGGCGCCACACGTCCTGCCACGTCGGATCGGCTCACCAGCTCAGCGTCGACGGGCCACGTCGGATGGGTTTGTGGCACCGGCAGAAGGGGCGCCACATTGGCATGTGGAGGGGCGCCACACAAAAGGGTTAGATGAGTGAAATAGTTTCGTCGGAGGGTCAGTGTGTGGTATAGTTTATTTTTGTGTAAATCGCCCCTTTCCCCGAGTGAACATTGACACATTGTTGTGTTGACACAAATCACTCCTCGCTCCTCCTCCATGTTGCGGAGAGCTCTCGCCGGAGCAATCACGCGCCTCTCATCCCCCGGATTCTCCAGCCCGCTCCACCCGCCCAGGCCCTCGCGTCTCTCCACATGGAGAGAACCCGGTGCTGACGGCGGCGGCGGCGACAGCGAGGGGGAGGATGACCCCTTCTCCTTCCCGGACCAGCAGAACCTCCCGCCCGACGTGTCCCGCGGCGTGGACGCCATCGTCGCGGCAACCGAGTTCTCCCACACCGACGCCGCGCGCGCCAAGGACCTCCTGGAGCGGTGCGGCGCCGCGCCCTCCGAGACGCTCGTGGTGGCCGCGCTCTCCCGCCTCCGCAACAGCTGGGCCGCCGCGCACGCGGCCTTCCGCTGGGCGTCCGCGGCGCCGGACTACTCCCCGGGGCGGCACGCGTGCCACTCCATGCTCGCCATCCTGGCCCGGCACCGCCGCTTCGACGACGCGCGGGGCCTGCTCGACGAAATGCGGCGCAGGTCCCTCGCGTCCCCGCGGGCGGTGCTCCTGCTCATCCGCCGCTACTGCGCCGCGCGCGACGTCGCGGCGGCCATCGCCGCGTTCCGCGCCCTCCCGACGTTCGGCTTCGAGCCGGGGGTCGCGCAGTTCCAGGGCCTGCTGAGCGCCCTCTGCCGGCACAAGAACGTCAGGGACGCGGAGCACCTGCTCCTGTCCAGCGAGGAGGAGTTCCCGTTCCAGACCAAGAGCTTCAACATCGTGCTCAACGGGTGGTGCAGCGCGGTCTGCAGCGCGCGGGAGGCCAAGCGGTTCTGGACCGCCATGGAGGCTCGGGGTATCGAGCGGGACGTGGTGTCGTACGGCAGCATGATCTCGTGCTTCTCCAAGGCCGGGAGCCTTGACACGGTGTTGAAGCTGTTTAACCGCATGAAAGAAGCTGGCGTCGTGCCGGACCGGAAGGTTTACAACGCGGTCGTGCACAAGCTCGCCAAGGGGCAGTGCGTGGACGAGGCGAGGGCGCTTGTCCAGAGCATGGAGGAGAAAGGGGTTGCGCCGGACACGGCCACGTACAACTCCCTGATCAAGCCTCTCTGCAAGGCTCGCCGGGTCAAGGAGGCACGGGAAATGTTCGATGAGATGGTCGGAAGGGGGCTAGCGGCGTCAGTGAGGACGTTCCATGCGTTGTTTGATGTGGCTACGAGCCCCGATGAGGTGTTTGAGCTGCTGGATAAGATGAAGACTATGCACTGCGAGCCGGAGATAGACACTTATATTATGTTGATCAGGAAGTTCTGTCGGTGGAAGCAGCATGACAGCGTGGAGAAACTGTGGAACGCGATGCCTGCGAACGGGCTGAGCCCTGATCGGAGTGCGTACATTGTGTTGATACATGGGTTGTTCTTGAACGGGAAGCTAGAGGAGGCAGCAAAGTATTACGACGAAATGAAAGCCAAGGGGTTTCCACCAGAGGAGAAGACCGAATCAATGATACAGGCGTGGCTTGCAGGTCGAGAGCTTGCCAAGGCGTCAGCTGCTGCTGGCTCAAGAGGTGGTTCTGTGTCTCTCAAAGTAACTCGCAGAGAGTGGTAAAGATGAAGATCCTTTGAAATTAATCGATGAAAAGAAACACAGAAGAGGTTTCTGTGGAGTAACTGCTAGATAAGTTGGAGAGAAATTATTAGTCAGAAATAAGATTCTGACTATCACCATAGTACTATGTTTCCCCAGTTATTTACATTCTCAATAACATCATTTGGGCGTCGACTGGAATTAGAAAGTGCAACCTCTGTTTAATCTTGGTGTTTGAAAGTGCAACCTTTAATATATTTCTTGGCTGTCGACTGGAAGTAGAAAGTGGAACCTTAATTTGCATTCTCAATAGATCGCTTGGCTGTTGACTGGAAATAGAAAGTGCAACCTTTATTTAACCTGCTAAACCTGGATAGGCATAATCACTTGTTGTATTCTTTATTTACTGACTACATGTTTAATTATTCGTTGACAATGTATAATTAATCAATGTCCAACATTTTAATACTACTTGATTTAAAATGTTTCAAATCTCCATATAAAAAATATTTCCAATACTTGTACTTCAGGCTTACAGCAATTCCATCTGTACAGTGCCTGCTGGCATATTCTCATATACATATAACCTCTATAACATTCAAGATCTGCAGCTATGTGAAGTTATATTTTCTTCTTGACAAACCACCATCATATATATTTGTTCAAGATCTGCAGCTGTGTGAAGTTATATTTTCTTCTTGACAAACCACCATCATATATGGTTCTCTTTCTGCCACTGAAACATTGCTATCTTTCTGATAGCATTGATTCAGTGCATGTGCATACTAATAATCCAGCTCCAAGGGCACATTGGATCGAAGATGGGGCGGTTTGCAGCCAGCCTAGATAAGTTGGAGAGAAAATATTTAGGCACAAATAATATTCTGGCTACTCACCATAGTACTACGTACTATGTTTCCCCAGTTTATTTACATTCTCAATAGATCATTTGGGCGTCAACGGGAATTAGAAAGTGTAACCTCTGTTTAAAAACTTGGTGTTTGAAAGTGCAACCTTCAATATATTTCTTGGCTGTTGACTGGAATTAGAAAGTGCAACCTTTGTTTAACCTGTTTAAACTTGGATAGGCATCACTTGCTGCATTCCATCTTTTGTAGCTTGTACTGTGTTTGACTTTTTTTGATAAAGCGGGTAATACTGACTACATGTTTTAATTATTGGTTCACAATGTATAATCGGTGTCCACCATTTTAATACTTGATTTCATATGTTTCAGGCTTACAGAGATTCCATTTGTAGAGCGTCTTCTGGCATATTCTCATATATACCTCTATATGACCGTGGAAGATCTGCAGCTGTGTGAAGTTCTATGTCATAATTTTCTTCTTGAAAAAGCACCATCCCGTTGAGCCATTGCAACCTTTTCTTATACTGAAATCGCAACCTTTCTGATAGCATTAATTTAGTGCATGTGCATACAAGAGCACATTGGATGGAAGATGAGGCGGTTTGCCGCCAGCTTGTTAGTAATGAATGCATCTGTTTATTCTGAGGTGAGAGTTTACCTGAATTTCAGTTATATCTATTCAGTTAGCTGTTCTTTTCTCTGCTATCCTGTGGCTTCAATAAAGCCGCGCAGCCAGTGGATTCGTCCAAACCAATGATAATATGGTCATGAACTTATCTTTGCATGCGATCTTTATTAAGACCTTTCTGTAATATCCTAGAGGATAGTCCTGCTAATATCAAGTGCCTTGTTTTGTCAGCTGTCACTTGATATATTCTAAACGCTGGTATACTATGTAGCCCAGTCTCCATTAATATCGAGTAGTAGACGCAAGTTGCTTTAAAGTTTTGTTGTTAAGACGATGACAGATAGTGGACACAGTTATGGGGAAAACAACTTACTTTCTCTGTAGAACCTACAGCCATCCGAGCCATACTTGTCATGCTAGTGCTCACTGTCATTTTCATGGCATCTTATAGCTGTAGGGCTGCAAGCGTCGCTAACTCGTATGACTCATGACACAGACTAACATAGTGCACGGCCACATCCCAGCTTTAACTGACAGCTGCGTGGTAGTCCAGTCGCAGTCTGCTCATGTATGCACTGAACGTTTTACAGTTCTGTCAATATCTGAAATCACTGTACCACAAGATTTCGAGTAACACCAAAGATCTTTTTTGGTTGAAAAGATGATGAAGAGTGTAAAAAAAAACCGAAATACCAACTGAGAAACAATTCCTAGGCAATAACCGAGCATGCACTTACGATTGGTCAAGGGGTGAATAACTTAGTTTGATTAATGAGGACAAAAAGGATATGTTTCTCGCAGGATACCAAATGCCTAAGATCGAAACCAAAGAATACATTACTACAGACCTACCACCACATCTTGCAGAATCAATCATGTTTTCTCTCTCTGTTTATAGTTCAAATATTATCTATCTTGCCCCCTCTTGTTATTTACAGGATGTCTCTGGTCTTCTTGTTCCATCTCATCAGAAGGGTGGCATGACCGTCTGCCACATCCTCGTCTGCGGCGAGGTCATCGACTGCAGGTAGCCGCCGCTGCCGACGTCCTGCCAAGGCGCGGCCGCCGGGTTCGCCATCTGCCCGAACTGGCTCATGTAGCAGGACTGCAGGTCGTTGTTCATGCCCGCGAGCCAGTCGTTGTCGTCCTTGACGGCCACCATGCCGTCCCTCGCCTGCCCCTGCAACGCCATGTCCCTGCTGAAGCCGTGCTGCTGAGACTGCGGCAGGGCGGTGGCGCTGTCGATGTCTGAGGAATCGTGCGTCTGGAAGCTGTCGGACAGGGCCTGGGTGTCCACCAGTGGGTTCATGACCTCCCCGTTCTGTCTGTGGTGGTGCGGCGCCGCCACGGCGGGCATGTCCTGCTCCACCTTGACCTTGTCCCAGTTGTTCTTCTTGTTGTAGAGGCGGCACAGCACCCACTCATCCAGCTGAGTAGAAGAGGTGGAAGAGAGAGTCAGCATCGATCAATGCAGAGAAATTGGTAGATGGTGCAGGGAATTACTGAAAGGGAGGGAGGAGGCGCGGGGGTTAATTACCTTGAGTGATCCCTTCTTGCCTGGCGCGCGGTCAGCCTCGGCGATGCGGTACTCGTGCATGATCCAGTCCGTCTTGACCCCCCTGGGCGCCCTCCCGGCGTAGAAGACGAGCGCCTTCTTGATGCCCACCGTCCTGCCGCCGCTGTCCCTGGACGGCACGGGCTTGTCGGCGCCCGTGGCCTTCCAGTAGCCGGTCCCGGCGGAGCGGTTGGGGCGCGAGCCGTTGGGGTACTTGCGGTCCCGCGGCGTGAAGAAGTACCACTCCCTGCTCCCGAACAGCGCCCTCTCTGCACGAACACCATGGCAAAGTTAGCGCATTCGCTCTGAAAGTCTGAACCACGCGCAAACACATGGTGGAGCCAAGGCGAAACAGAGAAAGGAAAAGCAGGGGAGTTGATCAGAATTGGGAGCGAGAAGGAGGCGCACCAGGCAGATCCCAGGGATCGAACTTGTAGAGGTCGACCTCGGCGATGATGGAGACGGGCTGCGGCTGCCCGGCGACCTTCCGGCAGAGGTAGTGCACGACGAGCTCCTCGTCGGTGGGGTGGAACCGGAACCCCGGCGGCAGGTTGAGGTCTGCCTCCGCGTCCCTCCGCCCGCTGCCCTCCGCCGCCGCCGCCGCCATCGCCGGCTCGGCCTTCACCGTTGCCATCATCATCCTCCTCCTCCCTGAAAAAACCCGCCTCGTGTCCACCACCACCTTCCAGAGAGAAAATCCCTCGTGCTGTGTCCTGGTTCGAAAGGCGGCTGCCGCAGCTGGTACCGCCTTCTAGCTAGGCTTTCGGTGCTATCAAATCGGCGTGCTGGCTTCCTTGGCCACCAAGGCGGCTATATACCGGGCCCTAGGCACGTGGGCCGACCGTGGGCCCGCGCGTGTCTCCCCGAACCCGCTCGTGGGCTCCGGATCAGGACGGCCGCGCCTGCCTCGAAGGTTCACTCGTGGACAAGGCTTTGACCCCCGCGACGGCTCCCACGAAAGGGACGGAAGGGTCAAAAGAGAGATTTTTTTTAGCAGCTGCTGCGCGACAGCCGGGCGGAAAATGCACATATTAGAATTTATAACCTCGGCGGGGCGGCGGCTCGGCGAATGGCGTGGCGCCTGCGTGCGTGCGTGAGCGATGCCATGGTCGTCGGCCGTGACAACCCTCTCCTGCATGTGATCTTCATCGTCTACAGGGCCGGCATGATCGTCTATGCATGCTGTGCCCTCGTCTCTCGGCCGCTCATTTGCGTCACGTGTGCAAAATGCAAAAGGAGGACACATGTAAGTTTCTCGACCGTGCTTTGGGTTTTTTTTTTTCCTCGTGGAGAGGGAAAGAAAGTAAGGGCCAGCGTTTCACACTACAGGCCACGCAATGCCAATGCTTTTTTTCCTGACAAAAAAGAGTACATTAATAATGCGGAGACACTAATTACACACAGCCTCCAAAATATCAAAAGACATCACAGATGTACACAACCAAATTTTAGAAAGAAGAATAATTTTTTTTTTGAAACATCCACCGTATATTAAGACCAACATGCCGCCTCATTAAAAACTTTCAAGCCCCCTTCGGTACACTGGAAGGAAAAAAGTGCGTCAGAAACCTGTTGGCCTGAAGCCAAGTCAATTACAATCCTGAGCGATGAGCTCCAACACACAGGGAGGGGCTTCACCATGAAGGAGACCATCAAAACCAGACTTGCCTAATTGTGCCAGCACATGCGCTGCACCATTACTGACCCGGTCTATCTTACAAATGGATATGCTACCAAAAACCCTAAGAAGATCCCGAGCTTCATTATAGAGAGCCCAGCCACTCGACAACTCTTGTCCTGAACTTAATATGGATTGCACTGCTCGGAGACAATCAGATTCAACAATGGCTTGATCACAACCAATAGACAGAAGGCGTTTGATCCCAGCTATACATGCTTGCAGCTCGGCCTCCTCAGCACTGGCACACTGATGTACATGTTTCCATTCCGTAAGAATAACTTGGCCCTTGTGATCTCGGATGATGACACCCAGCTCGGCTTGTTTTGAAAGCTCATCCCACCCAGCATCCACATTTGCCTTCAGCGATCCTTCTGTCGGGGCTATCCACTTGGTGAGAGCCAGCGGATCTTAAGAACTATGATGGTCCGCAGTATAACGGGCCGCTAGGAAAGATCGGTGGTAGTTCACAATGAACAAGGCAGATGCTGTGATCGAGGCTTTGCCATCCCCATGCACGACGTTATTCCTGTGATGCCACACCCGCCAAAGCAAGAAAATGACCTTAGGCCGGTCACTCTTTGGAATGCTGCGCAAGAGTTGCAGGATCCACTCCTTGCCATTGTACTCAAAATCCTCCTCCGGGGGTAGACGCCAAAGCTTCCTAGTTTCGTCCCGAAGAGCACGGGCCAGAGTACATCTAATCAGGGCATGGTGACTGTCTTCGACTGCCTGCCCACAGATAGAACAGATTGGACTCACGGTGTTAATGCGCTTGTGAAGCCCTGCAAGGACTGCGAGGCTGTCCGTCGCTGTTTTCCAAGCAAAAATTCGACCATCTTCCAAATAGAACGGTCACCAGATGGTTCGGAGCTAGATTGACCTTGGGAGAGGCGTTGAATCATAGGGTTCACACCAATCCGATAAGCTGATCTCACACTGAAAATGCCATTACTCTCAGCACTCCATGCAACGAAGTCTCCGGAGGCTCTAGCAGGGAGTTTGATCGACAGAATAGCATCACTATCCGTCGGCGAATAGCAGGACCTGATCGCCACATCATCCCATGCTCTGGTAATTGGGTTGATGAGCTCGGAAACCCATCTCCGCCGGGAGTTATTCCTCCTACCCTCCACTTTCATGGTGCCTGGTCTAGGGAGCCAATTATCTCTAAAAATCCCCACTTTAGAACCAGAACCAATACGCCATATGATGCCTTGTTTCAGTAGGTCAAGACCGTACACAATCCCTTGCCAAGTTTGTGATTGGTTTTGAATAAAAGCAGTATCCAATAAATCGCCAAAGGGGTAATATCTTGCTTTAAGAAGACGCGCACATAAACTATCAGGGAATTGGATAAGACGCCAGGCTTGCCTAGCAAGTAACGCCTGGTTGAGGACTCTCAAATCTCTGAAACCAACACCACCTTGAGTTTTTGGCCGCGTAATTTTGTCCCAAGCAAGCCAGTGCATTTTGCGGCGGTCATCCTCATCGCCCCACCAGAAATCTCGAATAATCTTGTGAAGATCATCCACTAAACCCATGGGGAATTCGAAAACCCCCATGGCGTAGGTAGATATAGATTGGAGAACAGATTTAATCAGAATCTCTTTGGCTCTTGAGGATATATATTTTTCAGCCCAGTCACTAGCATTCTTTGAAAATTTTCTTTTTGTTGGTTTGAACTTGCCCTTAGACATTCTCCCATCAGGAACCAGCAGGCCCAAATATTTTTCCTCAAAACAAACTGTCTCATATTTCAGAATTCCCTTCAAGACCGTCTGCACCTCAGGGGAACACTGATCACCATACATAATAGAACATTTTCCCAGGCTCACCAGTTCGATCCAGGATAGATTTAGTAACTAGGCCTTGCTCAACAGTACCTTCAAAGAAAAGGAGGCTGTCGTCCGCAAACAACAAGTGAGATATACCTAGGCGCTCTGCGACAAATGTGGAGCTCATGTAGGGCGTTGTTCGCTATTTCTCTCCTGATAAGGCAAGAAAGACCATCAGCAACAAAAAGGAACAAGTACGGCGAGAGAGGATCACCTTGGCGAATACCACGGGAGGGAGTGAAAGGATCCAACATATGTCCGTTAAAGCAAATCGAATAGCGTACAGTGGTGACAGACGCCATCACCCACTGTATCAACTGACTACGAAAGCCCAACTTCGCTAAAACCCCTTCAAGAAATCTCCAATCCACGCGATCATACGCCTTAGCCATATCCAATTTGTACGCATAAAAATTCCTGCGAGCAGCTGAACCAGTCTGGATAGTACGAATACACTCAAACGCCATAAGAGCATTATCTGTTATGAGGCGCCCGGGAATAAACGCACTCTGAGTCGGGGAAATGATATCCTAAAGAATAGGACGGAGGCGGTTAACCAGGCATTTGGAAATCACTTTGAAGATCACATTACAGAGGCTTATAGGCCTGAAGTCCTTGAGCTCCTCTGGATCAACCTTTTTCGGTATAAGAACAATAGCAGTATCATTCACCTCATCTGGCATAATACCATCAAGAAAAAATCTCTGAACCGCTCTAGCAACATCGTCACGCAGTAAGCCCCAATTTCCCTGAAGAAAATGAGCCGGGAAGCCATCTGGTCCTGGCGCCTTGAGAGGGCCAATTTGAAATAGTGCATCAGTAATTTCCTTCTCAGAGAACGGGGCATAAAGATTTGCATTCATCTCCTCATTTACGCATTGTTCAAGCATGTCAATAATGATGTCTGGGTTGATATTTTCCTCACGTGTATATAGATTCTGGAAGAATTCAGTAGCCATATTCTCTATCTCTCTCGAATCTGAGGTCCATGAACCATCTGATCTCTTCAGTTTACGAATATTATTTTTCCTCCTCCTCCAAGATGCACGACGGTGGAATTTTTTTTGTATTGCGGTCACCTTCACGGAGCCAAGCAACTCGAGAGCGTTGCATCCAGAATATTTCTTCACGGTAGAGAAGTTAGTCCATCTCCTTTTCCAGCCCTACTTAGTGAACAATTCCTTGCAAAGACAACAACCGGAGTACAGATTCTCCAAAAAATGGTGTCTCAAAAAAATTTATACATGAGACCAGCGGCTTCGTCGTCGATCAAGTATCTTACATTTTCATGCTAGAAAAAGTTTGTGCAGCCTTCAACGAAGCCATTGACGGATATGATCAATTAATGTCAGACATTGGGTTTTCACCCCTGAAAGATAAGACTCCTTACTCCTCCGGTGCCGAGGCCACAACTACAAACCATGAATCATCAGGAAAAGTCCTCATCGCCTCGAAGACTCAGTCTGCAATTGCTAGTACTCCAATCTCAGCTGCCATGCCATTCTCTGCCATTGTAAATCCCCTGAAAATCGAAACACCGACATGTCCCATAATATCAACATGCAACGGAGCTTCGCGCCACACCCTCCCGAAGCCGAACATGCTGATAATAAGGGCGTGCACGACAGAATCCCTTCTGATCCGGCAACCTAGGGTCGTCATGCGTCCAAAAGATCTCCAGCGGATCCTTCTGGAACTCGTCAACGACCGGATCAAGGAAAACGGTAACAAGCAGGTCATGCTAATGCGGAGTAGACACCTTCACACATACCACCATTGATTCCCTTTCAACCTACTCCCTTTGTTACATAATTTTCGATGTGTATGTTTTTATTTTGAATTTAAGCTAAAGCCTAGGGATGGAAATGTGGGCTCATTACCAGCGTAATAGGCAGGTAAAACTCCATTAGAGTATGGATATGAGACAAAAAAAATACTATTAATATTTAATTGGGAAATATCATACTGATCAGGTAGACAGAATATATGTATAGGATCATATAACTTGTACCCATGTACTAATCCAAATTTGAACAAGTGGAGTCTTCGTATTATTCGTGTTGATATTTATAATATGTTCTTGTTTCTAAATTATGGTCATGCGTTGTTTACGAACAATTTTTTTTTGCTTAATTTACGGTCGGTAAGTGCGGGTAAGATCAAAGGGGACGGTATGGGTATACAGGTTGGCTCCACGAATACCCATTTATCATGTTTTGGGTGACGGGGATGGAAAAAAACTATAGCCATTGACGGATATGAGTATATACACATATATCTCGCGGGTGTCATCCCTACTAAAACAAATACAAGAATTGCGGTAACGGAGATAGCTAGCATACAATTTAACTGCCGACAAGCTGTATTTTATCTTCAGTACACTACCCTTCGTAATGCACGGCGTGTCATTGAGCTGCTGTAGTGTCTACATGCATCGCAGCAGTTTATATCGATCCCATACCGAACGATCGACACAAGGATATGCTTGGACCATCACAAGACATTTAACAATTCAAGGGGATAATCTCCAAGCGTGGACCGTTCATATTGAGCTAACCTAGTACCGCCATTTATTTTACCCGGTCACAGACAGCTAGAGTAGGTGTATCTCCTCCCAAGTCCCAACTCCTCCTATCTGTACACTTTGCTCCAATCTGCACGTGCCATATATATCCTGGGTGGATGCCGTCGAAGTGCACCGAACCTGGACCTTTGCCTGGGTGCGCATCGAGCCGCAACGGTGGGGTGGCGAGCAAATCCTCCGGTGGTTGTTGTTGGGGGTCGGCTAGATAGATGGCGCCTTGTCGACAGCCGATGTTTTCTCATTCCTCCTGGACTAGACTATGCTACGACATTGCGGCAGAAAAGGACGGACAGGCAGCTCGATCATATCCCGCGGAAAGAGAAATGCCGGTGGGAAAGCGATGGACACCACAGTAGATTATACTGCGCTTTCGTTTTACATGGGCGGAAAGTATAGCCCGCGTGCTGCAGTAGTCTCCGGCTGCAAAACATTCCTTTTCTTAGATGCAATTTTTTCCTTAATTTAACAGATTTGTTATGAGCTTTGTAGTACTCTTTTTATCTTACGTAAGTTGCCTGAGATTTGTCGGATGGTGTCCCACAGGCTGATGATCGATCGCTTACTGGCACCATAAGCTGTCATCTAAGTAGGCTAAACATGCATGCATGGTTACAGTGCGACAGACGTGATATGACATGGAGCACTCGACACCGTTAGCTGCCTTTGCAGGCATCATTTCGTTGACAATATTGTTTGGAGCATCTCTAGCACACATGCGAAAAGGTGCGCAACCCAAAAAAGGCTGCCGTTGTATTTAAGTGCGGAGCAAACAACATAGGGCCTAGTACATACTCAAACGATCTGAATTTTTTATCAAAAAATTTCAACACTTCGAATATGTTTTTTGGTTGAGGGAGCATGTGTACCCAGGAGCCGAGTTGAATTTCAAGAAGTCTACCCATATTCAGTTTTATTTGAGTATACTAAAAAAAAGTCCTCCCATGCTACAAATTTGCAGCACCAGGGTGATTTTTTTTGAAGTAAAGGCAACACCTTGATTCAATTTGTGGGAGGGAGGTTTCACCGTGATTGAGGAGAGAGAAAGAAGTGGGTCTAGAGGTTTGTTTGACTATCACATGGGTCAAACTTCATAAATCTGACGTGGAGTTGTGTTGCAGTTCGTGCCGACGATCTCAATCGGCCTCTTATGTACCGGTTGTGTGTTCGGGTTTATAGGTATTATATTAGGCTCATGATGACGTAGATTGGCTTTTGCGGACGCCGGTGGGAGCAGTTTTTTTTTGTTTTGGCCCCAACAACCCTATTGGGAGAGCTATTGTGGCTCCCGATGGAGATGCTCAGCTCGCTACAAACTTTTTTGGGTTTTCTAGAAACACCTTTTGAGTAAGAAATCGTGTGTCTCCTAGAGACGCTTTTAGAGTGTCAAGTGGGAAGCCACTAAAATCATGTTCGTGGTTTAGCTAAAGATTTTTAGTTTATATTTTGAGTAAAATTGAACTAGAAAGATTCAGATGAGCTAGAAAGATAGTTTGCAAGCTACCCGAAGATATACCCATTTAAAAAAACAGGGAGAAGGCAAAAGTTCAAAATCCCGTACTCCATCCGTCTTGAATGTTAATATTATTTCGAATGTTTTATTTCAAACTACATACATGCTGGAATAAGTAAACAACACACCATAGATACGTATAATTCGGAAGAAGATACTCCCTTCGGTATCCAAAGGTCTGCGTGGTTGCTACCATCCAAAGGATTTTTCGACAAACTTTTCATGGAAATAGGGTAACACAAAAGTCTACGTGGATTTCCGCCATCCAAAGGATTTTTCCTACGCCTACATTCTCAAATTAGCGCCATATATCCAAAGGTCTTTTCCCTGAAAGTGCTTTATGAGAATGAACAGAGCCCAGCTCGCTCAATGACGACGATAGATAGTAACAGGGAGCGGCCGACGGCGAGATGCTTTCATCGTCGTCGGCGGCGGCCACCACGATCGCACCTGGCTGCTAAGGTCAGCAACGGCTCATCAACAGGCACATCCAGGGAAGATGCCGACGGACCCGAGTGACGCAAGCGCCCACGTAACCACGGGTGTTTTTTTTCGTTCCTTGAGCCTGAAGGCGCGTCACGGTCACAGGCAACCGCTATAGCGTTGAACCTGACCGAGTCCGACCTACATACCCTGACCGTACGTGCGCCGGATCGAGTGATGGCGTCGTCGACTGTTCGGCGGCTCTGGTTGGTCACTCACTCAGAGAAATCTGTCGAATCAACAAAACAGGATGAGGCTGCTAGCTGTAGCTTGAGTCATCCTGGTTATTCTATTGCGACTGTACACGAGGTGCATGAACTACTCCCGGGGGCTAGGTCTGTGTATCAGGGCATCTCCAACAGGCCGGCGACACATTTCGAACGACCAAATTATCCGTGAGCGTCCGTTTCCGTCACCTGGCGGATACGAAAATGGTCGTGCGTCCGTTTGCGTCTCCAGCGGGGCGACGCATTTTCGGCTTTGACCAGAATTCAAAAAAGAGGTTGTAGCGTCAACTTTGCACGAAATTACAGTCGCAAATTGAGGGCTGAAATAAGTTCATCACACTTTGCACATGGTACGACGTAAAGTGGAGTCCAAAAGGGCACAACAAGGCCTGAACAGCAATAAAAAAAATTCAAAAGGAGGCCAAGGTGCTGGGCGCATGGCGATGGCGATGGCGATCAGGCGTCTCGCGCGCGGATTTCGGCCCGCCTCTTCATGAACCAGGCCCTCGTGTCGTCGTCGACGCCGCTCAAGTCGGCAAGCATGATCCTTGTGTCTTCTGCACGGGTCTCGGTGACATAGGCATCCCCAATGCGCCTGCCGAAGATGGTACCCGGGGTTTACTGAAGGCCCACAAGTCGAAGAATATGAAGTTCGGAAGCCCAGTTATTATTAAGGAAAGTTAGAGTTGTATTAGGAAATATAGACTTGTAATTTTACGGGACGGGTTAGAAACCCTCCCGGACTCTGTAACTTCTGTATTACGAATCCCTCGGTTTCGCCTCCTATATAAGGGGGAGTCGAGGGACGAAGAGAGGATCGATTCATTGTTCACACAACCTTAGTTTTCATAATCGTCGAGTACTTTTCGGCTGAAACCTTCGAGATCTACTTGCCCTCTACTTCCAACGAAACCCTAGTCTACAATACGTAGGCATTGACAAGTTAATACCTTGTCACTCGGCCTCGGCGTCCATCCTCATCGCCTCGGCGTCACGCAATTTGGTCTCGGCGTCTGCCTTTTTGGCCTCGATGTCCATCCTTTGGACCTCAATGACCTCTTTCGCGAGGTTGTGGTAGATATCAGTTGCGGCCTCTTTTTCCAGACGCCTCTTCTCGTCCCTAGCAGCCAAGGCGGTAAGATTCTCGGCCATTGTCTTCTCCATGCTCTGGGTGAACGCAATGGCCTGCGCCTCCCGGGCTGGATCGGCCTTGGTAGCCTTATGGACTCGGGGATGAGGTGGAAGGGCTTGACGGCCATGATCGTCGTCTTCGCCGTCGAGGTTAACCGCTGTCCCATTCTTCACAGCTTCATCGTAGGCCGCAAAGCTTGTCTTCCACTTTTGCGCGTCCTTGAGTAAGTCTCAGCAATGGACCATATGGAAGCCATTCTTATGATGTACATAGAATGATGTAAATAGAGTAGAATGATGATGGTTGTATCGTGTTTACCACTGAAATGACGCCAGCACCGCTTACGGGGTGGCTCTTAGCATGTTCTACGGCCGAGCAGAACTTGCTTGTCTCTTGTTTGATGTAGTTCCATCTTTTTCTGAGGGACTCTTCCGTCCGAGGGCTTGGGATATGGTAGGGCGGGTGCATCTTGGTCTCGTTGTACTGTTGCATGACCTTGGCCCAATAGACCTTGCCCTTTTGCTACGCGCCATTAATACAGTCATGGCTCGTTGCCAGCCATGCTTCGCACAAACACTTGTCCTCGTTGTCGATGAATCCTTGTGTCCTGCGGCTCTCCCCCTTCTTCTTGGTAGCAATGTCCGTGGGGACAGGCTGTGTTGGCGCGTCGTCAAAGTCGTCGACGCACACGGGTGTTGGCTGCGTTTCAGTGGCCTGGGTGGAGAACAGTCGTGCGTTAGCGATGTCCTCCGGATCTTGCGTTGGTGCCCACTCATCATGCGGGCCTGTCCTGGTGCTTGTGACGGTAAAGCACACGTCCGTTGGGAACCTGTTATCACCAGAATTTGACCGGATCAGAGGTGGGCCGCGATTAAAGATGGGCTTGAAGGATATACATGGAAGAAATACATGAATCGGCCTTATATGCAAAGTTTGGGCTAGTTTGCCCGTGTATCTGTAATATAGTAGGATACGTGTCGGTTGGATAGAGTTTGGCTCGTGCCCGGTTGGGATTATTCCCACGTTAGAAAGTCTACGGACTATAAATATGTATCTAGTGTTTATGAAATAAACAACAATCACGTTCACCACAAACCAATCTAGGCGCATCGCCAACTCCCTTGTCTCGAGGGTTTCTTCCGGGTAAGCATCATGCTGCCTAGATCGCATCTTGCGATCTAGGAAGTACATGTTTATTCACTGTTCATGCGTTGCTCGTGATGAAGCCTTGTTGATGGCGAGCAACGTAGTTATCTTAGACGTGTTAGGGTTAGCATTGTTCATCGTATCATATGCTGTCGTCGTGCAACCCTTAGACGTCTAGCCGCCCTTACACCTATCTTAGGTGTAAGAGCGGCACCCCGCTTGATCATTATTTAGTAGATCCGATCCGTTATGATTGCTCCTTGTTCTTCAAGGATTAGTTTAATATCCGCATAGTTAGGCCTTACAAACGGGTTGAAGGATCCAGTGGCGCGTAGGGTGTAGTTTGCTAGCCCTAGACAGGATGTTCCTGGGATCAACTTCGTGTTGGTTTTTAGGCCTTGTCTAGGGTCGGTTTACGATCACCGTGCGTGGCCGCCAGGCTCAATCACGAGTAGGATGTTCCGATTATGTGGTGAAAACCCTAAATCGTAGTAGGTCGTTTTAGCTTTATTTTGATCAAGCAGGACCACCATATATTCGTACACCTCGTACGGATCATGGGTGGATCGACTCTTTGAGCCGATTCACAGGACAACCTGAGAGCCGATCGAGGCTCGTATTTAATGTTTACGTGTATGCCATGCAGGAAACTAAGCGAGGCACATCCATCACCTTCCTGACCAGGTATAGGTCAGGTGGCACGCCCTTGCACCAGCATCGGACGTGCGTGCCGAGTCTTTGCGGGCCGTCGCTCGGAGGGACCAGGGCCAGCTGCAGTCCTGGGAGCCTCCCGGCTCTACTGTGTTGCCCATCGCTGCTCGCCGGTGGGTTTCTGACCGCAACACATTCTGGCACGCCCGGTGGGACCGTCTTCGACATCAACCGCATCGCCATCTACATCTGAGATGGCGGAAGGCACCTCAGTCACGTACGAGGATCTGACCGAGGAGCTCAAGAAGAAGTATGACGAGGTCAAAGAAATCCTCGAAGCCGACCTCATCGGCTCTTTTCACAGAACCCGCTCACATGGCATCAGGTGGAAAGGGTTCTTACCTGAAGGCGCGCTCGATGGAGTGGACCTGTCCGCCCCGTCAGAAGAACGCACCAGGTCCCTGCGTCAGGAGATTAACTTCATGGTAGCTCACTCGCTGCACCGCCATTCTGAGAGCCTGGTGAACACTTTGGAGCGTGTCGCTCTTCGGGTGATCCAGGAAATCATGAGGCATCAGTACTCTCCGTCAGGACCAGCTCTAGGGACTTACCAAGGAGAGATTCCACTCCAGTCCCATCCACCGCTGCCATTCGCGTTGGCAGCACCAGAAGTGCCGAATTCACCGGCATACGTCGTCTACAAGATCGGTGGTGACCCTAGTGACTACCAGTTCTTGCATGAGGCGCCTAAGGAGATCCCTCACGGGTACACGTGCACATACGTACTGCATCGCAAAGAATCGGGCACTCACAAACCAGATCGCAACAAAGAGGGACTTCTGGAACAGCAGGAGGAACTTCGGGAACAGATCTTGAGAAGCAGACGTGGCTAGCTAAGTATGCCACTCCGACAAACCTCCAGAGCTCAGCTCCTGCAGTTGGCTCAGAGCTGGAAAAGCAAGCATGGCTGGCTAAGTATGCCACTCCGGCGAATCTTCAGAGTTCGACTCCTGCAGCCAGCACCACGGATCAGATTAGTACAATCCTGAGAGACCAGTTCGGCATGGTGCCGAAAAGGAGGACAATCGGCTATTCCAAGCCGTACCCCAACGAGTACGAGTTGATCCCGCTACCACCCAAATATCGGCTCCCTGATTTCTCCAAGTTTAATGGATCAGATGGTTCCAGCTCCATCGAGCATGTGAGCCGATATTTGGCACAGCTGGGCACGATCTCAGCATCAGATGAGCTGCGTGTGAGGTTCTTCGCACAGTCCCTCACAGGATCGGCTTTCGGGTGGTACACGTCGCTGCCACCAAACTCAGTCCGGACTTGGAAGCAGTTGGAAGAGCAGTTCCACATGCAGTATCACTCAGAGGCTTCCGAGGCTGGCATTGCCGATTTAGCACAAGTACGACAGAAGCGCGGAGAAATAGTGTCAGAATACGTCCAGCGCTTCAGGACCATTAGGAACCGATGCTATTCGGCTCGTGTGACTGAAAAAGAGGCAGTCGAGTTGGCGGTGGTGGGTCTCGCATCACCGATCAAGGACGTGGCCTCCCAAGCAGACTACCCTTCACTGGCGCACATGGTGCAGAAGCTGTCAGTATATGAACATCGCCACCCAGATGTATACCAGGATAAATTCAAGCGTGCGGTGGTCCTGGTTGAGGCAGATGAAGACGAAGGCTCTGCGGGAGATCAAGAGGTAGCAGTGGCTGAATGGACTCGGGGGGCAAGCCCCGTGTCCTGCAAGTGGGTTAAGCCACAAGGTCCTCCCAGAGGGTTTGACTTCGACGTTACCAAAGCTGAGCAGATTTTCGACCTCTTACTTAAGGAGAAGCAGCTAAAGGTACCCGAAGGCCACAAGATCCCCATGGCGCAGGAGCTGAACGGAAAGCCATACTGCAAGTGGCATAACACGTTCACCCATGCCACCAACGACTGCAGGGTGTGGCGGCAGCAGGTCCAAATGGCGATAGAACAAGGGCGTCTAATTTTCAGCCATTACGCCATGAAAGTCGACACACACCCCTTCCCCGCCGTTAACATGGTGGAGTGCACTTACCCTGGAGGGTGCCAGCCAGGATTCTCGTTCAACATCAACATGGTAGGACCTGGACACCACTCTGGTAAGGACGGAGACGAGGGCAGCTGCTCTCATAGCAAGGACACAGAGGAAGCCGTTCCACGCGATCGGCTCCGTCACGATGGCAAGCGCTACATCACGGAGGGAGAAGTGAGGAATGTGAGACATCAGCGACCTCTCTCTGATCACCTCCTCAACAAGTATGTGAGTCAATATGACCAACGCCGACGACCCAACGACGGTGGTGAAAGAGATCATCTGACTGGGGACGCCAGGAGACATCATCGGCATGATCGCGACGAGGAGAGATATGAGCGCCATGCCAAGGAAAAGTCAAGAGAGCAAAACGACGAGGATAGGCACTGGGACTGTCCCTTCGTCAGACACTGCTGGGATTCAGGAATGAGCCGATTGCCTACAATCGGCAACGCCCCAGGAGGTAGACAGAAGAAGAAGGATGCAGCTAACGTGTCCGTGTTCAAACGTCTAGGGCCTCTCCCGCCTCGGAACAAGCACGCTGAGTCCTCTCGGGTGGAAGATCTCGAGGATTTGGAAGACGATGATGAAGAAGAAGAAGATAAGTACCACCGGCCAAGGTGGTGCCCTGATGGACTCAGCCGTTCCCAAAAGCGTAGGGTTCAGCGACTACGTGGTTTGGAGGAAGCCGAAAGGTTATACCTGCACACGTTGAGGAAGGCGCGGCCTGATCTGGCCGCTAAAATTCAGCGAACCCTGGACGAAGAAGGTCGGCCACAAAGGAAAGAGTGGCGCCCCAGACAAAAGAAAGCCGATGATGAAACATCGGCTGGCACAAACATGGTGTTCATCCTTCCGACGGAGTTTAGTGCTCCAGGATTAGACGAAGCACCTGTGGCACAACCTGACTGCGGCCCACGGCCAGTTATCTTTGAGAAGCCACGAGAAAGAAGCTACAGACATCTGAAGGCCCTGTACTTGCGAGGTTATATCAATGGGCAGCCTGTCAACAAGATGCTGGTGGACACCGGAGCGGCAGTCAACATTATGCCATACTCCATGCTACGTCGGTTGGGACGCTCTAGCTCGGATCCGATCAAGACCAACGTGACACCGAGCGATTTCAATGGCCAAGCGTCGACGCACAAGGTGTTACGAACGTGGATCTGACCGTAGGAAGGAAAACCATCCCTACGACGTTCTTTATTGTCGATAGCAAGAGCACCTATGCTGTCCTGCTAGGAAGAGATTGGATCCACGCCAACTGTTGCATTCCATCCACGATGCACCAATGCTTAATACAGTGGGATGGAGATGAAGCAGAGGTCGTCCATGCAGATGACTCAGCCGAGATTTCAACGGCTGGCATGAACGCTTGGGAGACAACAGGCCAAGAGCCACTCTCAGGCATCAATTTGGACGACTGCGAGCGCATCGACGTGACGAAGGACGGGGTTAGGCTGGTCTTATCCACCGGCCTGACCGTATAGCAAGAACAAACCTATGGACAAACGTGGCGAGGCCGATCCTTGGGATCGGCCCCAAAGATCTATGGAGGAACATTGCAAAACCTTCATTGAGCGATTCAATCAACATGGAGGCCGATTCCAGCAATCGGCCAAAATTATCCTCACCACACGTTCTGCCTGTGTTCAACGTCGATCTAATGGGCAGCGGTTTTACGTCGGCTGATGAGAGTCAACATTAGTCCTAACGGAGCCGACATTCAAATACAGTGCCTTGGCTAACTACAGAGCCGATATCCGCAGTTACCTAACAGATTCGGCTCGGGGGGCACCTAATCAGATGAACATGTGCGATACATGTGCAGTGAAATATTGGGGGCCGATAGAAAAATCGGCCAGTAAAAAAAAATTCTCATGGTATACAGCCGATGCACGGACATCGACTTTAGAGCTAAGAAACAAAGCCGATGCACAGCCATCGACTCTAGTACAAATTACGCAAGATCTACCAATTGCGTGTTCAAGACACGGATTTCGACCAAGTCGGTCTTCAGTTCAGCTTCGAGGCCTTCTGCTTCCTTGAGGGAGTGAACAATGAGAGCTTCCTCAGCTGCAATGAGCCGATTTTGGTGCCCGAACTTTCTCTTCGAGGACTTCCAACCCTTTGCGCCAGTTCAGCAGTACTGTCAGAAGCGTCAGTTTTGGCATGCAAGGCAGCCTTTTGCTCATTAAGCCGTTGGTGTTTCGTCTACAATATCGGCTTTCAACGGAAGAAAAGGCGATCGATGGGGGCAAGTTTGGCTGGCTCTGCATGGTGGCTGTATCAGAATTACCTGAGTTCAAAGCCCTTTGTCTGATCTGTGCATCCTCACCGCTATTCTCGCCTTGACTGAGGCTCGGGGGGCAGCTGGCCTGGTAGATGCTCTGTTTTTAGAAGCCGATTGGGGTGTCATCGGCTGATCCTTTGTCGCAACCTTCTTCAAAAATGGTGAGTTCTTGCAGAAGAGGATCACTGGAGCTGGTGGGAGGAATTTAAGGGCTCTCTTGAAGGCAAGGGTCTTCCACATTATCCACCAGATCTCAAAGTCATCAGTCGAAGAGTTGAAGGATAGATTGTGAAGAACCGATGCGTTGCCATCGGCTCATTGAGCATTGGCTAAGTGAACAATCGGCAAAGTCAGTATGAGGGGAAATCGGCTAAATTAGCTTAAAGGAAATCGGCAAAATCAAACTGGGGGAAATTCTTCATTGATAGATAGGATTTCTTACATAAAGAGCTGATTGCTCTCAAAAGGAAGTACTAGGGGATACATTGCCCCATCTACTATTACTGATCCTATGCTAAGGGTCCTATCTACGGGCCGTCGCTGCCCTCGTCGTCGCCGTCGTCGCCGCTGTCGGTGCTACTCCCGGCGGGCTCGTCGTCACTGCTGCAGCGGCCGTCAGCAGGGCCCTCGTTGTCCTCGTCCTCCTCGTCAGCGTCGTTGTCGTCGCTGTCGAAGTCGCTGAGGTTCCCCGGCCAGGGGCAGAAGCGCTTGGCCGGCGGTTCGTCGGAGGAGGTGTCGTCCTCCTCCTCCTTCTCCTCCTCCTCCTCCTCCTCGGGGGAGGTGAAGTCATCACAGGAGAAGCGATCGTCATCGCTCTCCTCCTCCGTTTCCCCGTCGGCAAGGAAGCGGAGGTCACTTTCCCCGTCGGTCGAGGACTTGTCGTCCTCAGACCAGACGGAGAAATCGTGACTGGACTCCTCCCCGGCTTCGATGGCGCGGCGGATGTTGGCCGCATGGGCCTCCTCCGGGTCCCACTCCGGCGTCGGCTCGCGGGAGGAGGAGGATTGGGTGGAAAGACCCGATGAGGCAGAGGAGGAAGAAGACATGGTGGCGCAGGAGGGCTTTTGGAGTGCTAATGCGAAGGGGATGAAGAAGCAAACTGTTTGGAGCGGTTAAATAAAAGGGGATATAGTGGAGATTCAATGCCACAGCAGTTTCCGAGGAAGTGGTGCCCAAAAAAAAAAAATTTGCCAGGTCACGCGGAGAAGTGGAAGAGGCAAGGCATCATGATGAAGGATACTGCGACGGTTCTGCTCTGCCACGACATGAGCCGACGAAGAAAAAGTAGAGTGATTTTGGAATTGTCATTTCCAAAACCAGGGGGGCATGTGTTATCACCAGAATTTGACCGGATCAGAGGTGGGCCGCGATTAAAGATGGGCTTGAAGGATATACATGGAAGAAAAACATGAATCGGCCTTATATGCAAAGTTTGGGCTAGTTTGCCCGTGTATCTGTAATATAGTAGGATACGTGTCGGTTGGATAGAGTTTGGCTCGTGCCCGGTTGGGATTATTCCCACGTTAGAAAGTCTACAGACTATAAATATGTATCTAGGGTTTATGAAATAAACGACAATCACGTTCACCACAAACCAATCTAGGCGCATCGCCAACTCCCTTGTCTCGAGGGTTTCTTCCGGGTAAGCATCATGCTGCCTAGATCGCATCTTGCGATCTAGGAAGTAGATGTTTATTCGATGTTCATGCATTGCTCGTGCTGAAGCCTTGTTGATGGCGAGCAACGTAGTTATCTTAGACGTGTTAGGGTTAGCATTGTTCATCGTATCATATGCTGTCGTCGCGCAACCCTTAGACGTCTAGCCGCCCTTACACCTATCTTAGGTGTAAGGGTGGCACCCCGCTTGATCATTATTTAGTAGATCCGATCCGTTATGATTGCTCCTTGTTCTTCAAGGATTAGTTTAATATCCGCATAGTTAGGCCTTACAAACGGGTTGAAGGATCCAGTGGCGCGTAGGGTGTAGTTTGCTAGCCCTAGACAGGATGTTCCGGGGATCAACTTCGTGTTGGTTTTTAGGCCTTGTCTAGGGTCGGTTTACGATCACCGTGCGTGGCCGCCAGGCTCAATCACGAGTAGGATGTTGCGATTATGTGGTGAAAACCCTAAATCGTAGTAGGTCGTTTTAGCTTTATTTTGATCAAGCAGGACCACCATATATTCGTACACCTCGTACGGATCATGGGTGGATCGGCTCTTTGAGCCGATTCACAGGAAAACCTGAGAGCCGATCGAGGCTCGTATTTAATGTTTACGTGTATGCCATGCAGGAAACTAAGCGAGGCACATCCATCACCTTCCTGACCAGGTATAGGTCAGGTGGCACGCCCTTGCACCAGCATCGGACGTGCGTGCCGAGTCTTTGCGGGCCGTCGCTCGGAGGGACCAGGGCCAGCCGCAGTCCTGGGAGCCTCCCGGCTCTACTGTGTTGCCCGTCGCTGCTCGCCGGTGGGTTTCTGACCGCAACAGAACCCCAAGAGGAAGGTATGATGAGTACAGCAGCGAGTTTTCCCTCAGTAAGAAACCAAGGTTATCGAACCCGTAGGAGATGAAGATCACGTGAAGGTTGTTGGTGAAGGAGTGTAGTGCGGCGCAACACCAGGGATTCCGGTGCCAATGTGGAACCTGCACAACACAATCAAACTACTTTGCCCCAACTTAATAGTGAGGTTGTCAATTGATGCGTGCAGTTAACACACGTCCGTTGGGAACCCCAAGAGGAAGGTGTGATGCGTACAGTAGCAAGTTTCCCCTCAGTAAGAAACCAAGGTTATCGAACCAGTAGGAGTCAAGGAACACGTGAAGGTTGTTGGTGACGGAGTGTAGTGCGGCGCAACACCAGGGATTCCGGCGCCAACATGGAACCTGCACAACACAATAAAAGTACTTTGCCCCAACGTAACAGTGAGGTTGTCAATCTCACCGGCTTGCTGTAAACAAAGGATTAATCGTATAGTGTGGAAAATGATGTTTGTTTGCGAAGAACAGTAAAGAACAATTGCAGTAGATTGTATTTCAGATGTAAAGAATGGACCGGGGTCCACAGTTCACTAGTGGTGTCTCTCCCATAAGTTAAATAGCATGTTGGGTGAACGAATTACAGTTGGGCAATTGACAAATAAAGAAGGCATAACAATGCACATACATATATCATGATGAGTACTATGAGATTTAATCAGGGCATTACGACAAAGTACATAGACCGCTATCCAGCATGCATCTATGCCCAAAAAGTCCACTTTCAGGTTATCATCTGAACCCCTTCCGGTATTAAGTTGCAAACAATAGACAATTGCATTAAGTATGGTGCGTAATGTAATCAACACAAATATCCTTAGACAAAGCATCGATGTTTTATCCCTAGTGGCAACAACACATCCACAACCTTAGAACTTTCTATCACTGTCCCAAATTCAATGGAGGCATGAACCCACTATCGAGCATAAATACTCCCTCTTGGAGTTACAAGTATCAACTTGGCCAGAGCCTCTACTAGCAACGGAGAGCATGCAAGAACATAAACAGCATATATGATAGATTGATAATCAACTTGACATAGTATTCAATATTCATCGGATCCCAACAAACACAACATGTAGCATTACAAATAGATGATCTTGATCATGATAGGCAGCTCACAAGATCTAACATGATAACACAATGAGGAGAAGACAACCATCTAGCTACTGCTATGGACCCATAGTCCAGGGGTGAATGATGACCCACAAGTATAGGGGATCGCAGCAGTCTTCGTGGGTAGTAAAACCCAATTTATTGATTCGACACAAGGGGAGACAAAGAATACTTGAAAGCCTTAACAGCAAAGTTGTCAATTCAGCTGCACCTGGAAACAGACTTGCTCGCAAGAGTTTATCAGTAGTAACAGTTTTATAGCAGTAGCAGTAGTGAAATAACAGCAGCAGAGTAATAAAGACAGCATCAGTGATTATAGTAAATAGCAGGATTAAAATACTGTAGGCACGGGGACGGATGAACGGGCGTTGCATGGATGAGAGAAACTCATGTAACAATCAAGCAGGGCATTTGCAGATAATAATAAAACGGTGTCTAAGTACAAAGCAATCAATAAGCATGTGTTCCAATTATAGTCGTACGTGCTCGCAATGAGAAACTTGCACAACATCTTTTGTCCTACCAGCCGGTGGCAGCCGGGCCTCAAGGGAATCTACTGGATATTAAGGTACTCCTTTTAATAGAGTACCGGAGCAAAGAATTAACACTCCGTGAACACATGTGATCCTCACATCACTACCATCCCCTCCGGTTGTCCCGATTTCTGTCACTTCGGGGCCATTGGTTCCGGACAGCGACATGTGTATACAACTTGCAGGTAAGACCATAAACAATGAATATCATGATGAAATAATAACATGTTCAGATCTGAGATCATGGCACTCAGGCCCTAGTGACAAGCATTAAGCATAACAAGTTGCAACAATATCATCAAAGTACCAAATACGGACACTAGGCACTATGCCCTAACAATCTTATACTATTACATGACCAATCTCATCCAATCCCTACCATCCCCTTCAGCCTACATCGGGGGAATTACTCACACATGGATGGGGGAAACATGGCTGGCCGATGGAGAGGCGTCGGTGGTGATGATGGCGATGATCTCCTCCAATTCCCCGTCCCGGCGGAGTGCCAGAACGGAGACTTCTGGCTCCTGAGATGGAGTTTCGCGATGTGGCGGCGTTCTGGAGGGTTTCTGGCGACTTCGACTTCCTCCCGTGCGTTTTTAGGTCGAAGGCAATAAGTAGTCCGAAGGAGGGCGTCGGGGGCCAGCCGAGGCCACCACACACTAGGGCCGCGCGGGCCCCTCCTGGGCCGCGCCGGCCTAGTGTGTGGGGCCCTTGTGCCCCCACCTGGCTTGCCCTTCTGGCTCCGCCAATATTCTGGGAAAATAGGACCTTCTGCATAAATTCCGAGGATTTTCCTGAAAGTTGGATTTATGCACAAAAACGAGACACCAGAACAGTTCTGCTGAAAACAGCGTTAGTCCGTGTTAGTTGCATCCAAAATACACAAATTAGAGGCAAAACAATAGCAAAAGTGTTCAGGAAAGTAGATACGTTTTGGACGTATCAACTCCCCCCAAACTTAGCTTATTGCTTGTCCTCAAGCAATTCAGTTAACAACTGAGCGATAAAAGAACTTTCACGAACACATTTGTTCATATGATGTAAATATTCTCATGCTATGGCTAATACTTAGGCAGTTCATAATAAGATACATGCAAATAAGATCATCTAATAGCTATGTCAATCATGGAAAGGTACCAACAATTAATAATAAGCATCATGAATCATGTATATAAGCAGGATTGCAATGTTCATAAAAGAGTGTGATAGAGTGGTATCTCGCTTGCCCATATTTGATCAGCAAAACATAAATGCTCAGGCACCTCTGAAGTTCATAGAAAGACTAGAAATAGTGATTGTCAAAGATAAAAGTATCAAAGTTATACCACAATCAATCATATTTTGAGACAAGCATATTACACTAAGAATGACAGTTGTGCTCTCAAGAAAGTACTCAAAGAAAGGATGGAGACTCAATGTAAAAGTAAAAGATTGACCCTTCGCAGAGGGAAGCAGGGATTAACATGCGCTAGAGCTTTTCATTTTTATAAAGACAGAAGTAAAATGGTTTTGAGAGGTGTTTGTTGTTGTCAACGAATGGTAATGGGCACTCTAACTACCTCATCAACCGGACTTTCAAGAGCGGCACCCATGAAATTTTATTTTTGGGTGGCACTCCTTCCAACCTTGCTTTCACAAACCATGGCTAACCGAATCCTCGGGTGCCTGCCAACAATCTCATACCATGAAGGAGTGCCTTTTTATTTTAGTTTTATTTAGATGACACTCCTCCCCACCTTTGCTTTCTCAAGCCATGGCTAACCGAATCCTCGGGTGCCTGCCAACAATCTCATACCATGGAGGAGTGTCTATTTGTAAATTTATGAAAGTTAGTTAATTGGGGCTGGGAACCCCGTTGCCAGCTCTTTTTGGAAATTTATTGGATAAGTAGATGTGCCACTAGTCCATTGGTGAAAGTCCGTCCGGAGTAAATGACAAGATCGAAAGATAAACACCACATACTTCCTCATGAGCTATAAAACGTTAACACAAATTGAGAAGCATTTTGAAGGGTTTTAAAGGTAGCACATGAGAATTTACTTGGAATGGTTTGAAATGCCATGCATAGGTATTTATGGTGGACACTCTGGAATAACTTGGTTTTCATGTGTTTGGAGGCACGAGCAGTGTTCCCGCTCAGTACAAGTGAAGGCTAGCAAAAGACTAGGGAGCGACAAATCAAGAGAGCAGTAACTGTCATAATCATGCTTGCGGCAAAATAAATTAACAGAGGCATAAAAGTGATACAAGGACTCTGAAGCAATGTAAATCATTGAGGCTTAGTTGACTTTTGTTCAGTCATATGCATGCGTGAGCATGTGCCAAGTTAATTCAAATGAATTATTCAGAGCAGGATACCACAATATCATATCTATTTATGAATAAAACAATGCAAGCAAACATCCATGACATGCTACTCATATTAATAAATTGGAGCTTAACATGAGAGATCATGAACTACTAGACTTTCTTAAGTGACATATACCTCACATGAACCAACCAAGCATGCTCACATGGATGAGTATATGTACAAAAATGAAAACAAATAGAGTTCATACTAGCCTCTCACCACAATCAGATTGTCGTAGATCGTCATTATTGCCTTTTCACTTGTGTAGCTTGAATGATATGGAATGAAAACCACGCTCCAGCCACCGAAGACCATTGAATTCATAAAGAACTTTACAAAACCAAAGAAGAACAGCAAATATTTTTGGTGTTTTCGAATTTGAAACAAGAACAAAAGGAAACAAGCAAACAAAGCAAAATCTTTTTGGGTTTTCTTATAGCAAACTAACGATAGCAAATAAAGCAAAATGAAAGCAAGAAACCAAAATAACAAATGGTAAAGAGAAAAAACAGAAATATTTTTGGTCTTTTTGTGTTTTAGTAAAGAAACAAAACAAAAACAAGAGAATGAAGACTAGAAGAAACACATAAAAGCAGGATGACAGAAATCTGCCAAAACCTGACAGCAGTACAGAAATCAATTTTTACAAAAATCTTCCGTTGCTCAGATCGAAAAGTGTTCAACTAATGAAAGTTAGATAGCAACCTGGGGAACATGCACAAAAATTGGCAGCTCAAAATAACGTCCTGGCTGTGCGCACGAATTTTTCTAGTAACAGTCCAGAATCTGTTTTCAGGCAGCACCTCCCCAAATATCATCTTCCTCTCATTAGAAAACCACTCAAAGAAACTAAACAAGTATGTACAAGTATCCAGCAACCATAATATGCAAAGAATGAATGATGCCGGTATACCTCCCCCCAAGCTTAGGCTTTTGGCCTAAGTGGAGATCAACCCCAACGAGGGTCTGGGTTCCATGTCGGTGGATCATACATGGCGTAGTCATAATAACGTCCCGATGCAGAAGAAAAGCGTGGAGGCTCCTCATGCCCAGCTTGTGGATGCGAAGAACTTGCTGCATCGGATGACGAGTCGAGGTGTTCCTCGTCCTCCTCCGTGTTGTCTCTTGCACGATGGCCTCCTCCCTCTATGTGTGCATTAACTGCACTTTCCGTGACTGACCAATCCTCCCTGGAATCAAGGTTAAACAGAGCAGGTGCAGGCAATCCTACTAATTTTTCAGTTTTCTTAGTTATTCTCCAAGTTTTCTTACAGAATGTTATCTTGTAAAACAGGTTACTCAAGTTAGACGAATCAGAAACAAATTCATGTTTTATCATGGAGACTATATCAAGTTTCTCTATGGGAAGTTGAATATCAAGGTGGTGAGGTTCCACACCATGCATAGCTAATAAACGAGAGGCGATGAGACCTCCACAAATTCCTCCCTTCTCACGGTTAGTAGCAAGTCTGTTGGCTATCAAAGCACCCAAGTTATAAGTCTTATCACCTTGTAATGCAGCAGCTAGAAAGGCTAAATCCTGGATAGATATTTTACTTCCATTCTTTCTTGCTAGAACGCACTTGGTGATGAAATAAGCAAAGTAGCGAATAGCTGGGAGTTGAATGCTACTGATTTTACCACCATCCTCTGAGAAGCTTCTTCCATGACAAATCATCTTGAAAAGGTCCAAGAACTCTTGCGGCGATCCTCTTATCTTCTCGCATGATCCCCATTGCGGCACTCTGATTGCTGCACAAAAATCATTGAATGGCAAGTTGACAATTTTATTATAAATTTTGTACTGAACCATGGGGTTAGATCGCGACCAATTGATTTTAAAGTCCTGCACTACAAACATAGTCAGTTTTGCATATTGGCATGGTTCACCATCAACAAAATCATCCAACCCTGCACGAGAGATTAGACTTTGAACATCTTGCAAGATTCCTGCACTTCTCATAAAATCCACGCACGGGTAGTAAGCGGGGTATACTCCTTCTTCGCGGTGAACTCTCATAACCTGTTGCACCTCCAATTCCTGTTGGTTGAGTTGGTGCCTACTCCCTTCCATTTTCTGAAATTTTTCAACAAACAATATAAAATTTGATTTGGTGACATATAATCGAGAGAAACTACCACAGGAACTTGCTAGAGTACTAAACATGCATCAAAACTAGTTTATGCATCTTAGAACAAGCATGCAAGCTCACTAAACATGTTACCTACAGCAGCAAAATATTCAAGATATACTCCACCAAACAAAATTCTACTTGGATGGTTGGAGGAATCACATACCGAAGAGCAAATGTGCCAAATTTCAGACAGAAATCTGGGCTGAGCAAAGAGATCGAGAAATCTGGAGCTCTTGAGCAAAAACACGAGTGAGAAGAACCTGGTGCGAGTTTTTTCGGGAGAGAGGAGAGAATGGGAGGAAGGGATGATGAAGTGGGGCAAAGGGGGACCCACACACCAGGGTGGCGCGCCCCCCTTGCTGGCCGCGCCGGCCTGTGGGGTGCCACCCTGGGGTGCCCCACTGGTCATCCCCAGGTGCTCCCAGGTGCCTC
Organism: Lolium perenne; assembly: GCF_019359855.2. NCBI lineage: Eukaryota > Viridiplantae > Streptophyta > Magnoliopsida > Poales > Poaceae > Lolium > Lolium perenne. The sequence goes on along the minus strand of NC_067246.2, from coordinate 257,702,205 downwards.
GTCGAAAAATAGGACCAACAGTATAATTTTTGAGAATTTTTGAAAACTTTGAAAAATGCACATTTCTGGGTATTAAGTTTATTATTACTGGCTAGGAATTTTTTTGAAATCTCTAACTAACTAAGGAACTTTACAAAACAAGAGTGCTACAGCAAGTAGAACAAGTGGGGGAAGAAAGAGATGTTGTTTACCTCCTCTATGCATATAAAAAGTATTTGTTAACAAGGTTGATCAAGTCTTGCCACCAAATAAATTTTTCATAGCATAAGAAGAAATAAACCTCAAATCAATCATGTTACCTTGAATTGTATTGATATGGATCCAATCACAAGAGTTTGATATTCTTCTTTAGGCTCATATATAGGACAATCGATAGTTCCAACTTTGATAGTTCTCACATTTGAAATTGTATTAACTCCACATGCTTTCTCAATCCTCTTGGGAAAATAAACAGTATGCTCCTTGTCATCAACATTGAAAGTAACTTTTCCTTTATTGCAATCAATAACAGCCCCTGCGGTGTTAAGAAAAAGTCTCCCAAGAATAATAGACATATTATCATCTTCAGGCATTTCCAACACAACAAAATCAGTTAATATCAAGCAGTTATTAGTAACTTGAACAGGAACATCCTCACATATACCAACAGGAATAGCAGTAGATTTATCAGACATTTGCAAAGATATATCAGTAGGTATCAACTTATCTAAGTAAAGTCTCTTATAAAGAGAAAAATGCATAACACTAACACCTTCTCCCAAGTCACATAGAGCAGTTTTAACATAATTATTCTTAATAGAACAAGGAATAGTCGGAATACCTGGGTCGCCAAGCTTCTTTGGAACCTTACCATTGAAAGAGTAATTAGCAAGCATAGTGGAAATCTCCTCATTAGGAATTTTCCTTTTGTTAGTGACAATATCTTTCATATACTTTGAATAAGGAGGCAATTTAATAGCATCAGTCAAAGGGATTTGCAAGAATAAAGGTTTCATCCAATCACAAAATTTATTATAGTGTTCCTCTTCCTTTGATTTTAGTTTCTTAGCAGGAAAAGGCATTTGCTTTTGAACCCAAGGTTCCCTTTCATTACCATGTTTCTTAGCAATAAAATCTTCTTTAGTATACTTTTTATTTTTAGCATGCTTTTCAGGTTCTTCTTCAACCTCTTCTTTATCAGGAGTATCATTCTTATCATTATCTTTATCATGTTCATTACCACTTTCAGTTTCAGCATCAGAAATAGAAATACTATTAGGATCATTAACAGGTTCAGAGGATTCTACAACATTCTTATGTTTCTTTTTCTTTTTCTTAGATGGAGCACTAGTTTTAGTTCATTGAGAATCTTGTTCAACTCTTTTGGGATGTCCTTCAGGATATAGTGGATCCTGGGTAGAAACACCACCTCTAGTTGTTACTTCATAAGCATGTTTTTCGTTAGAATTATTTCCCAACAAGTCATTTTGCACTTTAGTGAGTTGATCAATTTGAGTTTGAACCATATGAAAATGTTTAACAAGCATCTTAACATCATTGGAGGTTCTCTCCACAATACCATGCAATTCACTAATAGCTCAAGAATTTTCCATTAAATGATTCTCTACTCTCATATTAAAATTTTCTTGCTTAACAATATAATTATCAAACTCATCTAAGCATTGAGCAGGAGGTTTCGAATACGGAATATCTTCCCTAGTAAAGCGTTGAAGAGAGTGTACCTCAATCATGGATGAAGGGGGAGTTATCTTACATAAATCTTCTATAGGAGGTAAATTCTTCACATCTTCAGGTTTAATACCCTTCTCCTTAAGAGACTTCTTGGCTTCCCTCATATCTTCATCATTTAATTTAATCATACCCCTCTTCTTCAATATCGGTGTCGGGGTTGGTTCAGGTGTAGACCAATCATCATGATTCCGGCCTATTTTAGCCAATAATTCTTCAGCATCGTCTGGAGTTCTTTTCCTGAAAACACAACCAGCACAACTATCCAGGTATGCCCTAGACTCAATGGTTAGTCCACTATAAAATATATCAAGTAAATCATGCTTTTCCAAATCATGTTCAGGCCGAGCTCTAATAAGAGAGCAAAATCTCGCCCAAGCTTCAGGCAATTTCTCTCCATCTTCCTGGTCAAAATTATAAATTCTCTGCAAAGCAATATCTTGAGCACTAGCAGGAAAGTATTTCCGGAAGAAAACATCAAGCAATTCTTTTGGACTTTTAATAGAATCAGGTGGCAAACTATTATACCAAGTTTTAGCGTCATCCTTTAATGAGAATGGAAAGATTTTAGCAACAAAGTAAGTACGCTTCTTAACATCATCAGAAAACAAGCTACTCAGAGTAGATAGCTCAATCATGTGTTTAACAACACTTTCTTTTTCAGTACCACAAAAGGGTGTTTTCTCAACAATAGCTATATGAGATAGATCAAGAGAAAAATCATAATCCTTATCCTTAATGTTTATAGGAGATGTGGCAAATTTAGGATCAGGAGACAGTTTATATCTAACAGCATGTTCTGCAAGCAACTTTTTAATTTTTCTTGCATCAGTAGTAGCATTGCATTTTTCAATAAAATCATCATCAAGTTCCACATAATCTTCATCAAGATCATCACTAGAATATTCAACAGACTCACGTGAATTAACAGGTGTAGCATCATTTTCATTAGGAGTTTCAGTATTTTCAATTTGTCTAGACTTAGCAATTGTAGCATCTAGAAAAGATCCTAACGAACCATCATTATCAAGCACAGTAGAAGCATCATCAAAATTATAAGAAGAGTTTTCAGATTCAGCAGAAATACCAGCATTTGAAGCTTGTGGTGGTGAAACAAGTTTACTTATCACAGATGGTGAATCAAGAGCAGCAGAGGTACTAAGAGTTGTACCTTTTCTTGTAGTGGATGGTAATATGGCGACCTTAGTATCGCGAGGTTTACCCATGATGGAGAATTTGCAGCGAACAATATCAATCCAAATGAACTTCCAAATAAAGCTATGCTCCCCGGTAACGGCGCCAGAAAACAGTCTTGATGACCCACAAGTATAGGGGATCGCAGCAGTCTTCGTGGGTAGTAAAACCCAATTTATTGATTCGACACAAGGGGAGACAAAGAATACTTGAAAGCCTTAACAGCGGAGTTGTCAATTCAGCTGCACCTGGAAACAGACTTGCTCGCAAGAGTTTATCAAGAGGTAACAGCTTTATAGCGATAACGTAGTGAAATAACAGCAGTAGAGTAACAAAGACAGCAGCAGTGATTATAGTAAACAGCAGGATTAAAATACTGTAGGCACGGGGACGGATGAACGGGCGTTGCATGGATGAGAGAAACTCATGTAACAATCAAGCAGGGCATTTGCAGATAATAATAAAACGGTGTCTAAGTACAAAGCAATCAATAGGCATGTGTTCCAATTATAGTCGTACGTGCTCGCAATGAGAAACTTGCACAACATCTTTTGTCCTACCAGCCGGTGGCAGCCGGGCCTCAAGGGAATCTACTGGATATTAAGGTACTCCTTTTAATAGAGTACCGGAGCAAAGCATTAACACTCCGTGAACACATGTGATCCTCACATCACTACCATCCCCTCCGGTTGTCCTGATTTCTGTCACTTCGGGGCCATTGGTTCCGGACAGCGACATGTGTATACAACTTGCAGGTAAGACCATAAACAATGAATATCATGATGAAATAATAACATGTTCAGATCTGAGATCATGGCACTCGGGCCCTAGTGACAAGCATTAAGCATAACAAGTTGCAACAATATCATCAAAGTACCAATTACGGACACTAGGCACTATGCCCTAACAATCTTATACTATTACATGACCAATCTCATCCAATCCCTACCATCCCCTTCAGCCTACAGCGGGGGAATTACTCACACATGGATGGGGGAAACATGGCGGGTCGATGGAGAGGCGTCGGTGGTGATGATGGCGATGATCTCCTCCAATTCCCCGTCCCGGCGGAGTGCCAGAATGGAGACTTCTGGCTCCTGAGACGGAGTTTCGCGATGTGGCGGCGTTCTGGAGGGTTTCTGGCGACTTTGACTTCCTCCCGTGCGTTTTTAGGCCGAAGGCAATAAGTAGTCCGAAGGAGGGCGTCGGGGGCCAGCCGAGGCCACCACACACTAGGGCCGCGCGGGCCCCTCCTGGGCCGCGCCGGCCTAGTGTGTGGGGCCCTCGTGCCCCCACCTGGCTTGCCCTTCTGGCTCCACCAATATTCTGGGAAAATAGGACCTTCTGCATAAATTCCGAGGATTTTCCTGAAAGTTGGATTTCTGCACAAAAACGAGACACCAGAACAGTTCTGCTGAAAACAGCGTTAGTCCGTGTTAGTTGCATCCAAAATACACAAATTAGAGGCAAAACAATAGCAAAAGTGTTCGGGAAAGTAGATACGTTTTGGACGTATCAGTGAACTACTCACACATCGATCCGGAGGCGATCATGGCGATGAAGAGCCCTCCGGGAGATGATTCCCCTCTCCGGCAGGGTGCCGGAGGCGATCTCCTGAATCCCCCGAGATGGGATTGGCGGCGGCGGCGTCTCTGGAAGGTTTTCCGTATCGTGGCTCTCGGTACTGGGGGTTTCTCGACGAAGGCTTTAAGTAGGCGGAAGGGTAGGTTTAGGGGCGACACGAGGGCCCCACACGCCAGGGCCGCGCGGCCAAGACCTGGGCGGCGCCGCCCTATTGTGTCGGCGCGTCGTCGCCCCACTTCGTTTCCCTTTCGGTCTTCTGGAAGCTTCGTGGAAAAATAAGACCCTGGGCGTTGATTTCGTCCAATTCCGAGAATATTTCCTTTGTAGGATTTCTGAAACCAAAAACAGCAGAAAATAACAACTGGCTCTTCGGCATCTCGTCAATAGGTTAGTGCCGGAAAATGCATAATAATGACATATAATGTGTATAAAACATGTGAGTATCATCATAAAAGTAGCATGGAACATAAGAAATTATAGATACGTTTGAGACGTATCAAGCATCCCCAAGCTTAGTTCCTACTCGCCCTCGAGTAGGTAAACGATAACAAGGATAATTTCTGAAGTGACATGCTATCATAATCTTGATCAATACTATTATAAAGCACATGAGATGAATGCAGCGATTCGAAGCAATGATGAAGACAATGAGTAAACAAATGAATCATATAGCAAAGACTTTTCATGAATAATACTTTCAAGACAAGCATCAATAAGACTTGCATTAGAGTTACTCATAAAGCAATAAATTCTTAGTAGAAAGTTTTGAAACAACACAAAGGAAGATATAAGTTTCAGCGGTTGCTTTCAACTTCAACATATATATCTCATGGATAATTTTCAAGACAAAGTAATATAACAAGTGCAATAGGTAAACATGTAAGAATCAATGCACACAGTTGACACAAGTGTTTGCTTCTGAGATAGAAAGAATAGGTAAACTGACTCAACAATAAAGTAGAAGAATGGCCCTTCGCAGAGGGAAGCATGGGTTACTATTTTTGTGCTAGAGCTTTTCATTTTGAAAACATAGAAACAATTTTGTCAACGGTAGTAATAAATCATAGGGATTTCTATTTTCGTGCCCCTGCTTCGTTAGTTGTACTCAGTTTTCCCCAGCCCCTTAGTTTTTCCTCAGCTTTCCCCTCCCTCTAGTTTGAAACCCCTCGAAGACGCGGGTTGCAGTCAGGTCAGAGGCCTTACCGTTACCATCAGGTCAGTTCCTCTCTGACCGTCTCGTGCTGACGGGTAGCCATCCATCTACCGCTGACGCGTGGGCCATTTTTATTTCCTGATTGTATACGCGGTGCTGCCAATGACAAATGGGGCCGCTCTATGGGGCTGCCGCAGCCAATGACCAGTGGGTCGTCTATTTATTTATAGAAAATTATATATTGCCGCTCTGTGGGGCCTCCGCAGCCAATGACCGCTGTGGCAGGTGACTATTTTCGCAACTTAATCTAAAGTGACTCTTATGCTAAACATTGTGCATCCCGACGTTGACCTAGCAGTGGCAGCGAGCATAGCCGTTCTGACCATGCCGATATCGGCATCGGCATCGACATCGTTTGGAGGATGTGGTGCTCGAATAATAGTGGAAATGCGATATTATTTTTTACATGCATAATATATAGAAAATAGCTAGATCTCTAAATCGATGCATATGAAGCTACATATATATTCTTGGTCATAATCCCCTTATCTAAAGGGGATGGATGCATGGCTTCATGTCGTCGTCGCTTTCATCGCCAGTATCTTCGTCGTCTGAGTAGTAGTACCTCCTGCACATTGTTCCGTCGAACACCTTCACTGTGAGCACATCATCGCCTTCATATTTGAAGTGTACGTAGCAGCCGAAATCCACACCGTGCGCGATGGCGAATTTCTCCCAGCCCTTGTCGAGGTACATCCGGCCTTGTCCGTCAAATAGGACCTCCATGGTCCAGAGACGAGGACCGTAGTCAGCTGCTCGCAGATACACCTTAGCTGGCTCCTGGCCGTCAAGATAGTCCACAAAATTTTTTGGGAGTTCCTGCAAAGAGATCGAGCGCCGATCGTTTGAAATTAAAGGTTTTTTTAGAACATGCCCATAATTAATCACATGCATCATATATGTGGGAACGCGTACGTACCTTCTTGACCAAAGGGTCTTCATAGACGATGATGAAGAACTCCTCTATGATCAATGGCAGTGTTGACGGTGGTGGTGGCAATGATGATGATCCACTTCCCCTTCCCCTTCCCCTTCCCCTTCCCCTTCCGGTCCGCGTCCGAGACGTGGAAGCCATGGTAATGGATCAAGTGTATGTGAAAGAAGAAGAGAGAGGCAGAACCTATTGACACAAGGGATGGCTGTGTGGGTGTTTATAAGGGAGAGATGACCGTTGTAGGGGTTTACACAATAAAATAAGGAGGAGGTGAACGTTGGTGGGGGTTTACACAATAAATTAAGGAGGAGATGACCGTTGTGGGGGTTTACACAATAAATTAAGGAGGAGACGACCGTTGTGGGGGTATATATCTCAACAAAAAAGTAATGCGGACTATCTTGACGGAAATGGAACTTCGTGATATAGTTTATCATTTTACCGTAAAAAGTAATGCCTAAAAGAAATGGTAATTCGTGATAGTTTATCATTTACCGTAATGGCTACAACAAATCATTGATGGATTATCATTTTTTGCGTGAAAAGTAATGGCTACAACAAATCATTGATGGTTTATCATTTTTTTGCGTGAAAAGTAATGGCTACAAGAAATGGGTGATGGTGTATCATCTTTTGCGTGAAAAGTAATGGCTACAACAAAATCGGTGATGGTTTATCATTTTTTGCGTGAAAAGTAATGACTACAAGAAATGGGTGATGGTGTATAATTTTTTTCGTGAAAAGTAATGGCTACAACAAAATCGGTGATGATTTATCGTTTTTTTGCGTGAAAAGTAATAGGTACAAGAAATGGGTGATGGTGTATCATTTTTGTGCGTGAAAAGTAATGGCTACAACAAATCGGTGATGGTTTATCGTTTTTTGCGTGAAAAGTAATGGCTACAAGAAATGGGTGATGGTGTATCATTTTTTGCGTGAAAAGTAATGGCTACAACAAAATCGGTGATGATTTATCGTTTTTTGCGTGAAAAGTAATGGGTACAAGAAATGGGTGATGGTGTATCATTTTTTTGCGTGAAAAGTAATGGCTACAACAAATCGTTGATGGTTTATCATTTTTTGCGTGAAAAGTAATGCCTAAAAAGAGTTTATAATTTAGCTCATGAAAAATAATGCAGAAAACCAAACTTTGCGTGAAGCTAACCGACGACAGAGAGAGAGGGTGGTGGCCCCGACCAGAGAGAGAGATAGGGGTTATCCTGCCCGTTAGATCATACGATCAACGGTCGGCGGGCACGATCCGCTTGACATGGGCTAGACCAATCAGGGCAATGTTGGGCGTCTGTGAGAGTTTGTGAAGGGAGAGGGCAAACTGAGTAGTATCAAGAAACCAAGGGCAAGTGAGTAGTAAACAGACTAAGGGATTCAAATATGAGATTTAAAAAATGGAAAATGCGTGTTTTGTACAATGAAACCAATCTTGGCCTACCTCAAACTATTTGCAATACAAATCTACATGAGTGTGAAAATTATGGCCTCATTCAGACAAAGTATGTTTTGGGGAAAGCTGTTTTGGGTAGGGCTTATTATGGAAAACCATGCACCTTCATAGCTACTAGGTGATTTGAGAAGTGGCAATTTGTGGTGAAACTTGATTTATCTATGATTTGAGAAGTGACAATTTGTGGTAAAGACTCCATGAGTAAGTGCCACTCTTTTTCGGAATTTTTTGCACATTAAATAACTCATTTAACTAGTTAATCCCATTTATTGACTATCTGTTGACCAGCCACTTGAGGGTAAAACTGAGTATATTACACTAGCCAGTATTAGCACTCAAGGCGAAAATTGAGCACACAAAAAATGCTAGTATATGACTCGGGGGTATACCTGAGTATATCTAAATTTCTAGGGTTAGACCCGAGGACGCGTGTTGCGGTGTAGAAGTGGAAGACGTGCCATTGTTGGCGCGTGTCGCGGTGCAGACGTGCAAATAGTGGACGCGTAGGACGTAGGTCGCATTTAGGACGCGTAAGCCCCTCCCTCCCTCCCCCTGCACACAGTCGTCTCATTCTCGCTCACGCACGAAACCACCCCTCTCACGTCCCATCAACTTCTCCAAATCGAAAAAACCCCAACCGCCGTACGCACGCTACCCTGCCGGTGATGGAGAAGAAGAATGCGCTGGCGGCCGTCGCCTCCGAGCCCGTCGCCGCCGAGCCCGTCGCCGCCAAGCGCGTCGCCGCCGAGCGCGTCGCCTCCGAGGGCGGCGCATCCAAGCGCGGCGCCTCCGTGAACTGGGCCTCTCTCTCGGCTGATGGACCACTTCACAAGATCGGCCAATGCTTACTGGCGAATGAGGAGTACGCCGACACCAACTCTGCTATGAGGCAAGTCTGTAGAAATTGGCGCTCAGGTTTGCCTGAGCCCGACGTGCACCTGGACGAATGGATCATGCTAGACCACGCCCTTCCACGCGTCGCTGAGTTCACCTTCCTCCAACTCGGCACATCACGCTACGTCACCATAGATCTATCGGAAGTTCATACAAGGTTCAAATTCGTCCATATCTACCTTTTTATTTTCAATCTTAAACATCTTAGTGATGAATGTTATCTTCATCAATATATTTTAGATACTACTTCGTCGGCTTTTGCCGTGGCGTCATCGTGCTTGCCCAGAAGAACCCGCCGCACAAGATACGGCTTCTGAACCCACTCACGAAGAAATCGAACACTATGTTTGAGGCGCAGATGCCATCTGTTTTTCTGAATTCAGTCGCTGTAATCAAATCCCCGACTATGGTCTTCGTTGCCGCACATTACCCACCAGAAATTGGTTGGGTCGATGAGAGCACTCCAACTAAGGATATATATGAAGATTGGGGAGAAGAAAGATTTTCGATCAACAACCATTGTCTGCGTTGTATTACCCCGTTCAATGGTGAACTGTATGCAGTAGCTGCGGACAATTTTGAGTCCGGAAGAATAGTGTGCACCAATGTACATTTGCAGCAGCGCGCGAGCACTGTCAAGATGGAGACACTAATTTCATTTCCAGAACTTGGACATCAGAAGTTCTACCTTGTGAAGTCGGATGGTGATCTGCTGCTTGTGTTGTTGGTCAGCGAGGCATTGGCGGGCAAACCATTGGTGTACCGTGTGGACACTCAGAGCCGCTCTCTCCATCCGGTCAGTAACATTGGCAGTAATGCCTTATTCGTGAATTATATCCGGTGTATCTCCGTCGATGATGACCCACAAGTATAGGGGATCGCAACAGTCTTCGAGGGAAGTAAAACCCAATTTATTGATTCGACACAAGGGGAGACAAAGAACACTTGGAAGCCTTAACAGCGGAGTTGTCAATTCAGCTGCACCTGGAAACAGACTTGCTCGCAAGAGTTTATCAGTAGTAACAGTTTTATAGCAGTAGCAGTAGTGAAATAACAGCAACAGAGTAACAAAGACAGCAGTAGTGATTTTAGTAAACAGCAGGATTAAAATACTGTAGGCACGGGGACGGATGACGGGCGTTGCATGGATGAGAGAAACTCATGTAACAATCATAGCAGGGCATTTGCAGATAATAATAAAACGGTGTCCAAGTACAAAGCAATCAATAGGCATGTGTTCCATATATAGTCGTGCGTGCTCGCAATGAGAAACTTGCACAACATCTTTTGTCCTACCAGCCGGTGGCAGCCGGGCCTCAAGGGAAACTACTGGATATTAAGGTACTCCTTTTAATAGAGTACCGGAGCAAAGCATTAACACTCCGTGAACACATGTGATCCTCACATCACTACCATTCCCTCCGGTTGTCCCGATTTCTGTCACTTCGGGGCCATTGGTTCCGGACAGCGACATGTGTATACAACTTATAGGTAAGACCATAAACAATGAATATCTTGATGAAGCAATAACATGTTCAGATCTGAGATCATGGCACTCGGGCCCTAGTGACAAGCATTAAGCATAACAAGTTGCAACAATATCATCAAAGTACTAATTACGGACACTAGGCACTATGCCCTAACAATCTTATGCTATTACATGACCAATCTCATCCAATCCCTACCATCCCCTTCGGCCTACAGCGGGGGAATTACTCACACATGGATGGGGGAAACATGGCTGGTTGATGTAGAGGCGTTGGCGGTGATGGCGGCGATGATCTCCTCCAATTCCCCGTCCCGGCGGAGTGCCAGAACGGAGACTTCTGGCTCCCGCGACGGAGTTTCGCGATGTGGCGGCGTTCTGGAGGGTTTCTGGCGACTTCGACTTCCCCCCGTGCGTTTTTAGGTCGAGGCCGATAAATAGTCCGAAGGAGGGCGTCGGAGGCCGGCCGAGGGGGCCACACCACATGGCCGCGCGGGCCCCCCTGGGCCGCGCCGCCCTATGGTGTGGGGCCCTCGGGCCTCCACCTGAGTTGTCCTTCTGGCTCCGTCAGTATTCTTGGAAAATAGGGCCTTCTGCATAAATTCCGAGGATTTTCCCGAAACTTGGATTTCTGCACAAAAACGAGACACCAGAGCAGTTCTGCTGAAAACAGCGTGAGTCCGTGTTAGTTGCATCCAAAATACACAAATTAGAGGCAAAACAATAGCAAAAGTGTTCGGGAAAGTAGATACGTTTTGGACGTATCAACTCCCCCCAAGCTTAGCTTATTGCTTGTCCTCAAGCAATTCACTTAACAACTGAGCGATAAAAGAACTTTCACGAACACATTTGCTCATATGATGTATATATTCTCATGCTATGGCTAATACTTAAGCAATTCATAATGAGACACATGCAAATAAGATCATCTAACAGCTACATCAATCATGGAGAGGTACCAACAATTAATAATAAGCATCATGAATCATGTATATAAGCAGGATTGCAATATTCATAAGAGAGTATGATAAAGTGGTATATCGCTTGCCTGTATTTGATTGGCAAAACATAAATGCCCGGGCACCTCTGGAGTTCATAGAAAGACTAGAAGTAGTGATTGTCAGAAGATAAATGCATCAAAGTTATACCACAATCAATCATATTTTGAGACAAGCATATTATACTAAGAATGACAGTTGTGCTCTCAAGATAGTGCTCAAAGAAATAATGGAGACACAACATAAAAGTAAAAGATTGACCCTTCGCAGAGGGAAGCAGGGATTAACATGCGCTAGAGCTTTTCATTTTTATAAAGACAGGAGTAAAATTATTTTGAGAGGTGTTTGTTGTTGTCAACGAATGGTAATGGGTACACTAACTACCTCGCCAACCAGACTTTCAAGAGCGGCTCCCATGAATTATTGCATATTTATGTGGCACTCCTTCCAACCTTTCTTACACAAACCATGGCTAACCGAATCCTCGGGTGCCTGCCAACAATCTCATACCATGAAGGAGTGCCTTTTTATTTTATTTTTATTATGATGATGACACTCCCCCCAACCTTTGCTTACACAAGCCATGGCTAACCGAATCCTTCGGGTGCCGTCCAACAATCACTAACCATGGAGGAGTGTCTATTTAAGTTAATTAATTCGGGACTGGGAATCCCATTGCCAGCTCTTTTTGCAAAATTATCGGATAAGCGGATGTGCCACTAGTCCATATGAGAGTCCGTCAAAAGTAAATGACAAGGTTGAAAGATAAACACCACATACTTCCTCATGAGCTATGAAACGTAAACACAAATTGAGAAGCATTTTGAAGGTTTTAAAGGTAGCGCATGAGAATTTACTTGGAATGGTTTGAAATGCCATGCATAGGTATTTATGGTGGACACTTTTGGAACAACTTGGTTTTCAGGTGTTTGGAAGCACGAGCAGCGTTCCCGCTCAGTACAAGTGAAGGCTAGCAATAGACTAGGGAGCGACAAATCAAGAGAGCAGTAACTGTCATAATCATGCTTGAGGCAAAATAAATTAACGGAGGCATAAAAGTGATACAAGAACTCTGAAGCAATATGGATCATCGAGGCTTAATTGACTTTTTGTTTAGTCATATGCATGCGTGAGCATGTGCCAAGTCGATATAAATGAATTATTCAGAGGAGGATACCACAATGCCATACTTACTTATGAATAAAACAATGCAAGCAAACATCCATGTCATGCTACTCATATTAATAGATTGGAGCTAAACATGAGAGATCATGAACTACTAGACTTTCTCAAATAACATATACCTCACATGAACCAACTAAGCATGCTCACATGGATGAGTATATGTACAAAAATGAAAACAAATAGAGTTCATACCAGCCTCTTACCACAATCCAATTGTCGTAGATCGTCATTATTGCCTTTCACTTGTGTAGCTTGGATAATATGAAATGAAAACCACGCTCCAGCCACCGAAGACCATTGAACTCAAGATGAACTTTACAAACCAAAGAAGAACAGCAAATATTTTTGGTGTTTTCAAATTTGAGAACAAGAACAAAAGGAAACAAGCAAACAAAGCAAAATCTTTTTGGGTTTTCTTATAGCAAACTAGCAATAACAAATAAAGCGAAACAAATGCAAGAAACCAAAGCAAACAAATGGTGAAGAGAAACAACAGAAATATTTTTGGTCTTTTTGTATTTTAGGAAAGAAACAAAGCAAGAACAAGAAATAGCAAACTAAAAGAAACACAGAAAAACCAAATAGCAGAAATCTGCCAAAACCTGACAGCAGTACAGAAATCTATTTTTACAAAAATCTTACGTTGCTCAGATCGAAAAGTGTTCAACTAATGAAAGTTAGATAACAACCTGGGGAACCTGCACAAAAATTGGCAGCTCAAAATAACGCTCTGGCTGTGCGCACGAATTTTTCTAGTAACAGTCCAGAATCTGTTTTCAGGCAGCACTTCCCCAAATATCATCTTCCTCTCATTAGAAAACCACTCAAACGAACAAAACAAGTATGTACAAGTATCCAGCAATCATAATATGCAAAGAATGAGTGATGCCGGTATACCTCCCCCAAAGCTTAAGCTTTTGGCCTAAGTGGAGTTCAATCCCATCGATCCCATGAGGTAGTATCTCCGTAGTACGACGAAGATGGATCATCTTCCGGGTATGTGCTAGAAGAGGCACCCGGATACGTGACAGTGTAATCATAAGAGGGCTCGGCGTCCTCGGTGTCATGCTGCTGGTGGAAATCTTGTATCTTCATATGTTCATCCACCTCCTCCTTAGTGCACGACCATGATTGCCTGTCAATACTGAACAAACCTGGTTGGGGAAGAGGGATTTCCTTCTCCTCCCCGTCAGAAAACAACATTCTATAGACCATATTATCTAAAGTAGAATCAGCGGTAACAAAATGATGACTCTTCATAGCAGCAATATCAAGTTTCCTAGGGGCCAATGGCACATCATTAGGATCAAGAGGAAGCCTTAGATATGTTAAAACGCGCAGTGCAATAGTTCCTCCAAAAATAGGCCCCCTGTTAGTCAGGCGGCGAGCAATAAGAGCACCAAGGTGATAAGATGTCTGACCAGTAAGTGCAATATTCAAGAAAGCAAGATGGTAACTAGAAATGTTGCTAGTGTTCTCCCTACCAAGAATGCTAGTAGCAATGTAATATGCAAAATACTTAATGGCAGGGAGTTGAATGTTTCTTATCTTGCCACGCTGAATGGTGCGACAATCATCATCGGTAATCCCTCGATAGAGCTCCAACAAGTCCCGGGGGTTGTCGTCAATCCTACTTGCTGTACCTACAGGGGCAATATCCAATGCACGACAAAAATCCTCCAATTTCATAGTAACAGGATTACCATAGATCTTGAATGCAACTGTCGGCTCATATTGTTTGTTGTTGAAATTGAAACTCTCGACGAAGATTTTGGTGAGCATATAGTATTGCTCCCTTTCGTCTTCCACGTAGGTGGTTAAGCCCGCCTTGTTGACAAGGGTGAAGAAATCATCCAGTATCCCTGCATTTGTCAGAAAATCATAACATGGGAAGGATGAAGCATTAGGAGCCCCATTGTCTTCTTCGGGTGCGAAGCTAGGCGCGATGATATCTTCATTATACGATCGCCTAATCCGGGTGGCGGCCCTAGAAGGCCTCCCGGTGCTGGTTGTTCCTTTCTTGAACAACTCTCCAAAGTTGAACTTCTTCATAGCTTCTCTGAATTTTCAACAAGTGATATAAAATTTGGTTTGGTGACATATAATCAAGGGGAACTACTATAGGAACTTGCTAGAGTACTAATCATGCATCAAAACTAGTTTCTACCACTTAGAACAAGCATGCAAGCTCACTAAACATGTTACCTACAGCAGCAAAATATTCAAGATATACTCAACCAAACAAAATTCTACTTGGATGGGTGGAGGAGTCACATACCAAGGAGCAAATGTGCCAAATTTCAGCAAGAAATCTGGGCTGAGCAAAGAGATCGAAAAATCTGGAGCTCTTGAGCAAAAAAAGCGAGTGAGAGGAACCTGGTACGAGTTTTTTCGGGAGAGAGAAGATGCTGGGAGGAAGAGATGGCAAAGTGGGGCAAGGAGGGGCCCACACCACAGGGTGGCGCGCCCACCTCCTTGGCCGCGCCGGCCTGTGGTTTGGCACCCTCTGGTGCCCCACAGGTCATCCTCTGGTGCTCCCAGGTGCCTCGTCGAAAAATAGGACCAACGGTATAATTTTTGTGAATTTTTGAAAACTTTGAAAAATGCACATTTCTGGGTATTTAATTTACTATTACTGGCCAGGAATTTTTTTTGAAATCTCCAAATAACTAAGGAACTTTGCAAATTAAAAGTGCTACAGCAACTAGAGCAAGTGGAGGAAGAAAGAGATGTTGTTTACCTCCTCTATGCATATAAAAAAGTATTTGTTAACAAGGTTGATCAAGTCTTGCCACCAAATAAATTTTACATAACATAAGAAGAAATAAACCTCAAATCAATCATGTTACCTTGAATTGTATTGATATGGATCCAATCACGAGAGTTTGATATTCTTCTTTAGGCTCATATATAGGACAATCAATAGTTCCCACTTTAATAGTTCTCACATTAAAAATAGTATTGACTCCACATACTTTATCAATCTTCTTGGGGAAATAGATGGTATGCTCCTTATCATCAACATTAAAAGTAACCTTTCCTTTATTGCAATCAATAACAGCCCCTGCGGTGTTAAGAAAAGGTCTCCCAAGAATAATAGACATATTATCATCTTCAGGCATTTCCAACACAACAAAATCAGTTAATATCAAGCAGTTAGTAGTAACTTGAACAGGAACATCCTCACATATACCAACAGGAATAGCAGTAGATTTATCAGCCATTTGCAAAGATATATCAGTAGGTATCAACTTATCTAGATAAAGTCTCTTATAAAGAGAAAAAGGCATAACACTAACACCGGCTCCCAAGTCACATAGAGCAGTTTTAACATAATTATTCTTAATAGAACAAGGAATAGTAGGTATACCTGGGTCGCCCAACTTCTTTGGCACTTTGCCATTGAAAGAGTAATTAGCAAGCATAGTGGAAATTTCCTCATTGGGGATTTTCCTTTTGTTAGTAACAATATCTTTCATATACTTTGAATAAGGAGGCAATTTAATAGCATCAGTCAAAGGGATTTGCAAGAATAGAGGTTTCATCCAATCACAAAATTTATTATAGTGTTCTTCTTCCTTTGATTTTACTTTCTTAGCAGGAAAAGGCATTTGCTTTTGAACCCAAGGTTCTCTTTCATTACCATGTTTCTCAGCAATAAAGTCTTCTTTAGTGTACTTTTTATTTTTAGCATGCTTTTCAGGTTCATCCTCTACCTCTTCTTTATCAGGAGTATCATTCTTATCATTATCTTTATCATGTTCATTACCACTTTCAGTTTCAGCATCAGAAATAGAAATACTATTAGGATCATTAACAGGTTCAGAGGATTCTACAACATTCTTATGTTTCTTTTTCTTTTTCTTCTTAGAATGAGCACTAGGTTCAATGCGTTGAGAATCTTGTTCAATTCTTTTGGGATGCCCTTCAGGATATAGAGGATCCTGGGTAGAGACACCACCTCTAGTTGTTACTTCATAAGCATGTTTCTCTTTAGAATTATTCCCCAACAAGTCATTTTGCACTTTAGTGAGTTGATCAATTTGAGTTTGAATCATATGAAAATGTTTAACAAGCATCTTAACATCATTGGAGGTTCTCTCCACAATACCATGCAATTCACTAATAGCTCGAGAATTTTCCATTAAATGATTCTCTACTCTCATATTAAAATTTTCTTGCTTAACAATATAATTATCAAACTCATCTAAGCATTGTGCAGGAGGTTTCGAATACGGAATATCTTCCCTAGTAAAGCGTTGAAGGGAGTTTACCTCAATCATGGATGAAGGGGGAATTATCTCACATATATCTTCTATGGGAGGAAGATTCTTCACATCTTCAGATTTAATACCTTTCTCCTTGAGAGACTTCTTGGCTTCCCTCATATCTTCATCATTCAATTTAATTAAACCCCTCTTCTTCAATATTGGTGTTGGAGTTGGTTCAGGCGTAGTCCAATCATCATGATTCTGGCTTATTTTAGCCAATAATTCTTCAGCGTCGTCTGGAGTTCTTTTCCTGAAAACACAACCAGCACAACTATCCAGGTATGCCCTAGACTCAATGGTTAGCCCACTATAAAATATATCAAGTAAATCATGCTTTTCCAAATCATGATCAGGCCGAGCTCTAATAAGAGAGCAAAATCTCGCCCAAGCCTCAGGCAATTTCTCTTCATCTCCCTGGTCAAAATTATAAATTCTCTACAAAGCAATATGTTGAGCACTAGCAGGAAAGTATTTACGGAAGAAAACATCAAGCAATTCTTTTGGACTTTTAATAGAATTAGGTGGCAAACTATTATACCAAGTTTTAGCGTCATCCTTTAATGAGAATGGAAAGATTTTAGCAACAAAGTAAGTACGCATCTTGACATCATCAAAGAACAAGCTACTTAGAGTAGATAACTCAGTCATGTGTTCAACAGCACTTTCTTTTTCAGTACCACAAAAGGGTGTTTTCTCAACAATAGCTATATGAGATAGATCAAGTGAAAAATCATAATCTTTATCCTTAATGTTTATAGGAGATGTGGCAAATTTAGGATCAGGAGACAGTTTATATCTAACAACATGTTCTGCAAGAAGCTTTTTAATTTTTCATGCATCAGTAGTAGCATTGCATTTTTCAATAAAATCATCATTAAGCTCCACATAATCTTCATCAGGATCATCACTAAAATAATCAAGTTCAGGTGAATTAACAGGTGTAGTAACATTAGGAGTTTCAGTATTTTCAATTTGTCTAGACCTAGCAATTGTAGCATCTAGAAAAGATCCCAATGAACCACTATCATCAAGCACAGCAGAAATATTATCAATATTATGAGAGTTTTCAGATTCAGCAGAAGTACCCGCATGCGAAGCATGTGGCGGTGAAACAAGTTTATCAATCACAGATGGTGAATCAAGAGCAGCAGAGGTATTCAGAATTGTACCTTTTCTTGTAGTGGATGGTAATATGGCGATCTTAGTATCGCGAGGTTTACCCATGATGGAGAATTTGCAGCGAACAATATTAATCCAAGTTGTCGGGGGGAAGACCCCGGGTAGGGCAATGGACGCGGAGCAGCCGGCTGGCCACTGGCCGGCTCGCGGCAAAGGCCGGCTGAGGTGCAGCCGGCTGGCGCCGTGGCCGGCTGGTCCGGAAGCCGGCTGGCTCTAGGTCCTAGTCGGTCTGGCTACGGCCGCCAATGCTGTAGCTGGGCCGGCTTCTACAAGCCATATCCGACTGGGGATTTGTACCTCAGACCGACTCGAGGCTGGCGAGTCTTGCACTAGAAGGAACCGGGTTGGTGATCCGGGTTCCCAAAGTCCACGATGACTTCATCTTCCGTAAAGCGCGGGGCACTGTAGAGCAATAGTGCCACGCGCCGGACAGGCCATCATGGTCTGCGACGAGCCGTACTAGCTACAGTGGCTGACGGCGACAGGGACACCTCCTCTCCATACCGCTGACCGTGGCAGCCGGATGGGACAGGCCATGAGGCCTCAACGGCTCCTGATGTCACTGCCTCGGGAAGGAGCGGAAGCCGAAGCCGGCCAAGCCGGCCAGTAGACTATAGGGTCTTTTATGTAAAGTGCCGGTGCCTATATAAGCCGCACTGCCCCCTCTCGTGCAGGGGATCGATCGATCATTTCTCACTTCATTCTACCCTTAGAGCTGCCCTGTGAGAGAGACCATCGTCTCCCTTAGCCTCCCAGAAGCAGCCGGACACAGCTCTAGGAGCACCATTGTATTGTGTGATCATCATATACACTCTAGCAGGAGTAGAGGTTTTACCTCCATCGGAGGGCCTCGAACCTGGGTACGTCGCCGTGTCGCTCGTCCCCATACCCGCATCCGGATACCGCCGTGAGATCTCTCAGGAACCACTTCGATTAGCCACCCTATGGCATATGCCGTGACGATACCACGACATTTGGCGCCCACCGTGGGGCCTTCAGCATCCTCGGCCGGTGTCTTCATCCGGACGAGCCTCACCATCTCCACCGGCGAGCGAGTCGCTTCAGGCTTGATCTGGAGATTCGGCTCCCTCGACTGCGTCAGCGACAACGCTGGCTGCTTCGCCGACCGGCCCTTCCCAGCCGGCGGCAGCGTCATCTCCTTCGGCGGCCACGACGTCTACGTCGCCACCGTCGCACCACCGCGCTACCCGCAGCAGGTGCTGCGCTGCGCAAGCCCTCCTCCGCGAGCTGGCAGCAGCGCTCCCGCCAGCCCCGCCGTCGTGCAAGTCATGATGGCTGGCGAGGAGCTCCCCACCAAGAACCCGCGCACCCGCGGCCCCAACCTGGAGCGCAACGTTGACCCCAACGCCTCCGGCTCGGGCCCAAAGGCGCCACCGCCACCGTCCCGGCTTGATGAAGTCCGGGCGAAACTGAGCACCCCGCTCACGCCTGGCGGCGACCCCACCGCCGTCGAGGCGGATTTGGAGGCGCACCGCCAGCTCCTCCTCAAGCAAACAGAAGAACTGGCTGCTGCTAAGCGCCAGATGGAGATCACCCAGCGCGAGTACAACCGCGCCCACGGCCTCACTCCAGGCGGCGACGAGCCAAGCCGAGCTGGCCACATCCGCCGCAGGGGCCGCGACCTTGGCGCCGAGATCGCCCGCGACGGCGCTCCTTCGCCGGCTCCGTCCGCGGAGCTACCCGTCTACAACACCCCCGACAAGAACATGCGCGCGGCACAAGCCGCCGCAGAAGAGCTAAGCCACCTTCAGGGCGAAGAGTTACGCCGCCAGACCAAGCGGGTGACTGAGCTGCTCAACGCAGCCACCAGGCAGGCGGCCGACCCCAGGTATGTCAATGCCCCCAGAGCTTCTCACGCTCGTGGAGCTGCAGGCAACGACAGGGAAGGCGCCAGAGACTCGGCCGAGTCCGCCTCCCCAGCACCAAGCCGGCACCGTGACTCCCGCGCCACGCACGCAAGCTCGAGCAGGCCGAGCCACCAGCCGGGCGGCAGCAGCCGCAGCCGGCCTCCTCCAAGCCGGAACCAGGAGCAAGACTCCGAGCCCCGCCGTCAGCACCGGCCGGCTCCAGAAGCAAGCGGCGCACGCCAGCCGGCACACTCCCGGCTGGGCCCGCGCGTCGAGCCCGCCGACGCCCGAGAACGCCTCGACCGGCTGGTCGAATCCCGCATTGCGGAAGAAGAAGCTCCAGCCGGCCCAAAGTGCTTCGGGCCCCGCATCGCCAACGAGCCCACGCTCGAAGGCTTCACGCTCCCCCGCGACACCCCCAAGTACGACGGCACCGCCAAGCCGGAGGACTGGCTGCAGGACTATTCCACCGCAGTCGGCATCGCCAAAGGCAACAAGCGCTGGGCTGTGCGCTACTCCCCCTCATGCTGGTCGGCTCCGCCCGCACATGGCTCAACAACCTGCCAGCCGGCAGCATAAACGGCTGGCTGGACTTCGAAGCGGCCTTCATCAGCAACTTCACCGGCACTTACCGCCGGCCGGGTCGGCCCCAACAGCTTGAGATGTGCAAGCAGGGCCCCGACGAGACGGATCGCGCGTACCTAACGCGCTGGTGCGAGATGCGCAACTCCTGCGAGGGCGTGCACGAGATCCAGGCCATCAGCTTCTTCATGGGAGGCTATCGGCCCAACACCATGCTGTGGCACAAGTTGCGCCGCAGCGACCCCAAGTCGATGGCCGCCTTGATGGCCATCGCCGACAAGTACGCGCTGGCTGAGGAAGCCGGCAAGACGCCGGCTGACATTTCGCCGGCCCCCGCCAGAAGGGACAACAACAAGCCGGCCGAGGGCGCCTCTCATGGCAGCCGGCGGGACAACTACCGCGGCAAACGTCACAGCGACCAGCCGGACTGCCGGTACGGCTCCGCCCATGTGGCCGCCGTAGCAGACAACACGGCAGGCGGCAGCCGCCGCCAGAAGCAAGACCGGCAATGGAAGCCGAAGTACACCTTCGAGCAGATGCTCGACTCGCCGTGCAAGTACCACAGCGGCAAGAACCCCTCCAACCACACCACCCGCGACTGCCACTTCATGAAGCGGCTGACAAGCGGTGAACCTCTCCCGCCTCCACCCCCGCCTCCACCAGCCGGCGGGCCGGGTGGCCAAGCCGGCGCAGAGAACGCCAACCTCGAGCACCACGAGGCTAACCAGGTGCAACATGGCCGATATATGGCCGAAGATGCCACCTACATCATCTTCACCTCTGAGCCCGAGGACAAGACGAGCCAGCAGAGCCGTTCCCTCGAGGTCAACGCGGTCATACCGCCGGTCCCCCAGTACCTAAACTGGTCAGAACAGGCCATCACATTTGATCGCCGTGACACACCGGCTGTCCTGCCGAAGCCGGGTAGCTACGCCATGGTCCTCGACCCCACCATCGGCACAACCCGGCGCAGCGTGCGTTTCTCGCGCGTCCTCATCGACGGCGGCAGCAGCATCAACATCCTCTACCGCGACACCGCCCGCAAGCTGGGCATTCAGGAGGCCGAATTGCGCCCCACCCCCACCGTTTTCCATGGCATCGTGCCAGGCCACTGCTGCCAGCCGATCGGCCGGATCACGCTGGAGGTGATGTTCGGGAAGCCGGACCACTTCCGCACCGAGAGAATCGAGTTCGAGGTGGTGGACCTCGTGAGTCCCTACCACGCGCTCCTGGGCAGGCCGGCCCTGACCAAGTTCATGGTGGTGCCCCACTACGGGTACCTGAAGATGAAGCTGCCTGGCCCAAAGGGGGTCATCACCATAGCCGGCGACTATCGCCGCTCCATGGACTACGCCACGCAGAGCTCCAAGATGGCCCAGACGCTGGTCATCGCCACCGAGAAGCAGCTCATTCACGACGCCGTCGCCCTCGCCAAGGCCGCGCAGATAGACATGCCGGCTGCAGGCAACCCGGCTGGGACGACTCACTTCCAGCCGGCAGACAACACCAAGAAGATCCTGCTGGACCCGGCGCAGCCGGACAAGTACGTCACCATTGGTGCCGGCTTGAACAAGAAATAGGAAAGCGAGCTCACCAGCTTCCTCCGTGAGAATCGGGACATCTTCGCATGGACTCCAAGAGACATGCCGGGTGTGCCAAGGGAGTTGGCTGAGCACCACCTCCACGTCCGGCCCGAAGCCAAGCCGGTGAAGCAGCCCCTCAGGCGCTTCGCCGAAGAAAGAAGGAAGGCCATCGGTGAAGAAATCGCCCGGCTGCTGGCAGCCGGCTTCATCATGGAAGTGCTGCACCCGGACTGGTTGGCGAACCCGGTCCTGGTTTTGAAGAAGAACGGCTCCTGGCGCATGTGTATCGACTACACCAGCCTGAACAAGGCGTGCCCGAAGGATCCCTTCCCCCTGCCGCGCATAGATCAAGTTATAGACTCGACTGCCGGCTGCGAACTGTTGTCTTTCCTAGATGCCTATTCAGGCTACCACCAGATTCCTTTGAATCCGGCTGATCAAATAAAGACTTCGTTCATTACCCCGTACGGGGCTTACTGCTACACGACTATGCCGTTCGGCTTGAAAAATGCAGGCGCCACCTACCAAAGGTGCATGCAAAAATGCTTGCAGGATCAAATCGGCAGAAACGTTCACGCATATGTGGATGATGTCGTTGTAAAGACCAAGGAGACGACTACCCTCCTTGATGACCTGAGAGAAACCTTCACCAATCTGAGAAGATTTCGGATGAAGCTCAACCCGGCCAAGTGCACATTCGGCGTGCCGTCTGGCCAGCTCCTCGGCTACCTCGTCTCTCAGCGAGGGATTGAAGCCAACCCGGAGAAGATCAGTGCCCTGGAGAAGATGGAACTGCCGCAGTGCCTCAAGGACGTCCAGAAGTTCGCGGGCTGCCTGGCTTCCTTGAGCCGCTTCGTCAGCCGGCTGGGGGAGAAGGCACTGCCCCTATATCAATTGATGAAGAAGGCGGACAAATTCGTCTGGTCACCGCAGGCGGATGAAGCTTTCCGTGATTTGAAGCGCGTGCTCTCAACCACGCCAATCCTTGCAACGCCGGCTTCAATGGAGCCGATGCTGTTGTACATCGCAGCCACCAATCGAGTGGTTAGCGTTGTCCTGGTGGTGGAGCGCAAAGAAGACGGCAGGGAGCAGCTGGTTCAGCGCCCAGTCTACTATCTTAGCGAAGTACTCTCCCAGTCGAAGCAAAACTACCCCCACTACCAGAAGGTCACCTACGGCGTCTACATGGCGGCCAAGAAGCTCAAGCACTACTTCCAAGAGCACCCCATCAAGGTGGTTGCCACAGCGCCCTTGGCGGAAATCATCGGCAGCAAGGATGCCAACGGCCGGGTTGCCAAGTGGGCCCTGGAGCTAGCCGCCCACACCATCCTCTACGAGCCACGCACAGCCATCAAGTCGCAGATCCTCGCGGATTTCTTCGTCGACTGGGCCGAGATGCAATACCTGCCGCCTGTGCCAGATTCCACACATTGGAAGATGCACTTTGACGGCTCGAAGATGCGCAATGGCTTGGGAGCCGGCATCGTCATCACCTCTCCCAAGGGAGACCGGCTGGACTACGTCCTGCAGATCCACTTCGCCGCATCAAACAATGTGGCGGAATATGAAGCGCTCATTCATGGGCTGAAGCTGGCCAAGGAGATTGGCGTGCGTCGCATACTTTGCTTCGGCGACTCCGACTTGGTCATACAACAAGCATCTGGCGACTGGGACGCGAAGGACGCCAACATGGCCTCATACCGCTTCCATGTCCAGCAGCTATCCGGCTTCTTCGACGGCTGTGAATTCCACCATGTGCCACGAGCAAGCAACGAGGCGGCTGACGCCTTGTCCAAGATTGGCTCAACCCGGCAAGCCATTCCACCGGGCATCGCCTTGGCGGTTCTCAAGAAGCCGTCCATCATACCGTCACCGCATTCGGATTCAATATTCGTGCCGGCTGACCCGGGGGCTGCTCAGCCGAACCCGGGGGCTTCATCGCCCAAGTCGGGGGCTAACAAGCCGAACCCGCCGGCTAACATGCCGAACCCGGGGGCTTCTCAGTCCAGCCCGGGGGCTTCATCGCCAAACTCGGGGGCTAGCAAGCCGAACCCGCCGGCTAGCAAGCCGAACCCGGCGACCACGCAGTCGAATCCGGAAGCTCCCACGCAGGAGGCCCTGTTGGTCAGCGTATTCGAGATAAGATGCGTACCTTCATGGGCACAAGAATTCCTCTCCTACCTCACCGACGGTGTGCTGCCCGATGATAGAGTCCAGGCCAGGCAGATTGAGAGAAGGGCCAAGGCCTATACAATCATCAACCACCAGCTGTACAAACGCAGCGTAAGTGGGGTGTTCCAGCGGTGCGTCGAGCCGGCTGAAGGGATTGAACTCCTACGGGAAATCCATCAAGGAGAGTGCGGACATCACGCCTCATCCAGAGCCATAGTGGCCAAAGCCTTCCGGCACGGTTTCTATCGCCGATCGCGCTCAGAGACGCAGAAGAGTTGGTGAAGAAGTGCAACGGCTGTCAGCGCTTCGCGAAGAAGAGACACCAGCCGGCTTCCGCCTTGAAAACCATCCCCATCACATGGCCATTTGCCGTATGGGGCTTGGATATGGTAGGCCCGTTCAAAACAGCACGAGGCGGCATGACGCACCTCTTGGTGATGATTGACAAATTCACCAAGTGGATCGAAGCCAAGCCAATCAAGAAGCTGGACGGCTCCACAGCCGTCACATTCCTCAAGGAAATCATTGTGAGATTCGGCTACCCTCATAGCATCATCACCGACAACGGCAGCAACTTCTCCCAAGGCATCTTTTCTCGCTATTGCGGGGAAATGGGGATCCGGATGGCCCTAGCCTCTGTGGCACACCCAGAGTCCAACGGACAAGTGGAAAAGGCTAACGGCTTAGTCCTAGCCGGCATCCGGCCCCGGCTGGTGGAGCCGCTCGAGCGAGCAGCCGGCTGCTGGATTGAAGAGCTGCCCAATGTGCTGTGGAGCCTGCGCACAACGACAAACCGCTCGGTCGGCTTTACACCATTTTTCCTCGTATACGGGGCCGAAGCCGTCTTGCCGACTGATATCGAGCACGACGCACCAAGGATCAAGCTCTACACAGAAGCCGAAGCCAAAGAAGCTCGCGAAGATGGAGTTGACTTGGTCGAAGAGGCCCGGCTGCTGGCTGCATCTAGATCTACCATCTACCAGCAAAGCCTCCGACGCTATCACAGCCGGAAGGTCCAGCCCTTAGCATTCCGAGAAGGGGACCTAGTGCTCCGGCTGATCCAGCGGACAGCCGGACAGCATAAACTCTCATCCCCATGGGAGGGTCCCTTCATCGTGAGCAAGGCAGTAGGCAATGATTCCTACTATCTCATAGATGCCCAAGAGGCTAAGAAAAACAAGCCGGACAAGGCTGACGAGGAGACTAAGCATCCCTGGAATGTCAACTTACTCCGCCCATTTTACACATGAGAGCAGGAATGTATGTATCCCTTGTATCCCTTTTGTGAGCTATAAAAAAGCACGCGCCAAGAAGCGCCGTTTCCGACAAGTTTCTCGCTTCGTTTCGCCAATTGGCTTGAACCCTTTCACGCGGTTGGCTCAGTAACGAGATCCGGTTCCCGACAGCCGGCTTCCGATCCAGCTACAGACCGCAACCCGGCTGTCCGGCTGGCGGGAGTAAGGCCTAGGGAGCCGGCACGCGAAAAAACGACTAAGGGAAAGAGTAAAAGCGAGTTGACTTGCAATTTTTCATAAAAGTGCCGGATTGCCGAATTCAGCTCGTTCGACCGAAATACTATCGGCCTCACCCAGCGGCCCGCTCTTGATCCGGCGACGGATCGCAAGTCGGACGTGCGACCGGCAAGAGCACAGCCAAAGAGTGGGGCGGATGGGAAAAAGCGAACGAGTCGAAAGAAAGCAAGTCGGCACACAAATGATTAACAAACACATTAAAGTGTGACATAATTAAAGGATGATAATATTCATACATGTGCACCCGGCATCCCGGGGATTTAATGAACTGTCTTGGCAAAAGAACAACTGAAAAACAGGTAAATCAAGGACCAGCTGGAGGAGCATCAGAGGGGCCGGCTTCCGGGTCGTTCCCAGGCGCATCTTCTGCCTCCTCGTCTTCCATCTCGTACTCGTCATCAGACGGCGGGCTCGGGTCCGCGACGAAGAGGCTCTTGTCGACGAATTCGGCGATGGCGCTGGCTCGCGCAAGCCGGGCAGCCTTGTATTCGGCCGGGAGCTTGCCCTCCACATCGGCTCGCCGGTACTCGAGCTGCCCAAGATCCACCTCGTTGCACCAAGAGAGGACGAAGGACAGCGCCATGTCGGCTCCAGCGCGCGTGGCCGAATCCTTCCAGTCGAGGAAGCGTTCCGGCGCCTGCTCCATCAACGAGGTGAGGTTGGAGATATCCTGCGGCACCGCTTCCGCGGGCCACAGCAGCGGGACCAGCTCCTCAGCCGCCTTCCGGAGCTCCCAGCCAAGCTTGGTGATGGGCTCGACGCGGGCAGCCATGGACGCCATGTAGTCCTCCATGCTGAAGTACTCCGAGCTGCCCTCACCAGTCGCCCGCCTCCTGGACTCGCGCGCAACGCCAACGGCCGCCAAGGCTGCGTCCTGCGTTTCCGGGAAGGCCGCTGCAAGAATAAGCATGTCAGAAGCCATCAAAGCCGAAATAAGCTGAAAAATGCAAATTTTCGAAGTCCTAAAGTAAGCCTGGCGGCAGACGGCACGAACCGACTGCCCCCAGCCCGAAGATGGAGATTCCGAAGCTCTAAAGTAAGACTGGCGGCAGCCGGCACGAACCGACTGCCCCCAGCCCGAAGATGGAGATTTCGAAGGATAAAAGAAAAAGCCTGGCGGCAGCCGGCACGAACCGACTGCCCCCAGCCCGAAGATGGAGATTTCGAAGGATAAAAGAAAAAGCCTGGCGGCAGCCGGCACGAGCCGACTGCCCCCAGCCCGAAGATGGAGATTGCGAAAAAAGAAAAGTTTCTGCCGTCGGCTACCAACCCTGGCCGGCAGCCGACAGCCGAAAGCCGGCAAAGGGAAAGGAGCGAAAGAAATGTACTCACCCGACAAGACGCGATCAAGCGCGCCAATCTCGTCCGTCCAGCGCTTGGCGGTAGCCATCAGCTCCGTGGACTTGGTGGTGACCTCCTCTTGCAGCGCAAGCCGCTGCCTCTCCACCTCCGTCAGCCGCCGGCTCAGCTCCTCCACCTTCTCCTTCTCCGCCGTCCGAAGGGAGGCGAGCTCAGTGAGGTAGTTCTGCTCCAGCAGGCGCAGCCGCGTCAGCTCCTGCTCAGCCAGCTTGAGCTTGGCGGTGGCAGATCGGCCCGCCTCCTCGCTCTCGGCGCACTGGGCGCGAGCAGCCCGGAGATCCGCCTCCAACCCCGGAACCTTGGCGGCTTCAACTGCGAGGCAGCCGGAAAGAAACGTCAGCCAACCAAGACTAAAAAGAAAAAGACATCGAGTCGAAAGAAGCAAAATCCTACCCTTGACGGTTTCCAGCTCGCGGGCCAAATCGGCCCGGTCCAGCTTGGCCTTATGGTAATGGGTAACGGCGCGGTTGTACAGAGTGGTGCGCCGATCCATCACAGCCTAAGGAAAGAAGAAAGTCAGTCAGATAGGCGAAACCCGTGCCGGCTCCGAACAGCCGGCCCATGCCTCGGAGGGCTACCAGGATGATAACCAAATCAAAAACAGATGAAGCTTACCTTGCCGGCTTCCTCCACCTTGGCAACGTTGGCTGCGGCCTCGGCAGCCCTGGCCTTGAGGTTGGCCTGCAGGCTGGAGAAGAACATCTCCACCGACGCCTGGCCGTGGTTCCCCTCCCGGCTGGTCACCTCATAGGAGTCGGCGCGGAGCCACGCCTGCTCCATAGTGCCAGCCGAGCCAAGGCTGGAGTCGGAGGCGGACGGCACATGCAGAAGCATGGCGCCCTTGGCCACGTGCAGGCCCTGCTGCAGCGCCGATGGGGCTCCTGTCCTCACCAACGCGCACGAGTCGGCGCCCTCCGTGCGCACCGGCTCATCCCTTGCCGGCTCCTGCCTGGCCGGCTCCTCCATGGTCGGCTCCGGCGGCGGCGCTCCAGGCGAAGCAGATGGCCCAGTCGGCGCAGTCGCTTCCGGTGCCTGAGGCTCCCCCTCCGGGCTCCCCTCCAA
This sequence comes from Lolium perenne, assembly GCF_019359855.2. Classification (NCBI taxonomy): domain Eukaryota; kingdom Viridiplantae; phylum Streptophyta; class Magnoliopsida; order Poales; family Poaceae; genus Lolium; species Lolium perenne. Next base: position 257,673,919 of record NC_067246.2, on the reverse strand, counting down.
CACCACCACCTCCGGCCTGGACCCGGCCCTGGTCGCAGGCGGCGCAGCCCCGCCGGCTCTGGCTCCAGTTGAAGGCGGCATGCCCAAGCCGGCCCCAGCGCCTTGGTCCAAAAGACGAGCGCGGTGCGGGAACATGTCGTCCAGCGTCGGCTGGCGCGTCGGCTCGGCCCGCGCGCCGCGGCCAGGCGCTGTGGCCAGTGGCACGACGGAAGAAGACGCCCCTGCGGGAGGCGGAGTACCCGCAGGCGGCGGGGGCGTGGGCGCACGCGATGGAGGCTACGGCGTCGACTCCCTCCTTTGTTGAGGAAGCGGCGACACGACGCGTGGAGCTTGCTGGGAGCCGCCGCCCTGGGCAAACTTGATAGGGGCCCTAGCCGAACAGACAAGAAAAAGATAAACATAAAGAGTAAAGAAAGAAAAGGAATCAAACAAGAAAGAGAAAAGAGAACTCACCCGGCCTGCTCCGGAACCCTCCTCGGCTGCAGCCGGCGGAGTTTCTTCGCCTTCGCTTCCAAGGCGGCAGTAGAGCGAGGCTCGCTGGCCCGCTTCTTCCCCTTGGACGCCGAAGTCACCGTGGTGCTTGGCGGCCTCGTGCGCAGAGGCACGGCGGGGATCGGCCCCGTGGCGGACGTCGCCGGCTCCTCGTCCTCCTGCTGCTCCGGTGAAGGGGGCGGATTGTGCTCCCCCTGGCCGCCTAGATCAGGCGCTTGCAGCAGGTCGTCGTCGCCAGCCTGGTCGCCGGCTTGGTCAGCCGGATCGACGTGATCCAGCGTCCACCTCCTCGTCGCCAGGTCGCCGTCCTCGGCGTCCTGGCGCTCAAAGAGCTAGAAAGACAGAAAACATAAGCAAACAGCAAGCCGGAAGTCGGCAAAAGCAAAAGGAAGTCGGCCTCGCAGCCGCAAGCCGGAAGCCGGTGAAAACACAAAGCTTACCCGCTCGGGCGGATGGTCTCTGTCGCGGGGCGCCAGCCCGTAGTTCCAGTCGTCCGGCATGTTTGCCTTGGTGATGTTATTCACCCGGCTGGCCACCTGGGCCTTGGAGAGCACCGCCTTGGACGTCCGGTTCAGGTCAAACCGGCCGGACATGTGCCCGATTTTGTGGGTTCGCCTCTGGAGCGGCAGCACCCGGCGCTCGGCGATGGTGCAGAGAAGGTCTTCGGCGGTCAGCCCATTCTCGACGGCTGCCCCCAGGAAGTCCCAGAGCTGTTCACCTCGGCGTCCGGATCCGACGTGCGGGCGTTGTAGCTCCAGTTGATCCGGCCGACTGGAGGAGCCGGGTTGAACTCCGGCAGGTTGATCCGGTCGACGAGCCCGCCCTCGTTGCGCACGTAGAAGAACGACATCTGCCAGTTCTTCACCGAGTCAACGGTGGGGATCTTGGGGAAAGGCGTACCGGGCCGAGTGTAGATCGAGGCGGTGCCGCAGGCCCGCAGGCGGCCCTCGGTGGTTTGGACCTTCAAGTAGAACAGCCGGCTCCAGAAGTCGATGTCTGGCCACAAGCCGGCGTAGGCCTCCATGAACGCCACGAAGCAGCTGAGGAGGACGCACGCGTTGGCCGGCAGGTGGTGCGGCTGCAGGCCGAAGTTGTTGAGGAACTGCCGGAAGAAGGTTGAAGCCGGCAGGCCCAGCCCGCGATCAAGATGCGCGCCGAAGACGACGCGCTCGCCGGGCTGCGGCTCGGGCTCCGTCTCCTCGCCGGGCACCCGCCAGACCACCGCCGACGGGATCCGGCGGAGGCGCACCAGCCGCTCGATGTCGTCCTCCCGCATGTATGAGCCCCTCCACGATCCGCTAGGGGAGGCCATTGTCGAGGAAGAGGAAGAAGTTGACCACGAGAGGCGAAACGACGACGAAGAGCCTTGCGACGGCGGCTGAGGACGCTCCGTGGAAACGCGCGGCCCCGTGGCGCCGGATTGGTGGAGTGACGGCGGCGGCCCGGCGGGAGAACGTCGGGGCAGCTGCTCGCCGGAGTTCGCCAGGAGTGTTGGCGTGCGACGGAACGCTCGAGCGAAGAAAAGAGAAAGCTTGAGCGAGAAAACGAAGAGTGCGAGGAAGAAGAAGGGCGCCTCGGTACCGCTACCGGGGGCATTTATAGCCGCCTGGCGCGCCAGTTGCGCGGCCACGTGGCAATCGTGGGCCACGATCGGGATTTACTGCGCTGTAACTCCTCCCACGATCGCAACGGTTACCGAAAACGGCCACACCACGCTCCCCACTACCGCACCGGATCCGGAGGAACATTGATGTGACCAGACGAACCGACCGCGGTGCCAGGCGTCAGACCGGTCTAGTCGGGCGCAGGGCCCGAGGCGGCGGAGGCTCCGGCGCGCCGCAAGCCGGAGCCGGACAATAAGCTCAACCCGGACTAAAAGTCGTCAACAAGGCGGAGACGCCACCAAAACTTGCGAGAAAACAAAAGTTGCGTAAGTGTAAAAAGCGGCCGGCTAGAAGCAGCCGGCGGGAACGAGCCGGACGAGGGCGCAGCCGGCTGAATGGAAATTCTCAGTCAGCCCCTCCAAGTGCCGTCAAATATATTCGAGAAGCCAGGAAAACCTGCCTAGGTCCTTCTAAACGCAGGACCTTGCCAGCTTCGGGGGCTAATGTCGGGGGGAAGACCCCGGGTAGGGCAATGGACGCGGAGCAGCCGGCTGGCCACTGGCCGGCTCGCGGCAAAGGCCGGCTGAGGTGCAGCCGGCTGGCGCCGTGGCCGGCTGGTCCGGAAGCCGGCTGGCTCTAGGTCCTAGTCGGTCTGGCTACGGCCGCCAATGCTGTAGCTGGGCCGGCTTCTACAAGCCATATCCGACTGGGGATTTGTACCTCAGACCGACTCGAGGCTGGCGATTCTTGCACTAGAAGGAACCGGGTTGGTGATCCGGGTTCCCAAAGTCCACGATGACTTCATCTTCCGTAAAGCGCGGGGCACTGTAGAGCAATAGTGCCACGCGCCGGACAGGCCATCATGGTCTGCGACGAGCCGTACTAGCTACAGTGGCTGACGGCGACAGGGACACCTCCTCTCCATACCGCTGACCGTGGCAGCCGGATGGGACAGGCCATGAGGCCTCAACGGCTCCTGATGTCACTGCCTCGGGAAGGAGCGGAAGCCGAAGCCGGCCAAGCCGGCCAGTAGACTATAGGGTCTTTTATGTAAAGTGCCGGTGCCTATATAAGCCGCACTGCCCCCTCTCGTGCAGGGGATCGATCGATCATTTCTCACTTCATTCTACCCTTAGAGCTGCCCTGTGAGAGAGACCATCGTCTCCCTTAGCCTCCCAGAAGCAGCCGGACACAGCTCTAGGAGCACCATTGTATTGTGTGATCATCATATACACTCTAGCAGGAGTAGAGGTTTTACCTCCATCGGAGGGCCTCGAACCTGGGTACGTCGCCGTGTCGCTCGTCCCCATACCCGCATCCGGATACCGCCATGAGATCTCTCAGGAACCACTTCGATTAGCCGGCGACACGCGGTCCCTTTCTACCAGCCCCACGCGACGCGGCCCCACATGATGCGGCCCCACAGACGACGCGGCACAACATGTCAGCACAGAACGTCCAAATAAACGGATTCCTTCCGTCTGAGCTCCTTCTGCGGGTTTCAGACATAGGCTTGGGAAAAACTGAGGAAAAACTAAGGGGCTGGGGAAAACTGAGTACAACTAACGACCCGAGGGCACGAAAATAGAAATCCCTAAATCATATGTGTTATGTATAAGACATCCTATAAGTTGCAAGCCTCATGCATAGAATACTAATAGTGCCCGCACCTTGTCCTAATTAGCTTGGATTAACACGGATTATCATTGCATAACATATGTTTCAACCAAGTGTCACAAAGGGGTACCTCTATGCCGCCTGTACAGAGGTCTAAGGAGAAAGTTCGCATTGGATTTCTCGCTTTTGATTATTCTCAACTTAGACATCCATACCGGGACAACATAGACAACAGATAATGGACTCCTCTTTAATGCATAAGCATTTAACAACAGATAATATTCTCATAAGATATTGAGGATTTTGTGTCCAAACTGAAACTTCCACCATGATTCATGGATTTAGTTAGCGGCCCAATGTTCTTCTCTAACAATATGCATACTCAAACCATTTGATCATGAAAATCGCCCTTACTTCAGACAAGACAAACATGCATAGCAACTCACATGATATTCAACAAAGGTAAAAGTTGATGGCGTCCCCAGAAACATGGTTACCGCTCAACAAGCAACTTATTAAGAAATAAGATACATAAGTACATATTCTTCACCACAATAGTTTTTAAGGCTATTTTCCCATGAGCTATATATTGCGGAGACAAAGAATAGAATTTTAAAGGTACCACTCAAGTAATTTACTTTGGAATGGCAGAGAAATACCATGTAGTAGGTAGGTATGGTGGACACAAATGGCATAGTCTTTGGCTCAAGGATTTGGATGCACGAGAAGTAATCCCTCTCAATACAAGGCTTAGGCTAGCAAGGTTGTTTGAAGCAAACTCAAGTATAAAACGGTGCAGCAAGACTCACATATGAACATATTGTAAGCATTATAAGACTTTACATCGTCTCCTTGTTGTTCAAACACCTTAACCAGAAAATACCTAGACTCTAGAGACCAATCATGCAAACCAAATTTTAACAAGCTCTATGTAGTTCTTCATTAATAGGTGCAAAGTACATGATGCAAGAGCTTAATCATGATCTATATGAGCACAACAATTGCCAAGTATCAAATTATTCAAGACATTATACCAATTACCACATGCAGCATTTTCCGTTTCTAACCATATAACAATGAATGAAGTAGTTCAACATTCGCAATGAACATTAAGAATAACACTAAGAACACATGTGTTCATATGCAACAGCGGAGCGTGTATCTCTCCCATACAAAGAATGCTAGGATCCTATTTTATTCAAACAAAAACAAAAATAAAAACAAACAGACGCTCCAAGCAAAGCACATAAGATGTGACTGAATAAAAATATAGTTTCACTAGAGGTGACCTGATAAGTTATCGATGAAGAAGGGGATGCCTTGGGCATCCCCAAGCTTAGATGCTTGAGTCTTCTTGAAATATGCAGGGATGAACCACGGGGGCATTCCCAAGCTTAGACTTTTCACTCTTCTTGATCATATTGTATCATCCTCCTCTCTTGACCCTTGAAAACTTCCTCCACACCAAACTCGAAACAAGCTCATTAGAGGGTTAGTGCATAATTGAAAATTCATATATTCAGAGGTGACATAATCATTCTTAACACTTCTGGACATTGCACAAAGCTACTGAAAGTTAATGGAACAAAGAAATCCATCAAACATAGCAAAACAGGCAATGCGAAATAAAAGGCAGAATCTGTCAAAACAGAACAGTCCGTAAAGACGAATTTTTCTGGGGCACTTAAATTGCTCAGATGAAAATGCTCAAATTGAATGAAAGTTGTGTACATATCTGAGGATCACGCACGTAAATTGGCAGATTTTTCTGAGTTACCTACAGAGAATTCTACTCAAATTCGTGACAGTAAGAAATCTGTTTCTGCGCAGTAATCCAAATCTAGTATCAACATTACTATCAAAGACTTTACTTGGCACAACAATGCAATAAAATAAAGATAAGGAGAGGTTGCTACAATAGTAACAACTTCCAAGACTCAAATATAAAACAAAAGTGCAGAAGTAAAATAATGGGTTGTCTCCCATAAGCGCTTTTCTTTAACGCCTTTCAGCTAGGCGCAGAAAGTGTGAATCAAGTATTATCAAGAGATGAAACATTAACATTATTACCAGGGGCTTTGTGCCTATCCTTCTTACTCTTATTCTTACTCTTTGGTCTAGGAAATACTTGACCGCATCCAGGTGTAGAGGTAAAATTTAGAGTGCCTTTTCCCACATCTATGGTTGCTCCCAATAGTTTCAGCAGGGATCTTCCAAGTGTAATTTGTCCTGTCCCTACACATTCAATAACGAGGTAATCAGTGGATACCGTTCTTCCAAGAAAGGTTGTGAACACACCTTCAGCTATCCCCTCAGGAATTATAACAAAATTATCAGTAAGAGTTATTCCTTCTCCACCTTCAGTAAGTTCCCAAAGTGTCAAAGATTCATAGATACTTTTAGGCATAAGGCAAAACTCAGACATAATATCACAACGGGCATAAAAAGTTTCACCACAAATAGCAACTTTAATAGTAGGGATCCACATTGAAGGTTTAAAATTTACTGGAACATAATCATAATATTCACGAATCTGGTTGTACCCTTCTTTTAAACAAGATATATTTGTTTCAAGAGTGTTTAATCTATCATAAATACTAGCAAGAGATGAATCAAAATTGCTAGCTGAGCTAGATGATGTAACCAATTTCTTTATGGCATTAAAAGCTTGATCCCCATCGAAGTGAAGGAAATCTCCTCCCACTAAAGTATCCAAAGCATATCTATAGGGAACAATAAGCCCAAAATAAAAATTACTAAGAAGCAAACTTAGAGTCATTCTAGGTTCAGTTTTACCATAAAAATCCAAAATTCTAGACCAAGCTTCTTCAAAACTCTCCTCACTCCCTTGTTTAAAAGTAAAGATCAATTCCTCGGGTGACGGAGTAACAAGTGCAGGACTAGACATGATAACAAAATAAAGTAAATGCAAGTAACTAATTTTTTTGTGTTTTTAATATGGAGAACAAGACAGTAAATAAAGTAAAACTAGTAACTAATTTTTGTGTGTTTTTGATATAGCGAGCAAACAAAGCAGTAAATAAAATAAAGTAAAGCAAGACAAAAACAAAGTAAAGAGATTGGATGTGGGAGACTCCCCTTGCAGCGTGTCTTGATCTCCCCGGCAACGGCGCCAGAAAAACTGCTTGATGTGTGCAGTTAACACACATCCGTTGGGAACCCCAAGAGGAAGGTGTGATGCGTACAGTAGCAAGTTTTCCCTCAGTAAGAAACCAAGGTTATCGAACCAGTAGGACTGTAGGAGTCAAGGAACACGTGAAGGTTGTTGGTGACGGAGTGTAGTGCGGCGCAACACCAGGGATTCCGCCGCCAACGTGGAACCTGCACAACACAATCAAAGTACTTTGCCCCAACGTAACAGTGAGGTTGTCAATCTCACCGGCTTGCTGTAAACAAAGGATTAACCGTATAGTGTGGAAAATGATGTTTGTTTGCGAAGAACAGTAAAGAACAATTGCAGTAGATTGTATTTCAGATGTAAAGAATGGACCGGGGTCCACAGTTCACTAGTGGTGTCTCTCCCATAAGATAAATAGCATGTTGGGTGAACGAATTACAGTTGGGCATTTGACAAATAAAGAAGGCATAACAATGCACATACATATATCATGATGAGTACTATGAGATTTAATCAGGGCATTACGACAAAGTACATAGACCGCTATCCAGCATGCATCTATGCCTAAAAAGTCCACTTTCAGGTTATCATCCGAACCCCTTCCGGTATTAAGTTGCAAACAACAGACAATTGCATTAAGTATGGTGCGTAATGTAATCAACACAAATATCCTTAGACAAAGCATCGATGTTTTATCCCTAGTGGCAACAGCACATCCACAACCTTAGAACTTTCTGTCACTGTTCCAGATTCAATGGAGGCATGAACCCACTATCGAGCATAAATACTCCCTCTTGGAGTTACAAGTATCAACTTGGCCAGAGCCTCTACTAGCAACGGAGAGCATGCAAGAACATAAACAACATATATGATAGATTGATAATCAATTTGACATAGTATTCAATATTCATCGGATCCCAACAAACACAACATGTAGCATTACAAATAGATGATCTTGATCATGATAGGCAGCTCACAAGATCTAACATGATAGCACAATGAGGAGAAGACAACCATCTAGCTACTGCTATGGACCCATAGTCCAGGGGTGAACTACTCACACATCGATCCGGAGGCGATCATGGTGATGAAGAGCCCTCCGGGAGATGATTCCCCTCTCTGGCAGGGTGCCGGAGGCGATCTCCTGAATCCCCCGAGATGGGATTGGCAGCGGCGGCGTCTCTGGAAGGTTTTCCGTATCGTGGCTCTCGGTACTGGGGGTTTCGCGATGAAGGCTTTAAGTAGGCGGAAGGGTAGGTTTAGGGGCGACACGAGGGCCCCACATGCCAGGGCCGCGCGGCCAAGACCTGGGCCGCGCCGCCCTGTTGTGTCGGCGCCTCGTCGCCCCATTTCGTTTCCCTTTCGGTCTTCTGGAAGCTTCGTGGAAAAATAAGACCCTGGGCGTTGATTTCGTCCAATTCCGAGAATATTTCCTTTGTAGGATTTCTGAAACCAAAAACAGCAGAAAACAACAACTGGCTCTTCGGCATCTCGTCAATAGGTTAGTGCCGGAAAATGCATAATAATGACATATAATGTGTATAAAACATGTGAGTATCATCATAAAAGTAGCATGGAACATAAGAAATTATAGATACGTTTGAGACGTATCATCAATCTCACCGGCTTGCTGAAAACAAAGGATTAAACGTATGGTGTGGAAAATGATGTTTGCTTGCAGAAAACAAAAGAGAACAATGATTGCAGTAGGTTGTATTTCAGATGTAAAAGAATGGACCGGGGTCCACAGTTCACTAGTGGTGTCTCTCCAATAAGATAAATAACATGTTGGGTAAACAAATTACAGTTGGGCAATTGACAAATAGAGAGGGCATAACAATGCACATACATATCATGATGACTACTATGAGATTTACTTAGGGCATTACGACAAAGAACATAGACCGCCATCCAGCATGCATCTATGCCTAAAAAGTCCACCTTCGGGTTAGGATCCGCACCCCTTCCAGTATTAAGTTGCAAGCAACAGACAATTGCATTAAGTACTGTGCGTAATGTAAACAATACAAATATCCTTAGACAAAGCATTGATGTTTTATCCCTAGTGGCAACAGCACATCCACAACCTTAGGGGTTGCTGTCACTCCCCCAGATTCAATGGAGACATGAACCAACTATCTAGCATAAATTCTCCCTCTTGGAGTCACAAGTATCAACTTGGCCAGAGCCTCTACTAGCAACGGAGAGCATGCAAGATCATAAACAACACATATATGATAGATCAATAATCAACTTGACATAGTATTCCATATTCATCCGATCCCAACAAACACAACATGTAGCATTACAAATCACTACAAGGAAAGTTCTGATAGACAACGTCTCAAAATCGTCCGCTAAGGGGTATTTTTCGTCGCCTATGGGCCTAACCCGACGATATGGGTTCTGTTGTGGAAACTGCGTCATGCAAAGTCCTACGACGATTTTTTCGGTCCGTCGCGCTTGGGCGCCCTTCCGCCACGGAAAATCGGACCGTTGCAGAAGTGTTTCCGGGAGCCCGTTGACTGCTGACGTCATGCAAACTGACACGTGGCAGACGCCGTTAATCGGCGATTAACGGCGTTAACAGCTGAAACCCCGTGGTAGATGGTAGGCCCACACGAGGCCTGCCACGTCTTAAGCGGGCCGGCCCATTAAGTTTGCGGGCCGGGCCAGCTGACTTAGTTTGACCGGTCAACTGTATAGCTGGGCTGGTCCATTAGTTACGTGGGCTGGGCCTAATCTCTAAGGTTGACTGGTCAAAACATTAATGGGCCGGCCCACTAAGCATGTGGGCCGGGCCGAATGCACTCATTTGACCGGTCAACAGGCAAAAGGGACGGCCCACAAAACATGTGGGACCCACTTTCCTGTTATCGGGCCGGCCCGTTTACGAAGTGGGGTCCACCTTAAAGCAAGTGGGCCGGCCCAAGAAGTTATTGGGCCGGCCCAATTAGCATGTGGGTCCCACTTTCCTGCTATCGGGCCGGCCCATTTAGTGCGTGGGGTCCACATTAGATCAAATGGGCCAGCCCAACAAGCCAGTGGGCCGGGCCAAAAGCACAGGTGGGTCCCACTTTCCTGTTAATGGGCCAGCCCATTTAGTATGTGGGGTCCACCATATAGCAAGTGGGCCGGCCCAACAAGATAGTGGGCCGGGCCAAAAGCACAGGTGGGTCCCACTTTCCTGTTAAAGGGCCGGCCCATTTAGTATGTGGGTTCCACCATATAGCAAGTGGGCCGGCCCAACAAGATAGTGGGCCGGGCCAAAAACACAGGTGGGTCCCACTTTCTAGTTAAAGGGCCGGCCCATTTAGTATGTGGGGTCCACCATATAGCAAGTGGGCCGGCCCAACAATATAGTGGGCCGGGCCAAAAGCACAGGTGGGTCCCACTTTCCAGTTAAAGGGCCGGCCCATTTAGTATGTGGGGTCCACCATATAGCAAGTGGGCCGGCCCAATAAGATAGTGGGCCGGGCCAAGAACACTGGTGGGTCCCACATTCCTGTTAAAGGGCCGGCACAGTTTGTAAGTGGGGTCCACCATAACGTAATTGGGCCGGCCCAACAAGATAGTGGGCCGGGCCAAAAACATAGGTGGGTCCCACTTTCCTGTTAACGGGCCGGTCCAGTTTGTATGTGGGGTCCACCACAGAAGCAATTGGGCCGGCCCAACAAGATAGTGGGCCGGGCCAAAACACATGTGGGTCCCACTATCCTGTTAATGGGCCGACCCATTTGATAGTGGGGTCCACAACAGAAGCAAGTGGGCCGTCCCAAGTAGAATGTGGGGTCCACGATAAATCAAGTGGGCTGGCCCAATAAGTAAGTGGGCCAGCCCATTTAGTTGCTGTTTATATGCCGGCACAATAGGCGCTTTAGGATTTTGCGGGCCGGCACATATGTGATTTCGCTTAATTGGGGCGTTTAAGGGATGGGAATTTGTGATTTAGATACTGAGAATATTTACGCAGCATTGATTTCTGTCGGATAGCCTCACTTACCACAAGAAACAAAGAAAAAATGCGCGAAAGAACTATAAAAACTAACTAAATATTACATCAGCTGCAAGGCTTTGAAAAAATATTACAGAACCCAGAGAAATTGAATGGTAATTAAACCTAGCAATTCAATGAAGCGATCCGGCAATCTTTTAAGTTGTCCATGCAGCACCTATATCTGAAACAAAGACATTACAAGTTAAGACAACAACAATGGAAAGGCAAAGACACTACAATATTGTTTGCCAAAGAATTTGGAACTCATCATTTCGTCGTTATAACAAGATCATTGTAATGCGCACAATAAGCAAACAAAGAGTGCATGCCGCATAGCAACAGCCAATATAACAGAGCACGTTAAAATGAAACAGCAGACTTACTACTGTCGAGTCCCATGCAAACCAACATGTTCAGGGAGTACAAAATTGGCATGAACAACATAGTAGCAGGCTATAAATTTTGTAACAACGACTGAGCAAGATGAAGTTATGATGGCTACATCTACAGAGCAGGAAATGTAAACCAAAAATAGAAGTTACGATGGCAAAAGCTAAAGAGGAGGGAATGTGAACCAACATGTGCCAAGTGCAATTACTTCATTTTGGCCGTGAACTAAATAATACTCCTGAACTTATAGTGAAGGGGATGTAAATCAAGATGTTTCGGGATATAAACTTGTAATGAGCAACACATAGAGGATAGTTAATGCTGGAGCTTAGGATGGACCAGAAACAGAATATAGTGGGATCACCTGTGAACTTGTATAAGAGGGAATGCAAACCAATATGTCCAGCACTCCATATGTGAGCGTCATGCCAAGTCAGAGAAACAAGTCAATAATGCAGCTTTTGAAGAACAAGATGGCACGCAAAATTATTATCTAGTAGTATGACAAGTTTATTTGTACTACGGGCTAGATAGCAGAGTGATAGCATGCCAAACAAAGTCCTTACTTTGTTAGCTTAGAATGAAGTAGATACAAAACAATGGCATCACCTGTAGTACAGGGAATGCAAGCCAACATGTTCATGGAGTAAAAAATTGGCACAAACAACATAGTAGCAGGCCATAATTTTTATAACAACGACTGAGCAAGATAAAGTTATGATGGCTAGATCTACAGAGCAGGCAATGTAAACCAAATATAGAAGTTACGATGCCAAAAGCTATAGAGCAGGGAATGCGAACCAACATGTGCAATTACTTAAAATTGGCCATGAACTAAATAATAGCAGGATGTTACTATAATACCTATAATTTTTGTAACAACGACTGAGCAAGATAGAAGTTATGATGGCTACATCTACAGAGCAGGGAATGCAAACCAAAATGTTCAATCGCTTAAAGTTAGCAATGAACTAGAAAATAGCAAGGTGTTACGGTCATAGCTAGGAATGAACTAAAAGCGCTTCAGACAAACAAGCATCTGAACCCAGAACATGGCGCTAAAACAAGGGACTTACATTAGGAGAAGCACTCTGTGGGAGTCACAGCAGATCTTCCTGGGGTTGATAGATCCGGTGATGAAGTACGCAACATGTGCTACTTGGGGTTGGAGAGACGGCCATTACACTTCATGGTTACTCATCTCATCTGCAAAAACGTAACGGCGCATCGTTAGCACAAACATGTTCCCCCAAGATTAAACAAGAACTTGTAGGCAAGCAATAGAAAAGCGACAGTAGAAGAGTTTAGATCATGCACGGCGCCGGTGAAGCAGATCCGGTTCATGCACAGCGGTGTCGGTGAGCAAGATCCGATGCGGTGGACGACGGATCCGGCGAAGCGGCTCCGGTGGGGTGGACGATACCGCAGCTGAAGCGACTGCGGTAGACTGCTGGATGAGCATATGGTTTCGAGGTACGGTGGGGATGATCCGGTCCGGTTGATGACGGCGTCGATGAAGCGGCTCCGGCAGGCAGCCGGATGACGAGGATCGCGAGGGCTCAGGTAGGCCAGGGAAGTCCGGCGGGGATGTTCCGGTGCGGTGGTCGTGGAGGTGGGAGAGAGGGACTTGGGAAGTTCCGGTGGGTGGTCTGAGGGAAATGAATTTTTTCTGGGAGGGTTTCCGGGCTAGGGAGGTGGTGATCCAAAAAATGACGGGCATACCCCCCCACCAACCGACCTTGCTGTCATCTCCACATGGGTAGAATGGGAATTTGGAAGCATGTGAAGTTTTTGTATTTTGTGGGCGGGAAGTTTTGCCGCTATGAGATTTTGAATTTGGCTAAGGTCCAACTATAATGATAAAAAAATGTGAGACCGTACTAGTACCTCTGTTCAAGGCCGAGTGCAAAATAAAATCATCATCACCTTGAATACCGGTTACTATCATCGTGATCTATCTTCTTACCCCATTCAAAAACCCGTCTGAAATATTTCAGGATTGGCGGGAGATTTTGCCGCCCGACTCAGATTTGATTTTGAATATGGCTATGGTCAAGTAATATAATATAATACTAATATAAAGACGGTACACCTGGTTAAGTACAGTACTAATTGCTCTGCTCCGGCAGTCATGGCCAACAGCCACATCAAGCCATCATCATTACAAACAAAATCAGTCAAATCTAGAAGCTAGTATAGGAAAAATTCACAGCAGCATAATAAATCCAGAAAACTAAGTACGGAGTATAATACATAAACTGCATACAATAGCCAAAAGCAGCCAATAACAATGTTAATGTTCACGACAAACTAATCTGAAAATAATACAAGACGCAATGTATGGCCAACATGAAGATTAGGATACCCCAGGATGAATGAATCTGATCTTCATTCAACATATATTTCTTCGTCACTCCATTCTCTGATCTGAAGGAAATATTCATTGAACTCCTTCCGTCTGCAGTGTGCAGCCAATACATCCTCCAAACGGTATGGCCTTTGTTCATTTCTCATACCGTCGTTTTCTAATCTATCCACACGTATTGGCCACTCATCCCAGGCCTTTATATCATCAAAGTACTCTCTGATATAACCCAAATCTGCGTAGTAGATGCAGCCAGGTCGAAGTGTCGGGTGCACTCTGGTGTCGACGGAGATACACCGGATATAATGGACGAAGAAGGCACGACTGCCAATGTTATTGACAGCATGGAGAGAGCGGCTCTCAGTGTCCACACGGTAGACCAATGATTGACCTTCCTCCAAATGGTTGTTGTCCAACAACACAAGCAGCAGAGCACCATCCGACTTCACAAGGTAGAACTTGTTATTTCCAAGTTCTGGAAATGAAAATAGTGTATCCATGTTGACTGTGCTCGCGCGCTGCTCCAACTGGACATTGTTGGTGCACACTAATTTTCCGAACTCAAAATTGTTCACAGCTATTGCATACAATTCACCATTGAACGGGGTAATGCAACACAGAGAATGGTGCTCGGTCGAAAATCTTCCTTCTCCCCAATCTTCATCTATACCCTTAGTTGGAGTGCTCTCATCGACCCAAGCAATTTCTGCCGGGTAATCTTTGGAAATGAAGACCATAGTCGGGGACTTCATTACAGCGACTGACTTCAGAATAACATATGGCATATGCGCCTCAAACCTAGTATTCAATGTCTTTGTGAGTGGGTTCAGAAGCCGTATCTTGTGCGGCTGGTTCTTCTGGGCAAGCACGATGATGCCACGGCAAAAGCCGACGAAGTAGTATCTAAAATATATTGATGAAGATAACATTCAGCACTAAGATGTTTACGATTGAAAATAAAAATAGATTAACTCTATATATATGGAGGAATTTTAACCTTGCATGAACTTCCGTTAGATCGATGGTGACATAGCGGGATGTGCGGAGGTGGAGGAAGGTGAAATCAGCAGCGCGTGGAAGGGCGTGTTCTACCATGATCCATTCGTGCAGGTGCACGTCGGGCTCAGGTAAACCTGAGCGCCAATTTCTACAAACTTGCCTCAAAGCAGAGTAGGTGTCCATGTACTCCTCGTTCGCCAGTAAGCAGTCCCCGATCTTGTGAAGTGGTCCGTCAGCGCTGAGAGAGGCCCAGTCCACGGAGGCGCGGCGCTTGGATGCGCCGCCCTCGGAGGCGACGGTCTCGGGGGCGATGGCCGCCGGCGCATTCTTCTTGTCCATCGCCGGGAGGGAACGCGCGTAGGGCGGTTGGTGTTTTTTCATTCGATTTGGAGAAGTTGATGGGACGTGAGAGGCGTGGTTGCGTGCGTGAGTGAGAATGAGACTGTGTGTAGAGGGAGGGGCAGAGGGGCTCTGTACAGGCAACGTGATGGTTGGTCTCGGCAGTTTCTCAAAAAAGCTAGACGTTTGGTCTCAACACGAGCACCGCCTAACCGATGCGCACCACGACACGCGTCCGTGGTACTGCACGTCTGCACCGTTACATGTACTCAGTTCTACCATCGAGCCTTACACTGGAAAAATATATGTACTCAGTTTTCCCCTCGAGTACTAATACTGGCTAGTGCAATATACTCAGTTTTACCCTCAAGTGGCTGGTCAACAGAGAGTCAACAAATGGGATTAAGCTAGTATCTAATTGAGTAATTTCATGCGCAAAAAAATAAAATCATAGTGCCTCCTACTCATGGAGTCTTGTTAAGAAGAGGAGGTCTAACACGTGGAAAACAGAATAGCACACCACAGGTCCGAAATGATGGAAAGGGCTAGGCAATCCACTTATAGATCTCAACAAAAACCACATGGAACTATATTAAACTTATGCAGTAGCCAACGCAACCAAAATTCAGAAGTGCAGGCTGAGTCCCAACACATTTGCTTCGGTGTCCCCACCTTCGTTCAAACTGTAGTGAACTAAAACATATGAATGGCAAAGATCTCTTTTTAACTCTTCGTAACCAAGGGCGTAATGATTAAAAGTGAATAAAAAGACATAAGTGTAAGCTCTCAAGTAGCCAGTACGGTCCATTTGAGTCTATATTGTTCAGTAGTCAGACACGCAGACAACGTTGTACATTGAAAACCAAAACGTTCGTGGGTAAAATATTTCGCCAGCCACATTGGCTGTTAGGAACATTAAGTACACCTAGTATATATATACGATGGTATATAGGGCTTGATATGGGTTTTTACGGGCTAAAAAATGAAGGCACATGGCAAAAATTACCCCTTCAAGTTTTGGTGAGGGGGGGACACCGAAGCAAGCCTCGGGTCCCAAAGGCACAACACAATACGGAAACTTGCAAACTTACATAAAAGGGGCTATGCAACCCACTTATACACACATTAACAGCCATCCTCGTGTGTGACAAGAGAAATTCAACACTGGATTCGGAGGTAGGCACATGAAGCTTTACAAGGGCCAATGGGGCACCAACAAATTATGGATGAATTGAACAACACCGTCAACAATTCAAACTCGAGACCTTGGATCTAATACCATTTAAGTTCAAACTGATTGAAAAGGCTAGGCAACCAATTTATAAAACATCCACAGGAACAACTACCAAGTTGATCCCAGCCGCAGATAAAATGCATCCACCAACAAAATAGGAACATTGCCTCAGTCTCAGGAAAAATTTCACAATACCAAGGTACTCACATGTCAATGTCAGTGTTCATCTCCAATTATCTATGGCATTTTATTAGTCTTTGAGAGATTATAACGAACTTGATTGGACTCCTGCAGTAGGGCATCACATGCTTCTGATCTCGATCTCAACATGTCAACTTGGTTTCTTAACACATCTGCTGCAGCTCGTTCTATTTGGAGTTGTTCCTCCAGAACTTGTGCAGAGAAAGACTTGGACTTGGACTTGGACTGCAAAAACCCAGCATTTCGCAGGAAAGTGTTTTTGGTGATATCTTTATTTTTAAGTACCATGGTAAATGTCTCCATACATTCTTCTAGAGTTTTTTCCATACCGTCTTTCCCGGGTTTTGCCATCTCCAATTTCATATTTGCCTGAAATTTTTTCAGTCGTGTAAAAATTAAAGTTATTACAGAGAAACATGCAAACGGTAGATTTAATGTGTATCAACTACTTTTAATCCTACAAGTTGGTATGCCTGATTACACATCAAATGCATTTTCACAAAAACGCCTACAAGATCATATTGACATGCCCATTATTGCTCCTACAAATTAGCAAGTGTGTCGTTAAAAAATTTAAATCATAAAGAAGACTTACAATAACACTTTCTGCGAGTTCTCCTATCACGTTATGTTTGTTCTTCTGGCATACCTCGAACTGCTCTCCCAGAGTCATCTCTTTGTCTGGTTGCATGTTGTTTGCATGATCTACTTTCTGCATTTTTGTACAATCATATAGAAATCAAATAACGTGGTTAAAATGGAGGATGCAAATATAACATGCACAGGGAGTTCTACACAATTTACAAGTAACATATGTCACTACAAGAAAAGTTGCCATGGCCGACGAAGTTGAAGTCGCGCCGTGGTTGCTGGTGCACCATGGCCGACGATTTTTGGTCCCTCCGTGGTGCATGTCAAAAATTTTTTTTTCTCGTTTTTGAGGCCACCTAGCCCGACGAAAGCGGCCAAAACGTCGCGTATGGTGGCCCGGGACGTGGTGCATCGCGAATTCTCGGGTTCGCCGGCCGAGTCAACGCAAATTCGCACCGCCCAGGGATGTAGGGCCCAGATGGCAGCCTCTCTAGCATTGTTTTTTTTCTCGATCGCGCCATCTCGTTCAACGCTCTCCGATCGAGCCGTTTACGATGCAGGATCATGGGTCCCGCTTGTCATCCTCTATGAACCAAATTTCTTTCTTTTCTTGGATTTTTTTGACCCCCTGATTTCTGGCTACTTCCTTTTTCTTTTGATCCCTTGCCGCCTTGGAAACGTTGAGACCGCTGCAGCTAAATGGGACCCGCATGTCATCCTCTATGAGCAATCAACTTTCTTTTCTTGGAGTTTTTTTTGGCACCTCATATTTGTTCACTTGCCTTTTTTTTCGATCCCCTGCCGCCTCTCAAACGGTGATACCGCTGCTACTAAATGGGACCCGCATGTCATCCTCTATGTACTATAAAACTTTCTTTTCTTGGATTTTTTTTGGCACCTCATATTTGGTCACTTGCCTTTTTCTTTCGATCCCCTGCCGCCTCTCAAACAGTGAGACCGCTGCAGCTAAATGGGACCCGCATGTCATCCTCTATGAGCAATCAACTTTCTTTTCTTGGAGTTTTTTTTGGCACCTCATATTTGGTCACTTGCCTTTTTTTCGATCCCCTGCCGCCTCTCAAACGGTGATACCGCTGCTGCTAAATGGGACCCGCATGTCATCCTCTATGTACTATAAAACTTTCTTTTCTTGGATTTTTTTGGCACCTCATATTTGGTCACTTGCCTTTTTCTTTCGATCCCCTGCCGCCTCTCAAACGGTGATACCGCTGCTGCTAAATGGGACCCGCATGCCATCCTCTATGGACTATAAAACTTTCTTTTCTTGAATTATTTTTGGCTCCTGATATTTGGTCACTTGACTTTTTCTTTCGATACCCTGCCGCCTCTCAAACAGTGAGACCGCTGCAGCTAAATGGGACCCGCATGTCATCCTCTATGAGCAATCAACTTTCTTTTCTTGGAGTTTTTTTGGCACCTCATATTTGGTCACTTGCCTTTTTCTTTCGATCTCATGCCACGTTTGAAACGTTGAGGAACCTGCTGGCTCATGGGACCCGCATGTCATCCTCTATGTGCTATAAAAGTTTCCTTTGTTGGATTTTTTTTCACCCTCTGATTTTTGGCTTGCCTTTTTCTTTTGATCCCCTGCCCCCTTTGAAACGTTGAGTAAGCTGTTGGCTCAAGGGACCCGCATGTCATCCTCTATGTCCATCAACTTTCTTTTCTTGGATTTTTTCACCCCCTAATTACTAGCTACTTTCTTTTTCTTTTGATCTCAAGCCGCATTACAAACATTGAGACCGCTGCTGCAAAATGGGACCCACATGTCATCCTCTATGTACAATAAAGTTTCTTTTCTTGGATTATCTTTGGCTCCTGATATTTTGTCACTTGCCTTTTTCTTTCGATCTCATGCCGCCTTTGAAACGTTGAGTAAGCTGCTGGCTCATGGGTCCCGCATGTCATCCTCTACGAACAATAAAAGTTTCCTTTCTTGGAGTTATTTTTGACCCCTAATTTCTGGCTATTTGCCTTTTTCTTTTGATCTCCTGCCCCCTTTGAAACGATGAGGACGCTGTTGGCAGGTCGGTCCCACAAGTCATCCTCTATGAACAATAAAAGTTTCCTTTGATGGATTTTTTTTGAACCCCTAATTAATTTCTGGATATTTCCTTTTTTTTCTTTGATCCCCTCGCCTTGGAATCGTTGAGGATGCTACGCCTCATGGGTCCCGCATGTCATCCTCTCGTAACGGTAAATGTTTCTTTTCTTGGATATTGTTTACCAAATGATTTTTGGCTTATTTTTTCTTTCGATATCCTGCCGCCTTTAAAACGTTGAGGACGCTGCTGGCTCACGGGTCCCACATGTCAGCCTCTATGAACAATAAACGCTGAGGATGCTGCTGCCTCATGGGTCCCGCATGTCATCCTCTCAGAACGAAAATGTTTCTTTTCTTGCATTTTTTACCAACAGATTTTTGGTTTATTTTTTCTTTCCATCCCCTGCCGCCTTTAAAATGACGCTGCTGGCTCATGGGTCCCTGATGTCAGCCTCCCCGTACAAGAAACATGTGATATCTTGATTATTTTGCTGACAATAAACAGTGTATTGCGCTCTGAGCTATTTCAACGGATAAATTAAATCTTTATTTTTACATAAACAAATTTATATGCTGAATCTCCTTGTTTTTTGTTTTTGCGAAGCATAGGACTTTCCTGTTTTTTTTTAGAAAAATCCGAACTATCCTGTTTTGGAGTGGGCTGAAACTGTACGAGTCAAAAGGCCCAGCAGGATAGTTCGAATGCCCAGATGTCCACATGCAGCCCAATTGAAATCGTTCTTTTTTTGGATTTTTTCACCCTCGATTTCTCGGCTACTTCATTTTTCTTTTGGTCCTGTGCCGCCTTGGAAACGTTGAGACCGCTGCTGCAAAATGGGACCCGCATGTCATCCTCTATGTACAGTAAAATTTCTTTTCTTAGATTATTTTTGGCTCCTGATATTTGGTCACTTGCCTTTTTCTTTCGATCCCGTGCAGCCTCTCAAACGGTAATACCGCTGCTGCTAAATGGGACCAGCATGTCATCCTCTATGTACAATCAAGTTTCTTTTCTTGAATTATTTTTGGCTCCTGATATTTGGTCACTTGCCTTTTTCTTTCGATCTCATGCCACGTTTGAAACGTTGAAAAACCTGCTGGGTCATGGGACCCGCATGTCATCCTCTATGTACAATAAAACTTTCTTTTTTTTCGATTTTTTTTGGCACCTCATATTTGGTCACTTGCCTTTTTCTTTCGATCCCCTGCCGCCTCTCAAACGGTGATACCGCTGGTGCTAAATGGGACCCGCATGTCATACTCTATGTACAATCAAGTTTCTTTTCTTGAATTATTTTTGGATCCTGATATTTGGTCACTTGCCTTTTTCTTTCGATCTCATGCCACGTTTGAAATGTTGAAAAATCTGCTGGCTCATGGGACCCGCATGTCATCCTCTATGTACTATAAAAGTTCATTTTCTTGGTTTTTTTTTCACCCTCTGAATTTCGGCTATTTCCTTTTTCTTTTGATCCCCTGCCGCCTTTGAAATGTTGAGGACTCTGCTGGCTCATCGATAAAACTTTCCTTTCTTGGAGTTTTTTTTACCCCCTAATTTCTGGCTACTTTCTTTTTCTTTTGATCTCAAGCCGCATTTGAAACGTTGAGACCACTGCTGCTAAATGGGACCCGCATGTCATCCTCTATGTACAATAAAGTTTTCTTTTCTTGGATTATCTTTGTCTCCTGATATTTTGTCACTTGCCTTTTTCTTTCGATCTCATGCCGCCTTTGAAACGTTGAGTAAGCTGCTGGCTCATGGGTCCCGCATGTCATCCTCTACGAACAATAAAAGTTTCCTTTCTTGGAGTTATTTTTGAACCCTAATTTCTGGCTACTTCCTTTTTCTTTTGATCCCATGCCACCTTGGAAACGTTGAGACCGCTGCTGCTAAATGGGTCCCGCATGTCATCCTCTATGTACAATAAAATTTCTTTCTTCGATTATTTTCAGGTCCTAATATTTGGTCACTTGCCTTTTTCTTTCGATCTCATGCCGCCTTTGAAACATTGAGGAAGCTGCTGGAGCATGGGTCCCGCATGTCATCCTCTATGAACAATAAAAGTTTCCTTTCTTGGAGTTATTTTTTACCACTAATTTCTGGCTACTTCCTTTTTCCTTTGATCCGCTGCCGCCTTTGAAACGTTGAAGACTTTGCTGGCTCATGGGTCCCACATGTCAGCTTCTATGAACAATAAACATTTCCTTTCTTGGAGTTATTTTGTACCCCTAATTTCTGGCTATTTGCCTTTTTTCTTTCGATCCCCAGTCGCCTTCGAAACGTAGAGGACGCTGCTGGCTCGTGGGTCCCAGATGTCAGCCTCCATGAACAATAAACCTTTCCTTTGTTGGATTTATTTTTCACCCTCTGATTTTGGCTATTTCCTTTTTCTTTTGATCCACTGCCGCCTTGGAAACGTTGAGTAAGCTGCTGACACATGAGCCCCGCATGTCATCCTCTATGTACAATCAACTTGCAAGATCTTGGAGCAAAAGAGCTTGTATTAGTGGGACCCATATGTCAACCTCTATGTACAATAAAAGTTTCCTTTCTTGGATTATTTGTAGCTCCTGATATTTGGTCACTTTCCTTTTTCTTTCGATCTCAAGCCGCCTCTGAAACGTTGAGTAAGGTGCTGGCTCATGGGACCCGCATGTCATCCTCTATGTACAATAAAGTTTCTTTTCTTGGATTTTTTTTACCCCTGATTTTTGGTCACTTGCCTTGACGCTGCTGGCTCATGGGTCCCACATGTCAGCATCTATGAACAATAAACCTTTCCTTTGTTGGATTTATTTTTTACCCCTAATTTCTGGCTATTTGCCTTTTTCTTTTGATCCCCAGCGGCCTTTGAAAACGTTGAGGAACCTGCTGGCTCATGGGACCCGCATGTCATCCTCTATGTACTATAAAATTTATTTTCTTGGATTTTTTTTCACCCTCTGATTTTTGGCTATTTCCTTTTTCTTTTGATCCCCTGCCACCTTGGAAACGTTGAGTAAGCTGCTGATTCATGGGACCCGCATGTCATCCTCTATGTACAATAAACTTTCTTTTTTTCGAGTTTTTTACCCCCTAATTTCTGGCTACTTTCTTTTTCTTTTGATCTCAAACCGCATTTGAAACGCTGAAACCGCTGCTGCAAAATGGGACCCGCATGTCATCCTCTATGTACAATAAATTTCATTTCTTGGATTATTTTTGGCTCCTGATATTTGGTCACTTGCCTTTTTCTTTCGATCTCATGCCGCCTTTGAAACGTTGAGTAAGCTGCTGGCTCATGGGTCCCGCATGTCATCCTCTACGAACAATAAAAGTTTCATTTCTTGGAGTTATTTTTTACCCCTAATTTCTGGCTACTTCCTTTTTTCTTTTGATCCACTGCCGCCTTTGAAACGTTGAGGATTCTGTAGACTAATACAAGCTCTTTGGCTCCAAGATCTTGCAAGTTGATAGATTAAATCATGGAATTATTAGGATATGTTTTAAATTTCAAATCCACTTTATGAATTATTAAAAATACCGTTATCCATGTGGGTATGGAGAGATCAAGGATTTTCATATTGGGCATGAGCAGTTTCAAAAATTGGAACCCAATAATTCAAAATAAATAAAAACAACTTTTATGTAGAATCTCCGCGTTTTTTTTTGCCATTCATAAGATCTGTGTTTCATTAGAAAAGGGCCGAAATTGCATGAGCAGAAAGGCCCATTTGTAGTTATTGGGCTTCGACAGCCGGAGCAAGTAGGCCGATAGCAATTACCATGTAGATGGCCGTTGGCAACCCAAAGTGAAATATTGGGCCCAACAGGGAAGGCTGAACAAGACTATTTTCTAATTGGAAGGTGGTACATGGCGTAATCCTGCCAAAAAAAAGATGGACACAGGTTGCTGAAATTTGCCCATCTGCGCCTAATATCGCCGCCGCGGCTCCGCTTCCGCCGCCGCCGCCATGCCTCGTCTCGCGTCGAGCTCGCGGTACTGCCGCGTCTCGGGCACGGGGTACCGCGGCGTCCGCGCGCGCCCCAAAGGTACGTATTACGCGGAGATACGTGACGGCGGCGAGCGCATCGGCCTCGGCAGCTACGAGACCGCACACGAGGCCCCGCGCGCATACGACGCCGTGGCGTGGCGGCTCGGGCGCCCGCGATCGTCGATGAATTTCCATGACGTGTGGACGCGCCAGCAGGCTGAGGATCTCGCGCCGCCGCCGTACATCGTTAGACAGGAGGAACAGCGCCGCCGCCGCGAGATGGAGCGCCGTTTGCGCATTGCCGAGCGGGACGAGCGCGCGGCGCGCGAGTGGGCAGCCCGCTTCCACGAGGACGTAGCCGCCGAGAACGAGCACTTCCGCAGACGGAGGGCGGAGAAGGCTACGAGGCGGGCTGCGAAGAAGGAGGACCGCGCATGACGGAGGGCGGAGAAGGCGACGAAGCGGGCCTTCATCGAAGTGCAGCTCGCCGGGCCGACCACCATTGGCGAGGACGACCCCCGTTGGATTGACCTCTTCTCGTCGGATCCGGTGTCGGGCACGACACCTGACTCGTCAGATGTCGAGTTTTAGTTTAGTTTTATCGCACTACTTTGTAAAAATATGAACTACGGAGTATCTATCAAGCTAATTTTCTCCTATTTTATGTCTATTTCTAGTCTTTATTTGATCTTCTGTTTTACTGCACTCTATTTTTCATTATATTCTGTTTTTAGCGCTGCATTATAGCGCCTCTGAAAATACGCTGTTTCAGCCCTACATTTGGCCGCCACAGTTTGCAGCTTCCGGTGAAGCTATTGCCGGCTCCATGCGCAGCATCAGCCCACAGCGCCAAAATATAGAGCCACTGCTGGAGTTGCTGTAATATGTTTGTCAGCAGGAGCTTACCTAATTAGTGAAAAAGATGTTCAGCGTGGGATTCGAAAAAAGGATCTTCATGTTTTTTTTCCTAGCGATCCTAGTTCGGACTTTTGATTGTGTTGGCTAGTGCATGAAGCTTGACACCTGTATTATGTGATCCTGATATGAGGATAAGAACACCTTCAGGTTGCATTGCTAATGGTGTCTACTGCAGCAGTGGCGTACCTTCAATGGAGACTGATGCAAGAGAGTTGGTACTGGTGAACCTGCACCTGACATCATCGTGCCACCTGAAGTAGGTTGTGTATTGGGATTAGACTGATAAGCATAGCACCTTGCAAAGAACAAGATGCTGCTAGTGTTGGTTAACGTGATTTTACGCCAAAAGTCATGTATGCTCAACAGGTGCCGTACCTAGTTTGGATATTGTGTTGTTACCCTTTTGTGGTTTGGTGTTTGTCCAACAGAGAAAGCTACTCTTTTCCCGTGTAAGTGTTATTATGTGAACAAAAGTTGTATGTACATATATATCGGTCAGAGAACCAAGATTGCATATTCTTGCCTGGTTATAACACATAAGTCATAATAACAATTAAAGAGAAAAGGAACATTTGCCTTTGCAATGTGATTGTGCCAAGTAGATTAGACAACCAACCACAAACATTACAGGTCAACAGCCAAACGCATGCGAAAGTCCTAAGGTAAGCTCCATAATACATGTTGAAACCAAAAGCCTAGAAACCATAAGAAAGGTAGCTCCACATCACAGTTCCATGACAGCAGCATACTGATCATAAAACATATATCAAGTCAGGACAGCTGCACCACTGGGTAAGCATCCATGGGGTCTGGCTCAAGAGCGAAGACTGTGTGAATGCTGCAAAATGTGGCTCTTGCCTCACCCCACCCATACATCTTATCATGGAACCTTACCAAATCAGCATGAATCATCTTGACATAAACATAGCTCCTCTCTCCATGCTGATGGGATTGAACAATGCGCCAGTTGCAGTGCTTCAGCATGTCAAACAGTATGCAGGAGATAACGAAGCATGCTGGCTAGTCTTTTGTAGTGACAATGGCTTGGAGTAGCTGATCCTGTGAACCACCCAACTGGATCTTTAGAGCTTGAAGGACAGTCCGTGCCATATAAGCTACCGTTGCTGACTTCAGCTCGGGTTCAGGTGAATGACAGCTGACATCTTGTCCTCGAGATGCAGATCCTTCTTGATCAGATTCAGCGGAATCATCACCACTACTTACAGGTGCATCGGGTTCTACGAAGGCACATCGTGTACATGCTCCAGTTCATAGGAGTTGGGTGGGACAAAGACTGCTTGCTGAAATCTCTACAATACCAGCTCCGGGTAGACCACCAAGATCTACGAGAGGGTAAACCACCAATATCCACTTCAGAGGATTCTCGTGGCACGACACCTTTCGCTAGAGGCTCTACCCTACCAGCTCCAGGTCCACCACCACCAAGATCTTGTGGGCATAGTCATGACGGGTTCTACCAATACAAAACCTCCTTCGGGTGCAGGATCATCAGTAGCAACTCCAACATCAGCACCAGTTACATCGGTCTTGACAATAGGTAAACCGTCTTGCTCTAGTTCAGAGAATTCCCGTGGCACGACACCGTTCACTAGAGGCTCTACACTAGCAGCTCCAGCTGCACCACTAGTTTCTACAGCAGGGGGTAAACCCAATCCACAACCTTCTTCATGTGGCACGATGATGCCACGTATAGGCTCATCAGTACCAGGTCCAGCTGCATCAGTCTCCATAGACAGTAAACAAGGTGGCGTCGGAGGTTTAAAAGACTGGCATGCCATTTCACCTTTGTCATCAGACAATATAGAGTTTTCTTCAACTCTATGTTTCTGCAATAATAAGCACATGAACAGAAATTAGACCAGAGCATCTAGCCATCTAACGGGGGCAGCAGCAAAACAAGCGTCGGTCCATATGTTTACCTTGTCATCTGGGATATCAGAACACACAGATTTAGAAGTCATTTCACATAGCATCCGCTTTTTCGTTCCTTCCCCTACGTCCATCTGGAATAAGTAATACTATTGATCACATAAAACTAATTAATCAAATAAATGCATATGTTGAGAAGTTTGCACGGCAAATTGTGGATTCTGCTTTCATCACCTACGAATCATCGTTCTATATATTTACCTTGTCATCTAGGATATCAGAAGTCACAGAATGAGAAATCATTTCACTAAGTATCGGTTTTTTCGCTCTTTCCCCTCCATCCATCTGCAATAAGAAGTAATATTGATCACATAAAGCCAATTCAACGAATATATGCATATGTTGAGAAGTTTGCACAACAAATTGTGGATTCTACTTCCAATCACCAAGTAATCTCGTGAGAAATGCATGATCAAGAAATGTTTCTCCCTCTTGATCGACATCTGCATCTCCATTAAGACTAATCATCGTGCGATGGTGCTCTTCAGAAGAGCGCATACAATTCCAATCACCAGACAAGCAAAAAATTGTTGATTCTAGTAATGATTAATCAGCAGTGGCCATGGAACGACCACAGATCGACCAAGCAAAAAAAAATCATCAGCCTACTGACCACCAAGCAAAGGAAACAAACTAGGCCCATACATGGCCTCACAAATCATCATCAAACGTCGATCAAACTAGCAAGTTTGAACATGGATTCCTAATTTATTTTCTAATAAAGTGAGTATATTAATATCGAAAGATATTGATTAGACTGAGCCTCTGCAACAACGCAATACCTTACTGGTATTACGGATGCACATGGATTCCTAATACTCCCTCTGTTCGGTTTTAATTAGTCGACACGAGGGAGAGAAGAAAATGAACTGTCGATGCTTTCAACTAGAGTCAAATAAATACGAACGGAGGAAGTACGTAGTAGTATTGACAAATATCCGGATCTAGTATGAAAACTAATTGGCATGTAAATCCTAGTAGTCTACTAAACTAGGATCAATACCCTAGATTAGGGTTGGAAGCGGCGTCCGCGAATCGTCCCGCAAAGCAGAAAATTAGAGCAAATAGTGGTTGAGATTAGAGCAGATTTAAAGCACTCGCACTGAAACTAGCTAGCCCGCTACCCACCCCGCTTGACACCCTGCCCTAGATGTGAATCTACACCAAATATTCAAACAAGGATGAGCAACCGCCAATAAAATTTTATCCGCATCATCATCTCTACGACTCTACCATACACAAGGGTATGGTGATTTCACATACAGCCATTGTTGCCGCGGGACGAGGATGAGTGATGCGCCGCGGAGAAGGTGCCTCACGCCTCTATCGCCGCCGCCGTCGAAGAGGAAGTCGAAGCTGCGCGATTGTGGTCCGTCGCCGATATGGAGGTGGAGCTACTAGGGAAGAGGTGGAGGTGGAGGTGGAGAGGGAGTGATGGTTTGTACTAGTGGCGGCCGGTGAGGTAGTTATAAATACAGCCTCTCTCTCTCTCTTTTTGGCAAGGAATGCAGCTTCTCTTGGAAGGCAACGAGGCAACGCACTCCAGATTTCGTATATTACTATAATAATATGGGCGGAGAAATTTGGACGCATCTGTGTTGTCTTGTCAAATGAATCACCAGGATTTGGTTTTAGTACTCCAGATTTGGGCGACCCAAGGAAGTAGAGATAGTAATGTACGCCATCTAAATGCACGCTATCAAATCAAATAAATGGTCATGCCATTTACTTTTAAGATGGTGCAGTAGTTATGTTGACCAAAGAAACATTCACGTCTGCTGATTATTTTGATAGTACTACTAGTAGTACTAATATTTCTGATGGGTATACATTTACTGTCCGCTAGCAAAGATTGTTTGGCACATTATTCTTATGGCTTTCAACATCACACCCCTTAATAATATTATTAAACATTTTTTGGGCAATTAGTTGAGCTGTGTTAATAAAAAATTAAAACCCACAAATCCAACTGTACGATTTTAAGGGCCATATGAAGGACAAGGAATGATTTTAAATGCCATATGGAGTACCTCCAAGCTCCAACCATGTGAAATCTGGTTCTTTCATGCAGGTGATACCCATGGCTTCGCATTGGATCCATGTGTTGTCCTACAGACAGTCAACTAGTAGTATGAAGTAACACGATATGGTTTTTCGGTGCAACCGGCTAGAGAATGATGCACGGGTTTGTACAGCCAGTACAATTCAATTTAAGATTTTCTGATAGCATGTTGATGTGTATATGTAAGAATCATACACCAGAATGTCTTCAATGTTTAGATGGCTGATCTACGTTTATACTTTCTGTGAACCATGAGGTTAAGACCTTTGTACTGTGATAAAGTTTGCTAAATAACAGTATATATATGTATGCCTCTAGGGACACTGAAACAGCCAAACAACCATGCATGTGTATAGACCGTATTTGATCAAATTACAAGAAGCACCTGGGTTCATGCAAATAGCATCAATTTATCACCTAAGTACATTAGCTATAAATAGTTAAATAGGAGTCAAGACCACCTGAGCTAGCTAGTAGTATGATCCTACTATTACATAAATATCCCTAACTCTGCTTGTCTTTGTTCCAGTCCAGCGCGTTGGTGTAGCTTGGGATGAACCAAAACCCCGTCTGCAAGTCGGCCCCTGGACCGCTGCTTGAGAAAGAGATGCTTTGGTGGTCTTCGCCATTCAGACTGAAGCGGAAAATTTCATGACGTGCTGTGTTAAACTGAAGGCCAATGGCCTGGGGCGTGGTGTAGATGCAGTTTCTTCTTGTCAAATATCCTGGGGGAAATGTTGCACCACCCACTCGCATGAAAATCGGATAGTTCAACCCAAGGAACATAGAATAGTCTCCAAGATTAGTAACCCTTTCCCACGGGTTGGCTGGAAGTAACCGACTAGTGTCATTCGAGAATACAATGCAGGTATACCCCGAATAGTTGTGAACAGCGCGACCGCAATGGACAGAAGGGGTACTATCATAATAATAAGTTGGAGCACTGATGTCTACTTCCCCCTCCTTTTCCTGTAGACAGTGTTGGGCCTCCAAGAGCAGAGGTTTGTAGAACAGCAGCAAGTTTTCCCTTAAGTGGATCACCCAAGGTTTATCGAACTCAGGGAGGAAGAGGTCAAAGATATCCCTCTCATGCAACCCTGCAACCACAAAGCAAGAAGTCTCTTGTGTCCCCAACACACCAAATAGGTGCACTAGTTCGGCGAAGAGATAGTGAAATACAGGTGGTATGAATATATATGAGCAGTAGCAACGGTGCCAGAAAATAGCTTGCTGGCGTGTAGTTGATGGTGGTAGTATTGCAGCAGTAGTAACGCAGTAAAACAGTAAACAAGCAGTAGTAACTCAGCAGTAGTAAACAAGTAGCGATAGCAGTATTTAAGAACAAGGCCTAGGGATTACACTTTCACTAGTGGACACTCTCAACATTGATCACATAACAGAATAGATAAATGCATACTCTACACTTTTGTTGGATGATGAACACAGTGCGTAGGATTACACGAACCCTCAATGCCGGAGTTAACAAGCTCCACAATAATGCTCATATTTTAGTAACCTTATAGTGTAAGATAGATCAACATAACCAGATAGATCACATCAATACCATCATAATGATAATTAACTCCACAATCTACAAGAGATCATGATCATAGCATAAACCAAGTACTAACACGGTGCACACACTGTCACCTTCATGCATATGTAGGAGGAATAAAACTACTTTAAT
Organism: Lolium perenne; assembly: GCF_019359855.2. NCBI lineage: Eukaryota > Viridiplantae > Streptophyta > Magnoliopsida > Poales > Poaceae > Lolium > Lolium perenne. The sequence continues at coordinate 257,644,294 of NC_067246.2, read as the reverse complement.
AACATTGCTAGAGTAGCACATAGATAAATTGTGATACAAACTCATATGAATCTCAATCATGTAAAGCAGCTCATGAGATCATTGTATTGAAGTACATGGAGAGAGATTAACCACATAGCTACCGGTACAGCCCCGAGCCTCGATGGAGAACTACTCCCTCCTCATGGGAGTAGCAGCGGTGATGAAGATGGCGGTGGAGATGGCAGCGGTGTCGATGGAGAAGCCTTCCGGGGGCACTTCCCCGTCCCGGCAGGGTGCCGGAACAGAGTTCTGTCCCCCGAATTGGAGTTTCGCGACGGTGGCGGCGCCCCTGGAGTCTTTCTGGAGTTTCGTCAATTGGTAGGGTTTTCGCGACGGAGGCTTTATACAGGCGAAGAGGCGGCGTAGGAAGGCTGAAGGGCTGGCCAAACCATAGGGGGGCGCGGGCCCCCCCTAGGCCGCGCCAGGGTATGGTGTGGTGGGCCTGTGCCCCCCCCTCTGGTCCCTCTCGTGTGTTCTGGATGCTTCCGGGGATTCTAAGATCTTTGGCGTTGATTTCGTCCGATTCCGAGAATATTTCGTTACTAGGATTTCTGAAACCAAAAACAGCAGAAAACAGAACGGCACTTCGGTATCTTGTTAATAGGTTAGTTCCGAAAATGCACGAATATGACATAAAGTGTGCATAAAACATGTAGATAACATCAATAATGTGGCATGGAACATAAGAAATTATCGATACGTCGGAGACGTATCAGCATCCCTGCTTAGTTCAGCTCGTCCCGCGCAGGTAAAACGATAACACAGATAATTTCTGGAGTGACATGCCATCATAATCTTGATCATACTATTTGTAAAGCATATGTAGTGAATGCAGCGATCAAAACAATGTATATGACATGAGTAAACAAGTGAATCATATAGCAAAGACTTTTCATGAATAGCACTTCAAGACAAGCATCAATAAGTCTTGCATAAGAGTTAACTCATAAAGCAATAATTCAAAGTAAAGGCATTGAAGCAACACAAAAGAAGATTAAGTTTCAGCGGTTGCTTTCAACTTGTAACATGTATATCTCATGGATATTGTCAACATAGAGTAATATAATAAGTGCAATAAGCAAGTATGTAGGAATCAATGCACAGTTCACACAAGTGTTTGCTTCTTGAGGTGGAGAGAAATAGGTGAACTGACTCAACATTGAAAGTAAAAGAATGGTCCTCCATAGAGGAAAAGCATCGATTGCTATATTTGTGCTAGAGCTTTGATTTTGAAAACATGAAACAATTTTGTCAACGGTAGTAATAAAGCATATGCATCATGTAAATTATATCTTATAAGTTGCAAGCCTCATGCATAGTGTACTAATAGTGCCCGCACCTTGTCCTAATTAGCTTGGACTACCGGATCATCACAATGCATTGTTTTTACCAAGTGTCACAAAGGGGTACCTCTATGCCGCCTGTACAAAGGTCTAAGGAGAAAGCTCGCATTGGATTTCTCGCTATTGATTATTCTTCAACTTAGACATCCATACCGGGACAACATAGACAACAGATAATGGACTCCTCTTTTATGCATAAGCATATAACAACAATTAATAATTTTCTCATTTGAGATTTGAGGACTGTTGTCCAAAACTGAAACTTCCACCATGGATCATGGCTTTAGTTAGCGGCCCAATGTTCTTCTCTAACATATGCATGCTTAACCATATGGTGGTAGATCTCTCTTACTTCAGACAAGACGGACATGCATAGCAACTCACATGAAATTCAACAATGAATAGTTGATGGCGTCCCCAGTGAACATGGTTATCGCACACCAAGCAACTTAATAAGAGATAAATTGCATAATTACATATTCAATACCACAATAGTTTTTAAGCTATTTGTCCCATGAGCTATATATTGCAAAGGTGAATGATGGAATTTTAAAGGTAGCACTCAAGCAATTTACTTTGGAATGGCGGAAAATACCATGTAGTAGGTAGGTATGGTGGACACAAATGGCATAGTGGTTGGCTCAAGTATTTTGGATGCATGAGAAGTATTCCCTCTCGATACAAGGTTTAGGCTAGCATGGCTTATTTGAAACAAACACAAGGATGAACCGGTGCAGCAAAACTCACATAAAAGACATATTGAAAACATTATAAGACTCTACACCGTCTTCCTTGTTGTTCAAACTCAATACTAGAAATTATCTAGACCTTAGAGAAACCAAATATGCAAACCAAATTTTAGCATGCTCTATGTATTTCTTCATTAATGGGTGCAAAGCATATGATGCAAGAGCTTAAACATGAGCACAACAATTGCCAAGTATCACATTACCCAAGACATTTATAGCAATTACTACATGTATCATTTTCCAATTCCAACCATATAACAATTTTAACGAAGGAGAAACTTCGCCATGAATACTATGAGCTAAGAGCACATGTGTTCATACGAACCAGCGGAGCGTGTCTCTCTCCCACACAATCATTTATTCAAACAAAAACAAAAACAAGAAACATACAGACGCTCCAAGTAAAGTACATAAGATGTGACCGAATAAAAATATAGTTTCAAGAGAAGGAACCTGATAATTTGTCGATGAAGAAGGGGATGCCTTGGGCATCCCCAAGCTTAGACGCTTGAGTCTTCTTGATATATGCAGGGGTGAACCACCGGGGCATCCCCAAGCTTAGAGCTTTCACTCTTCTTGATCATAGTATATCATCCTCCTCTCTTGACCCTTGAAAACTTCCTTCACACCAAACTTCTCATAAACTTCATTAGAGGGGTTAGTACATAATCAAAAACTCACATGTTCAGAGGTGACACAATCATTCTTAACACTTCTGGACATTGCTCAAAGCTACTGGAGTTTAATGGAACAAAGAAATCCATCCCACATAGCAAAAGAGGCAATGCGAAATAAAAGGCAGAATCTGTCAAAACAGAACAGTCCGTAAATACGAATTTCTAATAAATACTTCCGTTGCTCAAATCAGAAAACTCAAAACTAATGAAAGTTGCGTACATATCTGAGGAACACGCACGTAAATTGGCATATTTTTCTGATTTTTCTGCAGAGAAAACAGCCCAGATTCGTGACAGATAGAAATCTGTTTCTGCGCAGAAATCCAAATCTAGTATCAACCTTCGATTAGAGGCTTCACTTGGCACAACAAAACACAAAACTAAGATAAGGAGAGGTTGCTACAGTAGTAAACAACTTCCAAGACACAAATATAAAACAAAGTACTGTAGCAAAATAACACATGGGTTATCTCCCAAGAAGTTCTTTTCTTTATAGCCATTAAGATGGGCTCAGCAGTTTTAATGATGCACTCGCAAGAAATAATATTTGAAGCAAAAGAGAGCATCAAGAGGGAAATTCAAAACACATTTAAGTCTAACATGCTTCCTATGCATAGGAATCTTGTAAATAAACAAGTTCATGAAGAGCAAAGTAACAAGCATAGGAAGATAAAACAAGTGTAGTTTCGAAAATTTCAGCACATAGAGAGGTATTTTAGTAACATGAAAATTTCTACAACCATATTTTCCTCTCTCATAATAACTTTCAGTAGCAAAATGAGCAAACTCAACAATATAACTATCACATAAAGCATTCTTATCATGAGTCTCATGCATAAAATAATTACTCTCCACATAAGCATAATCAATTTTATTAGTAGTAGTGGGAGCAAATTCAACAAAGTAGCTATCATTATTATTCTCATCAAGTGTAGGAGGCATAGTATAATCACAACAAAATTTACTCTCCATAGTAGGTGGCACCAAAAGACCACTATCATTATAATCATCATAAATAGGAGGCAAAGTATCATCAAAGTAAATTTCCTCCTCAATTCTTGGGGGACTAAAAAGATCATGAAAACCAGCTTCCCCAAGCTTAGAACTTTCTATATTATTATCAACAATGGTGTTCAAAGCGTTCATACTAATATTACTACCAGCATGCAAATAAGATTCCATAGGTTTTTTAATTTTCGCATCAAACAATCCATGTTTTAAATCAGGAAATAGAATAAGAAGCTCATTTTTGTCCATTATGCCAAACCAGTGTAAACAAGAAACAAAAAGATGCAATTGCAGGATCTAAAGGAAATAGCTTCGAGTACTTACAATGACGGAAAATAGCTTGGTAGCCGAGGTCCGGAGTGTGAGTACCTTTTACCTTTCCTCCCCGGCAACGGCGCCAGAAAATACTTGATGCTGTCCAGGACTGGCGCGTGGTTGACGAGGGAGGAAATTCCTGTTGTGTAGCTTTCTGGTCCCCGGCAACGGCGCCAGAAAAGTGCTTGATGTCTACTTCCCCCTCCTTTTCCTGTAGACAGTGTTGGGCCTCCAAGAGCAGAGGTTTGTAGAACAGCAACAAGTTTTCCCTTAAGTGGATCACCCAAGGTTTATCGAACTCAGGGAGGAAGAGGTCAAAGATATCCCTCTCATGCAACCCTGCAACCACAAAGCAAGAAGTCTCTTGTGTCCCCAACACACCAAATAGGTGCACTAGTTCGGCGAAGAGATAGTGAAATACAGGTGGTATGAATATATATGAGCAGTAGCAACGGTGCCAGAAAATAGCTTGCTGGCGTGTAGTTGATGGTGGTAGTATTGCAGCAGTAGTAACGCAGTAAAACAGTAAACAAGCAGTAGTAACTCAGCAGTAGTAAACAAGTAGCGATAGCAGTATTTAAGAACAAGGCCTAGGGATTACACTTTCACTAGTGGACACTCTCAACATTGATCACATAACAGAATAGATAAATGCATACTCTACACTTTTGTTGGATGATGAACACAGTGCGTAGGATTACACGAACCCTCAATGCCGGAGTTAACAAGCTCCACAATAATGCTCATATTTTAGTAACCTTATAGTGTAAGATAGATCAACATAACCAGATAGATCACATCAATACCATCATAATGATAATTAACTCCACAATCTACAAGAGATCATGATCATAGCATAAACCAAGTACTAACACGGTGCACACACTGTCACCTTCATGCATATGTAGGAGGAATAAAACTACTTTAATAACATTGCTAGAGTAGCACATAGATAAATTGTGATACAAACTCATATGAATCTCAATCATGTAAAGCAGCTCATGAGATCATTGTATTGAAGTACATGGAGAGAGATTAACCACATAGCTACCGGTACAGCCCCGAGCCTCGATGGAGAACTACTCCCTCCTCATGGGAGTAGCAGCGGTGATGAAGATGGCGGTGGAGATGGCAGCGGTGTCGATGGAGAAGCCTTCCGGGGGCACTTCCCCGTCCCGGCAGGGTGCCGGAACAGAGTTCTGTCCCCCGAATTGGAGTTTCGCGACGGTGGCGGCGCCCCTGGAGTCTTTCTGGAGTTTCGTCAATTGGTAGGGTTTTCGCGACGGAGGCTTTATATAGGCGAAGAGGCGGCGTAGGAAGGCTGAAGGGCTGGCCAAACCATAGGGGGGCGCGGGCCCCCCCTAGGCCGCGCCAGGGTATGGTGTGGTGGGCCTGTGCCCCCCCTCTGGTCCCTCTCGTGTGTTCTAGATGCTTCCGGGGATTCTAAGATCTTTGGCGTTGATTTCGTCCGATTCCGAGAATATTTCGTTACTAGGATTTCTGAAACCAAAAACAGCAGAAAACAGGAACTGGCACTTCGGTATCTTGTTAATAGGTTAGTTCCAGAAAATGCACGAATATGACATAAAGTGTGCATAAAACATGTAGATAACATCAATAATGTGGCATGGAACATAAGAAATTATCGATACGTCGGAGACGTATCAAGCACCGTCAGCGTCAAAATCCATTATGTCACGTGCATAGACCAGGAGAAGTCTAGAACGATCTTGAGATCTTGCCAGCCACCACATACGACTATTAGAGTCAAAATCATCATAGCCATCAAATCCAGCCGTCCACGGAATGAATGGAGCAGGGAGCACTATAGGACCTTGAAAAAGGAAAGAGCACGTCACATGAAAATATATTTCATGATTTATCTACTAGTGATATTGATTTGATATTGTAGATGCCAATACTAGTACTTTATAAAATCATGGTCGAACATAAGATGATTTGAAATATATTTCGAACATCTTGGTAAAATTCATATGGATTTAAAACATGTTCCCCAAAATATTGGTCCAAATTTTAGATGGTTTGACTATAGTACTCCTTATTCTCTAGAACCGGGGGAATATACACAAATGAAAGTCTTTATCAATATTGCATGGCACCTTTATTGATTCTATTTCTACTCTACCTTAAATTTTCCAGGGAGTAATAATAAAGAAACTTAATTACTAGGGGGCCTTTTTCCTACGGAACAACATGCACATTAGACCATAATAAAATTCCTATAGATGTTAAATTCTATAAGTATATATGTCCATACCACAAGAGGGTTATGGTGTGCGCCTATGGAATTCCTTTAAGCCAAAAGATGCCAAGACAGTTCAGCAAATAAGAGGTGAAATGCTATATAAGTTACGTATAAAAAAGATAGGGAGGAAATGTTACCAAATTGATGAGGATGCCATGCATAAACATTTCCAAGCTCAGTAACAGCGAACACAAGTCCGTTATGTATAATTGCATCGCAGTATCTGGAGTCGTTCTCAAACTGGTTTTCAAGAATTATCCATGTACCAGGATATTCGGCATGGAGGTAGGCAATTGCAAAGTCGAAGATTGCGACAAGGGAGAAATCTTCATACCGCCGAGCAGCTGTAGGAACTTGGCAAATAGCTATCTTCTGCAGTTGAATAACATAACCCTTATACCCGAATATAAGTGGATTGCCTGTGGTTTCAGACTTCTTCCTCAAAGATGGAAGTTTGATCTTGCGACGAGTGTAGACATTGAGGAGGTTCCACTTGCATTCGGGCCAACCATGGCGATCCAATCTCCATTGGCACCTGCCCGCTCCTCATCCTTACCGTGTGGCACTAGGCCATCATAGGAGAACCTGTCCAGCGACACTAGTTTGCACTTGCTGTGCACCGGCAAATCCTCCTTGAACACCCATGGTTTATCCGCCGGGTCACAACAGAGAACACACGGAAGGCCAAAAGGCTGAGAAGCAGGCAGAGTGGCACTGTATTTGGCTGACTGAAGAATACCTTTGGAGGAACCGACTAGGGACGCGGCGGTGATGGCGTCGCACTGGCTGGTGAGCACTTCAAGGGGGCCTTCCGTAAACACCTTGTGAAACAGCCCAGATCCACAGACCCTGCTCGATTTCGCCATCGCAATGAGGCAGGTGGTACAATGGGGTTGGTATTTTCTTGGGAGATTTACTGATTCGAACTTTGGGAGAGAGATGGCGATCAATGGCGGTAGGTGGGGGTTTGAGTTGGAGAACAGAGGCTCTCAAACTGGGCACTGCTGGATAGGATGCGAAAGCGCCATGGCGGAGACGCAGGCGCGTGCTATGGAAGCTGGGCGGAGTGGGGATAAACGACGGAGGTGAACCGAGACGCTCCTCCTCTTATGCATATACTGCCTACTGCAGTTTCGAGGAGAGTGTGAATGTGTTCAAAAAAAGAGGAGAGTGTGAATGTGTTCAAAAAAAGATGAGAGTGTGACTGTGACCCGACACCCGAGTAGGAGCCGAGCAGACGGACTATAGGAGTAGCCCCATCATTACAGTCCATTAATCGTGCTTCCTACAATAAATAAGTGAAACATCCCAGGCTTGTGTTGTCTAATCAAATACACCAACCTTGTTCTTTTTGCAACGTACACCAACCTAGCAAGGCATCAACCTTCTCGCCATCAACTAGGACTCCGTGGCTCCGTCCCACCAAATTTATCTCAACTTTGTCAAAAAAATAGATGGATACATCTATCCATCAACATTTTAACAAAGTTGAGACACTTTTGGTGGGACCGAGGGAGTACCAAAAAAATTACTACTCCATGCTAGTATCGGGCACTTTCGAAAAGTAATTCAAATTTCAACTGAAGGCGTGCTATTTTATGGTCCTGAAAATTGCCAAAAAATAAAACCAAAAAATGCAACAGATCCATGTTAAGGGGGTACACCCTACGCAATATACATTAAGAAACTTCGAAACTTCAGCGACCTTGTAAGAATGCCCATGACAGTGCAGTTTTGCCAAATTAGGAAGAGACGAAATATGAATTCAACCTAAGAAATCTAAACGAAGCCTTAGACAATAGCATAGTTAACACGTTCAGAAAAAATGATGACTCCAAGAGAACAACATTAGCAAGAAATACTCCATTTTAGTTTGAACTTGCAGTCACATATATATACTAGTAGACTACTAATAGTACTACCAAAATACTAATACTCCGAGCTGCATTCTAGCACTCCAACTAGCTAGCTAATAGTTCTGGAGTAGTAGTACTACTATACAAGTCCAAAATACATCCGAACGAACCCTATTTCGAACTAAACTACTCCCTCCGATCTTCGAGTAACTACATTGCAGTATGACTAAACGAAGATTATTGTACAACCTTCTTGTTGATGCAAACGCAGATAGGCAACACACGCTGCCCTCCATTCTGCCACAGAACGGGGCGGCACCGCCAGGAAAGAAGTGAGCTGCTGCAACATGATCGAGCTAGGCGTCGGGGAGCTCGTCGGCTCGATTACCGCCATCAAGGTGTCCGTCGAGAGGTCACTGGTCCCAGCTGGCGCCGGCGCCGGTGGACCAATCACCAGCATCTGCGCCTTGTACATCGGAAACAAGCACGCGGCCGACCTGATGCACACACAGGACACAATGGTGGTCGGGCCGAGCGTGCCAACGGTGATGGCGAACACGGTACCGTCTTCTTCCCCGCTGCCGATGAACAGGTGTCCCTGCGGTTGTACCGGAACACGAACTATGCACCAGGCGGGTATGCCATACTGGAACGTAAACACTGGGATGCAGTGGGATGCTTGGAGGTGTACCAGGAGCTCCCGCGGCGGGCCGGTGAAGCTGCAGCCGGTAATGATGGCCTCTGTGCAGCCGCACGGACCATGCGGGCACGCGATACAGTGGTTGTAGGACTCCCTGGAGGCGACCAAGCTCTGGCAGCCGACGCACTTGACCATTGCCCCAGATCGATTCGACGGCGGCAACCTCGCCGGTTGCTCGCACTTCTTGCACGGGTTCGGCGCAAGCTCGCCGACGCAGCGCCGACAGCCCATATGACCGCCCTTGCACTGCACGGAACAACGTAAGTGGCATCAGTTGTCATTGACATTTCTCACAAGTGAACCTAAGAATGAAATCGGAAGGGAGCGACCTTGGATATGGGGGGTTTGAAGGGCAGCATGCAGAGGGGGCACAAGAAGAGGGCCTCCTCCATCTTCAGAGAAGAGTGATTGGGAACACGAGAACGGGATGGGTTCTTGTTTTTATATACATGCCTTGGAGTGGAGTATGAATACTACTTATAGGAAGAACTTGCTTGCTAAGAATCGGCGTCGGCGTCTACCTTTTTGGGGTGGGGGGGGGGGAACCGGCAACGTCAGCGGCTCTGCAGTTTGTCAAAATAAAAGGACAGAGCTGCAGTGACTTGAAGCCTCCAAGTCTCGTTGGGACTTGGTGCCACCATCTACCATTCATTTGAGATCGAACGTTCCAACTATCTCTTATTTCGAACCTAAAAACAAAAACTATTTAGAAAATTTTGAAAAAATTCCAGTAAAATGTAGATCACTTGTTCTAAAATCTGTGAATATTTCATCCCACTCGGATGACTAGCTTGTGATTAAAGATCTTTTTACGTATACGAGCACTAGTTTAAACTAAATATATATTTGCTCACAAACCTTTGATTCAAATCGAATGAAACTTCACCAAAATATAAATCTAAATATTCATGATTTACTCGAAGTTCTTCAAATATGTTTGAGCAATTATAATTATTTAATTTAAATTTTGAGTCGATCGCATACGTTGGATCTGAGATGGATGGTGGATGGTGGCACCAAGTCACTGTGAGACTTGGAAGTATCAAGTCGGTGAAGCTCTATCCCAAAATAAAAGCTTCGTGAAGGGGGCAGTTTGGTTCAAAAAAAAGACACGACTCAACTTTGTATTTTGCATGTTAAAGGTTTTTCGTAAAACTTGGTCAATCTTAACATAGTTTGCCTTTCTAAAAATAAATATAAGCCCTAAGGCTCCTTTGATTCATAGGATATGATGGGAAAACCATAGAAATATGAAAAACATAGGATTGAGATTTAATGGCTAGTTGAATCATATAGGAAGATGAGTTGTGTTTGATTGTGCCAAAGGAAATTTCCCATGAGGTATGACCTAATGTTTTATTCTTATAGGATTTGTACTGCAAAATTCCTATAGGATATGTTCCTATGAATCAAACAACTAGTGCGGGAAAAATTCACATGTGATCTAAATCCTACATAATTCCTATACAAATCCTATATATGAATCAAATAAGCCCTTAAGCTTTGGGGTGGAGGTTGTGCTACTACCTCCATTTCGATGAATAATGCACACACGTGTATTCCAAGATGAAGTTTGACCAAGAAAAAGCGCAACAAAATCTTCATTGTATTGTAGGTAATTAGTATCTTTGGATTCGTTTTGAAAAACACTTTCTAATGATGCTAATCCGTACCACTAAATATTGTACAAATAACTTTGAATATCAATTGTTGGACATATAGATAGGCAAATCCCAAGATTGATGATCGAAAAACACCATATCTGCAACATGGCCCACATGTGCATTCAACGGGCATCTTTTCCTAGAAAAAGGCAAGCGATGGTGTTCTAGACATTTAGAGGCACCTAGACAATTGCGATCATGCAGAGCCCTGGCGAGTCCCTCTAAAGTTAGTCGTTCGAGATACTGGAACCCATAAGGTAGGATTGATGCTCTAATGCACAGTTAAAAACTACCATATTATATTGTATTTATATTAAAAATGGGTGTATAGGGAACTGAACCTTAGCACTAAGATGGGACCCACAAATGATATTGGTGTACCCTCATGCTTGAGAGAGGAAGGAGAGAGAATTTATTTTCTATTGCTTATCGACAACCCACACAAGCTGCTTGTAAGTCACCCAATAAGAATTTTTCCTGGCAACCTCCACTAATGTACAATATATATATAACCTACCTACTACGTTTTCCTTTGTGGTGGATAGCTCTAGTGGACAACATATATAGTGTGGATGACCTTAGGGCATCACCTATAGTGTGAACTTTTGCCATAAGATATATCCCGCCACACTTATCTTAATTATGATGTCTCCCGCTATAGGAAGTCAAGGTTAGCATTAAGATGGGACGCCCCACACACACAAACTCACGTGCTTTGCACGTTAAAAGTAAATCATTACTTCACGAATACTCCACCAATTTCTACTCAAAAATAACATTACAGAGAATCAAATTTGAGATGATTATGTCTTAATGAAACATTGGCGAGTTCAGAAAAAAAATGATGACTCCAAGAGAACAACATTAGCAAGAAATACTCCATTTTAGTTTGAACTTGCAGTCACATATATATACTAGTAGAAGTGTAAATTGATGCCATGTATGTGCACTTGGATATACCGGTTGAACTTTGCACGACTTTTTTCTAACTACCTGCAAAAGCTCCGATCTTCCTTAGATTTCTTCTCCATACATGCCACTAATGGGGCATGGCACTGTATGTATGGCCCCAAGCGCACGCCAACAAATTGCATGCATAGAACAAACTCGTTTACCTCTGCCCAATGATGCCGCCACGCTACCCCATACGTCTTATATTGATGGAAAATGCCCTGATCAAACATTGAATTTGTAGGTGCTAGATAAATTGGATCCTGAACTTAGATCCTCGAAATTGGCATCCCATACGTATCAATCTGGATCGAACCCAGACCCTAACCTGTTTGTAAGGGCATCTCCAGCGGCGCGACGCAAACGGATGCTGAGCGACCGTATGCGTCCACGCGACCGGAAATGCGTCTGCACCCTGCTCCAGCGACGCACCGATGCAAATATGCGGCACGTTTGCGTCTCCGCGGACGCTACGCGGTCGCGCCAAGCGTCCGCTCGCTTCCCCACGGGCCCGCCTGGTAGCGACCCTGGTCCTATTGGCGTCGAGTTAGACCACAGGAAGCGCGCGAATGGCACCCGCCGGAGTGGCAACCGCCGGCGTGGAGCACCGAACCGCCTAAAATGCAACCGCCGGTCTCTTCCGGACATTAATTTCCGCAGAATGTAACCCTGTGTCCATTGTAATTCACGTCCAACCGCGTCCTTCTTACGGTTCTTCCTCTTCTCCAACACCGGCGAGCCATGAGTGACTACACCCTGCCGTCCGACTCCGATAGCGAGGGCAAGCCGCCGGGATGGAAGCATTGGTGGGAAACTGAAGAGACGCCAAGCGACCCGGGCTCCACGCCAAGTGACCCAACCTCCACGCCGAGTGAGGAGGAGGAGGACGGAGCCGGCAATGCCAGCGACGGCCAGGAGGTGGACGGAGGCGCCGCTGGAAGCGATGCCGGGGACGAGGAGGAGGACGGGCAGGAGGAGGAGGACGGAGCCGGCAATGCCAGCGACGGCCAGGAGGTGGACGGAGGCGCCGCTGGAAGCAACGCCAAGGACGAGGAGGAGGAGGGGCAGGAGGAGGACTCCGACGCCAGGTTCTCCCTGCTGGAGGCGCAGGAGCCAAGGTCGCTGGCGCGGGCGGCGCGGCATCGTCGTCGTCATCGTCCGTTCAACGACGACAGTGACTCCGACTCCAACTCCTCCACGGACGCGTCGTCCTCCAGTTCCTCTTCCGAGGAGGAGGTGACAAGCAAGAGGCGCAGGAATGAGGACGACGAGGCAGGCCCTTCTAACAAGCAGGCCAAAAATTAGTTTTATATGTTTTTAAATTTTTCATTTGTAGGCCAAAATCGGATACCGTAGTTGGATTTTTTTGCAACTTGATCTGTAGTACTGGGGAAAACCCTAGTTTAACCTATTTAATAATAGATTCGTAGTCGATTCTTAATTTTACTTTTTTATTATTACTATGCAGCACATGTGTGTTTGCCCGTCGAGTGAAACTCGGAGGAAGAGGAATCACACGAAAGGAGAAGAAGGGAGAGCAGTCACGGGGCGCCTCTTATTGATGGTGTATATTCTTTTTCTGGTGATGTTGACTGTTGTGCAGGGTTTGTCAGTGCGCAGGACGTGCGAGCGAGCGAGCTAGTCGAGCGAGGAGATGAGAGAGATTTTTTTTGTGTGTGAGAGGGACAACCGAAGGATCCTGAAGGACCCAGAGACTTTCCGATACGCATGCTGATGCGTCTTCTCTTGACAAAGAAGATGGCTGGGAGTTTGCGTACCTACCGCACGTGACTTATGCTCACTGAAATGTGGGACCTCACGCATGGGCACCACACGTAAGTGACAGACCTGATGGTGTAAAAACTCGGGTGATTATTATACTGCATTAGTACAAAGTTTCCTACGGATTGAAGGGTAGGAAAGCCAAGTTAACTCATTTTCATGACTAAGAAGGATCCAGGCTTACTTTTTCATTTCATGTTTTTAAACTTGTTTAAATCCTGGTCAAACAAAGGATTTGACCAGGATTCAAATGGGCATAAAAATTCAAAAAAGAAATCAAAAAATCAATAACCAAAGCACATAAGCTTCTTATGTCATATAGTAAGCATTCAAGTTGATCAATGAAGTCTAGACATATTCAAGCCAGAAAAATCATGTATATACCCCCTAACCCTAAACTATGTCTTATGAAGTCAAGCATGAAGAGAAGTGGTTTTGGGTTTCAAACATGGAAATTTCAAAAACATCCCAAAAGCTTCATTTTGGAGTGACTAAGAAGGATTCAGGCTTACTTTTTCATTTTCATGTTTTAAAATGGTTTAAATCTTTGTCAAACCTAGGATTTGACCAAGATTCAAATGGGCATAACAAATTCAAAAAAATAAGAACCAAACACATAGTCTTCTGATGTCATATAGCAAGCATTCAAGTTGATTAAAAAAAGGTCTAGACATATTCAAACCAGAAAAATCATGTATCTACACCCCTAACCCTAAACTCTATCTTATGAAGTCAAGCACGAAGAGAAGTCGTTTTGGGTTTCAAACATGGAAATTTCAAAAACCCTCCCAAAAGCTTCATTTTGGAGTGAATAAGAAGGATCCAGGCTTACTTTTCATTTTCATGTTCTACACTTGTTTAAATCTTGGTCAAACCTGCTAGGATTTGACCAGGATTCAAATGGGCATAAAAATTCAAAAAAGAAATAAAAAATGAAGCCGAAAACCACACTTCTCTTCGTGCTTGACTTCATTAGACAGAGTTTAGGGTTTGGGGGTATATATATACATGATTTTTATTGTTTAAATATATATAGACTTTGTTGATCAACATGAATTCTTAATTACTATATGCCATAAGAAGTTTATGTGCTTTGGTGTTTCATTTTTTTGATTTCTTTTTGAATTTTTATGCCCATTTGAATCTTGGTCAAATCCTAGGTTTGACAAAGATTTAAACAAGTTTGAAACATAAAAATGAAAAAGTAAGCTTGGATCCTTCTTAGTCACTCCAAAATGAAGCTTTTGGGTGGGTTTTTGAAATTTCCATGTTTGAAACCCAAAACCTCTTCTTCTCTTCATGCTTGACTTCATAAGACAACATTTAGGGTTAGGGGGTAGATACATGATTTTTCTGGTTTGAATATGTCTAGACTTTGTTGATCAACTTGAATGCTTACTATATTACATAAGAAGACTATGTGGTTTGGTTTTTGATTTTCTTGATTTTGTTTGATTTTTTATGACCATTTGAATCTTGGTCAAATCCTAGGTTTGACCAAGATTTAAACAAGTTTAAAACATGAAAATGAAAAAGTAAGCATGGATCCTTCTTAGTCATGACAATGAGTTAACTTGGCTTTACTACCCTTGATGAATCCATAGGAAACTTTTTGTACTAATGCAGTATAATATTCTGGTTTGAATATGTCTAGACCTTGTTTATCAACTGAATTGAATGCTTACTTTATGACATAAGAATGGGAATAAAAATAGAAAATGAAAAAAATGAAAAACCAAAATCATGTACGTACTCTCCTTAATTATGTCATATAAATAGTAAGCATTCAAGTTGATAAACAAGGTCTAGATATATTCAAACCAGAAAATTCATGTGTCTAGCTACCCCCTAACCCTAAACTCTGCACGAAGAGAAGTGGTTTTGGGTTTCAAACATGGATATTTCAAAAGCCCTCCCAAAAACCTTCATTTTGGATTTAATAAGAAGGATCAAGGATTACTTTTTCATTTTCATGTTTTAATCTTGTTTAAATCTTTGTCAAACCTAGGTTTTGACCAAGATTCAAAAGGGCATAAAATTTCAAAAGAGAAATCCAAAAAAAAAACCAAAGCACATGGTCATCTTATGTCATATAGTAAAAGCATTCAAGTTTATAAACCAAGGTCTAGACATATTCAAACCAGAAAAAGCATGTATCTACCCCTAACCCTAAACTCTATATATATATCTTATGAAGTCAAGCACGAAGAGATCGAAGGGGTTTTGGGTTTCAAACACATGCAAATTTCAAAAACCCTCCCAAAAGCTTCATTTGGAGTGAATAAGAGAAGGATCATCCATGCTTAGTTTTTCATTTTCATGTTTTAAACTTGTTTAAATATCCTGGTCAAAACAGATATAGGATTTGACCAAGATTCAAATGGGCATAAAAATTCAAAAAAGAAATCAAAAAATGAAACCCAAAACCACTTCTTTTCGTGCTTGATGACTTCATAAGACAGAGTTTAGGGTTAGGGGTATATATATACATGATTTTTCTTGTTTAAATATGTATGGACTTCGTTGATCAACTTGAATGCTTACTAACTATATGACATAAGAAGCTTATGTGCTTTGGTTTTTCATTTTTTATTTCTTTTTTGAATTTTTATGCCCAATTGAATCGTGGTCAAATCCTAGGTTTAACCAAGATTTAAACAAGTTTAAAACATGAAAATGAAAAAGTAAGCCTTGATCCTTCTTATTCACTCCAAAATGAAGCTAATTTTGTGAGGGTTTCTGAAATTTCCCTGTTTGAAACCCAAAACCACTTCTCTTCATATGCTTGACTTCATATGACAGAGTTTAGCGTTAGGGGGTAGATACATGATTTTTTGGTTTGAATATGTCCAGACCTTGTTTATCAACTTGAATGCGTAATATATATATGACATAAGAAGACTGCATGCTTTGGTTTTTCATTTTTTTATTTTTTTGAAATTTTAAGCCCATTTGATTCTTTGTCAAATAATAGGTTTGACCAATATTTAAACATGTTTAAAACATGAAAATGAAAAAGGTAAGCCTCCATCCTTCTTAGTCACTCCAAAATGAAGCTTTTTGGAGGGTTTTTGAAAATTCCATGTTTGAAACCCAAAACGACTTCTCTTCGTGCTTGACTTCATAAGACAGAGTTTTGGGTTAGGGGTAGATACATGATTTTTCCGGTTTGAATATGTCTAGAACTTGTTTATCAACTTAAATGCTAACTATATGACATCAGAATGGGCATAAAAATTTTAAAATTTTAAAAATGTAAAACCAAAATTTAATTGGGAGGAAGGGTACATGAATTACAATTAAAAAACAAGGTAACTTAAATACTTGGATGCCCCAAGATGTGTGGAAGCCCAAAACAATGGCAAAACATATCATGTGCGCATGCTGCATCCAATTCAAGTAGAACACATAGTAGGCACCGATAGTTTGACCTAAATTTGAAATCAAAGAGAAGGTGGTTAGAAAAAATCAAAATTGGCAAAGCAAAGCATGAAATCAAAAAATTGTGATGCACTCTAGCTATGAAAATTATCAAACAATGCAAACCAAAATGATTTTTTAGAGGAATACTAGTTCAACTTATTTAATTTTTTATTTGTAGGCCAAAATCAAACCCCGTAGTTGGATTTTTTTCCAACTTGATCTCGTAGTCTTGGGGAAAACCCTAGTTTAACCTATTTAATAATAGATTCGTAGTCGATTCTTTTACTTTTTTATTATTACTATGCAGCACATGTGTGTTTGCCCGTCGAGTGAAACTCGAAGGAAGAGGAATCACTCGGAAGGAGAAGAAGGGAGAGCAGTCACGGGCCCCCCTTATTGATGGTGTATATTCTTTTTCTGGTGATGTTGACTGTTGTGCAGGGTTTGTCAGTGCGCAGGACGTGCGAGCGAGCGAGCGAGTCGAGCGAGGCCGAGAATGAGAGAGATTTGTTTTTTTTTTGTGAGAGGGACAACCGAAGGATCCAGAAGGACCCACAGACTTCCAATATGCATCCTGATGCGTCTTCTCTTGACAAAGAAGATGGCTGGGAGTTGGCGTACCTATTGCACGTGACTTGTGCTCACTGAAGTGTGGGACCACACGCGTGGGCACCACACGTAAGTGACAGACCTATTGGTGTAAAAACTCGGTTGATTATTATAGTGCATTAGAACAAAGTTTCCTATGGATTCAAGGGTAGGAAATCCAAGTTAACTCATTTACATGACATTATTTTTTCCATGAAGCATAGTTAACACTATCAATTGGTACATTTTGGAGTGACTAAGAAGGATCAAGGCTTACTTATTCGTTTAATTTCACGTGTTAAACTTGTCTAAATCTTGTTCAAACCTAGGATTTGACCAAGATTCAAATGGGCAGAAAAATAATTAAAAAAAAGAAAAATGAAAAACCAAATCACATAGTCTTCTTATGTCATATAGTAAGCATTCAAGTTGATAAACAAGGTCTAGACATATTCAAACCAGACAAATCATGTATCTATACCCCTAACCCCTAAACTCTGTCTTATGAAGTCAAGCATGTGAAGAGAAGTGGTTTTGGGTTTGGGGGTATATATATACATGATTTTTATTGTTTAAATATATATAGACTTTGTTGATCAACATGAATGCTTAATTACTATATGACATAAGAAGTTTATGTGCTTTGGTGTTTCATTTTTTTGATTTCTTTTTTGAATTTTTATGCCCATTTGAATCTTGGTCAAATCCTAGGTTTGACAAAGATTTAAACAAGTTTGAAACATGAAAATGAAAAAGTAAGCTTGGATCCTTCTTAGTCACTCCAAAATGAAGCTTTTGGTTGGGTTTTTGAAATTTCCATGTTTGAAACCCAAAACCACTTCTTCTCTTCATGCTTGACTTCATAAGACAAATGCGTTTAGGGTTAGGAGGTAGATACATGATTTTTCTGGTTTGAATATGTCTAGACTTCGTTGATCAACTTGAATGCTTACTATATTACATAAGAAGACTATGTGGTTTGGTTTTTGATTTTCTTGATTTTGTTTGATTTTTTATGACCATTTGAATCTTGGTCAAATCCTAGGTTTGACCAAGATTTAAACAAGTTTAAAACATGAAAATGAAAAAGTAAGCATGGATCCTTCTTAGTCATGACAATGAGTTAACTTGGATTTACTACCCTTGATGAATCCATAGGAAACTTTTTGTACTAATGCAGTATAATATTCTGGTTTGAATATGTCTAGACCTTGTTTATCAACTTAATTGAATGCTTACTTTATGACATAAGAACGGGAATAAAAATAGAAAATGAAAAACCAAAAGCATGTACTCTCCTTAATTATGTCATATAAATAGTAAGCATTCAAGTTGATAAACAAGGTCTAGACATATTCAAACCAGAAAATTCATGTGTCTAGCTACCCCCTAACCCTAAACTCTGCACGAAGAGAAGTGGTTTTGGGTTTCAAACATGGATATTTCAAAAGCCCTCCCAAAAACCTTCATTTTGGAGTTAATAAGAAGGATCAAGGCTTACTTTTTCATTTTCATGTTTTAATCTTGTTTAAATCTTTGTCAAACCTAGGTTTTGACCAAGATTCAAAAGGGCATAAAATTTCAAAAGAGAAATCCAAAAAAAAAACCAAAGCACATGGTCTTCTTATGTCATATAGTAAAAGCATTCAAGTTGATAAACCAAGGTCTAGACATATTCAAACCAGAAAAAGCATGTATCTACCCCTAACCCTAAACTCTATATATATATCTTATGAAGTCAAGCACGAAGAGATCGAAGGGGTTTTGGGTTTCAAACACATGCAAATTTCAAAAACCCTCCCAAAAGCTTCATTTGGAGTGAATAAGAGAAGGATCATCCATGCTTAGTTTTTCATTTTCATGTTTTAAACTTATTTAAATATCCTGGTCAAAACAGATATAGGATTTGACCAAGATTCAAATGGGCATAAAAATTCAAAAAAGAAATCAAAAAATGAAACCCAAAACCACTTCTTTTCGTGCTTGATGACTTCATAAGACAGAGTTTAGGGTTAGGGGTATATATATACATGATTTTTCTTGTTTAAATATGTATGGACTTCGTTGATCAACTTGAATGCTTACTAGCTATATGACATAAGAAGCTTATGTGCTTTGGTTTTTCATTTTTTTATTTCTTTTTTGAATTTTTATGCCCAATTGAATCTTGGTCAAATCCTAGGTTTAACCAAGATTTAAACAAGTTTAAAACATGAAAATGAAAAAGTAAGCCTTGATCCTTCTTATTCACTCCAAAACGAAGCTAATTTTGTGAGGGTTTTTGAAATTTCCATGTTTGAAACCCAAAACCACTTCTCTTCATATGCTTGACTTCATATGACAAAGTTTAGCGTTAGGGGGTAGATACATGATTTTTTGGTTTGAATATGTCCAGACCTTGTTTATCAACTTGAATGCGTAATATATATATATATGACATAAGAAGACTGCATGCTTTGGTTTTTCATTTTTTTATTTTTTTGAAATTTTAAGCCCATTTGATTCTTTGTCAAATAATAGGTTTGACCAATATTTAAACATGTTTAAAACATGAAAATGAAAAAGGTAAGCCTCCATCCTTCTTAGTCACTCCAAAATGAAGCTTTTTGGAGGGTTTTTGAAAATTCCATGTTTGAAACCCAAAACGACTTCTCTTCGTGCTTGACTTCATAAGACAGAGTTTTGGGTTAGGGGTAGATACATGATTTTTCCGGTTTGAATATGTCTAGACCTTGTTTATCAACTTAAATGCTAACTATATGACATCAGAATGGGCATAAAAATTTTAAAATTTTAAAAATGTAAAACCAAAATTTAATTGGGAGGAAGGGTACATGAATTACAATTAAAAAACAAGGTAACTTAAATACTTGGATGCCCCAAGATGTGTGGAAGCCCAAAACAATGGCAAAACATATCATGTGCGCATGCTGCATCCAATTCAAGTAGAACACATAGTAGGCACCGATAGTTTGACCTAAATTTGAAATCAAAGAGAAGGTGGTTAGAAAAAATCAAAATTGGCAAAGCAAAGCATGAAATCAAAAAATTGTGATGCACTCTAGCTATGAAAATTATCAAACAATGCAAACCAAAATGATTTTTTAGAGGAATACTAGTTCAACTTATTTAATTTTTTATTTGTAGGCCAAAATCAAACCCCGTAGTTGGATTTTTTTCCAACTTGATCTGTAGTACTGGGGAAAACCCTAGTTTAACCTATTTAATAATAGATTCGTAGTCGATTCTTTTACTTTTTTATTATTACTATGCAGCACATGTGTGTTTGCCCGTCGAGTGAAACTCGAAGGAAGAGGAATCACTCGGAAGGAGAAGAAGGGAGAGCGATCACGGGCCCCCTTATTGATGGTGTATATTCTTTTCTGGTGATGTTGACTGTTGTGCAGGGGTTTGTCGGTGCGCAGACGTGCGAGCGAGCGAGTCGAGCGAGGCCGAGAATGAGAGAGATTTGTTTTTTTTTTGTGAGAGGGACAACCGAAGGATCCAGAAGGACCCACAGACTTCCAATACGCATCCTGATGCGTCTTCTCTTGACAAAGAAGATGGCTGGGAGTTGGCGTACCTATTGCACGTGACTTGTGCTCACTGAAGTGTGGGACCACACGCGTGGGCACCACACGTAAGTGACAGACCTATTGGTGTAAAAACTCGGTTGATTATTATAGTGCATTAGAACAAAGTTTCCTATGGATTCAAGGGTAGGAAATCCAAGTTAACTCATTTACATGACATTATTTTTTCCATGAAGCATAGTTAACACTATCAATTGGTACATTTTGGAGTGACTAAGAAGGATCAAGGCTTACTTATTCGTTTAATTTCACGTGTTAAACTTGTCTAAATCTTGTTCAAACCTAGGATTTGACCAAGATTCAAATGGGCAGAAAAATAATTAAAAAAGAAAAATGAAAAACCAAATCACATAGTCTTCTTATGTCATATAGTAAGCATTCAAGTTGATAAACAAGGTCTAGACATATTCAAACCAGACAAATCATGTATCTATACCCCTAACCCCTAAACTCTGTCTTATGAAGTCAAGCATGTGAAGAGAAGTGGTTTTGGGTTTGGGGGTATATATATACATGATTTTTATTGTTTAAATATATATAGACTTTGTTGATCAACATGAATGCTTAATTACTATATGACATAAGAAGTTTATGTGCTTTGGTGTTTCATTTTTTGATTTCTTTTTGATTTTTTATGCACATTTGAATCTTGGTCAAATCCTAGGTTTGACAAAGATTTAAACAAGTTTGAAACATGAAAATGAAAAAGTAAGCTTGGATCCTTCTTAGTCACTCCAAAATGAAGCTTTTGGTTGGGTTTTTGAAATTTCCATGTTTGAAACCCAAAACCACTTCTTCTCTTCATGCTTGACTTCATAAGACAGCGTTTAGGGTTAGGAGGTAGATACATGATTTTTCTGGTTTGAATATGTCTAGACTTCGTTGATCAACTTGAATGCTTACTATATTACATAAGAAGACTATGTGGTTTGGTTTTTGATTTTCTTGATTTTGTTTGATTTTTTATGACCATTTGAATCTTGGTCAAATCCTAGGTTTGACCAAGATTTAAACAAGTTTAAAACATGAAAATGAAAAAGTAAGCATGGATCCTTCTTAGTCATGACAATGAGTTAACTTGGATTTACTACCCTTGATGAATCCATAGGAAACTTTTTGTACTAATGCAGTATAATATTCTGGTTTGAATATGTCTAGACCTTGTTTATCAACTTAATTGAATGCTTACTTTATGACATAAGAACGGGAATAAAAATAGAAAATGAAAAACCAAAAGCATGTACTCTCCTTAATTATGTCATATAAATAGTAAGCATTCAAGTTGATAAACAAGGTCTAGACATATTCAAACCAGAAAATTCATGTGTCTAGCTACCCCTAACCCTAAACTCTGCACGAAGAGAAGTGGTTTTGGGTTTCAAACATGGATATTTCAAAAGCCCTCCCAAAAACCTTCATTTTGGAGTTAATAAGAAGGATCAAGGCTTACTTTTTCATTTTCATGTTTTAATCTTGTTTAAATCTTTGTCAAACCTAGGTTTTGACCAAGATTCAAAAGGGCATAAAATTTCAAAAGAGAAATCCAAAAAAAAAACCAAAGCACATGGTCTTCTTATGTCATATAGTAAAAGCATTCAAGTTGATAAACCAAGGTCTAGACATATTCAAACCAGAAAAAGCATGTATCTACCCCTAACCCTAAACTCTATATATATATCTTATGAAGTCAAGCACGAAGAGATCGAAGGGGTTTTGGGTTTCAAACACATGCAAATTTCAAAAACCCTCCCAAAAGCTTCATTTGGAGTGAATAAGAGAAGGATCATCCATGCTTAGTTTTTCATTTTCATGTTTTAAACTTATTTAAATATCCTGGTCAAAACAGATATAGGATTTGACCAAGATTCAAATGGGCATAAAAATTCAAAAAAGAAATCAAAAAATGAAACCCAAAACCACTTCTTTTCGTGCTTGATGACTTCATAAGACAGAGTTTAGGGTTAGGGGTATATATATACATGATTTTTCTTGTTTAAATATGTATGGACTTCGTTGATCAACTTGAATGCTTACTAGCTATATGACATAAGAAGCTTATGTGCTTTGGTTTTTCATTTTTTTATTTCTTTTTTGAATTTTTATGCCCAATTGAATCTTGGTCAAATCCTAGGTTTAACCAAGATTTAAACAAGTTTAAAACATGAAAATGAAAAAGTAAGCCTTGATCCTTCTTATTCACTCCAAAACGAAGCTAATTTTGTGAGGGTTTTTGAAATTTCCATGTTTGAAACCCAAAACCACTTCTCTTCATATGCTTGACTTCATATGACAAAGTTTAGCGTTAGGGGGTAGATACATGATTTTTTGGTTTGAATATGTCCAGACCTTGTTTATCAACTTGAATGCGTAATATATATATATATGACATAAGAAGACTGCATGCTTTGGTTTTTCATTTTTTGATTTTTTTGAAATTTTAAGCCCATTTGATTCTTTGTCAAATAATAGGTTTGACCAATATTTAAACATGTTTAAAACATGAAAATGAAAAAGGTAAGCCTCCATCCTTCTTAGTCACTCCAAAATGAAGCTTTTTGGAGGGTTTTTGAAAATTCCATGTTTGAAACCCAAAACGACTTCTCTTCGTGCTTGACTTCATAAGACAGAGTTTTGGGTTAGGGGTAGATACATGATTTTTCCGGTTTGAATATGTCTAGACCTTGTTTATCAACTTAAATGCTAACTATATGACATCAGAATGGGCATAAAAATTTAAAAAATTTAAAAATGTAAAACCAAAATTTAATTGGGAGGAAGGGTACATGAATTACAATTAAAAAACAAGGTAACTTAAATACTTGGATGCCCCAAGATGTGTGGAAGCCCAAAACAATGGCAAAACATATCATGTGCGCATGCTGCATCCAATTCAAGTAGAACACATAGTAGGCACCGATAGTTTGACCTAAATTTGAAATCAAAGAGAAGGTGGTTAGAAAAAATCAAAATTGGCAAAGCAAAGCATGAAATCAAAAAATTGTGATGCACTCTAGCTATGAAAATTATCAAACAATGCAAACCAAAATGATTTTTTAGAGGAATACTAGTTCAACTTATTTAATTTTTTATTTGTAGGCCAAAATCAAACCCCGTAGTTGGATTTTTTTTCCAACTTGATCTGTAGTACTGGGGAAAACCCTAGTTTAACCTATTTAATAATAGATTCGTAGTCGATTCTTTTACTTTTTTATTATTACTATGCAGCACATGTGTGTTTGCCCGTCGAGTGAAACTCGGAGGAAGAGGAATCACTCGGAAGGAGAAGAAGGGAGAGCAGTCACGGGGCCCCCCTTATTGATGGTGTATATTCTTTTTCTGGTGATGTTGACTGTTGTGCAGGGTTTGTCAATGCGCAGGACGTGCGAGCGAGCGAGCGAGTCGAGCGAGGCCGAGAATGAGAGAGATTTGTTTTTTTTTTGTGGGAGGGACAACCGAAGGATCCAGAAGGACCCACAGACTTCCAATACGCATCCTGATGCGTCTTCTCTTGACAAAGAACATGGCTGGGAGTTGGCGTACCTATTGCACGTGACTTGTGCTCACTGAAGTGTGGGACCACACGCGTGGGCACCACACGTAAGTGACAGACCTGTTGGTGTAAAAACTCGGTTGATTATTATAGTGCATTAGAACAAAGTTTCCTATGGATTCAAGGGTAGGAAATCCAAGTTAACTCATTTACATGACATTATTTTTTCCATGAAGCAAAGTTAACACTATCAATTGGTACATTTTGGAGTGACTAAGAAGGATCAAGGCTTACTTATTCGTTTAATTTCACGTGTTAAACTTGTCTAAATCTTGTTCAAACCTAGGATTTGACCAAGATTCAAATGGGCAGAAAAATAATTAAAAAAAAGAAAAATGAAAAACCAAATCACATAGTCTTCTTATGTCATATAGTAAGCATTCAAGTTGATAAACAAGGTCTAGACATATTCAAACCAGACAAATCATGTATCTATACCCCTAACCCCTAAACTCTGTCTTATGAAGTCAAGCATGTGAAGAGAAGTGGTTTTGGGTTTGGGGGTATATATATACATGATTTTTATTGTTTAAATATATATAGACTTTGTTGATCAACATGAATGCTTAATTACTATATGACATAAGAAGTTTATGTGCTTTGGTGTTTCATTTTTTTGATTTCTTTTTTGAATTTTTATGCCCATTTGAATCTTGGTCAAATCCTAGGTTTGACAAAGATTTAAACAAGTTTGAAACATGAAAATGAAAAAGTAAGCTTGGATCCTTCTTAGTCACTCCAAAATGAAGCTTTTGGTTGGGTTTTTGAAATTTCCATGTTTGAAACCCAAAACCACTTCTTCTCTTCATGCTTGACTTCATAAGACAGCGTTTAGGGTTAGGAGGTAGATACATGATTTTTCTGGTTTGAATATGTCTAGACTTCGTTGATCAACTTGAATGCTTACTATATTACATAAGAAGACTATGTGGTTTGGTTTTTGATTTTCTTGATTTTGTTTGATTTTTCATGACCATTTGAATCTTGGTCAAATCCTAGGTTTGACCAAGATTTAAACAAGTTTAAAACATGAAAATGAAAAAGTAAGCATGGATCCTTCTTAGTCATGACAATGAGTTAACTTGGATGTACTACCCTTGATGAATCCATAGGAAACTTTTTGTACTAGTGCAGTATAATATTCTGGTTTGAATATGTCTAGACCTTGTTTATCAACTTAATTGAATGCTTACTTTATGACATAAGAACGGGAATAAAAATAGAAAATGAAAAACCAAAAGCATGTACTCTCCTTAATTATGTCATATAAATAGTAAGCATTCAAGTTGATAAACAAGGTCTAGACATATTCAAACCAGAAAATTCATGTGTCTAGCTACCCCCTAACCCTAAACTCTGCACGAAGAGAAGTGGTTTTGGGTTTCAAACATGGATATTTCAAAAGCCCTCCCAAAAACCTTCATTTTGGAGTTAATAAGAAGGATCAAGGCATACTTTTTCATTTTCATGTTTTAATCTTGTTTAAATCTTTGTCAAACCTAGGTTTTGACCAAGATTCAAAAGGGCATAAAATTTCAAAAGAGAAATCCAAAAAAAAAACCAAAGCACATGGTCTTCTTATGTCATATAGTAAAAGCATTCAAGTTGATAAACCAAGGTCTAGACATATTGAAACCAGAAAAAGCATGTATCTACCCCTAACCCTAAACTCTATATATATATCTTATGAAGTCAAGCACGAAGAGATCGAAGGGGTTTTGGGTTTCAAACACATGCAAATTTCAAAAACCCTCCCAAAAGCTTCATTTGGAGTGAATAAGAGAAGGATCATCCATGCTTAGTTTTTCATTTTCATGTTTTAAACTTGTTTAAATATCCTGGTCAAAACAGATATAGGATTTGACCAAGATTCAAATGGGCATAGAAATTCAAAAAAGAAATAAAAAAATGAAACCCAAAACCACTTCTTTTCGTGCTTGATGACTTCATAAGACAGAGTTTAGGGTTAGGGGTATATATATACATGATTTTTCTTGTTTAAATATGTATGGACTTCGTTGATCAACTTGAATGCTTACTAGCTATATGACATAAGAAGCTTATGTGCTTTGGTTTTTCATTTTTTTTATTTCTTTTTTGAATTTTTATGCCCAATTGAATCTTGGTCAAATCCTAGGTTTAACCAAGATTTAAACAAGTTTAAAACATGAAAATGAAAAAGTAAGCCTTGATCCTTCTTATTCACTCCAAAATGAAGCTAATTTTGTGAGGGTTTCTGAAATTTCCATGTTTGAAACCCAAAACCACTTCTCTTCATATGCTTGACTTCATATGACAGAGTTTAGCGTTAGGGGGTAGATACATGATTTTTTGGTTTGAATATGTCCAGACCTTGTTTATCAACTTGAATGCGTAATATATATATGACATAAGAAGACTGCATGCTTTGGTTTTTCATTTTTTGATTTTTTTGAAATTTTAAGCCCATTTGATTCTTTGTCAAATAATAGTTTTGACCAATATTTAAACATGTTTAAAACATGAAAATGAAAAAGGTAAGCCTCCATCCTTCTTAGTCACTCCAAAATGAAGCTTTTTGGAGGGTTTTTGAAAATTCCATGTTTGAAACCCAAAACGACTTCTCTTCGTGCTTGTCTTCATAAGACAGAGTTTTGGGTTAGGGGTAGATACATGATTTTTCCGGTTTGAATATGTCTAGACCTTGTTTATCAACTTAAATGCTAACTATATGACATCAGAATGGGCATAAAAATTTAAAAATTTTAAAAATGTAAAACCAAAATTTAATTGGGAGGAAGGGTACATGAATTACAATTAAAAAACAAGGTAACTTAAATACTTGGATGCCCCAAGATGTGTGGAAGCCCAAAACAATGGCAAAACATATCATGTGCGCATGCTCCATCCAATTCAAGTAGAACACATAGTAGGCACCGATAGTTTGACCTAAATTTGAAATCAAAGAGAAGGTGGTTAGAAAAAATCAAAATTGGCAAAGCAAAGCATGAAATCAAAAAATTGTGATGCACTCTAGCTATGAAAATTATCAAACAATGCAAACCAAAATGATTTTTTAGAGGAATACTAGTTCAACTTATTTAATTTTTTATTTGTAGGCCAAAATCAAACCCCGTAGTTGGATTTTTTTTCCAACTTGATCTGTAGTACTGGGGAAAACCCTAGTTTAACCTATTTAATAATAGATTCGTAGTCGATTCTTTTACTTTTTTATTATTACTATGCAGCACATGTGTGTTTGCCCTTCAAGTGAAACTCGGAGGAAGAGGAATCACTCGGAAGGAGAAGAAGGGAGAGCAGTCATGGGGCCCCTCTTATTGATGGTGTATATTCTTTTTCTGGTGATGTTGACTGTTGTGCAGGGTTTGTCAGTGCGCAGGACGTGCGAGCGAGCGAGCGAGTCGAGCGAGGCCGAGAATGAGAGAGATTTGTTTTTTTTGTGAGAGGGACAACCTAAGGATCCAGAAGGACCCACAGACTTCCAATACGCATCCTGATGCGTCTTCTCTTGACAAAGAAGATGGCTGGGAGTTGGCGTACCTATTGCACGTGACTTGTGCTCACTGAAGTGTGGGACCACACGCGTGGGCACCACACGTAAGTGACAGACCTGTTGGTGTAAAAACTCGGTTGATTATTATAGTGCATTAGAACAAAGTTTCCTATGGATTCAAGGGTAGGAAATCCAAGTTAACTCATTTACATTACATTATTTTTTCCATGAAACAAAGTTAACACTATCAATTGGTACATTTTGGAGTGACTAAGAAGGATCAAGGCTTACTTATTCGTTTAATTTCACGTGTTAAACTTGTCTAAATCTTGTTCAAACCTAGGATTTGACCAAGATTCAAATGGGCAGAAAAATAATTAAAAAACAGAAAAATGAAAAACCAAATCACATAGTCTTCTTATGTCATATAGTAAGCATTCAAGTTGATAAACAAGGTCTAGACATATTCAAACCAGACAAATCATGTATCTATACCCCTAACCCCTAAACTCTGTCTTATGAAGTCAAGCATGTGAAGAGAAGTGGTTTTGGGTTTGGGGGTATATATATACATGATTTTTATTGTTTAAATATATATAGACTTTGTTGATCAACATGAATGCTTAATTACTATATGACATAAGAAGTTTATGTGCTTTGGTGTTTCATTTTTTGATTTCTTTTTTGAATTTTTATGCCCATTTGAATCTTGGTCAAATCCTAGGTTTGACAAAGATTTAAACAAGTTTGAAACATGGAAATGAAAAAGTAAGCTTGGATCCTTCTTAGTCACTCCAAAATGAAGCTTTTGGGTGGGTTTTTGAAATTTCCATGTTTGAAACCCAAAACCACTTCTTCTCTTCATGCTTGACTTCATAAGACAGCGTTTAGGGTTAGGGGGTAGATACATGATTTTTCTGGTTTGAATATGTCTAGACTTCGTTGATCAACTTCAATGCTTACTATATTACATAAGAAGACTATGTGGTTTGGTTTTTGATTTTCTTGATTTTGTTTGATTTTTTATGACCATTTGAATCTTGGTCAAATCCTAGGTTTGACCAAGATTTAAGCAAGTTTAAAACATGAAAATGAAAAAGTAAGCATGGATCCTTCTTAGTCATGACAATGAGTTAACTTGGCTTTACTACCCTTGATGAATCCATAGGAAACTTTTTGTACTAATGCAGTATAATATTCTGGTTTGAATATGTCTAGACCTTGTTTATTAACTTAATTGAATGCTTAATTTATGACATAAGAACGGGAATAAAAATAGAAAATGAAAAAAATGAAAAACCAAAAGCATGTACTCTCCTTAATTATGTCATATAAATAGTAAGCATTCAAGTTGATAAACAAGGTCTAGACATATTCAAACCAGAAAATTCATGTGTCTAGCTACCCCCTAACCCTAAACTCTGCACAAAGAGAAGTGGTTTTGGGTTTCAAACATGGATATTTCAAAAGCCCTCCCAAAAACCTTCATTTTGGAGTTAATAAGAAGGATCAAGGCTTACTTTTTTATTTTCATGTTTTAATCTTGTTTAAATCTTTGTCAAACCTAGGTTTTGACCAAGATTCAAAAGGGCATAAAATTTCAAAAGAGAAATCCAAAAAAAAAACCAAAGCACATGGTCTTCTTATGTCATATAGTAAAAGCATTCAAGTTGATAAACCAAGGTCTAGACATATTCAAACCAGAAAAAGCATGTATCTACCCCTAACCCTAAACTCTCTATATATATCTTATGAAGTCAAGCACGAAGAGATCGAAGGGGTTTTGGGTTTCAAACACATGCAAATTTCAAAAACCCTCCCAAAAGCTTCATTTGGAGTGAATAAGAGAAGGATCATCCATGCTTAGTTTTTCATTTTCATGTTTTAAACTTGTTTAAATATCCTGGTCAAAACAGATATAGGATTTGACCAAGATTCAAATGGGCATAAAAATTCAAAAAAGAAATCAAAAAATGAAACCCAAAACCACTTCTTTTCGTGCTTGATGACTTCATAAGACAGAGTTTAGGGTTAGGGGTATATATATACATGATTTTTCTTGTTTAAATATGTATGGACTTCGTTGATCAACTTGAATGCTTACTAGCTATATGACATAAGAAGCTTATGTGCTTTGGTTTTTCATTTTTTATTTCTTTTTTGAATTTTTATGCCCAATTGAATCTTGGTAAAATCCTAGGTTTAACCAAGATTTAAACAAGTTTAAAACATGAAAATGAAAAAGTAAGCCTTGATCCTTCTTATTCACTCCAAAATGAAGCTAATTTTGTGAGGGTTTCTGAAATTTCCCTGTTTGAAACCCAAAACCACTTCTCTTCATATGCTTGACTTCATATGACAGAGTTTAGCGTTAGGGGGTAGATACATGATTTCTTGGTTTGAATATGTCCAGACCTTGTTTATCAACTTGAATGCGTAATATATATATGACATAAGAAGACTGCATGCTTTGGTTTTTCATTTTTTGATTTTTTTGAAATTTTAAGCCCATTTGATTCTTTGTCAAATAATAGGTTTGACCAATATTTAAACATGTTTAAAACATGAAAATGAAAAAGGTAAGCCTCCATCCTTCTTAGTCACTCCAAAATGAAGCTTTTTGGAGGGTTTTTGAAAATTCCATGTTTGAAACCCAAAACGACTTCTCTTCGTGCTTGACTTCATAAGACAGAGTTTTGGGTTAGGGGTAGATACATGATTTTTCCGGTTTGAATATGTCTAGACCTTGTTTATCAACTTAAATGCTAACTATATGACATCAGAATGGGCATAAAAATTTAAAAACTTTAAAAATGTAATACCAAAATTTAATTGGGAGGAAGGGTACATGAATTACAATTAAAAAACAAGGTAACTTAAATACTTGGATGCCCCAAGATGTGTGGAAGCCCAAAACAATGGCAAAACATATCATGTGCGCATGCTGCATCCAATTCAAGTAGAACACATAGTAGGCACCGATAGTTTGACCTAAATTTGAAATCAAAGAGAAGGTGGTTAGAAAAAATCAAAATTGGCAAAGCAAAGCATGAAATCAAAAAATTGTGATGCACTCTAGCTATGAAAATTATCAAACAATGCAAACCAAAATGATTTTTTAGAGGAATACTAGTTCAACTGATTTAATGTTTTATTTGTAGGCCAAAATCAAACCCCGTAGTTGGATTTTTTTCCCAACTTGATCTGTAGTACTGGGGAAAACCCTAGTTTAACCTATTTAATAATAGATTCGTAGTCGATTCTTTTACTTTTTTATTATTACTATGCAGCACATGTGTGTTTGCCCGTCGAGTGAAACTCGGAGGAAGAGGAATCACTCGGAAGGAGAAGAAGGGAGAGCAGTCACGGGGCCCCTCTTATTGATGGTGTATATTCTTTTTCTGGTGATGTTGACTGTTGTGCAGGGTTTGTCAGTGCGCAGGAGGTGCGAGCGAGCGAGCGAGTCGAGCGAGGCCGAGAATGAGAGAGATTTGTTTTTTTTGTGAGAGGGACAACCGAAGGATCCAGAAGGACCCACAGACTTCCAATACGCATCCTGATGCGTCTTCTCTTGACAAAGAAGATGGCTGGGAGTTGGCGTACCTATTGCACGTGACTTGTGCTCACTGAAGTGTGGGACCACACGCGTGGGTACCATACGTAAGTGACAGACCTGTTGGTGTAAAAACTCGGTTGATTATTATAGTGCATTAGAACAAAGTTTCCTATGGATTCAAGGGTAGGAAATCCAAGTTAACTCATTTACATGACATTATTTTTTCCATGAAGCAAAGTTAACACTATCAATTGGTACATTTTGGAGTGACTAAGAAAGATCAAGGCTTACTTATTCGTTTAATTTCACGTGTTAAACTTGTCTAAATCTTGTTCAAACCTAGGATTTGACCAAGATTCAAATGGGCAGAAAAATAATTAAAAAACAGAAAATGAAAAACCAAATCACATAGTCTTCTTATGTCATATAGTAAGCATTCAAGTTGATAAACAAGGTCTAGACATATTCAAACCAGACAAATCATGTATCTATACCCCTAACCCCTAAACTCTGTCTTATGAAGTCAAGCATGTGAAGAGAAGTGGTTTTGGGTTTGGGGGTATATATATACATGATTTTTATTGTTTAAATATATATAGACTTTGTTGATCAACATGAATGCTTAATTACTATATGACATAAGAAGTTTATGTGCTTTGGTGTTTCATTTTTTTGATTTCTTTTTTGAATTTTTATGCCCATTTGAATCTTGGTCAAATCCTAGGTTTGACAAAGATTTAAACAAGTTTGAAACATGAAAATGAAAAAGTAAGATTGGATCCTTCTTAGTCACTCCAAAATGAAGCTTTTGGGTGGGTTTTTGAAATTTCCATGTTTGAAACCCAAAACCACTTCTTCTCTTCATGCTTGACTTCATAAGACAGCGTTTAGGGTTAGAAGGTAGATACATGATTTTTCTGGTTTGAATATGTCTAGACTTCGTTGATCAACTTGAATGCTTACTATATTACATAAGAAGACTATGTGGTTTGGTTTTTGATTTTCTTGATTTTGTTTGATTTTTTATGACCATTTGAATCTTGGTCAAATCCTAGGTTTGACCAAGATTTAAACAAGTTTAAAACATGAAAATGAAAAAGTAAGCATGGATCCTTCTTAGTCATGACAATGAGTTAACTTGGCTTTACTACCCTTGATGAATCCATAGGAAACTTTTTGTACTAATGCAGTATAATATTCTGGTTTGAATATGTCTAGACCTTGTTTATCAACTTAATTGAATGCTTACTTTATGACATAAGAACGGGAATAAAAATAGAAAATGAAAAAAATGAAAAACCAAAAGCATGTACTCTCCTTAATTATGTCATATAAATAGTAAGCATTCAAGTTGATAAACAAGGTCTAGACATATTCAAACCAGAAAATTCATGTGTCTAGCTACCCCCTAACCCTAAACTCTGCACGAAGAGAAGTGGTTTTGGGTTTCAAACATGGATATTTCAAAAGCCCTCCCAAAAACCTTCATTTTGGAGTTAATAAGAAGGATCAAGGCTTACTTTTTCATTTTCATGTTTTAATCTTGTTTAAATCTTTGTCAAACCTAGGTTTTGACCAAGATTCAAAAGGGCATAAAATTTCAAAAGAGAAATCCAAAAAAAAAAAACCAAAGCACATGGTCTTCTTATGTCATATAGTAAAAGCATTCAAGTTGATAAACCAAGGTCTAGACATATTCAAACCAGAAAAAGCATGTATCTACCCCTAACCCTAAACTCTATATATATATCTTATGAAGTCAAGCACGAAGAGATCGAAGGGGTTTTGGGTTTCAAACACATGCAAATTTCAAAAACCCTCCCAAAAGCTTCATTTGGAGTGAATAAGAGAAGGATCATCCATGCTTAGTTTTTCATTTTCATGTTTTAAACTTGTTTAAATATCCTGGTCAAAACAGATATAGGATTTGACCAAGATTCAAATGGGCATAAAAATTCAAAAAAGAAATCAAAAAATGAAACCCAAAACCAGTTCTTTTCGTGCTTGATGACTTCATAAGACAGAGTTTAGGGTTAGGGGTATATATATACATGATTTTTCTTGTTTAAATATGTATGGACTTCGTTGATCAACTTGAATGCTTACTAGCTATATGACATAAGAAGCTTATGTGCTTTGGTTTTTCATTTTTTTATTTCTTTTTTGAATTTTTATGCCCAATTGAATCTTGGTCAAATCCTAGGTTTAACCAAGATTTAAACAAGTTTAAAACATGAAAATGAAAAAGTAAGCCTTGGTCCTTCTTATTCACTCCAAAACGAAGCTAATTTTGTGAGGGTTTCTGAAATTTCCATGTTTGAAACCCAAAACCACTTCTCTTCATATGCTTGACTTCATATGACAGAGTTTAGCGTTAGGGGGTAGATACATGATTTTTTGGTTTGAATATGTCCAGACCTTGTTTATCAACTTGAATGCGTAATATATATATGACATAAGAAGACTGCATGCTTTGGTTTTTCATTTTTTGATTTTTTTGAAATTTTAAGCCCATTTTATTCTTTGTCAAATAATAGGTTTGACCAAGATTTAAAGATGTTTAAAACATGAAAATGAAAAAGGTAAGCCTCCATCCTTCTTAGTCACTCCAAAATGAAGCTTTTTGGAGGGTTTTTGAAAATTCCATGTTTGAAACCCAAAACGACTTCTCTTCGTGCTTGACTTCATAAGACAGAGTTTTGGGTTAGGGGTAGATACATGATTTTTCCGGTTTGAATATGTCTAGACCTTGTTTATCAACTTAAATGCTAACTATATGACATCAGAATGGGCATAAAAATTTAAAAAATTTAAAAATGTAAAACCAAAATTTAATTGGGAGGAAGGGTACATGAATTACAATTAAAAAACAAGGTAACTTAAATACTTGGATGCCCCCAAGATGTGTGGAAGCCCAAAACAATGGCAAAACATATCATGTGCGCATGCTGCATCCAATTCAAGTAGAACACATAGTAGGCACCGATAGTTTGACCTAAATTTGAAATCAAAGAGAAGGTGGTTAGAAAAAATCAAAATTGGCAAAGCAAAGCATGAAATCAAAAAATTGTGATGCACTCTAGCTATGAAAATTATCAAACAATGCAAACCAAAATGATTTTTTAGAGGAATACTAGTTCAACTTATTTAATTTTTTATTTTTAGGCCAAAATCAAACCCCGTAGTTGGATTTTTTTTTTCAACTTGATCTGTAGTACTGGGCAAAACCCTAGTTTAACCTATTTAATAATAGATTCGTAGTCGATTCTTTTACTTTTTTATTATTACTATGCAGCACATGTGTGTTTGCCCGTCGAGTGAAACTCGGAGGAAGAGGAATCACTCGGAAGGAGAAGAAGGGAGAGCAGTCACGGGGCCCCTCTTATTGATGGTGTATATTCTTTTTCTGGTGATGTTGACTGTTGTGCAGGGTTTGTCAGTGCGCAGGAGGAGCGAGCGAGCGAGCGAGCAAGTCGAGCGAGGAGATGAGAGAGATTTTTTTTTGTGTGTGAGAGGGACAACCGAAGGATCCTGAAGGACCCAGAGACTTTCCGATACGCATGCTGATGCGTCTTCTTTTGACAAAGAAGATGGCTGGGAGTTTGCGTACCTACCGCACGTGACTTATGCTCACTGAAGTGTGGGACCTATATATTCAAACCAGAAAAATCATGTATATATCTACCCCTAAAACCCTAATTAAACTCTGTCTTATGAAGTCAATCATGAAGAGAAGTGGTTTTGGGTTTCAAACATGGAAATTTCAAAAACCTCCCAAAAGCTTCATTTCAGAGTGACTAAGAAGGATCCATGCTTATCTTTTCATTTCATGTTTTAAACTTGTTTAAATCGTGGTCAAACCTAGGATTTGACCAAGATTTATGGGCATAAAATTCAAAAAATCAGAAAAATGAAAAACCAAAGCACATAAGCATATTCAAGTTGATAAACAAGGTTTGGACATATTCAAACGATACAAATCATGTATCTACCCCCTAACCCTAAACTCTGTCTTATGAAGTCAAGCATGAAGAGAAGTGGTTTCGGGTTTCAAACATGGAAATTTCAAAAACCTCCCAAAAACTTCATTTTAGAGTGACTGAGAAGGTTACATGCTTCCCTTTTCATTTTCATGTTTTAAACTTGTTTAAATCTTGGTCAAACCTAGGATTTGACAAGATTCAAATGGGCATCAAAATTCAAAAAAAATCAGAAAAAAGAAAAACCAAAGAAATAGTTTTCTTATGTCATATAGTAAGCATTAAAGTTTGATAAACAAGGTCTAGACATATTCAAACAAGACAAATCATGTATCTATACCCCCTAACCCTAAACATTGTCTTATGAAGTCAAGCATGAAGAGAAGTGGTTTTGGGTTTCAAAGATGGAAATTTCAAAAACCTCCCAAAAACTTCATTTTAGAGTGACTGAGAAGTTAGCATTAAAGTTGATAAACAAGGTTTAGACATATTCAAACCAGACAAATCATGTATCTACCCCTAACCCTAAACTCGGTCTTATGAAGTCTAGCATGAAGAGAAGTCGTTTTGAGTTTCAAACGTTTAAGCCAAAAGCCCCATTTCAAATATTTCAAACTTATTCAAATTTGGTTCAAATTTGAAAGACATACAAGTTATAGCACACATAGTGCATACATTTTCACACATACTGCACTAGATGCTAACCCTATAGTTTGAGGCCATTTGGATGAGGTCGAAAAAATTCTTGGATTAGAATCATGTTGTTCGAACCCCGTAGTTGGATTTTTTGAACCCTTGATCTGTAGAACTGGGCAAAACCCAAGTTTAACCATGCAAGATTCAAATGGCCCTAAAAATTCAGAAAAAAATCAAAAGAATGAAAAACCAAAGCACATAGCATTCTTATGTCATATGTATAGTAAGCATTCAAGTTGATAAACAAGGTCTAGACATATATATTCAAACCAGAAAAATCATGTATATATCTACCCCTAAAACTCTAATTAAACTATGTCTTATGAAGTCAATCATGAAGAGAAGTGGTTTTGGGTTTCAAATATGGAAATTTCAAGAACCTCCCAAAAGCTTCATTTTAGAGTGACTAAGAAGGATCCAGGCTTATCTTTTCATTTCATGTTTTATACTTGTTTAAATCCTGGTCAAACCTAGGATTTGACCAAGATTTATGGGCATAAAATTCAAAAAAATCAGAAAAATAAAAAACCAAAGCACATAAGCATATTCAAGTTGATAAACAAGGTTTGGACATATTAAAACCATACAAATCATGTATCTATACCCCTAACCCTAAACTTTGTCTTATGAAGTCAAGCATGAAGAGAAGTGGTTTCGGGTTTCAAACATGGAAATATTAAAAACCTCCCAAAAACTTCATTTTAGAGTGACTGAGAAGGTTACATGCTTCCCTTTTCATTTTCATGTTTTAAACTTGTTTAAATCTTGGTCAAACCTAGGATTTGACAAGATTCAAATGGGCAACAAAATTCAAAAAAAATCAGAAAAAGAAAAACCAAAGCAATAGTTTTCTTATGTCATATAGTAAGCATTAAAGTTGATAAACAAGGTCTAGACATATTCAACCAGACAAATCATGTATCTATACCCCTAACCCCTAAACTCTGTCTTATGAAGTCAAGCATGTGAAGAGAAGTGGTTTTGGGTTTCAAACATGGAAATTTCAAAAACCTCCCAAAAGCTTCATTTTAGAGTGACTAAGAAGGATGCATGCTTCCCTTTTCATTTTCATGTTTTAAACTTGTTTAAATTATCTTGGTCAAACCTAGGATTTGACATGATTCAAATGGGCATCAAAATTAAAAAAAAATCAGAAAAAGGAAAAACCTAAGCAATAGTTTTCTTATATATGTCATATAGTAAGCATTAAAGTTGATAAACAAGGTCTAGATATATCCAAACCAAACAAATCATGTATCTACCCCCTGTCGATCTTATGAAGCTAGTCTAGCATGAAGGGAAGTCGTTTTCGGTTTCAAACATAGAAATTTCAAGAACATCCCAAAAGCTTCTCCATTTTAGAGTGAATAAGAAGGATACAGACTTCCCTTTTCATTTTCATGTTTTAAACTTGTTTAAATCTTGGTCAAACCAAGGATTTGACCAAGATTCAAATGGGCCTAAAAATTTAGAAAAAATTCAAAAAGAGAATGAAAAACCAAAGCACATAGCATTCTTATGTCATATGTATAGTAAGCATTCAAGTTGATAAACAAGGTCTAGACATATTCAAACCAAAAAATCATGTATATATCTACCCCTAACCCTAAACTGATCTGTCGATCTTATGGAAGTCAATCATGAAGAGAAGTGGTTTTGGGTTTCAAACATGGAAATTTCAAGAACCTCCCAAAAGCTTCATTTTAGGGTGACTAAGAAGGATCCATGCTTACTTACTCGTTTTCACGTGTTAAACTTGTCTAAATCTTGGTCAAACCTAGGATTTGACCAAGATATGATTCAAATGCGCAGAAAATTAAAAAAATCAAAAAAATTAAAAACCAAAGTACATAGTCTTCTTATGTCATATAGTAAGCATATTCAAGTTGATAAACAAGGTTTGGACATATTCAAACCATACAAATCATGTATCTATACCCCCTAACCCTAAACTTTGTCTTATGAAGTCAAGCATGAAGAGAAGTGGTTTTGGGTTTCAAAGATGGAAATTTAAAAAACCTCCCAAAAACTTCATTTTAGAGTGACTGAGAAGTTAGCATTAAAGTTGATAAACAAGGTTTAGACATATTCAAACCAGACAAATAATGTATCTACCCCTAACCCTAAACCCGGTCTTATGAAGTCTAGCATGAAGAGAATCGTTTTGAGTTTCAAACGTTTAAGCAAAAAGCCCCATTTCAAATATTTCATACTTATTCAAATTTGGTTCAAATTTGAAAGACATACAAGTTATAGCACACATAGTGCATACATTTTCACACATACTGCACTAGATGCTAACCCTATAGTTTGAGGCCACTTGGATGAGGTCGAAAAAGTTCTTGGATTAGAATCGTGTTGTTCGAACCCCGTAGTTGGATTTTTTTGAACCTTGATCTGTAGTACAGGGCAAAACCCTAGTTTAACCTATTTAATTATAGATTCGTATATCGATTTTTCTACCTTTTTATTATTACTATGCAGCAGATGTTCGTTTGCCCGTTGAGTGAAACTCGGAGGAAGAGGGATCACTCGGAAGGAGAGAAAAAAGGCTGAGCATTATGGTGTATCTATACATATTCAAACCAGACAAATCATGTATCTATACCCCTAACCCCTAAACTCTGTCTTATGAAGTCAAGCATGTGAAGAGAAGTGGTTTTGGGTTTCAAACATGGAAATTTCAAAAACCTCCCAAAAGCTTCATTTTAGAGTGACTAAGAAGGATACATGCTTCCCTTTACATTTTCATGTTTTAAACTTGTTTAAATTATCTTGGTCAAACCTAGGATTTGACGAAGATACAAATGGGTGGGCACAAAATTCAAAAAAATCAGAAAAATGAAAAACCAAATCACATAGTCTTCTTATGTCATATCGTAAGCAATCAAGTTGATAAACAAGGTCTAGATATATCCAAACCAGACAAATCATGTATCTACCCCCTGTCGATCGTATGAAGTCTAGCATGAAGGGAAGTCGTTTTGGGTTTCAAA
This sequence comes from Lolium perenne, assembly GCF_019359855.2. NCBI lineage: Eukaryota > Viridiplantae > Streptophyta > Magnoliopsida > Poales > Poaceae > Lolium > Lolium perenne. The sequence continues at coordinate 257,605,087 of NC_067246.2, read as the reverse complement.
CATTGAAATTTCAAGAACATCCCAAAAGCTTCATTTTAGAGTGACTAAGAAGGATACAGACTTCCCTTTTCATTTTCATGTTTTAAACTTGTTTAAATCTTGGTCAAACCAAGGATTTGACCAAGATTCAAATGGCCCTAAAAATTCAGAAAAAAATCAAAAGAATGAAAAACCAAAGCACATAGCATTCTTATGTCATATGTATAGTAAGCATTCAAGTTGATATACAAGGTCTAGACATATATATTCAAACCTAGGATTTGACTAAGATTCAAATGGGCATAACAAATTCAAAAAACAAAAACCAAACACATAGTCTTTTGATGTCATATAGCAAACATTCAAGTTGATAAACAAGGTCTAGACATATTCAAACCAGAAAAATCCGGTATCTACCCCTAACCCTAAACTCTGTCTTATGAAGTCAATCACGAAGAGAAGTCGTTTTGGGTTTCAAACATGGAAATTTCAAAAAACCCTCCCAAAAGCTTCATTTTGGAGTGAATAAGAAGGATCCAGGCTTACTTTTCATTTTCATGTTTTATACTTGTTTAAATCTTGGTCAAACCTAGGATTTTACCAGGATTCAAATGGGCATCACAAATTCAAAAAAATAAAAACCAAACACATAGTCTTCTGATGTCATATAGCAAGCATTCAAGTTGATAAACAAGGTCTAGACATATTCAAACCAGAAAATTCATGTATCTACCCCCTAACCCTAAAATCTATCTTAGGGCATGTACAATGGGGTGATGTCAGCCTTCCCTTATAGATGCCACATCATATTTTTGCTTAGTTGGAGGTGAGAGAATGAAGAGAGAGAAGGTTGTCTTCCCTTAGCTAAGAGATCATCTTTTAGAAAATAAGGAAAGGCTATTTTCTCCATTGTATCACATATGTCTTCCCTTAGCAACAAATTTCCTACCAAAATTTAATTATTCATATTAATTGCTAGAGATGGTTGTAAGAGGTCATGCATTGTATGACTTATATCTAATGTCTTCTCTAGCTGATGTGGCGAAGTAAGGGAAGGCATGCTTTCTCTACCATTGTACATGGCCTTATGAAGTCAAGCACGAAGAGATGTCGTTTTGGGTTTCAAACATGGAAATTTCGAAAACCCTTCCAAAAGCTTCATTTTGGAGTGAATAAGAAGTCAAGCACGAAGAGAAGTCGTTTTCATGTTTTAAACTTGTTTAAATCCTGGTCAAACCTAGGATTTGACCAAGATTCAAATGGGCATAAAATATAAAAAAACAGAAAAATGAAAAACCAAAGCACATAGTCTTCTTATGTCATATAGTAAGCATTAAAGTTGATAAACAAGGTCTAGACATATTCAAACAAGAAAAATCATGTATCTACCCCTAACCCTAAACTCTATCTTATGTAGTCAAACATGAAGAGAAGAAGTGGTTTTGGGTTTCAAACTTGGAAATTTCAAGAACCTCCCAAAAGCTTCATTTTAGAGTGTCTAAGAAGGATCCATGCTTACCTTTTCATTTTTCATGTGTTAAACTTGTTTAAATCTTGGTCAAATCTACAAATGGGCATGAAAATTCAAAAAAGAAATCAAAAAATGGAAATAAATGGGCATAAAAATACATTTTTTTGCCAACATTGTGAATAAGTAAAATGGTACAATGATATCATTTTGCATATATAGGAGTAAAAAACTTGAGTATTCAAAGTTGATGGCCGTGAGAAGATTCACATACAGTATGTGCCAAAATATGTCTTCACAAGAAAGTTCGCTACAGATCCTGCATGAACCCTTCCCAAGTGGGTACAAAAACAAGCAAACTCATACAGTTTAATTTTGAATTCATTAGGATAAAGCTCAATTATAAAACCATATGTAGATGTGGATCGAGATAAAACACTGCAACTTGATTTGGACATCTTTTAGGGTCTAGCGTACATGTGAAAATTGAAGTGGTTGTAGATTGGTAGAGACACTTCACAAAAGACCACTCGTTTTGCCCTCCTTGTGCACAGATGAAATGGGGAATCCATTTTTTTATTGCCAACACATGACCCAAAAAATCTACTACTACATCCCCGTTTGAAAATATATAGGTGTCTCACTTATGTCTTGATACATGCATTTTAGTCAGAGATACATATGTATCCATAAAAATTTGAGATGCATATTTTTAACCTAGGGGCATATATGAATCTTTAGCAGGTGCGTTTTTTTTACTAATCCATATGGAATATTTTGATAAAACCCTTTTAGAAGGCTTTGTTAAGGCCTCCAGGACAATGAGTTGGGAGGAGGCCAGGTAGACTGTAGCTAGGCATTGATTCGGAATTTATGATGCTTGCGACTTGCTTGCGTGGCTTGTTGATTTCCCAGGTGACGCAGCTTTTTTTGACTGCCCAGCCATGGATAGGTCATAGGAGTACAGAGCTGTAGGCGGTGCGGATAAGTACGCGGGGCATTGATGATGTAGGGTTATGCGAGTAGGCCTTTAAACTGGGAGGTGGCACAAGAAGATTTTAGTAAGGAATGGTTCCTTTCCAGAGGAATGGAATGGTTCCATCCCCGCGTTCGGTTTGGACAAAAAGAAGGTACAGAATGGTACAGTACTGTTTTTTGTTCGGTTGGAGGAATTGGAGAGCAGAACGGAATGTGGTTAAACTAAACTTTTGTCTAAGAATCGTAATTAACAATGGCAAATAGCCTTTTAAATCTTAAAATCGTAATTAACAACGCCTAATGACCTTTTTAATCTTAAAATCGTAATTAATGTTATTTTTTGTATGGTCGAGGAATTTGGAGAGTAGAACGGAATGAAGTTAAAGTTTAATCTTTTGTCTAAAAATCGTAATTAATAGTGGCAAATGGCATTTTTAATCTCAAAATCATAATTAACAACAACTAATAATTTTTTGGTTGGATTAGTGAAGTGCTTTGTAATTAATAGCAGCTAGCCGTTCCACCACATTCCACCGATTCGGTGGAATGAGTGCATTCCGCATATGGGGAGAATATTCCCTTTCGAGGAACCACTCGGTTCCGTTCCATTCCACAACCGAACACAAGAATGGGCTCTAGGTGCGGAACGGTTCCATTCCATTCCACTTGGTTCTGGAACCGAACACACGCTAAATGCGTTGCAATGGAAAATGACAGTGTGTGGTGGCCTGATGGTGAAGAAGAAAGGTCGGGCGAAGAGTTGTTGGCTAGAGTCGGTTTTATACGAATCGACGAGGTGCGGGATAGTTTGATTTTAAGGGCTCCTTTCATTCACAGGATAGGGAAATCATAGGAGTAGGAATGTAGGATTGGGATTTGGGATGACATGTGTAGTTAAATCCTATAGTAAGATGAGTTGCGTTTGATTGCGCCAAATGAATTTTTCCATGAGGTAGGACCAAATATTTAATCCTATACTAGGATTTGCACTACTTGATGATTCCTATAAGATTATTTCCTATTGGATATGTTCATATGAATCAAACTACTAGTGTAGGAAATATTCCTATAAGATCTAAATCCTATTATCTTATACCAACCTAATATGAATCAAAGAAGCCCTAAAGGATTTTCGAAGGAATCATGTACGAAGTATGATTTTTCTAAGTCACCCAACATATATACTAGGAATAGAACTAAGTAGTACCATATACTTAGGCCCACATGCACAAATATTAAGTGTGGATTGAGGAAGTCGACAACTTGGGAAAAAACTTTCGCAACTGCACACCTATGTTACCACCCATGCGACGCTAATTGTCGTAGAGCTGACCTAGAACGAACTCTTGTCTCGGTTAACATGAGAGAGATAAGGGATAAATACAATTGTGATACACTTTCCTAATATTTTGTTGAATGAGATAATCTTGTGTTTCCCTAATAGGGTTAATTAAGTACACATTTGGCAGCTCGTGTGTTGCATACGTTGGTGAACTTTAGACCCCAACTATATATTATTATTTGAACTCACCTCTAACACTTAATTATGTATAATAAGGTCCCTAACTAACCTCAAACACAATTAGGTATAACAGCGGTCCATAACTAACCTCAAACACTTAATTAGGTCTAACATTGCCCCCTTAGACTACCCACAATGGGAGTATCATAGGTAGTACACTATCATGCATCTCATGCTTGCAAAAAAGCTGATGTGGCACTGCAATTAAAGATGAGAGAGAGGATTATAATATCATAGGTAGATACCGTATCATAGCACGTAGTACTAGAAAATTTAATGTTAAATAATCTTGTACATAGATCTGCATTGAGATTCTACAAATCAATTAATATAAGAAGATTATGATACTAGTACATGATACCATGCATCGTTGACATAGTAACATGTAGTATTAATTGTATCATACACACCATACTTTTATATATGATACTATGAATTGTGACTAGTATTACTGACCTCATATATACGCTTACTTAGGTCAAACAATGGTCTTTTAAGTAGTATCGGTTTAATGAAGGTTGACCTATTTTTAACTTCATTTGTGCACTAGTAGATATGATTTGGCCCATTTTTATCCATAGGCTCATCTGATGTGATGTCTGCTATATATATTGTCTTCGATGAGTATCACGCGCATTACATACTCATACCATAGAACGAAGATGAAACCCCTTACCCTCAGCGACGTACGCAACATGGTGTTTGGGTTGAATGGCCCACCCTATTTTAAAATATTTTAGTTAGTTATTTATGTAAAAAATTATCACATATAAAGTGCAAAAAAGAAAATTAGTAAGGTGTGCCCACCTGGTCTACGGTTGTTTTGTGCGTCCTCCACTGCGTACTCCTCTTGATCTGTGACGATGAACATAGTTCTTTAGAACACATGCAACACTTAGAGTTGATAGGCCGTTGCAAAGCTAATCAATGATAAAACCTGCTTTTATAATCCATTGTACTTTGATTTAATTAGTCCCTCTAATGGACCCCAACTATGTGTGCTTGAGATTTGGCAAAATGCTTTGCCGCCGTGCCACAGAACAAATAATAAACAGACCAATCAAGTTTTAATCATTGCTAGACCTAACTAAGTGTTCAAGTGCTCAATTTTGACCACATTAGAGTTGAGGGGCCAAACATAATTCTTAAATACTTGAGGGACCGAACATATACTTCTAAACACCCGAGGGACAAGACAAATTTGAGTACTATTGTTATTATTAGACTAGTCACAATGGGGAGTATCATATAATAGTATCATGCATATGATACTAATGTACGATATTATTTTCACAATCCATAGTATCATCATGTAGTAGTATAATATGTTACATGTATTTAGTGATTTGTAGAATCTCAATACAAAAGTGTGTACAAGATTTGTTTGGCAGTAATTTTTCTAGTTCTACATGCTATGATACAATATCTACCTATGATACCACTATCGTCTCTTTCATCATTAACTGATATGACGCATCAACATTTTGCATGCATGTAGTGCATGATACTACTTATGATATTGCCATTGTGAGTAGTCTCCCTTTGTCCTAGAGTACAATGCCAATTTGTTTTCAGAGGCAAACTTAGACTAATACTTGGGCCCGCCAATTATGAGTTGCATGTCATTCAGAACTATATCATCGGATGCTTGTTTCGATGAACTTTCCAATGGTATATTTTGCGGATGTCATAAAATTAGGCTGGTCATACTATTTCTATAGTGGGTAGTATCATGGAGTAGTATCATAGTAATGCTACATTTATTATTTTTTAGAATCTCAATGCAAATTTGTGTACAAGATTTGTTTAGCATTAAGTTTTCTCGTTGTTTGCGCTATGATACAGTATCTACCTATGTTACACTAATCTCCTCTCTCCTACTTAATTAGCTGCCACATCAACATTTTTGTGGGACCAATGTATATGATACTAGCTATGATACTAGCACTATCATGTGGGTACATAAATCTCGAGTCAAAGTTTGACACGAAACCGATGTGGACTTTATTCATGGTGGAAGGGAGTAACAATCATAAGCACATTATTATTATTGATTGAACAACATTTTATTTGATGTGCCATAAGAAGTTTAGAAACTCCTAGCCCCCGGAGGTGGCGTTTTGGCACACGCGTGCATATGCACCCATTATAGAAAATGATTATAAAAAATTATATAAATGTTAAATTTTTTTGGTATACATTGTGACATCATATGTTCGTTCACAAGTTTTCGTGGAAAAACGACATTTTGTGTGGCGTGTACAAAAAAGGCAAAAAATGTACTGTACGTAGTCGTGTTACAACATCAAAATTTGTCTTTTTTACAGTAATTTTTTTGTGAGAAAACTTGTGTACCAACATAAAATGTCTAGATATACATGTAAAATTTTAGTTTAGAATTTTTTGACACTTTGAAATATGGATTCACATAATGGGAGCATATGCTCCTATGAGCCAAAGTGCATTTCCGCTAGACCCCGCCATTTCTTATATCTCTATATTGTCTATATATCTATACCTCTACCTCTACCCCCTTGGATTCATGAACAGACGTACAGTACTAGTAGGGCCTACTATTTATTATTATTATTACCTACTGCAGCCAAAATTTAATATCATCGAGCAGTAAAATTCCCCGCCAACGCCCAAATATCTCGCGCTGCAAAGTTTCAGATCTGCGAATATTTTTTTCCTCAAAAGAAGGACTGCGAAATTCCCTTCTACTCCTCTATCGCCCAGCTTCGCCCTAGTTTCGCCCGCAAGCCCTCAGAGAAACCGCTCCTCTTACCTACCTCCAGACCTTCCCGGCCGCCGCACCGGAAAATCACCGCCGCACTTCGCCGTTCAAGCTGCCACGGCTTCAAACCCCGAGGCTGCCCTATCCGCTTGATCCGCACCTACTCCGGCGTCCACCGCACTGTATCTCGTTCACCGACTCTATCGACCACCGCACCTGACCAGCTTCGCCGACACCGACGCCCCCGTGCACTGCACATCATCTGCTTCACCGACCTTCTAGTTCGGCCGGCGCGCTGAACACTTCATCGACCGCCCAGCATGTCCTTCTCCGATCCCCCAAGATCTGCTTCCCCGGCACCCACCGCAACAGCAGTCCCCTCGCCGACCTCCACGTCACCCGTAAGAACGCGGAACACGTCTAAACGCCGCCCAGAAATAGGTAACCAGACATCCCTGCGCGTTTTGTTCTGTTAGGAGTATTGCAGCTGACTGTATTTCTGAATTCGTGCTATATTTCTAACTTACAAGTGCTTTCGTTGATAACCACCTCATCCTTTAGGTTTAAACACGACGCATAAGTATGTTTTTCCATGACCAAACCCACCCATTCGCTGAAACTCTACATGGTATCAGAGCCTAGGTTTCCTTCCTGCTAGCCGCCACAAACAGTACCAAACAAGTTCTTCCTTTGATCACAAAACCCACCGTTGAGATGTAGAAATCCAGGCGGCGGGAGGCCGCATCAGGTGCTCTGCGTGGGTTGCGGCTATCACACACAGCGATGTTAGCTGTGTGAGATCGGCGGCTGCTCGCGCGGGGAGAAAGAAGAGGGTGAAGATCGTTTTGGTTTAGAAAGGAGAGAAGAGGAAGTGAATCCGTGGCAGAGAGATCTGGATCTGTGTGAGGGGCAGAAGTTGGAGGCGTGCGGAGTGGGGCGAGCCATTGAGCGCAGGGCGGAGCCGGAGGTTGGTGCTGGACGTTGACCAGCGCGAGCCGGTCGATGTGGCCAGGTGCGGTCCGCCAGGTTGGCCAGGGCGCGCAGACGAGGCGCCATCCGAGTGGAAGTGAGGAGAAAATGGAGATGTGAGGCTGTGAGGATATGTGGTGATGGAGTTGATGAGGCTGCGGTTGAGTCGTGATGGAGTTGATGAGGCTGCAGTTTAGTGGTGATGGTGATGGTTGTGGATATGTCCAGGGGAAAGGCATGCGTGCCTGAGGTGAGACTGGTTGAGGCCTGACCCGGGGATAGGCATGGGTGCTTGAGGAGTGGATGGTTGAGGCAGGAGTTGGCTGGGGTTTGTGGGAGAGACAGAAGAGGTCGGTGGTCGGCAGAGTGGAGAAGAGAGGCTGAGGACATTGAGGCGAGTGTGGATGGTTCTGCGGAACTTGTGTGGTGAGGCAGCCGGGGTTGTTGAGGACGTGTATGGTTAGGAGTTGTGCGTATCCCAGATGGTTGAAGCTGGATATCTTCGCTGCTGATGAAGAGATGAATCGAGATGACAAGATGATGGGAAGTGCAATGCTGTCATGTATCCTAGGAGTTATGCTGAATGTTCATTACTGGTAGTTGTCATATGTGTCATGTTGTTGTTGCAAGATGGCCATGGTTGTTTACCCATGATCATCTTGAGGGGGTGTGTTGGACCATGAGTGAGTTTAGTAGTAGCGCTGTAGTAATATTGTATCCAGTGTGAGGCCCATAGAGGCCCATGTCCAGTAGTATTGTAACCCTAACTCAGATGATATAAATACACAGTGTGGTGGTCTGAGTAACCTAACCCACCCATTCGCTGAAACTCTACAAAATATGAGCCACCAATCATGAGCCGTTGAATGCTCTACATGTCCACGATTGACAACAACAACAACAACAACAACAACAACAACAACAACAACAACAAAGCCTTTATTCCCAAACAAGTTGGGGTAGGCTATACAAGTCCACAATTGACACGATTACAATTTCTCACTATTTGGCCGTAGGCTACTGCTCTAGTTACATCATGTTTGATATCTTTCTGCGATCCTGTATTACATGTTTATGCACGTCATAATGCTTCTACTACTATTTGGTGTCAATTTAATTATAGCAAAGCCGTGACTCGTAACTGTTTGTTGTTATTACACATGCAGCAGGCACATCTTACACTCATAAACGTAGAGTAAAGCTCGCCTATAATCATGTAAGTACCTGCTGTTTTTTGTATATTGCTTAATGCAAACTTCTATATCTTGGACCTGTTTCTGTTTACAATTGGCCTCTACTTCATGCAGAGGAGAAACAGTGAGGCACCAGGTTCTTCTGTCCAAGTACCCGATGAGGTCCGTGTGACTCAAAAAAAAGCTCACGTAAGTTCCCTATTTTTTTTGGAATGTTAATTTACCTCCCGTGCATAGTTCAATTGCATCATTTTCTGTATGTTGCACTACCTAAGTTGCCTAATGGAATCTAATAAAATATAAACAATGACCATATGGAACATTGCACACTGCCTTTGACCCATCTGGCATCCGGCATGCCTGGGTATAAGTTACATGATTTGGCTATGTTAATACAAGTCCTGAAATTCTATTATGTTAATTTTTTGCCTGTTGCTTCATTGAGTTTGCCTGTTGTTCCATGGCTAGTGCATGAAGTTTGATAGAAATGATCCTAGCTGAAATGATGCACTTCGTGTTTTTTTATTGCTTTATTCCTAACCTAGCTTCCTATTCTACTTGAAACATGATTGCTTTATTCCTAACCTAGCTTCCTATTCTACTTGAAACATGGTGAAAAAATAGTTATATTACTTGTTTAAATGTCTAGCTTTGTTTTTCTGAGTCCCATTGACATGATGTGGTATATCCATATTCAAATGATCTGGCTGTTTATATAATACGCTCCATGTTCAATTGCTTCATTCAGTTTCTAGTAATCTATTATACATGATGCACATGGTGCTACTTGTTATATGACCTTTTTTGTTTGAGTTTGATCATGAATTCAAGATTAAGCATTGCCTAAACGTTGACCAACGTAGGAAGATTCCCTCCCTTGTCTATACGTTGTGAGATAGATGATGAGACCTCTCTAGCAGCGAATTTATACGCGCTAGATAACACCCCGTTTAATTCGGTCCTGTTGGGACTCGAACCCGGGTGGGCTGGCTGCGCACTCGCAAGCCTTGCCACTGAGCTAGCACTCAGTTCTCAGATTAAGCAATGCCTCGTTATGCTTAATTTAAATGTTATGGCACTTCATACAGGCCATACAATTAATTGTTGCATTGACCTTCTGCGATGTCGAAGGCACTATCTAAGTCATGCTTAAATCAATCATACATTATTTTCCTAATTGTATCAAATCCAACATGCACATCTTTTGACTGTATTTGGCTATTTGCTAGATTTCTTCTGTGCAGTGACCTGGCTTCGTTATTGGGCACATGATGTCTAGTTGCTTGGTTCATTGTATACATCATTGCCATGATCTAGTTTGGTTTGTTCTAAGAGGCATGTGGCTTAACTGGTTTCTTTGTTGTATCTGCCCATGGTTCTTTCAAAATTACGTCAACAATGCTGTTTGTTTGCCTTGTATTGTATTGCATTTTAACTTGTTTTGTCTTAGTTTCAGCCTGCAAACAAAGCTGTAATGTCAGTAGGGACAACCCATTTATCAAGTGTTGCGGTCATTTCACAGAGCAACAAAGGATGTGGTGCACGTGCTCTCATTGGTCCACTGAGTCCAGTACACCAACCATTCCAGAAGAAATAGATGTACGAGGCTCTATTTTGGATTGCTTGTTGTGTTATATCAGCTCAATGATGTTCTTGAAGTTGGAGGTCTTTTATTGCATCATATGATGTTGTAACTTGTTTTATCTAAATTTCAGGCTTCAAATAAAGCTACAATGCCAGAAGCAAGGGCCAATGCCTCAAGTATTGATGTTTCACAAAGCAGCAGTGAGAGTGCATATTGCTCGCATAGGCCCATGGTATCTATTGGTCAACTTAATCCGGCACAAAGAGATTTGGGGGATGCACTCCAAGAGGCAGTTGATATATTTGGGCGGGAAAACAAAGATGCTGATGAATTAATTGCCAAGACACGCCAAGAGATACATGAATTGAAAAATAGGCAAACTTTGACAGAAAATGTTCTAAAGAATCTCCTAGCACTTGTCATGGTAAGCCAGTTGTGATGTGTCTGGGAATTGAAGGTGTCTAAATAAACTTTGATTCTGTTGTTCAGTCAAGTGGACTGCTGATGCCAATGTCAGAATTAATTACTGCTCAAAATTTCGTTCAAAATTTCATGGTCTGTAATAATTGCAAATTTTGTTGTTGTACTAAAATTAGATATGTTCCATGTGGCTGCTGTATTTTGTGTGAAATAATATCCTGATGTGTACTTCAATTAAACCATAAATCGGCTGCATGCTGAAAATTTGAATCTGAGCGCACGTGTGAACTGTTTTCTGTTCGTAATGCAATAAAGGCTGTTTCTTCGAAGGACTACGTACATGGGGAACGGGATCCACTAACTTGAAGGTGAAAAGTTAGAGAAGCTACAGTACTCTAACTTTCCTTCCTCCAAACCATATGTCTAAAATCCAAATAATTTAAATTAATTTGCACAATACAAACTTGTGTCTTGCATTTGAAGTAATTACATGCAGAGAAAATTATGGTGTAATAAAATTTAGTTTAGTTTTTAAACATCTACAGTAATCACCTTTATTAGTTAAAGACAGTGCATATCCTTGTACTTATGCTACAGAAGCCTGACTTTGCTTCTTTATTTTTCCTGACTTAGCTCCTTCACGTTAGAGGATACGGTTCCCGTACATGGTAGCCCATTAATAATTATGCCTGCTAGCAAGATAGATGGTCGTTATTATAGTCAGGCATGTCAACTTGTATGATTAAAAGTAGTTCGTACACATTAAATCTACCATCTGCATTTTTCTCTGTAATAACTTTTCTTTTTACACAACTCAAAACTTGTCTGGCTAATATGAAATTTGAGATGGCAAAACCCGGGAAAGATAAAGATATCACCAAAAACTCTTTCCTGCGAAATGCTGGGTTTTGAAGCCCAAGTCCAAGTCTTTCCCTGCTCAAGTTTTGGAGGAACAACTCCAAGTTGAACGAGTTGCAACAGCTATGCTAAGAACAAAAGTTGACATGTTGAGATCGAGATTAGAAGCATGTGATGCCCTACTGCACGAGGCCAATCAAGTTCGTTATAATCTCCCAAAGACTAAGAAAATGCCATAGATAATTGGAGATGAACACTAACATAGTGAGTACATTGGTCTTGTGAAATGTTTCCTTAGATTAAGGCACCGTTCAGACTTTTGTTGGTGGATGCATTTATCTGCGGTTGGGATCAACTTGGTAGTTGTTCCTGTGGATGTTATATAAATTAATTGCCTAGCCTTTTTTGAATCAGTTCGAACTTAAATGGTATCATAGCCAAGGTCTCAAGTTTGAATTGTCGAACGTGTGGTTTAATTTAATCTCTGTCGGGCGGCAAAATCTCCCACCAATCCTGAAATATTTCAAACGCATTTTTGAATGGGATTAAGAAGATAGATCATGATCATGGTAGTGACCTATATTCAACGTGATGATGATTTGATTTTGCACTCGGCCTTGAACAGAGGTACTAGTACGGTGTCACAATTTTTTATCATTATACTTGGACAGTAGCCAAATTCAAAATGTCATAGCGGCAAAACTTCCCGCCCACAAAATATAAATATTTCACACGCTTCCAAATTCCCCATTCTACCCCTGTGGAGATGACAGCAAAGTCAGTTGGTGAGGGGTTTGCCCGTCATTTTTTCGATCACCACCTCCCTAGCCCGGAAACCCTCCCAAAAAAAATACATTTCCTTCAGTCTCTCCTCAGAGATCACCCACCGGAACTTCTCAAGTCCCTCTCTCTACCACCTCCACGACCACCGCACCGGAACATCCCCGCCGGACTTCCCTGGCCTACCCGAGGCCTCGCGATCTTCGACATCCGTCTGCCTGCCGGAGCCGCTTCATCGACGCTGTCATCAACCGGACTGGATCATCCCCGCCGAACCTCGAAACTATGTGCTCATCCAGCAGTCTACCGCAGTCGCTTCAGCTGCGGTATCGTCCACCCCACCGGAGCCGCTTCGCCGGATCCGTCGTCCACCGCATCGGATCTTGCTCACCGACACCGCTGTGCATGAACCGGATCTGCTTCACCGGCGCCTTGCATGATCTAAACTCTTCTACTGTCGCTTTTCTATTGCTTGCCTGCAAGTTCTTTTTAATCTTGGGGGAACCTGTTTGTGCTAACAACGCGCCGTTACGTCTTTGCAGATGAGATGAGTAACCATGAAGTGTAATGGCCGTCTCTCCAACCCCAAGTAGCACATGTAGTGTACTTCATCACCGGATCTATCAACCCCAGGAAGATCTGCTGTGACTCCCACAGAGTGCTTCTCCTAATGTAAGTCCCTTGTTTTAGCGCCATGTTCTTGGTTCAGAAGCTTGTTTGTCTGAAGCTCTTTTAGTTCATTCCTAGCTATGACCGTAACACCTTGCTATTTTCTAGTTCATTGCTAACTTTAAGCGATTTAACATTTTGGTTTGCATTCCCTGCTCTGTAGATGTAGCCATCATAACTTCTATCTTGCTCAGTCGTTGTTACAAAAATTATAGGCTGCTACTATTTTGTTCATGCCAATATTGTTCTTCAAAAGCTGCTATCACTCTGCTATCTAGCTATGACCGTAAGTATTTAGTTTGGCATGCTATCACTCTGCTATCTAGCCTGTAGTACAAATAAACTTGTCATACTACTAGACAATAATTTTGTGTGCCATCTTGTTCTTCAAAAGCTGCATCATTGACTTGTTTCTATGACTTGGCATGACGCTCACATATGGAATGCTGAACATATTGGTTTGCATTCCCTCTTATACAAGTTCACAGGTGATCCCACTATATTCTGTATCTGGTCCATCCTAAGCTCCAGCATTAACTATCCTCTATGTGTTGCTCATTACAAGTTTATATCCCGAAACATCTTGATTTGCATCCCCTTCACTATAAGTTCAGGAGTATTATTTAGTTCACGGCCAATTTGAAGTAATTGCACTTGGCACATGTTGGTTCACATTCCCTCCTCTTTAGCTTTTGCCATCGTAACTTCTATTTTTGGTTTACATTCCCTGCTCTGTAGATGTAGCCATCATAACTTCATCTTGCTCAGTCGTTGTTACAAAATTTATAGCCTGCTACTATGTTGTTCATGTCAATTTTGTACTCCCTGAACATGTTGGTTTGCATGGGACTCGACAGTAGTAAGTCTGCTATTTCATTCTAACATGCTCTGTTATATTGGATGTTGGTATGCGGCATGCACTCTTTGTTTGCTTATTGTGCGCATTACAATGATCTTGTTATAACGACGAAATGATGAGTTCCAAATTCTTTGGCAAACAATATTGGCAAAGTTGTCTTTATGCGTTTCCATTGTTGCTGTCTTAACTTGTAATGTCTTTGTTTCAGATATAGGTGCTGCATGGATAACTTAAAAGATTGCCGGATCGCTTCATTGTATTGCTAGGTTTAATTACCATTCAATTTCTCTGGGTTCTGTAATATTTTTTCAAAGCCTTGCAACTGATGTAATATTAAGTTAGTTTTTATAGTTCTTTCGCGCATTTTTTCTTTGGTGCTTGTGGTAAGTGAGGCTATCCGATAGAAATCAATGCTGCGTAGATATTCTCAGTATCTAAATCACGAATTCCCATCCCTTAAACGGCCCAATTAAGCGAAATCACATCTGTGCCGGCTCGCAAAATCCTAAAGCGCCTATTATGCCGGCATATAAACAGCAACTAAACGGGCTGGCCCACTTACTTATTGGGCCAGCCCACTTGATTTACGGTGGACCCCACACTCTAATTGGGCCGGCCCACTTGCTTTAAGATGGACCCCACCCACTACTGGGCTGGCCCACTAACTAGTTGGGCCAGCCCAATTGCTTTTGTGGTGGACCCCACATACTAAATGGGCCGGCCCTTTAAGACGAAAGTGGGACCCACCAGTGTTTTTGGCCCGGCCCACTATCTTGTTGGGCCTACCACTTGCTATATGGTGGACCCCACATACTAAACGGGCCGGCCCTTTAAGAGGAAAGTGGGACCCACCTGTGTTTTTGGCCCGGCCCACTAGCGTGTTGGGCCGGCCCACTTGCTTTATGGTGGACCCCACATACTAAATGGACCGGCCCTTTAACAGGAAAGTGGGACCCACCTGTGTTTTTGGCCCGGCCCACTATCTTGTTGGGCCGGCCCACTAGCTATATGGTGGACCCCACATACTAAATGGGCCAGCCCTTTAACTGGAAAGTGGGACCCACCTGTGTTTTGGCCCGGCCCACTATCTTGTTGGGCCGGCCCACTTGCTATATGGTGGACCCCACATACTAAATGGGCTGGCCCTTTAACAGGAAAGTGGGACCCACATGTGCTTTTGGCCCGGCCGACTGGCTTGTTGGGCCAGCCCAGTTGATCTAATGTGGACCCCACGTCCTAAATGGGCCGGCCTGATAGCAGGAAAGTGGGACCCGCATGCTAATTGGGCCGGCCCAATAACTTCTTGGGCCGGCCCAGTTGCTTTAAGGTGGACCCCACTAGTTAAATGGGCCGGCCCGATAACAGGAAAGTGGGTCCCACAAGTCTTTGGGCCGGCCCTTTTGCCTGTTGACCGGTCAAACGAGTGCATTCGGCCTGGCCCACATGCTTAGTGGGCCGGCCCATTAATGTTTTGACCAGTCAACCTTAGAGGTTAGGCCCGGCCCACGTAACTAATGGACCAGCCCAGCTATATAGTTGACCGGTCAAACTAAGTCAGCTGGCCCGGCCCGCAAACTTAATGGGCCGGCCCGCTTAAGACGTGGCAGGCCTCGTGTGGGCCTACCATCTACCACGGGGTTTCACTGCTAACAGTTAATCGCACGATTAATCCGTCTGCCGACGTGTCGGTTATCATGACGTCGCAGCCAACGGGCTCCTGAACACTTGGGCAACGGTCCGATTTTTCGTGGCGGAAGGGCGCCCAAGCGCGACGGACCGAAAAATCGTCGTAGGACTTTGCCTCGACGCAGCTTTCCACAATGTAACCCATATCGTCAAGTTAGGCCCATAGGCGACGAAAAATACCCCTTAGCGACGATTTTGAGACGTTGTCTATCGAACTTTTCTTGTAGTGTGTAGCAAGATGTACTCAGCTGGCATTACTTTTTGCCGTAGATGCCCAACTAAGTGACGAGATCCCAGACGGCTTGGTAAACGTTGTTTCAAGCGGTTAGCTAGTCTGTTCCTTTTAGACAACGTCTAAAAGGAGACTAGTGAGACACCGGCGCAAAATAAGTATTCGGAATTTAATCTGGTTTCACGGTCCTCATAAGCCATACCACATTCTTTGGATCAGACCAGTGCTTGACAAGATCTCCCCACTGCCGTCGATCATACAGGTGCAGAGACTTTGTTCGCACATTGGCGTAATCGCCGATGAAGTATGTCGCCTTAAGCTTATAGCGGTGCTGGCGCAACAATTCTTTGAATATGGAAGCGATGACAAACTTTACATCCTCATTATCCTCATCGAATTCAAACCTTAACTGCTCACAACGGTTGAATGATTGGTGAGTTATATAGCATAGAAACAACAATAAGCTACAAGAAATGGGACGGATCAATGTGGAATAATTTATCATTACCAGGAGAAGCATGACTTACATGTAAATTATGCACTAAACTCTCGAACTGTGAAGGGGTGTCAACATGCTGCTTCCACAATGGGAAGGTAGGAAGTTCATTCCTGATAAAATAGCCAATATGTGATACAAGATATGAAGATTCATGCGGATGAAGTGGCCTTCTGCCACCTACAATAGATGTGATGCGAAATCTTGAACCCATTCCGGAAATCTTAGCTGCAAGTTTTCTTCCTACCGTTGGCCCCCTCGTTTTTATTGATCGTGGCGAACCTACCAAGTTAAGCATTACATCAAGCTATCATGGTATATAGATACATAAGGGAGCATTAAACTACAAGTCTTGAAAAAAGTATTACCTTTTTTGGCGTGGGTCTCATCATCGGGAGAGGAGTTGTCTTTCGCAGGACTAAGGGTCGGAGGGAGATCATCACCAGTTTGCTGGTGTTGTGGCACCGTTTGGACATTTGAGGTCTGTATCATCCGGGACTAGCATCATGTGTCGTTGGCCATTATTACCTACCACCACTCCCGATGGTGCCAATTGTTGGCTCGAATTTGTCGTGGAAACCGGTTCGTTGGCAATTGTTGCTGAGAAACAAGATTGGCAACTGGTGGTTGTGGAATGTGTGGGCTAGTACATGCTGGGGCTACTTCTGTCTGATTCGATGGTTTGTGGTTTTTACGAGACCTTTTACTGTTATCATTCTCGGCCTGTTCACCACCTCGTGTCAGTCTTTTGTTAGACCTTGTAATAGGAGGAGCAGCACGAGCATCAGGCTTAACCCTTTTTTTATTACGCACTGTCACCCATCCTCTGGTATCAACCTGAGGTTCCTGTTGAGTGTTCTTCCTCCTGTTCGTTCTTGAAAAGTTCTTGCCCGAATCTGCAGATGCCTCTCACACATAAATGATATTTCAATGTACAATATTATATGATGATGATATGCAGATGGAATGGAAAAACAGTAAGGCAACATATGCCAAAACATATATGATGCGTTAACTAAGCAGGAAAAAT
Source organism: Lolium perenne (assembly GCF_019359855.2). Lineage (NCBI taxonomy): Eukaryota > Viridiplantae > Streptophyta > Magnoliopsida > Poales > Poaceae > Lolium > Lolium perenne. The sequence continues at coordinate 257,587,626 of NC_067246.2, read as the reverse complement.
TGTGTAATGAGATTGAACATGGCATGGGTAACATATTTGGTAGGACTGGTATACAACAAATGGAAGTTGGGACAAATAATTTGATGACAGGACAGAGAGAACTCACCTTGTTGTGTTGCAGAGGATAGTCGACCAGGGCATCTTCCTGAGTCAGCTCGCCATCACAATCAGCAGGATCAAATTCTGAATCAGAGGAATGTTCTGTATCCTTTGTGATGGAGGTGGGTGGCGTTTTTGCACTAGACCTTGTAGAAGGATGTAGTGTTAGGCCCAACGAGGCTGCAACTCGGCTATTATGCAGGATAGTTTGCCTCCGTTGCTCTTCGTACTCATTCTCGAGTGGAAGACCTAACATGCATTGGCGAGAAATGCAGATGAGATTTATCATGGAACTGTGCATATAAGAACAAATTAATAGTAGCAGTGAGACTGCTCAAAAGGTGTAATGACAAACAAACTATGGCTCAAAAATAATTGATGTTCATATTGTCAAGCTTCATGCACTAGCCAACGCAACCGAAAGTCCGGACTGATGGAAAGGGCAAACAAATTATGGCTCAAAAATAATTTATGTTGGGCAACAGAGGGCAGCAGCAACAATTTTTAGGATAAGTATGAATGTCAAGCTTCATGCAGTAGCCAACGCAACCAAAAGTCCGAACTGATGGAAAGGGCTAAGCAATCCACATATAGACTCAAACACATAAGTATCATTTCATGCCCATGGTTAACCATATGGAATGGCGTGTGCTTAATATAATTGCCTAGGGTCTTCCAAGTTCCAACAGATCGGTCTATTGGATGAACTTGCTAGAGCATGCAATTCGAAATGGTATCAGACCTACAAGGTCCTGAGTTCAAATCCTAGCAAGTAGCAACGCAGTATTCAAAATAAATACTTGCAGCCTTCCTAAAAAAATATCTAATGATACATGCCTAAGGCTCGGTCTATTGAATGAGCGGTTTTATCACTTAGCACCACAAGTTGGGAATTTTTATCACAAAACACCAACATTTGGGGAAATTATTTCACATAACACATTATTTGTCATTAGTTGGCTTGACAAGAGCATCACCCTACAAATGACACCAATTTACAGTACGTGAGCATGTTTGCTACAAACAAATGAATTTTGGTGTGAAATTTTGTAGACACTCTGTGGAAATGAGAATATGAGTCACACTTGTTACATATGCTACAGACAAAATGAATTACCATATGACAAATATCCATTGAAATTATAACCACACAAGAACATGAGATTTGGGTAATATATTCTGTACCAGCATAAGGTTTTGATAATGTGTACCAATACAACTACCCTGGACATAAGATTTTTTTGAACTGTATGGACATAAGATTTAACAACAAGAGTTGACAAACAGCTTTGTATTTAGCGTTTAACAAGAAATACCACAAAATAAAGTCTAATTGTCTTTCACCCGTCGTCACTCTTAAACCGACGGTGGCCTGAAGTCACTAATGGGCTATCAAACAGAGATCATGTATTCTCATGAAACAATTACCCCAAATGTTGGTGTTTTGTGATACAAATTTCTAGGGTTGTGGTTCTGTGATAAAATAAAATCCCGAACTTCTGGTGTTAAGTGATATAAAACCTCATTGGATGAACTGGCTAGAGCATGCAATTCCACATGGCGCACACAGAGTTGCAAATAGAAAAAAATAAAGGCAGTTTAATACTATCAATAAATTGCTCTGCTAGCTTGACTGCTATCATAACCTCTGTAAAACGTACTACCACCATCCCGAAGTTTTTACCAAAAATCATTATTAACATGCAAAATACAAATTTAACATCATTAAATAGATAACGAATATATTTTCGTATGGTATCTACGAAATATTATATTTCTTGATAGATTGTTCTGAAAGTTTGGTCAAACTTTACTTGGTTTGACTTTTATAAATAAGCCTTCAGGTCTGGGTGTGTCTATGTCTCAGTCAACTGAGAAATTCTTAAGTCTCAGTCACTTCAGAAAAGTGCAACTGCAGTTCAAAAAAATGTGCAACTCGGATCAGTTGCACTTTTCTAGTAGAAAAGTGCAATTGCACTTTTTTGATAGAAAAGTGCAACTCAAGTGCATTTTTGTGAGTGACTGAGACTTTAGAAATTCTCAGTTGAGTGAGACAAGTATTCAAACCCCAAAAAAGTACCGCACAAAAGTGATATTTGGAAAAGAAAAGCGTAACGAAAGCGGACATAAGCTCTGCCTCTCCATCAGCAGATGTAAGGTTACGATCAACAGAGTTCCGAGATAAAAAAAAATACAAGTAGTTTAATACGATCAACAAATTGCTCTACTAGCTTGACTGCTATCATAACCTTTGTAAAATGCATACTTCAAACCCCCAAAACATATCACACAGAAGTGATTCTCGGTAAAGAAATGCATAGCGAAAGCGGACATAACCTCGATCTTCCTCTCGATCAGCAGATGTAAGGTTGAGATCTCATATAGCTACGCGGCAAACAACTATCTACACTGATCTAATATCAGCAAGAATGCATTGCAAGAAAGCAACGAATACTAGTGTCAGAAATCAAATGCATATAACAAAAGTGGACATGTAAAGTATTCATCAACCTTCGTCTAAGGCCAGGGCGGATTTACTCTTTGGTTGGGGGTGGTCGACTTTGGGGCCGCGTTTTTTGCCCATCTCGATCTCCGGTGAGGTGGACTACAGAGTCGGGGAAGCAGATCCGGAGCAGATATGGCGCGGTCAACGTCGGCGTCGAGGAAGCTAATCCGGCTTGCTAGACAGCAAGGGAGGTCCGCCGGTAAAACGTGGTCGGTCACTACGGTGGCCGGTGAGGAGGCAGTGATGGTGAGGAGGGGCGGTGAGGCACGGCCGTCGTCGTGGGAGTGTGCCTGGTAGAAGCATGAGAAAGATGTGGTGTTTGAATTGTGCTCTACAGGGAAATATCCTATGTTGACCGATGTTTTATAGGCCGACGGGCAAACCGCAGGTTTTGGGGTAGCTTGAAAATGGGACGCGCCAAAAATTTCGGCGCGTGTTTTGCGGCAGAGATGAAAGTCACCCATAAGAAACTTTCCTCATGGAATACCTTTTGCTTGTTGGTTGGTCGTGTGGACAACATATATATGGGAGATGCCCATAGCTAGCTAGGCCATTCATATCAAACTCGAGTGATTATCACTAAGTTTACAATGAATATATTTCATGACACTTGCTATTGGCCGGATAGTAGAAAATATATTTCATGACTTCCCATATTAGTTAATTTATATTATTTCAATTGCTAAAATATTTGCATATTCTTTTAGAGTTCTAAAAAACACACTACACAATGACAATGGATATTACCACTACCTTCTAGGTCCCGGCCATCAGATTTAGGGCTCCTTTGATTCATAGGATTTGCATAGGAATTGTGTAGGATTTGGTTCCTATGGAAAAATTTCCTATACATGTTGTTTGATTCATAGGAATATATCCTATAGGAAAAATACCTATGGAAATCTTGTAGTGTAATTCCTATAGGAAAAAAACATTAGCTCATACCTCATGAAAAATTCCTTTGCTTCAATCAAACACACTTCACCTTCCTATGGGATTCAAATAGACATGCCATTCTAATCCTATGACTTTCCTATTCCTATGCTTTTTCTATCCTTTGAATCAAAGGAGCCCTTAGAGAAAGGTAGCTTAGCCAGAGATTTAGACCTTTGTGCAACAAATACATGAGTTGGTGATATGTGCAAAAGAACAGGTTAAGTGAGTGTTCTGTGCAACAATGACAACAATAAGTGGAGTTTCGTGCAAAGGATAAAAGGTGCAAAAGGGATCACACGGAAGGAGAAAGAGAAAGGGAGAGCAGTGCCTCACGGGCCGCTGTTATTTATGGTGAAAAGAAATGCTTCACTTTTTTCGGTGAGTGATGTTGACTCGGCACACAGAGTTTCAGTTCAGTAGACTGCAGCAGGTGCTACGCGCCCGTCTAATATTCTTTTTTTTTCAGCGACAAATGGGAGAGAGAGAGACTTGACGATGCGTCTTTACTTGACAAAGAAGATTGCTGGGAGTTTGCCTACCTACCGCACATGACTTGTGCTCACTGATGTGTGGGACCTACACGCATGGGAACCACACGTAAGTGACCGACCTACTTTATTCTAGGGTGCCCATCAAGCTAATACATAGTCTGCAACATGAAACTCTATTCGCTTATAAAATCTGAGCTTTGAAATCCAATTTAATTTAAGTCTATTATTGGTCATATCAAGTATAAAATTACATTCTGAAACTTGTTCAACGCTTTCTCATAAATTATTATGGTAGTTTCTGAAAATCAAATGCTAATTGATTTGAGAAAAAACATATATTATTGCACAACAATGGGATATTAAAATATCTATTTGTAAATAAAAATAAGAAGTCAATGTTGTGGTAAGTTAGGAGGTTAAAAGGGTAAACCAAATATAACGTTTTGTTCAATCTCATAGTTAATATTACCAAGTTTGATTCTCCCTGGACAGCATTGTTTGTTATAGTGTTCCCTAATTGGGCATGGTGGTGCATCTTGCCATTTCTAACACTGTTGATGACTAGACTTTTCAAGTTTTCGGTATAAAAAATTGTTTTTCATTTTCTAGATGATAAAATATGTTTATTTTGTGCATGGGGTAGATAAGATATGGGTCAAAATGGCGCATCTACATTTTTAAAATAAATTAGGCCATATTTTAATGCCAATTCCCAAATTTACGGTTTTTAGTGCTTTCTAGCTAGTCTCGCACATTTAAATGACTTTATGCTGATTTATTGAAAGTAATTCAAATTTGAATTGTAGGTGTGTTAGAACTTGGTCCTACAAGTCCCCACAAATCATTTTTAGATACATATTACTTACTATATATAGAAACCAGTGATAGTACTAAAATATTCAACCCCTTTGCAAAGATAATCATGTCGACCATTTTGACCTGGTTTTGAAATAAATAAATGAAAATGAAGAAAACCTCAAAAATGAAACCCTTCTACATGGAGTGTGCTTGTATGTGTTAGTTGACAGGGAAAATAATAAACATGTGATTGGGTAGTGAAAAACAAAATGTCTTCACAAAGCGGACTATCGTGTATGAAGATTCCTAGTTTGCAAGCCAAATGATATAGTTATGGCCATATTTGTGGCATAGTTTGTTACAATGTGCCCAAATTGGGAATGGTGGTGCATCTTGCCATTCCCAACAATGTTGCTGACTAGACTTTTCAACTTTTCGGTATATAAAACTCAATTTTCAATTTCTAGATGACAAAATAGGTTTATTTTGTGAATGGGGTACATAAGATACGGCTCAGAATGGCACCTCTATATTTTTAAGATAAATAAGGCCACATATTTGTGAAAATTCCCAACTCTTTACGTTTTTAGTGCTTTCTAGCTAGTTTCACACATTTAAATGACTTTATGCTGATTTATTGAAAGTAATTCCAATTTGAAATGTAGGTGTGTTATAACTTCGTCCTATAAATCCCCAAAAATCATTTTTGGATACATATTACTTACTATATACAGAAACATGTGATAGGGTAGTAAAAAACAAAATGTCTTCACAAGACGGACTATCGTGTGTATGAAGATTCATGTGCTTTGGTTTTCATTTTTTGATTTTTTCTGAATGTTTATGCCCATTTGAATCTTGGTCAAATCCTAGGTTTGACCAAGATTTAAGCAAGTTTAAAACACATGAAAATGAAAAGGTAAGCTTGGATCCTTATTAGTCATTCTAGAATGAAGCTTTTGGGGGGTTCTTGAAATCTCAATGTTTGAAACCCAAAACCACTTCTCTTCATGGTTGACTTCATAAGACAGAGTTTAGGGTTAGGGGTAGATACATGATTTGTCGGGTTTGAATATGTCTAGACCTTGTTTATCAACTTGAATGCTTACTATATATATGACGTAAGAATACTATGTGCTTTGGTTTTTCTTTTCTTTTTTTTGATTTTTTCTGAATTTTTATGCTCATTTGAATCTTGTTGTTGGTCAAATCCTAGGTTTGACCATGATTTAAACAAACTTAAAACATGAAAATGAAAAGGTAAGCCTGGATCCTTCCTAGTCACTCTAAAATTAAGCTTTTGGGAAGTTTTTGAAATTTCCATGTTTGAAACCCAAAACCACTTTCTCTTCATGCTTGACTTCATACGACAGAGTTAAGGGTTAGGGGTAGATACATGCTTTTTTCTATTTTGAATGTGTCTAGACCTTGTTTATCAACTTGAAGGCTTACTATATATGACATAAGAAGGCTATGTGCTTTGGTTTTTCATTTTCTGGTTTTTTTTGAATTTTATGCCCATTTGAATCTTGGTCAAATACTAGCTAGCTAGGTTTGACCATGATTTAAACAATTTTAAAACATGAAAATGAAAAGGCAAGCCTGGATCTTTTTTAGTCACTCTAAAATGAAGCTTTTGGGAGATTCTAGGAATTTCAATGTTTGAAACCAATACGACTTCTCTTCATGCTAGACTTCATAAGATCGACCGAGTTTATGGTTAGGGGGTAGATACATGATTTGTCTGGTTTGAACACATGTCTAAACCTTGTTTACCAACTTGAATGCTTACTATATGACATAAGAAGACTATGTGCTTTTGTTTTTCATTCTTCTATTTTTTTGAATTTTATGCCCATTTGAATCTTGGTCAAATCCTAGGTTTGACCAGGATTTAAACAAGTATAAAATATAAAAACGAAAAGGTAAGCCTGGATCCTTCTTAGTCACTCTAATATGTACCATCTTTTGGGAAGTTTTTGAAATTTTCATGTTTGAAACCCAAAACCACTTCTCTTCATGATTGACTTCATAATTAAGACAGAGTTTAAGGTTAGGGGCAGATATATACATGATTATCTGGTTTGAATATGTCTAGACCTTGTTTATCAACTTTAATGCTTACTATATATATGACATAAGAATGCTATCTGCTTTGGTTTATCATTCTTTTGGTTTTTTCCTGAATTTTTATGCCCATTTGAATCTTGGTTAAATCCTAGGTTTGACAAAGATTTAAACAAGTTTAAAATATGAAAATGAAAAGGTAACCATGGATCCTTCTTAGTCACTCTAAAATGAATCTTTTGGGGGGGTTCTTGAAATCTCAATGTTTGAAACCCAAAACCACTTCTCTTCATGGTTGAATTCATAAGACAGAGTTTAGGGTTAGGGGTTAGATACATGATTTGTCGGGTTTGGATATGTCTAGACCTTGTTTATCAACTTGAATTCTTACTTTATGACATAAGAAGGCTATGTGCTTTGGTTTTTCATTTTCTGATTTTTTTGAATTTTATGCCCATTTGAATCTTGGTCAAATACTAGCTAGGTTTGACCAAGATCTAAAAATGAAGCTTTTGGGAGGTTTTTGAAATTTCCTTGTTTGAAACCCATAACCGCTTCTCTTCATGCCTTACTTCATAATTAAGACAGAGTTTAGGGTTAGGGAGTAGATACATGATTTGCCTGGTTTGAATATGTCTAGACCTTTTTTATCATCTTGAATGCTTACTATATGACATAAGAAGACTATGTGCATTGGTATTTCATTTTTTCATTTTCATGCCCATTTGAATCTTGGTGAAATCCTAGGTTTGAGCAAGATTTCAACAAGTTTAACACGTGAAAACGAATAAGTAAGCATGGATCCTTCTTAGTCACTCCAAAATGTACCAATTGATAGATGTGTTAACTTTGCTTCATGGAAAAATTAATGTCATGTAAATGAGTTAACTTGGATTTCCTACCCTTGAATCCATAGGAAACTTTGTTCTAATGCACTATAATAATCAACTGAGTTTTTACACCAACAGGTCTGTCACTTACGTGTGGTGCCCATGCGTGAGGTCCCACACTTTAGTGAGCACAAGTCACGTGCAGTAGGTACGCAAACTCCCAGCCATCTTCTTTGTCAAGAGAAGATGCATCAGGATGCGTATTGGAAGTTTCTGGGTCCTTCAGGATCCTTCGGTTGTCCCTCTCACAAAAAAAAAATCTCTCTCATTCTCGGCCTCGCTTCGACTCGCTCGCTCGATCGCACCTCCTGCTCACTGACAAAACCTGCACAACAGTCAACATCATCACCCGAAAAAGGGGAGACACCATAATGCACTCCCTTCTTCTCTCCTTCCGAGTGATCCCTCTTCCTCCGAGTTTCACGCGACGGGCAAACACACATGTGCTGCATAGTAATAATAAAAAAGTAGAAAAATCGACCTACGAATCTATGATTAAATATAGGTTAATCTAGGGTTTTGCCCACTACTACAGATCAAGTTCAAAAATATCCACTTGAATGGTTCGATTTTGGGCTACTAATGTGCGTTGGTTTTTTAATTTTTTCTGAATGTTTATGCCCATTTGAATCTTGGTCAAATCCTATGTTTGACCAAGATTTAAACAAGCATAAACATGAAAATGAAAAGGTAAGCTTGGATCCTTTTTAGTCAGTCTAAGATGACCAATCTAGTTTAGGGTTAGGGGGTAGATACATGATTTGTCGGGTTTGAATATGTCTAGACATGCTTGTTTATCAACTTGAATGCTTACTATATGACATAAGAAGACTATATGTGCGTTGGTTTCTTATTTTTAATTTTTTTCTGAATGTTTATGCCCATTTGAATTTGGTCAAATCCTATGTTTGACCAAGATTTAAACAAGTTATTTTAAAGCATGAAAATGAAAAGTTAAGCATGGAACCTTCTTAGTCACTCTAAGATGAAGTTTTTGGGAGGTTTTTGAAATTTCCATGTTTGAAACCCAAAACCACTTCTCTTCATGTTTGACTTCATAAGATAGATCGAGTTTAGGGTTAGGGCCAGGGTAGATACATGATTTTTCTTGTTTTAATATGCCTAGACCATGTTTATCAAGTTGAATGCTCATTATATGACATAAAAAGGCTATGTGCTTTGTTTTTTTTTTGATTTTTCTGATTTTTTATGCCCATTTGAATCTTGGTCAAATCCTAGGTTTGACCAAGATTTAAACAAGTTTAAAACATGAAAATGAAAAGGTAAGCATGGATCCTTCTTAGTCATTCAAAAATGAAGCTCTTGGGGGGTTCTTGAAATCTCAATGTTTGAAACCCAAAACCACTTCTCTTCATATGGTTGACTTCATAAGACAGAGTTTAGGGTTAGGGGGTAGATCGACACATGATTTGTCGGGTTTGA